>NC_090447.1:694990342-696248742 GCF_031143425.1 Pleurodeles waltl
GTTCGATGGCATGTGTAACTGCAGATACACATGCTGTGCATAGACTAGTAAGCAGTTATCTCCCCAAAAGCGGTGGTTCAGCCTGTAGGAGTTGAAGTAGTTTGAAATAATGTTCTTAATACAGCTTGACCTACTGTTGCTTGTTGTGCAGTTAGCACATCTACACAGTAGTGCTTGGTAAATGTATGAGGCGTAGACCATGTTGCTGCCTTACATATTTTGTTCATTGGAATATTTCCTAGAAAGGCCATGGTAGCACCTTACTTTCTGGTTGAGTGTGCCTTTGGTGTAATAGGCAGTTCTCTTTTAGCTTTAAGATAGCAGGTTTGAATGCACCTAACTATCCATCTAGCAATGCCTTGTTTTGAAATTGGATTTCCTGTATGAGGTTTTTGAAAGGCGACAATTGTTTTGTCTTTCGAATTAGTTTTGTTCTGTCAATGTAGTACATTAGTGCTCTTTTTAATGTCTAATGTATGTAGTGCTCTTTCGGCTACAGAATCTGGTTGTGGGAAGAACACTGGTAATTCTACCGTTTGATTTAGGTGGAACGGTGAAATTACTTAGGATTGGTCCGTAGAACAACTCTATTTTTGTGTATTTGAATAAATGGTTCTTGAATGGTAAATGCTTGAATCTCACTCACTCTTCTTAGAGATGTGATGGCACTTAAAAATGCAACTTTCCACGTTAAGTATTGCATTTCACAAGAGTGCATGGGCTCAAAAGGTGGTCCCATGAGTCGTGTGAGGACAATGTTGAGGTTCCATGAAGGAACTGGTGGTGTTCTTGGTGGTATAATTCTCTTTAGGCCTTCCATAAACGCCTTTATGACTGGTATCCTAAACAATGAAATTGAGTGCGTAATTTGTAGGTAAGCAGAAATTGCCGTAAGATGTATTTTAATGGAAGAGAAAGCCAGGTTAGATTTTTGCAAATGTAGTAAGTATCCTACTATTTCTTTTGCAGATGCGTGTAAAGGTCGAATTTGATTATTATGGCAGTAATACACAAATCTTTTCCACTTATTTGCATAGCAGTGTCTAGTGGTAGGTTTTCTAGCTTGTTTTATGACCTCCATACATTCCTGTGTGAGGTCTAAGTGCCCGAATTCTAGGATTTCAGGAGCCAAATTGCTAGATTCAACGATGCTGGATTTGGATGTCTGATCTGTTGTTTGTGTTGTGTTAACAGATCTGGTCTGTTGGGTAGTTTGACATGAGGTACTACTGAAAGGTCTAGTAGTGTTGTGTACCAAGGTTGCCTTGCCCATGTTGGTGCTATTAGTATGAGTTTGAGTTTGTTTTGACTCAACCTGTTTACTAGATATGGAAGGAGAGGGAGAGGTGGAAAAGCGTACGCAAATATCCCTGACCAGTTCATCCATAGAGCATTTGCCTTGGGATTGATCTTGTGGGTACCTGGATGCGAAGTTTTGGCATTTTGAGTTTTCTTTTGTTGCAAATAGATCTATTTGAGGTGTTCCCCAAATTTGAAAGTAATTGTTTAGTATTTGGGGGTGAATTTCCCATTCGTGGGTTTGTTGGTGATCTCGAGAGAGATTGTCTGCCAACTGGTTCTGAATCCCTGGAATAAATTGTGCTATTAGGCGAATGTGGTTGTGAATCGCCCAATGCCATATTTTTTGTGTTAGGAGGCACAACTGTGTCGAGTGTGTCCCTCCTTGTTTGTTTAGATAATACATTGTTGTCATGTTGTCTGTTTTGACAAGAATGTATTTTTGGGTTATTATGGGTTGAAATGCTTTCAGCGCTAGAAATACTGCTAACAGTTCTAAGTGATTTATGTGAAACTGCCTCTGATGTATGTCCCATTGTCCTTGGATGCTGTGTTGATTGAGGTGTGCTCCCCACCCTGTCATGGAAGCATCCGTCGTTATGACGTATTGTGGCACTGGGTCTTGGAAAGGCCGCCCTCGGTTTAAATTTGTACTGTTCCACCATAGAAGCGAGATGTATGTTTGGCGGTCTATCAACACCAGATCTAGAAGTTGACCCTGTGCTTGTGACCATTGTGATGCTAGGCACTGTGGTAAGGGCCGCATGTGCAATCTTGCGTTTGGGACAATGGCTATGCATGAAGACATCATGCCTAGGAGTTTCATTACCATTTTGACTTGTATCTTTTGTGTTGGATACATGGCCTGTATTACCTTGTGAAATGTTTGAACCCTTTGTGGACTTGGAGTGGCAATCCCTTTTGCTGTGTTGATTGTCGCTCCTAAGTATTGCTGTGTTTGACACGGCAAAAGGTGTGACTTCGCGTAGTTGATCGAGAAACCTAGCCTGTGAAGGGTCTGTATGACGTAGTTTGTGTGCTGTGAACATTGTCTTAGCGTGTTGGTTTTGATTAACCAGTCGTCTAAGTACGGGAACACGTGTATTTGCTGCCTTCTGATATGTGCAGCTACTACTGCCAGGCATTTTGTAAAAACTCTTGGCGCAGTTGTTATTCCGAATGGCAACACTTTGAATTGGTAATGTATTCCTTGGAATACGAACCTTAGGTATTTCCTGTGTGAAGGATGTATTGGTATATGGAAATACGCATCTTTTAGATCTAATGTAGTCTTGCTGTTTGAGCAGTGGGATTACGTCTTGTAACGTGACCATGTGAAAGTGGTCTGATTTGATGGAGGTTTTTAGTGTTCTGAGATCTAGTATTGGTCTCAGAGTTTTGTCCTTTTTGGGTATTAGAAAGTACAGTGAGTAAACTCCTGTGTTTTTCTGTTGAATTGGAACTAATTCTATTGCGTCCTTTTGTAGCAATGCTTGAACTTCTAGTCCTAGAAGATCTATATGTTGTTTCGACATATTGTGTGTTTTCGGTGGGACGTTGGAGGGAATTGGCGAAATTCTATGCAATAACCATGCTGGATAATTGCTAAGACCCAAGTGTCTGTTGTTATTTCCTCCCAAAGTTTGTAAAATTGGCTTAGTCTTCCCCCCACAGGTGTTATGTGATGGGGGTGTGTGACTTGTGAGTCATTGCTTATTTTGCGGGGTTTTGGTGCCTTGGAATTTTCCTCTATTTTTTGGGAATTGGCCCCCTCTAAATTGCCCCCGAAAACCTCCCCTTTGATATTGACCCTGGTAGGTAGGCCTTGTTTGTGAGGTTGTGGTTTCTGTGGGTTGACCTCGAAACCCTCCCCTAAAAGGTGTTTTCCGAAATGTGCCTCTGCTCTGCGGGGAGTAGAGTGCGCCCATGGCTTTGTCTGTATCGGTGTCCTTTTTGAGTTTTTCGATGGCCGTGTCTACCTCCGGCCCAAACAATTGCTGTTCATTAAACGGCATACTGAGCACAGCCTGCTGGATTTCCGGTTTGAACCCAGAAGTGCGCAGCCATGCGTGCCTTCGTATTGTGACTGCAGTGTTTATTGTCCTTGCAGCTGTATCTGCTGCATCCATGGAAGACCGTATCTGATTATTTGAGATACTTTGTCCCTCTTCCACCACCTGTTGCGCTCTTTTTTGGAACTCCTTGGGTAAGTGTTCGATGAAATGTTGCATTTCATCCCAGTGAGCCCTGTCGTATCTTGCCAAAAGTGCTTGTGAATTGGCAATACGCCACTGATTTGCTGCTTGTGCTGCAACCCTTTTTCCCGCAGCATCAAATTTGCGGCTCTCCTTGTCTGGAGGTGGTGCGTCGCCTGAGGTATGAGAGTTGGCTCTCTTACGAGCTGCCCCCACAACTACTGAGTCCGGTGTTAGTTGTGTTGTGATATATATTGGATCTGTAGGCGGTGGCTTATATTTTTTCTCCACCCTTGGAGTTATGGCTCTGCCTTTAACTGGATCCCGAAAAATTTGTTTTGAATGTCTTAGCATTCCTGGGAGCATGGGAAGGCATTGATACTGGCTATGGGTGGAGGATAGGGTGTTAAAGAGAAAGTCATCCTCAATTGGTTCCGAATGTAAGGAGACATTGTGAAACTCGGCTGCCCTTGCGACCACCTGTGTATAGGATGTACTGTCCTCAGGTGGTGACGGTTTTGTAGGATAAGAGTCTGGGCTATTGTCAGACACTGGAGCATCGTAGAGGTCCCATGCATCGGGATCATCCTGACTCATTGTGGTATGAGCTGGTGAGTGCATCAGTGATGGAGTTGTTGCTGTTGATGCATGTATTGATGGTGGTGGAGACGGTGGTGGTTTTTTTTTCCTTGCCACCTTTGCTTGTGGTTGCCTGTCCTTTTGTTGAAAGGCAAGTTTCCTTTTTATTTTGATTGGGGGAAGAGTGGTTATCTTCCCTGTGTCCTCATGAATATGAAGCCTTCTTTGCGTGTAGTCAGGCTCTACAGCTTGAAGCTCCTCTCCAAATTTGTGTAATTGGGAGGTTAATCCTTGTTCCTTTGTATTGGAACTAGTTTTCGGCTCCGAGGTTAGCTGTTTCGGAACCGAAACCTTTTCGGAAGTCTTTTTAGGCTCCGAAGAAACCTTCTTTGTTTTCGGCGTGGTGTCTCTGTGCCGAAATTCTTCGGTGCCGCTGTCTCGGCTCTGAGGTTGCTGTGTGGCGGTATCTCGACCCGAGTTGGATGACTTCGACACTAGCATGCCCTTTTTCGGTGCCTTGGATGGGTCACCTAGTTTTCGGGTTAAGCCATGGCCTGTTGGCAGTGGCGTCCCCTGGGCTTTTGTAGACTTCTCGTGAGTCTTGATTTTCGACGTCTTACTCACGGTTTGGTGTGTTTCTTCGGCGTCGAGTTCTTCAGAATCCGACTCGCGGATGGAGAAAGCTTCTTCTTCCTCCTCGAAGCGTTCTTGACCTGTCGGCGTGGACGCCATTTGCAGTCTCCTGGCTCTTCGGTCTCTCAGCGTCTTCCTCGACCGAAACGCTCGACAGGCTTCACAAGTATCCTCCTTGTGCTCGGGGGACAAGCACAAGTTACAGACCAGATGGTGATCCGTATACGGATACTTGTGATGGCATTTTGGGCAGAAGCGGAATGGGGTCCGTTCCATGAGCCTTGAAGTCGCACGTGGCCGGGCTGACCAGGCCCCGACGGGGGATCGAAAAAACCCCGAAGGGCCACCGGAGATCTTCAGATTTCGGTGTCGATTTGTACTAACTAACCCGATACCGAACGCAAACAATACCGACGTTTTTTTCAGAGATTCTAACTAACTTTCCGACCCGAAACACGGAGCGAAAATGAACACGTCCGAACCCGATGGCGGGAAAAAAACAATCTAAGATGGAGTCGACGCCCATGCGCAATGGACTCTAAATGGGAGGAGTCCCTCGGTCTCGTGACTCGAAAAGACTTCTTCGAAGAAAAACAACTTGTAACACTCCGAGCCCAACACCAGATGGCGGACTGTGCACAGCATGTGTATCTGCAGCTACACATGCCATCGAACATATATATATGGAAAATGTCACTTACCCAGTGTACATCTGTTCGTGGCATTAGTCGCTGCAGATTCACATGCTGTGCACATCCCGCCATCTGGTGTTGGGCTCGGAGTGTTACAAGTTGTTTTTCTTCGAAGAAGTCTTTTCGAGTCACGAGATCGAGGGACTCCTCCCATTTCGGCTCCATTGCGCATGGGTGTCGACTCCATCTTAGATTGTTTTCCCCGCAGAGGGTGAGGTAGGAGTTGTGTATACTAGTAATAGTGCCCATGCAATGGAGTGAATAGGTATGTACCTAATGTAGTTTAAAGTTATGTATTTACAAATTTACAAGTGTTCAAGATCAACTTCTAAACGGTTACAGGCTCCCGGGGAGGCGGGTGGGCGCATGTGAATCTGCAGCGACTAATGCCACAAACAGATGTACACTGGGTAAGTGACATTTTCCGTTCGATGGCATGTGTAGCTGCAGATACACATGCTGTGCATAGACTAGTAAGCAGTTATCTCCCCAAAAGCGGTGGCTCAGCCTGTAGGAGTTGAAGTTGTTTGAAACAATGTTCGTAGTACTGCTTGACCTACTGTGGCTTGTTGTGCCGTTAACACATCTACACAGTAGTGTTTGGTAAATGTATGAGGCGTAGACCATGTAGCTGCCTTACATATTTCGGTCATTGGAATATTTCCTAGAAAGGCCATGGTAGCACCTTTCTTTCTGGTTGAGTGTGCCTTTGGTGTAATAGGCAGTTCTCTTTTTGCTTTAAGATAACAGGTTTGAATGCACTTAACTATCCATCTAGCAATGCCCTGTTTAGAAATTGGATTTCCTGTATGAGGTTTTTGAAAAGCAATAAATAATTGTTTTGTTTTTCGAATAAGTTTTGTTCTGTCAATGTAGTACATTAACGCTCTTTTGATGTCTAATGTATGTAGTGCTCTTTCGGCGACAGAATCTGGCTGTGGAAAGAACACTGGTAATTCTACTGTTTGATTCAAGTGGAACGGTGATATGACTTTTGGTAGAAATTTAGGATTTGTCCGTAGAACTACTTTATGCTTGTGTATTTGAATAAATGGCTCTTGTATGGTAAATGCTTGAATCTCACTTACTCTTCTTAGAGATGTAATGGCAATTAGAAATGCAACTTTCCATGTTAAGTATTGTATTTCACAAGAGTGCATGGGCTCAAAAGGTGGACCCATGAGTCGTGTTAAGACAATGTTGAGGTTCCATGAAGGAACTGGTGGTGTTCTTTGTGGTATAATTCTCTTTAGGCCCTCCATAAACGCTTTTATGACTGGTATCCTAAATAGTGAAGTTGAGTGCGTAATTTGCAGGTAAGCTGAAATTGCGGTAAGATGTATCTTAATGGAAGAAAAAGCTAGCTTTGACTTTTGCAAATGCAGTAAGTATTTTACAATGTCTTTGGCAGATGCGTGTAAGGGTTGAATTTGATTATTATGGCAGTAATAAACAAATCTTTTCCACTTATTTGCATAGCAATGTCTAGTGGTAGGTTTCCTAGCTTGTTTTATGACCTCCATACATTCCTGTGTGAGGTCTAAGTGTCCGAACTCTAGGACTTCAGGAGCCAAATTGCTAGATTCAGCGATGCTGGATTTGGGTGTCTGATCTGCTGTTTGTGTTGCGTTAACAGATCTGGTCTGTTTGGTAGTTTGACATGAGGCACTACTAAGAGGTCTAGTAGTGTTGTGTACCAGGGTTGTCTTGCTCATGTTGGTGCTATTAGTATGAGTTTGAGTTTGTTTTGACTCAACTTGTTTACCAGATATGGAAGGAGTGGGAGGGGGGAAAAGCGTAAGCAAATATCCCTGACCAACTCATCCATAACGCATTGCCCTGAGACTGATCTTGTGGGTACCTGGATGCGAAGTTTTGGCATTTTGCGTTTTCCTTTGTTGCAAATAGATCTATTTGTGGTGTTCCCCACCTCAGGAAGTAAATGTTCAGTATTTTGGGGTGAATCTCCCATTCGTGGATCTGTTGGTGATCCCGAGAGAGATTGTCTGCTAACTGATTCTGAATTCCTGGAATAAATTGTGCTATTAGGCGAATGTGGTTGTGAATCGCCCCATGCCATATTTTCTGTGTCAGGAGACACAACTGCGCTGAGTGTGTCCCTCCCTGTTTGTTTAGGTAATACATCGTTGTCATGTTGTCTGTTTTGACAAGAATGTGTTTGTGGCTTATTATGGGTTGAAAAGCTTTCAGCGCTAGAAATACTGCCAATAGTTCTAAGTGATTTATGTGAAACTGTTTTTGCTGAGTGTTCCATTGTCCTTGGATGCTGTGTTGATTGAGGTGTGCTCCCCACCCTATCATGGAGGCATCTGTGGTTATTGCATGTTGTGGCACTGGGTCTTGGAAAGGCCGCCCTTGGTTTAAATTTATACTGTTCCACCATTGAAGCGAGATGTATGTTTGGCGGTCTACCAACACCAGGTCTAGAAGTTGACCCTGTGCCTGTGACCATTGTGATGCTAGGCACTGTTGTAAGGGCTGCATGTGTAACCTTGCGTTTGGGACAATGGCTATGCATGAGGACATCATGCCTAGGAGTTTCATCACCGTCTTGACTTGTATTTTTTGTTTTGGATACATGGTCTGTATTAAATGGTGAAATGCCTGAACCCTTTCTGGGCTTGGCGTGGCAAACCCTTTTGCTGTGTTGATTGTTGCCCCTAAGTATTGCTGTGTTTGACATGGCAGAAGGTGTGACTTTGTATAGTTGATTGAGAAACCTAGTTTGTGGAGGGTTTCTATGACATAGTTTGTGTGTTGTGAACACCGTTCTAGCGTGTTTGTTTTGATTAACCAATCGTCTAGGTACGGGAACACATGTATTTGCTGCCTTCTGATATGTGCAGCTACGACTGCTAGGCATTTTGTAAAAACTCTTGGCGCAGTTGTTATTCCGAATGGCAACACCTTGAATTGGTAGTGTACCCCTTGGAATACAAACCTTAAGTACTTTCTGTGTGAAGGATGTATCGGTATATGGAAATATGCATCCTTTAGGTCTAGTGTTGTCATGTAGTCTTGTTGTTTGAGCAGTGGGATTACGTCCTGTAATGTCACCATGTGAAAGTGATCCGATTTGATGTAGGTATTTAATGTTCTGAGATCTAATATAGGTCTCAGACTTTTGTCTTTTTTGGGTATGAGAAAGTACAGAGAGTAAACTCCTGTTCCTTTCTGTTGGTTTGGTACTAATTCTATTGCCTCTTTCTGCAGCAACGCCTGAACTTCTAGTCCTAGAAGATCTATATGTTGTTTTGACATATTGTGTGTTTTCGGTGGGATGTTTGGAGGGAATTTGAGAAATTCTATGCAATAACCATGCTGGATAATTGCTAGTACCCAAATATCTGTTATTTCCTCCCAAAGTTTGTAGAAATTGCTTAGTCTCCACCCCCACAGGTGTTATGTGTTGGGGATGTGTGACTTGTAAGTCACTGCTTATTTTGAGGAGTTTTGGGACTTTGGAACTTTCCTCTATTTTTTTGGAACTGTCCCCCTCTATATTGTCCCCGAAAACTTCCACGTAGATATTGGCTCTGATAAGTGGGCCTTGTTTGTGAGGTCGTGGGTTCTGTGCTTTGCCCTCGAAACCCCCCTCGAAACTGTGTTTTTCGAAATGTGCCTCTGCTCTGTGGGGAGTAGAGTGCGCCCATGGCTTTGGCCGTGTCAGTGTCCTTCTTAAGTTTTTCGATAGCAGTGTCCACCTCCGGCCCAAACAACCGCTGTCCGTTAAATGGCATATTCAGCACAGCTTGCTGTATTTCTGGTTTAAATCCTGATGTACGCAGCCATGCATGTCTCCTTATTGGTACTGCTGTGTAGACAGTTCTAGCAGCTGTGTCTGCAGCATCCATCGCTGACCGTATCTGATTGTTGGAGATACTCTGTCCTTCTTCTACTACTTGCTGTGCTCTTTTCTGGAACTCCTTGGGCAAATGTTCTATAAAATGTTGCATTTCGTCCCAATGAGCCCTATCGTATCTGGCCAACAAAGCCTGTGAATTTGCAATGCGCCACTGGTTTGCTGCTTGTGCCGCTACCCTTTTGCCTGCTGCGTCGAATTTGCGACTTTCCTTATCTGGAGGTGGTGCATCTCCTGAAGTATGTGAGTTTGCTCTTTTGCGAGCTGCCCCTACTACAACTGAGTCCGGTGTTAGCTGTTGTGTGATGTACACGGGGTCTATTGGTGGCGGTTTATATTTTTTCTCCACTCTTGGAGTAATGGCCCTTCCTTTAACAGGCTCCTCAAACACTTGTTTGGAGTGTTTTAGCATCCCGGGTAGCATGGGAAGACTCTGGTACTGGCTGTGTGTGGACGACAGTGTATTAAATAGAAAGTCGTCTTCAATGGGCTCTGCATGTAGGCTGACATTATGAAATGCCGCTGCCCTTGACACCACTTGTGCGTAGGCTGTACTATCTTCTGGTGGCGACGGTCTAGCTGGATAACAGTCAGGACTATTATCTGACACTGGTGCATCATAAAGATCCCATGCGTCAGGGTCATCTTGACTCATCCCTGTGTGGGTCGGGGATTGCATCATAGGTGGAGTGGCTACCGGTGATGGTTGCGGAGAGCGTTGTGGAGATGGTGGCGGGGTTACTTGTTTAGCCACCTTTGCCTGTGGCTGCTTGTCTTTCTCCTGGAAGGCAAGTTTGCGTTTCATCCTAATAGGAGGGAGAGTGCTGATCTTTCCCGTATCTTTTTGGATGTGGAGCCGTCTTTGGGTGTAGTCTGGCTCCATTGCCTCTAATTCCTGTCCAAATCTATGTATTTTCATTTGTGAGGACAGTCCTTGTTCCTCCGTGTAGGAACTTGATTTTGGTTCCGACGCCGGATGTTTCGGTAGCGAAACCTTTTCGGCTACCTTTTTCGGTTCCGACAAAACCTTTTTTGTTTTCGGCGTCGTTGTCTCTCGGTGCCGACTCATTTCGGTGCCGCTGTCTCGATGCCGAACTTGCTCGGAGCCGCTATCTGGGGCCCGAGATTGCTGTCTGGCGGTATCTCGACCGGAGTCGGATGACTTCGACACCAGCGTGCCCTTTTTCGGTGCCGATGTTCGGTCACCTATTTTCCGGGTTAAGCCATGGCCTGTTGGCGGTGGCGTCCCCTGGGCTTTTGTGCTCTTTTCGTGAGCTTTATGTTTCGGCGTCTTACTCACGGTTTTCGGCGTTTCTTCTGGATCGATCTCATCCGAGTCCGATTCATGGATGGAGAAGGTTTCTTCCTCCTTCTCGAAACGCCCTTGTCCTGTCGGCGCCGACGCCATTTGCAGTCAAGAAATTCTTGCTCTTCGGTCTCTTAGTGTCTTCCTGGACCGAAACGCTCGACAGGCTTCACAAGTATCTTCCTTGTGTTCCGGAGACAAACACAAGTTACAGACCAGATGCTGATCTGTATATGGATACTTGTTATGGCATTTTGGGCAGAAGCGGAATGGGGTCCGTTCCATCAGCCTTGAAGAGACACGTGGCCGGCCCGACCAGGCCCCGACGGGGGATCGAAAAAACCCCATAGGGCCACCGCAGCTCTTCAAAAGTCGGTGTCGATCTGTTGTAACTAACCCGATACCGAACGCAAACAATACCGACGATTTTTCCGAGATTCTAACTAACTTTCCGACCCGAAACACGGAGTGAAAAGGAACACGTCCGAACCCGATGGCGGAAAAAAAACAATCTAAGATGGAGTCGACACCCATACGCAATGGAGCCGAAATGGGAGGAGTCCCTCGATCTCGTGACTCGAAAAGACTTCTTCGAAGAAAAACAACTTGTAACACTCCGAGCCCAACACCAGATGGCGGGATGTGCACAGCATGTGTATCTGCAGCTACACATGCCATCGAACATATATATATATATATACACACACATGTATAAATACATACATACATATATAAAAGCATGTCAAAGTATATTGCATAGCAATTATGGACTATTTGCGTATCAAACAGTTTCTACAAAACCAAGGAAAGGTCTCCTCTTAATGAAAGAGATAACGTAGAACAGCTTGTCCAACTAGAGAGTCAGTTCTCTGCGAGGACTCCAAGCAATAGTGCTGCGTAAAGGAGTGCGTAGTCTTCCATGTCGCAGCTTGGCATATCTTATCCAGGGCAATACCCTGAAACAAAGCAGCCAATGTGGAGACTGCTCTCAGGCGCCTAGTCAACGGTTTTCCTGCTTTGGTGTGACAGAACTGAAGTGTAGAGGAAATCCACAGGGCTATAGTGGCCTTTGTGACCCCTGTTCCTTGTCGTCCAAGAGAATAAGATACCAAGACCTTATCTGATTTCCTGATTTGTTTGGTACTTTGAAAGTAAAATTTGAGGCATCTTTTTTTTAATGTCCAAAGAATGCAGAGTTTTTTCTGCGATTGTAGTTGGATTTGAAAAAAAGGTTCTTAGTATCACGGGCTCATTGAGATGAAATGAAGATGGCACCTTGGGAATGTATCTGGGGTTGGTCCTGAGCATAACAAAGTAATCCAAAAAATACAGAAAAGGTTCTTCAGTAGTAACAGCCTGTATATCACTGACTCTCCTGGTGGAAGTGAGAGCAAGCAGGGTTGCCACCTTCCATGTGATGTACTTGAGTTCAACCCTGTGAATAGGTTCGAGAGGAGCTTTCTTGAGCTGGGACAGGACTATATTGAGATGCCACTCTGGCGGAGGTAGACGCACCGGAGGGAAAGTGCGGAAGAGGCCTTTCATGAACTGCTTAATGATTCTGGATGAGCCGATTGAGGGCATCTCAGCAGAGCGCCTATAAGAGGCTATAGCTGCTAGGTGAATCTAGACGGATGCATGGCAAAGACCAGCCTTTGAGAGTGTGAGAAGGTACGAAAGAATTTGTTCAGGCTTAATGTGTAACGGGTGGAAATTGTTCTGAGAGCACCAAACACAAAATCTCTTCCACTTGAGTTTGTACGTCTTATTTGTGCTCTCTGCTCGTGCCCTAGCTAAATCCGTCTACATTCCTAATCGATGTTCATACTCTGAAACTCTCAGAACTCAGGAGCCAAGCAGGCAATTGAAGAGAAGTTGGATCGGGATGAAGAATTTGACCCCGATTCTTCGTGAGAAGGTCGTGGTTGCAGGGAAGGCAGACTGGATTGGCCACGGACCGGAGTAGGAGCTCCGTGTACCAGTACTATCTGGGCCATCTGGGCGCTGTGAGAATGATCCTGCAGCATTCGGACTTCATTTTCCTGAGGAGCCTGGGGATCAATGGGATGGGGGGGAAAAGAGTAGGCAAAGATCCTGGACCATCTCATCAAAAGAGCATTTCCCCACAACCCCGGGAGTGGGTATCGACTGGCGTAGAACTTGGCGTTCAGGTTGGTGGCAAACAAGTCTAGGATCGGTTGACCCCAGCGTTGGAAGATGCCGTTGAGTATCTTCTGGTTAAGTTCCCACTCGTGGCAGTTGTCGTCCGTCCTGCTGAGAGTCCGCTAGGGCGTTGTTGACCCCTGGCAGGTGCTCCACCCTGAGGCTAATATTGTGCAGTGTGAGCCAGTCCCAAAGAGACTGAGCTTCCCTTGACAGGGAGAGGGATCTTGTTCCTCCCTGCTTGTTGATGTAAAACATACTTGTGTTGTCCGTCCTGACCAACATTGAGGACCCTGCAATGCGTGGAAGAAAAGCCATGAGCGTGAGGTGGATCGCCTTCAATTCCAACAGGTTTATGTATATTCCTTTCTGAAGATTCAACCATTTTCCCTGAATGGCAATGTCTTGTAAATGGCCTCCCCAGCCTTCCAAGGAAGCGTCTGTGGTGATGATAAAGTCTGTCATTGGTGTTAGAAACGTAAGACCTTTAGAGAGATGGTTGGTCTGAGACCACCACTTCAAAGCCTGGCGAATTCTTGGAGCAACAGTTATTAAGTCGTCGAAGGACCCTTGCGACTGGGTCCATTGGAGCTGTAATTCTTCTTGTAACGGTCTCATTCTCAGCCTTGCCAGTCGAACTAGGACTATGGCTGAGGAAATCATACCCAGAAGCGACTTGAACAGTGTAGGAAGTTGGCTCTGTATATAATATTTCAAAGTAAGAAATAGTGTGCACAGAGTCCAAGGGTTCCCCTTAGAGGTAAGATAGTAGCAAAAAGAGATAATTCTAATGCTGTATTTTGTGGTAGTGTGGTCGAGCAGTAGGCTTATCAGAGGGTAGTGTTAAGCATTTGTTGTACACACAGGCAATAAATGAGGAACACACACTCAGAGACAAATCCAGCCAATGGGTTTTGTTATAGAAAAATTTATTTCAAGAACCACAGGTTCAAATTTTACATGTAATATCTCATTTGAAAGGTATTGCAGGTAAGTACTTTAGGAACTTTGAATCATTTCATTAGCATGTATACTTTTCACATAAAACACAATAAGCTGTTTTAAAAGTGGACACTTTGTGCAATTTTCACAGTTCCTGGGGGAGGTAAAGTAATGTTAGTTTTCACAGGTAAGTAAGTCACTTAGAGGTTTCAGTTTTTGGTCCAAGGTAGCCCACCGTTGGGGGTTCAGAGCAACCCCAAAGTTACCACACCAGCAGCTCAGGGCCGGTCAGGTGCAGAGGTCAAAGAGGTGCTAGAATGGAGAGAAGGGGGTGCCCCGGTTCCAGTCTGCCAGCAGGTAAGTACCCGCGTCTTCGGAGGGCAGACCAGGGGGGTTTTGTAGGGCACCGGGGGGGACACAGGTCAGCACAAAAAGTACACCCTCAGCAGCGCGGGGGCGGCCGGGTGCAGTGTGCAAACACGCGTCAGGTTTGTAATGGTTTTCAATGAGAGATCAAGGGATCTCTTCAGCGTTGCAGGCAGGCAAGGGGGGGGGGCTCCTCGGGGTAGCCACCACCTGGGCAAGGGAGAGGGCCTCCTGGGGGTCA
Organism: Pleurodeles waltl; assembly: GCF_031143425.1. NCBI lineage: Eukaryota > Metazoa > Chordata > Amphibia > Caudata > Salamandridae > Pleurodeles > Pleurodeles waltl. The sequence goes on from NC_090447.1 coordinate 695,004,642, forward strand.
CTCCTGCACAGGAGTTCCGTTTCTTTAGGTGCTGGGGGCTGCGGGTGCAGGGTCTTTTCCAGCCGTCGGGAAATGGAGTTCAGGCAGTCGCGGTCAGGTGGAGCCTCGGGATTCCCTCTGCAGGCGTCGCTGTGGGGGCTCAGGGGGGACAACTTTGGTTACTCACAGTCGTAGAGTCGCCGGAGGGTCCTCCCTGAAGCGTTGTTTCTCCACCAGTCGAGTCGGGGTCGCCGGGTGCAGTGTTGCAAGTCTCACGCTTCTTGCGGGGAGTTGCAGGGTTTTTTAAAGCTGCTTCTTGAAACAAAGTTGCAGTCTTTTTGGAGCAGGTCCGCTGTCCTCAGGAGTTTCTTGTCGTCGTCGAAGCAGGGCAGTCCTCGGAGGATTCAGAGGTCGCTGGTCCCTTGGAAAGCATCGCTGGAGCAGGTTTCTTTGGAAGGCAGGAGACAGGCCGGTAAGTCTGGAGCCAAAGCAGTTGGTGTCTTCTGTTCTTCCTCTGCAGGGGTTTTTCAGCTCAGCAGTCCTCTTCTTCTTGTAGTTTCAGGAATCTAAAGTTTTAGGTTCAGGGGAGCCCTTAAATACTAAATTTAAGGGCGTGTTTAGGTCTGGGGGGTTAGTAGCCAATGGCTACTAGCCCTGAGGGTGAGTACACCCTCTTTGTGCCTCCTCCCAAGGGGAGGGGGTCACATCCCTAATCCTGTTGGGGGAATCCTCCATCTGCAAGATGGAGGATTTCTAAAAGTTAGAGTCACCTCAGCTCAGGACACCTTAGGGGCTGTCCTGACTGGCCAGTGACTCCTCCTTGTTGTTTTCTTTGTTTCCTCCAGCCTTGCCGCCAAAAGTGGGGGCCATGGCCGGAGGGGGCGGGCAACTCCACTAAGCTGGAGTGTCCTGCGGTGCTGTGACAAAGGGGTGAGCCTTTGAGGCTCACGGCCAGGTGTTACAGCTCCTGCCTGGGGGAGGTGTTAGCATCTCCACCCAGTGCAGGCTTTGTTACTGGCCTCAGAGTGACAAAGGCACTCTCCCCATGGGGCCAGCAACATGTCTCTAGTGTGGCAGGCTGCTGGAACCAGTCAGCCTACACAGATAGTCGGTTAAGGTTTCAGGGGGCACCTCTAAGGTGCCCTCTGGGGTGTAGTTTACAATAAAATGTACACTGGCATCAGTGTGCATTTATTGTGCTGAGAAGTTTGATACCAAACTTCCCAGTTTTCAGTGTAGCCATTATGGTGCTGTGGAGTTCGTGTAAAACAGACTCCCAGACCATATACTCTTATGGCTACCCTGCACTTACAATGTCTAAGGTATTGCTTAGACACTGTAGGGGCACAGTGCTCATGCACTGGTGCCCTCACCTATGGTATAGTGCACCCTGCCTTAGGGCTGTAAGGCCTACTAGAGGGGTGACTTATCTATACCTGCATAGGCAGTGAGAGGCTGGCATGGCACCCTGAGGGGAGTGCCATGTCGACTTACTCGTTTTGTTCTCACCAGCACACACAAGCTGGCAAGCAGTGTCTGTGCTGAGTGAGGGGTCTCCAGGGTGGCATAAGACATGCTGCAGCCCTTAGAGACCTTCCCTGGCATCAGGGCCCTTGGTACCAGGGGTACCACTTACAAGGGACTTATCTGGATGTCAGGGTGTGCCAATTGTGGGATCAATGGTACATTTTAGGTGAAAGAACACTGGTGCTGGGGCCTGGTTAGCAGGGTCCCAGCACACTTCTCAGTCAAGTCAGCATCAGTATCAGGCAACAAGTGGGGGGTAACTGCAACAGGGAGCCATTTCTTTACAGGACCTTACAGACTTCCTTGACTGTTCCTTAAAATCATGAAGGAAGCATTCCGACTGACAGACAGATGTTGGAAGCGTGCGGCAGCCCTGTCCATTAGATTGTGGAAACCACCTATATCCTCAGGTGGAGAATCTGAAGGGCGAGGAGGTGGTGGAGAAGGAGTGGGGGCTAAGTAGTCATCCCATTCCTCAGTGGGATGTTGTGGCGTAGATATCTCTCCTTCTTTCTCTTCTTCCCCTGAAGTGGATCATCATCAGGGGGGGCAGCTAGAACGGAGTGAGGTGTCATCCTGGGAGTAGCTGGAGGGACGTTTCTTGGTGCAACAGGAGAAGCTGCCAGTGGTGGATGGTCTTCTGCTGTAACTGGGAACCTCCTCCTACAATCCTGTAACACTGATTGTAAGTCCTGGATTAAGGAGGAAGGCATCTGTATAGCGTCTCTTGGCTGAGGTGGTTGGTAATAGCGTTCTTGATGTGAGTAATAGGGTTGGTATTGATCATACTCATCATCGTCGTCCTCTTCCTGGTATTTAACGTGTAACTGTGACGGGCTGTGCGCATCTCCAAATGGACCATCATCCGATTCCTCCCAGTCCAGTAGATGACTGGGTAATAAAGTTGACACTTTGCTTGGTGACGTGTCTGTAGGATAAATCTCCAATCTGGGCAGAGATGTGATCTTGAGCATGGCCCGAAGATCAGGAGACCTGGAAGAGGTAGGAATAGCCTCTGTCTCACAGGCACCAATGGCAAGTAGATGGTGTCAATAATGATGGTGCCGTCGACTGTATTGTAATCAGGGATGATTTTTCCATCGACTGCGGTCTCGTCGACGATGGTGTCGACAACAGTGGTCTCGTCGACGGTGAGACAGCCGACGACGCTGTCGGTGGTGTAGTCGACGAGGCTTTCGTTGACCGTGTTATCAACGACGATGTTGTCGACGAAGGAGTTGATGTTGTTAACGACGCACTCCGTTGTGGAATCTTCGTCGAGGGAGGTTTGATAGAGGAAATGGGAGCCCTTACCATTCATGTCAATGTAGTCGTCGCTGACGATGGTCTCGTTGACGAGGTGGTGGAGACGGTAGATGTAAACACGTCGTCGTCTTAATTTTAATGGTTACCTTTCTAGAGGTAGAAGGCTCAGAGGAAGGAGAAAGACGGTACGACTCCTTCTTTTGAAGAGGAGAGGATGGCTCAGAGGAAATTGAAGTTTGTAAGCCTTTTCCATGATGTAATTTCTGCCTCTTTCTAGATTTTTCTGCCCGGCCCAGGTCCTCAGATTTGGACCTTTTGTGTGGCCTTTCTGACCCACTCTCCTCACCTGAAGTACAGGAGTTTGCCTGTAACCATGTCTACCCTCACGGTCTCTGAGGGTTTTTGTGAAGAAAGTACGACATATCTTGCAATCCTTCACCTGGAGTTGTGGGTAGAGGCTATACAAACAGTCCTTATGTGGATCATCCACATGGAGCCTTTTCTTTCCACAGCTCTTGCAAGGGCGGAAAAGGCCTTTTCTAGAAGAATCCGACATTATTTTTTAGTTTTCTGAGAGAAAATGCTTCTGAAGAAGTAGAAAACTGAGCAGAGCTCAGGGAGACTCCCTTCACACGACGTGCGGTAGAAAATCTGAGGGAAGGAGCTTCTCTGGAGAGTGTTCTAGAGGGTGCTGGTACCCGATTGGCCAGCAGGCAGGTTTGGGTCCTTTTCACAAAAGGACTTGGATAGGCTATATGAGTGGCTGGTATTTCCATTATAGCCTATGGGAACAACATTTTATTTGTTAATTATTGCTATTTCATGTACTGTGGGACTCCCACTTCGACGACGGGGATGATTCAAGCATGTTAATTTATGAAAGATCCAATACTGGATAAGAATAGGACTCAGGCGCCAACCTAGGACATATGGGTCCTGTCGGTGCCAGAATCCGCGTCCGTCAACTCCGTTCCAGCTTTGTGTCAGATTCAGGAATCCAAATGGGGCTGGCGCAGCCAGGGGCATCGGCATCAGCACCGGCGCCATTGAAGGTAGCGGTGACATGACCGGAGCCAGTTCAGATGTATGATCGAATCCATGGAGGTCCATGGGAGCAGAGGCCGAAGTTGCTGGGCAAACCTGATGGGGCCTCCTCCAATCCTGCAGGGTGCAAAGACGATCCGCAGAGGTTGGCCCGCTCAAATACATAGCGCATGGCCCTGTAAAACTCTAAGTTGAGTGAGGTTTGCTCTAGCTCCCAGAAAAGCGGGGAGGCACGAAGTCGAACCTGGGGATGACTGCAAAACTGTGCCGGGAATGCCAATGTTCTGCTGTTGTTGCGTCAGACAAGGAGAAGCTGATGCGCGCCTCGACTTGTGCTTCTTAACTGAATGTCCCGAGGACCTACTAGGGGAACAAAGAGGACTTTGGGCTCCTGGGGTCTTCCTGCAACTTTCCTCATGGAAGTCACGCAGCGTCACCTGTCAGGTCGCTAGCAGCTTCAAGGACTGCTCCCTCAAAGCCTTAGGTGCCATGGCATTCCAAGCACAACTTAGAGTCGTGGTTGCGGTCGAGACACCAAACGCAGGACAAATGGGGTTCCGTAACAACATGGTGCAGTGACAGACGCTGCATGGTTTAAAACGTGCCTTTCTTGAAGACAAAGGAGGTAACTCAAAAAAGAATTAGAAAAGATGACAAAAAAAGCCTCTCAAAAACGACAAAGGGGTAAGCTCTTCTCCGCTAACTGGTGCAGAACAAAAAGAACAGACGTGAGTGCACAAAGGTAGCGCCTAAATAGGTGACTGCAATGTCATTTTTGGCGAGGATGACACAGACGATGCTGCGCGGAGCCGATAGACCCCACCTACCAGCCTGCAGGGGTACTGCTCAGGCAAAAATCTTCCAGATCCAGTCTGATGCCTGGAAATTCACAAATAAGGAATCTGTGGCTAGAATTCTCTATCAGATTCACAATGAAAATATGTTTCAGTATAATGCGATTGCAAGTTGTGAGAAATCACACAAATAGCACTAACCTTTGCAGCCTTTTTGTCTCCTTCAGTGCGGACTCCTAAAAGCCGTCTGAGTAGGAAATATGAAATCTCAAGCTCTGTAAAGATTTCAGGAAGTGCTCCGACAGCCCCAAGGACCTGCCCCACCATACGGTCAGCTCGGCAAAGTGTGGGATCAATCTTTGTGCCAACACCTACAGAAGGGGGAAAAGTTCTGTTTAAAAAGCGAAAACGCAAGTGCAAAGCAAACACTTATGCAAAATGCATAAATTATGTCAAGATCAACACAAACACACTGCTCATTTTTAATTCTTGTAGATACCATTCAATTAATTACTGACTAATGTAGCATGTTTGTTTTTCCTAGTTCTATTGTCGATTGAAATGTTCCTATTCCTATGATAGCCATTTGCAGGGTAGCGGACATGAACTGCAGTCTGCATTTTGTGATGCAAGTGTAGTGGTAAAAGTGCTGATGCAGCCGGAACTATGTTGGGCTATACAGTAGTGCTAATTAGTTAATTATGTCTTTCTAATGCATATGTTAACTTCAGCAAATTCTTAATTCTGAAACTTATTTTAGGCTACTGGTTGATCCATCAATTTTCAGCAACACCATCTCACTGGTGACACAGCACCAGCCACAAATCCACATTACATTACCAAGGACGCTACAGGTCCATAAAGGTGACCCCATCACCTGTAATATTCTTTGCCATAATTTTTGCCATTCCACAAAAGTCTGGAATACATCAAGCAGAAGGTAAATAATAAGTGAGAAAAAAGGCTGCTGAACAGTTAAAGCTAATGAGCAGAAGTAGCCAAGATAGAAAGTGGAATCTGCAGGAAGATGAAAATAATCAGAAAGAACACTACCAGTGACAGGTAACTTACTCTTCTAATGTATACTCTTTCTCACAGATTCTCGATCTTGAATGACTGAAAGCAGTATCACAGGAGGAGAATGGGGCAAAGTCGCAGAATGTGATCAACAAAATACTGGCGCACCTCTTTCTCAAAGTGAATCTCACTTCTAGAATCCGAATCAATGATCAGCAGAGGTTCACCACTGTATCTGCTCAGTAAAGCCGATATCGTTAGTTGACTTCTTGTTGAACAACTTAAAAGCCTTTAGGAGTGGTTTTTTTTTTTGCACCACCTCAAGGCATTCTTTATTACGAATCTGGAAATAATTTGTTTTGTTTTGCACTCAATCAGAGAATGCTAATTAAGGTTAACCTCCAAGTATGTATTCCTTGGCTCAGTGGTTCTTAACTTGTTGTCCGAGGACCCTGGGTGGGCCACAAGGCCTACTGAGGAGGTCTGCGACTGTCTTACAAAATGAAAACATTAAATTAATAAATCAAAATGAATAAAGCACTTACAAATAAAAAAACAAAAGCAAAAAATGTGGAACTTTTTATTTTTGATTGTGAATAAAATCCTGCAACATTAGAGACATTAATTAGCATATACTTGCGTCTATATTTTTGTCCATTGCTATCAAGTTCCAAATATAGAAATTGCTTAGGCTGTGGATCCCTGGCTATCAACGACAACTCAGTAGCGGTTCTCAGACTTCAATAACTATTCAGTGGGTGTCCTCCGAAGTCAAAATGTTAAAAACTGCTGCCTTATCTCTTTCCAAACAGAAGCTAAAGAGACTCCTCAAGTGTTAGCCAAGGAAAAATACCACCACCTTGGTGGGGTGGGAAAAATATCTGGGATCCGGTTCCGATGCTAGTGTTGGACCCTGAACAGACTTCGGCTCAGTAATAATAAGTAACTACAGAAGTGCAACTGGTCGTCATGTACCCTGACTGACAGTGCCTCTGCTGATAGGCAGCTACATTATCAGTTTGCTTCTGACTTAGTTCCTATGCTGGAGCAGGGAACTCCCAAGGTTGATGTTAATGGGGATGCTTGCTTCCCCCTCACTATACTGATGTCTTATATATTAATTTACAGAAAGCCAATGGCTTGATACCTCACTGAGACAGACTTGACTCACCACCTAGGCCTCCACTGGAAGTGTGGGCCCAGTTTGCTCTGAAGGGCAGTGGAGGCAATACAATTTCAGCTACCCTCCATTGAGACTAAAACAAACGCCCTTGCAGAGATCTTACACTCGAGGCCAGCTACATCTGAGCCTTTGCGTGCCTTTAACGATGCTCTCACTGAAACTTCGATGACTTGATTCAAGCATTGTTATTGCCTGCAGACAGCAGGTGGCCGGAAGTCAGACTGGCACCTGGTGAACCACATTGTCTCACCAAGTATCCACGTCCCGACATGCTTATCGTGCAGGCCGAAGAGTAATGTGAATCATAACTTATTTCCAATCATTTCACCAAACAGAGAATCCAAGGGAGCAAGGCTTTTGGCAAAAACATGATCCTCCGTCATCCTAGCAAACATGATCCTCTGCCATCCTAGCATTGCAATGTGTAATGCTCTTTGTTTGCTTGACCGTTACACCTATGCCCTGTGGGACTTGGCCGGCGAGAATCTAGCTTACAGTCTGGGAGGACCTTAGCACCTCTTCAGCTCCAATGATTCAGGATGGGCAGACACAACCAAATATGTTATCTGCTCAGGTCTGGATTGCCTAGGAAAGGCACTAGGTACTAATGTACTTTGCCGACTCACATGGATGCATTTAACAGGATTCTCCAGTGATGTACAGACCTCCCTCATGGATATGTCCTTTGATGTCCCCCTCTCCCCCCCTGCCGGCCTTCCCCCTTTGCGGTGAAAAGGAAGTTTCTGCGTTGGAGTGCTCTAACGACACTAGAGCTATTATGGTGTACTTGTTTGGGCTATTGACACCTGGTAAACTCCAGCATCAATTTAGGAAGTTTATACGTTTAGGAAGCTGGCTCTCTATATAGTGCACTAAAATGAAGTACATTGTGCCGAAAGTCCAGTGGATCCCCAAAGGTTTGCAGAGGCAGACATAGGTCTAGTGCTCTTTTTGTGGTAGGGTGTGCGAGCAGTTAGGATTATCAAGCAGTCGTGTTAAGCATTTGTTGTACTCACAGAGGCAATAAATGAGACAAACTCAAAGAATAAATCAGAGACAAATTTAGAAAAATAACAGTTTATATATGATATGAACCAAAAAACTTCGTTATAAGCCAAGTAGTTTTTATATTAAAAATACTTTGCCGTTTCAAAAATCAACTGCAATTTTCAGAGTCTTCACTGTTAACCTATGGGAGGAAAACAAGATTTTCACAGGCAAGTACACAATTTACAGTCCCAGTCTTCAGGGTTTTAGACTAGCACCGGTCAAGGTTCAGGTTGGTACCAAAAGTGCACCCACAGTGGCACAGAGGCGGCTGGCTGCAAAGGTCAAAGTCTGAGTTGGTGCCCAATCTTAATTAAAGGTGACTTGGATGAAGAGATGCTACTGCCAGGTAAGTACAAGCTATATCAGAGGTTGTTCTCAGGGGGCTGATGCGAGCAGGAGGCGGGGAGGGAATGAATGGGGCGGCAAAGACAGCACGAAAATTACACAACGTCAGGCGCTCAATGGTATTCAATTGAGGGGATCACTTTCAGAAACAGGCTACAGGTTCTAATCTGGAGGCCAGGTGAGATCTACCCACACCTGCCCAGGTAAGATGCCAGGGGTCGAAGAGACACAGACGGTCCAGCCTCATAAATACTGAATTTGTAGCTGTTACATGGAGTGCCATGTGGTAGCCAAAGGGCTACTCACCTTTAGGGTGACTACACCCTTCCTATGACCACTTACTTTGTGAAGTGGGTATAGCCCCAACCCTACTGGCCTGATTACTTCCACACAAGATGGAGGAAATGAAATAGTAGTGTCCACTTAAGCTTGTCCATCTTTGAAGTGGGACTGGCATGAAGTGGGATATACAAACACCACTGTGAATTCTGAGGAAAACAAAGCCCGATAAGAAGACAATCTACTAATCCTCAACTCTGTGAAACAAGAAAAAATAAATTGGTTATCAGCGCACAATTTATGAAGGTCCCGTGTAAGATATGTTCATTACTTCATGTGGACTGGAAGGGTCAGGGAAGCAGAGAATAAGTGAAACATGGGAAGCCGGGGTGAACACACCCTGGTACCATTTATGTAAATGTTCAAGGCTGTCTTGGGACCCAAGAGATGGAGTCTTTGTTCTTCCTTAGAAGGGTGAGGCAGCGCACACAAAGTCAGCAAGGTGATGTTTTGACCGAAGTGTAACTGCATCACAACTTTAGGTAGGAAGAAACCAATTTCCACAAAACCAGCTTGTCTAGGAAGAAAGTGGAATACAGCAGATTGACACAGAGCTTAATGAGGAACACTGTCTTGAGGGTTAGAAGATGCAAAGACCACCTGTGAAGTGGAACAAACGGAGGGCACATCAAAATGAAAATGTCACTTACCCAGTGTACATCTGTTCGTGGCATCAGTCGCAGTAGATTCGCATGTTCTGCAATAGCTCGCCATCTGGTGTTGGGCCGGAGTGTTACAAGTTGTTTTTCTTCGAAGAAGTCTTTCGAGTCACGGGACCGAGTGACTCCTCCTTTTGTCTCCATTGCGCATGGGCGTCGACTCCATCTTCGATTGTTTTTCCCCGCAGAGGGTGAGGTAGGAGTTGAATTGTAGTAATAGTGCCCATGCAATGGAGTGACTAAGTATGCACCTATTTAAGGTTGAGATGATACATATATAAATAATTGAAGGTAACTTCCAAACTGCTACAGGCTCCCGGGGAGGCGGGTGGGCACATGCGAATCTACTGCGACTGATGCCACGAACAGATGTACACTGGGTAAGTGACATTTTCAGTTCGATGGCATCTGTCGCTGTAGATACGCATGTTCTGCATAGACTAGTAAGCAGTTATTTCCCCAAAAGCGGTGGATCAGCCTGTAGGAGTGGAAGTAGTGTGAAATAATGTTCTTAATACGGCTTGACCTACTGTGGCTTGTTGTGCGGATAACACGTCTACACAGTAGTGCTTGGTGAATGTGTGAGGCGTAGACCATGTGGCTGCCTTACATATTTCTTGCATTGGGATGTTTCCTAGAAAGGCCATGGTAGCACCTTTCTTTCTGGTTGAGTGTGCCCTTGGTGTAATGGGCAGCTGTCGTTTAGCTTTAAGGTAGCAGATTTGGATGCATTTAACTATCCATCTGGCTATACCTTGTTTTGATATTGGGTTTCCTGCATGAGGTTTTTGAAATGCAATAAATAGTTGTTTAGTCTTTCTGATGTTTTTTGTTCTGTCAATGTAATACATCAATGCTCTTTTGACATCTAATGTATGTAGTGCCCTTTCAGCTACGGTATCTGGCTGTGGAAAAAACACTGGAAGTTCCACTGTTTGATTTAGATGGAACGGTGAAATAACCTTTGGCAAAAAGTTAGGATTGGTCCTTAGGACGACTTTATTTTTGTGTAGTTGTATAAAAGGTTCCTGTATTGTAAACGCCTGAATCTCGCTTACTCTTCTTAGGGAAGTAATGGCGATGAGAAATGCCACCTTCCAGGTTAGGAACTGTATGTCGCAGGAGTGCATGGGTTCAAAAGGTGGACCCATAAGTCTAGTTAGGACAACATTTAGGTTCCATGAAGGAACAGGTGGTGTTCTTGGTGGTATAATTCTCCTAAGGCCCTCCATGAATGCTTTAATGACTGGTATCTTATATAGGGAAGTTGAATAGGTAGTCTGCAGGTATGCAGATATTGCTGCAAGGTGTATTTTAATGGAAGAGAAAGCCAGGTTAGATTTTTGTAAGTGAAGCAAGTAACCCACTACATGTTCTGGAGTTGTGTGTAATGGTTGTATTTGATTAATATGGCAGTAACAAACAAACCTCTTCCATTTACTTGCATAGCAGTGCCTGGTGGATGGCCTTCTGGCTTGTTTTATGACTTCCATACATTCTTGGGTAAGTTGTAAGTGCCCGAATTCTAGGATTTCAGGAGCCAGATTGCTAGATTCAGCGATGCTGGATCTGGGTGTCTGATCTTTTGGTTGTGCTGTGTCAACAGATCTGGCCTGTTGGGCAATTTGATGCAGGGTACCACTGATAGGTCTAGCAGCGTTGTGTACCAGGGTTGCCTTGCCCAAGTTGGTGCTATCAATATGAGTTTGAGTTTGCTTTGACTGAGTTTGTTTACCAGGTAAGGAAGGAGAGGGAGAGGAGGAAAAGCGTAAGCAAATATCCCTGACCAGTTCATCCATAGGGCATTGCCTTGGGATTGTTCGTGTGGGTATCTGGATGCGAAGTTTTGGCATTTTGCGTTCTCCCTTGTCGCAAACAAGTCTATCTGAGGTGTTCCCCAGAGTTTGAAATAAGTGTTCAGAATTTGGGGGTGAATCTCCCATTCGTGGACCTGTTGGTGATCTCGAGAGAGATTGTCTGCGAGTTGATTTTGGATCCCTGGTATAAATTGTGCTATTAGGCGAATTTGGTTGTGAATTGCCCAACGCCAAATCTTTTGTGCTAGCAGGCTTAACTGCGTGGAGTGCGTCCCCCCCTGCTTGTTTAGGTAATACATTGTTGTCATGTTGTCTGTTTTGACGAGAATGTATTTGTGAACTATTATTGGTTGGAAAGCTTTTAGTGCTTGAAAAACTGCTAGAAGTTCTAGGTGATTGATATGCAGTTTTGATTGATGTACGTTCCATTGTCCTTGTATGCTGTGTTGATCGAGGTGTGCTCCCCACCCTGTCATGGAAGCATCTGTTGTTATTACGTATTGTGGCACTGGGTCTTGGAAAGGCCGCCCCTTGTTTAAATTTATGTTGTTCCACCACAGAAGCGAGAGGTAAGTTTGGCGGTCTATTAACACCAGATCTAGAAGGTGACCCTGTGCTTGAGACCACTGTGATGCTAGGCATTGTTGTAAGGGCCTCATGTGCAGTCTTGCGTTTGGGACAATGGCTATGCATGAAGACATCATGCCTAGGAGTTGTAATACCATCTTTGCTTGTATCTTTTGTGTTGGATACATGCGTTGTATGATGGTGTTGAAATTTAGAATTCTTTGTGGACTTGGAGTGGCTACTCCCTTTGATGTGTCTATTATGGCTCCTAGGTATTGTTGTACCTTGCGCGGCAGAATGTTGGATTTTGTAAAGTTGACGGTGAACCAGAGTTTGAAGAGGGTTTGTATGATCTGATTTGTGTGATTTGAGCACTCTATGAACGAATGGGCCTTGATTAGCCAGTCGTCCAAATATGGGAACACATGTATTTGCTGCCTTCTTATGTGTGCAGCGACTACCGCTAGGCATTTGGTAAAGACTCTTGGTGCGGTTGTTAATCCGAAAGGCAGTACCTTGAATTGGTAATGTATTCCTTTGAATACAAACCTTAGGTATTTCCTGTGCGATGGGTGTATTGGTATATGGAAATAAGCGTCCTTGAGGTCTAAAGTTGCCATGTAGTCGTGTAGTTTTAGCAATGGCAATACTTCTTGTAGAGTGACCATGTGGAAGTGGTCCGATTTGATGAAAGTGTTCACTACTCTGAGGTCTAGGATTGGTCTCAGCGTTTTGTCCTTCTTTGGTATCAGAAAGTACAGTGAGTAAACTCCTGTGTTTATTTGTGTGTTTGGCACTAATTCGATTGCATTCTTTTGCAATAGTGCCTGCACTTCTATCTCCAGGAGATTGGAATGGTGTGTTGTTAAATTTTGTGCTTTTGGTGGTATGTTTGGAGGGAATTGTAGAAATTCTATGCAATAACCATGCTGGATAATTGCTAGAACCCAAGTGTCTGTAGTGATTTCCTCCCATGCTTTGTAATAATGACCTATTCTTCCCCCCACTGGTGTTGTGTGGAGGGGGTGAGTGACATGTGAGTCACTGTTTAGTAGTAGGGGTTTTGGGGCTTTGAAATCTTCCTCTATTTCTAGGGAATTGCCCTCCTCTATATTGTCCCCGAAAACCTCCTCTATACTGTCCCTGGTAACTGGACGGTGTTGCTTGTGAGGTGCTGGCTTGTGTGCTCTGACCCCGAAACCCCCCTCGAAAGGGCGTTTTACGGAATGTGCTGTAATACCCTCTGCTCTGCGGGGAGTAGAGTGCGCCCATGGCTTTGGCAGTATCCGTATCTTTTTTGAGTTTCTCAATCGCTGTGTCCACTTCTGGACCGAACAGTTCTTTTTCATTAAAAGGCATATTGAGAACTGCTTGTTGAATCTCTGGTTTAAATCCAGACGTTCGGAGCCATGCATGCCTTCTGATAGTTACAGATGTATTAATTGTCCGTGCAGCTGTATCTGCAGCGTCCATGGAGGAGCGGATCTGGTTGTTGGAAATGGCCTGTCCCTCCTCAACCACTTGTTTTGCCCTATTTTGTAAGTCCTTGGGCAGATGTTCAATGAGATGTTGCATCTCGTCCCAGTGGGCTCTGTCATAGCGCGCAAGTAGTGCCTGGGAGTTCGCGATGCGCCACTGGTTTGCAGCTTGTGCTGCGACTCTTTTACCAGCTGCATCGAACTTGCGGCTTTCTTTATCTGGGGGTGGTGCATCTCCAGATGTGTGAGAGTTGGCCCTCTTCCTAGCTGCTCCTACAACGACAGAGTCTGGTGGCAGCTGTGTAGTGATGAAAACCGGGTCTGTAGGAGGCGCCTTATACTTTTTTTTCCACCCTTGGTGTGATTGCCCTACTTTTGACCGGCTCCTTAAAGATGTCTTTTGCGTGCCGGAGCATACCAGGGAGCATAGGCAGGCTTTGGTACGAGCTGTGGGTGGAGGAGAGTGTGTTGAATAAAAAATCATCCTCGACCTGTTCTGAGTGGAGGCTTACGTTGTGAAATTGTGCTGCTCTAGCCACCACTTGAGAATACGCGGTGCTGTCCTCTGGTGGAGATGGCTTCGTAGGGTATGCCTCCGGACTATTATCTGACACTGGGGCGTCGTATAGGTCCCATGCGTCCTGATCTTGGTCACCCTGGCTCATGGTGGTGTGAGCTGGGGAGAGTGATGGAGTTTGTGCTGGTGAGACGTTAATCACGGGCTGAGGAGAGGGTGGTGGGGTAACTCTTTTCACCACCTTTGGTTGTGGTGTCTGTTCAGTCTGGAACTCCAACCTTCTCTTTCTCCTAATAGGGGGAAGGGTGCTTATTTTTCCTGTCCCCTGCTGTATGAAGATACGCTTTTGCGTATGGTCCACATCAGTTGCTTGTAGCTCTTCCTCAAACCTATGCTTTTGCATTTGGGAGGTTAGCGAGTGCTCTTCTGTATAAGAGCCTGGAGCTGGGTCGCTTGCAGTTTGTTTCGGCATCGAAACCCTGTCTGCGTGTTTTTTCGGCTCCGAGGTGACTTTTTTCTTTTTCGGGGCCGAAACCTCTCGGCGTCGATCTGCTTCGGTGCCGCTGTCTCGGCGTCGAGCCGTGTCCACACCGGCATCTCGGTGTCGAGGCTTGTCTCCAGCACTTTCTCGGTCCCGAGAAGGCTGCGTGCCGGTGTCTCGACCGGAGTCGGACGACCTCGGCACTGTTTGGGCCTTTTTCGGTGCCGACGGTCGGTCACCGAATTTATGGGTGGAGCCATGGCCGGATGGCAGTGGCGTCCCCTGGGCCTTGTAAATGTGTCTCTGTGTGGTTTTCGACGTCTTACTCACGGTTTGTGTATCGTCGAATCCTTCGGAGTCTGAGTCTTGGATCGAGAAGGTACCTTCTTCTTCCTGTTCCTCGAACTCCTGTTGGGCTGTCGGTGCGGACGCCATCTGAAGTCTTCTGGCTCGACGGTCTCGGAGTGTTTTTCGGGACCGGAACGCACGACAGGCCTCGCAGGTGTCTTCGCTGTGCTCAGGTGACAGGCACAGGTTGCAGACCAAGTGTTGGTCTGTGTAGGGGTATTTATTGTGGCATTTGGGGCAGAAACGGAACGGGGTCCGTTCCATCGGCGTTCTTCAGCACGCGGTCGGGCCGACCAGGCCCCGACGGGGGATCGAAAAACTACCCTGAAGGGCACCGGAGCTCTTCGATCTTCGATGCGGTGTGGAATCTAAGTACGCCGATCCCGAACGCAACAATACCGACGAAAATCTTCCGAAATTAGCTAATTTTCCGTTCCGAAACTCGGAGCGACAGGAACACGTCCGAACCCGATGGCGGAAAAAAAACAATCGAAGATGGAGTCGACGCCCATGCGCAATGGAGACAAAAGGAGGAGTCACTCGGTCCCGTGACTCGAAAGACTTCTTCGAAGAAAAACAACTTGTAACACTCCGGCCAAACACCAGATGGCGAGCTATTGCAGAACATGCGTATCTACAGCGACAGATGCCATCGAACATACAATTTTAAGGTAGGAGGAGGAAGAAATATTGTAAACTTTTTAAGAAGTGCATAACAAATGGGGAATTAAACAATGAGAGCTGATCCAGCAACTGAAAGTTTCCCTTTAACTGTGCCTACAGGAAAGTTTTGCTGGCCAGAGCCAAACCAAATAACAAAATGTAAGATAACATTTCCTGGAGGGGGTCTATCTGCTGATTACCACACACCAAGCCACACATTTGTCCTAACAGTCACACAGTCTTTGTCAATGGACACCGGGCTGCCAAGATGACATCAACCACCTCTGGAGAATGGTCAAAGGCATTCAACTGTCACCACTCAAACTGGCAACCCTAGTGATGGATGGGACACTAGATGGGTAGAATGTTCACTGAGTTTTGCAAAGTCACGTTGGGATGACAGGCCTCCTGTGTATAATATTAAGGTGCAGTACAGCTCTGAATCTGTGGTACAGACTGAAAAAAAGCGAAAGGTGGAAGACTGAAAAAAACAAGAGGAGGGTGGACGAGTATTCACTGCACCATTACTGTGATTGTGGGTGCTGCCCACATGAAGCAGGTTGGGAACAAGGCCTGGCTGCGCCCAGTAAAAGGAAGGGACGTCCTACTGCAGCATGATGGAGCTCTGCGGCCAAACCCCTGCGCACAGCCGAAGGCCCTGGATAACAGGGGTTGGCCGCACTTCAAGTTTTAATGTCTGCGTGATGATTTACATTTATTATTGCATCAGATTCATTAAGTGTGAGAACAGTATTGCATACGGTGTACAAGTATGGTTTGCTTATCTGTTGTGCAATTTATGGATTGCGGTCCTGATCATAACTTGAAGATTTCAATTGTTTTAATTTGTAAAACATCACTGCACTTTAATTGTGCACTGTTTTGTGTAAATATATACACCAGCTCAATAATTTTAATCACTCTTTCTATTTACCGGGAAACAAAATTCTGATACTTAGTTACAGCAATGACTTGACATTGATGTTGAGTTATATTTATTGTGCCATACTCTGCGTAAGTCTTAACTAGTCACTCTTCTTATCTAGAGTGTCAAGTGCTAAAAAGTAGTTACCTTGATTAGCCGCCTGTAGTGCAATACTTCTGGTGGCCCTGGCACACCAGTGCCCACGCAGGTTACTGCCCAGTACCACGGACTGCCCAAGGACTACAAGCACAATAAAAGGACTCAACCATAAACTTTCCTGCAAATCAAACTCAGATCGTGCAACATTCCTCCTCGGGCTAGCTGAAAACACTTCACCTTTTTCAGCACCCAAACTTCAAGCATCCTTCATCAGAACCATCACCATCATTTCTCAATAGATTATAGAAAGCCTGTGCTATGCCAACTCCAAAAAAAAGCAATAATTTATTTAGACATTCCCTCTTACCAATGAGGCCTCCTGGGGCAGCATACTGCAGGTCATTATGCTCAGCAAAAAGAGAGACAATTTTGGAGAAGATTGGCTTGCACATGAGTTTCCCCTCACTGTCCTTCGAAACAATTCCAGGCCGAACCTCCAACTCTTGACCAACCTAAAGAAAGAGCAACTGTTAGAGGAGCACTCATTTGAACTAAAAATAATTTAATTACATTTTTTTAGTTAAAGAATTTAAAAAAGTTGTTGCCATTTTTATCTCTGCTTTATAGATCTCTTGTCTCACATACTGTATTCAGAGTATGTGGTCAATTACAAGTATCAGCTACTCTCAATTAAGGGCATCTTTAGACTTCTCAGCAAAATTAGAATTTATTTTTCAACTTTTTTTTATTTTAAACATTTTTATTTTCAAGACAGAGAGCAATATTAGTAAACAAATTAATGTTGGTAAGTGTGAAATGAAAATGAATATGTAAATATTAAATCTCTACCCAATGGCTTCATGCTTATTTACTACATCATTAACGCCATTGCCATATCTTCTTTGTATAGAAGACAGCAAAGTCAAATCCTTGCAACTAAAAGCAACAGCTGAACTAACCCAAATAGTACTCTTTCCGAATGAATGCACATTATTTCTGGGCCTGCTAATCTATTTTCAAAGGTTGGTGGGTGGTGCATACTTAAAAAAAAAAAAAAACAATACAAGCAGGTAAAACAACGCAAGACAGATGAGGGTGTTTTAACCCTTTCCCCGTCAAGGACGTAATAGTTATGTGCGGTGGTGCGGCGCTGCAGGGGAATCGCTTCCTCTTCCAAGGGTCACTCCCCTGGGGGACAAATTTATTTTTAGTCATTTTTGCCCACCTTGGGGGCAGAAACCATTAGACGCCAGGGATTTTTTTTGTTTGCACCAATTTCACGCAAGGGGAGCGACCCCTTAGGCAAGAGTGTTATGGTTTACATAGAATACGGTGTAATGATGGTCCCTGGCTGCCGTCACCCGGCTCGAGCGTTCGAAGGTGGTCGGTTGGTGAACACGTCGGACGGAGGGGCAGGGGTGGTTACCCGCTGATTCTTTTAAGAAATAAAATCTGTTTGATGAACACTACCGTGAACCAGCGTTTCCTTACCACAGGATTCAACATCCTTTTTGGCAACGAGTGAAGAGGGAAAGCCACTGCATCACAACCCAAACTGTCTTTTGTTCGCTCTAAGGTGAGAGCGCACGCCAACTGTTGGTTCACCTCATTTTTGTACGCGCCGGTGGTGGCAGGCTTCGAGTCCAGCAGGCGGCTTGGGAACACTTGTTTGTGGGCACACTTTGTATACGCGTGTAATAATTCTGCTTTACACGCAGGCGACACGATTCATTGAGACCGAGACTTTACAACTGGAATGACGCTGACTCAAGCGAAGTGAAGCTGACTTCAGGCGCCATCTTGGATGTGTTTTTACATTACATGTGCATAGCAGCTGGATTTATATCTTTTATACACTATGTTATATGGTGGATTTACAGTATGCAGACATTCTTGTGAAGAGAAGTTCACACAGCTTTTAGCAGAGCTGACAGACTTTTTTTTTTTTTTAAAGAAAAGGCATACTATTAACTTTATTACTCCCATTATATTTGCGCCAGAAGGTTTTTTTTGTAGGGGTGGTGAATAATGCAGTCAGTTAATCCACCACCACCATTCTTGGAGTCGCCTGGTCCACCTGCCATCCCATGGAGGCAATGGTTTGATAGATTTGAAACTTATATTGGGGCTATAGGAGCCTCTCGTTTTAGACCGGAAAGGAAAAAGTGTTTGTTGCTACATTCTTTGGGATATGAAGGCGGAGAGATTTTTAAACACCTACCGAATTTTGCACAAAAAGGGGAAGAGTTAGATGACTATCAAGTAGCCACCAAGAAATTATCTACAAGGTTTGACGTACTACCAAGTTTGGTAGTTTTGAGGCACAAATTCTTTAAGCATTCTCAACTCCAAAATGAAGATTTCGACGTATACAACAGTGCGCTTGGACAGTTATCTTCCAAGTGTGTGTTTAGGGATTCCCAAGACCAGTTGGTAAGAGACCAGTTTATTGGTCATTGCACTGACAAACACATTCAACAAAAGCTATTGAGCATGGGAAATCCAACTTTCGAGGAGGTCATTAAAGTAGCCCGGAGTATTGAACTGGCACAGATTTCACAAAAGGAACTCACAGCTAGTCCCGGTGTGAAAGACAATAAGCATGTTCATATTAATGCGGTTGTAAATACTGGAGTGGTCAAAGAAAAATGACTTGAAGAAATCGGAGAACAATTTCATCAGGTGTCTAACATATGTTTTAGGTGTGGTTATGCACCACACAACAGAGATGGTAAAAATTGTCCTGCAAAAACGTATGTAGGAAATGTGGTAAACTAGGTCATTTTGCTAAAGTTTGTCAATCCACATCTAATAAGCAACTAAAAGTAAGTAGTGTAGTAGATGAAGACGATGGTAAGAGATGAACTTTTGGCCAAGGCATTTCAGGACATGATTGTTTTAGTCACTGATTATGGCATGGGTGTTAAGAGACCATAACCAATTGTAAAGAAATGGCTCCCTGTTGCAGTTACACCCAACTTTTTGCCTGATACTGATGCCGACTTGACTGAGAAGTGTGCTGGGACCCTGCTAACCAGGCCCCAGCACCAGTGTTCTTTCACCTAAAATGTACGATTGTTTCCACAATTGGCACAACCCTGGCACCTAGGTAAGTCCGTTGTAACTGGTACCCCTGGTACCAAGGGCCCTGATGCCAGGGAAGGTCTCTAAGGGCTGCAGCATGTCTTATGCCACCCTAGGGACCCCTCACTCAGCACAGACACACTGCTTACCAGCTTGTGTGTGCTGGTGGGGAGAAAATGACTAAGTCGACATGGCACTCCCCTCAGGGTGCCATGCCAACCTCACACTGCCTATGGCATAGGTAAGTCACCCCTCTAACAGGCCTTACAGCCCAAAGGCAGGGTGCACTATACCACAGGTGAGGGCATAGGTGCATGAGCACTATGCCCCTACAGTGTCTAAGCAAAACCTTAGACATTGTAAGTGCAGGGTAGCCATAAGAGAATATGGTCTGGGAGTCTGTCAAAAACGAACTCCACAGCTCCATAATGGCTACACTGAATAATGGGAAGTTTAGTATCAAACTTCTCAGAATAATAAACCCACACTGATGCCAGTGTTGGATTTATTAAAAAATGCACACAGAGGGCATGTTCGAGATCTCCCCTGTAATTTACCCAATTGTTCAGTGCAGGACTGACTGGTCTGTGCCAGCCTGCTGCTGAGAGACGAGTTTCTGACCTCATGCGGTGAGAGCCTTTGTGCCCTCTGAGGACAGAAACAAAGCCTGCTCTGGGTGGAGGTGCTTCACACCTCCCCCCTGCAGGAACTGCAACACCTAGCAGTGAGCTTCAAAGGCTCAAGCTTCGTGTTACAATGCCCCAGGGCACTCCAGCTAGTGGAGATGCCCGCCCCCTGGACACAGCTCCCACTTTTGGCAGCAAGTCCAGGAGAGATAATGAGAAAAACAAGGAGGAGTCACTGGCCAGTCAGGACAGCCCCTAAGGTGTCCTGAGCTGAGGTGACTCTGACTTTTAGAAATCCTCCATCTTGTAGAAGGAGGATTCCCCCAATAGGGATAGGAATGTGACCCCCTCCCCTTGGGAGGAGGCGCAAAGAGGGTGTACCCACCCTCAGGGCTAGTAGCCATTGGCTACTAACCCCCAGACCTAAACACGCCCTTAAATTTAGTATTTAAGGGCTCCCCTGAACCTAAGAATTTAGATTCCTGAAACTACAAGAAGAAGAGGACTGCTGAGCTGAAAAACCCCTGCAGAAGAAGAACAGAAGACACCAACTGCTTTGGCCCCAGTCCTACCGGCCTGTCTCCTGCCTTCCAAAGAAACCTGCTCCAGCGACGCTTTCCAAAGGACCAGCGACCTCTGAATCCTCAGAGGACTGCCCGGCTTCAAGAAAGACAAGAAACTCCCGAGGACAGCGGCCCTGCTCCAAAAAGACTGCAACTTTGTTTCAAGGGAGCAGAGTTAAAGACCCCTGCAACTCCCCGCAAGAAGCGTGAGACTTGCAACACTGCACCCGGCGACCCCAACTCGACTGGTGGAGAACCAACACCTCAGGGAGGACCCTCCGGCGACTCCAAGACTGTGAGTAACCAAAGTTGTCCCCCCTGAGCCCCCACAGCGACGCCTGCAGAGGGAATCCCGAGGCTCCCCCTGACCGCGACTGCCTGAACTCTAATTTCCTGACGGCTGGAAAAGACCCTGCACCCGCAGCCCCCAGCACCTGAAGGATCGGAACTCCCGGGCAGGAGTGACCCCCAGGAGGCCCTCTCCCTTGTCCAGGTGGTGGCTACCCTGAGGAGCCCCCCCCTTGCCTGCCTGCATCGCTGAAGAGACCCCTTGGTCTCTCATAGGAAACTATTGAAAACCTGACGCATGTTTACACACTGCACCTGGCCGCCCCCGCGCTGCTGAGGGTGTACTTTCTGTGTGGACTTGTCCCCCCCCCCGGTGCCCTACAAAACCCCCCTGGTCTGCCCTCCGAAGACGCGGGTACTTACCTACTGGCAGACTGGAACCGGGGCACCCCCTTCTCTCCATTGAAGCCTATGCGTTTTGTGCACCACTTTGAACTCTGCACCTGACCGGCCCTGAGCTGCTGGTGTGGTGACTTTGGGGTTGCTCTGAACCCCCAACGGTGGGCTACCTTGGACCCCAATCTCAACCCCGTAGGTGGTTTACTTACCTGCTAAAACTAACAATACTTTACCTCCCCCAGGAACTGTGAAAATTGCACTGTGTCCACTTTTAAAACAGCTATTTGTGTTTTATGTGAAAAGTATATATGCTACTGTAATTATTCAAAGTTCCTAAAGTACTTACCTGCAATACCTTTCAAATGAGATATTACATGTAGAATTTGAACCTGTGGTTCTTAAAATAAACTAAGAAAATATATTTTTCTATAACAAAACCTATTGGCTGGATTTGTCTCTGAGTGTGTGTTCCTCATTTATTGCCTGTGTGTATGTACAACAAATGCTTAACACTACTCCTTTGATAAGCCTACTGCTCGACCACACTACCACAAAATAGAGCATTAGTATTATCTCTTTTTGCCACTATCTTACCTCTAAGGGGAACCCTTGGACTCTGTGCATACTATTCCTTACTTTGAAATAGTGCATACAGAGCCAACTTCCTACACCAATGTATCGATCCCCTTGTAGACATTCGGGTAGGAGATTAATGGTTACACTTGTTGGTTGACTCAGGGGCGCGTATTACGATGATCACATCAGAGTTGTTTCACAACACTTGGGGTGATAGGAAATTATTTCTACCAGATAGGGCACCTGTCTCTTATGAAGGTAGGAAAATAGATTTAGAAGGATATATAGAAGACAGTCTAGAATTCAAGGGACGCAAGATCGTTGGGAAAATTTATGTGGCGTACAAAGGTTTGAACATTTTGGGCTGGTTCCACCAAGGATTATTTGGTATGGTACTGAAACCCGGAGCAAAGGAACAAGTCCTAGTAGTCGAATACTAAAATATTGATACAGTTTGAGGATGAATTTCCCAGTGTTTTTGCCCAGTGTTTGGGAAAAATTGTGGGTTTCAAGCATAGGATAAAAATAAAAGAAAAGGCTATTCCCGTTAAACATAAAATCAGGTCTGTTCCGTTTAGCTTGAGGGATGATCTCAAATCTGAGCTACACAAGCTTCAATACAATGGAGTTATAGAACCAATTGAGTCTAGTTTGTGGCTTTCACCATTGGTGGTTGCAAGGAAACGGAATGGGGACATGCGTTTGTGTGTGGACTTGAGGAGCCTCAAAGACATTTGGGTGGATTCATATCCCCTACCGAAAATTAGTGATCTACTTGAAGAATTTAGAGGCTCTGAGTAGTTTTCAAAGATTGATCTCGCATCTGCTTATCACCAGGTGGTGTTGGATGAAGAGTCACGCCACCATACAGATTTCAATTCCCCGTTTGGCATGTTCCAGTTTTGCAGGATACCGTTTGGGTTGGCATCCGCGGCGGCAGTATTTCAACACAATGCACAAACTCTTAGGTAATGTCAAAGGAGTTCTAATTTTCCAAGATGATGTTTTGATTCATGCTAAGTGTTTGGAAGACACAACGAAATTATTAGATCTGTGTTCAAGATATTTCAGACAAACTGTGTTCGCGTAAAGAAAGAAAAATGTGAATTTTGCAAAAAAGAGATTGAGTTTTTGGGGCACTGTGTGTCCAGCGAAGGGATAGCACCGAGGCCGGGTTTAGTTAAAGCTGTTCTAGAGTCTCCCAAGGACAAGGATGAACTACATTTGTTTATTGCCATGTGCAAATATTATGCCAGGTTAATTCCAGATTATGCCAGTAAAATGAAAATTTTGTCTAAAATGCTTAAAAACAAGGTTCCGTTTGTACGGGATAGTGACGTGTCAAAATACATTCGACAAAGTTAAGCAGGAATTAGTTAATGCTAGAAAATTGAGTCCTTACGACCCCAGCCAACTGTGCATCGTCACAGTGGATGCTACTAGGTATGGCTTGGGTGCAGTTTTGTCCCAAGGCTCTGGTAAGAATGAGAAAGTCATAAGTTATGCCTCAAGAGTTTTACGTGAACCAGAGCTCACTTACTCTGTAATTGAGACAGAGTTACTGGCATGTTACTGGGGGAGTGAGAAATTTAGGAGCTAGTATGGGGTAGGAATTATGTGATTCAAACGGATCATAAGCCGTTGGTGTACATTTTGAATGGTGACAAAATCAACTACACAACCCCACGCACTGCACGTCTCACCACAAAATTGTTACAATATAATTTCCAGGTTAAGTACTTTCCAGGAAAAGAAAATTTTACAGAAGACTTTTTGTCTCGGTTACCTATTAGTGAGCAGGTTACTACCGATTGTGAGGATGATACGGAAGATTGCTTTATAGCATCTTTGGATGAGGATGAGTCCAAAGTATGTAGGAAAACAGTGTGGAGAATGGTTGAGAGCAACAATGTTGTAAGCAGATGTGTGGTGTGTAACAGTGCAGAAAAAGGGTTAAAGGTTGTTAAACCTCCTTTACAACCCCTACCTATACCTGACAAAGCTTGGATCAAAGTGGGTATTGACATGGTGGGGCAGTTTTACTTCCTCCCAGGTCAAATGTGTTTTTCATTTCTCCTGATGGATTACTATAGCAAATGGCCAGAGGTGTGTTTTTTTTAGCTAAGCCTACGGCTGGTAGTGCAATACAGTTCCTCAAGGAAATTTGTTTGGAGGGAAGGGTTTCTGGAGTATATAGTCTCAGATAATGGGGCCCAGTTTGTCAGTCACGAAATGGAAACGTTCCTGGTTGAGTCAGGTGTGAAACATTTGAAGGGCTCACTTTACCATCCTCAAACAAATGGTTTGGTAGAAAGAATGAATAGAGTGGTGGAGGAGTGTATTAGGTGGGCTGAAGCAAGTAAACATGATGTGGAAGAGGCAGTGAACTCTATGCTGTGGTTTTATCGTACCATCCCACATTCGCTAACATAAATATCTCCTTTTGAACTTCTCAAAGATCTAGGCTTTTTCCTGCCTGGTTAGCTAATGTTGTAGCGGGTAAGGTCACGGATAATGTGGACCGGGAGATGATGTTGGGAGAAATAATAACTCAGGAAAGAATGAAAGATAGATATGATAAAAAAAAAAAATCTACAAAGGAGCACTCAATTCAACCTGGAGATGTGGTACACATCAAATTTCAAACATTTGTTAAGAAGGGGGATGCCAGTTATGGGAGTCCCATTACGGTGAGGAAAGTGTGTGGCAATGCTGTTATGGTCGAGGGTGGTCACTGGTGGAATTCAGGGAAGGTTGTGAAAGTCAAAGGCTTTAGTGGCAATGATATGAAAATAAGTGAAAAGTCGCTGTCTGATCATGTGGTCTATGAAGACAACATGTCTAACTCTAACAAATTGGAACCACACATGTTGCGGAGATCTGACCGTGAAAAGCGCGTACCGCCGAAGCTCAAGGAATGTTATTGTAATTAGTGCGAATGTATTTTTATTGTTTTCTTTTGTACTGTCAAGCTTTCATTGTAGGATTTAGTTTTGTGCTTTCTGTGGGGGGAAATATAGGTTAAAAAAAAAGGGAGATAATATGTTATGGTTTACATAGAATATGGTGGAATGTTGGTTCCTGGCTGTCGCTGCCACCCGGCACGAGCATTCCAAGGTGGTCGGTTGGTGAAGGCGGACGGTAGGGATAGCAGTGGTTTCCCAGCAATTCTTTTAAGAAATAAAATCTGTTTAATGAACGCTAGCGTAAACCAGTGTTTCCTTACCACAGGATACACCAAAGTGTCACTCCCCTGAGGGGTGGGGGTTCAAATTTATTTTAGACCATTTTCAGCCTATTTTTGTAAGGCTCATCTGCCCCCCCAGACACCAGCGAAGAATTTAAAAAAACAAAAAAACAAAGACGGTGGAACCCCCAATAAATGTGGACAAAGTTGTTCTGCCCACCAGTGGACAGATGGGGCAATTACCCCCGATCCACTCCCTGGGGTGGGGGGGGCAGAAAGCCTACTATATGCCAGGGAATTAAAAAAATAATTACAAATAGTGGGGTGGTGGCTATCAACCAGTATGGGCAGGGTTATTCCCCCACCCCAACTAAGTGGGGTGGGTAGGTGGGGGGGGGCATACAAACATCTTATCCAAAAGGCAAGCAAGAGGACATTTGTTTATTTTGGGTTTTGGTTTTACATTTGGGCCAAGAGAGCTTGTCTAACTCTCACAATTGTCCCACTCGGAATGGTGAGGGCTGCACTTTTTGGACTTTGGGACGCTGCCATGTAGAAAAATCCACAAGCCCTAGACACATCTGAAAACTAAATATCTGGGTGAGTCCAGGATGGTGTGCCTCACATGCATCCTGCACCATTTTCCTAACCACAATGCCCTGCAAACCTCCAACTTTGCCTGAAATCACATTTTCCCCACATTTTTGTGATGGAACCTTCTGGAATCTGCAAGAATACACAAAATTCCTACAATCCAGCATTTTCGCCTCTATACCGATCTGCCCCAATTGTCGGCCTAAACACATTTTTTTTCCCCAAACTGCCCTTTTGGACCCGCTTTGGTTCCCCCTCATTTTCAACATGTTTTTGGCTCTTTCCTGTCACAGGCACTTGGCCCACCTGCACAAGTGAGGTATCATTTTTATCGGGAGATTGATGGGAACGTTGGGTGGTAGGAAATTTGTGCTGGTGCTGTGAAATGTTGTAAAAATGTGTTTTTTAAAAACTAAATGTGAGGTTTGCTGAGGATTCTGGGTCAGAAAACACTGGGGGATCCATGCCTGTCACACCTCCCTGGATTCCCTTGGGTGTCTAGTTTTCAGAAATGCCTAGGTTTGGTAGATTTCCCTAGATGGCTGCTGAGCCCAGGACCAAAAACGCAGGTACCCACAAAAATGAAAATGTCACTTACCCAGTGTACATCTGTTCGTGGCATCAGTCGCTGAGATTCACATGGTATGCATGAGCTCGCCATCTGGTGTTGGGTCGGAGTGTTACAAGTTGTTTTTCTTCGAAGAAGTGTTTTCGAGTCACGGGACCGAGTGACTCCTCCTTCTGTGCTCATTGCACATGGGCGTCGACTCCATCTTCGATTGTTTTCCCCGCAGAGGGTGAGGTAGGAGTTGTACTATAGTAATAGTGCCCGCGCAATGAAAAATGTAAGTATGTACCTATTAAAGGATTAAATAATATATATACAAATGTTCAAAATTGAAGGTAACTTCTGAACTGCTACAGGCTTCCGGGGAGGTGGGTGGGTCCATGTGAATCTCAGCGACTGATGCCACGAACAGATGTACACTGGGTAAGTGACATTTTCAGTTCGATGGCATCTGTCGCTGTAGATACACATGGTATGCATAGACTAGTAAGCAGTTAGTTCCCCATAAGTGGTGGTTTAGCCTGTAGGAGTAGAAGTTGTCTGAAATAGAGTTCTTAATACAGCTTGACCTACTGTAGCTTGTTGTGCGGATAGCACATCTATACAGTAGTGTTTGGTGAATGTGTGAGGCGTAGACCAAGTGGCTGCCTTACATATTTCCTGCATTGGGATGTTTCCTAAAAAGGCCATTGAAGCACCTTTTTTCCTTGTTGAATGTGCCCTGGGTGTAATGGGCAGTTGTCTTTTTGCTTTAAGGTAGCAGATTTGGATGCATTTAACTATCCATCTGGCTATACCTTGTTTTGATATTGGGTTACCTGCATGAGGTTTTTGGAATGCAATAAATAGCTGTTTAGTTTTTCTGATGTTTTTTGTTCTGTCAATGTAGTACATTAATGCTCTTTTGACATCTAATGTATGTAGTGCTCTTTCAGCCACAGAATCTGGCTGTGGGAAAAAAACTGGTAGTTCTACCGTTTGATTTAGATGGAATGGTGAAATAACTTTGGGTAAAAATTTTGGATTAGGTCGTAGGACGACCTTATTTTTATGTATTTGTATAAAAGGCTCTTGTGTTGTGAACGCTTGAATTTCACTTACTCTTCTTAGAGATGTAATGGCGATGAGAAAGGCAACTTTCCAGGTTAGGAATTGTATTCCGCAAGAGTGCATGGGTTCGAAAGGTGGGCCCATGAGTCTTGTTAGAACCACGTTTAGGTTCCATGAAGGAACAGGTGGTGTTCTTGGTGGTATAATTCTTTTAAGCCCTTCTATGAATGCTTTGATAACTGGTATCCTATACAAGGAAGTTGAATATGTAGTTTGCAGGTATGCAGATATTGCTGCAAGATGTATTTTAATAGAAGAGAAGGCTAGCTTTGCTTTTTGTAAATGGAGCAAGTAATTTACTATATGTTTTGGAGTTGCGTCTAGTGGTTGTATCTGATTATGATGGCAGTACCAAACAAATCTTTTCCACTTACTTGCGTAGCAGTGTCTAGTGGATGGCCTTCTGGCCTGCTTTATGACTTCCATACACTCTTGGCTAAGTTGTAAGTGTCCGAATTCTAGGATTTCAGGAGCCAGATTGCTAGATTCAGCGATGCTGGGTCCGGGTGTCTGATCTGTTGGTTGTGTTGCGTTAACAGATCTGGTTTGTTGGGCAGTTTGATGTGTGGTACTACAGACAGATCTAGCAGTGTTGTGTACCAGGGTTGTCTTGCCCACGTTGGTGCTATTAAAATGAGTTTGAGTTTGTTTTGACTCAATTTGTTTACTAGGTAAGGAAGGAGAGGGAGGGGAGGAAAAGCGTAAGCAAATATTCCTGACCAGTTCATCCATAGGGCATTGCCTTGGGATTGCTTGTGTGGGTATCTGGACGCGAAGTTTTGGCATTTTGCGTTCTCTTTTGTTGCAAATAAGTCTATTTGTGGTGTTCCCCAGAGTGTGAAGTAGGTGTTCAGAATCTGTGGGTGGATTTCCCATTCGTGGACTTGCTGGTGATCTCGAGAGAGATTGTCTGCCAGCTGATTCTGGATCCCTGGAATAAACTGTGCTATTAGACCAATTTGATGGTGGATTGCCCACTTCCATATTTTTTGAGCTAACAAGCTTAACTGCGTTGAATGTGTTCCTCCTTGTTTGTTTAGATAATACATCGTTGTCATGTTGTCTGTTTTGACAAGGATGTATTTGTGGGTTATGATTGGTTGGAAAGCTTTTAGTGCTTGAAAAACTGCTAATAATTCTAGATGATTTATATGCATTTTTGTTTGATGTATGTTCCATTGTCCTCTTATGTTGTGTTGATTGAGATGTGCTCCCCACCCTGTCATGGAAGCATCTGTTGTTATTACGTACTGTGGCACTGGGTCTTGGAAAGGCCGCCCTATGTTTAAATTTATACTGTTCCACCATAGAAGCGAGAGGTAAGTTTGGCGGTCTAGCAACACCAGATCTAGAAGGTGACCCTGTGCTTGAGACCACTGAGGCTAGGCACTGTTGTAAGGGCCTCATGTGCAGTCTTGCGTTTGGGACAATGGCTATGCATGAGGACATCATGCCTAGGAGCTGTAGTATTGTTCTTGCTTGTATTGTTTGGTTTGGAGACATGTGTTGAATGACCCTGTTGAAATTGTGGATCCTTTGTGGAGTTGGCGTTGCTACTCCTTTTGTCGTGTCTATTATGGCTCCTAGATATTGCTGTACTTTGCTTGGCATAATGTTTGATTTTGCAAAGTTGACGGTGAACCCTAGTTTGTAGAGGGTTTGTATGACTTGATTTGTGTGGTTTGAGCATTGTGTGAGCGAACTGGTTTTGATTAGCCAGTCGTCTAGATACGGGAACACATGTATTTGCTGCCTTCTGATGTGTGCAGCGACTACTGCTAGGCATTTTGTGAATACTCTTGGAGCGGTTGTTAAACCAAAAGGCAATACTTTGAATTGGTAATGTATTCCTTTGAATACAAACCTTAGATATTTCCTGTGTGATTGATGTATTGGTATATGGAAATATGCGTCCTTGAGGTCTAGGGTTGTCATGTAGTCTTGTTTTTTGAGCAATGGTAACACTTCTTGTAGTGTGACCATGTGAAAGTGGTCTGATTTGATGAATGTGTTTACTACCCTGAGGTCTAGAATTGGTCTCAGTGTTTCGTCCTTTTTTGGTATCAAGAAGTACAGTGAATAAACTCCTGTGTTTATTTGTGTGCTTGGTACTAATTCTATTGCATTTTTTTGCAGTAGTGCTTGAACTTCTATCTCTAGAAGCTGTGAATGGTATTTTGATAAATTTTGTGATTTTGGTGGTATGTCTGGAGGGAATTGCATGAATTCTATGCAATAACCATGTTGGATAATTGCTAGGACCCATGTGTCTGTAGTTATTTTGTCCCATGCTTCGTAATATTGACGTATCCTCCCCCCCCACTGGTGTTGTGTGGGAGGGGTGAGTGACGTGTGAGTCACTGCTTGTTGGTAGTGGTTTTGGGGCTTTGAAATCTTCCTCTATTCCTAGGGAATTGCCCCCCTCTATACTGGCCCCGAAAACCTCCCCTGTACTGTCCCTGGTAGGTGGGCGGTGCGGACTGTGAGGTGCTAGCTTGTGTAGCCTGACCCCGAAACCCTCCTCTAAAAGGTGTTTTGCGGAAGGTGTTATAGGATCCTCTGCTCTGCGGGGAGTAGAGTGCGCCCATGGCCTTGGCAGTGTCAGTGTCCTTCTTGAGCTTTTCTATGGCTGTGTCGACCTCCGGACCGAACAGAAGTTTTTCGTTTACTGGCATGTTAAGCACTGCCTGCTGAATTTCTGGCTTGAAACCAGACGTTCTGAGCCATGCGTGCCTACGGATGGTAACCGACGTATTAATGGTCCTTGCGGCCGTGTCTGCTGCATCCATGGAGCAGCGTATTTGATTGTTGGAAATGTTTTGACCCTCCTCAACAACCTGTTTTGCTCTTTTTTGCAGATCTTTTGGGAGATGTTCAATGAGATGCTGCATCTCATCCCAGTGGGCTCTGTCGTATCGCGCTAGCAGCGCTTGTGAATTTGCGATGCGCCACTGGTTTGCTGCTTGGACAGCAACCCTCTTCCCGGCTGCATCGAACTTCCTGCTTTCTTTATCTGGGGGAGGTGCATCCCCAGAAGTGTGTGAATTTGCCCGTTTTCTGGCAGCCCCTACCACCACAGAATCTGGTGGCAGCTGAGAGGTGATGAATACAGGGTCCGTAGGAGGCGCCTTATACTTTTTGTCCACCCTAGGCGTCACTGCCCTACTTTTAACTGGCTCCTTGAAAATGTCCTTTGCATGGCGTAGCATGCCTGGGAGCATCGGCAGGCTTTGGTAGGAGCTGTGGGTTGAAGAGAGGGTGTTAAATAAAAAATCATCCTCTACTTGTTCCGAGTGTAGTTCCACATTATGGAATAGTGCTGCTCTAGCCACCACTTGTGAGTAGGCTGTGCTGTCTTCCGGTGGTGATGGCCTAGTTGGGTATGTGTCTGGGCTGTTATCAGACACTGGTGCGTCGTACAAGTCCCACGCATCCTGATCTTGGTCATCGTGGCTCATGGCGGTGTGAGCTGGCGAATGTGACGGGGTGTAAGTTGGCGAAGCCGGAGTTACAGGTGGAGGCGAGGGAGGAGGTGTTACCTTTTGTGCTGTTTGTTGCTGAGGAGTAAACTGAAGCGTTCTCTTTCGTTTGACAGGTGGAAGGGTACTGATCTTCCCAGTCCCCTGCTGAATAAAGATACGCTTTTGCGTGTGATCCACGTCAGTGGATTGCAGTTCTTGTTCAAATCTATGTTTCTTCATTTGTGAAGACATAGAATGCTCTTCAGTATAGGAGCCTGAAACAGGGTCTGATGTCGCTTTTTTCAGCTCCGAAAACCCTGTTGATTGTTTTTTCGGCTCCGAGGTAACCTTCCTCTTTTTCTGTGCCGAAAATTCTTGGCCTCTATGGTCTTCGGCGCCACTGTCTCGGCGTTGATCCGTGTCGACACCGAACTCTCGGTGTCGATGCTTCTGTTTAGCACTCTCTCGGTCCCGAGGAGGCTGCGTGCCGGTGTCTCGACCGAAGTCGGACGATCTCGACACTGAATGGGCCTTTTTCGGTGCCGATCGTTGGTCACCGAGAATTTGGGTGGAGCCATGGCCGGTTGGCAGTGGCGTCCCCTGGGCCTTCTTTCCTTTTTTAAGTTCTGATCTCGACGTCTTACTCACAGTTTTTGTAGAGTCTAGCTCGTCGGAGTCTGAATCCTGGATGGAAAAGGATTCCTCCTGTTCCTCTTCTGTCTCGAACTGTCGACGCTCCTTTGGCGTGGACGCCATCTGCAGTCTTCTCGCTCGACGGTCGCGCAGAGTTTTTCGGGACCGGAACGCCCGACAGGCCTCACAGGATTCTTCGCTGTGCTCGGGTGACAGGCACAGGTTACAGACCGAGTGTGGGTCCGTATAAGGATATTTGTTGTGGCATTCGGGGCAGAATCGAAACGGGGTCCGTTCCATCGGCGTTGTTCTCCACGCGGTCGGGCCGACTAGGCCCCGACGGGGTGCCGAAATCTACCCCGAAGGGCACCGAAGCGCTTCGATGTTCAACGCGTCGTCGTATGTGTCTATCTCGAACCGGATCGCAACGATACCGTCGAAAATCTTCCGGTTTCAGCTATCTTTCCGTTCCGAAACTCGGAGCGACAGGAACACGTCCGAACCCGATGGCGGAAAGAAAACAATCGAAGATGGAGTCGACGCCCATGCGCAATGAGCACAGAAGGAGGAGTCACTCGGTCCCGTGACTCGAAAACACTTCTTCGAAGAAAAACAACTTGTAACACTCCGACCCAACACCAGATGGCGAGCTCATGCATACCATGTGTATCTACAGCGACAGATGCCATCGAACCATGTAGTATTGTATTTGATAATTTTGATGTGTCCACGTAGCGTTTAAGGGGTATTTCCTTTCGTAGGCACTAGGCCTACCCACACAAGTCAGATAGCATTTTTATCGGGAGACTAGGGGGAATGCTGGGCGGAACGAAATTTGTGGCTCCTCTCAAATTTAAAAACTTTCTATAACCAAAATGCGAGGGAAAAGTGTTTTTTTTTGCCAAACTTTGAGGTTTGTTAAAGATTCTGGGTAACAGAGCCTGGTGAGAGCACCACAAGTTACTCCCATCCTGGGTTCCCCTAGGTGTCTAGCTTTCAGAAATGTCCAGGTTTGCTGGGTTTTCCTAGGTGCAGGATGATTAAGAGGCCAAACTCCACATCTAGGCACTTTGCAAAAAAACAGCTGTTTTCTTTGGGAAAATGTGATGTGTCCACGTTGTGTTTTGGGGTATTTCCTGTTGCGGGCACTAGGTCTACCCCCACAAGTGAGGTACCATTTTTATCAGGAGACTTGGGGGAATGCTGTGTAGAAGGAAATTTGTGGCTCCTCCAGAACTTTCCATCACCAAAATGTGAGGAAAAGTGGTTTTGTTGCCAAATTTTAAGGTTTGCAAAGGATTCTGGGAAACAGAACCCGGTGAGAGCCCAACATGTCACCCCATCCTTGATTCCCCTAGGTGTGTACTTTTCAAAAAAAATGCATAGGTTTGGTAAGTTTCCCTATGTGCCAGTTGAGCTAGAAGCCAAAATCCACAGGTAGGCACTTTCCAAAAAACATGTCAGATTTCAATGTAAAAATGTGTTGTGTCCATGTTGTGTTTCCTGTCGCGGGCATTAGGCCTACCCACACAAGTGAGGTACCATTTTTATCGGGAGACTTAGGGGAACACAGAATAGCAGAACAACAGTTATTGCCCCTTGTCTTGGTCTACATTTTTTCCTTCCAAATGTAAGAGTGGGTAAAAAAGACATCTATTTGAGAAATGCCCTGTAATACACAGGCTAGTATGGGGACTCCGGAATTCAGAGATGTGCAAGTAACCACTGTTTCTCAACACCTTATCTTGTGCCCATTTTGGAAATACAAAGGTTTCCTTGATACCTATTTTTCACTCTTTAGATTTCAAAAAATGTATTGCTGTTTCCCCAGTATACAATGAAAACCCACTGCATCCTTTATTGGCTCTGGGTACCTAGAATTCTTGATGAACCAACAAGCCCTATATATCCCTGCAACCAGAAGAGTCCAGCAAACGTAATGGTATATCGCCTTCGAATATCTGACATTGCAAGAAAAAGTTATACAGTAAAAGTGGATAAAAATGGCTGTTTTTTTTACCTCAATTTCAATATTTGTTTTTATTTCAGCTGTTATTCTCTGTAGGAAAACCTTGTAGAATCTACACAAATGACCCCTTGCTGAATGCAGAAATGTTTCTACTTTTTAGAAATGTTTAGCTGTACGGGATCCAGCACTGGTTTCACACCCATTTCCGTCACTAACTGGAAGGAGACTAAAAGCACAAAAAATAGTAAAAATGGGTTATGACCCAGTAAAATGCCAAAATTGTATTGAAAACTGTGGTTTTCTGATTCCCGTTTGCCTGTTCCTGAAAGCTGGGAAGATGGTGATTTTAGCACCGCAAACACTTTGTTGATGCCATTTTCAGGAGAAAAAAAAACCAAGCCTTCTTCTGCAGCCATGTTTTCCCATTTTATTTTTTTTTAACAAAATTGTTGCTGTTTTTTGACTAATTTCTTGGTCTCCGCCAGGGGAACTCACAAACTCTTGAGTACCTCTAGAATCCCTAGGTTGTTGAAAAAAAAAAAAAAAAAAAGGGACGCAAATTTGCCGTGAGTAGCTTATGTGAACAAAACGTTATGAGGGCCTAAGTGCAAACTGCCCCAAATAGCCAAAAAACTGTTTGGCACCATAGGGGGAAAAGGCCTGGTAGCGAAGGGGTAAAAGTGCAAGGCTTGTAACTCCACCAATCTGCATTTTTCTTATTCTGCATTAATCCTCATATTCTTCCTATTTTTTTTTTTTTTATATAGTTCAGTAAAGTGCTTTCTGGATATTTCCTGCTGTTTAAAACCAATTATTTCATCGTATTTTATGTTCATCTTTAATATACAGATTTGTATAAGCTTAAGTGTTGATGGCAACCCATAACTGTCTCAAATTTGTATTACAAAGAAAGAGGTAATTCTGTCAGGACCGGAAGCGAGGGTTAGGCTTTATCCTTCCTCATTTTAGTCAACAGCAGCCATTACCAAGAGATTTAATCAGTCATCAAAAACTTCATTTCCTATGAAACCTTGGAGGGGGGGTGGGGGGACACCAGTCCCAGCACTTTTCAGCCAATCAGTGCTCATCATGTCCTGAGGACCCTGTGCAGCAGTCTTTCCCTCCCCATTCTTTACTGCTCCAGCAGCAAGATAAGTACTATTCTTTGTTCTGTTGGAATGGGCACTCAATGTACTGCTTTCAGACTGTGGTGTGCTTGTAACTAATTCTGCTATTTAGCATTCAACTTCGACCGCAGGAACAATATTGCTCCTTTGCAGCTGCTCTGTTCAACTCACTCCAGGCTCCGATCACGGGCCAGTCTCCCGACCGCCAGAAGACTCAGCGCATTCCTAGAATTCTGCGCTCAGCGCATTACACCCCCAGCGGCCAACATGCATCAGTTTCTAAATCCAAAGACAAACTGATGCACAATCGCTCACATTTGCTGCGCTGGGGAAGTCGGTCAGCGTTTCTTCCATTGGTTGGAGCTGTCCTTTCTATAAATAACGGGAGTCAGCCTGGAGCCTGACACCAACGTAAGTAAGGCCTCGCCGAATAGCCATATCGCCACCTGAAGGGACGTGGCCTAGGCGAGTTTAACGCTCAACGTTATTCACTCTTTTCCCTTTTAAAAACCAGTAAGGGGGTTGGTGATATCCTGCACAACTCTTCTGCTGCATTTGGCACTTTTTGATCTCGGGCCCACTCAAACCTTAACTGCCTCTGTGACTCAGTGTGCATAAGCGCTTCTGTCCTGGTTGCATTTAACCCTTGCCCTCCCAGTTTCAGCATGACTGATAGCCGTGAATTTGAGGACCCTTCAGGGGAATATGTAGAGGAGGAGCAGATCTCCTACCTTCCTATAGATGACTTCTGCCAAATAATGGATTCTTCCAACTTTAAGGTGGTGAGACAATTAGTCGCCCCCCTGGAGAGGAAACTAAATCAGATGGTGTAAGGAAATGCCTCCTTGGCATGGTTACCCCCTGACTTTTTGCCTTTGCTGATGCTATGTTTTGAATTGAAAGTGTGCTGAGGCCTGCTAACCAGGCCCCAGCACCAGTGTTCTTTCCCTAACCTGTACTTTTGATTCCACAATTGGCACACCCTGGCATCCAGATAAGTCCCTTGTAACTGGTACCTCTGGTACCAAGGGCCCTGATGCCAGGGAAGGTCTCTAAGGGCTGCAGCATGTATTATGCCACCCTAAGAGACCCCTCACTCAGCACAGACACACTGCTTACCAGCTTGGGTGTGCTAGTGAGAACAAAATGAGTAAGTCGACATGGCACTCCCCTCAGTGTGCCATGCCAGCCTCTCACTGCCTATGCAGTATAGGTAAGACACCCCTCTAGCAGGCCTTACAGCCCTAAGGCAGGGTGCACTATACCATAGGTGAGGGTACCGGTGCATGAGCACTGTGCCCCTACAGTGTCTAAGCAAAACCTTAGACATTGTAAGTGCAGGGTAGCCATAAGAGTATATGGTCTGGGAGTCTGTTTTACACGAACTCCACAGCACCATAATGGCTACACTGAAAACTGGGAAGTTTGGTATCAAACTTCTCAGCACAATAAATGCACACTGATGCCAGTGTACATTTTATTGTAAAATACACCACAGAGGGCACCTTAGAGGTGCCCCCTGAAACTTAACCGACTATCTGTGTAGGCTGACTGGTTCCAGCAGCCTGCCACACTAGAGACATGTTGCTGGCCCCATGGGGAGAGTGCCTTTGTCACTCTGAGGCCAGTAACAAAGCCTGCACTGGGTGGAGATGCTAACACCTCCCCCAGGCAGGAGCTGTAACACCTAGCGGTGAGCCTCAAAGGCTCACCCCTTTGTCACAGCACCGCAGGACACTCCAGCTAGTGGAGTTGCCCGCCCCCTCCGGCCCCGGCCCCCACTTTTGGCGGCAAGGCCGGAGAAAATAATGAGAATAACAAGGAGGAGTCACTGGCCAGTCAGGACAGCCCCCAAGGTGTCCTGAGCTGAGGTGACTAACTTTTAGAAATCCTCCATCTTGCAGATGGAGGATTCCCCCAATAGGATTAGGGATGTGACCCCCTCCCCTTGGGAGGAGGCACAAAGAGGGTGTACTCACCCTCAGGGCTAGTAGCCATTGGCTACTAACCCCCCAGACCTAAACACGCCCTTAAATTTAGTATTTAAGGGCTCTCCCTGAACCTAGAAACTAGATTCCTGCAACAACAAGAAGAAGGACTGCCTAGCTGAAAACCCCTGCAGAGGAAGACCAGAAGACAACAACTGCCTTGGCTCCAGAAACTCACCGGCCTGTCTCCTGCCTTCCAAAGAACTCTGCTCCAGCGACGCCTTCCAAAGGGACCAGCGACCTCTGCATCCTCTGAGGACTGCCCTGCTTCGACGACGACAAGAAACTCCCGAGGACAGCGGACCTGCTCCAAAAAGACTGCAACTTTATCCAAAGGAGCAGCTTTAAAGAACCCTGCAATCTCCCCGCAAGAAGCGTGAGACTTGCAACACTGCACCCGGCGACCCCGACTCGGCTGGTGGAGAACCAGCACCTCAGGGAGGACCCCCGGACTACTCTACGACTGTGAGTACCAAAACCTGTCCCCCCCTGAGCCCCCACAGCGCCGCCTGCAGAGGGAATCCCGAGGCTTCCCCTGACCGCGACTCTCTGAAACCCAAGTCCCGACGCCTGGAAAAGACCCTGCACCCGCAGCCCCCAGGACCTGAAGGACCGGACTTTCACTGCAGAAGTGACCCCCAGGAGTCCCTCTCCCTTGCCCAAGTGGAGGTTTCCCCGAGGAAGCCCCCCCTTGCCTGCCTGCAGCGCTGAAGAGATCCCTTGATCTCTCATTGACTTCCATTGCGAACCCGACGCTTGTTCTAACACTGCACCCGGCCGCCCCCGCGCCGCTGAGGGTGAAATTTCTGTGTGGGCTTGTGTCCCCCCCAGTGCCCTACAAAACCCCCCTGGTCTGCCCTCCGAAGACGCGGGTACTTACCTGCTGGCAGACTGGAACCGGGGCACCCCCTTCTCTCCATTGAAGCCTATGCGTTTTGGGCACCACTTTGAACTCTGCACCTGACCGGCCCTGAGCTGCTGGTGTGGTAACTTTGGGGTTGCTCTGAACCCCCAACGGTGGGCTACCTTGGACCGAGAACTGAACCCTGTAAGTGTCTTACTTACCTGGTAAAACTAACAAAAACTTACCTCCCCCAGGAACTGTGAAAATTGCACTAAGTGTCCACTTTTGAAATAGCTATTAGTGAATAACTTGAAAAGTATACATGCAATTGAAATGATTCAAAGTTCCTAATGTACTTACCTGCAATACCTTTCAAACAAGATATTACATGTTAAATTTGAACCTGTGGTTCTTAAAATAAACTAAGAAAATATATTTTTCTATAACAAAACCTATTGGCTGGATTTGTCTCTGAGTGTGTGTGTACCTCATTTATTGTCTATGTGTATGTACAATAAATGCTTAACACTACTCCTTGGATAAGCCTACTGCTCGACCACAATTGGCACACCCTGGCATCCAGATAAGTCCCTTGTAACTGGTACCTCTGGTACCAAGGGCCCTGATGCCAGGGAAGGTCTCTAAGGGCTGCAGCATGTATTATGCCACCCTAGAGACCCCTCACTCAGCACAGACACACTGCTTACAAGCCTGTGTGTGCTAGTGAGAACAAAATGAGTAAGTCGACATGGCACTCCCCTCAGGGTGCCATGCCAGCCTCTCACTGCCTATGCAAGTATAGGTCAGTCACCCCTCTAGCAGGCCTTACAGCCCTAAGGCAGGGTGCACTATACCATAGGTGAGGGTACCAGTGCATGAGCATGGTACCCCTACAGTGTCTAAACAAAACCTTAGACATTGTAAGTGCAGGGTAGCCATAAGAGTATATGGTCTGGGAGTTTGTCAAACACGAACTCCACAGCACCATAATGGCTACACTGAAAACTGGGAAGTTTGGTATCAAACTTCTCAGCGCAATAAATGCACACTGATGCCAGTGTACATTTTATTGCAAAATACACCCCAGAGGGCACCTTAGAGGTGCCCCCTGAAACTTAACCGACTGTCTGTGTAGGCTGACTAGTTCCAGCCCCCACCGGCCACGGCCCCCACTTTTGGCGGCAAGGCTGGAGGGAACAAAGAAAGCAACAAGGAGTCGTCACTGGCCAGTCAGGACAGCCCCTAAGGTGTCCTGAGCTGAAGTGACTCTAACTTTTAGAAATCCTCCATCTTGCAGATGGAGGATTCCCCCAATAGGGTTAGGATTGTGACCCCCTCCCCTTGGGAGGAGGCACAAAGAGGGTGTACCCACCCTCAGGGCTAGTAGCCATTGGCTACTAACCCCCCAGACCTAAACACGCCCTTAAATTTAGTATTTAAGGGCTACCCTGAACCCTAGAAAATTAGATTCCTGCAACAACAAGAAGAAGGACTGCCTAGCTGAAAACCCCTGCAGAGGACAGAAACGGAACGGGGTCCGTTCCATCAGCGTTGTTTTACACGCGGTCGGGCCGACCAGGCCCCGAAGGGGGATCGAAAACTACCCCGAAGGGTACCGGAGCGCTTCACTCTCCGATTCGGTGTCGATTCTAACTAGCCGATCCTGAACGCAACAATACCGACGTAATTTTTCCAATATTTAGCTAACTTTCCGTTCCGAAACCCGGAGCGAAAGGAACACGTCCGAACCCGATGGCGGAAAGAAAACAATCGAAGATGGAGTCGACGCCCATGCGCAATGGAGACAAAGAGGAGGAGTCCCTCGGTCCCGTGACTCAAAAGACTTCTTCGAAGAAAAACTTGTAACACTCCGACCCAACACCAGATGGCGGGCTATGCACAACATGTGTATCTACAGCGACAGATGCCATCGAACATTATATAATGCACAAGTCCTTCAGTAAGTAAACTGATTCACTTAAGATCAGAGCTCCTGAAACATGATCACACAACTGTATTTTGGCAGTAAAACTACATTCAGAACATTAATTCACAAATAAAACAGAACAGTTTTAATAATGTGGCTATTGAAGTTAAAATAAAAGCAATTTAAGTTATAGCATGTCAGCATATTGCTATGTCACACATGAAACAACACACTAAACACTAGCAAAGTAAAGAAGAGTTTTACCTTTAATACACCTTTCAGAATGCTGCCTCCAGCTACACCTCCCTTGAGGTCATCTACTTCACAGCCAGGTTTGTTCACATCAAAGGATCGAATAACTAAATAAACACAAATTATCTTCTGTTATATTTTGTACAGCTTAACATCCCTGATCCACAGACAGGAGACCTACAACTCAGAAGGTGTGCAAGTGTGTTATATAGTAACTGCCAGGCTTAATATCACATTTGTTTACTTTTCAGAACAGTCTACCTCCTAGTCACAACTGCAATGATAACAAATCACTCAATTTAAAATACTTACTAAGTTTTTTTTAATTTTTTTATTGTTTTATTTAATTTTCAACAGGTGCACAGCATATCCAGGTAGACATTACATAGCAGTATCCCTGCAAATCACTAAAACTAAGAACATATCAAACAAACCCTTCCCTCCTCCTCAAACCATCCCCAGACACAGAAACTCACTGGCACTTCGAGCAATCCCCAGTTGCATATTTCCTCTACCTCCAGTATATCCCGGAGGCCTTTCAGCATTCAATAGCATATGGCCCTCCCTTTAGCCCATGTGTCAATACTCGATAAGCGATTACACATCTAAGGAACAGTATGTCATCCAGTCTCCCCATATCTTCTTAAATTTCCATGGGAAGCCTCTGTTTATATAGGTCACCTTCTACCCCATCATGAACCCATCCATTCCTCTCCTCCACATATCTACTGAGGGGTATATCTTGGAGCCCCAGAGGTGGGTGATATCTCGCTTTGCCACCATCAGTCCAAGTCCACAAAGCATGAGCTTTCTTTGGGGCAAATCAATACCGCTGGGAATTCCCAGGAGGACAAATTAGGGGTCTGGGGGATCTGTGTCAATATCACCCCTTCCATCTCTCCTATTACCCCACCAGAAGGTCCATAGGTCAGTCCTTTATTTCATTGTAAAGAATCATGTAGCACCGCTGTAAGGAAATGCCTCCTTGGCATGGTTACCCCCTGACTTTTTGCCTTTGCTGATGCTAAGTTTTGATTTGAAAGTGTGCTGAGGCCTGCTAACCAGGCCCCAGCACCAGTGTTCTTTCCCTAACCTGTACTTTTGTTTCCACAATTGGCACACCCTGGCATCCAGGTAAGTCCCTTGTAACTGGTACCCCTGGTACCAAGGGCCCTGATGCCAGGGAAGGTCTCAAAGGGATGCAGCATGTCTTATGCCACCCTGGAGACCCCTCACTCAGCACAGACACACTGCTTACAAGCCTGTGTGTGCTAGTGAGAACAAAATGAGTAAGTCGACATGGCACTCCCCTCAGGGTGCCATGCCAGCATCTCACTGCTTATGAAGTATAGATAAGTCACCCCTCTAGCAGGCCTTACAGCCCTAAGGCAGGGTGCACTATGCCATAGGTGAGGGCATAAGTGCATGAGCACTATGCCCCTACAGTGTCTAAGCAAAACCTTAGACATTGTAAGTGCAGGGTAGCCATAAGAGTATATGGTCTGGGAGTCTGTCAAGCACGAACTCCACAGCACCATAATGGCTACACTGAAAACTGTGAAGTTTGGTATCACACTTCTCAGCACAATAAATGCACACTGATGCCAGTGTACATTTTATTGTAACATACACCCCAGAGGGCACCTTAGAGGTGCCCCCCTGAAACCTTGACCGACTACCCGTGAAGGCGGATTAGTTTTAACAGCCTGCCACACACCAGACATGTTGCTGGCCACATGGGGAGAGTGCCTTTGTCACTCTGTGGCTAGTAACAAAGCCTGTACTAGGTGGAGATGCTTATCACCTCCCCCTGCAGGAACTGTAACACCTGGCGGTGAGCCTCAAAGGCTCACCCCCTTTGTTACAGCACCCCAGGGCACTCCAGCTAGTGTGGTTGCCCGCCCCCTCCGGCCACGGACCCACTTTTGGCAGCAAGGCCAGAGGAGGTAATGAGAAAAACAAGGAGGAGTCACTGGCCAGTCAGGACAGCCCCTAAGGTGTCCTGAGCTGAGGTGACTAACTTTTAGAAATCCTCCTCAAGATCTAAAGTTAAGTGTTTTCCCTGAGCATTCTTTGCCTTGACATCAGAGAAACCCATCTCCTCCATTGACTGAGCATCTATATTCTACTTCTCCAAATCTGAAAACTTAGACATATCTTCAGCTGCCCAAAGAGCTCTAAATACCTTGCCCGCTAACCCAAGATTCAAGGTTTACCTAACTAGCATGTGAAGCAATCCTCCAACCTATGGTCTCTTGGGGTGCAAACCATGCATATTAGATGTTAGTCTTGGAGGGAGACGTTCCTATGACATTTTGGCCAAAATGTGGAGATCGTGCTTATATCCAAGAACATATTGAGGAATCTCAGACTATGGTGAATAACCAACTTAAGAATATGCCTGGCAACAGTGATCCAGTGTCGATTCAAGTTACCTTCTTGAATGCTTCAAAGGTTAACTCAAGGTGTTCTCAACTGACTTCTACAGTTTCTTTGGTTGTGTTCCTTATGGGCCTCTATACCCAACAGCAAGGAAAAGTGAACACGTAGTGGGCACTGTGGGTTTACGGTTGACGTCATGTAAAAGGCTATGCCTATGATTCAGCCCACTCAGAGAAAAGGTTTTGCATTTAAACACTTAGGAACTGAACCCCTAGATGGAACTGTGCAAACCATGTGAACCTCGATTGTGTAACGTAAAAAACATGCAGTCATTGGATTAAAGTAATTTTCTGACCGCTTACAGTAGTGAATATAGCAAAATTGATCCCGGTTTGTAACTATGATCATCTTTTGGTTCATATGTTGGTAATTAGCAATCTTTTGATAATTGTGATACTTTGTACACATTAGCAAAGGAACGACAAGTAAAGAGAGGAAAGAGAAGAAAAGGTTGAAAGGACAAAAAAAAAGTGATGATGGCATGGTAATCATGCTGGTATAAGCATGAACTTTACATAAAATATAACATGAATGACTGTTGGAATACATCTTTGTCCTTTTCATGTCACTATTGCAATGTATTGAAAATGTCACTTACCCAGTGTACATCTGTTCGTGGCATCAGTCGCAGTAGATTCGCATGTTCTGCAATAGCTCGCCATCTGGTGTTGGGCCGGAGTGTTACAAGTTGTTTTTCTTCGAAGAAGTCTTTCGAGTCACGGGACCGAGTGACTCCTCCTTTTGTCTCCATTGCGCATGGGCGTCGACTCCATCTTCGATTGTTTTTCCCCGCAGAGGGTGAGGTAGGAGTTGAATTGTAGTAATAGTGCCCATGCAATGGAGTGACTAAGTATGCACCTATTTAAGGTTGAGATGATACATATATAGATAATTGAAGGTAACTTCCAAACTGCTACAGGCTCCCGGGGAGGCGGGTGGGCACATGCGAATCTACTGCGACTGATGCCACGAACAGATGTACACTGGGTAAGTGACATTTTCAGTTCGATGGCATCTGTCGCTGTAGATACACATGTTCTGCAATAGACTAGTAAGCAGTTATTTCCCCAAAAGCGGTGGATCAGCCTGTAGGAGTGGAAGTAGTCTGAAATAATGTCCTTAATACAGCTTGACCTACTGTGGCTTGTTGTGCGGATAACACGTCTACACAGTAGTGCTTGGTGAATGTGTGAGGCGTAGACCATGTGGCTGCCTTACATATATCTTGCATTGGGATGTTTCCTAGAAAGGCCATGG
The DNA here is from genome assembly GCF_031143425.1 of Pleurodeles waltl. Taxonomy (NCBI): domain Eukaryota; kingdom Metazoa; phylum Chordata; class Amphibia; order Caudata; family Salamandridae; genus Pleurodeles; species Pleurodeles waltl. The sequence goes on from NC_090447.1 coordinate 695,047,635, forward strand.
TAGCACCTTTCTTTCTGGTTGAGTGTGCCCTTGGTGTAATGGGCAGCTGTCGTTTAGCTTTAAGGTAGCAGATTTGGATGCATTTAACTATCCATCTGGCTATACCTTGTTTTGAAATTGGGTTTCCTGCATGAGGTTTTTGAAATGCAATAAAGAGTTGTTTAGTCTTTCTGATGTTCTTTGTTCTGTCAATGTAATACATTAATGCTCTTTTGACATCTAATGTATGTAGTGCCCTTTCAGCTACGGTATCTGGCTGTGGAAAGAACACTGGAAGTTCCACTGTTTGATTTAGATGGAACAGTGAAATAACCTTTGGCAAAAATTTAGGATTGGTCCTTAGGACGACTTTATTTTTGTGTAGTTGTATAAAAGGTTCCTGTATAGTAAACGCCTGAATCTCGCTTACTCTTCTCAGGGAAGTAATGGCGATGAGAAATGCCACCTTCCAGGTTAGGAACTGTATGTCGCAGGAGTGCATGGGTTCAAAAGGTGGACCCATAAGTCTAGTTAGGACAACATTTAGGTTCCATGAAGGAACAGGTAGTGTTCTTGGTGGTATAATTCTCCTAAGGCCCTCCATGAATGCTTTAATGACTGGTATTCTATATAGGGAAGTTGAATAGGTAGTCTGCAGGTATGCAGATATTGCTGCAAGGTGAATCTTAATGGAAGAGAAAGCTAGGTTAGATTTTTGTAAGTGAAGCAAGTAACCCACTACATGTTCTGGAGTTGTGTGTAATGGTTGTATTTGATTAATATGGCAGTAGCAAACAAACCTCTTCCATTTACTTGCATAGCAGTGCCTGGTGGATGGCCTTCTTGCTTGTTTTATGACTTCCATACATTCTTGGGTAAGTTGTAAGTGCCCGAATTCTAGGATTTCAGGAGCCAGATTGCTAGATTCAGCGATGCTGGATCTGGGTGTCTGATCTTTTGGTTGTGCTGTGTCAACAGATCTGGCCTGTTGGGCAATTTGGTGCAGGGTACCACTGAGAGGTCTAGCAGCGTTGTGTACCAGGGTTGCTGTAGGAAGTTGGCTCTGTATGTGCTATTTCAAAGTAAGGAATAGCATGCACAGAGTCCAAGGGTTCCCCTTAGAGGTAAAATAGTGGTAAAAATAGATAATACTAATGCTCTATTTTGTGGTAGTGTGGTCGAGCAGTAGGCTTATCCAAGGAGTAGTGTTAAGCATTTGTTGTACATACACATAGACAATAAATGAGGTACACACACTCAGAGACAAATCCAGCCAATAGGTTTTTATATAGAAAAATATCTTTTCTTAGTTTATTTTAAGAACCACAGGTTCAAATTCTACATGTAATATCTCATTCGAAAGGTATTGCAGGTAAGTACTTTAGGAACTTCAAATCATCAAAATTGCATGTATACTTTTCAAGTTATTCACAAATAGCTGTTTTAAAAGTGGACAGTGCAATTTTCACAGTTCCTAGGGGAGGTAAGTATTTGTTAGGTTAACCAGGTAAGTAAGACACTTACAGGGCTTAGTTCTTGGTCCAAGGTAGCCCACCGTTGGGGGTTCAGAGCAACCCCAAAGTCACCACACCAGCAGCTCAGGGCCGGTCAGGTGCAGAGTTCAAAGTGGTGCCCAAAACACATAGGCTAGAATGGAGAGAAGGGGGTGCCCCGGTTCCGGTCTGCTTGCAGGTAAGTACCCGCGTCTTCGGAGGACAGACCAGGGGGGTTTTGTAGGGCACCGGGGGGGACACAAGTCCACACAGAAATTTCACCCTCAGCAGCGCGGGGGCGGCCGGGTGCAGTGTAGAACCAAGCGTCGGGTTTGCAATGTTAGTCTATGAGAGATCTCGGGATCTCTTCAGCGCTGCAGGCAGGCAAGGGGGGGGTTCCTCGGGGAAACCTCCACTTGGGCAAGGGAGAGGGACTCCTGGGGGTCACTTCTCCAGTGAAAGTCCGGTCCTTCAGGTCCTGGGGGCTGCGGGTGCAGGGTCTCTCCCAGGCGTCGGGACTTTAGGTTCAAAGAGTCGCGGTCAGGGGAAGCCTCGGGATTCCCTCTGCAGGCGGCGCTGTGGGGGCTCAGGGGGGACAGGTTTTGGTACTCACAGTATCAGAGTAGTCCTGGGGTCCCTCCTGAGGTGTTGGATCGCCACCAGCCGAGTCGGGGTCGCCGGGTGCAGTGTTGCAAGTCTCACGCTTCTTGCGGGGAGCTTGCAGGGTTCTTTAAAGCTGCTGGAAACAAAGTTGCAGCTTTTCTTGGAGCAGGTCCGCTGTCCTCGGGAGTTTCTTGTCTTTTCGAAGCAGGGGCAGTCCTCAGAGGATGTCGAGGTCGCTGGTCCCTTTGGGAGGCGTCGCTGGAGCAGGATCTTTGGAAGGCAGGAGACAGGCCGGTGAGTTTCTGGAGCCAAGGCAGTTGTCGTCTTCTGGTCTTCCTCTGCAGGGGTTTTCAGCTAGGCAGTCCTTCTTCTTGTAGTTGCAGGAATCTAATTTTCTAGGGTTCAGGGTAGCCCTTAAATACTAAATTTAAGGGCGTGTTTAGGTCTGGGGGGTTAGTAGCCAATGGCTACTAGCCCTGAGGGTGGGTACACCCTCTTTGTGCCTCCTCCCAAGGGGAGGGGGTCACAATCCTAACCCTATTGGGGGAATCCTCCATCTGCAAGATGGAGGATTTCTAAAAGTTAGAGTCACTTCAGCTCAGGACACCTTAGGGGCTGTCCTGACTGGCCAGTGACTCCTCCTTGTTATTCTCATTATTTTCTCCGGCCTTGCCGCCAAAAGTGGGGGCCGGGCCGGAGGGGGCGGGCAACTCCACTAGCTGGAGTGTCCTGCTGGGTTGGCACAAAGGAGGTGAGCCTTTGAGGCTCACCGCCAGGTGTGACAATTCCTGCCTGGGGGAGGTGTTAGCATCTCCACCCAGTGCAGGCTTTGTTACTGGCCTCAGAGTGACAAAGGCACTCTCCCCATGGGGCCAGCAACATGTCTCGGTTTGTGGCAGGCTGCTAAAACTAGTCAGCCTACACAGATAGTCGGTTAAGTTTCAGGGGGCACCTCTAAGGTGCCCTCTGTGGTGTATTTTACAATAAAAGGTACACTGGCATCAGTGTGCATTTATTGTGCTGAGAAGTTTGATACCAAACTTCCCAGTTTTCAGTGTAGCCATTATGGTGCTGTGGAGTTCGTGTTTGACAAACTCCCAGACCATATACTCTTATGGCTACCCTGCACTTACAATGTCTAAGGTTTTGTTTAGACACTGTAGGGGTACCATGCTCATGCACTGGTACCCTCACCTATGGTATAGTGCACCCTGCCTTAGGGCTGTAAGGCCTGCTAGAGGGGTGTCTTACCTATACTGCATAGGCAGTGAGAGGCTGGCATGGCACCCTGAGGGGAGTGCCATGTCGACTTACTCGGTTTGTCCTCACTAGCACACACAAGCTGGCAAGCAGTGTGTCTGTGCTGAGTGAGAGGTCTCCAGGGTGGCATAAGACATGCTGCAGCCCTTAGAGACCTTCCTTGGCATCAGGGCCCTTGGTACTAGAAGTACCAGTTACAAGGGACTTATCTGGATGCCAGGGTCTGCCAATTGTGGATACAAAAGTACAGGTTAGGGAAAGAACACTGGTGCTGGGGCCTGGTTAGCAGGCCTCAGCACACTTTCAATTGTAAACATAGCATCAGCAAAGGCAAAAAGTCAGGGGGCAACCATGCCAAGGAGGCATTTCCTTACAGTTGCCTTGCCCAAGTTGGTGCTATCAATATGAGTTTGAGTTTGCTTTGACTGAGTTTGTTTACCAGGTAAGGAAGGAGAGGGAGAGGAGGAAAAGCGTAAGCAAATATCCCTGACCAGTTCATCCATAGGGCATTGCCTTGGGATTGTTTGTGTGGGTACCTGGATGCGAAGTTTTGGCATTTTGCGTTCTCCCTTGTCGCAAACAAGTCTATCTGAGGTGTTCCCCAGAGTTTGAAATAAGTGTTCAGAATTTGGGGGTGAATTTCCCATTCGTGGACCTGTTGGTGATCTCGAGAGAGATTGTCTGCGAGTTGATTTTGTATCCCTGGTATAAACTGTGCAATTAGGCGAATTTGGTTGTGAATTGCCCAATGCCAAATTTTTTGTGCTAGCAGGCTTAACTGCGTGGAGTGCGTCCCTCCCTGCTTGTTTAGATAATACATTGTTGTCATGTTGTCTGTTTTGACGAGAATGTATTTGTGAACTATTATTGGTTGGAAAGCTTTTAGTGCTTGAAAAACTGCTAGAAGTTCTAGGTGATTGATATGCAGTTTTGTTTGATGTACGTTCCATTGTCCTTGTATGCTGTGTTGATCGAGGTGTGCTCCCCACCCTGTCATGGAAGCATCTGTTGTTATTACGTATTGTGGCACTGGGTCTTGGAAAGGCCGCCCCTTGTTTAAATTTATGTTGTTCCACCACAGAAGCGAGAGGTAAGTTTGGCGGTCTATTAACACCAGATCTAGAAGGTGACCCTGTGCTTGAGACCACTGCGATGCTAGGCATTGTTGTAAGGGCCTCATGTGCAGTCTTGCGTTTGGGACAATGGCTATGCATGATGACATCATGCCTAGGAGTTGTAATACCATCTTTGCCTGTATCTTTTGTGTTGGATACATGCGTTGTATGATGGTGTTGAAATTTTGAATTCTTTGTGGACTTGGAGTGGCTACTCCCTTTGATGTGTCTATTATGGCTCCCAGGTATTGTTGTACCTTGCGCAGCAGAATTTTGGATTTTGTGAAATTGACGGTGAACCCGAGTTTGAAGAGGGTTTGTATGATCTGATTTGTGTGATTTGAGCACTGTATGAACGAGTGGGCCTTGATTAGCCAGTCGTCCAAATATGGGAACACATGTATTTGCTGCCTTCTTATGTGTGCAGCGACTACCGCTAGACATTTGGTAAAGACTCTTGGTGCGGTTGTTAATCCGAAAGGCAGTACCTTGAATTGGTAATGTATTCCTTTGAATACAAACCTTAGGTATTTCCTGTGCGATGGGTGTATTGGTATATGGAAATAAGCATCCTTGAGGTCTAAAGTTGCCATGTAGTCGTGTAGTTTTAGCAATGGCAATACTTCTTGTAGTGTGACCATGTGGAAGTGGTCTGATTTGATGAAAGTGTTCACTACTCTGAGGTCTAGGATTGGTCTCAGTGTTTTGTCCTTCTTTGGTATCAGAAAGTACAGTGAGTAAACTCCTGTGTTTATTTGTGTGTTTGGCACTAATTCGATTGCATTCTTTTGCAATAGTGCCTGCACTTCTATCTCCAGGAGATTGGAATGGTGTGTTGTTAAATTTTGTGCTTTTGGTGGTATGTTTGGAGGGAATTGTAGAAATTCTATGCAATAACCATGTTGGATAATTGCTAGAACCCAAGTGTCTGTAGTGATTTCCTCCCATGCTTTGTAATAATGACCTATTCTTCCCCCCACTGGTGTTGTGTGGAGGGGGTGAGGGACATGTGAGTCATTGTTTAGTAGTAGGTGTTTTGGGGCTTTGAAATCTCCCTCTATTTCTAGGGAATTGCCCTCCTCTATATTGTCCCCGAAAACCTCCTCTATACTGTCCCTGGTAAGTGGACGGTGTTGCTTGTGAGGTGCTGGCTTGTGTGCTTTGACCCCGAAACCCCCCTCGAAAGGGCGTTTTACGGAATGTGCTGTAATTCCCTCTGCTCTGCGGGGAGTAGAGTGCGCCCATGGCTTTGGCAGTGTCCGTATCTTTTTTGAGTTTCTCAATCGCTGTGTCCACTTCTGGACCGAACAGTTCTTTTTCATTAAAAGGCATATTGAGAACTGCTTGTTGAATCTCTGGTTTAAATCCAGACGTTCGGAGCCATGCATGCCGTCTGATAGTTACAGATGTATTAATTGTCCGTGCAGCTGTATCTGCAGCGTCCATGGAGGAACGTATCTGGTTGTTGGAGATGGTCTGTCCCTCCTCAACCACTTGTTTCGCCCTATTTTGGAAGTCCTTGGGCAGATGTTCAATGAGATGTTGCATCTCGTCCCAGTGGGCTCTGTCATAGCGCGCAAGTAGTGCCTGGGAGTTCGCGATGCGCCACTGGTTTGCAGCTTGTGCTGCGACTCTTTTACCAGCTGCATCGAACTTGCGGCTTTCTTTATCTGGGGGTGGTGCATCTCCAGATGTGTGAGAGTTGGCCCTTTTCCTAGCTGCTCCTACAACAACAGAGTCTGGTGGCAGCTGTGTAGTGATGAAAACCGGGTCCGTAGGAGGCAGCTTATACTTCTTTTCCACCCTTGGTGTGATTGCCCTACTTTTGACCGGCTCCTTAAATATGTCTTTTGCGTGCCGGAGCATACCAGGGAGCATAGGCAGGCTTTGGTAGGAGCTGTGGGTGGAGGAGAGTGTGTTGAACAAGAAATCATCCTCGACCTGTTCTGAGTGGAGGCTTACGTTATGAAATTGTGCTGCTCTAGCCACCACCTGAGAGTACGCGGTGCTGTCTTCTGGTGGAGATGGCTTTGTAGGGTAGGCCTCCGGGCTGTTATCTGACACTGGGGCGTTGTATAGGTCCCATGCGTCCTGATCTTGGTCACCCTGGCTCATGGTGGTGTGAGCTGGGGAGTGAGATGGAGTTTGTGCTGGTGAAACGTTAATCACGGGCGGAGGAGAGGGTGGTGGTGTAATTCTTTTAACCACTTTTGGTTGTGGTGCTTGTTCCGTCTGGAACTCCAACCTTCTCTTTCTCCTAATGGGGGGAAGGGTGCTTATTTTTCCTGTCCCCTGCTGAATGAAGATACGCTTTTGCGTATGGTCCACATCAGTTGCTTGTAGCTCTTCCTCAAACCTATGCTTTTGCATTTGGGAGGTTAGCGAGTGCTCTTCTGTATAAGAGCCTGAAGCTGGGTCGCTTGCAGTTTGTTTCGGCGTCGAAACTTTGTCTGCGTGTTTTTTCGGCTCCGAGGTGACTTTTTTCCTTTTCGGGGCCGAAACCTCTCGGCGTCGATCTGTTTCGGTGCCGCTGTCTCGGCGTCGAGCCGTGTCCACACCGGCATCTCGGTGTCGAGGCTTGTCTCCAGCACTTTCTCGGTCCCGAGAAGGCTGCGTGCCGGTGTCTCGACCGGAGTCGGACGATCTTGGCACTGTTTGGGCCTTTTTCGGTGCCGACGGTCGGTCACCGAATTTATGGGTGGAGCCATGGCCTGGTGGCAGTGGCGTCCCCTGGGCCTTGTAAATGTTTCTTTGTGTGGTTTTCGACGTCTTACTCACGGTTTGTGTGTCGTCGAATCCTTCGGAGTCTGAGTCTTGGATCGAGAAGGTACCTTCTTCTTCCTGTTCCTCGAACTCCCGTTGGGCTGTCGGTGCGGACGCCATTTGAAGTCTTCTGGCTCGACGGTCTCGGAGTGTTTTTCGGGACCGGTACGCACGACAGGCCTCGCAGGTGTCTTCGCTGTGCTCAGGTGACAGGCACAGGTTGCAGACCAAGTGTTGGTCTGTGTAGGGGTATTTATTGTGGCATTTGGGGCAGAAACGGAACGGGGTCCGTTCCATCGGCGTTCCTCAGCACGCGGTCGGGCCGACCAGGCCCCGACGGAGGATCGAAAAAACTACCCAGAAGGGCACCGGAGCTCTTCGATCTTCGATGCGGTGTTGAATCTAAGTACGCCGATCCCGAACGCAACAATACCAACGAAAATCTTCCGAAATTAACTATTTTTACCGTTCCGAAACTCGGAGCGACAGGAACACGTCCGAACCCGATGGCGGAAAAAAAACAATCGAAGATGGAGTCGACGCCCATGCGCAATGGAGACAAAAGGAGGAGTCACTCGGTCCCGTGACTCGAAAGACTTCTTCGAAGAAAAACAACTTGTAACACTCCGGCCCAACACCAGATGGCGAGCTATTGCAGAACATGCGTATCTACAGGGACAGATGCCATCGAACGTTTTATACCAACAAAAACATGAACAATATGATTGCAGAAAACGATGGCATTCTAACCACCGTTTTAAATTAGGAATTTTAAATGCAGACTTTGATATTAAGTAGACTATCTGGCTAACTGACTCTCTAATCATATTGAAGGCATTAACCGAAACACATTGTAAATGCATTGTACGATTTAATTAAAAAATAAAGTTTCAATTGTGAATAGCAACTGCTGTGGTGACCATTCCTTCTTTCTTTTACCTAGAATTGGAGGTCAGGATTGGAAGATGGCCGTACATGGAGACACACAAACATGCATTTATACACAGGATAGACTTCAGAATAAATAAAAAAAATTGGGAACTACCCATTTGCATTACAGGATTCCACCTAGAGGAAGACTGATTAACGATTTCCTGAATACTAATAAAGATTCATGGGAAACTAATTGCCCCTGTGCATACCTTTTAATCTTTGGGTAGATAAAAGACTGCAAAGAGAAATGACGATAAATTGTTGAGTTTAAGGTATCAAAAAATATGCAGGTCTAATCTTAAAAAAAGTCTTATATCCTTTAAAGTGAGTAAACGAAAAAGCTATCCCCTAGTGACAATGAAAAACTAATGTTTACAGATCCTTACCAGAAAGCAGTGAATAATATAAACAGGAAGATGCAGAGAGAGTATGTCAGCAAGTTAGTCAGCTCCCATCGAAGAAATCAGTAAAATTACGGCTATGCAGAACCTGACTAAAATTATGGCCCAAGTATTAAGTGTGCATGGTATAAAACACACTACCTGGACTTCTTACCAATAAGTCGTGGCTCCGACGTGAAATCTCTGAGAGGCACTGGAATTTTTTTTACTATGTATTCACAAACTACTTCAATGTTGTACTTCAGCTGGGCGGAGATTGGAATAATTGGAGCTCCTTCTGCCACAGTGCCTGTAAAATAAGGAGAAATCAAATTATATTGTAAGGCAAAATCACTTGTCATGGCAGCTAGGAGACCACATAGATAATAACACAATACACACCTTTCCCAAGCTGCTAAGTGTTCTGAAACCTTTGAACATTCAACAAAATTTGCAACAGTCATTTGCTGCATTTTTCTAGGCCCAACTACACCAGGCATTTAGAAGTGTTTGTGGGTGAGGAGTAGCACTACAGTGGTGAAATGAAAAGCAAGTCTTTGTTCGTAGTAATAAATGGGAATGCATACCACACTTTGTCATGTTTGGTTGAACAAACTGTGGTTTAATTCGAGCTGTTCCAGATTAATTTCAGTTACGTTAATCTGTATTTATCCATTTTTCTAGCATTCGTAACTCCAAGCAGATAAATGCTTCTTACTACATGGTGTAAATCATCCATTTACCATGCACAGGGGACCTAAATCTACTTGTCCTATAAAAAAGATCTACTTGTCCCTTTGGTGGTATGTACTAGGGCAACAAAGTATGGCAGCAATCTCATTATGTAAGAGCTTTGATAATAGCCTCTCTGATTGTGCCAGCGAGCAATTTCAAGCCCTTTCACAGCAATTCCATTATTTTGTCACCTTCCCATAAATCTACATGCCGGAGTAAGCAATAGTTTCAGGGCTGAAATGCCTTTGAGTCTGTGCCAACCTAAGGTGCAAGTTGTAACGATTTGTACCTACTCTTCACTAATCTTTCCCCATACTGAGATAGGTTGGAAATGTACTCCTGACAAGGGCAGAAATAGAAGTTCTTCCAGGGATGTGACAAAAGTGGTTGGTGGGAAAGTGAATTTGTAAAAGCTCAACAGATTGTCGCATGAGCAAATCTACACATGCATATTAGCTCATGCTAAAATACAGTTCACAAATATTTTCTAGGACTACGATTTCCTGACCTACTTCCGTAAATTCTTGTGAATTAATGAGCGCCTCCAATGCAAACACATATACTATGGGTGCACTTTTGTAATTTTCTTTATGAATTGGCCCCCCAATTAAGTCTGGCGTTAACCAAGACATTTTGTTTTTAATTCAGATTCTAGTTCTCTCTCTTTCCATCTATTGACTGGCTTTACTTTGAGTGACAGTATTTTTCTCTTCCACAAGGAGAATATTGGCACACAAAGTATTTTTGTTCAGTGCCAGGGACTACTGTGGCAATGTGTGCTCTTGAACCCCCAACATTTTTTTTTTCCTATGTTTGTTACAATGGTGAGGGGCCCTGCAGTGCATTCCTTCCCATTAATCGCCACTTTGTAAAAGTTGGCTTAACACACGACCTCCTTTATCGAGCCAAACTTTGCATCCTGTTAAATGGTAAGGAACACTACTTTACTGACCCCAGGTTTGCCATACAATTCGGCAGCAAACATGCCTAGGGAATGGGAGCCAATGCCTCACAGGCTAAAACCGAGCTGTAAAGAAATGGCTCCCTGTTGCAGTTACCCCCCACTTTTTGCCTGATACTGATGCTGACTTGACTGAGAAGTGTGCTGGGACCCTGCTAACCAGGCCCCAGCACCAGTGTTCTTTCACCTAAAATGTACCATTGATCCCACAATTGGCACACCCTGGCATCCAGATAAGTCCCTTGTAACTGGTACCTCTGGTACCAAGGGCCCTGATGCCAGGGAAGGTCTCTAAGGGCGGCAGCATGCATTATGCCACCCTAGAGACCCCTCACTCAGCACAGCCACACTGCTTACAAGCCTGTGTGTGCTAGTGAGAACAAAATGAGTAAGTCGACATGGCACTCCCCTCAGGGTGCCATGCCAGCCTCTCACTGCCTATGCAGTATAGATAAGACACCCCTCTAGCAGGCCTTACAGCCCTAAGGCAGGGTGCACTATACCATAGGTGAGGGTACCAGTGCATGAGCACTGTGCCCCTACAGTGTCTAAGCAAAACCTTAGACATTGTAAGTGCAGGGTAGCCATAAGAGTATATGGTCTGGGAGTCTGTTTTACACGAACTCCACAGCACCATAATGGCTACACTGAAAACTGGGAAGTTTGGTATCAAACTTCTCAGCACAATAAATGCACACTGATGCCAGTGTACATTTTATTGTAAAATACACCCCAGAGGGCACCTTAGAGGTGCCCCCTGAAACTTAATCGACTATCTGTGTAGGCTGACTAGTTTTAGCAGCCTGCCACAAACCGAGACATGTTGCTGGCCCCATGGGGAGAGTGCCTTTGTCACTCTGAGGCCAGTAACAAAGCCTGCACTGGGTGGAGATGCTAACACCTTCCCCAGGCAGGAATTGTCACACCTGGCGGTGAGCCTCAAAGGCTCACCTCCTTTGTGCCAACCCAGCAGGACACTCCAGCTAGTGGAGTTGCCCGCCCCCTCCGGCCAGGCCCCACTTTTGGCGGCAAGGCCGGAGAAAATAATGAGAAAAACAAGGAGGAGTCACTGGCCAGTCAGGACAGCCCCTAAGGTGTCCTGAGCTGAGGTGACTCTGACTTTTAGAAATCCTCCATCTTGCAGATGGAGGATTCCCCCAATAGGGTTAGGATTGTGACCCCCTCCCCTTGGGAGGAGGCACAAAGAGGGTGTACCCACCCTCAGGGCTAGTAGCCATTGGCTACTAACCCCCCAGACCTAAACACGCCCTTAAATTTAGTATTTAAGGGCTACCCTGAACCCTAGAAAATTAGATTCCTGCAACTACAAGAAGAAGGACTGCCCAGCTGAAAACCCCTGCAGCGGAAGACCAGAGGACGACAACTGCCTTGGCTCCAGAAACTCACCGGCCTGTCTCCTGCCTTCCAAAGATCCTGCTCCAGCGACGCCTTCCAAAGGGACCAGCGACCTCGACATCCTCTGAGGACTGCCCCTGCTTCGAAAAGACAAGAAACTCCCGAGGACAGCGGACCTGCTCCAAGAAAAGCTGCAACTTTGTTTCCAGCAGCTTTAAAGATCCCTGCAAGCTCCCCGCAAGAAGCGTGAGACTTGCAACACTGCACCCGGCGACCCCGACTCGGCTGGTGGAGATCCGACGCCTCAGGAGGGACCCCAGGACTACTCTGATACTGTGAGTACCAAAACCTGTCCCCCCTGAGCCCCCACAGCGCCGCCTGCAGAGGGAATCCCGAGGCTTCCCCTGACCGCGACTCTCTGAATCCTAAGTCCCGACACCTGGGAGAGACCCTGCACCCGCAGCCCCCAGGACCTGAAGGACCGGACTTTCACTGGAGAAGTGACCCCCAGGAGTCCCTCTCCCTTGCCCAAGTGGAGGTTTCCCCGAGGAATCCCCCCCTTGCCTGCCTGCAGCGCTGAAGAGATCCCGAGATCTCCCATTGACTTCCATTACAAACCCGACGCTTGTTTCTACACTGCACCCGGCCGCCCCCGCGCTGCTGAGGGTGAAATTTCTGTGTGGGCTTGTGTCCCCCCCGGTGCCCTACAAAACCCCCCTGGTCTGCCCTCCGAAGACGCGGGTACTTACCTGCAAGCAGACCGGAACCGGGGCACCCCCTTCTCTCCATTCTAGCCTATGTGTTTTGGGCACCACTTTGAACTCTGCACCTGACCGGCCCTGAGCTGCTGGTGTGGTGACTTTGGGGTTGCTCTGAACCCCCAACGGTGGGCTACCTTGGACCAAGAACTAAGCCCTGTAAGTGCCTTACTTACCCGGTTAACCTAACAAATACTTACCTCCCCTAGGAACTGTGAAAATTGCACTAAGTGTCCACTTTTAAAACAGCTATTTGTGAATAACTTGAAAAGTATACATGCAATTTTGATGATTTGAAGTTCCTAAAGTACTTACCTGCAATACCTTTCGAATGAGATATTACATGTAGAATTTGAACCTGTGGTTCTTAAAATAAACTAAGAAAAGATATTTTTCTATATAAAAACCTATTGGCTGGATTTGTCTCCGAGTGTGTGTACCTCATTTATTGTCTATGTGTATGTACAACAAATGCTTAACACTACTCCTTGGATAAGCCTACTGCTCGACCACACTACCACAAAATAGAGCATTAGTATTATCTCTTTTTGCCACTATCTTACCTCTAAGGGGAACCCTTGGACTCTGTGCATGCTATTCCTTACTTTGAAATAGCACATACAGAGCCAACTTCCTACTTTGGTGGATCAGCGGTGGGGTACAAGACTTTGCATTTGCTGGACTACTCAGCCAATACCTGATCACACGACAAATTCCAAAATTGTCATTAGAAATTCATTTTTGCAATTTGAAATTTTTCTAAATTCTTAAAAGTCCTGCTAGGGCCTTGTGTGTTAAGTCCCTGTTTAGCATTGTCTTTTAGAGTTTAAAAGTTTGTTAAAGGTTTGAAATTAGATTCTAGAAACAGTTTTAGATTCTTTAAAAAGTCTTCCAACTTTTAGCAAAATAATGTCTGATACAGAGATGAATGTGGTGGAACTCGACACCACACCTTACCTCCATCTTAAGATGAGGGAGCTAAGGTCTCTCTGTAATATAAAGAAAATAACCATTGGCTCCAGACCTACCAAAATTCAGCTCCAGGAGCTGTTGGCAGAGTTTGAAAAAGCCAACCCCTCTGAGGATGACTTCACAGAGGAAGAAATTAGTGACTTGGAGGGCAATTCCCCCCTTCCAGTCCTAAATAGGGAGACCAGGGCCTCTCAAGCCCTGTCTCCAAAAATGATAGTCAGAAATGTTGCTTCCCTCACAGGAGGGTCCAGCATTTCTGAAATCACTGAGGATGACCCCCTGTTAGCCAGGATGGTCAAAAGATTGGCTTTGGAAAAGCAGCTCCTAGCCATAGAAAGGGAAAGAAAAGAGATGGGCCTAGGTCCCATCAATGGTGGCAGCAACTTAAATAGGGTCAGAGATTCTCCTGACATCCTAAAAATCCCCAAAGGGATTGTAACAAAATATGAAGATGGTGATGACATCACCAAATGGTTCACAGCTTTTGAGAGGGCTTGTGTAACCAGAAAAGTGAACAGATCTCACTGGGGTGCTCTCCTTTGGGAAATGTTCACTGGAAAGTGTAGGGATAGACTCCTCACACTCTCTGGAAAAGATGCAGAATCTTATGACCTCATGAAGGGTACCCTGATTGAGGGCTTTGGATTCTCCACTGAGGAGTATAGAATTAGATTCAGGGGGGCTCAAAAATCCTCGAGCCAGACCTGGGTTGATTTTGTAGACTACTCAGTCAAAACACTGGATGGTTGGTTAACTGGAAATGAAGTGTGTAACTATGTTGGGCTTTATAATTTGTTTATGAAAGAACACATTTTAAGTAACTGCTTCAATGAAAAGTTGCATCAGTATCTGGTAGACCTAGGTCCAATTTCTCCCCAAGAATTGGGAAAGAAGGCAGACCACTGGGTCAAGACTAGGGTAACCAAAACTTCCACTGGGGGTGACCAAAAGAAAGGGGTTACAAAAACTCCCCAGGAGAAAGTGGGTGACACTAGAAACAAAGAAAAAGAGTCCTCTGTAGGCCCCCAAAAACCAGAACAGGTGGGTGGGCCCCAAGACACAACCCAAAACAAAGGTGGGTACCAGGGTAAGAACTGGGATGCCACTAAGGCATGGTGCCACAACTGTAAACAGTCTGGGCACCACACCAAGGACACTTCTTGTCCCAAAAACAAACCCCAGAACAAAATTCCAGGGGTAACCAGTGTAGCCATGGGAGATGACTCCTCAGATGAGGAGGTCTTCATAGCCTTCAACTGGAAACAGGGCCCAACAGGTGAGTTGGAGATTCCAGAGGGAAGTAGACACTTCCACCACCTACTGGTGAATGGAATCCCAACCACTGCCCTGAGAGACACTTGTGCCAGTCACACTATTGTGCATGACAGGCTGGTGCTCTCAAACCAGTACATCCCAGGTGAGACTGCCAGGGTAAGAGTTAGCCTAGACAGGGTCACTAAGAGGCCTGTGGCTTTAGTACCCATCGAAGTGGGTGGCACTCTTAGCTGGAGAAGGGTAGTAGTCAGTACAGACCTCCCCCTTGATTGTCTCCTTGGAAATGACTACCCAGAGGTTAGTCAGAGCCCAAGAGAGGAACTGGTCCAGTGCCAGTCCTCTCCCAAGGATTCTGGAAGTCCTGCCTCTGCAGTAAATGCAAGCAGGCCCCATAAGAAGAAGAAAAGAAAACAGAGTAGGAAGGGTGGACAACCTTTAGCCAAGGTTACAGCAAGCCAAGGAGATTCTGCTCCAGTAGGGGAGAACTCCAAAAATGGCCCTGATAAAGTCCAACCTGACCCACAAGAAGTCCTGGCTAGTCAGGCAACTGTTAAGCCTGAGTGGGTGGCTCCTCAGCTAACAGAAGAAAGAGTGGAAGAAGGGTGTTTACTACAAGATGTGGTAACCCCCCACTCTAATACAGCAGACAGGCAACCTGAACCCAAAGAAGCCGTTAACTTAGCCCCTTCCCTTTTAGGTGAAGAGCTAAAGGTGTGGTTCTGGGCACTGACAGCTGTCAGTGGCCTCTGCTGGGTGTTAGCCTTTATGGCTGCACTATCCTTAGCATGGTGGTCTGACCCCATGCCAAATAGCAAGTTAGGCCCCCTGACCCTATTGGTCATGGTGGGGTTACTCCAGCTCTGGGTAACCTCTTTGGGTAAGCTAGGGGTAACCCTGGCCAAGATAAGGTTAGCAGAGGTGGATACCTCTAAGACCAAAATAGAAAGAATGGGTGGAGACATTGAAGAGGCAGACAAGAGGCAGTTCAGACTAGGTCCTATCACTGTTGAAGTGGGTCAGTTCCCCAGAGGGAATGACCTGAACAGGAGGATGTAAGGCAGAGTAGGCCCTGCAACAAACCAGCCATTTCCTCTACTCTTCCTCGCCTGACAGACTAGGAAGACTCTTCCAGCGTTGGCTGAGTCTCCTGGCCTGTGGGCTGGGGGGGGCTTGTGTAAAGAAATGGCTCCCTGTTGCAGTTACCCCCCACTTTTTGCCTGATACTGATGCTGACTTGACTGAGAAGTGTGCTGGGACCCTGCTAACCAGGCCCCAGCACCAGTGTTCTTTCACCTAAAATGTACCATTGATCCCACAATTGGCACACCCTGGCATCCAGATAAGTCCCTTGTAACTGGTACCTCTGGTACCAAGGGCCCTGATGCCAGGGAAGGTCTCTAAGGGCGGCAGCATGCATTATGCCACCCTAGAGACCCCTCACTCAGCACAGCCACACTGCTTACAAGCCTGTGTGTGCTAGTGAGAACAAAATGAGTAAGTCGACATGGCACTCCCCTCAGGGTGCCATGCCAGCCTCTCACTGCCTATGCAGTATAGATAAGACACCCCTCTAGCAGGCCTTACAGCCCTAAGGCAGGGTGCACTATACCATAGGTGAGGGTACCAGTGCATGAGCACTGTGCCCCTACAGTGTCTAAGCAAAACCTTAGACATTGTAAGTGCAGGGTAGCCATAAGAGTATATGGTCTGGGAGTCTGTTTTACACGAACTCCACAGCACCATAATGGCTACACTGAAAACTGGGAAGTTTGGTATCAAACTTCTCAGCACAATAAATGCACACTGATGCCAGTGTACATTTTATTGTAAAATACACCCCAGAGGGCACCTTAGAGGTGCCCCCTGAAACTTAATCGACTATCTGTGTAGGCTGACTAGTTTTAGCAGCCTGCCACAAACCGAGACATGTTGCTGGCCCCATGGGGAGAGTGCCTTTGTCACTCTGAGGCCAGTAACAAAGCCTGCACTGGGTGGAGATGCTAACACCTTCCCCAGGCAGGAATTGTCACACCTGGCGGTGAGCCTCAAAGGCTCACCTCCTTTGTGCCAACCCAGCAGGACACTCCAGCTAGTGGAGTTGCCCGCCCCCTCCGGCCAGGCCCCACTTTTGGCGGCAAGGCCGGAGAAAATAATGAGAAAAACAAGGAGGAGTCACTGGCCAGTCAGGACAGCCCCTAAGGTGTCCTGAGCTGAGGTGACTCTGACTTTTAGAAATCCTCCATCTTGCAGATGGAGGATTCCCCCAATAGGGTTAGGATTGTGACCCCCTCCCCTTGGGAGGAGGCACAAAGAGGGTGTACCCACCCTCAGGGCTAGTAGCCATTGGCTACTAACCCCCCAGACCTAAACACGCCCTTAAATTTAGTATTTAAGGGCTACCCTGAACCCTAGAAAATTAGATTCCTGCAACTACAAGAAGAAGGACTGCCCAGCTGAAAACCCCTGCAGCGGAAGACCAGAGGACGACAACTGCCTTGGCTCCAGAAACTCACCGGCCTGTCTCCTTCCTTCCAAAGATCCTGCTCCAGCGACGCCTTCCAAAGGGACCAGCGACCTCGACATCCTCTGAGGACTGCCCCTGCTTCGAAAAGACAAGAAACTCCCGAGGACAGCGGACCTGCTCCAAGAAAAGCTGCAACTTTGTTTCCAGCAGCTTTAAAGATCCCTGCAAGCTCCCCGCAAGAAGCGTGAGACTTGCAACACTGCACCCGGCGACCCCGACTCGGCTGGTGGAGATCCGACGCCTCAGGAGGGACCCCAGGACTACTCTGATACTGTGAGTACCAAAACCTGTCCCCCCTGAGCCCCCACAGCGCCGCCTGCAGAGGGAATCCCGAGGCTTCCCCTGACCGCGACTCTCTGAATCCTAAGTCCCGACACCTGGGAGAGACCCTGCACCCGCAGCCCCCAGGACCTGAAGGACCGGACTTTCACTGGAGAAGTGACCCCCAGGAGTCCCTCTCCCTTGCCCAAGTGGAGGTTTCCCCGAGGAATCCCCCCCTTGCCTGCCTGCAGCGCTGAAGAGATCCCGAGATCTCCCATTGACTTCCATTACAAACCCGACGCTTGTTTCTACACTGCACCCGGCCGCCCCCGCGCTGCTGAGGGTGAAATTTCTGTGTGGGCTTGTGTCCCCCCCGGTGCCCTACAAAACCCCCCTGGTCTGCCCTCCGAAGACGCGGGTACTTACCTGCAAGCAGACCGGAACCGGGGCACCCCCTTCTCTCCATTCTAGCCTATGTGTTTTGGGCACCACTTTGAACTCTGCACCTGACCGGCCCTGAGCTGCTGGTGTGGTGACTTTGGGGTTGCTCTGAACCCCCAACGGTGGGCTACCTTGGACCAAGAACTAAGCCCTGTAAGTGCCTTACTTACCCGGTTAACCTAACAAATACTTACCTCCCCTAGGAACTGTGAAAATTGCACTAAGTGTCCACTTTTAAAACAGCTATTTGTGAATAACTTGAAAAGTATACATGCAATTTTGATGATTTGAAGTTCCTAAAGTACTTACCTGCAATACCTTTCGAATGAGATATTACATGTAGAATTTGAACCTGTGGTTCTTAAAATAAACTAAGAAAAGATATTTTTCTATATAAAAACCTATTGGCTGGATTTGTCTCCGAGTGTGTGTACCTCATTTATTGTCTATGTGTATGTACAACAAATGCTTAACACTACTCCTTGGATAAGCCTACTGCTCGACCACACTACCACAAAATAGAGCATTAGTATTATCTCTTTTTGCCACTATCTTACCTCTAAGGGGAACCCTTGGACTCTGTGCATGCTATTCCTTACTTTGAAATAGCACATACAGAGCCAACTTCCTACACGAGCTCAGCAGTCTTCTCAGTAACCATGATTAATTTCAATGTACTCATTTATAACTAAGCCCACGCAGAGTCCTCCACCCCTTTCGGTGGACTGGAGAGAGAGACTATTCTCGGCCAAGCTGAACCCAGGATTGATTCCACTTAGTTGTCTTTTTATGGGGGGGGGGGGGGGGGGGGGGCAGTATTTAGGAGTACGAGGTTCTGCAACAAGGTGGGAATGCTGGAGTGGGTGGGAAAAGTATTTTTTTTCTATTTGTAGCCTGGGCACTATACACTTTCTAATCAGTCTCAATGCCATGCATAACACCCTGCTCTGCACACAACACTTTCTCACAGTGCTGGAGGGACTTCCCACAATACAGCACACTATGCAGCAATAGGAAGCATCACCCTTATGTCCTGGTATACTTGGGGTCGGAATAACCCTAGAAAGTTTAGACTGATGATGGCACATCTCCACATACACAACTGAGACATAGTTCGGCTAAAGTAAGTGCCTTTAACAGAACACACAGGTTCAATTACAGGTGAAGGTGAAATGAGAAGCTCATGTATCTACTTACTCTGTCTACATGTGGGGAGTAGCTGTTCTCAACCGAAAGGGGCTATAGTGGCCTCTACCATGCGGAGAATTGCAATGTTATATTACATGGTATCCTCTGAGGCTGGAAGGCACTCGCCTGTGTATATGCCCCACAAGCAGACTCCCAGGACTTCTTTGCTACGGTCTGGGGAAGTAGCTTTAGGCCATTCTAAAATAATATAGGACAGAGATTTCAATGTGGTTTGAGCCAACAAATGGACAAACCTCACCTGATCTGGTGTCCGCATCCACACCTGCTGCGTAACTGTAATCACTCATAGCTGATCAAGACCTAATTGATATGCAAAGTCCTAGGCGCCCCACAACAAGCAGGGATTGTGTTTCACATCCTTGGTGGGCATGTGTCCGAGTATACCTTACTAGCTGGTCACCTAAGACATTTGCTTGAAAACGTGGGATATCAGACATTGTGCCCACACACTGAGGGACCATGCACCTGCGCCCCAACGCTTACTATGATCTGGGCACTGAACTGTGCCTTTGAAAGGAGGCTATCCCCCAACAATTTTCTAAGGGACAGCCTGTTCAGAGCAGAATTATGTAGCGCTATCACTGACCACTATAAGCAGAACTCTGGCTCAGTTTATTGTGGAAGCTGGCTCTTTATATGATATATCAAAATGAGATACATTGTGCAAAGATTCCAGGGATTCCCTTACTAGTGGACAGGGAGTTGCTCTAGCAATCCCAAGGTGCTCTTTAAGGGGGTGGCGTGGTCGAGCAGCCTTAGGCTTATCAAGGAGGAGTGTTAAGACATTTACCTTTGGCACACAGCTAACAAACGAGAGGCGATTCAATAAGGAGATCCACACCAATTTACAAAAATAAGTATTTTTATATATGTTTTGGTACCAGAATCAATAAGTTTAGGTAAGTACGTTTTTCAAGAGAAACCATTACAGTTTAGAAAAGTCAACACTTGAAATGAAATGTGAATTTATATAGCGCAGCTTATCACCTGTGAGGGTCTCAAGGCGCTGTCCATGGGTAAATTAAGTGATTTGCACATAATCAAAGCACACTGTGCTGGCACTAAGGCTCAAACCCAGTCCTCCAGATTCCGAGGCGGTCGTTCAGAGCTACACTTAGTGCAATTCTTGACAGTTGCAATGTTATCCTATGAATGAAAACCAAAAATTGCATACAGGTATAGTGCAGTGACTTATTAGACCAATCTCCGCAGTCAAGGCCACAGCAATGGTTAACACCTGCCAGCACAGGGGCAGCCAGGTGCGGATGTGTAGTATGGCATCGGGTGCCAATGTTAGTCAATGGGGATCAGTCCGGTTGAAAAGAGGCTGCAGGTTTGGACTGGGGATTCAGCCAGTGTGAGCCACCAAGTGGGCTCAGTTCTTGCGATGCTCAGGGACATCAGTGGCCCTATTCTCCTCTGTATGAGGCATCCAGGTGCAGAGGGTTTGTGGACCATTGAGTTTCCTTCAACAGGGGTCAGTCGCTGTAAAGGGGCCCACAGAAACAAGCTGGAGGCGTGGACTGGGGGGGGGGGGGTGTCAGTCCAGCTGAACCAACAAGTGGGCCCAAATCTCATGGGCCTGGGGGACCCAGGGACACCAGTGGTCCGCTTCTCCTTGGTCCGGGGTGTCCAGGTGCTGAGGTGTAGTGGAAGGATGCAGGGAAGCAGGTCCACTACTCCACTAGAGTACCTTGTGTTGCGGCAAAGGCTGTCAGTCTTACTGGGCTTTTGGAAGTTTCAGCAGTTGGAGGACGAGAAGTCTTTATCGCAACGATCTGCATCAGCAGGCAGGCTGGCAGCGATGGCGTTGAGTCAGTCACTGATTTTCAGTTCTTACCTTTCGCATCTCCGAAGTGTCCTTCAGGTCAGAAGGGATCTAATTCCTTGGTGCTAGGAGATCACCTAAATACTGAATTTAGGGGTGTGCAGGGTAGGAATCAATGGGCTACTGACCCTTGGGGTCACTATGCCCCCTAAATGACCAGTTCCTGTGGGAAGTGGGCATAATCCAGTCCCATAATTCCTAAGTATGGCATCACTTTTGAAAAATCGTGTCCACCTCCCAGTAGCCCACCTCGGGGTGGTACTAGCCTGGGCACACCTACCTGACTCACAACTTTTTCCATCTGTCCAAGTGCCAAATGGGATCTGGACAGGAGCGGGTTGGCTTCCTTTCCTATGAGGGAAGCCAGATTTGTATTTCAAAGGCTGCAGCCCTTTGAGCCTTACCAATTTGGAAGATTAATCAGAAGGTCATTGTAAAGAAATGGCTCCCTGTTGCAGTTACCCCCCCACTTTTTGCCTGATACTGATGCTGACTTGACTGAGAAGTGTGCTGGGACCCTGCTAACCAGGCCCCAGCACCAGTGTTCCTTCACCTAAAATGTACCATTGTATCCACAATTGGCACACCCTGGCATTCAGGTAAGTCCCTTGTAACTGGTACTTCTAGTACCAAGGGCCCTGATGCCAAGGAAGGTCTCTAAGGGCTGCAGCATGTATTATGCCACCCTGGAGACCTCTCACTCAGCACAGACACACTGCTTGCCAGCTTGTGTGTGCTAGTGAGGACAAAACGAGTAAGTCGACATGGCACTCCCCTCAGGGTGCCATGCCAGCCTCTCACTGCCTATGCAGTATAGGTAAGACACCCCTCTAGCAGGCCTTACAGCCCTAAGGCAGGGTGCACTATACCATAGGTGAGGGTACCAGTGCATGAGCATGGTACCCCTACAGTGTCTAAACAAAACCTTAGACATTGTAAGTGCAGGGTAGCCATAAAAGTATATGGTCTGGGAGTTTGTCAAACACGAACTCCACAGCACCATAATGGCTACACTGAAAACTGGGAAGTTTGGTATCAAACTTCTCAGCACAATAAATGCACACTGATGCCAGTGTACATTTTATTGTAAAATACACCCCAGAGGGCACCTTAGAGGTGCCCCCTGAAACTTAACCGACTATCTGTGTAGGCTGACTAGTTTTAGCAGCCTGCCACAAACCGAGACATGTTGCTGGCCCCATGGGGAGAGTGCCTTTGTCACTCTGAGGCCAGTAACAAAGCCTGCACTGGGTGGAGATGCTAACACCTCCCCCAGGCAGGAATTGTCACACCTGGCGGTGAGCCTCAAAGGCTCACCTCCTTTGTGCCAACCCAGCAGGACACTCCAGCTAGTGGAGTTGCCCGCCCCCTCCGGCCCGGCCCCACTTTTGGCGGCAAGGCCGGAGAAAATAATGAGAAAAACAAGGAGGAGTCACTGGCCAGTCAGGACAGCCCCTAAGGTGTCCTGAGCTGAAGTGACTCTAACTTTTAGAAATCCTCCATCTTGCAGATGGAGGATTCCCCCAATAGGGTTAGGATTGTGACCCCCTCCCCTTGGGAGGAGGCACAAAGAGGGTGTACCCACCCTCAGGGCTAGTAGCCATTGGCTACTAACCCCCCAGACCTAAACACGCCCTTAAATTTAGTATTTAAGGGCTACCCTGAACCCTAGAAAAGTAGATTCCTGCAACTACAAGAAGAAGGACTGCCCAGCTGAAAACCCCTGCAGCGGAAGACCAGAAGACGACAACTGCCTTGGCTCCAGAAACTCACCGGCCTGTCTCCTGCCTTCCAAAGATCCTGCTCCAGCGACGCCTTCCAAAGGGACCAGCGACCTCGACATCCTCTGAGGACTGCCCCTGCTTCGAAAAGACAAGAAACTCCCGAGGACAGCGGACCTGCTCCAAGAAAAGCTGCAACTTTGTTTCCAGCAGCTTTAAAGAACCCTGCAAGCTCCCCGCAAGAAGCGTGAGACTTGCAACACTGCACCCGGCGACCCCGACTCGGCTGGTGGAGATCCGACACCTCAGGCGGGACCCCAGGACTACTCTGATACTGTGAGTACCAAAACCTGTCCCCCCTGAGCCCCCACAGCGCCGCCTGCAGAGGGAATCCCGAGGCTTCCCCTGACCACGACTCTTTGAACCTAAAGTCCCGACGCCTGGGAGAGACCCTGCACCCGCAGCCCCCAGGACCTGAAGGACCGGACTTTCACTGGAGAAGTGACCCCCAGGAGTCCCTCTCCCTTGTCCAAGTGGAGGTTTCCCCGAGGAATCCCCCCCTTGCCTGCCTGCAGCGCTGAAGAGATCCCGAGATCTCTCATAGACTAACATTGCGAACCCGACGCCTGTTTCTACACTGCACCCGGCCGCCCCCGCGCTGCTGAGGGTGAAATTTCTGTGTGGGCTTGTGTCCCCCCCGGTGCCCTACAAAACCCCCCTGGTCTGCCCTCCGAAGACGCGGGTACTTACCTGCAAGCAGACCGGAACCGGGGCACCCCCTTCTCTCCATTCTAGCCTATGCGTTTTGGGCACCACTTTGAACTCTGCACCTGACCGGCCCTGAGCTGCTGGTGTGGTGACTTTGGGGTTGCTCTGAACCCCCAACGGTGGGCTACCTTGGACCAAGAACTAAGCCCTGTAAGTGTCTTACTTACCTGGTTAACCTAACAAATACTTACCTCCCCCAGGAACTGTGAAAATTGCACTAAGTGTCCACTTTTAAAACAGCTGTTTATGAATAACTTGAAAAGTATACATGCAATTTTGATGATTTGAAGTTCCTAAAGTACTTACCTGCAATACCTTTCGAATGAGATATTACATGTAGAATTTGAACCTGTAGTTCCTAAAATAAACTAAGAAAAGATATTTTTCTATACAAAAACCTGTTGGCTGGATTTGTCTCTGAGTGTGTGTACCTCATTTATTGTCTATGTGTATGTACAACAAATGCTTAACACTACTCCTTGGATAAGCCTACTGCTCGACCACACTACCACAAAATAGAGCATTAGTATTATCTCTTTTTGCCACTATCTTACCTCTAAGGGGAACCCTTGGACTCTGTGCATGCTATTCCTTACTTTGAAATAGCACATACAGAGCCAACTTCCTACAGTCATCCTGTGGAAGGGGTTGTTACACCCTCTTCCTGGACAGTATTTTGTTCTGGACCTCCTGAGAGCATAGGCTCCAGCTCGAGGGATCCAGAAGGGTGTCTCAGGTGACTGGCTAACAGAAACAGGTCAGCAAGCACACCAGAGGCTCGTAAAGTTTCAGGGGGCACCTCTAAGATGCCTTTTGGGTGCATGTATTGGTAAATCCGACACTGGCATCAGTGTGGGTTCACAAATTCTAGATGTTTGATTTCAAACATCCCTATCTTCAGTGAATCCATCATGTAGCTGGGGAACTCATATTGACCAGTGTCAAAGCACATCCATTTAGAATTGCTTACCTGCTCCCTTACTATGTCTGAGAATCAACAAAGACATAGCAGGGGTGTAGGAAGTTGGCTCTGTATGTGCTATTTCAAAGTAAGGAATAGCATGCACAGAGTCCAAGGGTTCCCCTTAGAGGTAAGATAGTGGCAAAGAGAGATAATACTAATGCTCTATTTTGTGGTAGTGTGGTCGAGCAGTAGGCTTATCAAAGGAGTAGTGTTAAGCATTTGTTGTACATACACACAGGCAATAAATGAGGAACACACACTCAGAGACAAATCCAGCCAATAGGTTTTGTTATAGAAAAATATCTTTTCTTAGTTTATTTTAAGAACCACAGGTTCAAATTCTACATGTAATATCTCATTTGAAAGGTATTGCAGGTAAGTACTTCAGGAACTTTAAATCATTACATTAGCATGTATACTTTTAACATAAAACACTATAAGCTGTTTTAAAAGTGGACACAGTGCAATTTTCACAGTTCCTGGGGGAGGTAAGTTTTTGTTAGTTTTGTCAGGTAAGTAAATCACTTACAAGTCTCAGGTTTGGGTCCAAGGTAGCCCACCGTTGGGGGTTCAGAGCAACCCCAAAGTTACCACACCAGCAGCTCAGGGCTGGTCAGGTGCAGAGGTCAAAGAGGTGCCCAAAACGCATAGGCTGCAATGGAGAGAAGGGGGTGCCCCGGTTCCGGTCTGCCAGCAGGTAAGTACCCGCGTCTTCGGAGGGCTGACCAGGGGGTTTTTGTAGGGCACCGGGGGGGACACAAGTTCACACAAAAAGTACACCCTCAGCGGCACGGGGGCGGCCGGGTGCAGTGTAGAGACAAGCGTCGGGTTTTCAATGTAAATAAATGAGATCAAGGGATCTCTTCAGTGTTGCAGGCAGGCAAAGGGGGGGCTCCTCGGGGTAGCCACCACCTGGGCAAGGGAGAGGGCCTCCTGGGGGTCACTCCTGCACATGAGTTCCGTTCCTTTCGGTGCTGGGGGCTGCGGGTGCAGAGTCTTCTCCAGCCGTCGGGAAATGGAGTTCAGGCAGTCGCGGTCAGGGGGAGCCTCGGGATTCCCTCTGCAGGCGTCGCTGTGGGGGCTCAGGGGGGACAACTTTGGTTACTCACGGTCTCGGAGTCGCTGGAGGGTCCTCCCTGAGGTGTTGGTTCTCCACCAGTCGAGTCGGTGTCGCCGGGTGCAGTGTTGCAAGTCTCACGCTTCTTGCGGGGAGTTGCAGGGGTCTTTAAATCTGCTCCCTGAAACAAAGTTGCAGTTCTTTTGGAGCAGTGCCGCTGTCCTCGGGAGTTCCTTGTCTTTCTTGAAGTAGGGCAGTCCTCAGAGGATTCAGAGGTCGCGGGTCCCTTGGAAAGCGTCGCTGGAGCAGGGTTCTTTGGAAGGCAGGAGACAGGCCGGTAGGACTGGGGCCAAAGCTGTTGGTGTCTTCTGTTCTTCCTCTGCAGGGGTTTTTCAGCTCAGCAGTCTTCTTCTTCTTGTAGGTTTCAGGAATCTAAATTCTTAGGTTCAGGGAAGCCCTTAAATACTAAATTTAAGGGCGTGTTTAGGTCTGGGGGGTTAGTAGCCAATGGCTACTAGCCCTGAGGGTGGGTACACCCTCTTTGTGCCTCCTCCCAAGGGGAGGGGGTCACATCCCTAATCCTATTGGGGAATCCTCCATCTGCAAGATGGAGGATTTCTAAAAGTTAGAGTCACTTCAGCTCAGGACACCTTAGGGGCTGTCCTGACTGGTCAGTGACTCCTCCTTGTTATTCTCATTATTTTCTCCGGCCTTGCCGCCAAAAGTGGGGGCCGTGGCCGGAGGGGGCGGGCAACTCCACTAGCTGGAGTGTCCTGCGGTGCTGGCACAAAGGGGTGAGCCTTTGAGGCTCACCGCCAGGTGTGACAGCTCCTGCCTGGGGGAGGTGTTAGCATCTCCACCCAGTGCAGGCTTTGTTACTGGCCTCAGAGTGACAAAGGCACTCTCCCAATGGGGCCAGCAACATGTCTCGGTTGTGGCAGGCTGCTGGAACTAGTCAGCCTACACAGATAGTCGGTTAAGGTTTCAGGGGGCACCTCTAAGGTGCCCTCTGGGGTGTATTTTACAATAAAATGTACACTGGCATCAGTGTGCATTTATTGTGCTGAGAAGTTTGATACCAAACTTCCCAGTTTTCAGTGTAGCCATTATGGTGCTGTGGAGTCCGTGTTTGACAGACTCCCAGACCATATGCTCTTATGGCTACCCTGCACTTACAATGTCTAAGGTTTGGCATAGACACTGTAGGGGCACAGTACTCATGTACTGGTGCCCTCACCTATGGTATAGTGCACCCTGCCTTAGGGCTGTAAGGCCTACTAGAGGGGTGACTTATCTATACTGCATAGGCAGTGTGAGGTTGGCATGGCACCCTGAGGGGAGTGCCATGTCGACTTACTCGTTTTGTTCTCACCAGCACACACAAGCTGGTGAGCAGTGTGTCTGTGCTGAGTGAGGGGTCCCCAGGGTGGCATAAGATATGCTGCAGCCCTTAGAGACATTCCCTGGCATCAGGGCCCTTGGTACCAGGGGTACCAGTTACAAGGGACTTACCTGGATGCCAGGGTGTGCCAATTGTGGAATCAAAAGTACAGGTTAGGGAAAGAACACTGGTGCTGGGGCCTGGTTAGCAGGCCTCAGCACACTTTCAATTCAAAACATAGCATCAGCAAAGGCAAAAAGTCAGGGGGTAACCATGCCAAGGAGGCATTTCCTTACAAGGGGCTTATCTGCTCATTCAGGTATGCCCTCACATGTAATATAATGCACCCTGCCTTTAAAGTTGGAAGGCCTAATCGACACGACCGCCCATGGCGCAAACGTGCATAGACCAATTTACTACAGGTCCTGGCGAGTCCTGTGCTGAGGAAAAGTCCCCGGGCAGCGGTGGTGGGAAACCGGCAGCCTCTAGTGATCAGGCAGCTATCCTTCAGGATATTCAGGTGTCCCAGACGGCGGTAGAGGCTAAGATCGGTGAACTAAGAGTGGAAGTAGCCCTGGTACGTCAGTTTCTCCGCAATACAATGGACCGGATCACAGAGGCAGAATCAGGAATATCCACAGTGGAAGATGACTTGACTACCTTGAAAAAGCAAGTATCTGCACTATCGGCGCGCACGTCAGAACTATACCGGAGAGCAGAAGATGCTGAAAATAGATTTAGGCGCAACAATCCTCATATTGTGGGCCTTCCAGAGAACACAGCGGCCTCTTCTTTGGCCTCCTTCCTGGAGGAATAGTTCAGCTCCTGGGTGCCGGAGGATCACCTTACACCATGGTTCGCGATTGAACGAGCCCACATCGCTCTACAGTCCAGGCCACCACCAGGCTCCCCGCCAACGCCGGTGATACTCCATCTCCAACCATACTCCATAACCAACCAAGGACTTTGTCACCAACCTCTGGAAGGTGGCAGGGGCATTCTTCAGACCAAAGGGCATAACAGTGAACTAATAATGCCCATCAGGAGTGGAGAGTGCAGATCTTTCTTTTGGGCTTGGAGTCAGGCCTATCTGCCAGTACCCTAATGTGAGATCAAAAGTACTCGGATATATCAGGCTGCTCCCAATCTGTTGAGTTCATCTGCTTTTGGGTGGGCATCTGTCCTGGTCACTGCATTGAGACCCCAATAGTCCACAAAAACCTTAATTCTTTCACTCTACCCTGGGAATGATGTTTTGGGATTAGCCCAACTGGGCCGGGCCAGGGGCTCTCTAATTCCAGCATCTTGCTGACCTCAACTTTGATGCTCTCTTTGACATGATCAGACTGTATGTAGAATTTGTCCCCGACAGGTAAACTGGCTCCAGTGTCCACACCATGGGTAAACCAGGTAGGTCTGCCAGGGGTCAAGGGGAAGAGTTCAGCAAACTGGTGCGAGACCTGCCTGCAGTAGGTCTGCTGTTGGTCAGGGATGGTGTCCGAGAAGCCTACTACCTCAACTGAGTTATCTTTGGGATTGCTAGGGGGGAGATCAGTGAGAGGCTCACTCTTAATTTTCTGTCCCTTATCTGTGACCATGAGCATGGTCAGCTCAGCTCCGTCATCAAAGGGTTTCAGGCGGTTTACATCGATTACCCTCATGAGAATCCTGCAACTGCCAAAGTCCACGAGACAGGTGACTTCCCTTTTACTTTCTTGGATGGGGCATGGTTCACTCCAATTATCTTGGGGAGCCCTAGGCGCCACAGGCTCCAAACACCCATACCTTCTGCCCAGGTTGGTAAGTGCAGCTTTTTGGTCACACCAGTGCTTCTAGAGCTCTTGGCAGCCTCCAGCTTTTTGTTTGTTTTTTACATGTACTCAGCCATCCTTGAGAATAAGTCAAGCCCATAATCCACTATGTCCTGCTTGGGTTCTCTGGGAGGTCTCTACCTACCTTCCTTTACAAGGTAAATAGGCCCCCTAACATGACGCGCAAACAAAGTTCAAATGGGGAAAACCCCACTCCCTTCTGTGGCAATTCCCTGTAGGCAAAAAGCAGGCAAGGAAGTAAGACACCACCTCTCCTTCTGAGTTTTTCAGGGAGCCCACCAATCATGCCTTTGAGAGGTTTGTTAAATCTCTCAACAAGACAATTGCACTGGGGATGATATGGGGAGGTGATCTTATAGGTCACCCCACACTCAGACTACATGCGTCAGGTAGCCAAACATGAAGTTAGTACCTCTATCTGACATCACCTCCTTAGGAAAAACTACTCTGGTAAAAATATCAATGAGTGCTCTAACTACTGCAGGGGCAGTAGTAGCCCTTAGGAGCACTGCTTCAGGGTACCTGGTGGTAGGATCCACTACCACCAGTATAAATATGTTCTCTCATGGGAAGGTAAAGGGGACCAACAATAGCAACCTCAACCCTTTCAAAGGGAACCCAAACCCTTTCAATAGGAACCCAAACCACTGGAAGTGGAATTAAGAGGGCCTTTGGTTGTCCACCTGTCTTGCCACTAGCCTGACAGGTGACACAGGAGTTGCAAAACTCCTTTACTTTCTGGGACATGCCTTGCCAGTAGAAGTAGTTGACCAACTGTAGGAAAGTACCATCTTGCCTGGCATGTTACCCCCATATTTCACTGTATATATATTGTTTTAGTTGTATGTGTCACTGGGACCCTGCCAGCCAGGGCCCCAGTGCTCATAAGTGTGCCCTGTATGTGTTACCTGTGTTATGACTAACTGTCTCACCGAGGCTCTGCTATCCAGAACCTCAGTGGTTATGCTCTCTCATTTTCTTTCCAAATTGTCATTAACAGGCTAGTGACCAATTTCACCAATTTACATTGGCATACTGGAACACCCTTATAATTCCCTAGTATATGGTACTGAGGTACCCAGGGTATTGGGGTTCCAGGAGATCCCTATGGGCTGCAGCATTTCTTGTGCCACCCATAGGGAGATCTGACAATTCTTACACAGGCCTGCCAGTGCAGCCTGAGTGAAATAACGTCCACGTTATTTCACAGCCATTTACCACTGCACTTAAGTAACTTATAAGTCACCTATATATCTAACCTTTACCTGCTAAAGGTTGGGTGCTAAGTTACTTAGTGTGTGGGCACCCTGGCACTAGCCAAGGTGCTCCACATTGTTCAGGGCAAATTCCCCGGACTTTGTGAGTGCGGGGACACCATTACACGCGTGCACTATACATATGTCACGACATATGTATAGCGTCACAATGGTAACTCCGAACATGGCCATGTAACATGTCTAGGATCATGGAATTGTCACCCCAATACCATTCTGGCATTGGGGAGACAATTCCATGATCCCAGAGTCTCTAGCTCAGACCCGGGTACTGCCAAACGGCCTTTCCCGGGGTTTCACTGCAGCTGCTGCTGCTGCCAACCCCTCAGACAGGTTTCTGCCCTCCTGGGGTCCAGCCAGGCTTGGCCCAGGAAGGCAGAACAAAGGACTTCCTCACAGAGAGGGTGTTACAACCTCTCCCTTTGGAAAAAGGTGTTGGGGCTTGGGAGGAGTAGCCTCCCCCAGCCTCTGGAAATGCTTTGATGGGCACAGATGGTGCCCATCTCTGCATAAGCCAGTCTGCACCGGTTCAGGGATCCCTCAGCCCTGCTCTGGCGCGAAATTGGACAAAGGAAAGAGGAGTGACCACTCCCCTGACCTGCACCTCCCCTGGGAGGTGCCCAGAGCTCCTCCAGTGTGCTCCAGACCTCTGCCATCTTGGAAACAGAGGTGCTGCTGGCACACTGGACTGCTCTGAGTGGCCAGTGCCAGCAGGTGACGTCAGAGACTCCTTCTGATAGGCTCCTTCAGGTGTTGCTAGCCTATCCTCTCTCCTAAGTAGCCAAACCTCCTTTTCTGGCTATTTAGGGTCTCTGCTTTGGGGAATTCCTTAGATAACGAATGCAAGAGCTCATCAGAGTTCCTCTGCATCTCTCTCTTCACCTTCTGCCAAGGAATCGACTGCGGACCGCGATGGAAGCCTGCAAAACTTCAACAAAGTAGCAAAGACGACTACTGCAACCTTGTAACGCTGATCCTGCCGCCTTCTCGACTGTTTTCCTGGTGGTGCATGCTGTGGGGGTAGTCTGCCTCCTCTCTGTACTAGAAGCTCCGAAGAAATCTCCCGTGGGTCGACGGAATCTTCCCCCTGCAACCGCAGGCACCAAAGAACTGCATCACCGGTCCTCTGGGTCTCCTCTCAGCACGACGAGCGAGGTCCCTTGAACTCAGCAACTCTGTTCAAGTGACTCTTCAGTCCAAGTTTGGTGGAGGCAAGTCCTTGCCTCCCCACGCTAGACTGCATTTCTGGGAACCGCGTGGTTTGCAGCTACTCCGGCTCCTGTGCACTCTTCCAGGATTTCCTTTGTGCACAGCCAAGCCTGGGTCCCGGCACTCTAAACTGCATTGCACGACCTCCTGAGTTGTCCTCCGGCTTTGTGGGACCCTCTTGTGCAACTACGGGTGAGCTCCGGTTCACTCCACTTCGTAGTGCCTGTTCCGGCATTTCTGCGGGTGCTGCTTGCTTCTGAGTGGGCTCTTTGTCTTGCTGGACGCCCCCTCTGTCTCCTCACGCAATTGGCGACATCCTGGTCCCTCCTGGGCCACTGCAGCATTCAAAAACCCTAACCGCGACCCTTCACGACGTGGGACATCCATCCTCCAAAGGGGAAGTTTCTAGCCCTTGTCGTTCTTGCAGAATCCACAGCTTCTACCATCCGGTGGCAGCTTCTTTGCACCCACAGCTGGCATTTCCTGGGCATCTGCCCACTCCCGACTTGATCGTGACTTCTGGACTTGGTCCCCTTGTTCCACAGGTACTCTCGTCTGGAAACCCATTGTTGTTGCATTGCTGGTGTTGGTCTTTCCTGCAGAATTCCCCTATCACGACTTCTGTGCTCTTTGGGGAACTTAGGTGCACTTTGCACCCACTTTTCAGGGTCTTGGGGTGGGCTATTTTTCTAACCCTCACTGTTTTCTTACAGTCCCAGCGACCCTCTACAAGGTCACATAAGTTTGGGGTCCATTCGTGGTTCGCATTCCACTTCTAGAGTATATGGTTTGTGTTGCCCCTATCCCTATGTGCCCCCATTGCATTCTATTTTGACTATACATTGTTTGCACTGTTTTCTATTGCTCTTACTGCATATTTTGGTATTGTGTACATATATCTTGTGTATATTTGCTATCCTCATACTGAGGGTACTCACTGAGATACTTTTGGCATATTGCCATAAAAATAAAGTACCTTTATTTTTAGTATATCTGTGTATTGTGTTTTCTTATGATATTGTGCATATGACACTAGTGGTACTGTAGGAGCTTCACTCGTCTCCTAGTTCAGCCTAAGCTGCTCTGCTAAGCTACCTTTTCTATCAGCCTAAGCTGCTAGACACCCCTCTACACTAATAAGGGATACCTGGGCCTGGTGCAAGGTGTAAGTACCCCTTGGTACTCACTACAAGCCAGTCCAGCCTCCTACACCAACCAACTCCATGTTTTTGTCTGGCCAAGATGCCCAGCTAAGGGGATGTCACAGGCCAATGGTCGGAGAAACTCTATGCATTGCTGAGGCACAACCAGTCTCCTGGTGGCACCAGCTTTAAGGTCTCTGACCTCAGTAGACCGGAGTTACAGGAGCCCCTCCTTCCAATAAGTCCTGTGGGTATCACAGACATAATTTCTTCCTAGGCAGCAACCTGCTGCCTCAGACCTTCAAGAGAGGGACAGGTTTGTTGTCCCTGGCTCAGATATTCCCTAGAGCCCCCCCCCCCGTCCTATGAGCTCTGCTGTGTAAGGTCCAAGCCCATGAGGCTCAGTTCCCTCTGGGGCTGTTAGGTATTGTCCCATAGAAGAGAGAGAGCCTGCTCTGTGATCTGTTTGGAAGCTGGTCCCCAAGTCTTACTGCCTTTTCTCTTGATAAGTTGGGCTATTATCCAAGGCTCGAACTCTACATTTTCACCCTATGCTTTGCTCTGTGCTCTGGTTTTGACACACACACACACTCAGGAATACCCAGCAGAGCTACATGGGTTTTTCACATGGGATGGACCTTAACTTGACTGTCAGTATTGAGGATAGTATACGTCTCTCCAGGAAGATACTGATCTGCTCAGTCACCATGGTGACACTGGCACCAGTGCATCTCGTGCTGCAACTTGAAGCCCATTGATATGAGGCTGTTGTCTGTATTTCTCCACACTACTGGGCCAGACAGCCAGGGCAGCTACATCCAACCTACCCTCAGACTAAAGTGGCTCATTAGGCTCACTGACCTGGTCAGGCCCTACTTGGAATCCCATCTGGAGACTTATCACTGCATTTACTGCGGGTGCACTAGAAGCATTCTTTTTGTTAGGACAGTTAGGATCTCCAGTTTGGTGCCCTCTAGTTTTGCAGTTATAGCACCAAGCCTTTCTGGGATCCCAATTTGTCCCTTTATACCCACCCTTGGACTGGGAAGAGTCTTGGGGGCCGCCCTCCTGTGCTGCACATTTTTGGGGGCTTTTAGAAGACTCCTTGTTTTTGTCTTTGTTTTGGTAACCAGTTTCCCTTGTGGAGGCTTTTTGGTCTCTTTCTTGTGGTCCCCCAACCAGTGGAAGTCTCGGTCACCCTTTTTTTGACCCAGAGGCCTGTCTTTGTCCCCAGCCCTTGAAGAGCAAGTGGGCCTACGTCTACCAGGTACTGGTGCAACTTTTCTTTAACACAATTACTCAACAGATGCTCTTCCATCATTAGATCGTAAAGCCCTTCATATTCATGACCTTGTTACCTTTTAACCAACAACCTATCTTCACTGAAGTTCACAAAGTCGACACAGGGCTCCCTGAATTTAATTCGGTATACCTCATGAGTCAACGCAAATCCCTCAATCATGGTAGCCTTCATGAGATCATATGAGGTTGCATCTCCCTCATCCAGTGAAAGGAGTATATTCCTACACTTTCCTGAGAACAGTTCCCAAAGGAGAGTTCCCCAGTACCCTAAGCGTTTTGGAAACATGGGCCCTCTCACAGGCTGGCACCCACTTGGTGATGGCATCACCTTCCTTAATTTGGCGATAAACCCTTTGGGGATTTTAGGGTCAGAGTTTCCTACTCTCTCCCTATTTATGATATTGCTGTGACCATTCATGGGTGCTAAACCCATGTCTGCTCTTTCCCTCTGTATAGCTAAGATCCTGCGTTCCAGGTCCAGTGTCTTAGCTAGCCTCTCTAAGAGGGCATCTTCCCCAGAGATTCTATCCCTCCAGCTGGAGGAACCTGAACCATCCTCACTAGATGAAGGTGTCCTACATGCCTGGGGTACATGTACCTCTATTTCAAGTTGAGGAGGGTCCCTTTCTTCCTCCTCACCAGAGTTATCCTGATCGTGAGCTACAGGATCAGTGGTCCCATCAGAAGGATGGGCCTGGTCATACTCTGTCAGTAGAATTGTACTGGTAAGGTTTCAGTGTTTTCACATCGTACCCCTTACAGAGGGCCCTGAATTGCTTGTGAGAAAGCTTAGGGTACGGGGTGGCATTGAGCTTCAACACCACGTCCTCTGAGGTACTCATTATTTTACTGAAGTGGGGACCTTTTTGAGCTAGAGTAAAATCCTAACAAGTTTTGGCAGTCCTAACTGAAGTAAGTTTTTAAGTTTTACTGCTAAGCTACAAGGATCTAACCAGGGTCCTAATAATTACTTTTAGGAATTTAGAAAAATACCCGATTTCACAAATGCATTTTAACTAAATGGAATTTTGGGATTTACTTGTGTACCCACTTATTGACCAAGTGGCATCAGCAAATGCAAGTCGCAGACCCCACCACTGCAGGAGGCTGGCTCTCAATACAGTGCACCAAAATGAAATGCACTGTGCAGAGAGTCCAGTGGATCCCCAAAGGTTTGCACAGGCAGAAATAGATAGGTCTAGTGCTCTTTTTGTGGTAGGGTGGGTGAGCAGTTAGGCTTTTCAAGGAGCATTTGTTGTACTCACAGAGGCAATAAATGAGTGCAGGAAGTTGGCTCTGTATGCACTATTTCAAAGTAAGGAATAGTATGCACAGAGTCCAAGGGTTCCCCTTAGAGGTAAGATAGTGGCAAAAAGAGATAATACTAATGCTCTATTTTGTGGTAGTGTGGTCGAGCAGTAGGCTTATCACAGGAGTAGTGTTAAGCATTTGTTGTACATACACACTGGCAATAAATGAGGAACACACACTCAGAGACAATTCCAGGCCAATAGGTTTTTGTATAGAAAAATATCTTTTCTTAGTTTATTTTAAGAACCACAGGTTCAAATTCTACATGTAATATCTCATTTGAAAGGTATTGCAGGTAAGTACTTTAGGAACTTTGAATAATCACAATAGCATATATACTTTTTACATAAAACACATATAGCTATTTTAAAAGTGGACACAGTGCAATTTTCACAGTTCCTGGGGGAGGTAAGTTATTGTTAGTTCTTGCAGGTAAGTAAACCACCTACGGGGTTCAAATTGGGGTCCAAGGTAGCCCACCGTTGGGGGTTCAGAGCAACCCCAAAGTTACCACACCAGCAGCTCAGGGCGGTCAGGTGCAGAGTTCAAAGTGGTGCCCAAAACACATAGGCTTCAATGGAGAAGGGGGTGCCCCGGTTCCAGTCTGCCAGCAGGTAAGTACCCGCGTCTTCGGAGGGCAGACCAGGGGCGGTTTTGTAGGGCACCGGGGGGAGACACCAGTTAGCACAGAAAGTACACCCTCCGCAGCACGGGGCGGCCGGGTGCAGTGTGCAAACACGCGTCGGGTTTTCAATAGGTTTCAATGAGAGATCAAGGGGTCTCTTCAGCGATGCAGGCAGGCAAGGGGGGGGCTCCTCGGGGTAGCCACCACCTGGGCAAGGGAGAGGGCCTCCTGGGGGTCACTCCTGCACTGGAGTTCCGATCCTTCAGGTCCTGGGGGCTGCGGGTGCAGGGTCTTTTCCAGGCGTCGGGATTTCAGAGTCAGGCAGTCGCGGTCAGGGGGAGCCTCGGGATTCCCTCTGCAGGCGTCGCTGTGGGGACTCAGGGGGGACAACTTTGGTTACTCACAGTCTTGGGGTCGCCGGGGGGTCTTCCCTGTAGCGTTGTTTCTTCACCAGTCGAGTCGGGGTCGCCGGGTGCAGTGTTGCAAGTCTCACGCTTCTTGCGGGGATTGCAGGGGTCTTTAAATCTGCTCCTCTGGAAACAAAGTTGCAGTCTTTGTTGAACAGGGCCGCTGTCCTCTGGAGTTTCTTGGTCTTTTGGAAGCAGGGCAGTCCTCTGAGGATTCAGAGGTCGCTGGTCCTGGGGAAAGCATCGCTGGAGCAGTTTTCTTCCGAAGGGGGGAGACAGGCCGGTAGAGCTGGGGCCAAGGCAGTTGGTGTCTCCGTCTTCTCTGCAGGGTTTTTCAGCTCAGCAGTCCTCTTCTTCTTAGGTTGCAGGAATCTGAGTTCCTTGGTTCTGGGGAGCCCCTAAATACTGAATTTAGGGGGGTGTTTAGGTCTGGGAGGGCAGTAGCCAATGGCTACTGTCCTGGAGGGTGGGTACACCCTCTTTGTGCCTCCTCCCTGAGGGGAGGGGGGCACATCCCTATTCCTATTGGAGGAATCCTCCTTCTACAAGATGGAGGATTTCTAAAAGTCAGAGTCACCTCAGCTCAGGACACCTTAGGGGCTGTCCCGACTGGCCAGTGACGACTCCTTGTTTTTCTCATTATCTCTCCTGGACTTGCCGCCAAAAGTGGGGGCTGTGTCCGGGGGGGGGGGGGGGGGGCATCTCCACTAGCTGGAGTGCCCGGTGGCATTATAACACGAAGCCTGAGCCTTTGAGGATCAATGCTAGGTGTTACAGTTCCTGGAGGGGGGGAGGTGTGAAGCATCTCCACCCAGAGCAGGCTTTTGTTTCTGTCCCCAGAGAGCACAAAGGCCCTCACCACATGGGGTCAGAAACTCGTCTCTCAGCAGCAGGGTGGCACAGACATTCAGTCCTGCACTGAACAATTGGGTAAAATACAGGGGGCATCTCTAAGATGCCCTCTGTGTGCATTTTTTAATAAATCCAACACTGGCATCAGTGTGGGTTTATTATTCTGAGAAGTTTGGTACCAAACTTCCCAGTATTCAGTGTAGCCATTATGGAGCTATGGAGTTCGTTTTTGACAGACTCCCAGACCATATACTCTTATGGCTACCCTGCACTTACAATGTCTACGGTTTTGCTTAGACACTTTAGGGGCATAGTGCTCATGCACCTATGCCCTCACCTGTGGTATAGTGCACCCTGCCTTAGGGCTGTAAGGCCTGTTAGAGGGGTGACTTACCTATGCCATAGGCAGTGTGAGGTTGTGGCATGGCACCCTGAGGGGAGTGCCGTGTCGACTTAGTCATTTTCTCCCCACCAGCACACACAAGCTGGTAAGCAGTGTGTCTGTGCTGAGTGAGGGAGGGGTCCCTAGGGTGGCATAAGACATGCTGCAGCCCTTAGAGACCTTCCCTGGCATCAGGGCCCTTGGTACTATGGGTACCAGTTACAAGGGACTTACCTAGGTGCCAAGGTTGTGCCAATTGTGGAAACAATCGTACATTTTAGGTGAAAGAACACTGGTGCTGGGGCCTGGTTAGCAGGGTCCCAGCACACTTCTCAGTCAAGTCAGCATCAGTATCAGGCAAAAAGTGGGGGGTAACTGCAACAGGGAGCCATTTCTTTACAATGAGTCACTCAAAGAATATATCTGAGACCATTTTAGAAAAATAACAGATGCTTGTATATATGCTTTGAACCAAAGAACTTCCTTGTAAGGGAAGCTGTTTTTATATTAAAAATAACTTGCTATTACAAAAATCGACAGTGCAATTTTCAGACTCTTCTGGTCGAGATGTTGTTTACAAAAAAGCGAGGGCATCTGCAGGGGTACTGACAACGTGCTCTTTATGATCCACATCCACTTGCATACGAGTAGGGTAGAGCATGCCATACCGTATTCTATGTTTCCTTAGAGTC
Source organism: Pleurodeles waltl (assembly GCF_031143425.1). Classification (NCBI taxonomy): domain Eukaryota; kingdom Metazoa; phylum Chordata; class Amphibia; order Caudata; family Salamandridae; genus Pleurodeles; species Pleurodeles waltl. Next base: position 695,085,400 of record NC_090447.1, read on the forward strand.
GCCTGCGTGTCCGCAAACTTGGGGCAGGCCTTCTGCACCCAGTTGTGTGTAGTCTGGAAACATATGGAGATAGCCATTCCTTAGAGCTTCAAGGAACCCCGCTCCTTGGCCAGGTGAAGCGCAGTATCCCTGTTGTGAAAGATTAGAAGTCTGGCTATTATGACTTGAGGTGGTGCTCTGGGGACCGGACGCGAACCCAAAATTCTTTGAGCCCTCTCTCAACAAATGTGTCAGTGAAGGAGTCTCTGCTGAATAGGTCTGTTAATAGGGATTCAACAAATGTGTCCAGCTGGCTGGTGTTGGTAGATTCCGCCATGCCAGCAACGTGGCTATTGTTGGTGCGAGATCGTGCATCTAAGTCCTCGTTCCTGATTGCAACAGCCTTCAAAAGACGCTCAGTCTTCAAGACATTTTCTAGACTCCACACCTTGATCTTCAATTTCATAGATTCAGCATTCTGCGACGTCCAGCTGGGTTGGGTGTCTATCAATACACTAATTCAAGCAAACTAGTTGCATCGTTAGAAAGTCGAATCGAGTCTATAGTCTTAAACCCAGCTCTCAATACAGCCATTATAGCGTCAGTTCCATCCGGAGGGAGATCAGAGGTAGCACTAGAGGCGGAACCGTTGTCCGCAGGATCATCAATATGTTGTCTCCTGGGAGTTTCGGTAGTGTCAAATGACATTTGCGTTTGCTTGGGGTCTCCCCAACCCATCCTGCCCACAATAAGGACCAGTAACACAGTGGATGTAGGCTATATGCAAAAAGGGGCCCAGCTCGAAGGGATTACAGAGAGGCCACAGCACTAGTAGGCACAAAAAAAGTCAAAGACCCTGAGGGGGTGACAAAAGTTGCAGCAATGTGGTCGCACCCGTGAAAGGGCACCAGGGAAAGTGGAAAGCAATAGTCAACTGTGCCACATGCAAACTGGATACGGAGACAGCAGTCCTTTAGGCCAGCACATGTGCCGCTGTATACAATGATGGCTCACCTCAGGAGTAGTAAGGGTGGTATAGCTCAATGGGAATGGGCCACAACCTCCTCTATTGCACTGGCATTACCTTGCCACCATGCCCACCCACAGTGTCTAGTGACAGCTCCACTATGTGGGCCCCAAAGTGTGTAGGCAGTCGGAAGGCAGACCGGGTCCCAGGCCGGCCCCCACCAGCCTAGACGATGCAGGCCTCTCACCAGGTGGCAGGTCACTGGGAGCCCCACGATGCCTGAGCCACACGAGGAAGAAGGGGGGGGCAGGGGGAGGGAGAGAGTGTCAGAGGGAGAGTTTGTGTGTGAGAGAGAGAGAGAGAGAACGTGTGTGTGTGTGTGTGTGTGTGTGAGAGGGAGAGAGTGTGTGTGTGTATGTGTGTGAGAGAGAGAGGGTGAGTGTGTGAGAGGGTGAGTGCGTGAGAGAGGGTCACTGTGTGTGTAAGAGTGTGTGTGCATGTGAGAGAGAGAGAGTGTGGGTGCGTGTGAGAGTGCGTGCATTAATCGGGCGAGGGTTCCAGAGCTCCACAGCAGTGCAGTCATCATGGTCGCCTGCTAGGCCACACCCTCATCCAAAAATCAATCTTAACAAGGATCTGGAAATACTATGGTTTTTGGTCTGTTTGTTAGGTGGTTTAACTAAACTTAACGGCTTTTCTTTTTTTTTTTTTTTAGCGTTTTTCTCTCTATCATTTTGTAAGTTTTAGTGACTGGGACTTAGGTGACCTAGCACCAAATTCAAAGCAATATCAGTTATTAACCCACCGCCAGACAGAATCTAGACAACTAATACTGGTCAAGACAAACAAAAGATAAAGCTGTACAAACGATAGCTACATATCTTACCTTGCACAAATGCCAGGATCTGTTCATACTGTTCCTTTGCCTGACTTTCCTTGACCAAATCAATCTTGTTTTGTAGGATTAGAATGTGTTTCAATTTCATGATTTCTATGGCAGCCAGATGTTCAGAAGTCTGGGGTTGCGGACAGGACTCATTACCAGCTAAAAGTGAGAAGTTCAAGCAAAATAAAATTAAACAATTACACACATCTTGCAATCGAATGTAACAAATCAAAGTTTTTTGTTTTGTTTTTTTTAAGCAAAGATTTCCCTACTAATCTACAATCCAACCTTTATGGTCAACAGATAAAGCATAAAAAGCCCTAAATGCAAATCCATTATGATAGATTTACCTAAATCACTGCTTCGTTTAAGTTGCTTGGCTTCTCCTCCAAAAGACTGAGGCTACCCTTGTAGACAACTGTAAAGAAATGGCTCCTTGTTGCAGTTACCCCCCACTTTTTGCCTGATACTGATGCTGACTTGACTGAGAAGTGTGCTGGGACCCTGCTAACCAGGCCCCAGCACCAGTGTTCCTTCACCTAAAATGTACCATTGTATCCACAATTGGCACACCCTGGCATTCAGATAAGTCCCTTGTAACTGGTACTTCTAGTACCAAGGGCCCTGATGCCAAGGAAGGTCTCTAAGGGCTGCAGCATGTCTTATGCCACCCTAGAGACCCCTCACTCAGCACAGACACACTGCTTACAAGCCTGTGTGTGCTAGTGAGGACAAAATGAGTAAGACGACATGGCACTCCCCTCAGGGTGCCATGCCAGCCTCTCACTGCCTATGCAGTATAGGTAAGACACCCCTCTAGCAGGCCTTACAGCCCTAAGGCAGGGTGCACTATACCATAGGTGAGGGTACCAGTGCATGAGCACTGTGCCCCTACAGTGTCTAAACAAAACCTTAGACATTGTAAGTGCAGGGTAGCCATAAGAGTATATGGTCTGGGAGTCTGTTTTACACGAACTCCACAGCACCATAATGGCTACACTGAAAACTGGGAAGTTTGGTATCAAACTTCTCAGCACAATAAATGCACACTGATGCCAGTGTACATTTTAGTGTAAAATACACCACAGAGGGCACCTTAGAGGTGCCCCCTGAAACTTAACCAACTAGCTGTGTAGGCTGACTGGTTCCAGCAGCCTGCCACACTAGAGACATGTTGCTGGCCCCATGGGGAGAGTGCCTTTGTCACTCTGAGGCCAGTAACAAAGCCTGCACTGGGTGGAGATGCTAACACCTCCCCCAGGCAGGAGCTGTGACACCTGGCGGTGAGCCTCAAAGGCTCACCCCTTTGTCACAGCCCAGCAGGGCACTCCAGCTTAGTGGAGTTGCCCGCCCCCTCCAGCCACGGCCCCCACTTTTGGCGGCAAGGCTGGAGGGAACAAAGAAAGCTACAAGGAGGAGTCACTGGCCAGTCAGGACAGCCCCTAAGGTGTCCTGAGCTGAGGTGACTCTAACTTTTAGAAATCCTCCATCTTGCAGATGGAGGATTCCCCCAATAGGGTTAGGATTGTGACCCCCTCCCCTTGGGAGGAGGCACAAAGAGGGTGTACCCACCCTCAGGGCTAGTAGCCATTGGCTACTAACCCCCCAGGCCTAAACACGCCCTTAAATGTAGTATTTAAGGGCTACCCTGAACCCTAGAAAATCAGATTCCTGCAACTACAAGAAGAAGGACTGCCTAGCTGAAAACCCCTGCAGAGGAAGACCAGAAGACGACAACTGCCTTGGCTCCAGAAACTCACCAGCCTGTCTCCTGCCTTCCAAAGATCCTGCTCCAGCGACGCCTTCCAAAGGGACCAGCGACCTCGACATCCTCTGAGGACTGCCCCGGCTTCGAAAAGACAAGAAACTCCCGAGGACAGCGGACCTGCTCCAAGAAAAGCTGCAACTTTGTTTCCAGCAGCTTTAAAGAACCCTGCAAGCTCCCCGCAAGAAGCGTGAGACTTGCAACACTGCACCCGGCGACCCCGACTCGGCTGGTGGCGATCCAACACCTCAGGAGGGACCCCAGGACTACTCTAAGACTGTGAGTACCAAAACCTGTCCCCCCTGAGCCCCCACAGCGCCGCCTGCAGAGGGAATCCCGAGGTTTCCCCTGACCGCGACTCTTTGAATCCTAAGTTCCGACACCTGGGAGAGACCCTGCACCCGCAGCCCCCAGGACCTGAAGGACCGGACTTTCACTGGAGGAGTGACCCCCAGGAGTCCCTCTCCCTTGACCAAGTGGAGGTTTCCCCGAGGAACCCCCCCCTTGCCTGCCTGCAGCGCTGAAGAGATCCCTAGATCTCCCATTGACTTCCATTACAAACCCGACGCTTGTTTCTACACTGCACCCGGCCGCCCCCGCGCTGCTGAGGGTGAAATTTCTGTGTGGGCTTGTGTCCCCCCCGGTGCCCTACAAAACCCCCCTGGTCTGCCCTCCGAAGACGCGGGTACTTACCTGCAAGCAGACCGGAACCGGGGCACCCCCTTCTCTCCATTCTAGCCTATGTGTTTTGGGCACCACTTTGAACTCTGCACCTGACCGGCCCTGAGCTGCTGGTGTGGTGACTTTGGGGTTGCTCTGAACCCCCAACGGTGGGCTACCTTGGACCAAGAACTAAGCCCTGTAAGTGTCTTACTAACCTGGTTAACCTAACAAATACTTACCTCCCCTAGGAACTGTGAAAATTGCACTAAGTGTCCACTTTTAAAACAGCTATTCGTGAATAACTTTAAAAGTATACATGCAATTTTGATGATTTGAAGTTCCTAAAGTACTTACCTGCAATACCTTTCGAATGAGATATTACATGTAGAATTTGAACCTGTGGTTCTTAAAATAAACTAAGAAAATATATTTTTCTATATAAAAACCTATTGGCTGGATTTGTCTCTGAGTGTGTGTACCTCATTTATTGTCTATGTGTATGTACAACAAATGCTTAACACTACTCCTTGGATAAGCCTACTGCTCGACCACACTACCACAAAATAGAGCATTAGTATTATCTATTTTTACCACTATTTTATCTCTAAGGGGAACCCTTGGACTCTGTGCATGCTATTCCTTACTTTGAAATAGCACATACAGAGCCAACTTCCTACAACAACTTACCCAATACCTTAAGACATTGGCAACAATGAAGCGAGTCAATGGGAGAAATTGGCACCAACTAACACAGAGATCTGGCCTTAAAGCTTTATGCCACAAAGAAACGAACACACAAGCAAACAAAAGGTATTAATGTTACCTATAAGTAAAAGAGCGGCATCCATGACTGCTGCACCGTTCAACATGGTAGCCATCAAAATGTCGTGGCCTGGGCAATCGACAAAGGAGACATGACTGGAAACGGGAGAAAAATATTTTTGAACCATGACTAAGCAGCCAACACTTGAATGATGGCAAGAACAATTAAAGGTAATACTACTGCTGCTCTTCATTCCACATCACTTTCACTAGGTCTCATCAGTGTCACTTTCTATGCCACTCTGCTCTTAAGTCAGAACTGCTGTCTAGAGTTTCTCTGTCTGCCTCAATCTTTATCTGCACCTTATCTCTCCCCTGCTGTTTGTCAGCATCTGTCTCAATGTCTCACTGCACATAACTTTCTCTATACGCTCATGTCACTTTCCCTCTGCACCTGTTTATTTTCTTTCCTCATTTATACCTTCTTTCTCTGTACCTCTTTCGGCCCTTTCTCTGTGCCTCTGCCGCCCTTTCCATTGCTCTCAATTTCCCTGCTGCTCTCACTTTCCCTGCCTGCACCAGTTTCTCGCTTGCTGCATCCGCATCCATTTTGTTGTGTCGCTTTCTCACTCGCTGAGTTGGTCAGATTCTCATTCCCTGAATCCATCTGCCCTCTCACTGCATCCCTTTGTCCTCTTGCGTTCGCATCAGTTTCTCACTCAATGTGTCCATCTGCCCTCTTGCTGTGTCCCTGTCAGTTTCTCGCTCACTCGTCCATCTGCCCTCTCGTTACGCCTCTCACTTCCTCACTCACTGCATCTGTCTGCTTTCACTGCATCCGTGCGACCCCCTCCCTCGCACCCCCTCCATGCAACCCCCCTGCACCTCCTCCGTGGGACCCCCCCCCCCCCATCTACCCCTCTTCCCTACACACCCAGGGAAATGTTGCAGAACTGGAAGGAGCTGTAGAAACAATGTTGTAAGCAGAGTCTTCCTCGTGGATGCAGACTGTCGGTTCCTAGAGGGTCCAGATGTGGTTCCAGTGGCTAGAAGTTGAAGTAGGGTTGCAGAGGAGTCTGGCTGGAATATTGCAAGCCGAATCTGAGGACCCACCCCATAGGAAGATCCAATATAGCCCTGAAAGGGGGATTAGTCACACAGACAGGTAAGCACCTATCAGGAGGGGGATCGGACGTCACCTGCTTGACCTGGCCACTCAGATGCTCCCAGAGGTCCCTTCCAACCTTGGATTTAAGATGACAGAACCCAGGGACCCCCTGGAGAAGTTCTGAGCACCACCCCTGGGGTGGGGATGGACAGGGAAGTAGTAATTCCCCTTTCCATTGTCCAGTTTTGTGCCAGAGCATCGACTGGGGGTCCCTGAACTTGTGTGGACTGGTCTATGCACAGAGTGCACCAAATGTGCCCATTCAAATCATACCAGTGGCTTGGGGAGGCTACTCCTCCCAAGCCATGTAACACCTATTTCCAAAGGGAGAGGGTGTTACCCCCTACCCCACCCCCTCAAAAGAAAATTTGTTCTGCCTTCCTGGGCTTGAGCTGTTCACGCAGCAGGGGGGCAGAAAGCTGACTGAGGGGTGGCAGCAGTTGGGCTGCCCGGAAAACCCCAGAATGGAATCATACTGCCAACACAGGCATTTTTCTGACATGTTTGATACCAAACGTGCCTAGGTTTGGAGTTACCATTATGTAGCTGGACATAGGTAGTGACCTATGTCCAGTACATGAATAAAATGGCGTCCCAGCCACGAAGTCCAGGAAAATGGAACTGGAGTTCGTGGGAGCACCTGTGCTAGTGCAGAGGTGCCCTCACACACAGGTACTTGGACCCTACCCTATGGGCTAGGAGGGCCTGCCATGGGGTGACTTACATTGACCTGGTGCAGTGACCTGTAGTGAAAAGGGGGTGCATGCACCCTTTCACGCAGGCTGCAATGGCAGGCCTGCAGAATAATTTGCATGGGCTTCCCATGGGTGGCATAATACATGCTGCACCCCATGGGGATCCCCTAGTAACTCAATGCCCTGGATCCCATATACTAGGGACTTACAGGGGGGCACCAGTTAAGTGAAAAAGTTACCAAGTTAGAAGGGAGAGAGCATAATCACCGGGGTCCTGGTTAGCATGATCTCAGTGAACACAGTCAAACACACTGACAACAGGCAGAAAATAGGGTACTTTCCTACAACTTCTGCCGGTCATTGTGCTTCTGCACAGCTTCTTTATCTGTCTGTGCCACCTGTTTGTTTTCCCTCCATGTGTTTGGGCCTATCTACGTGTATGTGTCTTAGCCCTTCTCTGTCCACCGTCTAGCAACATCTTTATATCTTGCACGGAGTATGTGTGTCTAGCTAGGTCTGCCTGTCTCTGTGTCTAACTCACCCTTCAGCTGGTCTGGCGTTTTGCATCTATGCGGTATCTGAGTTCATAGCGGTCTCCCTTTGTTTGCTACTTTACGCCTATGTGACCCTCAGTTGTATTTGCCCCCACTTGGAGAAACCATTCCCTACAGCTGTCTCTCTTCTCGTTCAGTTTGTCTGTATCTCACTATTTCCATCTCGCTCAGACTATTCATCTCATACCCCGTCCATACAGACTGGCCACTGTGCCACTCTGGCATTCACCATAAGCTACAAGCTAAGAGGAAGTTTTTAGAGCAGGATAGGCTGCCAGGACCAAACAACGTTCTGAAGATTCCATTCTAGTTGCAGCCCTCTGCAGTGAGCAGCTGGTCTGAACATTTTTCCCAGGGCTGATTTGGTTTGTAGTCCAACCCTGCATCTCTCATCGCCCAACAATGTGAGCTACTCTCTGCCAGTCTGAAACCACTTATCTTGCTCTAAACCCAGATTCCTTCTCACTTCCATGCGAATCTTCCATTCTCTCTCTAAAAGAGTCTCTCGCTCAACACATAGAATACCCGTATCCTGCCCACTCTCTCTGTCCTGATACCAGTCGATGTGCCCCACTTGTGTTATTTGACCTTGCTCCTCCACTTTTGTTTTAGTAATTCTTTTAGGGTGACAGTTCCTTGCTTCATTTACTACCCCTCGTCCAGCCTAGCTTCAATCATCCCTCTTGCCCTGTACTGTAGGCCCATCCATCCCCTTTCACGGCCCAGATGTTATCACCCTTCCCTTCACCAGCCCAAAAGTCCTGTGCCTTGCAAGCAAATAATGCCTTCCCTGTCAAACCTCAACATCTCTCTTCTGTCTAACCTGATCCAGCACACTTCCCTCTCAAGCACCATCCATGTGCCACAGTCTTTCTAGAACCAGTTTGTTATCTTCTGGCCTTGCCCCCTGCATTGCTCAGCCCAGTATCATTCAGACAAATTACCGGACGAGTTTGAAACTGCCCTTGGTACCAGGAATATCTGTTGGGAACTCATCAGGAGTGCTGCTTCCACATGACCGGTAGCACTCTGGCCGAGAACAACTGGGGTCATCGAGTTTGTAAATCTGAAAATAGGATGCATTGTACAGAAATTATTCAATCATTATTCAATTACAAAGTACAATCTAGTACAAACAGCTTAGAACTGGACAGAATTTTATACTCACCTTAGCATTGGCATAACCTAGCTTGATCGTGATATTCCTTTCCAGTTCATTTTTAAACCGCACAGTATGAACACCAGAAATTGCTTTCACTACCGTTGATTTTCCATGTGCCACATGCCCAATAGTACCTTAAAAATAACACAAATTACAGAAACTCAACCATCTCCTTTGTGTACCCAATTAAATTTAAAACACAATTAGGATAACTTTAACTCACAGTGTCATACTGCTCCTTTCACTAAAACAACAATTTACCAAAAATAGAAGTCTCAAATAAACATGGAGGAATTGGCCTCTTAATTTGAAGCAGGTGTGTCATTTGCTAGCATTTTATGACAAACAATCTACCTTTTTAGGGCAACTATACCCCAGAACAAGGGCTGCATGGTCTGCACTCCATCAGAGTTATTGGCAGACGCTGGGGTGCAGCACCCAACTCCACAAAATGGCCCTACCTTTAATTAACTGGCATTAATAGAACAGAGTAATATTCACTAGGGGAATCCCAGGTACACGCCTTCAAAACAACCTGTAACATTTGTCCATGGGCCTTTTACAAGACATGTTAATTATAAAAAGCATGGAAAATGGTTTATTGATAAGACAGTTCTTGATGAAGACCAAGCACAGTGAGGCTTAACTGACACAACAGCACAAAACTCCACAACACTCAGGAAAAAGTATACGACAGAGACTGAAACACCCTGCAGAAGATTACACAAAAAACTACTAGATACATTCACAAAGACAAATCTTTTTTACATTTGAAATATAATATATTAATAAATGTACCTCCTTTTTTTAACAAAACTTGACAAGCTCAGTTAAAAAACAAGGTAGGAAATCCACCTTTTCTGAGTGGGCATCTTATATTTTTCACTTTTTGCTGGGCCCTATTTTTGCCTCTGCACTTTATACCTGCTATCTGGCAGTTAAGTAGTTGTGCTTCCCCTTTAAACATTGTCGAACAAGCATACTCCTAATTGGTACATTTGACATGCCAATAAGCCCCTAGGATATGGTACAACATATACTCAAGTGAAAGGAAGATAAATGTCACAAGTGGACTGTAGAACCTGTTGTGCCATTCACTATAGTGGGAGTGCAAAAATGGCTTCGGGATTACCACAGTAGATGGACTATAACAGTGCAAAACATGTACTGTGACCTGTAAGACAGAAGGCAGTGCATGGTAATATGTCCTTACAGTGCTAGCACCTAAAAGTGATTTTCACTGTTGCACCCTAGCTGTCCTATGTAGAAATCCAGAGTACAGATTAATGTACTAATACTGTATCGCAGGAAAGGGACCAGCTAAAATAATTAATAAAAACGATATAATAAATATTAATGAAATTAACTGTTAGAAAGCTAGCCTTTACCTGTCTGAGCAGTCAGAAAGCTAATTAACATAAGACTCTGCCAGCTCCCAGCAAGTAATTAACCTTAAATTGGTGTGAAATGCCCCCCAGGAACAAGCATTACACTTACCAGAATGGGCAGAAAGGATTCCTCTGAACACCACAGAATATGGAGGGTGGGGTTGTGGGCATCTTTTTTTGACACTACAGCATACAAACATGCTTGAGTGCCAGATCCTCTTTGACAGGTCTGCTAGGTTTACGTACAGCCCTGGTGGCACACTTGAAAGAGAGGGAACCGGGATGTGAGTAAAATACCTGTGGATCCACGGACGCCTGTAGGACACTGCTTTTGTCTTACCAGACTTCTGTCCATCGGTTTAGTGTGGGTACAACAGCTTCTTCATACTGCATTTTACTGTTAGATGTGGGAGAACATTAGGCTTCACAGAGAGCCCAAGTTCAGTGTGAAAGAAGACTTCACCATCTTGAAAATGCCCAATGTGGCTAGGGCTGGACCCAAGAACTTTGATTCCGCTGCTAGGACTTGTGCAAGAGTCATTTCTGTCCACTATTTAGTGCCAGACATAAATGTGTTACCTCTAGGCATCTAAAACTGTGAAGATCAGAAGAGGACTTGACCTACTGTCTCTAACCTCAGAAGAGCGCTGAAGGACTGGACCTGCCCCCTCTTGTACCCAGGACAATAAAGTGGCCTCCAAAGGTAATAAGGTTGACGGCTTGTTCAAGCTACAGGGGCACAACAAACTACAAGATGCCTTTGCTTCAGCTGCCCTGCTGACCAGTGGCAACTAGGCTTTGCTATTGCCCTTTGCCTGACACTTTGTGAGTCAACGTGCATACCCTGAGTTCTTGGAGCACTTAAGAAGTGTGCTCATGTGGTGGATTGGGACATAAAGAATTAAGTAAGAAGGTAAAATCTTTGACCAAGAAGAACTTAGCCAGTGTATCAAATCCAAGGTCCACTGCAGTCAGCTTCAAGTTGTGCCTAGGTCCAGTCTACAGCGACGACTGACAATTAGTGATTTGTGATTTTTGGCAGTACTTTGACTTAAAGCTTTAAAAACACATACCTCTGGTACCACTACTGGATTTTTGTAATTTGGTTTATTAATCTTTACTCTCTTTTTCCTAATTCAATTTGTGACTTTTCATGTGCGATCGCCCCCCCCCCCCCCCCCAGGGGAATTTTTTTTTTTTCTCCAAAAAATAAAATAAAAAAATAAAAAAATTAAAAAATGACAGGGGGTCGTCCGTGGGCAGGGTGACCCCCTGTGGGGGCAATATTTTTTTTTTTAGATGTTGTAGGGTTTCCCTGGGGGCCATTTTGGCCCCCAAGGAAACCATACAACAACTAAAATAAATAGATCTATATATATATATCTATGTAGATACATATATCTATGTACATGGATATATCTATAGATATATCTATGTAGATAGATTGATATATATAGATCTACCTCTATATATATATATATATATATATATATATATATATATATATATATATCTATCAAAGAGATTTATAAAGCGCGCTACTCACCCGTGAGGGTCTCAAGGCGCCAAAGGGGGCACGGGGGGAGGGAAAGGGGCTGGGAGGTTCACTGTTCGAAAAGCCAGGTTTTGAGGCCCTTCCTGAAAAGAAGTAGGTTTTGGGTCTTGCGAAGGTGGGTTGTGAGGGCGTTCCAGGTTTTGGGTGCAAGGTAGGAGAAGGATCTGCCCCCGGTGGTGGTGTGTTTGATGCGGGGGACAGAGGCGAGAGAGAGGTCAGCTGAGCGGACGTTTCGTGTGGGGGTGTGGAAGGTGACTCTTGTTGAGGTAGGCAGGGCCTGTGTTGTGGAGTGATTTGTGTGCAAGGATGAGGATCTTGAAGGTGATCCTTTTGTCAATGGGGAGCCAGTGGAGGGATTTGAGGTGTGGAGAGATGTGTTCGTGTCGGGGGAGGTCGAGGATGAGTCGTGCTGCTGAGTTCTGGATGCGTGTAGTTTGCGCTTGAGTTTTAGAGTGGTGCCGGCGTAGAGGGCGTTTCCGTAATCAAGCCTGCTGCTGATGAGTGCGTCAGTGACAGTTTTTCTGGTCTCTGTGGGGATCCATTTGAATTTTTTTCAGTATACGGAGTGTGTTGAAGCATGAGGAGGTGAGAGCGTTGATTTGTTGGGTCATCGAGAGGGAGGAGTCTAGGATGATGCTGAGGTTGCGTGCGTGGTTGGCGGGGGTGGGTGCAGGGCCTAGCGTGGTGGGCCACCATGAGGGGTCCCAGGTGTTTTTGTGTGGGCCAAAGAGGATTATTTCGGTTTTGCTTGAGTTGAGTTTCAGGTGGTTGGCTGTCATATATATATCACTTTTGTCAATATGTGTGTGGTTTCCCTGGGGGGAAAAGGGTCCGACTTGTCTAGTGGCAGTTTTAGTGCCATAAAGAAGCGCAGAAGGTTTATATGCCTACTGCAAAGAGCAAATCTGTATTTTATGTAAATAGCTGAGTACATTAGTAAAGTCAGCCATTACCTGCGCTATAATACCAATGAAATGTATATGCGGGGTGGAGGGCGGCTATGGAGAGATGAAGGGCACTTTTGCTGGGTGGTAATGAGGGAATCCGAGGAGGAGGGAGTGGGAGCACCAATAATGATTGGAGGACTGGGCGCAGGAGGTGCTAAAGACTGTGACGAATGGTATGTGACAAGGTGTTTTTGGAGTGTCTTGAAAGTACGTGCTGATTGAGGGAAGAAGCGCAGGTAAGGTGGCCTCTACTGTTGCAAGTATCTCACGCACACCATCGATTTTGTGACTGTCTACGTAGGCTAGTGTTTTAGAGCAACAGTTTAGCCAATAGCAGAAATGGCATCTTGATGGATGACTGCTGCCTGCACTCGGGTTATAGAGGACCGCTCTGACATAGGATCAGAGACCGAGACATCAGATACTGAGACAGCATCTGAGGGATAGGACAATGGCGCAGACTCTGGGAGTGTCCCATTCGATAACTCCTCCTCCAGTACATTATGAGGGAGGTGATGAGGACAGTCCTGCTGTCCCTTCGCAAGCTGTTCGTGCAACTGGGTAATAGTGGGTTAGGCCAACCCAGAGAGCAGGTGAATGCGGCGGCAGGGAGAGTGGGAGAGAGAGAGAGAGAGAGAGAGAGAGAGAGAGAGAGAGAGAGAGAGAGAGAGAGAGAGAGAGAGAGAGAGAGAGAGAGAGAGCTCTCTTGGGAACTCCCCAATTTAGTTCAGCCCCAAATTCCACCACCCAAATCATATTGTGGAGACATCAAAATTACCTATGGCAAAACAAACTGGTTTTGTAAGGCAGGCACCTGTGTTTTTGGTCCTGGATTCGGCGGACATATAGAGAAACACACTAAACCCAAACATTTCTGGAAACTAGACATTCGGGGGAGTCCACAGAGGTGTGACTTGTGTGGATTCCCCAAAGTTTTCTTACCCAGAATACCCTGCAAAGCTGAAATGTTGAAAAAAAACTCAAATTTTCTGGCATTTCTGTCACACAAACTACAGGAATATGCTGGGATCCACAACATTCCTACCACCCAGTGACTCCTCACCTGTCCTGATAAAAACCCTACCATACTTGAGTGCCTACACCTAGTGCCTGTGTCAGGAATGGATCACCCCAGGGTCAACAGCTGCCTCACGTAAGGACCAACATTAACCGTTGTGTGATCTATTCCTGTCGCGGGCACCAGGCCTAACCACACAAGTGAGGTATCATATTTATCGGGAGACTTGGGGGAACGCTGGCTGGAAGGAAATTTGTGGCTCCTCTCAGATTCCAGAACTTTCTGTCACCGAAATGTGAGGAAAACTTGTTTTTTTAGCCACTTTTTGAGGTTTGCGAAGGATTATGGGTAACAGAACCTGGTCAGAGCCCCACAAGTCACCCCATCTTGGATTCCCCTAGGTCTCTAGTTTTAAAAAATGCACAGGTTTGGTAGGTTTCCCTAGGTGCCGGCTGAGCTAGAGGCCAAAATCTACAGGTAGGCACTTTGCAAAAAACAGCTCTGTATTTTGTCAAAAAATGGGATGTGTCCACGTTGTGTTTTGGGGCATTTCCTGTCGCGGGCACTAGGCCTACCCACACAAGTGAGGTATCATTTTTATCGGGAGACTTGGGGGAACATAGAATAGCAAAACAAGTGTTATTGCCCCTTATCTTTCTCTACATTTTTTCCTTCCAAATATAAGAGAGTGTGTAAAAAAAACGTCTATTTGAGAAATGCCCTGCAAGTCACATGCTAGTATGGGCACCTCGGAATTCAGAGATGTGCAAATAACCACTGCTCCTCAAAACCTTATCTTGATCCCATTTTGGAAATGCAAAGGTTTTCTTGATACCTCTTTTTCACTCTTCATATTTCAGCAAATGAATTGCTGTATACCCAGTATAGAATGAAAACCAACTGCAGGGTGCAGCTCATTTATTGGCTCTGGGTACCTAGGGTTCTTGATGAACCTACAAGCCCTTTATATCCCCGCAACCAGAAGAGTCCAGCAGACAAAACGGTATATTGCTTTCAGAGATCTGACATCGCAGGTAAAAGTTACAAGGTAAAACAAAGAAAAATAGCTGTTGTTTTCAGCTCAATTTCAATATTTTTTTATTTCAGCTGTTATTTTCTGTAGGAAAACCTTGTAGGATCTACACGAATGACCCCTTGCTGAATTCAGAATTTTGTCTAGTTTTCAGAAATGTTTAGCTTTCCGGGATCCAGCATTGGTTTCACACCCATTCCTGTCACTAACTGGAAGGAGGGTGAAAGCACCAAAAATAGTAAAACTGGGGTATGTCCCAGTAAAATGCAAAATTTGTGTTGGAAAATGTGGTTTTCTGATTCAAGTCTGCCCATTCCTGAAAGGTGGGAAGATAGTGATTTCAGCACCAGAAACCCTTTGTTGATGGCATTTTCAAGGAAAAAACCACAAGCCTTCTTCGGCAGCCCTTTTTTCCCATTTGTTTGGAAAAAACGACATTTTCACTGTATTTTGGCTATTTTCTTGGTCTCCTCCAGGGGAAACCACAAACTCTGGGTACCATTAGAATCCCTAGGATGTTGGAAAAAAAAGGACGCAAATTTGGCGTGCATAGCTTATGTGGACAAAAAGTTATGAAGGCCTAAGCGCGAACTACCCCAAATAGCCAAAAAAGGGCTCAGCACTGGGGGGGGAAAAGGCCCAGCAGCTAAGAGGTTAAGATGGTATGGGAATGTTTACAGATGAACGGAGTACATATAAGGATCCAGTGAGAACTCTGACTGAGGTTAGACTTCAATGTGAACAAAGAATACTGTGCACCATTCTACCCCAAATGCTATCAAGCTGTGGTTTTTAAACATAGTTTAGCTTTGTGGTTTTAAAACCCTATTGAATTAGCACAGAAAATCGATCTACAATTCCCCAGTATCTTTTGAGTTAACCAGGGGTTATGTATGATTCAAAGAAGCACAAAGACATTAAAAGTAAGCACAAATGGCTGTATGTGCAAACAAAATGTGGGAAAACGGGTTAAGTAAAGGGTCCGAAAGAACAGGTATAGCACTTTGCCAATTTCAGAATAAAAGGTGTGCTGATAAATAAGCCTGTCCAGTGAGAGGTAATCAAGTCTCATTTTTTTTTTACCTCTATTTAACGCCAACTTTGGAAATGCTGTGAACAAGATGGTTAATTTATTTTTAGGTCTTCTTATTCCAGAGCTCCTTCCCTACAGTACCCCCCCTAATTCCCTTCCACTCATTTGGCCACTCTGAACCCCTGTTCTTCCAAAATGCACAGTCAGTGCTTCCAGAGAGTTGGTTTCTAGAGGGTACTCCTCTTGAGAAATTTAGCATGTGAACGGGGGAGAAAAAGATAGAGATAGGCCAGCTAGGGAAGACAGTCTGCAATACAGAGCACAACAGTATTCAGCACTGGACAATCAGAGGGAATGTGCAAAGATAGACTGGGTGAGGTATTTGGATTGCAAGTTCGAGAGAACAAGAACATGCATGATGAAGAGAGCAGAAATGTGATGAAGAGAGCAGAAATGTGAGAAAGGAGCAGGAAATACACTCTGATGGAGTGCTGAATCACAAATAAACTATAAAATGTTCACTGATGTCAGTGGAACAATATAACTCAGCCAATCAAAAGTGAGGTACCAGCAAATGAGTTCAGCCACATCTATGGGGTTATAAATTATCTTTAAGGTCACAGGTAAGGCAAAACTAAAAGACAGATTGATAAAATGCAGGCTCACAAATTGTAGGAAGTTGGCTCTGTATGCACTATTTCAAAGTAAGGAATAGTATGCACAGAGTCCAAGGGTTCCCCTTAGAGTTAAGATAGTGGCAAAAAGAGATAATACTAGTGCTCTATTTTGTGGTAGTGTGGTCGAGCAGTAGGCTTATCAAAGGAGTAGTGTTAAGCATTTGTTGTACACACACAGGCAATAAATGAGGAACACACACTCAGAGACAATTCCAGGCCAATAGGTTTTTGTATAGAAAAATATATTTTCTTAGTTTATTTTAAGAACCGCAGGTTCAAGATTTACATGTAATACTTCAAATGAAAGGTATTGCAGGTAGGTACTTTAGGAACTTTGAAGTAGCAAAATAGCAAATACAGTTTTCACATAAATCACAGATAGCTATTTTAAAACTAGACAGTGCAATTTTCACAGTTCCTGTGGGGAGTAAGAGTTTGTTAGTTTTTGCAGGTAAGTAAACCACCTACGGGGTTCAGGTTTGGGTCCAAGGTAGCCCACCGTTGGGGGTTCAGAGCAACCCCAAAGTTACCACACCAGCAGCTCAGGGCCGGTCAGGTGCAGAGGTCAAAGTGGTGCCCAAAATGCATAGGCTTCAATGCAGAAGGGGGTGCCCCGGTTCCAGTCTGCCAGCAGGTAGGTACCCGCGTCTTCGGAGGGCAGACCAGGGGGGTTTTGTAGGGCACCGGGGGGGACACAAGTCAGCACAGAAAGTACACCCTCAGCAGCACGGGGGCGGCCAGGTGCAGTGTGCAAACAAGCGTCGGGTTTCCAATAGGTTTCAATGGGAGACCAAGGGGTCTCTTCAGCGATGCAGGCAGGCAAGGGGGGGGGCTCCTCTGGGTAGCCACCACCTGGGCAAGGGAGAGGGCCTCCTGGGGGTCACTCCTGCACTGGAGTTCGGATCCTTCAGGTCCTGGGGGCTGCGGGTGCAGAGTCTTTACCAGGCGTCGGGATCTGAGGAACAGGTAGTCGCGGTCATGGGGAGCCTCGGGATTCCCTCTGCAGGCGTCGCTGTGAGGGCTCGGGTGGGGGGGGGGGCAACTCTGGTTACTCACGGTCTCGCATTCGCCGGGGAGTCCTCCCTGAAGTGTTTGTTCTCCACAAGTCGAGCCGGGGGTGTCGGGTACTGAGTACCAAGTCTCACGCTTCCGGCGGGAAACGCAAGTTGTTTTAAAATTGCTCCTTTGTAACAAAGTTGCAGTCTTGGGTGAACAGGGCCGCTGTCCTCGGGAGTTCTTGGTCCTTCTAGAGCAGGGCAGTCCTCTGAGGATTCAGAGGTCGCTGGTCCCTGGGAAACGCGTAGCTGGAGCAGTGTCTTTAGAAGGGGGGAGACAGGCCGGTAGAGCTGGGGCCAAAGCAGTTGGTGTCTCCGTCTTCTCTGCAGGGTTTTTCAGCTTAGCAGTCCTCTTCTTCTTAGGTTGCAGGAATCTGAGTTCCTAGGTTCTGGGGAGCCCTTAAATACTAAATTTAAGGGCGTGTTTAGGTCTGGGGGGTTAGTAGCCAATGGCTACTAGCCCTGAGGGTGAGTACACCCTCTTTGTGCCTCCTCCCAAGGGGAGGGGGGCACATTCCTATCCCTATTGGGGGAATCCTCCATCTGCAAGATGGAGGATTTCTAAAAGTCAGAGTCACCTCAGCTCAGGACACCTTAGGGGCTGTCCTGACTGGCCAGTGACTCCACCTTGTTTTTCTCATTATCTCTTCCGGCTTTGCTGCCAAAAGTGGGGCCGTGGCCGGAGGGGGAGGGCAACTCCACTAGCTGGAGTGCCCTGTGGTGCTGTAACAAATGGGGTGAGCCTTTGAGGCTCACCGCCAGGTGTTACAGTTCCTGCAGGGGGAGGTGTGAAGCACCTCCACCCAGTACAGGCTTTGTTACTAGCCACAGAGTGACAAAGGCACTCTCCCCATGTGGCCAGCAACATGTCTCTAGTTTGGCAGGCTGCAAAAACCAGTCAGCCTACACGGATAGTTGGTTAAGGTTTCAGGGGGCACCTCTAAGGTGCCCTCTGGGGTGTATGTTACAATAAAATGTACACTGGCATCAGTGTGCATTTATTGTGCTGAGAAGTTTGATACCAAACTTCACAGTTTTCAGTGTAGCCATTATGGTGCTGTGGAGTTCGTGCATGACAGACTCCCAGACCATATACTCTTAGGGCTACCCTGCACTTACAATGTCTAAGGTTTTGCTTAGACACTGTAGGGGCACAGTGCTCATGCACTGGTGCCCTCGCCTATGGTATAGTGCACCCTGCCTTAGGGCTGTAAGGCCTGCTAGAGGGGTGACTTATCTATACTGCATAGGCAGTGTGAGGTTGGCATGGCACCCTGAGGGGAATGCCATGTCAACTTACTCGTTTTGTCCTTACCAGCACACACAAGCTGGCAAGCAGTGTGTCTGTGCTGAGTGAGGGGTCCCCATTGTGACATAAGACATGCTGCATCCCTTAGAGACCTTCCCTGGCATCAGGGCCCTTGGTACCAGGGGTACCAGTTACAAGGGACTTACCTGGATGCCAGGGTGTGCCAACTGTGGAAACAAAAGTACAGGTTAGGGAAAGAACACTGGTGCTGGGGCCTGGTTAGCAGGCCTCAGCACACTTTCAAATCAAAACAGCATCAGCAAAGGCAAAAAGTCAGGGGGTAACCATGCCAAGGAGGCATTTCCTTACACAAATATTAAAATATTTCTCTGCAGATCAATGAGCCAATTATGCCGGTCTCTTTGTTTATTCTCCCAGTCCAGAAGGGCCGCAAAGATCTCCCAAATCCTAGCCATTCAAGATCCTGAAGCAGTCATTCAGCTGGGCAGTCTACACATCATGCTACAAAAGGCACCCAGGAGCTGAATGTTGTAGGTACAAAGGGAAGGGAGGGGGGGCCCCCACCTACCAAAGGTGGGTCTAGTGTGAAGGACAAAGTACAGTTCAAAGAGACAATGATCCTGAGCACCTATGAATGTGGCATCAGTAAAGGAAAATCACCACCCACTCAAGCTATCCCCACAAGTAGCACACAGGAACAGAAGCAGGGGAGCAAAGGAATAGTGGAAGTTCCTTATACAATCAACAATCTCATCCATCTATTCTCTTCTTGCCCTTTCCTCTTTCCCATACTGTAAACTGACACTTTCTGTTAAGATGGGTGCTCTATGGGACAAGGCCAGTAGTCCATATAGTGTTCCACATATTGCTGATTCCTACCAGCCATCTAGCATCAGTAAGCATCACATGTTAACAGTGAGCCCAGACATAGCACATATGTAATTAAGACTTCTTTGAAAGCTGGGGAAGATCTCCCAGATTAATTCTGAGTACTAATGAATGACTGTGTTTAGTAAAGCGCAACTGTCACTCGCCAGGGAGCACCCTGGCGCTATCAAGCAACAGGTGCAGTTCATGACTAAGAAAAGAAAACCCTACATCAAATTATGAGAGAGCAGCAGAAGAGGTCTGACAGACCAAAGATCCAGGTTTTCCGCTGTTTTCTAAAGCGGTCTTCAGATTCATTCGTCCGAAGATGTATGGGCATATAATTCCATGCCTTGGCTCCTCGGACTACGAAAGATTTACTGCCTTTGACTATAAATTTTAATGCGGGAACCTTGATAAGATTGGACTTTAACGACCTCAAAGAACGTGCTGGGACACAGTGGGAGAATCTATGAGAAAGATATTCCGGTCAGACACAGTGGGAGAATCTATTAGAAAGCTATTCCGGTCAGACGGATCTGTAAGCTCAGAAAACTAAAAGACGACTCTTAAAATGGACTCTTATGGATTGGTAGCCAGTGGAGCCCGGGGTGTGGAATTCCTATAACCCGTCGTCCAGGACATATTTGTTTGGGTCAAGGACAACAAGTTTGGATATTTATTTTGTCCTTGAGACAAGTAGTATCAACCCCTTGCTGCACAAACCCTTTAGTTACCATTTAAGGGACAGAACTGTCTGCAGTTGTGATATTATTTGTGACCATATGTTAATGCTGTTTGAACTAGTATTTATGGTTCATTAATGCAAAGCCTTTATTATTAGGGTAATCACTCAAAAAAAAACGTTGTACAGTCGCACTGTACTACTGACAGTGGTCCAAGTAATAAAAAAAAAAAAAGTTTACATACATGTCTGAAAAGTTTATAACAATATGATGCTACCTATAATGTTCCCAGAATGCTCCCTGACTAGATGTCAATGTTTGCAGAAGCTTGTAAGCAAAGATTGAGGATTCTTTGCTTTCAAAATTAAATGTCCAGAAAGAAAATGCAAGTAGGAAAACAAAAACCGTTTGGCTAAATTACTGTGAAATTTTAATAACTATTTCTTAAAAGCATCATTTAGTAAAATCTGTTGATGCATGCTAATATTGTCAAAAAAACAGTTAATGGTGAGAGAAAAAAAAAAAAAAAATACTGGTGTGACCATTTTCAACAAGATTATGGAAAACATGAAAATAAAGAAGCACTGGCAAAGCCAACTGATCCAACATAGGTGGTCAGTCTTTTGGTTTTGGCAACGCGTGTCTTGTTTTGACATGTCTCTTGTAACCATTTTATATTGTGGGAGCAGCAAGGCCCTCCCCATTTTAACAAACATTGGCAAAAAGCAAAAAAAAAAAAAGGTTTCTGGTCCCAGAAAGCACACATTGCCACAGTAGGTCCACACTAATTTGTGTGATATTATCCTTGTGGAAGAGCAGAATGCTACCACTCACAGTAAAGCCAGCTGATAGATAAATAGAATTTTAATTAAAAGAAAATGTCTTGGTTAACGCTAGACCTAATTAGGAGCCCAATTCTTAGTCATAAAAGTGCACCCATGTTATATGTCTTTGAATTAGTGGCTTTTATGAATTCACAAGAAGATACAGAAGGAGAACAGGAAATTGTACTCCTAGAAAATATTTGTGAACTGCATTTTAGCACAAGCCAACATGCACATGTAGATTTGCTCATGCAAAAATCAACTGAGCGTTTACAAGTTCACTGTCACTCCAACCACTTTTTGCCAAACCCTGGAAGAACTTCTACTTCTGCCCTTGTCAGGAGTAAACTTCTAACTTTCTCAGTATGTGAAAAGATTAGGGAAGAGCTGGTAAAAATCCACAAAACATGCACGTTAGTAGGTTTGCAGAGACTCAAAGGCATTTCAACCTTGGAACTATCTGCTTACTGCTTCCTCCAGCCCCAGTATGTAGAACTGAGTAAAGGTGGCAAAATAAGTAAACTGCTATAGCAAGTCCTGCAATTGCAAGAACTCAACCCCTACTATAGTATTAGTCTTGGCATTATCAGAGCTCTTACATAATGCGATTGCTGCCATAATTTGATTCTGCACTACAAAGCACCAAAGGGACAATCAGATTTTGTTTTTACAGGACAAGTAGATTTAGTAAATATTTTATTTATTCCACACCCCTGGGAACGTTCTCAGAGCTCCAGAAACAGAGGACATACGAAGAAGTTTCAAGACCAATCTAGCTGCAGCGTGTTGGACTACCTGAAGCTTCTGGTTAGAGAGTTTGGAGGATCTGGCATACAAGCTATTGTAGTAGCCCAGCCATGATGTTATTGAGCCAGTGACAAATGTTCTCCTGGCTATTAAAGGTAGGAGGTCAAAGAACTTTTTCCAAAGTTTTCATAAGGCTGAAACATGTACCTGCTACTGTGATTGCATGAGGAAAAAAACAAAAAGTTGAATCGAACTTCACACCCAGGTTTCTGGCAACCTGAACTGGGGTTGGGTGGGTGGATGTGTTAGAGGGGGGTTGGGTTGGAGTGGAGTGGAAATAGAAGTAGGCTACCAAAGGATGGTATCAAAGGTATTGGAGCTACCAAAAAAAAAAAAAAACTGACTTTAGGCGGTATTGGATTTGAGGTGAATGGTTGCATCCACTCGAAGATTTCCATCAGACAACATTTGAAATTGACCTCAGGACCTAAGGAAGACTTGTCTATGGATAACGTAAGTTGTGTATCATAGGCGCATGAAGCAACATCAATACTGAATGATGAAATTAAAGTAATTAAGGGGGCCATATAAATGTTAAATAAGGCAGGACTTAATCAGGAGCCTTGCGGCACCCCTGAATTGCCTGCTTTTTCCTGGGAGAAAAAGGATTCTATCATAACCGTCTGCCTATAACTGGAAATGAATGGTAAATGAAACACATTCTATATAAAGTATATTGACTTGTTACCACAAAGGTTAGATGAGTTGTACAATGAGGCACAAGCTAAGAGATGGCTGCCCAACACCACTATCAAAGACGTAATAGTTTTGCTAGCAGCAAAAATGAAGAGATACCTTTGGTACGTAAACCTACTATTCCTTATCGGTGTTAAATATAGATTACAAAACACTAGGGACATTATTCGTCAAAGCCCTACCACCTGCAATACTTGAGGAACAGAGTGGATTTATAAATATTAAACACTTGATTCATGTACTGTTTGAGTGCTAGACTACAATCCATTTCGTGAATAATCTCCACTGACAAGGAGAAAGCACTTGCTAGGCTTAGATGTATTTGCATCTGGACCCCAAAAGACACTGAATATGTTGAGGTCTTCCTTGCTTGGATAAGGTTCGATATGCCCATCAAATGACCAGGTGCGAACAGGGCAGTTAACATAGGAGCCCTAGAAGGTCCAAAGAGGCACTGGAGAAGAGGTCCCCCTCACGCCTCTCCTAACTGCTCTAGCCATGGAGCCACTGTGGAGCGTAATGAGGAGCAGAAGTGAACCACAGGCACGGAAGTAAATGGAATCAAACAAAATATTTTTCTACGTAGGTGATGTGCCTCATTATATAAATAATATCAACACAGGGTGGTATACAGTAATGGTGTTACTGCAGACCATCTGCAAAATGTGTCTATGGGCAAACAAGAATAAATCATTTGTGTTTGATTAAAAGCAAAATTAATACATAGTAACATCAATAGGATTATAAACCTAAAATCCAATCTTTAGCCTCACTGTCCCCAGAACTTCGCCACTCCGCCCGTCTTCAAAGAGCAAATGTACTCTAGCATCATACTTTTATGAATTTTAACCATCCACTCTTTTACGGTTGGATCGTACCTGCCACTAACCAGTTAGCAAAATGAAATACTTGGATGAATCTTTCCCTTCTTCAGTTGTCCTTCTCCACACCAAACCTACACTGAGATCCTAAGTTTTCGTATGATCATCCCTATAGGTTTCATCACCCTGAATATTCTATTTTCACTCCAATCTTTTACAACCATAGTAAGCCCTTCTGTGATTTATGAATTATCTCAGGGCAAAGCACAGTCGTCCTCTCCCACCATCATTAATTCTTTCTTCCCCTTAAATATATTTGACATATTAGGTTTATTGTCCTAAACCTTGATTCCTAAATACTATTTAACCATGAACAATAACAGCATCTACTCTAAATCCCATATCCTTAGTCATTTTTCTAATATCCAATAAGTACAGTCACTCATCCTGAGGGCTAATTTTGGCTGATAAGGCTGAAACTGCCAAATAATACTACTGGGCTTGGGGGGTGTCAAGAGCGGTGATAGTAGCCAAGATGGTAAGATAATGGACTGGTGAGACAAACTTCCTTTTCTCACCCGGGCCCTTCCTCGATTCAATGCCATCCCAGACCCATCAACAGATTCTAGCCTAGTTAAAAGACCATTTTTACCTGACATATGACTAGCTACTTTAGGCCAGACTGTCCACTCAACAGCAGACTCTGGAAGATTTTTAGCCAGCCAGCCAGCCAGCATGAACACAGGAGGCACAGAAGCTGGCAGCCCAAATTGTGGCACACTGGCGACTCTGGCACCTCACTACTGACAGCACCCTATCAGAAAAAAAGGGTGGAGTGGCCTGACCAAGCACAGCTGAGGATCATGCAGAACAAAGATACAATAGTGACAGTGCTCTGGGACCTGTAGAGGCTGTTTTCATGCGGAGATACAAGTGGACAAGGAGAGGTTCTCAGCTTGTGAGAGCCTCACGAGACACCCATTGCAAGACCCCCAAAGTATCCTGGGAGGTTGGCAAGAAATATCACACTAAGACAGAGATAAGGAAGTATGTGCATCAATCTCGGTAGCAGAAAAAAAAGAAAAAAAGAAAATCAGATAAACCTACTCCTAAAAAACAGCCCACGGTGCCACTCACTAAGCTTTGGATAGTAGAAGATATAGAAGTGATACAAGGCTCTGTGTGTTGCAGACGATGAGACCCGTAAAGTGAGATGCGACTCCTTACAGGGACATGGGCATTTCATCATAATGCAGCTGGGCCCAAGCATGCTGTGGGAGTGCCCAATTTGACATGACTACCGAAACAAGGTCATCGCCATGCAATCAACTACAACATAATGTAAGGATTTGCTCAGTTGTGAAAGTTGTATCCTGGGGCACATCTGATGTCCTAAAAGAAGCAAAGCAGAAGCCAAGTTCTTAGAGCTAGCCCTTCCAACTTGATAGAAGGGCCATTAAAATGAAGTGGAAACCATCTAGCTGCCCGCAATAGTGGTGACTTGGTATATTTCCATTGTAAGTTGCATAGCACTTTCTTTCCCACTTGTTGTCCTTTGTTCAAATGGATGTCCACACAGCAGTGTTTTGTGAAGGTGTGTGGGGGTGCCTAAGTTGCGGTCATGCAGTTGTCACAAATGGTTATGTTTGTCAGGAATGCTAGGATTGAACCCTTCTTCTTGGTTGAGTGCGCCCTTCGGTTTGTGGGAGTATTTCCCGCCTTTGCAAAGTGCATGTTTGGAAAGTTTCCATTATTCATTGTGCAATCATTCCTCTGGTTAGCAGTGTATCTCTGCTTGTCCTGGCTAAGGAGACGAACAGCTGGTTCCAAATTGCTTTTGTCTCTTGTAGGTAGTACATTAAAGCTCTTCGCACGTCAAAGGTAAAAAGTGCCCACTCTCTATGTCTGAGTCCTGAAAGGCGGCCAGCCGTTGGATGCTTTGGCTGATGTGTAACACTGACCCTACATTTAGTAGGAACTATAGGTTTGCTCATAGAACATCAGTGTCTTTGTGGATTTGAAGGTATGGTTCTTGGATTGTGAGTACTTGCAGCTCGCTGACCCTGTGGAGTGATTTGATGGCTGTTAGGAATGCAGTTCTTTGGGTTAAAAACTTCAACTCTGTCTTGTGCATTGGCTCACATGTTTCTGTCATGAGCTGCGTGAGTACTGTGTTCAGGTTACACATGGGTGCTCGTCCTAGGGGGCAGGTAAAGGTGCCCACATTGTAGTTGCTCAGGAGTCATATTGCCGGGTTGTGTGTGGCTGGTCCTGGGTGACAAACTCATTCATTCTGCATAGCTGCAGGAACGCTGCCATTTCGGCCTTGAGTAGGCGCCTTTTTCTTTTGATCGCAAATTAGCATTCAGTGTCAGTTGCCTAGGATAGTTTCTTCTTCAGGGCAGTCTGCCCTGCATCCTTTGCCAGTTTCCTTCAGCACCTCCTTTGCAACTGCCAGCGTCAACAGTTCTGACGAAGGCTTACTACCATCGGAGTCCTTTAGTCGGGACTCATGTCACTCCTTATGTTTGTGTCAACCTTTGGTCGGTGAATGTTCCAACATTGAGGTGGCCTTCAAACTTTTTAAGTCTTTTCTTACCTTCCACTTATCTTCTTGCATTCCCTCGCCGCTTTCTTTGCTGCTTCTGCTCTTTCAACATCAACAATGCTCCCTTGGGCGTCTGACTCGCCTCCCTATTCTTCAAATGTTTTCCTCATCTTAGCTGGAGAGACTCAGGCCCTTCAGATTCTTATCCATCAGAAGATATAGGTTATAGACATGTGGATTCCTCTACACAAACTTGCAGTGGCAGTTTATGGCAAAATTTAAAAGGGGTGTTCTGAAGACCCCAATTCCCTTGTATGTAGGTCTGCAACCTTATTCATCAGCTATTGAGAACCAGCAGCATCAAGTTGTTCTTGCCAGGTTCTGTTTTAATTATCTACCCTTAATGGTGGGCCATCCTCAAAAGTGTCACTCCCTAAAGGAGTTAGGTAAGGGAACTTCCTCCCAATTTAATCTGCACATTGTGTTTTTTTGCCCTTTTTATGAGGTCCCCAGGAAAAATCTTATAGTACAAATTCTCAATAGTAAAAAATTCAGATAGTGCAGACCTGCCCTTTGTTTTCTGCAAAAACTTGATGACCCTGTGGTTTGGCAGACTATGGCTCTTCATTTGGCAGTGCTTAAAGCAAAGATGTTTTTCGTGATGAACGGAGCCTAGTGGGGATGACATTGTAACTGCTCTTTCAATATATAGTATTTTAGCAAACGTCTAGTACTCTAGGTTTATGTTTATTTCTGGAGGACGAATTGTATGTTATAGTAAGGGCTCTTTTTATTGAGTTGATAAAGTGTGGTATTTTCTTAAAGTTTTAGAGAATATTGCAGTTTAATTCGAATTTTTCGGGCAAATGGAATCTATGAACGTACTTCAATTTTTGTTCATTTTTTCCTTGTACTTTTATGCTTGGGAAGTGTAACAAATAAAGTTTACTGACAGACTGGCAAAGCCAATAGGCTTCATCTATGCAAGATCTGTTGGCTTTGTCAATGATTCAGACATGTTTTAATGGTGGGTAGTAAACGTTGCTAAACTTATTTTTTCACAATACTGAAAAAGTGATTAAATATGAGGAGTATATCTTTGCAGTGCACCTTCAGTGCCCACTCTGCTCCTATGAAGAATTTCATTGCGTAGTTGGTAATCACTGAAACTGCGCTTTATATTTTATTCTCATTCTAAACATGTGCAATCAGCAAAATAAAGTAGTCATCGGCAGGACACTAAACATGTTCTCCAAAAAGAGCTGGTCTGTTGACCTTTCTAGAGCTGAAGAGGAACTAATGTCAGTATTTCACAGGTCAGCAAGCGATGTCCCAAAAGCAACTACACTCCTTCTCTAATTTATTAGTTGGCTGCTGTGCTGGAGCACTTGAGGTCCTTCTAAGCAGAAGATGCTCATAAATGCAGGTGGATTGTGCTGGCATTCCACGTGCAGCCAAAGGAATAGCTCTCGATTAGGCACCTTGGAAAGATGTGGTATTCTGCCAGACCTACCGACTTTAGAACTGGGGAGCTAAATTTGAGTCCAGGCATAGACATCCTGTAATTCTGGGCAAGTCACTTAATCTCCCCATGGCTAAAAAAAAAAAAGTGCTTCAATGCCCCTAGGAAGGGTTCAAGCGACATAAAATTTCAAAAATAAGCATATCAATACAGCAATAACTATACATAATATATCAATGACATTGCTTTTAAAACAGCGCTTTGCTTACCATCTGCCTCAAAAGGTGAGAGGCCAGTTGGCTTTGACAGTGTCCCTGAATCAAAAGTCCTGCAAATGGAACAAGCATCCACCATGCCAAAAGGTTTTACCTCGTCTTTTTTTCTATGCAACTGGCTTACAAATATTTGAACAATGTTTAATAATGTTTGTTTTATTAAATTAAAAAACAAACATTATTATAACATTTTTAAAATATTTGTAAGGCAGTTGCATAGAAAAAAGACCAAGGCGAACGTATTGGCATGCGGGAAAGATGGAAGAAGACGGCAGAACACAGCGGAAGAGAGAAGACGGCAGAACACAGCGGAAGAGAGAAGACGGCAGAACACAGCGGAAGAGAGAAGACGGCAGAACACAGCGGAAGAGAGAAGACGGCAGAACACAGCGGAAGAGAGAAGACGGCAGAACACAGCGGAAGAGAGAAGACGGCAGAACACAGCGGAAGAGAGAAGACGGCAGAACACAGCGGAAGAGAGAAGACGGCAGAACACAGCGGAAGAGAGAAGACGGCAGAACACAGCAGAAGAGAGAAGACGGCAGAACACAGCAGAAGAGAGAAGACGGCAGAACACAGCAGAAGAGAGAAGACGGCAGAACACAGCTGAAGAGAGAAGACCGAAGAAGAAGACAGGAGACGAGAGAAGACAAGAGAAGATGGGAGACAAGAGAGGACAGAAGATGGAATGCAGCAAAAAAGACAGCGAAGATAAGACGGTATGCAGAAAGAAAAAAAGAAGACAGACAGCATTGAAGAAAGATGATGTCAGCTAACTAAGAAGATGCCATGCAGGAAGGAAAAAAAAAAAAAAAAGACAGCAACAAAGGAATAAGACACAGAAGACGGCAGCAAAGAAAAAAGATGGCGCGCATGAAGAAAAAAGAAGTACATTCGGCATCGCAGCCAGCAGTTAGGACACAGGCCAGTGTCCAAAAGGAAGTGACCGGAAGGAGTACTAGGCCTACAAGCAACTCAACAGCAAGATCGGCGAAGAAGACAAAGACAGGAAGTGACGTGAAGACTATGTGCTGGCAAATCCAAAGTAGGTAAATCCGAGCAACATTGGAGTAAGCCAATGGTAAGTTCAGGTAAGTAGGGGGCTGGTTCCAAACCCTTTTGAGTTTTTTTTCTTTTTTTAACCAACAAAAGATTTTGCAAGCATGTGCGTAAGCGAAACTCAGAGAGACCTTCAGGTTATGCTGACAGCGGAGCTGCTATTCAGTAAAACTGGGGGCCCTAAGGCACTGCTTTAACTGTTTTTGTGTGGACAGGAAGTCCCTTGGACTGAGATGGAAGGGGGCAGGTGGAACAGTCAAAGCAGGAAAGGGGGGGGTATTTGAGACTAGCCACACTTCGGATTTAGCTCTGGTGCATGCATGTCACAGAGACCACAAATGGAGTTCAGGAGGGGTCATGACTGCCATTAGCAAAGCTTCAAACTTGCAGTTTCAGGCACAACCGTCTCTGCAGTGAACGGCTACAGAATTATATCTTTGCAAATGGGTGTTCCTTCCTCTGGAACAGGAGGCATTGGTACAGCGCCGAGCACCACATTTTACTCCATTTGCAGCAGTCAAACAACCAAGCAGATGTATCACCTCTTCACTACCCTCTACCGCCATGATCAGGAAACTGCAGGGCCTGGCATTTCAAACACAAAGCTTCGGCAAGAAAAACACTGCAGCCTTTGCTAGAAACTAAGATTGCCACAGTGGGGCAACGAGGGTCAGGGAGGAGACAAAGAGCGATGCAGGAGGGGCAACCTGTGACGTAGTGCAGGAAGATGACAGGCCAATGCAGAAGGGGGAGACTAATTACAAATCTGCACTCTTATGGAGTGCTAGGACAAAAGTGTGGCGGGGGGGGGGGGGGTGGGGGGGGGAGTACCCCAGGAAGAGCATGGTCAGTGGAAGGACACTGGCCACTCACACGCCATGCTTCATGGAATGGACAAACGGTCGACTCAGAAGAGGAAGTAATAGGGGCTGCCAAATCAGAAGCAAGAAACCACGGGCAGTATGAAAAACAGCCAGTGGTAAGTAATGGGTGGGCTCCTAGACCTTCGATAATGGTAATAAGTGGGCCCTAAGCTTTTTTTTTTTTTTCTTTACAAGAAATTTCACAAGCAGAGCGCATGTGCTGGGCAGGCAAACCTAAAAACAGGATTCTCGACCCAACCACTAGATGTCGGAATAGATGCACAGCATGTGAATCCAAAAATGGTTTTGTGCTGCATAATCTGCTAAATTAATACCTTTAAGATGTTTGCATTAATTCTAGTTTAATCTTTCAACCTAATACTGTGCCTGTTTCACTACTCTCCTTAAAAGCTGATTGATACTTTGTAGATTGAAGTGGGACATCAGACACTAATCATTTAACAAAGTTTGTCTACATTTTCTATTGCGTGGGTCCTCAATTCCTATTCCTTATTTAAGAATTCCCTGTTTTCTCTTCTCCAAATGGTAATTACTAGAAATGAACACTGCTCAAAAGAAGGGCATAAATACTTTCCACATCATACCCAGCTTTCCTGTTCTAATAATAATCTCTAGGAAATCTTTCATTGTTATTCTAAAAGTAGCTTATGTATCAATTTGCAAAGGTGCACCAACAAAAAGGGAAAAAGCTTACAATCAACACAATCTAACATAATATAGACTGAGGCATGATCAGATAGTACTAGGGGAGAAAAACTTCCTTGTAGATATTATAATGAACTACAGATCAAAAATAATTCAGGCAAGACTGACTTACATTTTTGCTATTGAAATAAACGTACTCAAATAAGTGAATTCGAAATCGTCAGTTTACTTCTAATTATTACTTATTAGTTTTTTGTGTATATAAATGAAAAGGGCTGCCCATTAGCCCCAAAAACAAAAGCACTGTACAAAGCAGTAGATAT
Organism: Pleurodeles waltl; assembly: GCF_031143425.1. Lineage (NCBI taxonomy): Eukaryota > Metazoa > Chordata > Amphibia > Caudata > Salamandridae > Pleurodeles > Pleurodeles waltl. The sequence continues at coordinate 695,115,874 of NC_090447.1, forward strand.
AAAGGGTCCTCTTGGCTAATTCAAATAAACAACTACATTTTTTCCATAGAGTGAAAGGCATGGTTAATTTTGCCACAGGCTGAAGTTCTAGAATGATAATGTTTGCAACACATAAAAAGTCAATTATGCAATAAAAAATGCAACAATTAGGGACTCAAAACTAATATACCAATCAAATTGTATTTCCAGATTGCGTATCACGAATTTCTGCAATGTGTAAAGGTGGAGAAGTGCAAAAACTATGAAAGAGTAGAAACATTCAGAAGCTCAATGGCTGCACAATCTTTTAATGTAATCAGTGATATGAATTTGTTCAACTGATAACAAATATTAGTGTCCATAGTTCAATATAAGGCAGCAGTGCAAAGAGAATAATATTTAGAATTTTTGACCAAAGGAGAAAGTTATATACACATGGTCATTTTCAGGACAGATACAAAAATACATTAGCCTGCCTGAAGTGCAAGCAATAAAAGAGTTGCTTGAAAAGAAGGCAATCAGAAATAAACCATAACCTTGTGCTCATGTGAATTTCATGTTTTAAACAGAGGTGCTGCGGAACAGAGGAAAGATGGGGTCTTACTGAATGCACTGTGAATTGTCTCAAGCAGCCTGGTCATATATTTGTGTGTATTAAAACTGTCTGGTTTCGATACCAGACAGTGGCGTTGCACTGTTCAGCATTGGCAACAAGCATTTTTTTGCAGCCTACAGGTCAGCTCACGCTGTTGAAAGGAAAGACCTATTGGTTTTGCCAATCCATGCTCTTGTTGAGTTAAAAACACTGCTGTCTACAGATAAGAATATCTAGCTCTGAATGACTGTCTCTTGCTTCTTTTTTTCTCATCCTATCACTTTGCCTCCCTTGCCATCCATCCACCTCCCAAAAACCACCATACACTCCTCTCCTCCCAATATACCCTCTGTTGGATATTCTTTTTGTGGGCTTTCTACCCACCTGGGAATAGTGTCTCTGAATTCAAAGCTATGGACCGGTCATTGCATGAACAGTGATGGGGCGAAATAAACCCACTGCATCCCATGCCTAAACCAAGATCTAAGTTGTGAAATCAGAGGCCTATGTGTTGCAACAGTCGGACTTGAGAATTCCACAGAATGGGTGCTTAGTAGAAATTGCAAAAAGCGCAATCAATTCCTCAGAAAGATTAAGACCTCCCAGAGTACAAAGAAATGCAAATGTTGGATACCTAAGAATATACTTCATTAAGCTGTTCCCTCTGGAGACTTCTCACACTGAGGGCTTACCAGCTTAGGTATTGGGGAGCTGGAGATGGAGTAGAGAAAGCTAGATGGGGTGAATGATCTAATCTTAGGCTGTGGCTCAGGGATGTGTGTGTATTTTGTAATGTAAAGGCAGCAAATTGGCAGACAGAATGGTTATCCTGGACTTCTCACCTTTTTTCTTGAACCATTTCTTTTGCTAGGTTTAGCACTCTCTGCCCCGTGGCACTGCTATTCAGTACCAGAGTATGTGTACCACTAAAATAGTATTGGTAAAATTGCTTTCACACACTTGGTCCATTTAACATTCCTGTAATGCTATTAGAAGGGGGAAAAGTAAAACGGTGACTTGAAAATTAAATACCACATACAAGCTGCAGTGTTTAATTACATTTGCCAAATATGACAAAAGTATATGGATGCCAGAACCACCAGCCAAAAAGCTATACCCGCTGTGCAGGTTCAGCTACATTTTCTCAAGACAGACCTTCCAAGTGCATCCTTGCTGGGAAAATGCTAGAAATGTTACTCACAATGATTTTCCTCTTACGTTTACAAATCAGATTTAGTGGTGAAGTCAGATATTTGAGAAAATTTCTTGGAAAGTAAGATTATAAAAATGTACTTTAGGCTGCATGAGTCAAACCAGTTTGACCACTCCTCACACCTCCAGGACCAATACATATTACTGGCTACAGCTTATGGCTCTGCCTATCAGAGAGCAATAGTATGGTCTCTGCAACCAGGAAGATAAAAATACTGTCAACACCTGCGCACTTAGGAGGGATAAACCATTTGGCAAGGGGTATCGGACAGCTGGTTAATATGTCATATGACGTTCTTAACCCAAATGACGCCAGTAGGATCTGCTCCCATTCATTACCAGGGCTCTCCTAGACCCTTTGCCTCAAACACCAGCAGAAGGAACAAACGGTTCTGATCATGACAGAGAGAAGAGCTCATCTAAACAGAGGTGTGGCTAAGGGCTGAATGGAAGCTCTTCTAGAGGGAAGGGTTTATCATGAATTTAGTGTTCCTGTGAAATTTACAAAAAGAGAAGAGGAAGTTCTGCAAAAGGAGGAGGGTACAGTGTTAGAGAGTTTTCAGGATTGGTGGGGGGGGGGGGGGATGGGGGGGTGGAGGGGGGAAAATTGTCCCAAAACAAGCTAGTACACACAATATGACCGGCACCACACTACTTCCGCACAACTTTCCTGAAGACTGATCTGAAGAAAGCCCTTGTGAAAGAAAGACTCCTGCTGGAAGAAGAGGTCTGATAGTAAACCCTTCAAACTGGAAAAGGTGGCAAATCTATCTATCAAGGCAAAGCAATGTCTGAAGCCACCAAATCCAGTTTTGCCCTGCTAAAAACCTTTGCCCCCAAAATTAACGGCTTAAGCGGAAGCATGATGGCCATGTATCAAACTTCAAGGAACAACGCAAGCTATAGCCTTGGACCTCGCCTAGCTGCAGGATTCTAACTTCCCAAAAAAAAGATCAAGTCCTAATGTATAATCTTTGACATGGATGACCCACTTGGCATAACTGACCTCAGCACCATCGAAGTCAGTCGGAAATAACACCTAGGGGTCCCAGTCAACCACAACTGTCTGTTTATCAATTGAATTTTACTTTTCTGGGTGGTTTTGCCTTATAACTTCCATCTATTTAAAAGTTAACCAATGAGAAAGAGATCAATTAACTAGGGTGTCCTGCACAGTTAACTTTTGGGGCACCTTCATTTTTATGGATCAAATCTGTTTATTATTTAAAAAAAAAAAAAGCACTGAAACACATAAGTACAAAATGTAGAATATAAGTACAGTACATCGCATTACAATAAATGGTATACATCTCCGCTGCAGAAGCTCTAAATCTACTGACAACTATCTTCTAGGCTAACTCTAGATCTGGCTCAAAAGAGCCTCGCTACTAGTCTCTTTTGTGATAGAATTAGCATGCGAAGCGCATCTAAAAATCTTCCCGACTGCGAGTCCCGTATATAAAAAACAAACAAACATACAAATAAAGTAAAACACATTAACAATGCTCCCCACAGCGTCCATATCATCCTCCTATCTCTCCACCACACCATCCCTCCTCCCACCAAATCACAGCCCTCTGAAATCTCTCAATCAAGCATTACAGTCATGGTTCAAGTCAGCCTCAGGACTCTCAAATAAGCTGGGCATGTCAACTCCGTAAATTCTTCAGATAGAATCTGCAGAAATGGCTTCCATAATTCCCTCATCCGCTGCTGTGAGGCCAGTGTGAGTTTCTCCATGGCAAGGATAAACCAGAGTTTCTGGAGCCACGCATTACGTGTCAGGACCCTATCCGTGCCCCACATGATTAGGATCAGTTGTAGGGCTGCGTTAAGTGCCAGAGCCATCTGTCTCCCCCTCAACGACTTCAAGGGAAAGGTAAGGGGATTAGGCAACCCTAGCAAGATGTATGATGGAAATCAGGGGATCTTAGTGTGGAACGCTATGTCAATCTCATCAATAATGCACTCCCAATAGCGATGAAGTTTGGGACAGTGCCAAAGCAGATGCACAAGTGTGCCCGTGCCTCCGCAACTCCTCCAACAGAGGTCAGATTTAACAGGGTCCCATGTGTGTATACGCGCCGGAGTGTAGTACCAGTAGGAGGCCACCTTGTATGACTTCTCCGTCCCGCTGCGTTATAGGCTGTGTGATGTATTCTGTAGAAAATACTGTCCCATTCCTCATCCTAGAACTCACTCTCCAACTCCCTCTCCCATCGCAACTGTCCTCTAGTCCTAGGGGGGCGCTGTTCCCCTTGCAAGAGCCAATAAAGTTCTGAGATGACTCCTTTATCATCTTTCTTTAACAGGAGCCATTTCTCGAATGTCGTAAGAGGTCTATCTATTAACGCTCTGTTTGCCGGCTGCAAAGCCCAGTGCCGTATCTGATAATACATCAATCTATCTGCCTCCATCAAGCCATACGCTTCCCTCATCTGTTCAAAAGACAGGACCCCCTGTTCGTCAAAGAGACCTCCCACCCTTTTACAGCCCCCCCCTCGTACCAGCGTCTCAGAGCCTCCAGCCAAAGCCCAGGCTCAAAGTCAGGATTTGCGCCTTTGGGGGTCATGCGGGGATGGAAAGGACGTCAAGCCGGATCGACTGGCCACTATGTCCCATGTGCGCAGCGTAACCCCCGTGACTGGGGAGGAATAAAGTCCGGCTGCCCTATGCCGGCGTGGAAGCCATGGCTCCTTCCATATATGCGAGCCCGCTACTGCCTGGTCCATGAAGCACCAGTGGTTTTTCAGTGAGCGGGCGATTCCACTCCAAAAGAAAGCACAGCTGTGTCACCTGAAAGTATTGCTGTAGGCAAGGGATCGCTAAACCTCCCCCACTCTTAGAACGGTACAGCACCCGTTGCGATAGCCGCGCCAGCCGCCCCTCCCAAATAAACTTCAAAATCGCCGATTGGAAAGTAGCTATCGTTCTCGGGGGCGGATTCAGCGGAAGCACCTGAAACACAAAGGATGCGCGGCAAGATTGTCATCTTCACCGCCGCTACTCTACCCAGCCAAGACAGTTTATGCCTCCCCCAAGATTCCAAGTCCCGCTAGCTTTGTATAATTCAGGCTCGCTGTCTTAGCGGCTGAGGTCGCTAGCTCAACTCCTAAATAGGGGAGACTCGAGGACGACCAGAGAAAGGGGTAGTTTGCTCTCAGGTCTGCCTCATGATCCGTTCTCATCGACAAACCGAGAACCTGAGACTTCTGCATATTAACCCGAAATCCCGAGACCCAACCAAACTCGACTATTATCTCCATAGCGCTGGCAGTGAGGTCGCGGGCTCCGCCAGAGTAAGGATCACATCATCTGCATAGAGGGTGATGAGATGGTGGTCTCCACCAAACTTCACACCTGAAACCAAGGGGCTGTCCCGAAACCTCTGCGCAAGGGGCTCCATATATAGCACAAATAAAGGGGGAGACAGCAGGCATCCCTGTCTGGTTCCGCGTCCCACCGGGAAGGGCAGGGAAAGCACCCCATTAACTCGAACCGCCGCCCTGGGCGACCGATAAGCGCAACTGATCCAAGACCTGAAAACTGGGCCCAGCCCAAATCGCTCCAACACCTTGAAGAGATAGGGCCAATGAACCCTATCAAATGCTTTTTCCGCGTCGATAGAGAGGAAAAGCGCCTCCCTGCTGGAGCGATCCATTTTATCCAACAGGTGCAAGAGCTGCTTCGTATTTGTCACCGCAATGTCGGTTTGGTATAAAACCTGACTGATCCAGATCAATAAGACCCGGCATATAGAAATTAAGGCAGGAAGCAAGAATGCCAGTAAACAACTTGGCATCTATATTCAGGAGCGAGATCGGCCTATATGAGGCACACTCCGCTGGGTCCTTGCCCGCTTTATGTATAACTACAATAGTAGCATCCAACATACTAGGTGTCAGAGCTCCCGTCGTCAGGAAAGAGTTAAAAAGACGCACCAGAAACGGAGCGAGTTCCACGCAAAAAGTCTTATAGAATAAGGCCGTAAACCCATCGGGCCAGGAGACTTCCCAACTTTTAGTCGAGAAATTGCCGAAATAACCTCTTCCAACCTTATCGGCTGGTCCAACAGAGATGCCTCCCTCTCACCACGAGGCATGATTGCTATGCCCTCTAAGAATGAATCCAATGCCGCGGCATCTCCCTCATCAGACGCGTATAAGCCCCAGTAAAACTCCGCAAAAGCCTCTGCAATCTGATCGCTCGTGCCCACCACCATTCCAGAAGGGGAATGGATCAATTTTATCGCAGACGCTGTACTCGCAATCGGTGTGCCAATAGCTTCCTGCACCTATTGCTCCCAACATAAAATTTGTGCTTAAGTCTCACTATCGCATACTCCGCTCTATCCCAGTCCAGCCTCTTCAGCTGCTGCCTCCCCTTCTCTAATTCCCGCCACCCTCTGCTCCAGCTCCTCCCTTATCTCTCTCCTTGCCTTGTTATCTCTCGCAGACAGTGTCATCACCTCACCCCACACCACTGCCTTCATAGCCTCCCATACTATCTCCATTGAGGTGCTACCATCGTCATTAAAGCTAAGGTAGTCCGCGATTGCGCATCGAAGTGACTCTACCGTTGTCTCACTCTGGAGCAGGGAATCTCTAACACGCCAGCTCAGGGTACCCACCCGGCCCACCCCTACGGTAACCTCAACGGTAATTGGGGCATGATCAGCCAAGGCTTTGGGTTCAATCGTGGCCTCCTGTACCCGGGAGACGAATTCCTGCGAGGCTAGGAAAAGATCAAGCCGAGCTTAAGTCTTGGTTGCCGCCGAGTAAAAGGAGTAATCTCGAAGCGTAGGGTGTAACTTTCTCCAGACATCCTCCAACCCACAATCAGCCAGCCACTGACTCACCCCACCCCCTCCTCCGGTAGGGCCCCCGCCTGTCCAAAGCACTGGCCTGAGCGGTCAAGCTCGTTGTCCATCCCCAAGTTAAAATCTCCTCCTACTAAAAGAGCACTGTCTGGTGAGCTAAGGATTGGGGAGATCACCTGTCTCAGGAATGCCTCCTTTTGGGCATTCAGAGCCTAACGAGAAGCAATAGTAAAAGAGAAGGCCCCAAGTCTTATTCTAATGGCTAGGAATCTGCCCTGTACTTCATGTATCCTCCCCACTATCTCCCCAGAGAAGGTCCTGGAAAGCAATATCGCCACCCCTGCATGCTTTGTAGTTGCTGAAGACCAAATCTGCCAAGGAAACCACCTTGAGCGCATGCGATATATGTCCTTATGCAATAAGTGTGTCTCCTGCAATAGACATACGTGACACCCAGATTTCTCAAGAGCTGACAATCGCTAATCGCTTAGTCGGATTATTCAGCCCACGGACATATAAACTAAGACACCTAACCGTCATACTGCACAGGAAAGCAGTTGTTCAGGCGGGGATGAGCTCCACCGGAGGGGCCAGGATCCAGAACAGGACCTCTGTCGCTCCAACTCACATACCCAAACCTCCAAGACCATCCATGACCAAGCTCGCGGGGAAGCATATAAACAAACAACCAAAATGCACAATAGGTGCTTATACCAAGAAAGTCCTCTCTCACACATCCTAAGAGGTAAAAGTCTCAACTGGGCTGTAGAACCACACACATTCCTCCACCAAGTCCACAGACCCCGCCGCCCAGACCCCCTTCACTCAGCCACCGGACCGTGGCCAGCGGCCCCCAGCCGACCAGAGGGCCCCCGTCAGTCTTCATTTAGGCACTTGTCCCAGCTGCCACACTGCTCACTGCCAACTGACGCTCCGAGATCTGCTCCAACGCAGTTGGGCGTTGCTGTTTCTTTCTTCGTTCCTTCCTCCACCAGCGCGGGCGGTCGCCGCCGATTGGGCCCAACTTCGAGCACGAAGCAGGGGCGTCTTCCTCCAAGCCCAGGAACTGGTTAGCCCCCGATATGGACTTCACCTGGCGAAGCTGATCCTCCCAGCGAAGAACAAGGCGGAACGGATGGCCCCAAGAGTGGGACACCGCCCGCTCACGCAGGTACTCTGTGATGGGTTTGAACTCACGCCGCCTCTGCAAAGTCCAAACCGAAAGGTCCTGGTATAGTTGAAGCGGATGTCCTCTAAAAGGACCTGTGGAAGATTGTGCGCTGTAGGAAGTTGGCTCTGTATGTGCTATTTCAAAGTAAGGAATAGCATGCACAGAGTCCAAGGGTTCCCCTTAGAGGTAAAATAGTGGTAAAAAGAGATAATACTAATGCTCTATTTTGTGGTAGTGTGGTCGAGCAGTAGGCTTATCCAAGGAGTAGTGTTAAGCATTTGTTGTACATACACATAGACAATGAGGTACACACACTCAGAGACAAATCCAGCCAATAGGTTTTGTTATAGAAAAATATCTTTTCTTAGTTTATTTTAAGAACCACAGGTTCAAATTTTACATGTAATATCTAATTTGAAAGGTATTGCAGGTAAGTACTCTAGGAACTTTGAATCATTACTTTAGCATGTATACTTTTTACATAAAACACAATAAGCTGTTTTAAAAGTGGACACTTAGTGCAATTTTCACAGTTCCTGGGGGAGGTAAGTCTTTGTTAGTTTTCACAGGTAAGTAAGTCACTTACAGGTTTCAGTTTTTGGTCCAAGGTAGCCCACCGTTGGGGGTTCAGAGCAACCCCAAAGTTATCACACCAGCAGCTCAGGGCCGGTCAGGTGCAAAGGTCAAAGAGGTGCCCAAAACACATAGGCTTCAATGGAGAGAAGGGGGTGCCCCGGTTCCAGTCTGCCAGCAGGTAAGTACCCGCGTCTTCGGAGGGCAGACCAGGGTGGTTTTGTAGGGCACCGGGGGGGACACAAGCTAGCACAGAAAGTACACCCTCAGCAGCGCGGGGGCGGCCGGGTACAGTGTGCAAACAAGCGTCGGGTTTCCTTTAGTTTTCAATGGGAGACCAAGGGGTCTCTTCAGCGGTGCAGGCAGGCAAGGGGGGGGCTCCTCGGGGTAGCCACCACCTGGGCAAGGGAGAGGGCCTCCTGGGGGTCACTCCTGCACAGAAGTTCCGTTTCTTTAGGCGCTGGTGGCTGCAGGTGCAGGGTCTTTTCCAGCCGTCGGGAAATGGAGTTCAGACAGTCGCGGTCAGGGGGAGCCTGGGGATTCCCTCTGCAGGCGTCGCTGTGGGGGCTCAGGGGGGACAACTTTGGTTACTCACAGTCGTAGAGTCGCCGGAGGGTCCTCCCTGAGTTGGTTGTTCTCCACCAGTCGAGTCGGGGTCGCCGGGTGCAGTGTTGCAAGTCTCACGCTTCTTGCGGGGAATTGCAGGGGTCTTTAAATCTGCTCCTTGTAACAAAGTTGCAGTTCTTTTGGAGCAGTGCCGCTGTCCTCGGGAGTTTCTTGTCTTTTTCGAAGCAGGGCAGTCCTCAGAGGATTCAGAGGTCGCTGGTCCCTTGGAAAGCGTCGCTGGAGCAGGTTCTTTGGAAGGCAGGAGACAGGCCAGTAAGTCTGGGGCCAAGGCAGTTGGTGTCTTCTGGTCTTCCTCTGCAGGGGTCTTTCAGCTCGGCAGTCCTTCTTCTTGTAGTTGCAGGAATCTAGTTTCTAGGTTCAGGGAGAGCCCTTAAATACTAAATTTAAGGGCGTGTTTAGGTCTGGGGGGTTAGTAGCCAATGGCTACTAGCCCGGAGGGTGAGTACACCCTCTTTGTGCCTCCTCCCAAGGGGAGGGGGTCACATCCCTAATCCTATTGGGGGAATCCTCCATCTGCAAGATGGAGGATTTCTAAAAGTTAGAGTCACTTCACCTCAGGACACCTTAGGGGCTGTCCTGACTGGCCAGTGACTCCTCCTTGTTTTTCTCATTATCTCTCCTGGACTTGCTGCCAAAAGTGGGGGCTGGGTCCAGGGGGCGGGCATCTCCACTAGCTGGAGTGCCCTGGGGCATTGTAACACGAAGCTTGAGCCTTTGAAGCTCACTGCTAGGTGTTACAGTTCCTGCAGGGGGGGAGGTGTGAAGCACCTCCACCCAGAGCAGGCTATGTTTCTGTCCTCAGAGAGCACAAAGGCTCTCACCGCATGAGATCAGAAACTCGTCTCAGCAGCAGGCTGGCACAGACCAGTCAGTCCTGCACTGAACAATTGGGTAAAATACAGGGTGCATCTCTAAGATGCACTCTGTGTGCATTTTTTAATAAATCCAACAGTGGCATCAGTGTGGGTTTATTATTCTGAGAAGTTTGATACCAAACTTCCCAGTATTCAGTGTAGCCATTATGGAGCTGTGGAGTTCGTTTTTGACAGACTCCCAGCCCATATACTCTTATGGCTACCCTGCACTTACAATGTCTAAGGTTTTGTTTAGACACTGTAGGGGCATAGTGCTCATGCACATATGCCCTCACCTGTGGTATAGTGTACCCTGCCTTAGGGCTGTAAGGCCTGCTAGAGGGGTGACTTATCTATGCCACACGCAGTGTGAGGTTGGCATGGCACCCTGAGGGGAGTGCCATGTCGACTTAGTCATTTTCTCCCCACCAGCACACACAAGCTGGCAAGCAGTGTGTCTGTGCTGAGTGAGGGGTCCCTAGGGTGGCATAAGACATGCTGCAGCCCTTACAGACCTTCCCTGACATCAGGGCCCTTGGTACCAGGGGTACCAGTTACAAGGGACTTACCTAGGTGCCAGGGTTGTGCCAATTGTGGAGTCAATGGTACATTTTAGGTGAAAGAACACTGGTGCTGGGGCCTGGTTAGCAGGGTCCCAGCACACTTCTCAGTCAAGTCAGCATCAGTATCAGGCAAAAAGTGGGGGGTAACTGCAACAGGGAGCCATTTCTTTACACAAGCCCCCCCCAGCCCACAGGCCAGGAGACTCAGCCAAAGCTGGGAGAGTCTTCCTAGTCTGTCAGGCGAGGAAGAGTAGAGGAAATAGGCTGGTTTGTTGCAGGGCCTACTCTGCCTTACATCCTCCTGCTCAGGTCATTCCCTCTGGGGGAACTGACCCATTTCCACAGTAATAGGACCTAGTCTGAATTGCCTCTTGTCTGTGTCTTTAATGTCTCCACCCATTCTCTCTATTTTGGGGTTAGAGGTATCCACCTCTGCTAATCTTATCTTAGCCAGGGTCACCCCTAGCTTACCCAAAGAGGTTACCCAGAGCTGGAGTAACCCCACCATGACCAACAGGGTCAGGGGGCCTAATTTGCTATTTGGCATGGGGTCAGACCACCATGCCAAGGATAGTGCAGCCATAAAGGCTAACACCCAGCAGAGGCCACTGACAGCTGTCAGTGCCCAGAACCACACCTTTAGCTCTTCACCTACAAGGGAAGGGGCTAAGTTACAGGCTTCTTTGGGTTCAGGGTGCCTGTCTGCTGTATTAGAGTGGGGGGTTACCACATCTTGTAGTAAACACCCTTCTTCCACTCTTTCTTCTGTTAGCTGAGGAGCCACCCACTCAGGCTTAACAGTTGCCTGTCTAGCCAGGACTTCTTGTGGGTCAGGTTGGACTGTACCAGTGCCACTTTTTGAGTTTTCCCCTACTGGAGCAGAATCTCCTTGGCTTGCTGGAACCTTGGCTAAAGGTTGCCCACCTTTCCTATTCTGTTTTCTTTTCTTTTTCTTCTGGGGCCTACCTGCAGTTACTGCAGGGGCAGGACCTCCAGAATCCTTGGGAGAGGACTGGCACTGGGCCAGTTCCTCTCTTGGGCTCTGACTAACCTCTGGGTAGTCATTTCCAAGGAGACAATCAAGGGGGAGGTCTGTACTGACTACCACCCTTCTCCAGCTAAAAGTCCCACCCACTTCTATGGGCACAAAAGCCACAGGCCTATCAGTGACTCTGTCTGGGCTAACTCTTACTCTGGCCATCTCACCTGGGATGTACTGGTTTGAGAACACCAGCCTGTCATGCACAATAGTGTGACTGGCATAAGTGTCTCTCAGGGCAGTGGCTGGGATTCCATTCACCTGTAGGTGGTGGAAGTGTCTACTTCCCTCTGGAATCTCCAACTCACCTGTTGGGCCCTTTTTCCAGTTGAAGGCTATGAAGACCTCCTCATCTGAGGAGTCATCTCCAGTGGCTACACTGGTTACCCCTGGGATTTTGCTAGGGGGTTTGTTTTTGGGACAAGAAGTGTCCTTGGTGTGGTGCCCTGTCTGTTTACAGTTATGGCACCATGCCTTAGTGGCATCCCAGCTCTTACCCTGGTACCCACCTTTGTTTTGGGTTGTGTCTCTGGGCCCACCCACCTGGTCTGGTTTTTGGGGGCCTACAGGGGTCTCTTTTTCTTTGTTTCTAGTGTCACCCACTTTCTCCTGGGGAGGCTTTGTAACCCCTTTCTTTTGGTCACCCCCAGTGGAAGTTTTGGTTACCCTAGTCTTGACCCAGTGGTCTGCCTTCTTTCCCAATTCTTGGGGAGAAATTGGACCTAGGTCTACCAGATACTGATGCAACTTTTCATTGAAGCAGTTACTTAAAATGTGTTCTTTCATAAACAAATTATAAAGCCCAACATAGTCATACACTTCATTTCCAGTTACCCAACCATCCAGTGTTTTCACTGAGTAGTCTACAAAATCAACCCAGGTCTGGCTCGAGGATTTTTGAGCCCCCTGAATCTAATTCTATACTCCTCAGTGGAGAATCCAAAGCCCTCAATCAGGGTACCCCTTTATGAGGTCATAAGATTCTGCATCTTTTTTAGAGAGTGTGAGGAGTCTATCCCTACACTTTCCTGTGAACATTTCCCAAAGGAGAGCACCCCAGTGAGATTTGTTCACTTTTCTGGTTTCACAAGCCCTCTCAAAAGCTGTGAACCATTTGGTGATGTCATCACCATCTTCATATTTTGTTACAATCCCTTTGGGGATTTTCAACATGTCAGGAGAATCTCTGACCCTAGTTATGTTGCTGCCACCATTGATGGGTCCTAGGCCCATCTCTTGTCTTTCCCTTTCTATGGCTAGGATCTGTTTTTCCAAAGCCAATCTTTTGGCCATCCTGGCTAACTGGATGTCCTCTTCACTGGAGTTATCCTCAGTGATTTCAGAGAGGTTGGACCCTCCTGTGAGGGAGCCAGCATCTCTGACTATTATTTTTGGAGTCAGGGCTTGAGAAGCCCTGTTCTCCCTAGATAGGACTGGTGGAGGGGATTCTTCCTCCAGTTCACTATCATCCTCCTCTGTGTTATCCACAGAGGGGTTGGCTCTATCATACTCTGCCAACAGCTCCTGGAGCTGTACTTTGGTAGGTCTGGAGCCCATTGTTATTTTTCTTATGTTACAGAGTGACCTTAGCTCTTTCATCTGGAGATGGAGGTAAGGTGTGGTGTCGAGTTCCACCACATTCATCTCTGTACTAGACATTATTCTTCTAAAAGTTGGAATGCTTTTAAGAATCTAAAACTAGTTCTAGAATCTAATTCAAACTTTTACAAACTTTTAAACTCTAAAAGAAATGCTAACAGGGACTAACACAAGGCCCTAGCAGGACTTTAAAGAATTTAGAAAACTTTTCAAATTGCAAAAATCAATTTCTAATGACAATTTTGGAATTTGTCGTGTGGTCAGGTATTGGCTGAGTAGTCCAGCAAATGCAAAGTCTTGTACCCCACCGCTGATCCACCAATGTAGGAAGTTGGCTCTGTATGTGCTATTTCAAAGTAAGGAATAGCATGCACAGAGTCCAAGGGTTCCCCTTAGAGGTAAGATAGTGGTAAAAAGAGATAATACTAATGCTCTATTTTGTGGTAGTGTGGTCGAGCAGTAGGCTTATCCAAGGAGTAGTGTTAAGCATTTGTTGTACATACACATAGACAATAAATGAGGTACACACACTCAGAGACAAATCCAGCCAATAGGTTTTGTATAGAAAAATATCTTTTCTTAGTTTATTTTAAGAACCACAGGTTCAAATTTTACATGTAATATCTAATTTGAAAGGTATTGCAGGTAAGTACTCTAGGAACTTTGAATCATTACTTTAGCATGTATACTTTTTACATAAAACACAATAAGCTGTTTTAAAAGTGGACACAGTGCAATTTTCACAGTTCCTGGGGGAGGTAAGTTATTGTTAGTTTTAACAGGTAAGTAAGTCACTTACAGGTTTCAGTTTTTGGTCCAAGGTAGCCCACCGTTGGGGGTTCAGAGCAACCCCAAAGTTATCACACCAGCAGCTCAGGGCCGGTCAGGTGCAAAGGTCAAAGAGGTGCCCAAAACACATAGGCTTCAATGTAGAGAAGGGGGTGCCCCGGTTCCAGTCTGCCAGCAGGTAAGTACCCGCGTCTTCGGAGGGCAGACCAGGGGGTTTTGTAGGGCACCGGGGGGGACACAAGCTAGCACAGAAAGTACACCCTCAGCAGCGCGGGGGCGGCCGGGTGCAGTGTGCAAACAAGCGTCTGGTTTCCTTTAGTTTTCAATGGGAGACCAAGGGGTCTCTTCAGCGGTGCAGGCAGGCAAGGGGGGGGCTCCTCGGGGTAGCCACCACCTGGGCAAGGGAGAGGGCCTCCTGGGGGTCACTCCTGCACAGAAGTTCCGTTTCTTTAGGCGCTGGGGGCTGCGGGTGCAGGGTCTTTTCCAGCCGTCGGGAAATGGAGTTCAGACAGTCGCGGTCAGGGGGAGCCTGGGGATTCCCTCTGCAGGCGTCGCTGTGGGAGCTCAGGGGGGACAACTTTGGTTACTCACAGTCGTAGAGTCGCCGGAGGGTCCTCCCTGAGTTGGTTGTTCTCCACCAGTCGAGTCGGGGTCGCCGGGTGCAGTGTTGCAAGTCTCACGCTTCTTGCGGGGAATTGCAGGGGTCTTTAAATCTGCTCCTTGTAACAAAGTTGCAGTTCTTTTGGAGCAGTGCCGCTGTCCTCGGGAGTTTCTTGTCTTTTTCGAAGCAGGGCAGTCCTCAGAGGATTCAGAGTTCGCTGGTCCCTTGGAAAGCGTCGCTGGAGCAGGTTCTTTGGAAGGCAGGAGACAGGCCAGTAAGTCTGGGGCCAAGGCAGTTGGTGTCTTCTGGTCTTCCTCTGCAGGGGTCTTTCAGCTCGGCAGTCCTTCTTCTTGTAGTTGCAGGAATCTAGTTTCTAGGTTCAGGGAGAGCCCTTAAATACTAAATTTAAGGGCGTGTTTAGGTCTGGGGGGTTAGTAGCCAATGGCTACTAGCCCAGAGGGTGAGTACACCCTCTTGTGCCTCCTCCCAAGGGGAGGGGGTCACATCCCTAATCATATTGGGGGAATCCTCCATCTGCAAGATGGAGGATTTCTAAAAGTTAGAGTCACTTCAGCTCAGGACACCTTAGGGGCTGTCCTGACTGGCCAGTGACTCCTCCTTGTTTTTCTCATTATCTCTCCTGGACTTGCCGCCAAAAGTGGGGGCTGGGTCCAGGGGGCGGGCATCTCCACTAGCTGGAGTGCCCTGGGGCATTGTAACACGAAGCTTGAGCCTTTGAAGCTCACTGCTAGGTGTTACAGTTCCTGCAGGGGGGAGGTGTGAAGCACCTCCACCCAGAGCAGGCTTTGTTTCTGTCCTCAGAGAGCACAAAGGCTCTCACCGCATGAGGTCAGAAACTCGTCTCAGCAGCAGGCTGGCACAGACCAGTCAGTCCTGCACTGAACAATTGGGTAAAATACAGGGTGCATCTCTAAGATGCACTCTGTGTGCATTTTTTAATAAATCCAACACTGCCATCAGTGTGGGTTTAATATTCTGAGAAGTTTGATACCAAACTTCCCAGTATTCAGTGTAGCCATTATGGAGCTGTGGAGTTCGTTTTTGACAGACTCCCAGCCCATATACTCTTATGGCTACCCTGCACTTACAATGTCTAAGGTTTTGTTTAGACACTGTAGGGGCATAGTGCTCATGCACATATGCCCTCACCTGTGGTATAGTGCACCCTGCCTTAGGGCTGTAAGGCCTGCTAGAGGGGTGACTTACCTATGCCACAGGCAGTGTGAGGTTGGCATGGCACCCTGAGGGGAGTGCCATGTCGACTTAGTCATTTTCTCCCCACCAGCACACACAAGCTGGCAAGCAGTGTGTCTGTGCTGAGTGAGGGGTCCCTAGGGTGGCATAAGACATGCTGCAGCCCTTACAGACCTTCCCTGGCATCAGGGCCCTTGGTACCAGGGGTACCAGTTACAAGGGACTTACCTAGGTGCCAGGGTTGTGCCAATTGTGGAGTCAATGGTACATTTTAGGTGAAAGAACACTGGTGCTGGGGCCTGGTTAGCAGGGTCCCAGCACACTTCTCAGTCAAGTCAGCATCAGGCAAAAAGTGGGGGGTAACTGCAACAGGGAGCCATTTCTTTACATGCGCCTTTTGCAATATGCTTTCTTTCAGCCCAAAATTATGGACACATGCTAGTAAGTCTGGCGGGCAATCTCCAACTCCTCCAGGTCGGCCCACGTGGTGGACTCTATCGAGGGTGATCTCTCGGGTCTCCTCAAGTTCTAAGACCGAGCGAAACAGCGCCACCACAAAGCCTCCAATGTCCTCCTTCTCAGCCCCACGCGGCACTCGCCTGATGCAGATGTTATGTCTGCGCAACCGGTTCTCCAGGTCCTCCACGGTCATCTGTAGGAGGTCCTGCTGCTCCCGCAGGCGTACAACCTCCTGATGCAGGTCCGCCGCCTCCTCGCCGCGGGCAATTTCACCATCCTCGACCTGCGTCAGTCGCTCACCCAGGGATGTAAGCTCAACTCTCAACTCCTTCACCTCATGAGATATGTCTTTGCGGAGTGCCTGGATGTCACTCCTGAGTGATTCGAACAAGGAGGTAAGGAAGCCCTTAGTAACTGGAGCTGCCTCGTCCTCTGTCACCTCCCTCACTGTCTCTGGGATCCTCGTGGTCGGCAGCTCCTCCAGAGCCCCTCCTGGCACCCTCCAGTCAGCCTATCTCGAACCGTCCGGTCCCGCTTAGGCTTGGATGTCGCCATGGCCCTAGCTCCAGGCCTCCGCCGGGCCTCCAGCACGGACCGCGCCTCACCTCGGGGGCACAGCTCCCTCCAGTGGTGTCGCCGCACCCCTGCGCCCAGACAGCAGCCCATCGGGCCCAGACTCGGAACACAGAAGAGCCTGCGGCCCTCCGTGCCCCTCAGCCTCAGGCGCCGGCCAGGCGCTCCCGGGTCCGCGCTCCTGGCCACAGCAGCCTCTCGGCTCCACGGGCTCGCACAGAGCCCCCGAAGCCCCCCCCCGGTTTCAGGCGTCAAGGCGGGGCACCTCCAGCCGGCCGGCCCCGCATCCACATTGCAAATTAAGGGCCTAGGCGGCAGAGCTCGGACCAACGCGTCTGCTAACGCCGCCATCTTGGCCACGCCCCCGCACCTTCATTTTTAAAGACATTCCGCAACAACTATGTGAAATAGTAACTTCAAAAATTCCAAAAAAACATTTTATTCATAAGCAGAACGGATTCATTTTAGTAGTAGTACATCAGACTAAATCAGTGCAATTTTTTAATTTTAAGGAATAGTTTTTGTTAGACCTGACAGCCTTAGGGTGGTCATCCCCCAACATTTTGCCTGACTCCCTCCATTTTTCTGACCCTGTTTTTGCTGGTTTTAGGACTCTGTGGACTTTACCACTGCTGTCCAGTGCTAAAAATGCATATGCTCTCTCCCTTAAAACATGGTAACATTGGTTCCCACCCAATTGTCATTGAATTTACCTTTAAGTCACTACATGTTCCCAGGGCCTGTATATTAAATGCAACACCTGTCCCTTCTCCCAATGAGTCTTGGATTTTCAACACATTGTTCCTGTGCGTCAAAATATCCCCGCATAGCAATAAGGAACCAAGGCTGTGCTTCGGAAATCTAAGCATCACCTTGTAGGGTGGAAAGAAACAACGCATCGTCTGTTTCAAGCTGGAAAAACCGATGCAACACCTTTTTTTTCCACGCATCTCCTCCTCTGCAGTCTCCGTGAGCAGTTACTTTTTGATGCAACCCAGGTACCATATGTTACTAAGAAACAACAACTGATCTTTAAGGATTGAGACTCTTAAATCTTTAAAAAGTGATATTTCAACTTGTGCTTATTGGATTATTGGCATTTTTACCTTATTTTCTTCAGATAAATACTTTTTTCCAAACCAGAGAGGTGTATTTTTGTAGTGTTTTCACTGTGTTACTGTACGAGTTATTATATAAATATATTACACATTGCCCTCCAAGTTAAACCTGCTTGCTCTGTGCCAAGCTACCAGGGGGTGAGCACAGGATAATGTGGGCTGTGTTGTGGCTTACCCTGACTAGGAGTGTGGTCCCTACTTGAACAAGGGTGTATGCCTCTGCCAATTAGAGACCCCATTTCTAATAGTTTTCAAACATGAATTCTGAAATGTTCATGCTTCCACCCACCCTGACAATGCCATTAGTGAATTAAGAGTCAAGTCAGTTATGTGCACCCTTTGGGAGGCCTGGGTTGCTAAGCTACATGAACAACATTCTAGTGAAATCAAACGGCTGTTGGAGTTTTCATACAGCGCACATCCTGAAGGTATGTATTACAACATCGAGTATATGTAATAATAAAAAACAAGTACTTGCAAAGCCTATAGGTTTAGCTTGTGCAAAATCTATGGTCTTTATCAATGTTTTTTGTACAGTTTGCAGATGACTATAATAAAGATCTGAAGTAACACAAAGAGCTGCCGACTTGGGGATCTCAAGGTTTGAGTGTTGGCATCGGCTCAATATCCTGTAATCAAGGCCAAATCATGTACTTTCCAGAGTGCCATAATAACATTGTCTTTGTCCAATATAATTGGTGCTCCTTTAGAGCGCTGAAATACTTTATAGAACTTTTAAGTGCTTTTTATAAAAGCTACCTGTACTGTGGAAAAAAGGTGATCTGCACACCTTTAAGGTGTGCCAGTGTCCTAGGTAAGGACAAGAGGCAGCATGTGGGTGGGGGGGGGGCGGTATGGCGTTGGTGGAAGAGGCAATGCTTGCACTGTGTCACATGGAGCACTGGGATGGCTGACGGTGACTAGGAAGCAGGGAGATATCAGCCATAGCTGGTTTTAAGTTGGAGGTAGTAGTAAAATATAGCAATAATTGGTATTCAGTGGGTTTCCTAGACCTTTTGGCCCCGGTGCCACTGCACCATTCAAACAATGGCCCTTGTGCCTGCAAGGTAAATGTACTTGTTACTGCCTATTAACTAGTAAAATACAGCAATACATTTTGATCAGTGGGTTTCCTAGAGCTTTTGGCCCTTATGCCACTGCATCATTCAAATCATGGACATAGTGCCTGTAAGGTACATACACCTATGACTGCTTGTTCAGTGGTAAAATATAGACAGTTGCAGACGGAATACATAATCCTTGTGTAGCTAAACAAACACAAAGGTTTTCATAAAAATTCCCTTTAAAAACTTATACAATTAACCAAAACAAGCTGCCACAGATGTCATAAATAAAGCATATGCTCAACACATCAAAGCGAAAACAAAGCATTGTTCAATTGTGTTACAATGTGGCCCTATAAACAGCTTACATTGCCTAACAGTTTTCAAACATGATTTTGGAAACATTCCTGCTTCCACTCACCCGGACAATGCCAATAGTGAACTTCATGACGAACAAATAAAAGGCGAAGGTTTTGTGCAGCTGAAGAACAAGATACCTTTTGAGACGGCTATAATTAAAATAATATATTTTTTTCTTTAAAAAGGTGCAAGCAGGCTCCATGAGAAAAGTGGGCTGCATTCCTTTTTTCCTGTAAATGCTCTCACTTTGAAGTCAGCCGAAAGCAAAATACCAGGCTCCCTGAAGAGACAGCTTGACATTTCACCTCTGTCCTTTAATGCCCAGCATATGTGATGAAATAACATTTACAGGCTTTTTTTAACACAGAAACTAGTTTGTTGAATTATACTGTAAACATGGCTTTAGCTTGGGCATGTATGAACTCGAGCTGGAGAGACTAAAGCAAATAAAGCCAGCAAATAGAAACCCCAAAAAACGTGAGTTACAAACCACAAAGCCAACGGCCAGCAATGGGCAGAATGCATTTCCAGGTCAACTTTCTGAAACTCCGCAAGATGTCTTTCGCAAAATAGACAGCTGTGTTGTCTGGTAGGCTGCAAGCTAAAAATCCTGCTACTGAAAAGTATATATGATCAGTTGAAAGTAACTGAAAGAACAAAGGGGCTGGTCTAACTTGGATAAAACTCAGATTCCTTAAAACTGGGATGGTATTTTTTTCTCAAACAGGTATAAAACTTACAGAAAAACATGAAATATAAGGTGTCTTGAACTGATATTTGTAGGAAAGAGCCCCTTTTAGACATGGTCACTCCCACTTTTTGCTCACTTGTATTGAGATTTTTCCATGGAGGTGCACTAGGTCCCTGCTAAACAGGTCTCCAGTGTCAATGCTCCTTCCCTAAAAACAGGCAACAATGTGTACAATTGGCACACACTCCTCTACCTTTGTAAGTCCCTAGTAGAGGGTACCTCTGGTACCAAGGGCTTGGGTGGTGGAGAGGGTCCCTAAGGGCTGCAGCACATACTGGACCCCCACCACTCAAAAAAAAAACAAGATGCACGCAGCTGCCATTGCAGCCTACGTGTCCTGGTGAAAACACGACATGGCACAGCCTGTGTGTGCCAAGCCCCAATCACTGCAACTGAATATCTGTAAGTCACCCCTATAGCAGGCCTTGGAGCCCTAAGGGATTGTGCATTATATTTGATGTGAAGACATATCTGCATGAGCAGATATGCCCCTGTGATGTCCAGCCCCGTTGTGGAACATTGCAAGTGAAAAGGGAAGCCATCTTCAGGTATGTGCTGGACACCTATCATTACGAGTTCCACAGCTACATAATAGCTTCACAGACCTCTATGGTGTTGGGTATCAAACATCTCATCTTAATAAATCCAGACTGATGCCAGCCTTGGATTTATTAGGACATGCACCCAGAGGGCACCATAGAGGTGCCCCTTGAACTCCACTAGTCTCTTAGTGTGTTGGCTGACTGGTCTCGGCCAGCCTGCCACCACAGACAGGGTTCTGGCCCCTGGAGCTGAGAGCCCATGCTCTCAGAGCCCAGAAACAAAACTTGTGGTGTTCACACCTACTCCAGCAGGACAGCTAGTGAACCTAAACACCAAGGCCAGGGACTGTAAAGGTCCTGCCGCCTTCTGTATGCGACCCCTGACTTCCCAAGACCTGATGTGACCCCCCTTGCTCTGAGGCCTACTTGGCACCAGGAGAGGTGGGAAAATTAGTCAGTAAGAGTGTATCACCTTTGGGCTAGCCACACTTGTATAGTGGAATCCCCAAAGAGGACACTACAGGAAGGGTTCCCACCATCTTGTTTTTGGTTGGAACTAGGCATTCTGGGCCAGGGTTATACCCACTCTCCACAGGAATTGATCATATTGGGGGTGAAGTCATCAAAAGGGTAAGTAGCCCATTGGCTACTACTGTACATACCCCTAAAACGAGTATTTAGGTCGCCCCCTGACACCAGAAAAACAGATTTGCCTGACCCAAAGGCGAAGAGGACAAAGAAGAGCCTAAGGACCGAGAACTGCGGACGATATGGGGCTTTTGGTCCACTACCCTGCCTGCCTACCTACTCCTGTCCCAACAATCATGCCATCGTGACTCTGCCTGCAGCTGTGGGGACTCCAGCACTTCACCAGCCTGTCAGCATCTGCCTTAAAGTGAGGGAGCCACTTCCAGGCAGCCTACAGGCGCCAACCAAAACGCCCAGATCACTGTTCTGCTGACCATTGGGTCCACTGATGCAGAAGTCATCCAGAAGGAGGTGCTCCAAGAGGCCTGTCCCTTCTTCCCTTTAGATACCAAGGACAACCGGAGCCAAGCTGCACCAATACCTGGGGTACTGGACCCCTTGCGACAACCAAGGCTTGTTGAGTCCCATCCTGGACTCAAACAGCACATCTGATCACCTGCCAGTAAGGGACATCAGCATCTCAGAAGTCATCCTTCACAGCCATCGGGCTGTATTGTTTTGTCTCCCCCCTCCCCCCCAGCCCCCTGCAGGTCACTCAAAGAAAAGTGTGTGTCTTGACACAGGAGCACCACCACTAAAGATGATCTGCATCTAAGCACCCCAGCCTGGGTTCACAACTTCCATCGGTGTCCCCCTGCTCCCAGGACACCCATCGACCGAAATCCCTGTTGGAAGCTCCCAGACCCGCACTTTCCTTCTAAATGCCCCCCCAGTCACCAAGTGTGTGGTGCGCGGGAACCCAACTTGACTAGCATCACTGCACCTGGACACGCCAGGGCAGGTAACACTGAACTGCTGGTCTTGTTTGTGACTTTACACCCCTAGCACTGCTACCTACAGAGGACCACCCAAGGACTGATTGCAAGGACCCGTACGCAGTAAAAGTACTTTGGAACCTTTACCACATAAAGGTGCATTTAAATAAAAGTTTTACTTGCAAATCTTCATAAAACTGCAACAGTACTTGTTCTCTTAAAAGCATTCTGGTTTCGAAACATACTATAAACAAATTAAATATTTTTCTGAATAACTGGTCTCGAGTTCCTTCTTGAGTGTCATTTATTGACTCCAAGTTCAAGAAATGCTTTGCAGTACCCTCTGATAAGCCCAACTGCTCACCCACACTACCACAGAAGAGCGCTCTTGGATTGTCAATTTTACCCCTGTAAACCAATAAGCCACCAGTACTATCTGCGTAGTGTCCCCCTACATTTGGTACACTACACAGATAGCCAGCATCCTCCAACATTGCCAACTTCTCCGAACAGCAACCACTAACAAAAAAAATTCTATGTGCCTAGCCTAAACCTAGTTAAAAGGAAACAGATATGCATACTACATGCCATCACCAGGTAAGGCTCTATGCGCTGAGTAGATTTCACAAGGGCATGTGCCCAGACAGAAGTTTTCAAAAGTTGCTCGGACTCGTTTGCAGCCCTCATTTGAGTGGAGAAAGTTATTGTTGTCCACTTCAAGGTTAAACTTCAGGGTTAAACAAGCATTTGCAATGCATTAGGTCTTGCATTTGCATAAGTTAGAGGTATTGGTATTGAATACTGTACTTTTTTTTATGCAGAGGAATGCTGATATTTGCATAGCGCCATTCCCATTCCCATTCGTATGACCTTGCGGTGCTCGAGAACCAGATAATGTGAAATAGGTTATGAGAGAGGGTAGACAAGAGAATATGCTGGTTGTAAAAAAAAAAATAAGTAATAACATCCTGGAAAAAGCGAACACTCATACAGTATGCAAGATTAAGTAAAGTATGTGAAATGTAAGCAGGAGCAACACGTTAACGTTCTTTATACATGTAATATGCTGGCTGTATAAAGCCTGCAACATTTACTGTTGTAATGCGCATGAAGCAGGGAACGGGTGCAGTACCATAGACTGTCCCTAGGTGGCTCTTGGGACCACTTTTGGCCAGATAAGGTACTACGCTACTGTGATGCCAACACAGAAAAAAAGCTTCAAAATCACTGAGAGAGCCCCGCTGTGCTGGATGCGCAGGACAGGCCAAGGGCGGGCCCTTCCTTGCCCGTCAGTGACCAGAAGAGGCTGGGCTACCCCTCTGAAGCTTGGTGAAGCAGGGCGAGTGTTAAATCTACTATTCCCACTCTAATTCTATGCTGAGGAGGTGGTTGCTCCCTCCTAAAACCTAAACAGTGGATGAGATACATCTGAGACACATCAGAGAGGCAGTTTTGGCATCCGATAGGATGGGGAGAAAGAGGGCCCAGCATGTCCCTACTGGGGAAAAATCAAATAGCCCTGTAAAGAGATGCTCAGCAGCCCCCATACAGCTCTATCTCAGGGACTCAGGACAGTAGCACAGAGTTAGCTCTTGCAAATCCACCTGTAGCTGTAAGGGATATTGGCAGGTCTGGAGATGGAGAAAAACTCAGGAGCGGGCCCAGGGGGAAGGCAGAGAAATCAAAAACAGAGGAGGGGACAAAATTTGCACTTGGAAAATGGCCTTCCATTTGTCTGCTTGGAGCTCCCTCCGGACTGTGCTCTTTATGTGGTGATGCTTACAAATGTCCCACCTTTAGTGCAGGGAGCAAGTGAATCTACGGATCAACTGAAAAACAAGACATGCCACTGGTTGGGAAAGAATTGTGATTTTATTTGTGAAGATTTTAAGGACATCTTGTTTGTCAGAAGGAATGCTTGGGTTGGGCCTCGGGAGAAGGAAGGAAAAGGGGATTGTATTATTGTGAATTGTAGATATCCAGGTTTGGCCCAACAGCTTCTCTTGATACAATGTTTGGCGCCCCAGGTGAAGGAAAAGATTGTTATGGTCCCCCTGGGCAATTTCTATAAGCATACTCGGCCCATGGGTGGTTTTCGAGATAGGAATTCCGCGTATGTGCTGGTGGAACCGCGACAAACTAAATTAGGAACTAGACCTACTACACATTCTGTTCTAGGGGAGATTGACTGACGCCCCACAGGGGGGCTTCTGTTAGGGTTGGAAGACCGGGAATTTGTGGCTACGTTGAGGACCTCATATTTATCTTTGGGGTTGACAGGTCAGGCGGGGAAGACGTCTCAGTCTCGTCTAATCGCTAGGAATGTGGCAGGGTAGGATACCAAGCTTCAGGATGGGCAATGGGTAAAGTTTATGGTAGATTTTGACTTCATCTTACTTTAGGAAACTTGGTCTGAGGGGCATGCAGCGTGGGATGGATACCTAAGGTGTGCAGTTCAGGCTGAGCGGCTACTAGGTGGCCCCCAAAAGGGGGTTTAGTCACTTTGATCCAGTCTTCTAAGATACTTTGAGCATACCAAATAAACTGCAATCACTGAGGGTCTCCTTATTACTTGGGTAGTCTTCCCAAATTAGTTTAACGTCCTTCTGTTAAATTTTTACAACGCTGTATGGGAGTCGGGATGCCAAACTGGGATCTGCTTTTCAGCGTTGCATACACTGAAGTGTACCATTGGAGATGTGTCCCATGGAATTTTGTGCTGTTGTATCAGGAGACTTTAATGCGAAGAGAGGGGGGTACTGTACTGTTGTGAACCCCTTTGAGCCTGACCATAGGGCATATGTATCTGAGGGAATACAGGATGCATGGGAAAGGTCCCTTATTAAGGGACTACTAAACTTGGGTCTGCTGAATATACACAATCAGGAAGGGGTGGGTGATTTTCAGGTCCCAACTTTTGTTGCCGGGTTAATAATCGATTATATCTGTGTGTCCCCAGCGTTGAAAAACTTGGTCCTGTCTGGTGAGGTGGTAGAGCAGCAAATTAGTGACCATAACCCTCTTAAGATCCTTTTTAACTTTCCACTTAATATATGTAAACCGGTGGTTGGCGGGCCGGCTGGCTTGAGAATAAAAGATCAGGGAAGGAGAGTTGGACGGAGACAAGCTAACATCCCGCAAACAGTGGCGAGGGCTGAGTGCCAAAATTTAAAGTTGATAATGGGGACCGTCCCGGGCCAAATCCCACCTACCAGGGGATGTTATGGGTGCCATGCTCAGTGTTAAAGGAGCCATTAAAGATTGTATGACCACTGTTGTAAAGCCCTTTGCTAAGCAACAGGGGGGTTGGTTTAGTAAGCCCTGCAATGATGCGAGGAAATCCCTGCAGAAGGCACTAAAGGCACAGCCGAGAGACAAGGCCCATGTAAGTAAAGCGTGAGCTCATTATAAATCTGTTTTGAAGGGAAGGAAAGAGCAGCTTAAGGAGCAGGTATGGGAGGACTTGGAACGTGCATCACGCACCAAGGACCCAAGTCTGTTCTGGAAAATTTTAAATAGGGGCACCTTTGAGACAGAAACATCGGAAGGGTTGGGCTGTAATATCACCTGAGTTCTGGGTGAGCCATTTTCGTAGGATGTTTCTGGGAGGCACTAAAGGGGAGGAAATGAATGAGATGTATGGTCACACCCCAAATCTGCCTATCAGGTTTACACTCAATGAGGTGATGGAGGCTAAGCAGGGTAGTGCCAATGACAAGGCACTGGGCCCTGATGCCATTCCCATGGATCTATATAAATGTTGCCCTCAGCTGTGGGCACCTATTTTGCTAAATGTTTTAAATGCAGCAGTTAGTGCAGCAATCCCTACTTCTTGGAAATCAGTGGGTATTGTCCCGGTCTATAAAAAGGGAAATCGTAGTGACCCAAACTCCTACCGCCCAATTTCACTCCTTGACTCCTCATCGAAAATTCTGGGTCGAATTGTGTTAAGGCGTATCGAGGATTGGATGAGTGAAAATAAGGTACTGAGCAGGGTGCAGTATGGTTTTAAAGAAGGGCTTGGAACTCAAGAGCAACATTTAAATTTGCTCATGCTGATTGGTAAATATACACAGGCAAAGAAGGGTACCCTGTATCTGGCTTTTATGGATCTTAGTTGTGCTTTAGACAAAGTGAATCGAAGTAGGTTATGGCAAAAGTTAACCCTGATGGGTTTGGAACCCAAAATTGTGGATTTGCTCCTCTATCTTCACTCAGGAAGAAATGCAACTGTGAGGTGTGGGTTGAAAGGGGAATGCACGGAATCTTTCGGACTATGCAGGGGTGTTAGACCGGAGGGGTGTGTTTTGGCCCCCACCCTTTTTCTTTTGTACACAAATGGGCTGTATGATTTTTTAGTGGGAACATGTAAGGATGTCCCCAAAATAAATGGAAAGAGTGTCCCGGTCCTGATCTATGCAGATCTTATGGCCCGAACAGTGAATGGTCTCCGCGAGGTGGTTACAGCGTACGGAAACTTAATGTCTGACCTAAACTTAGAGATTAATAGTAGTAAATCACATTTTATGGTTTGTGGTAAACCTCTGAGTAGGGTGGGTGTGCTGAAGATTAACAACCAATCAATAAGCCACGTACAGGAATTCCCCTACTTAGGGTTAACTTTTGATGATAAGGGAACTTGGAAACCCTGTATCTCTAGGAGATGTGTGCGTTTTAATGCCAAGGTATGAGCCAACTTTGAGTTTGCCTCAAGAGTGGGTAATAAACCGATAAAGCCCCTGCTGGAAGTCTACAGGTGGAAATGTCTTCCAGTTCTAATGCATGATGCATCACTTTGGGGCTACTCTGCTAGTAGGGCACCTATGACAGAGAAAAATCCCTTTTGTAGAAGGCTGTTAGGGGTGGGACAAAACACCTCCGCCTTTTGCACACATGTAGATTTTGATTTTTTAGAGGATGCTATTAAGATTGTTCCCCTTTTGTTAAGGATCTCTATCTGGTCAAACAAGTGTGCTACCCTTAATAGAGAAATCCTGCGTGTCTATATGACATATGATCACATGCTGGATATTCTCTTGTTGACATATATAAGATAAGCTGCTATATCCCTTGGTCGCCCAGATATGTTCAATGCCCCAGACGGTTTAACACGTTTAGATAAACACTGGGCAAAGGAGAATCTTTGTAATATTTTAGGAGCCAGGAGGGAGGCAGAGGAATTAAGAAAGAAATCGGTGAGGGACTTACAAATGTAAAAAACTTTGGCGGGCCCAGAGATGTACCTCTTGGTGATACAGAACATTTGGGAAAGGACACTCATCTTGCGATTTCAGTTAGGTGTAATCAGAAGCAATTTGTGCTTCCCGCTTGGACAGTTTGACCCAAATTCTATACAAATCGGTCCGTGTGATAGGGTGTCCCTACAGTCTTTGATCCATTTTTACTCTGTATTGTGACTTTCATGCTCCATTTAGGTGTCAATTTTAACTCCGCCTGTTGCAGGAAATGTGCTGTGTGCAGTACCGCCCAGCCTTTTTGTGTTTGTGTGCCAGAGGGTTGGGTCCTTTTTAAAGGGAGCCATAGCCTGGTGGAGTAGCATAAACCCCTTGTAATCTTCAATCTTCTTCCTAGGTGTAAAGAAATGGCTCCCTGTTGCAGTTACCCCCCCACTTTTTGCCTGATACTGATGCTGACTTGACTGAGAAGTGTGCTGGGACCCTGCTAACCAGGCCCCAGCACCAGTGTTCCTTCACCTAAAATGTACCATTGTATCCACAATTGGCACGCCCTGGCATTCAGATAAGTCCCTTGTAACTGGTACTTCTAGTACCAAGGGCCCTGATGCCAAGGAAGGTCTCTAAGGGCTGCAGCATGTATTATGCCACCCTAGAGACCCCTCACTCAGCACAGACACACTGCTTACAAGCCTGTGTGTGCTGGTGAGAACAAAATGAGTAAGTCGACATGGCACTCCCCTCAGGGTGCCATGCCAGCCTCTCACTGCCTATGCAGTATAGGTAAGACACCCCTCTAGCAGGCCTTACAGCCCTAAGGCAGGGTGCACTATACCATAGGTGAGGGTACCAGTGCATGAGCACTGTGCCCCTACAGTGTCTAAGCAAAACCTTAGACATTGTAAGTGCAGGGTAGCCATAAGAGTATATGGTCTGGGAGTCTGTCAAACACGAACTCCACAGCACCATAATGGCTACACTGAAAACTGGGAAGTTTGGTATCAAACTTCTCAGCACAATAAATGCACACTGATGCCAGTGTACATTTTATTGTAAAATACACCACAGAGGGCACCTTAGAGGTGCCCCCTGAAACTTAACCGACTGTCTGTGTAGGCTGACTAGTTCCAGCAGCCTGCCACACCAGAGACATGTTGCTGGCCCCATGGGGAGAGTGCCTTTGTCACTCTGAGGCCAGTAACAAAGCCTGCACTGGGTGGAGATGCTAACACCTCCCCCAGGCAGGAGCTGTGACACCTGGCGGTGAGCCTCAAAGGCTCACCCCTTTGTCACAGCCCAGCAGGGCACTCCAGCTTAGTGGAGTTGCCCGCCCCCTCCGGCCACGGCCCCCACTTTTGGCGGCAAGGCTGGAGGGAACAAAGAAAGCAACAAGGAGGAGTCACTGGCCAGTCAGGACAGCCCCTAAGGTGTCCTGAGCTGAGGTGACTCTGACTTTTAGAAATCCTCCATCTTGCAGATGGAGGATTCCCCCAATAGGGTTAGGATTGAGACCCCCTCCCCTTGGGAGGAGGCACAAAGAGGGTGTACCCACCCTCAGGGCTAGTAGCCATTGGCTACTAACCCCCCAGACCTAAACACGCCCTTAAATTTAGTATTTAAGGGCTACCCTGAACCCTAGAAAATCAGATTCCTGCAACTACAAGAAGAAGGACTGCCTAGCTGAAAACCCCTGCAGAGGAAGACCAGAAGACGACAACTGCCTTGGCTCCAGAAACTCACCGGCCTGTCTCCTGCCTTCCAAAGATCCTGCTCCAGCGACGCCTTCCAAAGGGACCAGCGACCTCGACATCCTCTGAGGACTGCCCCTGCTTCGAAAAGACAAGAAACTCCCGAGGACAGCGGACCTGCTCCAAGAAAAGCTGCAACTTTGTTTCCAGCAACTTTAAAGAACCCTGCAAGCTCCCCGCAAGAAGCGTGAGACTTGCAACACTGCACCCGGCGACCCCGACTCGGCTGGTGGAGACCCAACACCTCAGGAGGGACCCCAGGACTACTCTGATACTGTGAGTACCAAAACCTGTCCCCCCTGAGCCCCCACAGCGCCGCCTGCAGAGGGAATCCCGAGGCTTCCCCTGACCGCGACTCTTTGAACCTAAAGTCCCGACGCCTGGGAGAGACCCTGCACCCGCAGCCCCCAGGACCTGAAGGACCGGACTTTCACTGGAGAAGTGACCCCCAGGAGTCCCTCTCCCTTGTCCAAGTGGAGGTTTCCCCGAGGAACCCCCCCCTTGCCTGCCTGCAGCGCTGAAGAGATCCCGAGATCTCTCATAGACTAACATTGCGAACCCGACGCTTGTTTCTACACTGCACCCGGCCGCCCCCGCGCTGCTGAGGGTGAAATTTCTGTGTGGACTTGTGTCCCCCCCGGTGCCCTACAAAACCCCCCTGGTCTGCCCTCCGAAGACGCGGGTACTTACCTGCAAGCAGACCGGAACCGGGGCACCCCCCTTCTCTCCATTCTAGCCTATGTGTTTTGGGCACCACTTTGAACTCTGCACCTGACCGGCCCTGAGCTGCTGGTGTGGTGACTTTGGGGTTGCTCTGAACCCCCAACGGTGGGCTACCTTGGACCAAGAACTAAGCCCTGTAAGTGCCTTACTTACCTGGTTAATCTAACAAATACTTACCTCCCCTAGGAACTGTGAAAATTGCACTAAGTGTCCACTTTTAAAACAGCTATTTGTGAATAACTTGAAAAGTATACATGCAATTTTGATGATTTGAAGTTCCTAAAGTACTTACCTGCAATACCTTTCGAATGAGATATTACATGTAGAATTTGAACCTGTGGTTCTTAAAATAAACTAAGAAAAGATATTTTTCTATAACAAAACCTATTGGCTGGATTTGTCTCTGAGTGTGTGTACCTCATTTATTGTCTATGTGTATGTACAACAAATGCTTAACACTACTCCTTGGATAAGCCTATTGCTCGACCACACTACCACAAAATAGAGCATTAGTATTATCTATTTTTACCACTATTTTACCTCTAAGGGGAACCCTTGGACTCTGTGCATGCTATTCCTTACTTTGAAATAGCACATACAGAGCCAACTTCCTACACTAGGTTTTTATTTATTGAATTTAGTATGAGAAATTATACTTAGATGTATTTTATGTTTTGTAAATATGTGAGTTTTAATCTGTTCTGTTAATTATATGATATGTATTTGTTTTTATGGTTGGATCCATCTAACCGAATAAAGAGAAAAAAAAAAAAGGTTTGTTTATTTTCCATTGGAATTTAACAACCAAGTGCTTTACTTTGTAAAACACCCTATTCCTGAAACTGTTAAATCCTAAAAAATATATATATATATATCAGTAGTTTATTTACAAAACACGAAAAATAAAATAAAAACAGAGACAGTATTAACAAGCATTTGCAATGCAATGGGTCTTTCATTTGCTAGAGTTAGAGCTATGAGAGTTATAAACTCCTAACCAGACTTTTCTTGCCACATAACTTGAAAATCATAACTATAAGTTTCACATAAGCAAGACGATTCACAACGCCACACCACTATGAGCATCAGCGATATGGAGAGGCACAAAAGGAAAAAGAAGTTTGCTCGCAGTCAAACTTATCAGTAAAAGTGCAATTACCCCTGTAACAGGGGTGACAGCCAAGGCGGTAATAAAACCTCTCCAAGGAGGGACAAATGTAAACCATTTACCAATGTCATCAAATGATTTTTGAAGGGAAAGCCCACGAACGAGTGATAGTGATGGGCGTGAGGTGAGCATTGTTTAAAGCCGAGATATATACCAACACGTCGGAAAAGCAGTGCACGTGTGCTAATATGCTTCACCTAAAAAGCAATTCAGGCTAAAACACATATACAACACAAGCAAAAGTTCTAAGCAAAACAACATGAGTTGCAAGTCACAATTGAAGTTGTTTATAAGCAAATCAAATCATACACAGCTTAAGGTTAGGGCACAGGCACGGACATCTGGTTAGCAGGCCTCAGTGCACTCTGAGTAAAAAAAAAAAGAAAAAAAAAAAAACAGAAGCATCAGTCCAAAACGTTAGAGCTATTTCTGACATAGCAGTGTGTGTGATGTCGCTTCCTTCCAACGTGGCGAGCGCAGGTCGCTGCAGATGGTGGAGCCAGCCATTTCCGTGTGCTATTAGTGCCCAGTGTAGCCCAGGCAGCAGAGATTTTGACCCCGGTGTGCGCACAGCCAGGCATGGCCCAGGCGGTGCGGTAAGGGCAGCGAGCGCCTTACTGTCCGGGTGCGAATGGAGCAACTGCAGAGCGAGGGGAAGGCACCGGAGGAGGAGGTTGGGGCGGTGGGAGGCAGGAGCCCGGCAACCACAGCCCCGCCGCACCCATGCATAAGGGCAAAAAGACCAAGAACATGTTCCTGACCTGGGCCCTGGAGAAGATCCTTGCAGACAAGGAGGTGAAGAAGGCGCGCCACTCCCAGCTGTGGAAAGCCTGCGAGGTGGCGCTAGGTTAACACCAGGTGCCAGATTTACAATGTGCAAGGTGCGCAAGGACCATATAAGTGTACCATCACTACTGAAGTTAATTGTAGTGACAAGAAAAAGACTGTAATTAGTATCTGCTTCTCCATTTCCTCGATTGCTCAGGACGCCGGGACGCTGGTTGTGCTGCACAGAGGCCCTTGAGACATTGAGCCCGGGGTGGGCTTGCGCACATCACAC
Organism: Pleurodeles waltl; assembly: GCF_031143425.1. NCBI lineage: Eukaryota > Metazoa > Chordata > Amphibia > Caudata > Salamandridae > Pleurodeles > Pleurodeles waltl. The sequence goes on from NC_090447.1 coordinate 695,147,734, forward strand.
TGAGCGGGACGTGCCAGGGCGCGTGGCCGGGCAAAGACAGGCCCTTCTTCGCCCGATAGAGGCCGGGCTGGGCTAATCCCGGTCTGTGAGCAGCAAGTATAGAGGACTTTCACCTGGTACTTAAGGATCTATACACCATCTTATTAGCTGCCTGTAATGGGGAAACGGAAAGCCACTGATATTGCTGCCCCTCTGAGCGGTATAAAAAATTGAAAAAAGATCAAGTAAGTACAGGAACCACTAAAGACTGGAGTCCTCTTCATGCCATTTACATTATTTGAAGAGGTCGAGGCCATATTCAAAAGTAATTCTCATTCGTCGCCTACTACTGTAGTAGTGGAGTGCCCAATAAGGAGAAAATACTTGAAATGTTCAAGCGGCAAGAGGATACAAGCTGTTTGTATTCCTGCTGAGACTAGTATGACTAAGGATCCTCACGTCCCAGGGGAAATCCCTCATACACTCCGTTGGTACCATCTTGTAGCGACTTGGGAACTTTGGCATGTCAGAGGGACGCTTTACCCACCGGTGCTGACATTTTACCCCTCCCATTAAGCCCAGTTGTTAGGGTGGTTCCCAATATGTTGTGTTCAAATCGATTTGAGCCACTGACAGAGGTTGAAAGTCATCCGGTTTGCACAATATATCCTGCATCAGGAGCTGTTACTGATATTAATACTTCAACTTCCTCTCCTTCTGTTCATTAAGCAAAGGAATTGATTTAGCTCCTGTTCTCCAGAAAATCGATGATATAAAAGCCGTGGTGTTATTATTAATGGGAATTATGAAGGAGAATATAATGCAGTTATAGATGTCAGCAGCCACTTGGGGAGACAAGAGGGTGGGAGTATTGTTCCGTCAAGGTCAGGACCGGAAATCGACACCTTTCCCCAAGTGACAGTTCTGCCCTCACCCCTAGACAATCAAACTACATCTAGCATTGGGGATAGTCAGTCAGTACCTGCAAATGCAAGGTGGAAGCATAATCAAGTTTCCAATTTAAGGAACCACCAGGGATTTCATGCTCATGCTTCTGTTCAGTCATATGTTATTAATGATGGGCCAAGGAGAGAGGATATCCTTTGGCTCCTTGGTAGGAAGGCTACCTCCACTATACCTTCTGCCCATTTTCCCCAATCTCACATTGATACAAATTTTCAGTATGATCAGAGTTTGGGAATGGGACGTAATGACCGTACAATGTATACGATTGATGTGCCCAAGTTATTGCCAGGTGCTTTTGAGAATCATGAGTCTTTGATCAACAAAGCCATTCATTGGCTACGTACCCGACGCAATTGTCTCTCAGTTATTCGCTCGGATATCCTTAAGGTGGAAAGATGCAGCATTTCGGGGTCAAATTAGGATTTTATTTCAGTTTGTTTTTCCAATAGGGCTTTGGTGGTGCAATTAATGGATTTTGAAGCATGTACACAAAATTTAAGGTGTTCGAGAGGGATTGGTATTAGCCTTGCCCTTCATCCTCCTTGTACTCGTTCTATAAGGAACTCTATTCCCACTACAGTTTGTCAATCACATGTGGAACTAAAAACCCCTCTTACATCAACAGTTACTGGATGACTAAATGTTGTTCAGGAAGTGCCTCCGGGGGCATCTAAAGGGGGTTATACACTCTGAGGGGACTGTTATTCCTATTGTTGGTTCTGAGTTGTCTAAGGCTGAGATATTGTTAATGTCATGGAACTTAGCAGGACTAGGTAGGAAATGGGGAGATTTAGAGTGGATTACCTATATTAATTGTCAAGATGTTTTTTTGTTTTTTTTTCAGGAAACCTGGGCTGAGGAACCGATTTATATACAAGGGTTTACGTCATATAGCATTCCTGCCTAACCCCCAGAGAAGGGCTTAGGTCGCGCAAAAGGAGGTTAATTGATGTTAATAAATAAGAAGTTACATTGTGACCATTCGCCACTAAAAAGAGATTCAGTGGACATACTGGGAGTTCAACTCACATTTCATCAGGATTTCAAGATTATTTTAATGTTTATGCCCGTTTGGTATCTCGGGGATCTGAGTCTCAGACATTATGCCAATTGTTTGAATTTTTTTATTCTTTGCACCCATCGATTTTGCTAGTTATAGGAGGTGATCTGAACTGTACTTTTGAACCCTCTATTTTGAATAATGGGTTAACTGATGAAGAAGATGAATTGTGGGGAATCCCGCAATTAATGAATACTACCCAGTGTACTAGTTCCTGTGTGGCCTCTCAGTTGGCTACAGTAGGTTTAAAATACGGACTTAGGGCCTGCAACGGACGTACGTCTTCAGATTTAAATATGGCACCCACATTCAAAAGAGGTATTTCTTCCAGTACTATGGACTACTTCCAATTGGATGTTAGGTTGTGGCCTTTATTAAAAGACATGAAGGTGGAATCTCGTTGCAAGAGCGACCATAATCCCTTGCTTCTTACCTTGTGTGGAGATGTATTTAGGAGATCTTTACACATTCAACGTACAGTGGTCCTTACTCCACTGTTGAGTAATAATCATACAAGAGTTTGTTGGCCGAAGGTATTGTCCAACCCCTATTTAATAACTGGGATTTATAATGCTTTTATCAATGAGATAGTTTATGAAGAATATGAAGTCAGCAATATTCCCATCCTTAGCATCCATAAATCACTGTTGAAGAAACTGCAGAGTTTCTTCTATAAAAACATCTCTTCTAAATCTTTAGTTCCTAACACAATGGCTACTAATGTATGGTTTAATGAGGATTGTGTAAAGGATAAGTTGGCGTTAAAAACTGCAATCATGAATGGTTCCCTGGGGGAGATTCGCTCAACTAGATGCATATATAAAAAGGCCACAATGCACGCGAAAAAGCTATGGGAAGATTCTGTCTGGTAGGATTTGCTTGTTGTAATTAAATTAAATAAGAATACATTATTGTGGGAGCTATTATCCAAAAGACAGAGGGAATAAGAGCAGCATTAGGAATCATATACAATCTGAGACTTGGGTGATTCATTTCACCCAACTTTATGCTGCTCCCCTGTAAGGAAATGCCTCCTTGGCATGGTTACCCCCTGACTTTTTGCCTTTGCTGATACTAAGTTTTGATTTGAAAGTGTGCCGAGGCCTGCTAACCAGGCCCCAGCACCAGTGTTCTTTCCCTAACCTGTACTTTTGTTTCCACAATTGGCACACCCTGGCATCCAGGTAAGTCCCTTGTAACTGGTACCCCTAGTACCAAGGGCCCTGATGCCAGGGAAGGTCTCTAAGGGCTGCAGCATGTCTTATGCCACCCTGGGGACCCCTCACTCAGCACAGACACACTGCTTGCCAGCTTGTGTGTGCTGGTGAGGACAAAACAAGTAAGTCGACATGGCACTCCCCTCAGGGTGCCATGCCAACCTCACACTGCCTATGAAGTATAGATAAGTCACCCCTCTAGCAGGCCTTACAGCCCTAAGGCAGGGTGCACTATGCCATAGGTGAGGGGATAAGTGCTTGAGCACTATGCCCCTACAGTGTCTAAGCAAAACCTTAGACATTGTAAGTGTAGGGTAGCCATAAGAGTATATGGTCTGGGAGTCTGTCAAGCACGAACTCCACAGCACCATAATGGCTACACTGAAAACTGTGAAGTTTGGTATCAAACTTCTCAGCACAATAAATGCACACTAATGCCAGTGTACATTTTATTATAACATACACCCCAGAGGGCACCTTAGAGGTGCCCCCTGAAACCTTAACCAACTTTCCGTGTAGGCTGACTAGTTTTAGCAGCCTGCCACACACCAGACATGTTGCTGGCCACATGGGGAGGAGTGCCTTTGTCACTCTGTGGCTAGTAACAAAGCCTGTACTGGGTGGAGATGCTTATCACCTCCCCCTGCAGGAGCTGTAACACCTGGCGGTGAGCCTCAAAGGCTCACCCCCTTTGTTACAGCACCCCAGGGCACTCCAGCTTGTGGAGTTGCCCGCCCCCTCCGGCCACGGCCCCACTTTTGGCGGCAAGGCCGGAGGAGATAATGAGAAAAACAAGGAGGAGTCACTGGCCAGTCAGGACAGCCCCTAAGGTGTCCTGAGCTGAGGTGACTGATTTTAGAAATCCTCCATCTTGCAGATGGAGGATTCCCCCAATAGGATTAGGGATGTGCCCCCCTCCCCTCAGGGAGGAGGCACAAAGAGGGTGTAGCAAACCCTCAGGGCTAGTAGCCACTGGCTACTAACCCCCCAGACCTAAACACACCCCTAAATTCAGTATTAGGGGCTCCCCAGAACCTAGGAACTCAGATTCCTGCAACCTAAGAAGAAGAGGACTGCTGAGCTGAAAAACCCTGCAGAGAAGATGGAGACACCAACTGCCTTGGCCACAGCTCTACAGACACTGCTCCAGCGACGCTTTCCACAGGGCCAGCGACCTCTGAAGCCTCAGGGGACTGCCCTGCATCTAGAAGGACCAAGAACTCCCGAGGACAGTGGCTCTGTTCACCAAAGATTGCAACTTTGCAACCAAGAAGCAACGTTGAAATAACATGCGTTTCCAGCTGGAAGCTTGAGACTTGGCACTCTGCACCAGACGCACCCGGCTCAACTTGTGGGGAACAATCACTTCAGGGAGGACTCCCCGGCGACTGCGAGACCGTGAGTAGCCAGAGTTGACCCCCCTGAGCCCCCACAGCGACACCTGCAGAGGGAATCCCGAGGCACCCCCTGACCGCCACTGCCTGCTTCAAAGACCCGACACCTGGTAAAGGCACTGCATCCGCAGCCCCCAGGACCTGAAGGATCCGACCTCCAGTGCAGGAGCGACCCCCAGGTGGCCCTCTCCCTTGCCCAGGTGGTGACTACCCCGAGGAGCCCCCCCCCTTGCCTGCATCGCTGAAGAGACCCCTTGGGCTCCCATTGCTTTCTATTGAAAACCCAACGCTTGTTTGCACACTGCACCCGGCTGCCCCCGTGCTGCTGAGGGTGTACTTTCTGTGTGGACTTGTGTCCCCCCCGGTGCCCTACAAAACCCCCCTGGTCTGCCCTCCGAAGACGCGGGTACTTACCTGCTGGCAGACTGGAACCGGGGCACCCCTTTCTCCATTGAAGCCTATGCGTTCTGGGCACCACTTTGACCTCTGCACCTGACCGGCCCTGAGCTGCTGGTGTGGTAACTTTGGGGTTTCTCTGAACCCCCAACGGTGGGCTACCTTGGACCCAAACTTGAACGCCGTAGGTGGTTTACTTACCTGCAAAAACTAACAAACACTTACCTCCCCCAGGAACTGTTGAAAATTGCACTGTGTCTAGTTTTAAAATAGCTATATGTCAATTATGTGAAAACTGTATATGCTATTTTGCTAATTCAAAGTTCCTAAAGTACCTACCTGAAATACCTTTCATTTGAAGTATTATTTGTAAATCTTGAACCTGTGGTTCTTAAAATAAACTAAGAAAATATATTTTTCTATACAAAAACCTATTGGCCTGGAATTGTCTCTGAGTGTGTGTTCCTCATTTATTGCCTGTGTGTGTACAACAAATGCTTAACACTACCCTTTGATAAGCCTACTGCTCGACCACACTACCACAAAATAGAGCATTAGAAATATCTCTTTTTGCCACTATCTTACCTCTAAGGGGAACCCTTGGACTCTGTGCATACTATTCCATCTTTGAAATAGTGCATACAGAGCCAACTTCCTACATCCCCCTAACTCACCAAACAGTAGCTTTTGTGATCCAGCCCCCTCACCACCACCTACTTCTAGCTGTTGTTTTGACCTACCTTGCCAGGATACTCATACTCCAGCAGACTGTATTTTCTTCTCTTTAGAGGAAATATTAGGTGCAATTAATTCCCTAAAATCAGGCAAGGCCCCTGGACCAGATAAGATACTGGGAGATTTATATAAATCGGAACCAATTATTTGGCCCTGGTATATAAATCTGCTCTCAAATAAAATTGCTACAGGTGGTGCAATTCCGAGTACTTGGAAAGGTGCTGAAATAATTCCAATTTATAAAAAAGGAAACGCAAACTTGCCTGTTAATTATAGACCTATTAGTCTTATTGATAATTTACAGAAAATCTTTGCCACACAACTTCTGGAGAGACTCATGAATTGGGCACAAGATCATCAGGTTTTTTTTACCATTGCAGGCGCGGTTTCGTCCCAAAACCAGTACAATAGATCAGGTATTTAGATCAGTGCTTCTATATTGGAAGTATGTAGTCCTTGCCAAGCAACCCTTATATGTTGTTTCTGTGGACCTACGATCAGCCTTTGATCTGGTCTCGAGAGAGAAGCTACGGGAAGTACTACTTAGGCTGAAAATTCCATTTAATATAGTTGATCTTCTACGGTGGCTACATGAGAATACTTATGCACAAATGAGGTGGGGAGACCAAGGAGAGTTCACAGAAAAAAATCCCTATTCAGAGGGGTGTTCACCAAGGTTGTGTTATGGCTCCCGCTTTTATTTACTCTATTTATTAATGAGGTGGTACCAATATTGCTTTCTTTCCAAAATGACACCACAACATTGAATGCTCAAAAGATCCCTATTTTACTTTTTGCCGATGATTCACTCCTTATTTCTAAGACTCCGATGGGTCTTCCAATTCTTGTTGATCGATTTAAATCTTTTTGTATGGATTATGGTTTGGAGTTGAATGCTAACAAAACTAAGTTAATGGTGTTTGGCCCAGGTTCTCGTGGGAGATGCACCATTAACTTGGATAGGTCTTCATTATCTCGGGTTACCTCTATAGATTATTTAGGTGTGAGGATATCAAGTAATTTGCAATGGGAGGATTAGATTGGCCAGAGTGTGGGGCTTCTTCAGAATAGAGCAGCCGCTATCTTGCATTTTTATAAAAGTCGTGTACCTAAAGCCGTTTCTCCTGCTATTAAAATTTATCTGGCTAGGGCGCAGTGAGCAGCCAGCTGCCTATGGTGCTGAAATATGGGGATTTTCTGATTGTAAAAGATTATCTGTGGGAGAAAACAATTTTGCTAGGGCCGTAATTGATTGCCCACGTAGTACCCCTTTAATACCACTGCTTTTGGATCTTTGGTTCAAACGTATAATGGATATGATAATCTTAAAATCTCTACTCTACCGGGTAAGGATTTGGACTTCTCCCGAACTTGCTATATACAGGGACTCTTTTTGTGATCTTTCAAAGAGACCAAATGTGACTTCCATTCCATGGGTCAAACATGTGTCAAATTGGTTTCACATTCTGGGACTGAAAAGCTTGGAAAAAACTCTCAACTCCGTTTTGAAAACAACTTATTGGTCCTATGTAAGAACGGAGTTAATCCGTAGCAAATCCAATGGTCGTTTCACTAACCCTTTTATGGACTTTAAGTGGGTTTCCCAGTTTGAACCATATCTTGATCTTGTATCTGATCTACGGGGGAAGGGGTTGTATTCACATTTCCATTTTGGGAATCTACCGCTGTTATCTTTATCAAGTAGTTGGGGGTCTACTCCATTATCTGACTTATGTCCTTTATGTAATGGCAGCTCAAAAACGGTGGAGCATTTTATGTTTTTTTTTTTTTGCCCCGCCTACTCTATCCCACGATCAAAATGGATTTGTACTATCTGTCGAGCCTTGGGCCTGAACCAGTGTTGTACAGCAATGAGGATTTTAAGGAGCGACACTTCTAAACCTTTGATTGTGGCAGTTAGCAAGTTCCTTGTGGCTGCATGGTATATACGAAGTAGTTTTTTAAAATAGTAGCTTTTTATGACTAATTTTAAATATACAGTATTCTTAAACATTTTATGCTTATGATTATATTTTATAAGATGGTTATATAATGTTATATTTTTCCTTTTTCTATATCTTCTTGAATTTTAATTGTATTATGATGATGCTTTGATGGTTATGTTGACCGAATAAAGCTTGTGTTGATGATGATAGGAGGTAACCATAAAAAATAAGCATTGGCAGAGCCAATAGGTTTTACCTCAGCGAACTCTTGTTTTGTCAATGTTTTTTTGATATGTTACACAGCAGCACTAGCTATTGTGCAGCATGTCTTACAGCTAACAAAAAAGCAGTAAGGCGCTGTCAATGTATAGACATGTTGCACAGCGCCATTAATTGCTGTACAACATGCTTTAAAAAGCTTTTTATAAAGCTATGACGCGGACAGCGTTGACCATCTCATACTGCTTTTTTTTTTTTTTTTTTTTCTTTACTTCAAGACATGCTGCATAGTTGCTAGCACTGCTATGTAACATGTCTAAAAAACACAAACAAAACAATTTCTGAGGTGAAACCTAAAGGCTTTGTCAACGCTTGTTTGTGAAAGCTGACGCTTAGTTTTCTGCATTGGGCATCTACTGCAAGCAAAAGACAAATATGGGATAAGCAGGAGAAGAAAAAGATGAAAAAAGCATCACAAATTGATAAAGCAAAAAGCTGCAAGAAGAAGGGAAAGGAGCAGGAAGTGGATATAAATGGAATAAAAAGGTGCCACGTAACTGTAGAATTCTGCTACCTCAAACCACATGCCATCTCTCCCAAGCTAAAAATCAGCGCTCTGTGTAGACTTACGGCTGGGCCTGGGAAAGGCACACCTTCGCTTTACTTGTAAGCAGTGCTTATTTGAGCCGGTGCGGGGCACCAGCACTTCCTTTTCAGGGCAGGAACTTATATTTGTGCATCACTTTGAGCAAAACACACAAATATGGGATAGGTAGGGAAATAGACGAAACAGTGTCACAAATTGAGAAAGCAAAAAGCTGCAAAAAGAAGGTAAAGGAGCAGGAAGTGGATATAAATGGATTAAAAAGCCTCAAGATAACTTTAGAATTACACTACCTCAGCATTCAATCATCACACATTTAAATGTCTTTGTTCAAGACCAGCATCTGTTTGTATAAGGGAAAAAAAAGGAAAGAGGAAAGAAAACAGGGTGGCTGGGTGTTTAAACAGCAAGGTGCTATCATGTGACAACGAGAATCACTCCTAGATACTATAAAATGCTTCAAGTAAAAGAAAAATAAATTGAGATTCCGTCTCTAAAGCGCCAGAGAGAGAGAGAAAGAGAGAAAGAAAGATAAGGAGCTTGACTGACTCCCTAAAGTGCCATCACTGCAACCTCACGGGAAGTAATCCTTAAATGGCCTAACGCTCTGTGATCCTTGTCAACATACTTGATTTCACTGCATCTCCGCCATCAGTGGTGCATAAAAACATAATTATTAAGTGCTATATAAAACAAGCAACAACGTGGGAGGGGTGGTGGGGACTTGCAGACGCAAACAGGAAACTCATGGACAGGCATGAGGTGCTAGGGGACGGCAGCGTGTGCTGCATCAGAAGAAAAAAGTAGTGCAACAGAAACTAATTAAATGGCCAGAAGTGAACGGATGCATGTAACCGGGTCACTCCGCAAGGCATATCAAAAGAGCCTTAAAGCGGGACAAATGTAAAGCATTTACTAACTAAATGAAGGGATTTTTTTAAAAGCAGGCCCAGGAAAGAATGAAAGTGATGGCCATTAAATGGGCATGGTTAAAGCAGACAGCATACATTACAACACGCTGAAAAGCAGACCCTGCACTCAAATTGTCTAAGGTTTGTAAGTTAGCGGTTTCCTCAAAACCCCTAATATCAGTCTCATATGCAGCAGCACAGAGGCCTTCGGAATGAAATATTTGGATCGAGGTGGAAAGTGGCTTATTTCCCTGTCTGGTGGCAAAACTGCAAATAGAAGAAATAGATCAGGTCCTGGAGGTTTTTTTTAATGAGCTAAAGCAGTAGACCAAGAGCCCTTTTGGTCAAAGTGAACTCCCAGGTACAAACCACCATATACTTGCAAGGTTTCTTTGCCAGCAATACAATACTGGCAGGATTTGCTGGATTTTGGGCCGGCCACCATAATAGGAGACTTTACAGAAGTAATTGACAGGTCCAGAGAAATCATAGAAGCTTCAAAGGAGTGCAGTAGATGCTTTATGCCAAGTGGTGTGCAGGGTGACAAGACTTCATCATTGGCATAAAGATGTGCTGGGATCGGTCTACCACAAGCTGTGGGCAGATCTTGAACACCTTGAAAGGCAGATTCAAGCTGATTAATATGGAGTAAATCAAAAGGTAAATAAAATGCAGCCTGTCTGACCCCCACCCCTCCTTAACCTCAAAATTCACTATGAACTGGCCATTCTTTCCACGTCTTACAACAGCAGCCATGTCCTTGTGAAGGTGTCTTAAAAAAGGTAAATGTCAACATCCACTCTGATTAAGATGCAACAAAGACCAGCGTTGGGCTCTGTTGACACGATTGAACGCGGATGAAAGATCCATGAAGGCCATGTGTAAGGAATTCCCACTTTGCTACAACACATTTAATAAACAATAAATGTAAATTCAAGCACTAGTTAAAAGTGCTCCATTTAGGTCTAAGACCAAACTGTAAATCATATATAATCCAGTTTTTTTCTGGCCAGGAAGTTAATCTTGTCCGAATCGCCCAACCCACGACCTTCACTACTGTTTTGATTAAAGAGATGGGGCGACAGCAGCGAGGTTACCCTTAATCTCACTTTTCAAAAATAGGCCCAATGACAGTTTAAAACCATGAGCTAGACAAACCTTGTCTAACTGCAGCGTTTAAAACCTGTTTAAACAATGGGGCCCATAAAGTGTGCTCTAACAGAAATAATCAGCATTCACCCCATCCGGTCCTGAAGGCTAAAAAGGGCCTCCTGTACCTTGTCCAGGTCAAACACAATATTAGAAACGCCCAAGACCTGCTCAGTGTGGGGCTAGTAGCCGGAGTTGTAGACCCAATCAAAGTGTTTGAGCCAGCATGCCAGAAGAACGTGGGAGCAGTCAAAATTCCCATCGGCCATAGTGAACACAGATGATTCACAGTTACTCACCAAAGTGTGCTCTGAAATAGGGCTCAAGCCTGCAAGAACTTATCCCAGGCGTCCTCTGTCAAGAACCTTTTCCTATCTTTTAGGGCCTTTCCGGTAAGATAGTCGCCGCAAGGCAACCAAAGCTTTATCCCTAGGTTGAGGTCTCAATGCTTTTTCTAAATCCATGTGCACACGGGAGCACCTATTATCAAACCAGCAAGGGAGTGGGGTGAGTTTCAATCCTTAGGACAGAATTCACTGAGCGACAAACCGGTCAGACGGTGACAAGGATATCATCTTCACAGGTCTCCCTTCCAGAGGCACTTATCAAATGCCCTGGAACGTAAAACTATTACATTTCTGAGGAGGGTCTCAGGATTATGCTTGCTAACTTTAGCCCTTATGCCCCCGAGCTAAGGGTAAAATGGCTACCGTGCTGAGATTAGAAATACAAAGACCATTATCTCTGAGCACAAAATTAGAATTAGCCCAGCCTAATGAGCCTATGTGCTATAACCGTAAAGTGTTTAGTAAGTGCCACAGGACAGAGGAAATAAAAATATTATCAATTATTGTGACCAATCCTCTCTCAAAGAGGGACAACGTACTGAGGACTTGGTTTATGGCAAAGCGTATGGTGAAGATTAAAGTCATTTTAAAAAGTGTTCAGATAATTTCCTTCCAATGAGTGGAAAATATAAGGAGTGGACAACAGGGCATATTTGCTCTCTAACCCAAATGGGCGCCCTGGCTCCTCACAGGTGTTTATATTAAAGTCACCAGTTATGATCAAGGGAATAAATAAGAATATGATATTTCTATTACGAGTAAAACAGCGCAAAGAGCCATCAGATGTTTAGTCCTATCACAGGACAAAGGAGAATTATATAAATTGATGAGCACCACAATTAATTTTGGGAAATGGTAGGCTATCAGCTAAAATATGTTGTGAGCCCGTGACCAGCTGGGAAATTTCACAAACCAGTTTCTAAGAAACCAGAGTAATTAGGCCCCATTTTTCTCGGCCAAATAACGAGACCGTGCTAGTGAAAAGAAAGAAGTAAAACCATTTAAATAAAAGAAAACAATCAGCGACCCAGGTTTACTGAATACAGATAATATTAAAATGCCTGATAAAACTGAGCTAAATACTACTGTGTTTCTTTGAGTTTAAGCCTGCGATGTTTCACCCAAGAATGTCAATGGCAAAATCAGTATGCCCTCTGACATTAGACTCTGGAAGCTAGGGAGCAGAGTATGCTCAGAGGGGAGGACAGTCTATCTTTACAGTCCAATGAGCCTAGGGGCTCAAACTAATTAAATTTAGAGATATTAAAAACCTGTCTTGAGTTTTGATCTATAACCGGCCATAACCCCAGCCTAGAGGGGAATAAAGTCGGAGCGTGCAAGGTTGGAAGATAAACATAAAAGCCTAATGGGCACACAAATAGATGAAATAGCAGCAGATCCCTGAAAGACATGAGAGCAAAATACCATCCATCTCAGGTGTGTCTAAGTTAATTACCACACAGTCCCCATCAAAGACCTTCTGGCCTGCGTCCACCCAATCACCTGCTCCAACCATCTTGACATGATTGAATAAAAAAAGGTTATCCCTCATCCGCACATTGCCTCAGTGTACGGCTTTATTAACTGTTGTGTGAATTCATGAAACCCCACCTTTAACCGACGAACATTAGCCAGGACTCCAATGTATGGTGTTGCATCAGGGAGCAGTGAAAGTATATGAAGCTGTGTACCTGATTTGGCGCCAACAATTAGGGCAAGACGGTCTGTCGGTAGACTGTCTGTTAGGGAGACCAGAAGGAGCAGACTGAGAAGACAGATTGCAGTCCAAAAAAGTAGATTTACAAGCTGTAAAAGACGATAGCCTGTGGAGCTGCTGGGGTGGTTCCTGGGCACTTAACACAACATTGGTAGGATTTTGAGCCAAAGCTGCCAGGTCTCTAGCTCTCTGATAACTAGATAGACAAGTGATTTGTGTTGTAGGACCACTTGGCGCATGCAAGACAGTGTTGCTTTCAGACCAGACCTTCATTCCCCTTGGTACCCAAAGTCTCAATATGATCTCTCAACCCTTTAAGGGTAATGTCAATAGAAGAAAGTCTTTGATAAATATGCTCCAAAGAAGTCTTCAAGAGGAATTTCACTTTGGCTAATAACCCAGACAAGAGTGCACCCATGTGCAGGGTGGAGAAAGCAGAGGAAGCCCCACGGCTTCCAAGTCTGTTGGCGCTGGGGTAGTATACCAAGTACTATCCACTTCGCCATACTTGTGACCTGGTTTGCAAGTACTTGTGTCACACCTTTGGCTGAGATTGCGCCTTTCTTTCTTTTCCCAGTGGGTCAGGTCTGGACTGATAGTAAATCCTTGGACAGAAGGTGACTGGTTGCAGCAACTGACAATGTTGAGACTGTGTCTACGAGAACGGAGGACAGAACAGAATTGATGTTAGTAGAGGCCATTGCAGATCGACAGTTGGCCATAAGATCAACAGTGGGGGGCCTAGCCGAAGTGTTAAAATTAAGACAAAGTTCCTCCTCAACAGGGGCTAATTTGTCCCTTATGGCCCTAACAGCTGAAGTAAGAATAGAAATTATCAAGGAATTTTTATGTTTACTTGGAATAGCACAATCTGGAGCAAAGGGAGAGTTTTCTCCTTTCCTCCACAGTATTGCCAGAAATGAGACGAGAAAGATGGGGCCCATCCTAGCCTCGTACAGGTACAGATGGCCCACTCTTGGCCCAAGCACATCCGACTTGCTGGAAGCCACTTCGCGCTTTATAGCGCTCCTCGTGTCAATTCCTTCACCTCAGACCACTGGGAATTATGGTGATGTAGTCCTGCCCCAACAGCACCAGCACAAATTGTCCCGCTTTTAGGAAGCCGCTTCACAGTATAGCACACTCCCCCTCACACACAGCCCCACATTCGCCAATAATCACAATCAATCTGCTGAGGTGACAAAGAGGTCTGGGCGTGGAGTGGATGTATGGGGGAGGGGAATTGGGAGGCAGGGGAGGGAGTGGCAAACGCTGTATAGTTCTAATCTCCACTGGTCTTCTAAGGTGATGGAGTCTTGCCCCAACAGCAACAATAATAAGTTTCCCACTTGCAGGAAGATGCTTCATTCTATATTGTGCCCCCCAACCCATGGCCCCACCTTTACCTCAGCAGACTAGGTGGGATTATGGGCGATGTAGTACTGCCCCAACAGCACCAGGTGAAAGTGTCCCCTGCTTGTCATGTTAAGGCCAACCTTATACAAGGAGTTCAATGCTTTACTACTGGAGTTGATAGGAAGCTCTGGTAGACAGAGTGGCGCTCAAAACAACTAAGCTCCAAACAGGGGAAGCAGGTCTGGCAATGAGCTTAACTATCTTGTGTCCCAAATTTAATGGGCTTGTAAAAAGATAGTAGGGCCAGTCATCAAGAAATCTAGTTCTTAGGCAAAGCAGTTGGGAAAGAAATCAAAAGTATACTCTCCCTATGGACAGCAAGGTTCACTTAAGTAATCCCAAAACTCATCCACATCGCTCCTTATTGCTGGGTTAGGTGCACCATGAAGACGATACATCAGGTGCATATGAACCTAATTAACTGTTATAATACAATGGCCAAAAAGTGTTGGGGGAAAAGAAGTGGACAATGGCAAAAGTGTGGACAGTGCATGACCTTTCTGAGAAGGTCACAAGAAATTATCAACGTAGGTTCTGGACATTTTTCTTCATTTTCATGTATACCCAGAGCAATGCACTTAATTTGGCACTGCGTCTCAGAAGAGCCTTTAACCCATGTTGCACTTCGGAACAAGCTTACAACTAGCGATGAGAGAAGACAGATCAGTAAGCGACACCAAACAAAAGCTCTTACAACATAAATGGGAGGAATAGTTGGGTTGGAAACTCCCAGGATTGGGTAGAACATACCCCGGCATTCTCACAATGTATTCCATATGCAGTAGTTTTTTTGCAGGTTTCATACAATAAGGAATTCCCCGATGGCCAAAGAATTATGTCTATGGATTACTGGGTCTTATGCTGAGAAATAAAAAAAAATAAAAAATAAAAAAAAAAAAATCTAAAACAGTTATTGATCGGACCATGCTGCTTGTGAAGCACTTGAGCTCACTCAAATGCAAATCACAAGGTCCCTGTTAGCTCAAAGAGTTCTCAAAATGGGCCGAAACTGAAAACAGAGTGCTTGAGAGAGAAAAATAAGAAGGGGGCAAGAAAGACAAAATTGGGTAGCTGAATGGGAGGCAATCAGAGGACAGGCAGCTCTAAACATGGATAGTGACCAAAAGGAGTTGGAAGCAAAATGCTAAGATCCAGTCATCTGAAAATTCCACAGAGTAAGACACAGAAACAGGAAGCATTCAAGAAAGTATCAGCCTTGGTGCCACAATGTAAACTGATAACACAACGATGGCACTATTTATTACCAACGATCAGATACACACACCATTATCTACAGATTAAATGGAATGTTAACATCCGGTAACTTAAGGGAAACAGGCAATAGAAATGACAAACTCAAAATCAGAGGGTTGTTTCTCTTCTCTTGCCGTTCTTAGTATGCAATATTGTAACAAGACTAATGTATACTGAACATAATGTCACTGTTGGAATGGACAACAAGGTACATACTTAAATTAACCTTATCAAATATATAGTAATTGTTCTACAGCTAAGTCAATCAAGATATATATTTTTTTTAATGGCATCTATACCACCCCCTAACATAATCATTTGACATCGACTTATTGACATTACTGGTCTTTATACTGATTTCTACTCGGAGAAAGTAGCTGTGGCTGCTAGGTAACAATTAGGCATCAGTAAGTGCGTCCATGAAGATATGAGTGCAGAGTTGAGAAGATGTATACAGTGTTGGGCAACGGGGGATGAATTAGCATGATTACACAAGACTTAATGCAGACAATTCTTTGCAGAAGCCTATGACGCAATGAAATGCTGTAAAGTACTCTGACGCCCTCGGCCTTCCCAGCTTCCCAATTTCAAGCCCAATTTTTACTTCCTGCTGGCTGAATGAAGAAGTGAGTTAGAGGGGACAAACTGCTCATACAGAACAACACTTATCACAGGAAACTAACAACTATCTAACTAAGTGGTTCTTAACCTGTGGTTCGGGGACCCCTTAGAGTCCACGAAGCCCACTCAGGGGATCCGCCACTGCTTAAAAAATGAAATAAAATTAACAAATTAGTAAAGTGTGTATAATTAAAGAAGCAAAATTGAAAATAACAAAACATTCTGTAAAAGTGAAGGAATTCTAAACTGGAAGCTAACAAATTAGTATCCTCAGATTGATTTGTGGAAGCAGTACAAGTGCATCAAACAGACTATAGTATATAGGACGAGTGGCCTCAATTTAATTTTGATTTTTTATATATTTGTGCATTAAATAAAATATTTAGTGATTCGTGTACTTGTTTAATAAATGTTTTTCTGTATTTTTTTTTATTGTTTTGCAGTTCCAATCATCAAAAATGCTTAAGGTGGGGTACCGAGGTTCCAGTAATAACTTTAGGGTCCATAGATTTCAATATGATTCTGTGTAGGGTCCACTGAGCCCAATAATGATTAAGTGGGGGTCCACAGAAGTCAAAGGGGTATGAACCATTGATATAGCTCCTCTCACTGCAGGGTATTCATAAGGCATTTAATGAAATTGTATGGAAACGTAATTTACCCCTAAAGGCGAGTACCTTGTTGACATAAATGTTTGTAACCCCAATGAGAAGATAACAAAAGCTGTGCTTTTGCCTTTTACAATCAACTGTTATCTCCAAGTACTCTATTCCAGGCCTCTTATTGTATTCTGTACACCTTTCGTGCATATTGCATTAATTGTTTAGAGTCAACAAACAAATGTACAGAGCTTTTTTTTTTTTAACATTTCAATACTGGAAAATACACTCCGTCATTTACAACAGATCACTTCGGTAAAATATAAATATTGAGCATTTCTTACCGATATTGATTGTGGCTTGCCTGCTGATAATTTCCCGTGAAAGAGGAGTCAGCTTACTAACATCCTGTAGGGACAGAAATTTCAGTTACATCCTATGCAGAAGCAACACACAGAACTCTGAATACCTACAGCACACTATAAGTAAGAGTTACTATATTTCAACTGAGAACATAAGAGAAACGTACTCATTTTTCACTGATCCACAGTTTTTCATTAACGGCATCAAATACATCATGAATTTGTCATAAATATTTATGCTCCAATTTGCCACTCACAAATGACTCAATCGCTTGAAACTGAACTCCAACACGAAAACTTGCAAAAAGAAAGTACCGGACACTGAAAAATAACTTCATACATTTGAATACATATTAGAACCACTCAAATGGAGACAGTTCCAACTTGCTATTAAATAGAAAGAAATGAAGGCTTCAGCAACGGAAAAGCTTGTGTTCTGGTATTAATAAATATAAATGGCATCCTCAGCATGCCTGATTTTAGGCAAAACTTGTCCTAAATTGGGTTTACAGTTCTAAAGGCTAGAGTGGTGGGCTACTGTGCATAATCAAACCCACAAGTGTATTACAGTTAATTATTTAAATTGACAACAACCAATTTAAATGCAACAGTATGCTCTCGTGGAAGACATAACCTGGTGAGTTGTCAAAGAACCAGATATGTTTCAGAGAACAACTGAAAGACTGTACTGAGTCTCAGGGAAGAGTTGTTGGGGTTAATCCAGGGAGACTAACATGGATTAAGGATTTAAAATATGGAAAAGGAGTATGGTGCCTACCCGTGGTTCTCCATTAGGGATATGGGGGGTTGCACATTGGATGAACCTTCCAGAAACAGAGCGTTTAGCAACGGGGGTGGGGGGAGAGAATTATACAAACATGCCGGAACTGGTCCCCAACCCAGCTATCTCCAGTGCCAGCTGCGCTGCCAGCCCTGTCTCTGATGCCTAAAGACTTGCTGCTGTTTCACCATCTGACTTTTGCAAACTGCTCTTTCTGTTCTGCTCTTTCCTTGGACCTTAATCTCTTGACTTCTGTTAGCTGCTCTCTGTCCTGTTCTTTTTTTAGCTCATATTTCTACTGATTCCTTGATCTTAATCCTTGGTTTTAGCCCACTGCTCTTTGTCCTTTCTTTTTTCTGCTCATTCCTTTATCTCACTCACTCTTCTCCTGCCCGTTTTCCCACCTCCCGTCTAACCCCCTCGCCTGATCGCTCTTCTCCTGTCTAGCACCGCCCACCACGTCCCAGCACCCCTCCCTCCTCCCAGGATCTAATTAATGGAGGCCGGAGTGTGGGCACACCAAAGGCAAGCCTGTCTGCGCCCAGCACCATGACCCCTAGACCTCAGCCCAGTAGCAGATATTGCACCATCGCACTCCATGCCCTGAACATAGGATGACTGAGCAAATGCTGCAGCCACACCATACTGCACTTCACTGTAGGATCGTTGTCCTGTGCCAAATGCACCTTCTCCTGCACCAGCACGACCACCACCACATCACAAAACACTACACCGACCTCTTGTCACACCACGGCAAAAATGACACACCAACTGAACTGCTTACTCCTCAACACGCACTCCATGCGCAAGCATGCCACCAAATTATGGGATCTCCTCACCACCTTCAAACCTGACAGTCTTCCTCAACAAGACTTGGCTTAACCCCACATCTCCCCCAGACATTGCCACTGCAATTACAGACTAATATAAAATTACTCCCCAGGACCGCACCAACAAGCCAGGAGGAGGAACAGCCATCATCCACAAGAACATACAGTGCACCACCACACCCCCTCACCCCCCAATGGAACATCTCAACTTCAAGCACCACATCGACGATAAGACACCTATCAGAGGCACCTTTGCATACCGAAGCCCCAGGTATGTGTTCCAACTCTGCAACACCATTGCAGACTTCAAGGAACCCCTAGCCTTAGACTCCAAGGACTAATACTTCCTAGATAACCTAATTTTCCACATCAGCGACCCAAACACCACCACCACCACACAACTCCTAAAAAATATGAGCATCCTCGCATTGACTGAAATCATCCACAAGGTAGGACATATACTCAACCCCATCTTCACCTTCAGCAACCGCCTCAAATACAGCCATGTCACAGAACTTACCTGGACTGATCACTACATCATCCACTTCATCTCCAGCCCTAGCACCGCCACCCCCAAGATGATCGAAATCCCCCACCGGAGGTGGAACAAAGTAGTATCAGAGACCACATGCTCATCACCTCCAACCCTGCCGCCACCACCACCAACCTCGAACAAAGAGTTAAGAACGACAATGCTTGGATCACCAATTGAGCAGACAGCATCATCCCAATCAAGAACAAAAAAGGGCAGCTGGTATACCCAACTCAGAACAGCAAAACAAGACAGCAAATAGCCTAAAAGGAGGTGGCCCACCAGCAAAGGCAACTCCAACAGGGCAGCCTTCAAGACCTTCCTCAACCTCTACCACCTCCTGCTGAGGGAAACAAAGAAGTCAGTCTAAGCTGTACACATAGAAGCCAGCGTCAACAAACCTAAAGTAACTTTTCAACATCGTTAAGGAATTATCCAATCTGTCTGCCACCAAAAACATCACCACACCCTCACAGGAGCTGTGCAACAACCTCATTGACTTCTTCCATAACAAGATTGCAAACAAATACAGAAACTACGAACCCCAACCAACACCCTCAGGCTTCTACAGACAAGCCACCACCGCAGCTGAGATGATCCACAGACTGACCACCTGAAACCTACTCTCCACCCAGGACACCCCCTCAACCATGAAATTCATCCACTGAGGAGATCCCAGGGACCCATGTCCACAACACATCTTCAATCTTGGAAACCAAAAGACCGTCCAGGAACTCACCATCTGCTTAACACATCCATCACCATCGCAACATTTCCCGATGCCTGGAAACACGCCAAACTCAGACCTCTACTCAAAAAGTTTCTGACCCCCCCAGCAAACTCAAAAAACTACCTACCAACCTCCCTGACCCCCTCCCTAGGGAAGGTACTGAAAAAGATCATCAACAAGCAACTCATGACACACCTTGAGCTGAATCAGCTTCTCAACACCTCCCAATCCGATATCCTAAGCAATGACAGCACCAAGACTGCCCTGATCACAGCCACCAATGACAACCGAACCATCCTCGACCGAGGAGAAACAGCAGACCTGATCTTCCTCTACCTCTCAGCAGCCTTCAACACTGTATCTCACCACATACTGATCCACTGCATTGGACATCAAAGGGGACCTGTTCAAATGGATCACCTCCCTCCTCACCAAAAGAACCCAGTGAATCCACCTTTCACTTCCTAACCCAAGAACATCACCGGGCTCCCAAAGAGCTCATTCCCTCAGCCCCATGGTCTTCAAAGCATAAACCCCCCCCCCGGCCAACATAGTCAGATCCCACGGTCTCAACATAATTTACTATGTGGACAACATCAAACTCATCCTCTCATTTACCTGTGACCCTACCACCCCAAGAATCAACTACCACAATGCACGACAAGCATCGCCAACTTGATGATGAACTGCCTGCAACTGAACAGAAACAAGACAGAAGTACTGATCTTTGGCAAAAACATCACATGAAAGGACTCCTGGTGGCCATCAGATCTTAGACCTGGACCCATTCCTTCCGACCACAACAGAAACCTAGGAATCATTGACAACAAGCTCTCTATGACATCACAGATCAACAGTCTCCTCCGCTTGCTTCCTCACTCTACGCATGATACGTAAGATTTTAAAGTGGCTACCCCTGCACACAAGACGCATTGTGACACCTCACCAGCTGACAGGACTACGGTAAGACTATATAGGAATCCCGCACACTTCTTACTGAGACTCCAGACCATACTGAACGCTGTGGCCAGATTTATCCTCGACGCATCCTCATCACACCCACCTCAGGCAACTTCACTGGCTCCCCATACAGAGGAGATGCCAATTCAAGATACTGACACGCAAAAAAGGCTCTACACAACCAAGGACCCGATTACATTATCCGCCAACTGAACTTCCACCAACCCTCAAAAAGACTATGCTCCATCGCTCTTTCACTTGTCGAAACTCTGCATCTACTGAAGCACAAGTGGAGGGCGCTTCTTCTCCACACTGCAGCAAAGACCTGGACTAGCCTCCCCATGCAACTTCGGACCATCACCTTACCTCTTGAATTTAGGAGGAACCTCAAGACCCGACTGATAGTCAAACTTTATAAATCTTGATTGATTTACATGCATTCAGTCACTCATTCTAGCATTCATGCATTCAGTCATCCACCCAATCATGGCAAAATGCTGACACTCAAATAGCATTAGTGGCTGGGCTGGCCTGGCCCCTTTGTCACATGCTGCATTCCAAGAATGTGAACCACATTCAAACAGGCCAATGGCACAATAGGGCTGAGTCAAACCCCTCTGTGTATATGCCTGAAGAACAAGTTACTTACCTTCGGTAACGACTTTTCTGGTGGATACATTAGCTACCTGTGGATTCCTCACCTAATGAATACTCCCATGGCGCCAGCATTCGACGGAAATCTTCTTCCTAGTCTCTGCACGTCGACGAGGACGTCACTCTAGCCCACGCGACGCCGTCTGACGTCATACAGGCAATAAGAGGTCCTCGACGACGTGCCGACGTCAGTACCAACATTTTTTACGTGCATGAGAACAACCACCCAATGCAATGAAAGAGCAAGGCAACATCGCATAACCTTGTAAAATACACAATATTGCAATGAATAGCTGTAAATTTAATATAACGAACAAATATATGCAAATCATGTATGTACACAAAGATATATATATATATATATATATACATATATATATATATACACAGATAATATACACACGTATCCATATATACAACGTCTATTGCAACCTTGAAGACCAAGAGGAGCGCACTCAAGGATTACTTGGTAAGACCAGAAAGGCAACGGGGAGGCGGGTGGGACCGTGAGGAATCCACAGGTAGCTAATGTATCCACCAGAAAAGTCGTTACCGAAGGTAAGTAACTCGTTCTTCTGATGGATACAACTACCTGTGGATTCCTCACCTAATGAATAGAGTCCCAAAGCAGTACCACGCCCGGTGGCGGGTGCCTAAATGGTCAAACCAAGAAATCCTGCAGCACTGACCGTGCAAAATGGCCGTCCCTTCTGACCTCAGAGTCCAAACAGTAATGTTTCGCAAAAGTGTGAAGGGACGACCAAGTTGCGGCCTTGCAGATGTCAACCACAGGAACACCCCTGGCCAAAGCCGAAGTGGCCGACTTAGCTCTGGTGGAATGAGCTCTAATGCCCTCAGGAGGGTCCTTCTTTGCCAAAGAGTAACAGATTTTAATGCAAAGAACCACCCACCTGGAGAGTGTTCTCTTGTGGACTGCCTTTCCTCTCCTCTTGCCCACGTACCCGATGAACAGCTGATCCTCCAGCCTGAAATCCTTTGTTCTATCAATAAAGAAGCTCAACGCCCTCTTTGGGTCCAGACGGTGCAGTCTTTCTTCCTCTTTAGAAGGATGAGGCGGAGGATAGAACGTGGACAAAGTAATTGTCTGAGCCAAATGGAAGGGTGAAACAACCTTCGGGAGGAAAGCAGCCTTGGTCCTCAACACCACCTTATCCCCATAAAAAGTTGTATAAGGGGGCTTTACCGATAAGGCCTGCAACTCACTCACTCTCCTTGCAGATGTTATCGCTACCAGGAAAACTGTTTTTATAACCAAATACCTTAAGGGGCAAGAATGCATAGGCTCAAAAGGGGACCCCATAAGGAAAGTCTGGACCAAGGACAAATCCCATTGCGGCATAACAAATGGTTTTGGAGGATATTTATTTAGAAGACCTTTCAAGAATCTGATAACAATAGGGGATTTAAATAACGATGGTTGGTCTGGAAGACAAATGAAGGCTGACAAGGCCGACAAATAACCCTTAATGGTAGCCACTGCACAACCTTTCTGCGCTAGAGAGAGAGCAAAAGACAAAACGTCCGATAGATGAGCATGTAAGGGATCAATCTGCCTCTCTCCACACCACGCAACAAATTTAGACCACCTATTAGCGTAGATAGATTTAGTGGAGTGTCGCCTGGCCGCTAATATAACATCCACTACATCAGGCGGGAGAGAGAAGGAACTCAGGTTGCCCCGTTCAATCTCCAGGCATGTAGGTGCAGACTCTGGAGGTTGGGGTGTAAAACCTGCCCCTGCGACTGCGAGAGGAGGTCTGCCCTGAAAGGGAGACGGAGCGGAGGGCACATTGAGAGTTGGAGAAGGTCGGAGTACCACACCCTCCTTGGCCAATCCGGAGCTATTAAGATGACTAGCGCCCGGTCTTGGCGAATCTTCCTCAATACTCGAGGAATCAAGGGTATGGGAGGAAACGCGTAAAGCAACTGGCCGCACCAGGTTATTTGAAACGCGTCCCCTAACGCTCCCTGCATCGGATACTGGAGGCTGCAGAATAACGGACAATGCGCGTTCTCCCGAGTGGCAAACAGATCTATCCGAGGAAACCCCCACATCTGGAAGATTAAACAGACTTGATCTGGATGGAGACGCCACTCGTGGTCGGCCGAGAATTGGCGACTGAGACTGTCCGCACGTACATTCAAGACCCCGGCCAGATGATTTGCTACCAAGCAAATCTGATGGTCCTTTGCCCAAGACCATAGTCGAAGAGCTTCTCTGCAGAGAAGGTACGACCCTACTCCTCCCTGTTTGTTTATGTACCACATCGTGGTAGTATTGTCCGTCAGGACCTGTACCGACTGACCACGAAAGGATGGGAGGAAGGCCTTGAGAGCCAGACGTACAGCCCGTAACTCTAACAGATTGATATGAAACATCTGCTCCTCTGGAGACCAAAGGCCTTTGATCTCCAGATCCCCCAGATGAGCTCCCCACCCTAGAGTGGAAGCATCCGTTATGACCGTGGCCACTGGTGGCGACTGCGCAAACGGCTTTCCTTGTGAAAGATTGTTGCTCGCAATCCACCACTTCAAGTCCACAGCAGCATCTCTGGAGATCTTGACAGCACCTTCTAGATCTCCTTTGTGTTGAGACCACTGCCTTCGGAGGCACCACTGAAGAGCCCTCATGTGCCAGCGAGCATGCGTGACCAACAGAATGCAGGAAGCAAACAGACCGAGCAGACGAAGGACCTTGAGGACTGGAACTACCGCTCCATTTCGAAACATTGGAACCAATTCCTGAATATCTTGAATCCGCTGAGGCGGAGGAAAGGCTCGACTCAATGTTGTATCCAGTACTGCCCCTATGAACAGGAGGCGCTGAGAGGGCTCCAGGTGAGATTTGGGCTCGTTCACCGAAAAACCCAGGTCGAACAACAACTGAGTCGTTGACTGCAGATGATGCGACACAAGCTCCGGCGACTTGGCTTTGATCAACCAGTCGTCCAAGTAAGGGAATACTGCTATCCCCTTCCTTCTGAGCTCTGCCGCAACCACCGACATCACCTTCGTGAAGACTCGAGGTGCTGAAGTAAGACCAAACGGAAGGACCGCAAACTGATAGTGCTGCGATCCCACCATAAACCGGAGATACTTCCTGTGTGACTTGAGTATCGGGATATGAAAGTAAGCATCCTGCAAGTCGACAGACACCATCCAATCTTCCTTGTTCAACGCCAAAAGCACCAGAGCTAGGGTCAGCATCTTGAACTTTTCCTGTTTGAGGAACCAATTCAAGATCCTCAGATCCAGGATTGGTCTCAACCGACCATCCTTCTTGGGAATCAGGAAATACCTTGAGTAACAACCTCGACCCCTTTCCTGCTCTGGGACCAACTCCACCGCGCCCTTTGAAAGGAGGACTTGAACCTCCTGTTCTAGCAACAGGAGGTGTTCTTCTGAACAATAAGATGGGCGGGGCGGGATGAGGGGCGGGAACTCCCGAAAGGGAAGGGTGTAGCCTTTTCCCACAATACTGAGAACCCAAGTGTCCGTTGCAACAGTCTTCCATTTGCGGAGAAAATGCTGTAATCTTCCCCCTACAGGAGAGGAGTGAGTGGGAAATGGTGGAAGCCTAAGGCTGCTTCCCCTGCTGCACCCCTCCAGAGGATGAGGAAGAGGCAGAGTGCTGCTGAGAGGCTCCTCTGGTGCGGGCCCTCCCTCTCCCTCTAAAAGATCTATAGGGATGGGAAGAAGCAGGTTGCTGGTATCTCCCCCAAAAGGAAGAGGAGGAAGAGCCACGCCCAAATCCACGAAACCTCCTGAAAAATCTGGAAGAGGCAGAAGAAGAAGGAGCTTGGAGCCCTAATGATTTAGCTGTGGCCGTGCTCTCCTTAAAACGTTCCAAGGCCGAATCTGCCTTGGCCCCAAACAGCTTGTCCCCATCAAAAGGGAGATCCAATAAGGTTGACTGCACATCCGCAGAAAACCCCGAGTTACGGAGCCAGGCCTGTCTCCTTGCCACCACAGTTGTGCCCATCGCTCTGGCCACCGAGTCGGTTGTGTCTAGCCCAGTCTGAATAATCTGGGTCGCGGCAGCCTGGGCATTTGAAACAACATCCAAAAGACCCTGGGGAAGCTCCGTAAATGATGAGGAAATGTCATCCATAAGAGCATGAATATATCTCCCCAGGATACAAGTTGCATTGGTGGCCTTCAACGCCAGACTGCAGGACGAAAAAATCTTCTTGGACTGCGCATCCAGTTTCTTCGAGTCCCTGTCTCCAGGCACCGTCGGGAACGAACCAGGCGCTGATTTGGATGAACAGGAGGCCTGCACCACCAAGCTCTCCGGTGTAGGGTGTCTAGAAAGAAAGCCAGGGTCAGTTGGTGCAGCTCGATACCTCCTGGCTACGGCTCTGTGAACCGCTGGGGAAGATACTGGTCTCTTCCACACCTCTAGCACCGGATCCAGCAAAGCGTCATTAAACGGCAAGAGTGGTTCCGCCGCAGCTGAGGCCGGATGTAGCACCTCTGTCAAAATGTTCTGTTTTGCCTCTACCACCGGCAAAGGCAGGTCCAGAAAACTAGCCGCCTTCCGTACCACTGCGTGAAAGGAAGCAGCCTCCTCCGTGTATTCCCCTGGAGACGAAAGATCCCACTCAGGGGAAGTGTCCAGCCCACTGGCCGTCTCTAGACCATGCAGTCCATCACCCGAGTCCTCTAGTTCTCCTTCTTCCAGGACTCTTTGGTACTCCTGCTCCTCTAATAAACGGAGAGCACGTCTCCTCGAATGAAGCCTATGCTCGATACGCGGAGTCGACAATGCCTCCGCCGAATTCGAAGATCGGCGCCGATCTTCAGAAGCCACCGACGCCACGTCCGGCGCCACAGGTAACTTCGGCGCCGATGAAAAAGCACTCGGAGCGGATGGACCCAACGGAGTCACAGGACGAAATCCCGACGTCGACGGGATGGAAATCTCCGGGGCCAATCCCTCTGAAGCCACCGGAGCAGCCACCGGCGCCGACACCGGCACCGAGCCCACGTTCCCAAAAGGGAGAAAGGGCATAAAGGGTGCCGGCCGTAGAGGCGCAGGATCACCCAAAGAAAAGGCCAAAGGGCCAGCTGGAGCACCCCTTGGAGCCATCTGTTGGAAGATGGTATACATCGCATTTAGGAATGCGGTAATATCGGCTCCAGGGGTGGGGAAAGCCGGATACTGGGGTGCCTGTCTCGAAGGCGACCCCGACGCCGGCCTTGACGTCTGAGACGCCGGAGACAACACTTGAGGCTGCACCACTTCAATCACCGACGCCTGTCCAGGTGAAGTCGGCGACGCCGGAGAGGGCAACGGCGTCGATGGATGCGGCGTGACCGTGGGACTGACCTCCCAAGCCCTCCGGCGCCGATCCGAAGACCTGGAACGAGTCTCCTTGCTTGAATGGCGCTGTGATTCTTTACGGCGCCGGGAGTCTCGATGACGCCGATGCCTTGGTGAAGAAGACTTCTTGTGATGTTTTTCTTTTTTCGACTTCGCCATAAACAACTTCGCCTCACGTTCCTGGAGGGCCTTTGGATTCATGTGCTGGCATGAATCGCAAGTCGCGACGTCGTGGTCGGAGCTCAAACACCAAAGGCAGTCGGAGTGAGGGTCCGTAACTGACATCTTGCCCCCACACTCACGACAAGGCTTAAAACCTGACTTTCTCTGCGACATTCTTACTGTAGCGAAGGACTACGCAGCAAAAATACACTGTAACCACGAAAGTAACAGTTGCTCCCTCGAAGATAACCGTTTCGAATGCACGGAAAAAAGGGAACTGACGTCGGCACGTCGTCGAGGACCTCTTATTGCCTGTATGACGTCAGACGGCGTCGCGTGGGCTAGAGTGACGTCCTCGTCGACGTGCAGAGACTAGGAAGAAGATTTCCGTCGAATGCTGGCGCCATGGGAGTATTCATTAGGTGAGGAATCCACAGGTAGTTGTATCCATCAGAATGTACGGATTTATATTTATGCATTTTATGATTTTTACATAGAAGCATGGCGCGTCCTGGTTCATAAGCAGACTGATTTGAGACCACAGAGTGAAATGCTGACCTGGCGAACTGTAATCCTCAGCTTGGATTTAGACATTGACATCACACTGGCCCTTCGAGCATTGTGCCCAGTAACAAGCAGTCCTAGGGCAGGTAACCTCTGCTTCAGTAAGACTAACCCAGGCAATTAATATCCTTTTTGGGAATGGGTGGTGGTCTTCATGGCGGTTGCCACGGTCATCTTTAGGTTAACATGATATTTTGGGGCGACAGGCACTCCGCACAGTTCACGAGGAGGGAAGTTCCACGACCGAAATGCAGGCAGGGTGGGTCAGAGAGTTGTTTGTTGTGGGGCAATGTGTTTTTTTGTTGTTGTTTCAGTTATGGAAAGTCAGATATCCAATACTATAAGTGATTGAGTGGAACGACCTACTCGCCTACACGCTGTGGATCCCTCCTATGCCTGTGCAGGCAGAAAGAGCGAACATGGACTGGGGGACAAGTTCAACGAGAACCAGTCATGCAACATATTGAGACACTCCCCAGATGTTCTGCTACAGGAGATTCAACTCATGGGTAACTCCTGTCATGCTCTGGATAGATGGGGATATAAAACGTTGTACATGCATGTTAACACCTCCACGTAAGAAGGATTGGTAATTCTACCAAAGAAGTCTTGCCCCCTTTCACTCCAACGCACTTGGCCTGATCATAGTGGATGATATGCAGCCCTCACAGGAACCTGGGAAGGGACGACTATAAATGTACTCTCTGTATATGTCCCGCCTTCATGAAGTTATGTTTCCTGACCTAAGGAAACAGTTACTCACACTTCCTGACGGGGACTTACTAACAGGGGGAGACTTTAACACTTAAGGACTACATGGACCGCTACCCCCCCCCCAAGCCAGCAAGTTCCACCCATAGGCCGCTCTCCTATTTCCTGACTGCCCTGGACCTTATTGATGTACGGCGTACCCTAAACCCCACACACACCATTTAAATTCCAATTGAGGGCCCCTGGCAGTCTGTCCTGTATCAATTACTTTCTTGCTTTGGCCCACTGCTCCCTCGGATACGAAGCTCTATAATTTGGCCAGGGGTATCTCGGACCACTCCCCTTTGTGGGTGGTTTATGGTCCGTGAGTAGGCAAGAGCACACATCGGCAATGCTGAATCCCTGGTACCTTAAAGCACCAAAAATCAAGGCAGGATTAATAGAAACAACGGAATGCTATTTTCTGGAAAATGAATCCTCAGACTCTGTACAAATGCTTTGAAAGGCCTAGAAAGCGGTGGTTAGACGGCAGGGACTCTCCTTGACCGTGGGGCATACAAAAAAAAAAAAAAAAACATTTTGTAAAAAGAGGGCAAAATTGGAGGCACTGGAACAAGAGATAATAGACCTTGAGGCTAACACTGTGGACCAATGCAGTGCTATTGATACAAACACTTTGGCTCTTAAACAACAGGAATACCATGATGTGGCAACAAATATGGCCAGGCTGAGAAACAAGGCAGTGCAGCATCGTCCTTTAAAAGGTAGGCGATAAAGCTGGGATATTACTGGCCTGGCTTGACAGGAAGGAGAGGGCAACGATATGGGTGAGGGGCATTTGCTCAGACACCAAAGCATTAGTGTGCAAGGTCTTTGCCACATATTATGCACAGTTTTATTCTCCCATGGCGACCACAACGGCCGCAGACTCCCGGGAACTCGTGGTTAGCATCAAGCTCCTAACACTCAGTTCTGAAGATAGGGACTCCTAGAAAGGGACATCTCCGAGGGGAAAATAGTGGGAAATAGCAATAAGAGTGTTGAGATCAAGTAAAGTGCTGAGTTCCAAAGGCATCCCTATGGAACTACATAAGCTCAAAGCCCCCACGCTCGCATTCGTACCTGAAGCAGATGTACAACGAGTTGTAGGGTGGGGCTACTCACAAGAGAGCAAAGACTGTCCTCCACAGTAGTCATACACAAAGAGGGCAAACCAGTGAAAGACTGCTTCATAAATGCCTATTTCCCTCCTTAATGCCGAAATTATAATTTTAGCCAAAGTCTTGGCCTTACGACTTATCCCGGTCATTACTACATTAATCCACCCAGATCAATCCGGCTTTATGCAAGGTCGCAGCATAGCACTGACCTGGATATACGTGCTCATCCAACTATTTATACATGGGGCAAGACTTTTTTTTTTTTTTTTTTTTTTTTTTTTTTTACACGTTCAAGCAGAATGTCAATTGGCAATTATAACTGTCCTACTTGGTAAAAAAGGTGCTAAATGCAACACCTATGGCATCATTATGTTAGGGTAGGCCTTGCTAATGTTGGTACTTCTGATGCAGGATATCCTGTACAAAGTAAATGACCTTCTGTTTGATTGGTCCACCCTTTCCACTCCACTACAGGCAACACACTCAACACAGAACAAATTGGGAGAAAATCGTATTACATTCTCTGTCATTGTTATCACGTGGGCACATTTCTTTATTGTCACTTTGAGACATGGAATGTAGGATGGCAAAGGCGTTTCATATTCAGGTAGCCTCCATCAGATTAAACATACCAATCCCTTCTGGTATAGAGAAAAATATGTTTTACAAGTAGAAACTATAGCCCTCAACACAAGTCTATGGAGTTAGCCAACTTAAACTGAGGCAGACACAACAAGGGCAAGAAAGCCAACACACTAGAACAGACAATGGCATGTCCAGACACCTGTATACTACTGGAAAGTCAAAAACATAAATAATGCAAAACACCAACTTCCCCTCCATCATTCCAGAGATAGCAGAATGACTGCCTAGCACTCCTAGAGAAGGTTGAGAAAACCATTACAATCAGCTGGTCCATTAGAGTATCTGGCATTTTATTTAAAAGAGCCACAAGAAGAAAAATATAAAAAGATGTACCTCTTTCAAATAACCATCTTTCTGTCACTGGAAGAAATCAATATGGTAGCCCTACTTCAAATGTGTTTTTTGATATGGGTAGGATATTGTTACTACTCAGGACCTGCTCTTTCATACACCCATTTAGGAAGGCGAACAGAGGTTAGGGCAGCAGTTAGCAGTCATAGTATTCAAGTTAAGTGTGTCTCCAGAATGTCATTAACTAGTTTCTGGGTGCCAGTGGCTCCGCAACTATATTCAGGAGTTCAAGTCTGCACATATAGCAGTGACTGTTTCATCCTCTCCTCAGACAACCCATGGTTAAGTTTTATGGGAACTCACAAGTGCACTCTATAGTTCTAGAAGTTTGTAGGGCATTCTCAACCTTGTGGTCGCCTCCACAAACGTTGCCACTTAACAGGATTACTATCAGAGTCCCTGCCATGGCTCCTATAATCTGAGAACTGAGGCCTCAAGATAAGCCACTCTGTCAACTAAACTAGATGATTTGCCTGCTGCTTTTGAGATCTTCCTGTGCCTGGTGCCTTGAGGGTACAGTGGTGCCCCTACCACTCTGCCATTTCTCCTGGCTCCACCTCCTTATCCATACCTTATGCTGCCGTAAAGCAACTTGGGCTGTGGTTAATGCTAGGTGCCCTCTGCATCAAACGTCTTCCATTGCCTGAGAAGAATGCTGTGTTAGCAAGGAACCCAAAGGGGAGAATTCATGGTGGTATGTCGACCAGTGAGAGATTTCCTGAAATTAACACACCCGTTCCGAGTCATTTGAGGGACCCAGAATGTGGAGATACAGACACCAACCACATAGAAGTCACTTTGATTTTAGGCAAATCATAACTGAAACACACAAAAAAGCAAAGGTTCAAGATTCTCTGAGGAAACAAATGTGGAGTGCCCCAATTTAAGGCACCTAAGAATAAGTACATGAGAAATCGGACATGAACCTTATTTTGCATGGTTCACACCAAACAATGTCAAGAAGACAAAATACTGACCTTAGTTTATTTCCAACCAGAACACACCCACATTGACCAACATATGTTTACTGTTTAGTCCTCCCATATGCAAGATGATTAATGTACAGTTAGGGATTGACTTTTAAAACAAAGAGTCTGCATTGATCATTGCAACATAAATACACCATTAAACAAGCATTGGCAAAGCCAACAGGGATCGTCTGAACTAGAGTTATTGGCTTTGTCAATGTATTTTCACCATGTTATACAGCCGCATGGCTGCACAGCATGGCTAAAAGTTAAGTTTGTGGCAAAGAGCGATGATGCTGGCTGCTTAATAGTAGTTTTTTTCTTTATTTTTTAATTCTGGTGGGTGAGGTTGGCTAAAACAGACAAGGGGAGTGAGGAAACAGACAAGCCAGACAACGAAAAAAAAACATAATTGTAAAGCCAGATGCAGAACCTTACGTAGGGACAATAAGAGATGGTGAAAGGAGGGACAAATATGTAAGAAGGTAAAAGGGGGTTGATGGCAAGAAACTGGAAGCAGAAAACGTGTTAGACAAATACGCACTGAGCCCGATATTATAGGATGCGTTCTGTTCACCTATGATAAACACATAACAGCGCAACTTGTTTAATCATCTCTGGAGACACCACTGGGTTAATGCTGTGTGGTGCCTCCACAATGTGTACATAGGTGTAGTCTGCTTCATATGTTTATAAATTCAGAGGGTGTGACAAACACTGTATTGGAAAAAAAAAAAAAATCCTAAATTGTATTATTGTACAATCTTCGTCTCCTTCCTCCTAAACGAAAGAGCAGTTGAATCAGTGCTCAAGAGCATGCGTGTTGATTACAATAGAACTCTGTGTTAAATTCACTGAGTTTACTGCAGCTAGTGAGCAATTTATTCAGAGAACTCCATTCTTTAGCCTTTAGAGGCGGACAGCATTTCCGTGTTTGCTGCGTTATTTCCATGCTTCCTGTCATGCGGCTCTTAAATGTAAAGTAATTTTGAGCAAATAATGCATTCTGAAGGTTTGTTGCCAATCAGCACAAAGTTAACATGGACTGTTGTACAGAGAAATATACATAGTGTATGTTAAAGGTGACACAGAATATTAGGCAAGAATCAGGTTACATTAAATTTAGGAAAATGGTGAAAACTTGGCTCTTTCCTCGTTCATTTTTTTGGTACATCAAGATCAGGGTTTTTGATTTAGTTAGTTTCTGTTTCTTCTATTGGATGTTTTTCTATCTTCATTATTTCTGTTATCTTCTTATCCTCTGTCTATTTTTACTACGTGCTTTCTTCCCAGCGCTTCGATGCTCTTGAGTAGGAACTCGCTTTATAAATCCCGAATTACATTACATTACATTGTAAACCACTGTTTTGCCTTTTATTAGTTTGGCAAATACGGTGAAAGTAGGAGCACAGCTAGCAGAGGTGATCTTCTTAAGCAATGCTTAAGGGAGAAGTCGTGGTGTAAAGGCTAGAACTGCCGACTTTGAGTTTGAGGATCCAGGTTTGAGTTTCGACGTGGGCTCAACATCTTGTGAATCTGGGCAAATCACTTACTCTCACGTGCCTAAAATAGAACAAGCATTTGCAATGCAATGGGTCTTGCATTTGCTCCAGTTAGAGCTATTGCCACAGTAAATTCCTCACTGGACTTTTCTTGCCACATAAATTGCAAATGAAAAGTTTAACAGTTGACATAAGCACGCAGATTCAAAGCTTCATGGCTGCCATGAGTGTGAAGGAGAGACACAAAAGGAAAGACGTTCGCTCACAGTCAAACATACTGGCAATCATGCAATTATCCATTTAATAAGGTCAATGCCCCAAGGCGGTAACCAAACCTCCCCAAGGCAAGACAAACGTGAAGCTTTTATCGATGATAAAGTATTTTTGAAAGGCAAGCCCATGAACGAGAGAAGGTGATGGGCATGAGGTGGGCGTGTCTAAAAGCCCACAATACTTACAACAGGTCAAAGTATTGTGCAAGGTGTCAGTCTGTGAGTTGTGTATATTGTAATGGATAGCTCTGCTATCCCTCGCGTTAGCCTGTGGGCTCTGGGTCTGGTGCAGGTATCAACCTATGAATTCTGTATATTGTGATGGCTAGCTCTGCTGTTCCAGGCATCAGCCTGTGAGTTCTGTATTTTGTGATATCTAGCTTCCCTGTCCCAGGCATCAGCCTGTGAGTTCTGTATATTGTGATGGCTAGCTCTGCTCTCCCACGTGACAATCTATGAGTTTTGTGTATCACATCTCACTTAACATGATACCTAGTCCTGCTGTTTTAGGAGTCTCTCTGTCACAGCTCATTAGCATGTGATATGTCGCTGCTATTTCAGTTCTGCCTGCCACTCTTCTTTAGCCAGATAGTAAGTGCTGCTAAGCAACTTGTTTGACTAATAGTTTGAAAGGGAGTGATAGTTCTGCTGTGAAAAGCCCCTGTGTCTCATATTTTTTTGATACAAGGGTTGCAGCTGCTTTCTAAGGCTCCTGTCAAGTACAACACTTTAAGATGAGAGACTGTACTGCTAAGCCATCTGCCGATCATATAGCTCTAACATGAGAGATAGTTCTTTTGTTTAAAGCTCCCATTCATCATATTTCCTTTAGATAAGCGGCAGCATTGCTACCCAAAGCCAATGCCCAGTAAATCTCTTTAACACGACAGATGGTGATTTTAAGGCCATGGTCTTTCACAGATCTAATGTCAGAATTAACATCAGAGAGAGGCTGCCCTATGAAATGGGAAAAATATGGGAGGCTTGGGCAACTATTCAGGGCTCAGGCATAGACCGCAGCCTGTGGGAGGGTAAAGAGGGTGGACAATGAGATGAGGAATTCCATCCTTCGTCTAGATAGTGAGAGGACGGGTAAAGGGCAACGAAAGACTAGACAATAAGCTTTTTTATAACGATGTGAAGTAACTCATGAATGTACCATTTATGTATTCCTTGATCCAACAGTGTGAACCACTCTTTCTCGTTTGAACAACAATAAAAAAAAATTAAAAAAATTATAATAATATCAGAGATAGTTCTGCTCTCTAAAGCCCACAGAAGACATGTCTCTTTCGGATGAGGGGTAGCGATGCTGGCTGAAATTTGTATCTATACAAATATTATAACCAATGAGAGATCACTTACTCCAGGCCTGTATTCTTGCCAGCTGCATCACAGTAAAGGGAATCTGGAGTTTAAGAACTCGTCATGTACATAGGAACAGAAACATACCGGTTTCCAGTCAAACCACACAAGCACAGCCTTTGATCCCACTGAGGCTCGTAACAAAGGAACCAGATTTAAGAAGCATTGCTTTACATCCCACTGTGGCATTAGGGGAGCAGACCCAGAAAATCTCTGACTTTCACCCAAGATACAGGAACAGATACACAACAGAAAAACACATTATTTCATCCCACTGGGGTACGAAATACCGGGAGCAGACACACAAAAGGCACATCCTTTCATCCCACTGAGACGCGTAATAAAAGAAAAAACTGCGAAAATGCTGCATTTTAAACCATTGACTCACGCAAAACAAGGAGCAGACACACAAAAAGCACAGCATTTAATCCTACCGAGGCAAGTAATATGAAGAACCATAAATGATAAAAGAACATTGTAAAGTAATGGCTCCCTGTTGCAGTTACCCCCCACTTTTTGCCTGATACTGATGCTGACTTGACTGAGAAGTGTGCTGGGACCCTGCTAACCAGGCCCCAGCAACAGTGTTCTTTCACCTAAAATGTACCATTGTTTCCACAATTGGCACAACCCTGGCACCTAGGTAAGCCCCTTGTAACTAGTACCCCCTGGTACCAAGGGCCCTGATGCCAGGGAAGGTCTCTAAGGGCTGCAGCATGTCTTATGCCACCCTAGGGACCCCTCACTCAGCACAGACACACTGCTTGCCAGCTTGTGTGTGCTGGTGGGGAGAAAATGACTAAGTCGACATGGCACTCCCCTCAGGGTGCCATGCCAACCTCCCACTGCCTGTGGCATAGGTAAGTCACCCCTCTAGTAGGCCTTACAGCCCTAAGGCAGGGTGCACTATACCACAGGTGAGGGCATATGTGCATGAGCACTATGCCCCTAAGCAAAACCTTAGACATTGTAAGTGAAGGGTAGCCATAAGAGTATATGGGCTGGGAGTCTGCCTAAAACGAACTCCACAGCTCCATAATGGCTACACTGAATACTGGGAAGTTTAGTATCAAACTTCTCAGAATAATAAACCCACACTGATGCCAGTGTTGGATTTATTAAAAAATGCACACAGAGGGCATCTTAGAGATGTCCCCTGTATTTTTCCCAATTGTTCAGTGCAGGACTGACTGGTCTCTGCCAGCCTGCTGCTGAGAGACGAGTTTCTGACCCCATGCGGTGAGAGCCTTTGTGCTCTCTGAGGACAGAAACAAAGCCTGCTCTGGGTGGAGGTGCTTCACACCTCCCCCCTGCAGGAACTGTAACACCTAGCAGTGAGCTTCAAAGGCTCAAGCTTCGTGTTACAATGCCCCAGGGCACTCCAGCTAGTGGAGATGCCCGCCTCCTGGACCCAGCCCCCACTTTTGGCGGCAAGTCCAGGAGGAGATAATGAGAAAAACAAGGAGGAGTCACTGGCCAGTCAGGACAGCCCCTAAGGTGTCCTGAGCTGAGGCGACTCTGACTTTTAGAAATCCTCCATCTTGCAGATGGAGGAGTCCCCCAATAGGGATAGGAATGTGACCCCCTCCCCTTGGGAGGAGGCACAAAGAGGGTGTACCCACCCTCAGGGCTAGTAGCCATTGACTACTAACCCCCCAGACCTAAACACGCCCTTAAATTTAGTATTTAAGGGCTCCCCTGAACCTAAGAATTTAGATTCCTGAAACTACAAGAAGAAGAGGACTGCTGAGCTAAAAGACCCCTGCAGAAGAAGAAAAGAAGACACCAACTGCTTTGGCCCCAGACTTACCGGCCTGTCTCCTGCCTTCTAAAGAAACCTGCTCCAGCGACGCTTTCCAAAGGACCAGCGACCTCTGAATCCTCAGAGGACTGCCCTGCTTCAAGAAAGACAAGAAACTCCCGAGGACAGCGGCCCTGCTCCAGAAAGACTGCAACTTTGTTTCAAAGGAGCAGATTTAAAGACCCCTGCAACTCCCCGCAAGAAGCGTGAGACTTGCAACACTGCACCCGGCGACCCCGACTCCACTGGTGGAGAACCAACACCTCAGGGAGGACCCTCCGGCGACTCCAAGACCGTGAGTAACCAAAGTTGTCCCCCCTGAGCCCCCACAGCGACGCCTGCAGAGGGAATCCCCAGGCTCCCCCTGACCGCGACTGCCTGACTCTGAAATCCCGATGGCTGGAAAAGACCCTGCACCCGCAGCCCCCAGCACCTGAAGGAACGGAACTTCAGTGCAGGAGTGACCCCCAGGAGGCCCTCTCCCTTGCCCAGGTGGTGGCTACCCCGAGGAGCCCCCCCCCCTTGCCTGCCTGCACCGCTGAAGAGATCCCTTGGTCTCTCATTGAAAACCATTGAAAACCTGACGCGTGTTTGCACACTGCCCCCGGCCGCCCCCGCGCTGCTGAGGGTGTACTTTCGGTGCTGACTTGTGTCCCCCCCGGTGCCCTACAAAACCCCCCTGGTCTGCCCTCCGAAGACGCGGGTACTTACCTGCTGGCAGACTGGAACCGGGGCACCCCCTTCTCTCCATTGAAGCCTATGTGTTTTGGGCACCTCTTTGAACTCTGCACCTGACCGGCCCTGAGCTGCTGGTGTGGTAACTTTGGGGTTGCTCTGAACCCCCAACGGCAATAAATGAGGAACACACACTCGGAGACAAATCCAGCCAATAGGTTTTGTTGTAGAAAAATATATTTTCTTAGTTTATTTTAAGAACCACAGGTTCAAATTCTACATGTAATATCTCATTTGAGAGGTATTGCAGGTAGGTACTTTAGGAACTTTGAATTAGCAAAATAGCATATACAGTTTTCACATAAATGTCATATAGCTATTTTAAAACTAGACATTGCAATTTTCAACAGTTCCTGGGGGAGGTAAGTGTTTGTTAGTTTTTGCAGGTAAGTAAACCACCTACGGGGTTCAAGTTTGGGTACAAGGTAGCCCACCGTTGGGGGTTCAGAGCAACCCCAAAGTTACCACACCAGCAGCTCAGGGCCGGTCAGGTGCAAAGGTCAAAGTGGTGCCCAAAACGCATAGGCTTCAATGGAGAAGGGGGTGCCCCGGTTCCAGTCTGCCAGCAGGTAAGTACCCGCGTCTTCAGAGGGCAGACCAGGGGGGTTTTGTAGGGCACCGGGGGGGGACACAAGTCCACACAGAAAGTACACCCTCAGCGGCGCGGGGGCGGCCGGGTGCAGTGTGCAAACAAGCGTTGGGTTTTCAATAGGTTTCAATGGGAGACCAAGGGGTCTCTTCAGCGATGCAGGCAAGCAAGGGAGGGGGGGCTCCTCGGAGTAACCACCACCTGGGCAAGGGAGAGGGCCACCTGGGGGTCGCTCCTGCACTGGAGGTCAGATCCTTCAGGTCCTGGGGGCTGCGGATGCAGTGCCTTTACCAGGTGTCGGGTCTTTGAAGCAGGCAGTGGCGGTCAGGGGGTGCCTCGGGATTCCCTCTGCAGGTGTCGCTGTGGGGCTCAGGGGGGTCAACTCTGGCTACTCACAGTCTCGCAGTCGCCGGGGAGTCCTCCCTGAAGTGATTGTTCTCCACAAGTTGAGCCGGGGACGTCGGGTGCAGAGTGCCAAGTCTCACGCTTCCGGCGGGAAACGCGTGTTGTTTCAAAGTTGCTTCTTTGTTGCAAAGTTGCAGTCTTTGGGGAACAGAGCCGCTGTCCTCGGGAGTTCTTGGTCCTTCTAGATGCAGGGCAGTCCTCTGAGGCTTCAGAGGTCGCTGGTCCCTGTGGAAAGCGTCGCTAGACCAGTGTCTTTAGAAGTGGGGAGACAGGCCGGTAGAGCTGGGGCCAAAGCAGTTGGTGTCTCCGTCTTCTCTGCAGGGTTTTTCAGCTTGGCAGTCCTCTTCTTCTTAGGTTGCAGGAATCAGAGTTCCTAGGTTCTGGGGAGCCCCTAAATACTGAATTTAGGGGTGTGTTTAGATCTGGGGGGTTAATAGCCAATGGCTACTAGCCCTGAGGGTGGCAACACCCTCTTTGTGCCTCCTCCCTGAGGGGAGGGGGGCACATCCCTAATCCTATTGGGGGAATCCTCCATCTGCAAGATGGAGGATTTCTAAAAGTTAGAGTCACCTCAGCTCAGGACACCTTAGGGGCTGACCTGACTGGCCAGTGACTCCTTGTTTTTCTCATTATCTCCTCCGGCCTTGCCGCCAAAAGTGGGGGCGTGGCCGGAGGGGGCGGGCAACTCCACTAGCTGGAGTGCCCTGGGGTGCTGTAACAAAGGGGGTGAGCCTTTGAGGCTCACCGCCAGGTGTTACAGTTCCTGCAGGGGGAGGTGTGACGCACCTCCACCCAGTACAGGCTTTGTTACTAGCCACAGAGTGACAAAGGCACTCTCCCCATGTGGCCAGCAACATGTCTGGTGTGTGGCAGGCTGCTAAAACTAGTCAGCCTACACGGATAGACGGTTAAGGTTTCAGGAGTCACCTCTAAAGTGCCCTCTGGGGTGTAGGTTACAATAAAATGTACAATGGCATCAGTGTGCATTTATTGTGCTGAGAAGTTTGATACCAAAATACACAGTTTTCAGTGTAGCCATTATGGTGCTGTGGAGTTCGTGCATGACAGACTCCCAGACCATATACTCTTATGGCTACCCTGCACTTAGAATGTCTAAGGTTTTGCTTAGCCACTGTAGGCGTATAGTGCTCATGCACTTATGCCCTCACCTATGGTATAGTGCACCCTGCCTTAGGGCTGTAAGGCCTGCTAGAGGGGTGACTTATCTATACTTCATAGGCAGTGGGAGGCTGGCATGGCACCCTGAGGGGAGTGCCATGTCAACTTAGTCTTTTTATCCCCACTAGCACACACAAGCTGGCAAGCAGTGTGTCTGTGCTGAGTGAGGGGTCCCCAGGGTGGCATAAGACATGCTGCAGCCCTTAGAGACCTTCCCTGGCATCAGGGCCCTTGGTACCAGGGGTACCAGTTACAAGGGACTTACCTGGATGCCAGGGTGTGCCAATTGCGGAAACAAAAGTACAGGTTAGGGAAAGAACACTGGTGCTGGGGCCTGGTTAGCAGGCCTCAGCACACTTTCAAATCAAAACTTAGCATCAGCAAAGGCAAAAAGTCAGGGGGTAACCATGCCAAGGAGGCATTTCCTTAACAAACATGCTTTCGTCTTACCGAAGCTCATCATACAAGGAGCAGACACACAAAAACAAGTGCCGATTCAAAGCAACATGGCCATCCATGTAGCAAGGTCGGTGTCCAAGGCAGTAACTAAACCGCCCCAAGGCAGGACAAATGTAAAGCATTTCCCAATGATAAAGGATTTTTGAAAGGCAAGCCCATGAACAAGTGAAAGTGAAGGGCGTTAGGTGGCGTGGTTAAAAGTCCACGTAGATAACAACACGTCGGAAAAGCTGTGCTGCTGTGCTCGATCTAAAAATGAATGCGTCCTTGTGTAATGTAAGTGGTGGTCATGCAAAGCACTCCAATACCTGCAGGTCGAGTTTGTGCTACAAAAAAAATGGCAAGTAAAAAAAAAAAAAAAAAACATGCAAAAGGCATGTGAAGTGTGGGAATGATGACTGCTAAGCTCTCTATATATATGTAAACACACACATATATATATATATATATATATACACACACACACACACACACACACACACACACACACACACACACACAGTAGGAAGTTGGCTCTGTATGCACTATTTCAAAGTAAGGAATAGTATGCACAGAGTCCAAGAGTTCCCCTTAGAGGTAAGATAGTGGCAAAGAGATAATACTAATGCTCTATTTTGTGGTAGTGTGGTCGAGCAATAGGCTTATCAAAGGAGTAGTGTTAAGCATTTGTTGTACATACACACAGGCAATAAATGAGGAACACACACTCAAAGACAATTCCAGGCCAATATGTTTTGTTATAGAAAAATATATTTTCTTAGTTTATTTTAAGAACCACGGGTTCAAATTCTACATGTAATATCTCATTTGAAAGGTATTGCAGGTAAGTACTTTAGGAACTTTGAATAATTACAGTAGCATATATACTTTTCACATAAAACACAAATAGCTGTTTTAAAAGTGGACACAGTGCAATTTTCACAGTTCCTGGGGGAGGTAAGTTATTGTTAGTTTTAGCAGGTAAGTAAATCACTTACAAGTCTCAGGTTTGGGTCCAAGGTAGCCCACCGTTGGGGGTTCAGAGCAACCCCAAAGTTACCACACCAGCAGCTCAGGGCCGGTCAGGTGCCGAGGTCAAAGAGGTGCCCAAAACACATAGGCTTCAATGGAGAGAAGGGGGTGCCCCGGTTCCAGTCTGCCAGCAGGTAAGTACCCGCGTCTTCGGAGGGCAGACCAGGGGGGTTTTGTAGGGCACCGGGGGGGACACAAGTCAGCACCGAAAGTACACCCTCAGCAGTGCGGGGGCTGTTAGAATTCATTTTGAATTGCTTCGTTTCTTTTACACGTGTAAGTTTGAGCTTTTGTTGTCTCTGAACGCACTGTCTATCACATATGTTATCTTATGTATATTTGTTTAGGTAAAATAAGCCTGGTTCCACGCCATGGGCTTGCAGCTGGTTTCTTTCCCTAACTGGGGCACTGTATTCATTATAATTGTGTGTTCAAATAACTAACTGACCTCGGCTGTGGTATTTTGGGGAGGGAAAGGCTGATATCTATACCTTTGAACAACGTAATCCTTTGAAGGGTCTCAAGAATGTGGGGAGTCAGGCAGCTGCAGAAGGGAGGCAAGGACAAGGCTGGGAATGGAACAAGTGTGTGGATACTGATTAACTCCTTAAAAATATCTGTATGACGTATATCATTAGTTACACATTTTATGTATCCTTTGATGTATGAGTATAAATATCACTGTTAAACGCTTTATGTCAGCACACTTTACTTCGGGCCTGGGATGCCAGTGGTAAACCTGTCCTCTTTGCTGCAGCAAAAATAAACAGACCTTTGGTCATTGATTTTTCACTCCGGCTCTCCGTGTCAAAACTCCTTTGTAAATGCATTTGTAAGTATCTGCAAATATGTGCATTTGACAATTTTGGCGCCCGAACAGGGACCTTCCAGTGGATATCTTCAGTAGCTCTGTCACGAGACGTGCTGCCAGTGGGGGGACGCCGTTCCGGAGGTGTAGATTCCAGGGGCCCCTGCACAAAGACTTAGTTTCTGAAGCAGCTGCATCTTATCCACCGGGCAGGTTTCCCCCCGTTTTCTCATGATGTCCCAGCGAAGTCCCTGAAACATCGGTGTTTATCTTGACGGATTAGTCTGACACGGGCGGCCGGAGAGAAATCCAGGAAAAGCAGATAGTCAGGTAAGACTGTTCCTCGCTGGCTATTTGTCTGCTTTAACTTGCATTTGAGAGAATAATTGTTTTTGGATAACTTATCATTTTTGGGAATGATTAGTTCTTGGTAAATTTGCATTTGTACAAGGTACCATTTGACAATTTGTATTACATGTGTTTTTCTTGTTTGAGTAATTTGCCCAGGCCTGGAGCAATTTGTAAGTTGGTAAATATTTGAAAAGGTTTTCTTTGGTGCACATTTGAAAAAGGGTTTTTTTTTTCGGTGCAGGTTGCATTTTGAAATTTGGTGCGTGTTGCATTTTGAACAAATTAAAAGGTTAGATATGGGAAATAAGAAATGTTGGCAAGGGTTATGTCTTTGTTTTCGCCGAAATCATGTGCCACGTTTAGATAAAAAGCAACCCATTCCAAAAGAGGGAACACCAGGGTGGGACATGTTAAAGGATTATGGTTTAGAGAATAATTTGTATAATAGTATATGGCGCAAATATACTAGACATTGTCCTGACCTCCAGTGGCCGGAGGATGGGTCTTTTGATTTAAAGAAACTAACCTACCTACAGGAATGTTTGTTTCATAAAAAGGCTAGACAACATATGTTTGAAGTATACAGAAAATGGGAAATTGAGGCCACCAAAAGAAAAACGAAGTCAGATAAACTGTTAGAGAAGGAGAACCGGAGAACCATCATGCAGAAAGCCGCCCTGTACCACCATTCCCAAACCCAGAAAAGAATTGAGTCTGAAGATAGAGTCCATAGGGCCCAGGTGGAGGGAAGTTATGTATCAAAGCCAACAGAACCCAAACATGCATTAGAGGAAGATGAGGTAATGCTACAGCTATTAGATAATAGCCCTACTGCACCTCCACCTTACACACCCCCTGCAGTAGCCCAACCTATCATGGGGGCACAGCAACAGCAGCAAGGGCAAGGGCACAATTTGGGAAATCCAGGTGCACCACTACAGCAGCATGTGCCACAGCCACCACAGCCTCTAGCTCAAGCCACCCAAATAGCCCAAGTCCTAATCCCTCCGCCACCTGCCCCACCACTACCAGCCAACACTGCAAGGTTACCAATAATGTCCCCTGCCCCTAATACCCCAAATGGACAACGCCGACGGTGCACAGCCACTCACTCACTTTCACCCATATGGAGCACACATATGAAGTCGATTTCGCCCCCTGGTACCCGCTCCACTATTGGGGATTGGGAAAAACGGGTTATCAAGGATCAGTCAGATAACTGGATGTCACATCTTATTTACACCCACACCGATATTATGGACACAATACAACAGATGTCACATTTTGGACAGCAATTAGCACTGTTGTATATGATTGAAAAATTGGAGAGGGATTGGAAGTCTTGCATTACAGATTCTACCCCTCTCCCTTATGAACAAGAATTAAACCAATTATGGCGGGACAGTAGGGCTTGTATTCTTGATAGTAGCAGCATAAATGAGGGAGTACGCATTTGTGTCATAGCCAGGGAAGATGTTCTAAATAGATATGACAAGGGGTACCCAATGAGGGAAGTGCACCCTGATATGCCCACTGCAGCTGCAGTCGCAGCAGCAGCTGCCGCCGGACAACCAGCTCCCGTGCCGGTGGCCCAATTTGTTCATATACCATGGAAAAGGGAGGAGGTAATGGCTATAAAGAAAGACTTGCCAGACCCTCGAAAGAATCCAGCTGGATTCTATCGGGACCTTAGAACTGCCATTTCCACCACAACCATGACACTCAAAGACATTGACTATTTTTTTGGTGTTTTATTGGGTCCTGAAGTTTGGCATAAAATTAGAAGAGTAGATGATGCACCTACTTTGGGAAATACATGGGGGGGTTTAGAAGCACATGAAGCACAAAGGGCACCAGGAACCCTGCCGCATCAGGATATTTTAGATTTACCTAATCGGATATTGACTAAGTTAGAAACTGTTATACCTCTTCAGACTGTGGATTGGGGAAAGCTTGCCACTTATAAACAGAAAATAGGTGAAGATGTCCCAGATTATTTTACTCGAATTGAACAAGCGTTCATAGATTTTAGCGGTCAAGACCTCGCCACCGTAACAGGTGTCACACTATTTGTAGAACGCTTTGTTAATGGCCTTCTACCTGAAATATCACAAAAATTAAAAGCAACAGAGAGTTCGTGGATGACGAAGGGACAGGCAGAGATTTTGCAGATGGCGCAATACTATGAGAGCAGGTACAAGGAAGAATTAGAAAAGAATGAGAAGTCAGTAAAAGAATTGAAGAAAAAGGTATTATTACAGCAGGCATACCCTCAGCGGGATGCAACCCCTCAGCAAAGGGGTGGCCCACCAAGGGGACGGGGAAGGGGTCGAGGCCGAGGTACATCTGCACCACCCCAAGACCGCCGATTAAATATCAACCAATGTGCCTACTGTAAGCAGGATGGACATTGGCGTGATACTTGCCCATTACTGGAAGGAAGGCAAAGTATGTCACTTCATAGAGGGAACGCGGCAGGTAATGCACGAGGACGAGGAAGAGGTAGAACTGATCAGAATTCGCAGAATGAGAATCAGGTCCCGCGTAACACTAATATTTTTGACAATGCATTTGAACGACAATATTATGCTGATGATTTCTTTTCTGAATCCTACAATTATTAGGACAGCCACAGACAGGGCCAGGGGCGAGTAAGTATTCCTGTAGATCAAAATGGTCCCTACATTGATGTAAAAATCGAAGGAGAGGGCCATAAGTTTCTTCTAGATACTGGTGCCACCAGAACATCTATTGCACATTCTGCAGTCCCCGGGGCTCCCCTGTCTGGGCTTCATACCACATCAATTGGGATTTCTGGAATCCCCGTGGTGAGCCCCATCTCAACACCTATGAGAGTAACTGTAGGCCCATTTACAGTACACACGCCACTCTCTTTAACATCAGGTTGCAATGAAAACTTGTTTGCATTAGATTTGTTAAAG
The DNA here is from genome assembly GCF_031143425.1 of Pleurodeles waltl. Lineage (NCBI taxonomy): Eukaryota > Metazoa > Chordata > Amphibia > Caudata > Salamandridae > Pleurodeles > Pleurodeles waltl. The sequence continues at coordinate 695,192,440 of NC_090447.1, forward strand.
AAATTAAATGCAGTTATTCACTGTTCAATGGATGGTGTCTATGTAACTATGGATAGTGTTTCCCCAACTCGGTGCATGTTCTCACAGGAATACGACTTACCCCCAGAGCTACAGGAAATAGACCCTCGCTTATGGGCCAAAGGCAAGAATGATGTAGGCATTATGGATATCGACCCTATTGTAATAAAAATCAAACCAGGTGCCCGGTTACCTCGTGTTCCTCAATACAAATTACCTAAATCAAGCGAAAAAGGGCTCAAGGCAGTCATATCTGATCTTGTGCATGCAGGTGTCATAAAGGAAATAGTGAGCAGCCCATGTAACAGTCCAATCCTTCCTGTTGTAAAGAAACGAAATGATGCTAATAGATTAGATGGTGAGCAATCATTTACTGATAACACAGTATATCGATTAGTTATTGATCTCCGAGAAATTAATAAAATAGTAATTCCCCAGTTTCCCGTGGTCCCAGACATGAATAGTCTTTTCACCATGATCCCACCCTCTGTGTGTTTTTTCACCGTAATCGATTTGAAGAATGCTTTCTTTAGCATTCCAATTGCCGAAGAATCTCAATATTTGTTTAGCTTTGCGATTTTTGGTAGATCATTCGCGATGACAAGAATTCCACAGGGCTTTGTTGAGTCCCCGAGCATATATAGTCAATGTCTTAAACGTCAATTAGACCAATTCAATCCACCTACAGGCTCTGCGTTGTTGCAGTACATTGATGATATTTTAATTGCCTCAGATTCCATGACACAATGTAAGACTGATACTGTTGCATTATTACATCATTTAGCACCTCTGGGCCATAAGGTGTCCCTTCCAAAATTGCAGTATTGTAGAGAGGAGGTCACCTATCTAGGACACCTCCTCTCTAAGGAGGGAAGGAGATTACATCCAGACAGAATTAAATTGGTTCATACAATGACTGCACCACGCACCCCTTCTGAAGTCCGAGCATTTTTGGGATTTACATCTTTTTGCAGACAGTGGATTCCAAATTTTTCACTTATAGCAAAACCATTGACTGCTCTGACACTTTCAGATGTGCCCTCTCCTGTACCTTGGACTGACAAATGTGAGGAGGCTTTTCAAGAATTAAAAAAGGCGATGTGCTCTGCTCCTGTATTGGGTAATCCGGATTACAGCAAACCATTTGTTTTATTTGTGCATGAAAAGCATGGCTGTACATTGTCTGTTTTGACACAGGCCCAAGGTGGGAGACAACGCCCTTGTGCATACTTCTCTTCCACCTTGGACACTGTGGCGCAAGCTTTGCCTACTTGTCTTAGAGGAGTGGCTTCTGCAGCAGCTGCGGTGAAACAAAGTGAAGGGTTTGTTGGTGGCAATCCGCTCACTGTGATGGTTCCTCATGCCGTTGATATTTTGTTAAACAAGACACAGACGCAGCACCTCACCAGTGCTCGTCTAACGGGTTACGAATTAACATTGTTCAGTCCAAATATTACTTTGAAGCGGTGCAATGTCTTGAACCCAGCTACGTTACTACCCCTCCCTCAGGACAATGTGGAATTTGATCATAATTGCATTTTTGCCACTGAGGAAGAAACTAAGGGACGGGTAGACTTGACAGACACTCCCCTATCTGACCCACAGGGAGAGCTGTTTGTAGATGGGTCTTGCTTCAAGTTACCAGATGGTACGACCACTGCAGCCTATGCCGTCACCACAGTCAAAACAGTGGTTGAATCTCATAGAATCCCGCAAAATTCGGCACAGGCTGCAGAATTAATTGCCCTCACCAGAGCTTGTGAAATAAGTGAACATCTTAGTGTTAACATCTACACTGATAGCCAATATGCGTTTGGAGTAGCTCATAATTTTGGGCGACTCTGGGCGAATAGAGGCTTTATCACGTCACATGGCACTACCATCCAGCATGGCAACTTGATTGTGACACTTTTGACTGCTCTCAGTCTGCCCCGTCAGGTCGCAATCATTAAGTGTAGTGCCCACAAAAAAATTACTGATGATATAGGACGAGGAAATGCTTTTGCAGATGCTACAGCGAAAGCAACAGCACGAGCACCATTTGACAATGCATATGTTGAGAGTAGCATCAAGGGAGAGCCCCAGTACGAAGTATTAGAAAATACCATGCAGTGTGTGAGAGATATTCAAGCAGAAGCAACAGCAGAGGAAAGGGAACAGTGGGAGAAGAACGGTAGACTAGACAGTGAGGGTTGTTACACAGATGACACAGACAGAAGAAGATGGATGTTACCTAATTGCTATGTACACGCTATGGTTACTATGGCCCACAGTCCTGCACACATCAGTGCCCAAGGCATCAAGACAACTTTGGACCATGTTTGGAGTAATCCTCTGATATCCAAAGCTGCTAATAACCTGGTTAAAAGTTGTATGGTGTGTGCAGTGCACAATGCAGGAAAAGGGACCCCTACGCCCCCTGGCCACTTTGCCCCTCCTGATCTCCCTTTTGAAGCTATACAGATGGATTTTATCCACATGGAACCGTGTAACAAACTGAAATACGTGTTAGTGGTAGTATGCATGTTTTCAAAATGGATAGAGGCCTACCCATTAAAAGACAATGGTGCTCTCTCTACCGCCAAAATATTACTAAAAGAATATTTTCCTAGATACGCCTTGCCACGATTAGTCTGGAGTGACAATGGCAGTCATTTTTCTAATGAGGTAATGGAGAAGGTCTGTACCGCCCTTAACATCAAACATCGATTTCATGCTGCAAATCACCCACAATCAGCGGGCCTTGTAGAAAGGTATAATTACACCTTGAAGAGCAAAATAGCTAAGATTTGTGCTGAGACCAACTTAAAATGGCCAGATGCTTTGCCCCTAGCATTAATGTCCATCAGGATGACTGCCAGTAGCAAGTCACGATTATCCCCCTATGAAGTTGTCATGGGGAGGCCAGCCAATATCTGGGGGGTACCACGACCAAAGAAGCTTTCTGAAGTGCAATATCCTTTGTTTGTAGATTACTGTAAACAATTGACTAAAGATTTGCGTTTGATCCACCAACAGGTCAAGGCCAGCCTACCGACTCCTCTTGAAGGCCCTGGTCACCCTTTTAAGCCAGGGGATTGGCTTATGACAAAGAATTTTCAAAGAACCAACAGTCTTCAGCCCAGGTGGCGGGGGCCAGCCCAGGTACTGCTTGCAACACAGACAGCGGTGAAAGTGGAAGGAAGGAAAAACTGGATACATGCTAGCCACTGTAAGCGTGCACCAATTCCACTACAGAGTACTCTAACAGCAGAATTACCATTGTCTCCTGATTACAGCGAAGTAGGGAGACAGGAAACACCTCCACAGGTTTCAAGTGCTACTTCTGCTCCTGCGGTGACACAGCAGCCCAGTGACGAAGAGTTGCTGTTTGAAGATCAACAAACTCATCGATACAACCTGCGTCCTCGCCCATCCAAATGAACAGAATTTTGAAGGTGCGTAAGGTGGTGACCCCTACGAAAAGCTACATTTACATCACCCTGATAGCTCCTAGCTTGGAATTGCAAACTGAGGTCTCTTCTGAATGGCCAAGGAATCCTTTGCTCAGCAGAATACGGCACGCCTGCCTTTGTGAAATACAGTTCCCCGCTTTCACCGCCACCGGCATTTCCGATGCCATTGATGTACCAGCATTAAAACGAGCTATCCTCACTGTTGTTACGCACACTTTGGGCGACGAGGTTGTAAATGACTGTGATGACTAAAATTCCAGCATGAACACGGGTGACTAGCCTGTGCAACGACACCAGAACATTGGTCAGAACAATTGTCTCAACGAGAACACAAGTATAGTGGGATGCAGCTTGTGCAACGCTATTCAATCAGTGGGTAAATGGAGTTAACAGTTCTGTGACTGGCGAGAAAGAAAAAAAAAAACCAAGTACCAGTTCTACGGAAGCGGCCAGCCATTAGGGTTGGTGCGGTTTGTAGTCCCAGCGGTAAAAAAAAAAAGAAAGGTGCCCTTTTTCTGTTTAATACCCAAGCACATCACTAATCTGGTTGAAAATTGCTGGCCTCCGCCCTCATTTTGCTGAGACACTGAACGAAACTGACAAACTATACTGAAGACTAACTTTGAAGTATTGCGACTTACTCACTGGGAGTTGAGACTCACCAGGAGTTAAAACTTGAAAAGGAGAAGCTAAGGGACCTAGGATCAAGCCAACCTCTATTGTCCTGGACCAACCAGTGCAGCCTAACTGCTAGAGTGTAAAGCACGGCGGTGCTGAACCCTAGTGGGTGTGAACATTGAAGGAAAAATTTACTTATCTGTATCTATACGTATATGATTATTAGTATAGTGATATCAATATTTTGCATTTACATATTTGGTAATTGTGTGAGTATATTTTTGAACACGCGTAGGCGGTTGAGACGAGTAAAACGGTATCATAGAAAAGTTGTAGGACCAAGGAGAAGAGCACAATAAAATTATGAAGATATATCCATTTGGCAGGACAAATATCCCTCTAGAGAATAGGGAAGAGTGGCCTTATAACTATTTCTACAAAACCATAATGAAGTACCTAGTGACCCTTATGTTAATATGTATAATGTCCAGTGGTGTTGCATCATTGTTGCAAAATCCTACCTTACATCCATTGATAAAGGTTCATGGAAAATTAGCGGAGACATTAAGTCTCACTGACTGTTGGATTTGCCGGCACTTGTCTAGACACCCCGAGGATCCTATAGGCCTTTATGAAGTACCAGTATCACCAAGCGAATATGAAAGAGGGGAAGTGTGTCTTGTACCAAATACCACTTGGAGATGTGACCAACAAGAATATCAATGGTACCCTAGGTGTGCGGTGCTCCCTAATACCCAGGCAGAATACAAGCTCTCCCCGATGCCTGGAGAGAATGCCACACTTAAAATGTTTCCCATATGTTTTGGTACCTATTTTTATGGGCAAAACCCAGAGGCAAAATACATGGGAAAGATCCCTCCTGAACAGTGTGTTTACACTTTGTTATTTGATATAAAAACAGGGAATTGGGATCTTGAAGGAGAGGAGAAAATAGACAGAAATTGGACAGCGTTAATTAATGGGACTCATCAAAATTACACTGTGAATTATTGGAACCTGACTGTGGGAGAAAATGAGATTCTAGTAGATCCAGAAGGATTGTTATATGATCCCTCCAGAGAACAAGATAGAAATGGGAAAAATTCACCTGTAATATTGTCCCGGGTTTTCCTTGGCCCCCTCTGGACGGCTAGATGTTCATATGTTGCACCCTGGGCAAATGTATCATTGCTAAATACAATCTGGGAAGATTACAAATATTGCAATAATTCTGAGCATGACACCCCAGAGGGTGTAGGATTGCCTCGAATAAAATACAGCATTATAAATTCACAAATCCAGGGAGGCATGTACTTCGTATGTGGAAGAACTGCATATAAAGTACTGCCTCTAAACTGGGAAGGGATATGTTCACTGGCATATTTGGCACCCAACATTACTGTGATATCAAATATATCATCTTCCCAGCCCCTTAACATGGGGAGTTTTGCACATAGGTACAAACGAGGGACACCCATACTGGAGGAGCGAAAGAACTGGGTATTTCAAGTATTACATGTTCTTATTCCCGGATTTGGAATTTTCGATTTGCAACTGGCAATGATGAATATGTCAGCTGAATTAGCCATTGCATTTAATGCCACCAGAGAGGCCATAGGAAGTATACAGGTAGAGATAAACTCTGCAGCCCAATTGGCGATACAAAATCGGCTTGCCCTAGACTTGATTACAGTACAACAAGGAGGAGTATGTGTTTTAATCCAACATCAGTACCAGCAAAAGTGCTGTTATTTCGTCAACAAGTCATCAGAGATAGAATTGGATATTGGGAAAATAAAAGAAGCAGTACAGGTATTTGAAAAGGGGGGCCAATATGAAGGAGGCGATTGGAGTTTATCATGGTTATGGTCTTGGTTTGGGGGGTGGGGCTGGTTGTTTAAAGACATACTTTTTATAATAATAGCTATTGTATTAAGTTGTTTATTAGTGCAGTGCTTACCTGCTCTCTGTTCCTGTTTAAAATTGTGTAAACTTCCGCCAGTGAAAATACTAGAAACCAATCGAGCTATGATGCAGAGAGAAGAGATAACTTCCCTAATGGCTATTGACCCCACTGTCCTCACTGCAGATACTGGTTGCTCATACCCATCGGTTGTTTATGTCCCCATGAATGCAAATTTCAATGAAGTGGGAGTAAAATTCAACATATATGAGGAAATTTAGAACTATTCAAACGTTTATTATGTTCAGAAGAAAAAAAACTCAAAAAGGGTCGATTGTTAGAATTCATTTTGAATTGCTTCGTTTCTTTTACACGTGTAAGTTTGAGCTTTTGTTGTCTCTGAACGCACTGTCTATCACATATGTTATCTTATGTATATTTGTTTAGGTAAAATAAGCCTGGTTCCACGCCATGGGCTTGCAGCTGGTTTCTTTCCCTAACTGGGGCACTGTATTCATTATAATTGTGTGTTCAAATAACTAACTGACCTCGGCTGTGGTATTTTGGGGAGGGAAAGGCTGATATCTATACCTTTGAACAACGTAATCCTTTGAAGGGTCTCAAGAATGTGGGGAGTCAGGCAGCTGCAGAAGGGAGGCAAGGACAAGGCTGGGAATGGAACAAGTGTGTGGATACTGATTAACTCCTTAAAAATATCTGTATGACGTATATCATTAGTTACACATTTTATGTATCCTTTGATGTATGAGTATAAATATCACTGTTAAACGCTTTATGTCAGCACACTTTACTTCGGGCCTGGGATGCCAGTGGTAAACCTGTCCTCTTTGCTGCAGCAAAAATAAACAGACCTTTGGTCATTGATTTTTCACTCCGGCTCTCCGTGTCAAAACTCCTTTGTAAATGCATTTGTAAGTATCTGCAAATATGTGCATTTGACAGGGCGGCCGGGTGCAGTGTGCAAAAACGCGTCGGGTTTTCAATGAGAGACCAAGGGATCTCTTTAGCGGTGCAGGCAGGCAAGGGGGGGGCTCCTCGGGGTAGCCACCACCTGGGCAAGGGAGAGGGCCTCCTGGGGGTCACTCCTGCACTGAAGTTCCGTTCCTTCAGGTGCTGGGGGCTGCGGGTGCAGGGTCTTTTCCAGCCGTCGGGATTTCAGAGTCAGGCAGTCGCGGTCAGGGGGAGCCTGGGAATTCCCTCTGCAGGCGTCACTGTGGGGGCTCAGGGGGGACAACTTTGGTTACTCACAGTCTCGGAGTCGCCGGAGGGTCCTCCCTGAGGTGTTGGTTCTCCACCAGTCGAGTCGGGGTCACCGGGTGCAGTGTTGCAAGTCTCACGCTTCTGGCGGGGTGTTGCAGGGGTCTTTAAATCTGCTCCTTTGAAACAAAGTTGCAGTCTTTTGGAGCAGGGCCGCTGTCCTCTGGAGTTTCTTGTCTTTCTTGAAGCAGGGCAGTCCTCTGAGGATTCAGAGGTCGCTGGTCCTTTGGAAAGCGTCGCTGGAGCAGGTTTCTTTGGAAGGCAGGAGACAGGCCGGTAGGACTGGGGCCAAAGCAGTTGGTGTCTTCTGTTCTTCCTCTGCAGGGGTTTTTCAGCTCAGCAGTCTTCTTCTTGTAGGTTTCAGGAATCTAAATTTTTAGGTTCAGGGAAGCCCTTAAATACTAAATTTAAGGGCGTGTTTAGGTCTGGGGGGTTAGTAGCCAATGGCTACTAGCCCTGAGGGTGGGTACACCCTCTTTGTGCCTCCTCCCAAGGGAGGGGGTCACATTCCTATCCCTATTGGGGGAATCCTCCATCTGCAAGATGGAGGATTTCTAAAAGTTAGAGTCACTTCAGCTCAGGACACCTTAGGGGCTGTCCTGACTGGCCAGTGACTCCTCCTTGTTATTCTCATTATCTCCTCCGGCCTTGCCGCCAAAAGTGGGGCCGTGGCCAGAGGGGGTGGCCAACTCCACTAGCTGGAGGGCCCTGTGGTGCTGGAACAAAGGGGGTAAGCCTTTGAGGCTCACCGCCAGGTGTTACAGCTTCTGCCTGGGGGAGGTGTTAGCATCTCCACCCAGTGCAGGCTTTGTTACTGGCCTCAGAGTGACAAAGGCACTCTCCCCATGGGGCCAGCAACATGTCTCGGTTGTGGCAGGCTACTGGAACCAGTCAGCCTACACAGATAGTTGGTTAAGGTTTCAGGGGGCACCTCTAAGGTGCCCTCTGGGGTGTATTTCACAATAAAATGTACACTGGCATCAGTGTGCATTTATTGTGCTGAGAAGTTTGATACCAAACTTCCCAGTTTTCAGTGTAGCCATTATGGTGCTGTGGAGTCCGTGTTTGACAGACTCCCAGACCATATACTCTTATGGCTACCCTGCACTTACAATGTCGAAGGTTTGGCTTAGACACTGTAGGGGCACAGTACTCATGCACTGGTGCCCTCACCTATGGTATAGTGCACCCTGCCTTAGGGCTGTAAGGCCTACTAGAGGGGTGACTTATCTATACTGCATAGGCAGTGTGAGGTTGGCATGACACCATGAGGGGAGTGCCATGTCGACTTACTCGTTTTGTTCTCACCAGCACACACAAGCTGGTAAGCATTGTGTCTGTGCTGAGTGAGGGGTCCCCAGGGTGGCATAAGATATGCTGCAGCCCTTAAAGACCTTCCCTGGCATCAGGGCCCTTGGTACCAGTTACAAGGGACTTACCTGGATGCCAGGGTGTGCCAATTGTGGAATCAAAAGTACAGGTTAGGGAAAGAACACTGGTGCTGGGGCCTGGTTAGCAGGCCTCGGCACACTTTCAAATCAAAACTTAGTATCAGCAAAGGCAAAAAGTCAGGGGGTAACCATGCCAAGGAGGCATTTCCTTACACACACACATATTATTTTTTTAACTAGGTGGCGGGCGCCACTAGGTAGTTATAGTTAGTCCATGTTTCCATAGAGAAAGCGTTTTTTGACTTGCCTATATCTTTGGAACAGTTTCACAAATCTTCATGAAATTTCCCCAACAAAGTTGCGCACGTAAAGTTTCGGGGTGATCTGTCAAGCGGGGCCGAGAAAAAAAAAAAGGGGGGGGGGGGGGGTCAGAAAAGTTGAGTTTCCCCTTTAGACACGGCAGAAATCTAGCTTTTGGTACGCATAAAGTGCTTTCGTTTATTTGGCTGAAGTCCATTTAGTAGTTTTGGGAGATATTAAAGGGAAAACAAATTTGTATATCTCTTGCCGTGGCTTTGCGAAACAAGTCAAGCTTGTGCAGCGAAATGCACAGCTCTGATTGGCTGCCAACACTTCAAACCAGGAAGTGTTGTCAGCTATCTTGGGACTCAGCTTCAGCAGAGTCCTACAAAATAATGCAAAAAACAAAAAAACAAGACGGGAGCAGAGTAGTCCCACCCTGACCCCTTAGCTCTGGTGCTGTGGTCTCAGAGGGGCCACTCCCCCACCCACAGCTAAAAAGCTTTTTTTTTTTTTTTCCCCACTGAGAGTTGCAGCAGATCCGTCAGAAATGTAAACAAAAAAACACGAAGCACAGGCTCCTGTGCTTCTTTATTTTGAAGCTCCCGGGCGGGCCAAGTCCTGAGGGTTTGCTAATTTTATGGCGAGGGGGTGCCTGGTTCCCCACAGCCCCAGGTACCACCGCCTCCTGTGGCTTTTATGATACTGAGTTAGTGGGGGTGGGGAGCAGTACAGCACAACTCTAGGGACCACAACGCCCCCAGGGCTTTGCAGAGATATAGTGCGAGGGCACGAGTTATAGTTACTGTAAGGCACAAGTTATGGTTACTTGAGATATAGAGATAGATAGATATATATATATATATATATATATATATATATATACACACACACACACACACACACACACACACACACACACACACACACACACACACACACACGGAGAGGGACGGGGCAGGCCATGATGGACAAGGAGACCAGCAGGAGCTACGACAGAGGTGTGGAGGATGGGTCATGTAATGATGGGGGAGGACAGGAGGAAGCAACAATGAAGAGGAGAAAAGGATCAGCGAAAAACAACTTAATCGGTACTTGGTCCATGGTCTAGCGAGCACAAGAAAGAAGTGAAACACCCATGCATTTACCAATTAGAAGCAAGGAAATGTGAGTGGCAATCAAGCCAGCCAATGGTAAGTAATGGGTGGGTTGCAGTCCCTTTTGTCACTCATTTTCTACCTTCTAAATGGGCAGTACATGCTGGCTTCACTCTTCTTTCCTCAAGAGCATGGACCAAATACATATTACTTCATCTTCATTAGGGCTCCTCCACTGAATGTGATGTGACTGAGGTACTATTTTTCTTTTATTTTTCTTGTCATGTTGCTTCTTATCACCCATCCACCCTTGATTATGTTGACATTCAGTTTGTTGGGGTATTTTCTACTGTTTTTCAGTTACTTTTAATTCTGCCAATTATTAATTTAATGGTACTCATGACACTCATGCTTTTTGTCCATGTGGGCACTTTATAAAACTGCATACATGATGCATATGGTTACTGACTCAAATCCAATCTGAAGCTCTGAATTACTCTCAGTAACATCAACAACTTTCAATTATAAACTCCTCCCTGAACAGAGCAGACACATGGATGAGTGGCAGTATCTGCCGTATCACGTAAACTACATAGTGAACTGCTGCCTTGCAAGTCTTCTGAATCTCTCATCACCAAATATCTGCTACTAATGTTTTTCTAGAATGAATTGGTGTGCTTGAAGGTTTCCAGGTTCGAGTGTTTTTTATTCCACCCATGAAGGTCTTGCTGTTTTTCTGCTAAGAAGCCTCTTGTTAAGGGATTTCAGGTATTTAACAGTGTGACATTTCCAAGTACTTTTTTAGCCTCCAGCATTCATGACAGTTTCCTAAAAGATGAAAAACAAGTGTCCCCTCTTAAAAATGTCCTTAATGCTTTTATTTCATTTTAAACATTTGTGTACTCCCCCCCCCCCTTGTTCTATTCAGGTTTTTTTATTTTTTTTATCTAGTTGGTATGAAACTTGAGACCAGTTACAGAAACTGTGGTTTAGATACAGTGGTCCCCAACCTTTTGACTTCTGTGGACCCCCATTTTATCAATACTGGAGCCCGGGGACCCCCACTGAATCATTATTGGAACACAGGGACCCCCGAGGAGTCATTACTGATAGGTGGGACCTAATATTATTAAATGTTTTAAGCAGCCGCGGACCTCCTGTGGAGGCTTTGCGGACCCCCATGGGTCCCCGGCCCACAGGTTGGGAACCACTGGTTTAGAAAATTTGTACGAATCACATTACTGAAAAATAAAGAAACTGGCCATTAGTTTATTATTTCTGTTACACTGATAGGAGGAGTTCCTATCCAAATGACCACTCAAATTCTTTCACGTGAGTAAATCATTTTGTCTACCTCCAAGACTAGGATGACGGGACAACACTACACCAAAACACCACAACATTCTAATCCTGGTCTTTTTTTTTGTTTGTTTTTTTACTCCTCATCTTTACGTGTTCTTGTTTTATCAAATTAACCAACGTAACCAGCACTACAGAAAACAAGCATTGACAAGCTCATAGGTCTCGCCTACATGAGAGCTACTGGCTTTGTCAATTATTTTGTTTAACCATTTTGCTGTGCTTTATAAAATAGAAAAAAAGGCTATGACTGGGCCAGTGCCGATGGTGTCCGTGCTTTCGTTTTTTTTTACATCTGCCATTTTGCACAGCAACCGCATTGCTGGTTAAAAAACAATGACAAAGCCTAAAGCTTGCACAAATGCAAGATATATTGGCTGTGACAATGTTTGTTTCCCCTAGTAGCTAGTGGGAAGATATGAGCACCATGATGAGACTCATTCAACTAGATGATGCTTAACAACAGAGAATGCTTCAAAGGACATGCAAAATTGCTATTTTAAATATAGATACATAGCCAACCAGGTTAGTATGGTAGGTTACACGTCTCCGTTAAATCTTCTCTGCTTCATATTGTCAAATACAAGAGAATGTGTGGCATATTTCTTTTTTTCAAAAGTGTCTACTGGCATTCTTAGATCGACTGTATCTGCTTTTATTAGATGTTTTTAATGTGCAAAAATAAAATAGTCTTCTTCCTTGCCTGCCCCAAGTGATGATGAATGGTGGTGGGTGGCTATGAAGGGGTATGTGGGTACAGGCCCTTTATCTGTACCCTAGTGGGAGGGCACACAATACGATCCCTTTCAAACCCAATCAGAAATATTTTTTGTTACTGACAGACCTATGAGCAATACTTACGGTGTTTTATAGAGAAAAAACAGTGCTGCACAAAACAATGGTTCTCGTTTAAATTGTATGTGTGCTATATGTGACCATGAGCCAAGGCATGCTCGTGCCCCTGGAGAGGAGGCTCAGAGCCCTTAACGGTCTTTGAACTGGTAATATACATTCCTTTCTTAGTTGGTCAAGACATCGGTCCAGCAATATCACTTGAGCTCCTCCTACTTCTGGGTGCTGCAGTTGGAGTGGTCTACTAATGAGAGCTTCACCTCTGTGGGGACACTGGCCTAACACTTTCACCACAAATAACTTTCCTTTGAGTCTGTATCTCCCCTGTACAGCCAAAATCCTAGTTTTAGTTTGCATTTTGTATGCTAAAGAATGAGTTGTATTTTCATTTATCTTCATGGTGATATTTGGTGTAGGAACACGTTTCTGTTCCTCATTAAAGCCAGAGCCATGCCCAGTGCTCCTGAAGAAACCCAACTTGCCTTAGAATAACAGGAAGCTGCACCAACAAGGCAAGCAGGCCCCAACAAAAACAATAAAACAGCTATTGCAGGTTAAAACCTGGGAGGAACTGGTGTCAACGAAGTGAGTTACACAGGACCCAGGAAAATGTTCTGGCTGAGCTAACCAAATTCACCATAGACAAATCAACATTCTCAAGACGATCAAAGACCTACAGACAACATTCCAGGATTGAGACTGTAGTGAATCTGCAACATCTATGCTCCTCCCATCTCTGACTTTCTGTAAGCAGGAATATATCCATTTGAGTGCAAGAGGGACTAAAAGGTTTTTCTTCTTCATCTAAGCTCCAAGACTAATCACCCAGACTGGAACCCAATTTCCCTGGGGCAGCTAGTTAACATGAAGGTCCAGTAGGGAAGGGGGGAATGCCCTATATGTATCTCACCTACATTGGCTTACACTCTGAATAGTTTTGCCTGGACTGAGGACTTCTGAAACACTACAGCAAATGGAAGACAAATCACAGCAAGACTGACACATCAGACCTTTTGTTTTTTTTTGGACACCCTTGCCCCAATGACTGAGATTTGCAAACATCCACAATAGTGTAAGACTTGAGGTCAGACTGCTACCAAAATTACCTAAGGAAGCCTGAAACCTCTCTCAAAGGATAACATTGGCCCTAGGTCCCATGGTTTTCCTTACTGATGTGCGCTACAGGGCAAGTGCTAAAATTATGTTTCGGGTAATACTGCTGTCCAAGAAGAACCTTGTGGTAGGTGGTATTGCTCCTAAAGTATAAGGAAGTACATTTATGACCTAACAGAGTACAACTTTATTTAAAGCATCAGCAGTAACTGACAGTGTCCACCATGGATACTACCACCTAAACATGACTGCCAAAGTACAAAAAGAAAATAATACAATCTAGCCATATCGGGGCACGCTTCAGTTCCCGAAGTTAATCAATTCCTCTCACTGTAGATCTATTTGCATACCATGGTGACATGTATAAAAAAGAAAATATCAGAGAATGTTTTACTCAGTGGTTTGCAGAGAGGAACAAGCCACTTTAACTCCACAATTTGCCTATGGGCAACTTGGTGAAATCAGTATGGTTTGGCAAGATTCTCAAGTGGCTCACTTTGATTGCCCATTCCAATAAACTTCAAAATACTGCTTCATTTGGCTGTTGGCGGGTGCCAGCGGCGAGTATGCACCCAATTCCTGTTTCTCTAGCAGTGCACATCTTTCTTGTGCATGCTGAAGTAATAAATATATAATATAATACAACAAAAGCCTGAAATCCCAGTATAAAAGGTTGCCTCTAATTTCCTTGTTACAGTCAAAATGTGATGTCATAATACTCACTGCCAGATCGGGAAACCAAGAAGAAAGTTGTGTCCGGTGGCATCAATGAAGATGCAGTTTAAATAAACTGACACCTCAAGCTTATGACCACTTTTTTCTGCACATAGTTCATTAAAAGGAAAGAAAGAATATCTTTCAAGTTACTACTCATTCTAGAGACCTTTTTAAAATTTTGTTTACACTAACTTACTAACTGATTTTTGGTAAGCTGAATTTCACACTACAGATGCTGTTTTTAATTTTTAAGAACTAAGCCGTGCTATTTCCTTTACATGAAGGAGCAAGACCACAAACATTCAAAAGGATTATTGGAAGAATGGTGGTATGACCATGTATAAGGAATATATACTCTCGGTCATATAGTAAAGGTATTTGCACACAACCTATGTCCATGACTTTATAAAGGAACCCTGTCTTGGGCTTTGTTCCTATAGGAGGGCAAAGAACTCCTCAAGTGACTTGCACTATCTTTATAGTGTACAGCAGGGGGCATTTTATCCCATGTGTGTTTCCAGAGCAATTGTGTATCAGTATCTCTCCTTCACAGATACCAATCAAATCTTCTCAAATCCACTAATCTCTCCTAACCTCCTCTTTCAAATATCTGCCTGTCTAACAGCAATCATACAATGGATGGCCAATTTGTTCACTCACTCTAAATTCCTTACAAATACAATCTTATTTCAAAGCTTCTATTGCATATATCATTCAAACTGCTCGACTAATTCTCCAACACCCTGTTTATATCCACTCTTTCTGATAAAACATCTCTGAAAAACATTATTAAGGGCTTCAGATATTTGTATCACTATTGCAGCAATGTTTTTAAATGCAAAATCTGTGCTCACTCTTCATTACACGCAACTAAACATTATAGATTTTAAAATTCCTATGCAACTTGCAAACAAACCTGACAACCAGAAATCAACGCTTCAGCCTACACCACCACCCAAATTACTAGGCAGGCACCAGAGACCAAATTCCATGCTCCATTAATGGCTACTATTTGCTGAAAAACATTTGTCGAGTGATCTTATGATTGTCTATTAGGACAAGTAACTGATCAACATTACAAAAAATATTTTTTAAACTTCAGTTGAAGGAGCAGTATAGTCAGGATCAAAGACCTAGAAAACACAGATTCTCAGCTCATATCTCATTATAAGACAATGACTTTCCACAAAACACTTCTAACACAACAAATAATGAAGGAACACATTTAAAATATTTAAAAAAGATGTAAGGCTGCTGCGACGACATTTGAGTACTACACACTCTGAAAGGCATCAAAAGGCAGTTATAAGGCTGCAATGGCACTGTCAAGATCTAAAAGGCCACTGTGATATCCCAGAAAGAACAAGGCTTTTGTAGCTGCACTCACAACTGGTGGACATGTTCAGATATTAAACGGTGCACGGCCACAGTACGAAAGTCAATATCAAAATGCCCTTTTACCGACTACGTGGACATGAAAGGCCTTTGTAATTACATTTACAATTTTGATGTGATACACTTTAAACAAATTTATAGGTTTCAGTGGAATTTGTGATTAATGGTTGTTCTAGTTCCACTCACAATTCATAGACACCTTCGCAGAGAAGATACACAAGTAAGGCTGGAGAACGACAGTTAAGATCGAGATGATACTCCAGAAATATGTATGTATGTACTTCTCAAATTACAGTATGGCAGCGGTCGTCTCAAGAAGGTCCAGAGTTATCTTGGGACCAGGGATCAAGCTTTGGCCAAGACGAGATTTAGGATACCTGTAAGGAAATGCCTCCTTGGCATGGTTACCCCCTGACTTTTTGCCTTTGCTGATGCTATGTTTTGAATTGAAAGTGTGCTGAGGCCTGCTAACCAGGCCCCAGCACCAGTGTTCTTTCCCTAACCTGTACTTTTGTTTACACAATTGGCACACCCTGGTATCCAGGTAAGTCCCTTGTAACTGGTACCCCTGGTACCAAGGGCCCTGATGCCAGGGAAGGTCTCTAAGGGCTGCAGCATATCTTATGCCACCCTGGGGATCCCTCACTCAGCACAGACACACTGCTTGCCAGCTTGTGTGTGCTGGTGAGGACAAAACGAGTAAGTCGACATGGCACTCCCCTCAGGGTGCCATGCCAACCTCACACTGCCTATGCAGTATAGATAAGTTACCCCTCTAGCAGGCCTTACAGCCCTAAGGCAGGGTGCACTATACCATGGGTGAGGGCACCAGTGCATGAGCACTGTGCCCCTACAGTGTCTAAGCCAAACCTTAGACATTGTAAGTGCAGGGTAGCCATAAGAGTATATGGTCTGGGAGTCTGTCAAACACGAACTCCACAGCACCATAATGGCTACACTGAAAACTGGGAAGTTTGGTATCAAACTTCTCAGCACAATAAATGCACACTGATGCCAGTGTACATTTTATTGTAAAATACACCCCAGAGGGCACCTTAGAGGTGCCCCCTGAAACCTTAACCAACTACCTGTGTAGGCTGACTGGTTTTAGCAGCCTGCCACATTCGAGACATGTTGCTGGCCACATGGGGAGAGTGCCTTTGTCACTCTGTGGCTAGTAACAAAGCCTGCACTGGGTGGAGATGCTATCACCTCCCCCAGGCAGGAGCTGTAACACCTAGCGGTGAGCCTCAAAGGCTCACCCCCTTTGTTACAGCACCACAGGGCATTCCAGCTAGTGGAGTTGCCCGCCCCCTCCGGCCACGGCCCCACTTTTGGCGGCAAGGCCGGAGGAGATAATGAGAAAAACAAGGAGTCGTCACTGGCCAGTCAGGACAGCCCCTAAGGCAACCCGAGCTGAAGTGACTCTGACTTTTAGGAATCCTCCATCTTGCAGATGGAGGATCCCCCCCCAATAGGGATAGGAATGTGACCCCCTCCCCTTGGGAGGAGGCACAAAGAGGGTGTAGCCACCCTCAGGGCTAGTAGCCATTGGCTACTGCCCTCCCTGACCTAAACACACCCCTAAATCCTGTATTTAGGGGCTCCCCTGAACCTAGGAAATCAGATTCCTGCAACTTACGAAGAAGAGGACTGCTGAGCTGAAAAACCCCTGCAGAGAAGACAGAGACACCAACTGCTTTGGCCCCAGCCCTACCGGCCTGTCTCCCTCCTTCGGAAGAAAACTGCTCCAGCGACGCTTTCCCCAGGACCAGCGACCTCTGAATCCTCAGAGGACTGCCCTTCTTCCAAAAGACCAAGAAACTCCCGAGAACAGCGGCCCTGTTCAACAAAGACTGCAACTTTGTTTCCAGAGGAGCAGATTTAAAGACCCCTGCAATCCCCGCAAGAAGCGTGAGACTTGCAACACTGCACCCGGCGACCCCGACTCGACTGGTGGAGAAACAACGCTACAGGGAGGACCCCCCGGCGACTCCGAGACTGTGAATAACCAAAGTTGTCCCCCCTGAGCCCCCACAGCGATGCCTGCAGAGGGAATCCCGAGGCTCCCACTGACCGCGACTGTCTGAATCCAAAATCCCGACGCCTGGAAAAGACCCTGCACCCGCAGCCCCCAGGACCTGAAGGATCGAAACTCCAGTGCAGGAGTGACCCCCAGGAGGCCCTCTCCCTTGCCCAGGTGGTGGCTACCCCGAGGAGCCCCCCCCTTGCCTGCATCGCTGAAGAGACCCCTTGGTCTCTCATTGAAACCTATTGAAAACCCGACACGTGTTTGCACACTGCACCCGGCCGCCCCAGTGGCGCTGAGGGTGTACTTTCTGTGCTGACTTGTGTCCCCTCCGGTGCCCTACAAAACCCCCCTGGTCTGCCCTCCGAAGACGCGGGTACTTAACTGCTGGCAGACTGGAACCGGGGCACCCCCTTCTCCATTGAAGCCTATGCGTTTTGGGCACCACTTTGAACTCTGCACCAGACCGGCCCTGAGCTGCTGGTGTGGTGACTTTGGGGTTGCTCTGAACCCCCAACGGTGGGCTACCTTGGACCCCAAATTGAACCCCGTAGGTGGTTTACTTACCTGCAAAAACTAACATTAACTTACCTCCCCCAGGAACTGTGAAAATTGCACTGTGTCCACTTTTAAAATAGCTATATGTGTTTTATGTAAAAAGTATATATGCTATTGTGATTATTCAAAGTTCCTAAAGTACTTACCTGCAATACCTTTCAAATGCGATATTACATGTAGAATTTGAACCTGTGGTTCTTAAAATAAACTAAGAAAAGATATTTTTCTATACAAAAACCTATTGGCCTGGATTTGTCTCTGAGTGTGTGTTCCTCATTTATTGCCTGTGTGTATGTACAACAAATGCTTAACACTACTCCTTTGATAAGCCTACTGCTCGACCACACTACCACAAAATAGAGCATTAGTATTATCTCTTTTTGCCACTATCTTACCTCTAAGGGGAACCCTTGGACTCTGTGCATACTATTCCTTACTTTGAAATAGTGTATACAGAGCCAACTTCCTACAATACCCCTAGGGATCAGAGAAAAGTGCCTTGTTTAAACAAAATGCTGTTTTAGTAAATGGAAACTGAGCAACAATGAGTCATCAGTAATGTCTTTATTTCACACATACCATGGCTGAAAAGTGTCCAAGTGAGTGGGAAGAAGGCTTTAAATAACCCTCAATGGCCTACTACTCCCTCCCTTATTTCTGGTAAAGGAACACACAGTAGATACTCTAAAGCTCAAGGAGTCCGCGCTGTCACTGTTATGCTGGCAACTGTAGGACCTGCTCCTTTCTGTAGGGTCATATCCAAACTTTTTGCCTTCACCATTCTGTTTTCTCAACCCATGTTTGTTGGCTTTAAGACTCTGCAAGCTTTACCACTGCTAACCATGACTGAAGCGCTTGTGCGCTCTCCTTTAAAAATGGTTACCTTGGCTTACACCCAACAGGCACAATTAATTTACCTGGAAGTCCCTAGTAAAAGTGGTACTACATGTACCAATGGCCTCTAGATTAAATGCTACTAGTGGCCCTGATGCACTGATTGTGCCATCCAACTAAGTGGCCCTTTTAAACATGTCTCAGGTCCGCCATTGCAGTTTTCATCTGCCATTTCGACATAGCAAAATAAACTTTTTGCCAAGCCCAAAACCTCTTTTTAAAATATGTGTCACTTCTAGAGTAGGTCCTAAACATACCATAGGGCCGGGTGCACTGCATTTAAGAAGTTGGACATCTACTCTTATGTTTTACATGTCCTGGTAGTGAAGAACTCCTAAACTGTTTTTTCACTACTGTGTGGTCTACCTCTCTCAGAGGATAACATTTGGTTACTTTATTACATTTAATAAGTGATAACTTACTTGGAAGCTGGTAGACAGATCACATTCAGTGTCTAAAGAAATGTAATTAAAAGACTTACTTAATGGTAAGGTCTGATTTTTAGTAACAATTCTGAAAATGCTACTTTTAGAAAGTTTGTGTGTTTGCCCTAACCGTTTGGTGCCTGCTGCTTGTTCATGGGTCACATGACTAGGTGTAGCTGGTAGTTTTTTTTTGTATTACTCCCAGCCAGTGAGACAAAGGGAAGCTACGTGTTGGCAGGATGGAAACTCACTTAATGAGGGGAAGGAGCTGTCACCTACCACACCCGCACATAACAAAAACCTTGCCTGACCACTCTCATTAACAGTTTGTGTAGGAAGTTGGCTCTGTATGTGCTATTTCAAAGTAAGGAATAGCATGCACAGAGTCCAAGGGTTCCCCTTAGAGGTAAAATAGTGGTAAAAATAGATAATACTAATGCTCTATTTTGTGGTAGTGTGGTCGAGCAGTAGGCTTATCCAAGGAGTAGTGTTAAGCATTTGTTGTACATACACATAGACAATAAATGAGGTACACACACTCAGAGACAAATCCAGCCAATAGGTTTTGTTATAGAAAAATATCTTTTCTTAGTTTATTTTAAGAACCACAGGTTCAAATTTAACATGTAATATCTTGTTTGAAAGGTATTGCAGGTAAGTACATTAGGAACTTTGAATCATTTCAATTGCATGTATACTTTTCAAGTTATTGACAAATAGCTATTTCAAAAGTGGACACTTAGTGCAATTTTCACAGTTCCTGGGGGAGGTAAGTTTTTGTTAGTTTTACCAGGTAAGTAAGACACTTACAGGGTTCAGTTCTTGGTCCAAGGTAGCCCACCGTTGGGGGTTCAGAGCAACCCCAAAGTCACCACACCAGCAGCTCAGGGCCGGTCAGGTGCAGAGTTCAAAGTGGTGCCCAAAACGCATAGGCTAGAATGGAGAGAAGGGGGTGCCCCGGTTCCGGTCTGCTTGCAGGTAAGTACCCGCGTCTTCGGAGGGCAGACCAGGGGGGTTTTGTAGGGCACCGGGGGGGGACACAAGCCCACACAGAAATTTCACCCTCAGCAGCGCGGGGGCGGCCGGGTGCAGTGTAGAAACAAGCGTCGGGTTTGCAATGTTAGTCTATGAGAGATCAACGGATCTCTTCAGCGCTGCAGGCAGGCAAGGGGGGGGCTTCCTCGGGGAAACCTCCACTTGGGCAAGGGAGAGGGACTCCTGGGGGTCACTTCTCCAGTGAAAGTCCGGTCCTTCAGGTCCTGGGGGCTGCGGGTGCAGGGTCTTTTCCAGGCGTCGGGACTTAGGTTTCAGAGAGTCGCGGTCAGGGGAAGCCTCTGGATTCCCTCTGCAGGCGGCGCTGTGGGGGCTCAGGGGGGACAGGTTTTGGTACTCACAGTCGGAGAGTAGTCCGGGGGTCCTCCCTGAGGTGTTGGTTCTCCACCAGCCGAGTCGGGGTCGCCGGGTGCAGTGTTGCAAGTCTCACGCTTCTTGCGGGGAGTTGCAGGGTTCTTTAAAGCTGCTTCTTGTAACAAAGTTGCAGTCTTTTTGGAGCAGGTCCGCTGTCCTCAGGAGTTTCTGGTCGTCGTCGAAGCAGGGCAGTCCTCAGAGGATTCAGAGGTCGCTGGTCCCTTTGGAAGGCGTCGCTGGAGCAGAGTTCTTTGGAAGGCAGGAGACAGGCCGGTGAGTTTCTGGAGCCAAGGCAGTTGTTGTCTTCTGGTCTTCCTCTGCAGGGGTTTTCAGCTGGGCAGTCCTTCTTGTTGTCGCAGGAATCTAATTTTCTAGGGTTCAGGGTAGCCCTTAAATACTAAATTTAAGGGCGTGTTTAGGTCTGGGGGGTTAGTAGCCAATGGCTACTAGCCCTGAGGGTGGGTACACCCTCTTTGTGCCTCCTCCCAAGGGGAGGGGGTCACAATCCTAACCCTATTGGGGGAATCCTCCATCTGCAAGATGGAAGATTTCTAAAAGTTAGAGTCACCTCAGCTCAGGACACCTTAGGGGCTGTCCTGACTGGCCAGTGACTCCTCCTTGTTGCTTTCTTTGTTCCCTCCAGCCTTGCCGCCAAAAGTGGGGGCCGTGGCCGGAGGGGGCGGGCAACTCCACTAAGCTGGAGTGCCCTGCTGGGCTGTGACAAAGGGGTGAGCCTTTGAGGCTCACCGCCAGGTGTCACAGCTCCTGCCTGGGGGAGGTGTTAGCATCTCCACCCAGTGCAGGCTTTGTTACTGGCCTCAGAGTGACAAAGGCACTCTCCCCATGGGGCCAGCAACATGTCTCTAGTGTGGCAGGCTGCTGGAACTAGTCAGCCTACACAGACAGTCGGTTAAGTTTCAGGGGGCACCTCTAAGGTGCCCTCTGGGGTGTATTTTGCAATAAAATGTACACTGGCATCAGTGTGCATTTATTGTGCTGAGAAGTTTGATACCAAACTTCCCAGTTTTCAGTGTAGCCATTATGGTGCTGTGGAGTTCGTGTTTGACAAACTCCCAGACCATATACTCTTATGGCTACCCTGCACTTACAATGTCTAAGGTTTTGTTTAGACACTGTAGGGGTACCATGCTCATGCACTGGTACCCTCACCTATGGTATAGTGCACCCTGCCTTAGGGCTGTAAGGCCTGCTAGAGGGGTGACTGACCTATACTTGCATAGGCAGTGAGAGGCTGGCATGGCACCCTGAGGGGAGTGCCATGTCGACTTACTCGTTTTGTTCTCACCAGCACACACAAGCTGGCAAGCAGTGTGTCTGTGCTGAGTGAGAGGTCTCTAGGGTGGCATAAGACATGCTGCAGCCCTTAGAGACCTTCCTTGGCATCAGGGCCCTTGGTACTAGAAGTACCAGTTACAAGGGACTTATCTGGATGCCAGGGTCTGCCAATTGTGGATACAAAAGTACAGGTTAGGGAAAGAACACTGGTGCTGGGGCCTGTTTAGCAGGCCTCAGCACACTTTCAATTGTAAACATAGCATCAGCAAAGGCAAAAAGTCAGGGGGCAACCATGCCAAGGAGGCATTTCCTTACAGTTTGTCACTAGTCTTTTTTGTCCACATTCAAGCTGGGGCCTTGGCAGCTAGGAAGGAGATGCCAGACCCCTTAGGTGTTTGGAAGCCTCTAGAAACTTCTACTTCAAAAGTGGGCACCAGGTATAAAATAATGGACCTCAGACACCAACTCTTCAGTACACTCCTGGTCCTGCAGATGTTACGGAAGAAGGATTGCTGCGCTACTTTGGTGCCAGGAGGACTGCCACTCTGCTGCTCTGTTGCCTGCTGCACTGCTTGCTGAGAAGGATGACTGGGCCTGCACCCTTCATTCCAGACTGAAGTGACTCCAAAGGTCAGCTGACTGGCCTCCTGTTTTTGACATAACAAGCTTCAGCGGCTCCTTGCAACTGCCAATCAGACCTGCTGCCTGGACCTGTAAATGAACCTGCCCGAGCCCTGCTGGTGTGAGTTCCTGATACCCAAGATGTGCCCCTCAGGTCCAGGTGTGACATCAGTAGAATGTATGGTTAGGTACTTATAGAGAACAAGGTCACTCAAAAATAGAGCATCCGGGTGCTGGTTCAGATACCATTTGCTGACAACTACAAGAAACTCAGAACATGAACATCCAGGCTCCAAAGATAAAATTCACACCTAAGAATCATCCAGTCAATTGTCTACATAATTCATCAGATAAGGAAAAAAAAAAGACAGGAATTTTTAAGTCCATTCTTAAAAACAGATTCACTGTCTGTAAATCTCAATGATCTATGAAGCTGGTTCCAGGCTTCAGAACCCAACAAAGTAAACATGTGTTCCTCTTGTTTTAAGACTGAAAGAAGGGATAGTTAGAAAGTTTGAATTAGAAGATCTCAAAATCCTTAGGCTACTATGGTGCATTAAGCGATCAGAATTGTAATTGGGGGCTGCGAGAGGGAATGCTCACAAAACCAAGGTCAGGTATTTAAAGAGAATCTGCTAGTGGACAGGAAGCCAGTGAAAAACTTCCAAGTCCCTGAGGGATCAAACAATTGCATGAACGCTAAAGAACAAGCCTAACTGCAGCATTTTTTAACACTTGAAGCTTATACAGTAATTGTTTAATAAACCCTATATAGAAACTATTACAGTAATCCAACCTTGATGTGAAGAGTGCGAGGACCATTATTTTCCTTGCTGTCAGAGGAAGAAATTCGGGAAAAAAATGTAATGACAATTAGGTAAAAGCAAATACCTAAAACACATACTTTTTGAGAGCATATGAGAGAGAACAGTTAAATCTGACTGCTAGATTCCGAGCCACCTTTACAGGTGCAGAAGGAGGAAGCACGAGATTATCAGGTCACCACATCGGAGGAGAAAACGTGTTACTGTGACCAAATGAAACTATCTCCATCGTATCTGTTTTACACTTTAAGATACTATTTTTCACCCAGCTGAGATACTTGTGAAACCGTTCTTAAAACTGAGTTCAGAACCAAAAGGATTCTTGTCAAGCAACAAGTTCAACTGAGTATTGTTGGCATGACATGTGGGGGGGGGATGGCAAGAGTCAGTGAGCTATTATTATTATATATATATATATTAAAAAAAAATCATAATAATAATGTAGGGATAAGTGAAAAGCCCTGGGTAACCCTGTATCTCAATATTTTTTCTTTCTTTAGAGAACAACAGGCACAAAGATACCACCTGCCTCCTATTAGCAAGAAAAGACTGGAACCAGGCCCAAGCCTGGACACAGATATCAACCTCCCTAGGATGCTGAAAGAGTACCAGGCTGTCAAACACTACAGACAAATCTAGGAGGATTAACACAGAGTTCTGACCCTTACCCAGCGTGACTTTTATTGCTTGCGATACTTCTAAAATAGCAAATTCTGTAGAGTACCTGGGCCTTAAAACTCATTAAGAGGGATGAAGAATACTAGAAATTTCTAAAACAAAACAAAAAATCCATTAGTTGCTTGTTAACTAATCTTTCTAACATTTTATCATAGCATGAAGAAGGGAGATAGCCCTGACATTAGTATAACATTTGGGTTGGCTATTGTTTTTTTTTCTTTTTCCCAATAACGGTTAAACCAACGCCAGCTTCCATTTCTCAGACCCCCCCGCCAAAGAAAGAGAAGTGTTTAGGATACTATTAATTACAGGATTAATAACTTCAAATGCTTTCTTAAATGTTGGGGACATGGGTCTAAAGGGGAGTTATATTTGCAGAGTAAGATAGCATGTTATGATTTCTGAAGAGAAGTATATTGAAAAGCAATCATTTTAGGCTGAGAAAGGGAAATGTCCTATAAGGGGCATTGAGAATTAGCTGTCCAATCAGGGTTCCTGTTACAGCCATTCTGAATAGATATTCTCTTAAAAACAACTGAAGTGATTGTCCTAAAGTTTGATACAGTGGAATATCACTCCTAGAGACTTTGGGTTTAGTAATCTGAACAATCTTCTTAAAGACGCTATTAGAAAATGCAATTTGATAGTTGAAAACTGATTTTAAGCCTCCTTAATCAGACTGTGATACCTTTTCACGGCAGACTTATATTTTAGGTTTGTCTTTAAACCTGTACCGAGTACCCCATATTCTTTCAAACTGCTTACATGAAATATGTAGAACACGGTCAAGGATGTGGAATTGAATAAAATATCTACTTGTCCACGTGACAAGTAGCTTCATAAAATCTACTTATCCTGTAAGAAAATCTACTTATCCCTTTAGTGACACAGAGTTCTGCAACAAATTATGGCAGCAATCTCAGTATAAAAGAGCTCTGATAATAGCCTCTCTGATTATGGCAGGGCTAATACTATAATAGGGCTTGAATGCTAGCAGTTTCCTTATTTTGTCACCTTTTCACAGACCTACACACTAGGACTGGTGGTAGCAGTAAACAATAGTTACAGAATTGGAATACCCTTTTGAGTCTGTGCAAACCCACTAACTTGCATGTTTTAAGGGGTTTCACCTGCTCTTCTCTAATCTTTTGCCATTCTGAGAAAGGCTGGAAATGTACTCCTAGCAAGAGCAGAAGTAAAACTTCTTTCAGGGTTGGGAAAAGTGGCTGGAGGGAAAGGTAACGTGTAAACACTCAAAAGATTTTCACATGAGCAAATCTGCACATGTATTTTTGCTTGTGCTAAAATACATTTCACAAATATTTTGCAGGAGTTTAATTTCCTGGTCTACTTGTGTAAATTTTAATGAATTCATGAAATACGTAAACCTACACTAATGCAAAGAAATGCACTGTGGGTGTACTTTTGTGACTTTCTTTGAGAATCGTGCCCTTAATTAAGTCTGACATTAACCAATACCTTTTGTTTTTATTAAAATTCTCTCTCTCTTTCAAGTTTACTTTGTCCTTGGGACCAGTAGGTCCAACCCCTGCAGCACAAACACTTTGGCTGCCAATTTAAAGTACCACATTAAAGAGTAGGGAAAGAAATTGTCTGCAGTTGAGACAACATGCGTCCATATATTACTGCTGTTCGAAATTGTATTTAAGGTTCATTAATGCAAAGCCTTTGTTATTAGGGTGAGCATTCTAAATAAATGTTGTAAGCTCAGTTTGCACCACTGTTCCAGTTAAAAAGCGTGGATACACGTTTGCAAAGTTTAAAATGAGGCTACGTATAATGCTCCCAGACTGCTTTCTGATTAAATGCAAATTTTTTGTAGAAGCTTGAATGCAAGATTGCATTTTTTTATTTTGAAAGCAAAAAGTCGTCAACTAGGAAAAAAAATGTTTTGCTAAACTAGTGTGCAACTCAGGCACCATTTCTTTGAAGCACCATTTAGCAAAATGTGTTAATACATGCAAAGAATATTCATAATATAAAGTCAGTGTAACCAGTTTCAACAGGATTATGGAAAAAATGTATATAAACAAACACTGACAAAGCCAATAGGTCCAACACTGGTGGTCAGTCTTTTGGTTTTGTCAATGCGTGTCTGTTTTGACATGGCTTTTGTACAACTTTAATGCTGTGGGAGCTACTGGGCCCTCACCACCGTAACAAATATTAGCAAGAAGCAAAAATATTTTTTGGTCCCAAAAAGCACACATTGCCACAGTAGTTCCTGGCACTGAACAAAACTACTTTGCATGCTGGTATGCTCCTTGTAAAAGAGCAGATTGCAATAATTGTAATGTAATGCAACATACATTTGTAGAGCATGGAACCAGCCATGTGTGAGTGTATCCAGGAGTACGAGCGGGTTCTGCAAGTAGGATCTGTCACAGTGAAGCCAGCCGATAGACAGATATAATTTTAACAAAACAAAAAGGTCTTGGTTATGGTATATGTCTTTGCATTAGTGCAATTTTGCATATATCATTAATTCACAAGAATTTACACAAGTGGACCAGGGAATCGTATTTATAGAAAATATTTGTGAACTGTATTTTAGCACGAGCAAATATGCAGGTGTAGAATCTGCTGAGCGTTTATAAGTTCACTTTCCCTTTAACCACTTTTTTTTCTCAACCCTGGAAGACGTTTTACTTCTGACCCTTGCTGAGAGTAAATTTCCAACCTCTCTCATTATGGGAAATGATTAAAGAAGAGCTAGTGAAAAACCTTAAAACATGCAAGTTAATAAGTTTGCGCAGAATTAAAAAAAAAAAAAAAAAAAAAGCCATTCCAACCTTGGAACTATTGCTTACCGCTACCTCCCACCCCAGTATGTAGATCTGAAGAAAGGTAGCAAAATAAAGAAATTGATAGTATTCAAGCCCTACTATAGTCTATAATACAAGCCTTGGCATAATCACAGATTGCTGCCATAATTAAGTTTTTTTTTTACATGACAATTAGATTAATGAAGCAATCTGTCCCATGGAAAAGTAGATATTTTACTAAATTCCACACCCTTTGAATTAGAATATTGTAACACATGGGGAGCCACAGCATCTCCCAAAGATCTCTGGAAGTCAGAGCAAGGTCTGGTCGGATGATTACTAAAACTCCAGGTAAAGAATAAGAATGACCTATTTTAAAGCACAATCCGAGACTTTCTGCACCATTAAGTCATCAACTATGAACGAGGACAGTCTTCTGCAAGGAAAAAGTGTAGTCTTGAGGTTTTGGGCTCTTCGTGAATGGGAACAAACCCAATAGTTCTTTACCTAGCCACCTGCCAACACAAAGTTCCGGTGAACCCAAATCTTCACACCACAGCAACGCCTAGCCACACAAGATCATCACTTTGTGCTACATTGACAACAACCTGCTAGGCTCTCCTTGCTCCTCACGGCAGCTTCCACCGTTAATGGAACTCCTCACCCTGGACTTTGGAGGTAACTAGTTCAGCTGGACTAACCTGGTTCCTGTAGCCGCCCCAACTCCACTACTGTCAGCTTGAACTTGTGACTTTCACCCAGCCTTGCACGACCAACTATGAGCGAGTGGTGTGTTGTGCTTTTAGGCACTCTACTTACCTAAAATATTTAAAACTGAATCTCTCTGGTTCTACTGTTAGATTTTTGCCATGTTGGGGTCAAATAATGTATAACATTTTGTTAAATTTTTCTAAATCGGTGTGGGATTTTTTCTTGTGTTGTGTCTTCACTTCATTACTGTTTGAAGTGCTACATAAATACTTTACACATTTCCTCCAAGATAACAGTGACTGCTTTTGTGCTAGGCTACCAGAAGGATAAGCACAGGTTAACTTGGGGTTTGCCTGTGTTTCACCCGGACAGAGATTGCAGTTGCTGCTTGAGTAGGGTTTCAACTCCCCTTAACAAGTAACCCAATTTCCAACAACAACCATGTATTTGAATACATTCTTTAAAGGGGTAATTGAACATAACCTTAATGTTGTAAGTGCTAAATGTGTTCTGAGCTGCCAATTTTGTAGAGCAGTTAGAGAAAATAAGTTTGTTACTCCTGAGGACTTGATTTTTTAACATGTGGGCAAAGTTTGAAGTTCACTGTAATATGGTAATTGGTTTCTACGATTGGGAATAGATCAAAATGACCCTGGGATAATATTGTTATAAACTTAAAAGTTAAAGTAAAAAAAATAATGCTAAATGTTTTTTGGGAGTCTCAATGGGTGTATAGGTCTCAAAAAGTTTCAAAAGAGTTGAATTCCTGTAAAACAGATCGATAAGACCCCGAACAGCACTGTAGCTAAGTGACTGCATTTCCCTTTTTTTTGTTTAAATTTGTTTACTCACTGTGCAGCGCTTCAGCTAGTGTTCAGGAGATGCTGGGGCAAAAATCAGCAATGAGGACAGAACGATGCGAGCAAACTTAATGATTCAAACTAGCACTAAACATCTGATGAAAGGAAACTTTCAATAGATTTTGTGTCATAAGTTGCTATTATCACACTCACTCTTGTTAAATGTGTACAGGCATCTCCTGAGTTAACAATCACTCTTTCACCTACACGACAAGCAATTTATTTGGGGCCAAATCTAGATTCCATGCCACAGGTAATTACCTAGTTCACACAACTGAATTGGGCAGTATTAGAATGTGAATTCTGTTATCTAAAAATAGCTCATGCTTCTGAGCTGCTGTCCTTGTCAATTCTTCTCTCTTTCACCTTGAGCCAAAGTCATATGATGGTGCTAGCAATAATGGATCTGCACCAGAAACCTCAAGAGTGAAGTCTACACATGTATTTCAATTAGCATTAGTTAAGTGCCTGAACAAACCTCACATATCAAAAAATGTTAAAGTGAAGCCTTATTAACACCAGATTTTTTTTACTACATTAAATGTTTTCCTCTTCAGAGCCTCCACTTTTTGTTCAGTATTTCACCAGAGAGCAAACATGAGCCACAGCTTAAACTGCTGTCAGTTAATTGTCCACTGCAGTAATATGAAGATCCTAAAACAAGTAAAAATAAAAAAATAAATTAAATAAAAATAATTCTCCTTGAATTAAGGTGCTAGGCAGACCATCTGTTCCAGTTCCTAGAGCACTGACCTGCTGATTTATAGGGAAGCTCCACTATCCGCGAGGTGTTAAGATTTGTTTTCCTCAAGAGGCACTGAGTTTAGACATGCAAACAAAGACTCATGATCAAAGTACCAGTTTCTTGTGACCATTCAGTTAAAGTTGATCACATGCTGCTCCTTACTCCAATCCTCTCAAATACCACTACACATCTCTGAGCCTCAAACCTCAGGGGACATCACAAGTAGTGGGGAGCACTGCCTGTATT
This sequence comes from Pleurodeles waltl, assembly GCF_031143425.1. Lineage (NCBI taxonomy): Eukaryota > Metazoa > Chordata > Amphibia > Caudata > Salamandridae > Pleurodeles > Pleurodeles waltl. The sequence continues at coordinate 695,222,016 of NC_090447.1, forward strand.
CCTTATTAGACAAGGGTGTTCAGAATTTGTCAGATAATTCTGTATATCTAAGTATACCTAACATGGGTGGACATTTAGGGGCCTAAGTTCAAAGTAACCCGCAGCTACCTCTGTATACATCTACATTCTTCCCAATGCGTTGTTCCGAGTAGTAGACAATAACAATTGCATATCTATATAATTGTGAGAAAGTAGCCTGTTTCTAGCAGGGTTACCCCCATTTTTGGCCTGTTTGTCAGTGTGTTTTGATGGTGTCACTGGGATCCTACTAGTCAGGACCCCAGTGCTTATGGTTTGTGCCCTACATGTCAGTCTGTTTCACTGTTTTCGTCATTAAGCTTGACTGTCACTGGAGTCCTGCTTATCAGAACTCCAGTGCTGATGCTCTCTCTGGTTCAAAATTTGTACTTACATACCGGTAACCCAGTATTCCACTCCAAAGTGGATCCTTACGGGCTGGAGCATTTCTTTTGCCATCCATAAGGAGCCCATACAAAGGCTTCTTTAGGACACCCATTGCAGCCTGTGTGAAACAGTGCATGCACTATTTCACAGCCATTTTCACTGCACCAGGTCACTTATATGTCAGGTCTTCAGACCCTGAAGGCTGAGTACAAAGTACCTGTGTGGGAGGGCACCCATGCGCAGGCAGAGGTGCCCCCACATCGTCCAGGCCCATTTTCCCATACTTTGTGAGTGCGTGGACGCCATTTTAAGTGTACACTGCACATAGGCCAATACCCATGCAGAGCTTCACAATGGTAACTATGGCCATGTAATGTGTCTAACAACTGGGAATTGTACCCCAATACTGATTCCAGTATTGGTTTTACAAGTCCATAATCCCTGGGGGTGCCACTATGGACCCCAGTATTGCCATACCAGCCTTCTGAGGTTTTCACTGCAGCCCCAGCTGCTGTCACCTCACAGACAGGCTTCTGCCCTCCTGGGGATTGGGCAGCTCAATCCCAGAAAGGCAGAACAATGCATTTCCTTTAGGAGAGAGGTGTTACACCCTCTCCCTTTGGAAATAGGTGTTACAGGCATGGGAAGGGTATCCTCCCAGAGCCTCTGAAAATGCTTTGAAGGGCACAGATGGTGCCCTCCTTGCATAATCCAGTCTACATTGGTTCAACGACCCCCAGTCCCTCCTCTGGCGTGAAACTAGACAAAGGAAAGTGCAGTGACCACTCCCCTGTCCATCACCACCCCAAGGGTGGTGCTCAGACGTCCTCCAGAGTGTCCCTGGGTTCTGCCATCTTGTTTTCAAGATGGTCAGGGAACTATGGGAGCATCTGAGTGGCCAGTGCCAGCAGGTAACGTCAGAGACCTCTCCTGATAGGCTTATACCTGGTTAGATGACCAATCCCCCTCTCAGGGCTATTTAGGGTCTCTCCTCTGGGTGTTTCTTCAGATTTGGATTGAAAGACTACAGGAGGAATCCTCTGCATCGTTTACTTCATCTTCAACCGCTGACTGCTCCAGGAACTCTACAAAACTGCAACAAAGACGACTTCTGCGACCTTGTAACTTCAGCTCCTGCCAGCAACTGCAACAGTTTCCAAGTTGGGCAAGCTCCAAGGACTGCCTGTCCTCACCCTGCACCAGAATAGCCAAAGGAATCGCCCGTGGAGTGACGGAGTCACTTCCCTGCTTCAGCAGGCTCCTCTCTGCAACGACGGGCCGGTGGCTTGGGTCCCCTCTCCAGACGACAATCATGGATCCAGCAACACGGATGGTGGACTAAAGTGTCTCGGACAGACCCAACGTCCAGCTGTACAAATTTCGTGGAGGTATGAGATTGCCTCCCCACGCAAGACAGTACCCCCGTTCACCCCGTGACTTGCAGCTAACAAGGTATGTGTGCTACCTTCCATGAAGTTCTTCGTGCACAGCACAATTTAGGCCCCCAACAGTCCATCCTGCGACACCCAACTTCCTAAGTAGTTCTCCGGCAGTGTGGAAATCCTTTGTGGCGTGTTGCGTGGGCCTCCATTTGCACCTTCTTTGTCCCGTGCTGTGGGACTCCTGTACATGCTGCCTGGTCTCCCGATGGCTCTCTGAGTTGCTGAGAGCCCCCTCTGTCTCTCCCTCCTGGGTAGAGTCAACCTGGTCCTTCCTGGGCCCAGGCAGCGCCATTTTCCGCAAACTGCGAGTTTTGAGTTTACCAAGACTTGTTTGCTGAATGCAGCAACGCAAATCAGACTGTGTTCATCCATCCGGCGTGGAACATCTTCTGCACCAACCAGGAACCCACATCTATCTTCTTTGGTGCAATACTGACTGTCTTCTCATTGGTGGTTCTTCTTTTGCACCTTCATCCGGGTTAGCAGGGGTTCCTGTTCTCCTTGGACTCTTCAGTGCTTCTTGGACTTGGTCCCTTCTTCCACCGGTCTTCAAGTCCAGGAACTCATCGTTGGTGTCCTGCAGTCTCTTCTGGTTCTTGCACTGTCTTCTACCACGACTTCTAGTGTGTTTTAGAAAACTTGCTGTGTTTTACTCCTGCATTCCTGGGCTCTGGGGTGGGATATTTTACTTACCTTTGGTGTTTTCTTACACTCCCAGCACCCCTCTACACACCACACTTGCCTAGGTGGAAAACCGAGTTTTGCATTCCATTATTTCAGTATATGGTTTGTGTTTCCCCTAGGCCTATTGCCTAGGTGATTTCCACTGTTTGCACTATTTTCTGACTATTTACTTATCTGTTTTTGGTTACTAGTGTATATATTGTGTAATTTACTTAGCTCCTAAGGAAGTATAGTTTCCAAAGTATTTTTGGCCTTGTGTCAAGTACCTTTATTTTTGGTAACACTGAGTATTGTCTTTCATGTGTGTGAGTACTGTGTGACTACATGCAAGAGCTTTGCATGTCTCCTAGTTCAGCCTTGGCTGCTTTGCCTACAGCTAACTCTAGACAGCCTGGCTTCTAGACACTGCCTACATTTCACTATTAAGGGATAACTGGACCTGGTATAAGGTGTAAGTACCTTTGGTACCCACTACAAACCAGGTCAACCTTCTACAATTATATGGAACCTCCATAAAGGAGTGTGGACTTCAAGCAATTCTGAGCTACCACTGTTAGGCTCGGTGTTAGTTACAATCAGCACCCTGTGTGATTCTCACTCAATTGGCTAACTCTTCTTAATGGACCTTACACAGGGTGGTGTACAAGTAATCCTCTTGCCAGACATCTTCACTCCTTTCTCCAGTTACCCAGACAAGAGAAGACTAGTCTCAAACCACTCCACAACTATCCAAGGATCTACTGGGTAGAAGCAAAATTGTGCTTGACTTTTCTTATTCATGACTACCATAAACCAAAGGTCAGGTTGTTTAACCCCTCTTTACTCAACCAAGACACAAGTAAATTTCTTAGCCAGGGTCACTGCTTGTTTGACATGCAAGAAATTCTGCAGGCCTGGAGCCTTTGAAATCCAATCCTGGTTATGGCCTCTCCTGGGTGCATGCTTTCCAACAGCAAGTAAGAAACTGAATCTGGCCATAAATCAAAGCCTTTTACTACTATATCAAAGTTGCCATTCTGTTTAAATGAATCCTTGCAATTGCTTAGGCAAAACCTGTCTTGATATTAAAGCATTATGATAGCCTCTACCTAATCTGGCTCTGTGCCATAAATCTTCGAAGCGGTCCCCATGTCAAATACACATGCAGTCAGACGTGGCGATTTTAAGCAATAGCACTCCTTATGACAATATTTTGGATCCCACGCTTATAATACTAAAGGCAAAACTACAACGTCCCAAAAGTCAGTGTGCTACTGGTCAACAAGCCCAGACTGGCTAAACCTTGCAAATACAACATGGGCTAGCTTGACAGAACTTGAGTAATATAGCATGGGATAACTTGACAGAACTGTAGTCATTTGCCAGGACTACTGATTGACAAGGACCCAACAGGAAATTAAAATCTAAATACTAATTACTAATGTGAAAGTGGATTGCTAGGCCCAGAAACTGTTGTTGCTTAAACATTTAAAAGCATGCTCTTAACTTTATGTAACCTGTGCTGCATGATTTGCAGAACTCGCTACGCTGGCACATATTTCTATTAAATGTTTCTTCTATAACGGCCTCTTCTGGACTTAAAAGAGGCTATAAACTTGTCTTAAAACAACAGAACTAGTATTAACTACATCCTAACCCACCTACTAAATGCCTTTACTATGCCCAGACGTGTACTTAGAAAATAAAAACTGCTCGTATGATAGAAACCTTAATATTACGTGAATAATGGAAACAGAGTTGGAGTTACTTATATATGTAAAATTGTTCCTGCCGAAGTGAAGGAATGCATGTGAAAGGAAGTACGAATATCCAAACCCTGCTGTTTGTCAAGAGAAACATTGTTTAACTCCACAACATCAAGAAATGTAAATCTTTGTTAGTAAATTTAACAATCAAAATAATTGTAAATAGGTGCCCTAAGGAAAGAGCATTTTTCGAGAGGATAGACAGCGAGAGACAATCAGAGTGGCTTCTGCTTTGTGCCACTTCTTCTGTCTGTTCTGCTGTTAGAGCCGAGAGCACAGATTACCAGAGAGGATTGTACAACAACTGAGCCAGAGAATGACAGATGGTATTCTAGAGTGACCACAATGAGCTGACTGCACTAGCTAAAGAGAGCAGGTTTGAGTGTAGAAAACTGAGAGCGACATCCAGCTTCAGAACTATTAGATACAACAGAGTTATTCATTCTACTTCAGATATTGTATTGAGGCTGAAAGAGTTGATAAATTGTTTCAGAACAATGTGATCGCCATAAGCAATTAAGACAGATAAACGTGGGAATTATAGTAAATGTACCAGACTGAATATTCTTAATTAACTTTCCCAGACTATGAGACAGTATTATTTCAACTGGTTACATTCTGTAAGACTACGACAGAGTAGTGACAGATTCAGGGCACACTTAATGCGTGTTTCTGTAACCTTTTGCCATGATTATTAAAAATATGTTGGTGCATTTAAATAAATACTTCAAAACTACTAAAACTCTAGAAAACTGACTTACTAAATTTTATATTTTTATATTATTGTTTGCAGCGTACTAAATTTCTCGCAGCCACTCAGATGAAAATCCATAATGAGGGGCCAGACAAAGAGTAAGTGGTAGCATTGAAAAAGAGTAATTGATTAATCAAACTGTGATGGTATATTAAGTAAGGGAGCAGTACACCCAGCATTCTGCAAGACATGCAGATTCGAATAAAATCATTCTGTTGACTGCATTATCTGTGAAATGTAGGGAAGACCGAGGAATACTAACTCACATGCCATATTACCTGTATATTTAACTCCACATCAGCACTGAATAGCATGATGAAAAGTATGCAATAATTTGAACAAGTTAAAAAAAACTGCATCTAATATAAGAATTCCACTCGTAGTTCAAAAAAAAAAAAAAACAAGGTTCAACGTAAGTGACAAGCTGTAGTGCTCTGCCACCCAGCCCTTGTGTGTGTGTGTGACTGATGCGCCTGCCAAAATAACATTCCATATGGCAACCATTTTGGATGAGGGGAAACACCCTTAACTACCTATTCCCGCTAAACTTGCTGCGTCACGACAGATATTTAAGAAAGGCATGCAGCATTAAGCCGGCCATACTGTTTATTACCCTTTTTTGTTTCAGTACAATTTTTTGAATTTACCGAAGTATACTGTAACAACTGCACGTAATTTGCCTTAACGTCTCCATCAATGCCCGCAGAGCATGTCCTGCAGCCATTCACTGTGCCCAGTAACCATGCTACAAGAACTTGCTTTTGCAGATTAAGAGAATGAACTGAGAAGACATTCACAAAACAGATCATGAACGTAGTGCCGTTTACGGTCACTAGCCAAGCAACTGAAAGAGAGATACTGAAGTACCCAACCAAAAAATCTTAAAATTAGTGCTGCTGCTCTTAGGGATTGTGCGCCTCATCCAGGTCTCTTTGTTACTCTTCCTGTCCTACTACGTTCAGGCAAAAGCTTATAATCTTAACCTTGCTTTTCCAATAACGTGGGTCTCCCACTACCATCGTCTCGTTCTAACTACCCAGTTCCTTCCCTTTTCCTTAGCGCTAAGAACCTTTCCGGGTATCTGGCACGCTCCAAACTTTGATTAATTCAACGATCTGCCTTCACAACCCCGGCTTTCATACAGCGATAAGTTCCCAAACAGCCCTACTTACTTCGCGATACCACTACTCTCTACTCTGATCATTTTTCCGAATTCACGCCGCATCTGCCACTTCGCATGACCCTCTTTAGTACGCAGCATGCTGGCCGTCACTGTGCCTGGCGTAGTGCCTAGAAACCCTAGGTCTTTATTAATCACCCTGGCCTTTTCAGACCCCTTTACCCGACCCACGCGGCAGCGCAGCTCACCAAGGAGCCAAGATCCTGGCGCGAAAGATGCGGCTGCCCCAGAGTCACTCCCGGCTCGTCGCCTGCCATGTTGGGTGAGAGGCGGTTGAGGAGTCCAACACAGACGCCTGAGACAGCAGAGGGAAATAAAGCACCGCTCTCCTGGATTAGCCCGAAGATGCACGCTGGTCCGGCACCTTAGTTTTAGAAACTTCTGTTGGCGCGGCACTGGAGGCAGGTGGTTTACTCCGTTTCGACCCTTTCCACTCGGGCGATGACGAAGAGAGCTCCAGTCAGGACCCCTTCTGGACCGGTTGTTAGAAAGACTATCCAATGGGTGATGCAATGATTAGAATGCCGCTTCCGCAGCTCCATGCGTACTGTATCTGCATAAACATAGAGGAGGGACGAAACACAAGTGAATGCCTAAGACAGCAAACTATGAAGAAAGAACACAGATCGAAACCCATTTTTCGGGACTGGAAAGCTAGGTCGCCATCATGTAATATTTGACATTGGAGCGCTCACTATAGAGCAATGCTTAAGTATTTACGTCTTGCCAGTACTTACGGTTTAAAGATCGGGAACCTTATTTTGCTGCCCGATATTTTGGGAATTAGAATGCAAAAAGAAAAGCATTCTCAAATTCATTAAAAAAAAAAAAAATGACGAAATATCACACTCTCACTGTCTCTCCTCTAAACCTGACGCACTAGTTGGTATAGCATGGGAAATAATAATAGTTGTTTAGTTCTACCACTTACACTGTCACACAGAGGTGAAGGACAATCTTTTTAATTTTTTTTTTTTAATTATTTACAGCAGTCAAATGTAAACTGTGAAGTAAAATAGAGGGTAATTTTTTTTAGATGAGACCAGCAGAGATTGTTTCGAGCCTATTAGGCAGCTCTTCCAAATCTGTCCCAGACCCAACCCCTTCCAACGGACACTTCTGCACACAGGATAAAACAATTCTATGTCAGGACCTGAGGCTCAGATTATGCTTCTCTTCCTATGCTTCAACCCCTTCGCTGCCAGGCCTTTTCCCCCTCTTGTGCCGAGCCTTTTTTTGGCTATTTGGGGCAGTTTGCCCTTAGGCCCTCATAACTTTTTGTCCACATAAGCTAGCCAAGCCAAATTTGTGTCCTTTTTTTCCAACATCCTAGGGATTCTACAGGTACCCAGACTTTGTGGGCTCCCCTGAAGGAGGCCAAGAAATTAGCCAAAATACAGTGACATTTTTTTTTTTTTTTTTTAAATGGGAAAAAGTGGCTGCAGAAGAAGGCTTGTGTTTTTTTCTCTGAAAATGGCATCAACAAAGGGTTTGCAGTGCTAAAATCACCAGCTTCCCAGCTTTCAGGAACAGGCAGACTTGAATCAGAAAACCCAATTTTTCAACACAAATTTGGCATTTTACTGGGACATACCCCATTTTTACAATTTTTTGTGCTTTCAGCCGCCTTCCAGTCAGTGACAGAAATGGGCATGAAACCAATGCTGGATCCCAGAACCTAAACATTTCTGAAAAGTAGACAAAATTCTGAATTCAGCAAGGGGTCATTTGTGTAGATAGATCCTACAAGGGTTTCCTACAGAAAATAACAACTGAAAAAGAAAAATATTGAAATTGAGGTGAAAAAAACATCAATTTTTCTCTACGTTTTACTCTGGAACTTTTTCCTGCAATGTCAGATTTTCAAAAGCAATATACCGTTACGTCTGCTGGACTCCTCTGGTTGCGGGGATATATAGGGCTTGTAGGTTCATCCAGAACCCTAGGTACCCAGAGACAATAAATGAGCTGCACCCTGCAGTGCGTTTTCATTCTATACCGGGTATACAGCAATTCATTTGCTGAAATATAAAGAGTGAAAAATAGCTATCAAGAAAACCTTTGTATTTCCAAAAAGGGCACGAGATAAGGTGTTGAGGAGCAGTGGTTATTTGCACATCTCTGAATTCCGGGGTGACCATACTAGCATGTGAATTACAGGGCATTTCTCAAATAGATGTCTTTTTTACACACTCTTATATTTGGAAGGAAAAAATGTGGAGAAAGACAAGGGGCAATAACACTTGTTTTGCTAATCTATGTTCCCCCAAGTCTCCCGATAAAAATGATACCTCACTTGTGTGGGTACCTAGCGCCCGCGACAGGAAATGCCCCAAAACGCAATGTGGACACATCACATTTTTTGAAAGAAAACAGAGGTGTTTTTTGCAAAGTGCCTACCTGTAGATTTTGGCCTCTCTAGCTCAGCCGGCACCTAGGGAAACCTACCAAACCTGTGCATTTTTGAAAACTAGAGACCTAGGGGAATCCAAGATGGGGTGTCCTGTGGGGCTCTGACCAGGTTCTGTTACCCAGAATCCTTTGCAAACCTCAAACTTTGGCTAAAAAAACAAATTTTCCTCAAATTTTGGTGACTGAAAGTTCTGGAATCAGAGAGGAGCCACAAATTTCCTTCCACCAAGCGTTCCCCCAAGTCTCCTGATAAAAATTATACCTCACTTGTGTGGGTAGGCCTAGCGCCCGCGACAGGAAATGCCCCAAAACGCAACGTGGACACATCACATTTTTTTAAAGAAAACAGAGGTGTTTTTTGCAAAGTGCCTACCTGTAGATTTTGGCCTCTAGCTCAGCCGGCACCTAGGGAAACCTACCAAACCTGTGCATTTTTGAAAACTAGAGACCTAGGGAAATCCAAGATGGGGTGACTTTAGGGGCTCTGACTAGGTTCTGTTACCCAGAATCCTTTGCAAACCTCAATTTTGGCTAAAAAAACACGTTTTCCTCACATTTTGGTGACAGAAAGTTCTGGAATCAGAGAGGAGCCACAAATTTCCTTCCACCCAGCGTTCCCCCAAGTCTCCTGATAAAAATGATACCTCACTTGTGTGGGTAGGTCTTGCGCCCGCAACAGGAAATGCCCCAAAACGCAACGTGGACACATCACATTTTTTCACAGAAAACCGAGGTGTTGTTAGCAAAGTGCCTACCTGTAGATTTTGGCCTCTAGATCAGCCGGCACCCAGGGAAACCTACCAAACCTGTGCATTTTTGAAAACTAGAAACCAAGGGGAATCCAAGATGGGGTGACTTGTGGGGCTCTGACCAGGTTCTGTTACCCAGAATCCTTTGCAAACCTCAAAATTTGGCTAAAAAAACAAATTTTCCTCACATTTTGGTTACAGGAAGTTCTGGAATCAGGGAGGAGCCACAAATTTCCTTCTACCCAGCGTTCCCCCAAGTCTCCAGATAAAAATGATACCTCACTTGTGTGGGTAGGCCTAGCGCCCGCGACAGGAAATGCCCCAAAACGCAACATGGACACATCACATTTTTTTTAAAGAAAACAGAGGTGTTTTTTGCAAAGTGCCTACCTGTAGATTTTGGCCTCTAGCTCAGCCGGCACCTAGGGACACCTACCAAACCTGTGCATTTTTGAAAACTAGAGACCTAAGGGAATCCAAGATGGGGTGACTTGTGGGGCTCTGACCAGGTTCTGTTACCCAGAACACTTTGCAAACCTCAACATTTGGCTAAAATAACACATTTTCCTCACATTTCGGTGACAGAAAGTTCTGGAATCTGAGAGGAGCCACACATTTCCTTCCACCCAGCGTTCTCCCAAGTCTCCCGATAAAAATTATACCTCACTTGTGTGGGTAGGCCTAGCGCCCTCGACAGGAAATGGCCCAAAACACAATGTGGACCCATCACATTTTTTCATAGAAAACAGTGCCTACCTGTGGATTTTGGCCTCTATCTCAGCCGGCACCTGGGGAAACCTAGCAAACCAGCGCATTTTTAGAAACCCAGGGGAATCCAAGATGGGGTGACTTGTGGGGCTCTGACCAGGTTCTGTTACCCAGAATCCTTTGCAAACCTCAAAATCTGGCTAAAAAAACAAATTTTCCTCACATTTCAGTGACAGAAAGTTCTGGAATCTGAGAGGAGCCACAAATTTCCTTCCACCCAGCGTTCCCCCAAGTCTCCCGATAAAAATGATACCTCACTTGGTAGCGCTCCCTCTGGGCTCTGTGACCAGGACGTAATGGTTACGTCCTGGGCACAGCAGCACTGTGCCTCAGGACGTAACCATTACGTCCTGGGCACAGAACTGGTTAATTTTTCTAGCAGCCAATCAGAGAAGATTAACAGAAACAAAAACATATCCCATAATTCAATATGTATCACATGACTAACCATAGAGGTGCACATGTATATAAGGCTATAACACCAGAGTCCTTCCTCTTTCTTTGCTGCTTCTGCAGCCAGTTAAGTGCCTTATGTTCTTCCAATTGTTCTTTGATGTTTCACTGTATTTCACATATGCAGCAATCACGCTTGCTTATTTACTTTACTGTTCATTGTTTTTACTTTTAACTGGTGGAGCGTGAGCGGACTGCGGAGCTTGCCGCCCATAGTCCTATTGTTAGTCCCTCAGGACTTGGAGCACACACGCGCGCTCGTTCGTCTGAATGCCGCTCGCTCTAGTAATCGTGGCGGTTTATCAGGGTCGGGCGCTCGCCCGGCGTGCAGACAAGTGGAAAGAAGGTTCTCTTTCCCTGCAGCCCCTATTTCTATGGCTCCCAGCAGATTCTACACTGAAGTGCTTCTTTTTCATCACTATTTTGCTCCCTTACGGCCTGAAGTAGTTTCTGATTGACTCAGGGTTGTAAAATTTGCATAGGCCTTGCCTAGAGTGCTGCAGGCAGCTCCCTCCAGGTTTTATTGTGTCTCTTACGCCTGCTGGGGTTGTGCACTTCCCCTGACTGTAACCTTGGGCTATCACATATTTGGCTGTCCTTTGGAACAGTTTGAAGAGATTATGGCTCACTCATATGCCTATGATGAGGATGAATATTTTGGGGGCGACGCTCCCTCTTTAGAAGAAAACCTAGTAGGGCTCTAGACAACAGCGTAAAACTCCCTGTTAACAAAGCCTTGGCAAAGGCTCTTGGACCCCTTACTCATCATTTTGAGAGCTTTGCCCATCATAAGGGTTGGCTACCCCCCTCGCGCCATCAGATGACACACAACCGACTACTTCTAAAGGTAAATCAAAAGCCAAAAAATGGGCACACTCGGAGATATTTGATAAATTATCTGCCTCCATTCAAAAGGAGCATGGCTATAGTTCCTCCCAACAACTAGACTGGCAAGGAACTGATCAGTCGTCAGACCAAACAACCTCAGATCCCGTGCTGGACTCCGACTCAGTCCAAATGCCAAGCCCCGAAGGTTCCCCGAGTTTTGACATTCAACCCTGAGGACATTGTCCATCTTCGTTCTTCGAGTTGGACTTCGCCCCCTGAAGAGGCAGCATACATCCAAGAACACATCAGAGCAGGTTTTGATAAGGAGGTGAGAACCAGACTTCGGGCAGAGTGCCCTAGACTGTATCTAGAAGGAAAGGTCACAGACACATCAGATATCAATCCCAAGATGGTCACATTCATGAAGAAATGGTCTAAGGACCCTACAAAGGTCCTAGACCGTGCTTGGGGGTCTTGTCAAGATAAGTAACTCAATTTATTGGGTCCTCTCGCTAAGATTCTAGAGCTGGCCTTCATGGCTAAAGAATCTAACTCCCCTATCGATCCAAACATTTTAGTGGGCTGGGTTCAGAGAGCTATTTGCCACCTGGGTAATGCTAATGTGGCAATCTCCACAGAAAGGAGACGTTCTATTTCAATGCAAATAGACCCCTAACTAAATGAGCTTGCTACTTCAGAAGCAGGGCTTGTGGCCTAGGGACTTCTCTTTGGAGCTCCATTCATCAGAGATCTCTCAAAATTCGCAGCCACATTTAACTCCATGGATAAAGCACAATTGTTTCTAAAAACGGTATTTCGAGATACTCTTTTTCAGAAGGCCAGACGTATGCGGGGCCGCTCGTCAGGCCGTTATTACTACCAAGGCCCCAGACGTGAGTCCTTTGGCCAGGGACGAGGTTTCAGCAGTGAGCAATCCATAGATCCAACCTTCTACCCCTGTCATCCCCGTGGCAGTAGTTCTAGATACCGAAAAAAACGACTATAAAGGAAAACAGGGTGTCGCACAGGACTCCTCCAATGCAGGTGAGAATTATTCTTTATTCAGAGGTTACTCTTGGGGGCAGAGTTCAGCTATTTTTGAAGGAATGGCAAAAGTTGGCTAGGGACCCCTGGGTGTTGGAGACTATATAGGGTTTCAAACTGGGATTCTACCAATCCCCTCGTCAGTGTTCCTCCCCCCTCTCCATTTTTCCCTTCACGACCAAAAGATCATAAGTTTAGGAGTACAAGCTCTTCTCCAAAAAGGGGCCATTTGTCAGTGTTCCCCTCATCCCAGGGGTTTTATCAGCCCCATCTTTCTGGTAGACAAGAAAGGAGGAGGTTCAAGGTTAGTGTTAAAGCTAAGAGAATTCAATGCCTGGATAGTCTACAGGCATTTCAAAATGGGAGGAATTCATCTTCCAAGAGATATCCTTCAAGAAGGAGATTGGTTGATCCGTTTGTATCTAAAGGATGCATATTTGAGCATTCCGATATTCCCTTCTCATCGACGTTTTCTACAATTCGTATGGCTAAGCCAATGGTTCGAGTTCCAGGTCCTTCCCCTCGGGCTTTCTTCCGCTCCTTGGTGCTTCACCAAAGTGATGAGACCTGTTGTAGAGTCCCTTCGAGCCCAAGGGGTGAGGTTGATAGTTTATCTAGACGATTTGATTCTCATGGCTCAGGACCCCTTAGTTCTCCACAAACACCTGTCATGGATGATTCATCTTCTCCAAAACCTGGATTTCTTGATCAACCAATCCAAATCTTGGCTCCTCCCGTCCCAACAGATAGACTTCTTAGGATTCCAGATAGACTCTGTGAAGGCCCAGTTGATTTTACCCCAATAGAAAGTTCGCAACATAAAGAAGGAATTACTCCTCCTATTGTCCAAACATCTAGCTTGGATGGTGGGACTCTTATCGTCCTTGATCCAAGCTATCTTCCCGGGTCCCCTCCACTACAGAACTCTTCAGCGGCTCAAGATATCTCATGTTCAGAAGGGGTTATCATATGCGGATAAAGTCCCTCTTTCAGTAGAAGCAAAGACAGAGATAGCCTGGTGGCTAGAACACATGGAGGCCTGGAATGGCTGGGCGATCTTCGGCAATTCCCCAGATGTCATTGTGGAATCAGATGCCAGCAGATGGGGTTGGGGAGCCCGTTGCAGATCCATGACCATGGGGGGTCGGTGGTCAGAGGAGGAACTTCAGCTCCACATCAATTGCTTGGAGCTTCTAGCCGGTTCGTTTGCGATCCGGAGCCTGTCGCCCCTGCGATTGGATTGTTGCATTCTGCTGAGGATGGACAATATATCAGCAGTCAGATATGTTAACAAGTTGGGTGGTACAAAATCACAAATTCTAGTGTGGATTGCCAAGGAATTCTGGCAATTCTGCCTACAACACCGAATTTCGGTGATTGTGGAATATCTCCCAGGGGTGAACAATTCTGAAGGGGATTGGAATTCCAGGTTTCTCCGGGATGGCAGCGATTGGAAGCTCCATCCAAGGGTGTTTTGTTACCTCAACCGTAGTTGGGGCCCATGCTTGGTGGACTTGTTCGCCTCTTGGCTGAACCATCAACTTTGACGGTTCTTCAGTTGGAGACCGGATCCGGAAGTGGTTGCCACGGATGCCTTTCTTCAGGATTGGTCCCTTCTCCTGGGTTATGCATTTCCCCCTTTCAGCATGATTCCACGAGTCCTGGTGCAAGTTCGCCAACAGAAAGCAGAGATTATCTTAGTGACCCCGCTTTGGAGGGCTCAAGTTTGGTTCCCTCTGGCTCTCGAGTTGTTATGCGACTTCCCTCTTCTGATTCCCTTCCAGGACCATCTATTGCAGGACCCGCTGGGGAATCATCATCCCTTGATTGTGACAGACAAGTTACGTCTGGTAGCATGGAGAATTTCCGGCAGCAATGGCTCCTGCCGGGCTTCATTTTACATCCACCAACCTTGGTCCTCTAACACACAGAAACAATATGCTTCATCTTGGAGGCGATGGTTTCATTGGTGTGCAGAACGGGATTCCGATCCCTTTAGTGCTGATGTCAATTTAGTTGTTAACTTTTTGAAATCTCAGGCGGCTTCTGGGCTAGCTTACAGATCTATTAATAATTATAGGTCGTTGATTTCGGCCGGGCATATTCCCGTCTCTGGCAAACCAATTGGCGAACACTTAGTAGTTTGTAAACTTATGAGAGGTATTCGCTTGTCCAATCCCCCTCAACCTCGTTATTTGTCTCTTTGGGATGTTAATGTGGTGTTGTCTTTTCTTATCTCTTGGCCAGATAATATATATTTGTCACGCAAACAACTGTCAGCCAAACTTGCTTTACTGTTATGCCTTATTTCTTGCAAAAGAGTGTCGATGTTAGAGCTCTGGATTTGGCAGGGAGGATTTTTTCCCCTGCCGGGGTCTCCTTTTCTATTTCCAGATGCACTAAATCAGGCACTAAAGCGGTATCCTACCCTGCGTTTCCACACAATTCTAAGTTATGTGTAGTACAATGTTTAAAGGCATATGAAGCAGCTACTAGTAAACTCAGGAGAGACCCTGGTGGTCAGGTGCTAATTGCTCTCCAAAAACCGTTTAATCCGGTTTCTTCAGATACCTTGGCTAGGTGGATTAGATGGCTTCCATCCGAAGCAAGAATTTATATTTCCATTTTTGGTGCCCATTCAGTTAGAGGAGATATGGCCTCTAAGGGCCATATGTACAAACACTTTTTCCCATAGACACAGAATGGGTAAAAACCTTTGCTACATCTGGCCCTAAATCGTTTAATTTGGGGGTAAGATTAGAGGATATTATGAGAGCAGCAGACTCGTCTTCTGAGTCTACATTTAAGGCCTTTTATTACAAGCCTATTTTGGATATCGCATTAGTGATGGTGAATCAGCTCTGAACTAGCATAATCTGAGCCTCTGGTCCTGACACAGAATACAAAATTTTCGAGCTTTCGCGTCAATAATTTTCAATTCTACTTAGGACACGGAGGCGAGGATTATCCCACCCTATCGCACTTCAGGTATTGACTTACGAATTAAGTATTATTTTATATTATACTGTCAATTCTTTTACCCACCCATGTAGTAATATATGATATATAAGTGATTCTGACAGGTTGAGTTTCTTTTAACCTTTCATGTTTCTACGACTGGTTTTATGTTATTTTTTCCTAGGGTTTGAGCAGAAATAATTCTGGAGTTCGCAGTTCGTGGTGGTTGTTGGCCAATGTTCATTTATCTGGAATGGCGCATCTGATGTGGATAGATTCTTCGGGTTCTATTTGGGACTTTTTTTCTTGGAGATTATGGTTCGATTCATAGCCTTGTTCTTATTGACTCTTTTTGTCTGTTGAAGCGTTCACAAAGAAAGAGGAAGGACTCTGGTGTTATAGCCTTATATACATGTGCATCTCTATGGTTAGTCATATGATACATATTGAATTATGGGATATGTTTTTGTTTCTGTTACTCTTCTCTGATTTGCTGCTGGAAAAATTAAAGCATAGAAAGAGAAGCATAATCCTCGCCTCTGTGTCCTTAATAGAATTGAAAATTCTTGATGCAAAAGCTCGAAATTCTTTTATTGTCTAGCTTTGCTACAAGAAGTTTTGATTCTATGCCAGGACCGGAGGCTCAGATTATGCTTCTCTTTCTTTACTACTTAAAATACAGCAGCCAATACAAAAACAGTAAGCATTAACTACATATCCCATCATGCTTAGTACCAAAATGTCCACCAATCACTACCCAACAGGTCTTATTAATGCACCAGACATTTTCCTGTCTTCCTCTTTCTTTGCGGCTCGTGCAGACAAGATAAGTGTGTCCTCATTTTATGGTTTAAGTCCCTATTGTTATGTCGTGTTAATGTGATTACCTGTGTGCTATTCTTTGAGATTGCTTAGCACGCAGCCTTGCAGAGGGTCGACATCTTCGGGTTAACGCAGTTGTTTTAGCAGACGAGCCCTTGTCTCCTCATCGTAAGGTGAGTTTCAGTCTCAGCCCGATTCCGCAGCTGAGACGCAGCAGACTTGTGAAGTCGGGTCATAGGGGAGGTGGGGTCCCGCCTTCCCCTGAATCTGGTTGGTGGTCTTGTTGACCAGAGACGCTCCGGGGCCCTTCCCTAATCGGGCCCGGACAGAGAGCCGAGAACTACGCGTTCACCAATTGGGCTATGCGTAGTCCTTTCTTTGTTTCTCCTCCTCTGAAGCATTCAGTGACACTTCACATCGTGCGCCTATTTGGAATTCCTCAAATTCCAAACGCGCAGTGAAGACGCCTACGCTCAGGCTGCAATAGTGGAGCAGGCCCTATTATTTCAGAGCGGAGTGCATGCTCATGAAAGTCTTGTTATTTGTGGCTCACCTGGTGCCCTTAACAATTTGGGGCTGCAATAATTCAGTTTACAGCTTGCAGCTAAGAAGTCTATATATTTGCTTTTTCAACATTGCACTTGGGGTGGCTCCCCCCTTATTTCTCCTGCTATTTGGCTGTTCTGATTGTGTTTTTTGCAAACACCCTTCTGATTATATCAGAATGACCGAATGAAGGGTGGGGAATATGGGCAGTGTGAGGAAGGCTCACATGGTCATCTTATGCAGCATGAACTGTCTGAGGCAATCAACGCTTCAGTCAGGATTCTGTTCCTCCACAGATTAATCAAGCCTTAAGAGCAACACTTAAGCTGATTACGCAGCAACTAGAGCGGATTGCGAAACATCAAGGCTGCGTCACAGCCCAAGATCCTGTGACGGGGAGGGAGATACCCCCCAACCACGTAAGGCAAAAGCCAGATCATCTGCCTGGCCTCATGCAGACACCATGGCAGCCTCAGCCCAGGGCCTCATGGATGATCACCAGTATTGCTCAGAACCTTCCAACTCCAAGCAGGCCTTTAATGGCACTCAGGACTCTTCAGAATCAGACCAGTCTGATTCTGCTTCGCCCAATTCGGACCAGACCAAGCCCAAGTGCAAAAAGGTGAAAAGATCCTCTCTGAAGCGTCTGGAGTCTTCCCGGTTGCTCACCAATCCTTTTCAGTCCAACCCGGAAGACATTATTCATCCCAGGTCAGCTGACTTGGCTCCTGCACAATCGTTGGCGAACTACTTGCATGACAAACTGCACAAGGGCTTTGATAAGGAGGTGCGCAACAGACTCCGGGCAGAGTGTCCTAGGCCGGATATCCCCAACAAAGTAGCTGACACTCCAGAAATTGATCAAAGTATGTTGACTTTTCTAAAAAGATTTGCCAAAGACCCTAAAAAAGGCATCGACAGGGCCGGGCGATCCTGCCAGGATAAACATTTAGATCTTACTGGTCCTTTGGCAAAGATTTTGGAGATGGCCCTGGTGGCCAAAGAAAATGGCAGCCCTATCGACCCGGATGTTCTGGCAGGATGGACACAAAGGGCTGTTTGTCTGTTAGGGAATGCAAATTGCGCCATCTCATCTGAACGGCGTAAGTCTCTTTTGATGAGGACTGACCCCACTGTCACAGAAGTGGCGGTAGCAGATGCAGGTCCCTTGGAGGAGAGACGTCTCTTCAGAGAATTTTTTTAAAGGACATAGCAAAGTATGCCTCCACGTTTACCACTCTTAATAAGGTTCAAGCCAATCTCTAAAAGTTATTTCAATCAGGCCTTTTTGGACTGGCCCGCTGAGGCCGTCTCTCCTTCCAAGGCCCACATAGAGGATCCTTCAGCCATGAGCGGGGATACTGGAAGGACTCCACCAAAGGAGGCACCTTTTTCCCCTCCTGTGCCCGCTTCCCCAGGCGCCGGGATCAATGTGGGGGTCTCAGGAGCAGTGTTCAATCATCCTATTCCACAGGTAAGGTTCATCAACACTTCTCAAGTTTTCTTGGGGGGTTGAATTAGTTTTTTCTTACTCAATTGGTGCACAATAAATCAAGACGCATGGGTGGTGCAAACCGTTCAGGGCTTCCATCTGGAATTTTATCAAACCCTTCAGGACCAGCAGGCCCCTCCTCTGTCCCTGCATTTTTACCTACAAGAGTCCAGTTTTATAGACACAGAAATCAAACACTTGCTTTAGAAATGCACCATCTGTCACGGTGTAGGTACTCCTCAGACTCGGTGTGATGCAAACAAGGTCCACCTCCTGACACCACCAAGTCACTGATAAAAAACCACAGTGCATTGGAGTAATCAAGCGAGGGAAGGAAGGGGAAGGATCAGCAGGGACGGGATAACTGTAAAGAAAAATACACAGTGTTAATTATCACATTGTCTGTCTATTCTCATAAGGTCTCACTAAAACCAAAACGACCTGGCCTGCCCATAACTCATAAGGGCAGAACTAGTCCAAAGCCTGACTATGTTCCATCAGTATCACCAATGGATGACCCAAGCCAACTACGGCCACTAATAATCACCTAAGGGTCTCACCGCCCTTCCTCCTAAACAATACTACAGTACGTATAACGAAACAAACATGAGGAGAAAGAATAAGGTGAAGAAAATCTATTTTGTACTTCTTCCTATGATTCAGTTAACCCACTAAGCCTTTCGTTAATGTCACGTATATTTGAAGAAGTAACTCGTTCATATCTCAGTGAATGTTGACAAGAATTATTTGTCCCGGCTGTTTGGAATCCTGCAAACAGTAAATCTCATTCTGAATTGCCGCCAACAAAAAGCCAAAAGATTATGTCTCATAAGATCGCCGTTCCTTTATTATGGTACCTCAAAAAGTAAAGTGCTCCAATATATGACAGTCACCCACAACCTGGCCGTAAGGAATGCAGAAATAAAGAAAGGCGATAGCCTCCGGCAAGTAGCAAGCTTGCCGCTTACCACCTTCTTAGTACTTGGAATTCGAAAGGAGGAGCAGCTAGGAACTCCTTCTGCCGGTAAAAAGTCAGTTTCCAGGAGGGGGCCCTGATGAATCTCATTCCTCTTTTCCGGCCGCCGATGAATTCCCCCCTGGGGAACGCCGTCCGCTCCTACTTCGTTGAGGCTCCGACCTGCCTCATTAGCACAAATAACGCACACCCTTTCCAGGGTGCGCCGACTTTTACGCGATCTCTACCGCGCTGGGCTTCATGGGAGGTGTAGTCCCTAATGACTACAATCTCCCGATCGGCCCTGTAGGCGCCGGCTAGCACCTGACACCATCACGTTTTGCCAACCCCATCCATCTGGTTTTTGCAGCAGAAACGGGGGGCAGACACAGACTTGTTTTGAATCTGAGAGATTTCAATTATTACAATGTGTACCGACATTTCAAAATGGAAAGCCTTCATCTGTTGTCGGACTTAATTCAGCCAGGAGACTGGATGGTCCTTTTGGACCTGAAGGATGCTTACCTTACTATTCCCATCTTTCACCCTCACAGAAGATTTCTCCAATTCAGGTGGAGGGACAAATGGCTGGAATATTTTGTCCAGCCTTTCGGGCTTTCTTCAGTACCTTGGGGTTTCACCAAGATGCTCAAACCCATTGTAGCCCATCTGCGAGAGAAGGGGGTACGCATGATTATCTGGATGATGTTTTGATCATGGGTCAATCCCAGGAGTTGGTGCTGTGTCACCTTCACACAACCCTCTCTCTTCTGCTGGATTTGGGGTTTGTTGCAAACAAGACCAAGTCCATTCTTTCTCACTCTCAAACGTTGGAATTTCTGGAATTTATCATAGATTTGAAAACATCCCAGTTAGTACTTCCCAAAAGCAAAATCCGGTACTTCAAGAAGGAATTGAGAGCGACATTGCCCCTTCACTCGGTGTCTCAGATGAGGATTGCTCGTATAGTGGGTCTGCTTGCCTCCTCCATTCAAGCAATTTTTCCAGGGCCTCTTTATTACAGAGCCCGACAAAGGCTGAAGATTCAGTATTTACAGAAGGTCTTGGCCTATTCTGATTAGGTCCCTCTGATGGAGGAAGCAAGGACAGAGATCAACTGGTGGTTGACGCACGTGGATGCTTGGAAAGGCTGGGCCATTTTCAGCTCTCAGCCAGAGGCGATAACAGAGTCGGACGCCAGTCGTTGGGGATGGGGAGCTCCCTGTGGGAACATCTTGATGGAGGGGATGGTCCCGGCAGGAGCTTCAGTTGCACATCAATTGTTTGGAGCTGTTAGCAGGGTCGTTTGCAGTCAGGACCCTTTCCCCTAAGAGAGTATCCTGTTCCATTCTGCTCAGGATGGACAGCGTTTTGGTGGTTCACTACATCAACAGCCTGAGGGGCACCAAGCCCCCCCTGCTGGTGGAGATAGCCAAGGACTTGTGGCATTATTGCCTCAGCCAAAGGATCTCTGTCATAGCAGAATACATTCCGGGCCAATCCAATGTGGTGGCCGATTGGAATTCGAGATATCTGATGGATCACAGCGATTGAAAGCTTCGTCCACAGATATTCCAAATGACCCAACGGGTGTGGGGACCATGCAAGATAGATCTGTTTGGTCCAGGCTGTATTGTCAGTTGGTCGCATTCTTCAGTTGGAGAAGGGCTACGCTCGCAAAGGCGACGGACACCTTATCTCAGGATTGGTCACAGGGTCTGAATTATGCATTTCCCCCATTCTCCATGATTTCCAGGGTGGCCACCCACATCAAGAAACAAGCAGTAGAGGTAGTGCTGATTTCCCCAGTCTGGAAGGCACAACCTGGGTTTCCCCTTCTTCTGGAGCTTACATGCGATTGTCCCCTTCTGCTCCCTTGCTCTCACGACATGCTGTCAGGACCTCGAGGAGAGGTGCATCCCAGAGTGATAGCGGGACAGTTGTCTCTGATGGCCTGGTGGCTTCCAGGGAACAGTGGAGTTTGCCAGGCATTTCGGAGGCAGCTTCAGAGTTCATCAGTAGGGCATGGGCCCCTTCTATTAGAAAGAGATACTCTTTAACCTAGACATCTTGGCAGAGTTGGTGCTTGGAAAGGCATGTGAATCCCATGGAGGCAGAACTTTCGGAGGTAGTAAACTTTTTATCTTTGAAAGTTTCAGAAGGTTTTTCTTACAGGTCGGTAAACAATTTTCGTTCTGCCATTTCCGCAGGTCATATAAGGATCAATGATATTCCCAAAAGTATGCATCCACTCATACACAAGCGTTTTAAAGGTATCAGAGTGTGTAATCCTTCCACTTTCTTTGGGATGTTAACAGTGTCCTCAGGTTATTTGATCAATGTCCAGATAATGATCATTTGACTAGGAAACAACTGTCAGCCAAATTGGCTATGTTATTGTGTCTCACTTCCTGTAAGAGATCTTCGGATGTAAGAGCTCTGGACCTTGCAGGTATATTATTTACAACAGAAGGTGTTTCTTTTAATATAACAAAATGAACAAAGACTTTGTCAAAATGTATCATTTATTATACTTTTCCATTTAATAGCAAATTATGTGTGATTAATTGTTTAAAAACATATGAACAGCCCACTAGCGAATTGCAATCTGACAAGTTGGGTCCATTATTAATTTATTTGCAAAAACCTTTTAAGCAGTCTCTGCAGCGACCATTGCCAGACGGATAAGAGGGATAATGGTCGAAACAGGGATTGATGTGAATCAATTTGGGGCTCATTCAGTTAAAGGTGCCATGGCATCCAAGTCTTTTGCTTTGGGGGTCACTATTCAGGACATTATGAAATCTGCGGATTGGTCATCAGAGTAGAATCTTTAAGCAGTTTAATTATAAATCTGTAGGAGATATTGCATCTGTTTAATCAGCTTTAAACTAGCATAAACTGAGCTTCCGGTCCTGTCATAGAATGAAAAACTTGCTAGCATTTGCTCCAAGAATTTTCAATTCTATTAAAGACACTTTGGGGGACGTATTTGCCACGCTCAATACTACCGTACATGGTACACCGACACTTGCCAATTTACCGGAAGTGTTGAAACAAATTCAAGATGACTACAGGGCTGCCCCGGCCCTGGACTTGAGGATGCAATTAATGGGCAACTTTGCCACAGTATCCTCAATTATATTAAGTAACCTTAAAGGGGAAGCAGTCACACTAGCGGTATGCATGCAGCTCTGGGATGTTCCTCCACAGGATCAAGAACGTGAGCTGCCAAAGATTATCGTGTAAACCTACTCTAGCATTGGTCAAGATAGTCTGGGAGCCAGACCCACAAAACCATAGCTACAGTGTACATCTAATAAAGATTCTACCAAGTGAGCCCTGAGGGTACTAAGAAACGCTGGGATAAAAAACAACAAACACCTAAAAAAGAAAAGGGAGAATCTCTGCATACAGAGACCCCACAGAATATAGTCTCAGAAAGAGAGATAATATAAAAACAGATATAAATATACTGATACACGCCAATCTCGTTCCTTTCAGGACTCACCAGAAAAACACAGTGAGAGAGGTGGGCGGTCAGAGCGAAGAACTGAGTACGTGAAACCGAGACAAGAATCACAACGCTCAACAGAAGTTTCTGTTAAAAAATAAGAGAAACTTCCCCAACAGAAACCCCAATTTAAAAAGAAAAAAGTGGCAGCAGTTGCAGTTCTTCATGCCACTCAAGAACAGGGCTCTACTGAAGAACAAGAAGTGGGCATTAGCGCTATCAGACAGCGTGGCAGAGCTCACAATAGTTCGCCGGAATCTTCTAGAGCATCTGGAGGTGAAAGCAACTGATGACTTCCTACGAGTGGAGACTGCAGACATGCGTGTCTCCACGCCTGATAGGGTGTACAAAGTAACGTTACAGTTAGGAGACATTGAATGCACAATCAACGCAATCTTTTGGGACCATGTCGTAAATATATATGATATTCTACTGGCCGAAAGGGATTGGCCACCTGAATTTGTCCGTACTTGCCCATATAGGGAAGAGGTTATCAAACCTTCTTCTTCGCCCCTTGTTCCCGAGGAGCTCGCAGAATCCTACGCCATCGATTGGGCATTGGCTCAGGCACCCGCGTTATATCGCAACCACGTAGGGTGGGATAAAGACTCCCCCTATCATGTGATCCCTATTAGAAATCAACCCCAATATCCGATTAAACAGAATGCAAAAGCACCCGTGAGGGAAATCCTCACACAACTGGAGTACCAGGGCGTAATCAAACCCTGTGTCTCACCAATGAATAATCAATTATTACCAGTAGCTAAACCAGACCATTCATTCAGAATAGTCTTAGACTACAGACATGTAAACAGTCATACACGCACATACGCTATACAAAACTCACATAGTACAGAACTCATGAACAACATAGTGCGTAAAAAATACAAAACCACACTGGACATTTCCAATGCTTTTTCTGCCAAAATATAGCGCCTGAGAGTAGAGACTTAACAAGTTTCAGTGCAATAGGCTCCCAGAAAAAATTCTGTCATTTACCTCAGGGGTACAAGAACAGTGCAGGTCTGTTCGCAGCTGGTGTGACTTCAATATTGCACAACATTGACCCTGAAGCATTGTCCTATGTAGATGATATCTATCTCACGGATGATGAATTACTGCAACATTTAAAACGGGTAGCCCGCATTGTTGTAGGATTTGCAGAGTTGGGCTACAAATTCCATTTAAAAAAAACAAAAATAGCCTTCCTTAGCATCCTGTTTTTGGGATACGAGCTATACAGTGAAGGAAAGAGCCTAGCGCCACAATTCTTGGACAAATGCGCACAGTTAAAACCTCCAAATAGAATTAAAAAAAACTCCAATCCCTATTGGGTTTTCTAAATTTTGGCAGAACGTACATTCCAGATTACGCATCACACATAAAACCTTTATATGACTTAATAAGTCCTGACTTCTCAAGTCAATTTTGAACAGTCTAACACACACGCATTCTCAGAGCTTTGCAAACAGACATGCTTGCAGCACAACATTTACACACAAGGGACAAAAAAAAACATCTGGTCATCAGAGTAATTGCTGCTGCCATTGGTTTCACCTATGTAACTTTTAAATGAGGGTGAGACAGTCCCGATTGCATGTAAATCACATTTGTATTCAGCAGCAAGCAACGCTTTGCTCCCGCTGAGAAAATTCTCACTGCTGTTCAGATAGATGGCTATCATTAAAGAAAGACCACTAGCCCAGGGGAAATGCATTATTGTAGTCTCTCCAATTCCAGCCCTTGAGGCTGTTACCAAAGCAAGCATTCCAAACGCTAAAGCATTACATCCACATTGGATTCCATTGGCAACTTGTTTGACAGCCACTGATGTAGACTACATTTTCGACCCAAAATTACAAACCCAAGAATTTTTGCAATATGAACTAGAATACCCAGTTCCAGCAAATACATTGCCTATTGATCAATATCAAAGAGTCATGTACACCAATGGCTCAGCGCAACTTGCAGTTGGCACAAAACATCAATATTCTGCTGCTTGCGCAGTCGTAAGTGGCTAGATGGAAGATAATAAATTTTGTCCCCAACATACATCCATGCAAACCCTAGGGGATTGCACAGCACACTTAGCAGAGCTAAAGGCTCCAGTGATGGCCCTGGAACATACAAATCCTGCACAGTTAACATTGATTGTCTGTGGTTTGTATTACTGTGTCCAGTCCTTCAATGAATACCTGCATTACTGGCACCAGAATGGGTTCAGAGATTCCAAAGGCAACACCATTAAATACAGACTTCTGTGGGGGAAAGTAGCGGATCTAAAGGAAACGCTACCAAACGTCCTTGTACATACACTTGGACACCAGGGCGTTGGAATACACGTTGCTGGAAATTCACTGGCTGATGAAGCAGCCAAATCAGCAGTAGCTATGGCTGCTATTGCTGCATTAACCCGTTCTGGAACGAAACCAGACAATGACATATAGGCTGCCGTGAAAGCCACGGCTGAAGGCACGCCCTATCCAAAAGCATTTCCTAATAAATATTCCTACCGAATGGGAGGCTGCCTGGAAGCCAAAGTAGAAATACCAGGCGTGGGGTTTCGAGTAATTCCCAACAAATATATAAGATCAGAGTTGATTAAGGCAGCGCATGAGGGGGTAGCATCTGTCCATGCTGGTGTGGTGGCTACAATAGCATTTTTGCAAGCACGTTATTGGTGTCAGTCCTATACAAACAGGCTAAGCAGTATGTCCTTTGTTGTGACATCTGCTAACAAATTAAGGGTTCCATCGTCAAACGCCCACCGCAGACATCCCGCAAATTTCCAACAAACCATTACAATGTGTGTACTTGGACCACTGTGTTCCCCTAACACCGGACAGTGCATACAAATACATTTTGGTCACTGTTGACTCTTGCTCCAGATTTCTAAGGGTGTGGCCACAACGCTCAGCTGACGCTCGGACTGTTATTAAAGATTTGGAGGTGTTTATCGGTAGATATGTAGTTGCAGCTTTCCACTTGGACCAGGGCCCTGCTTTTGCCTCAAGGGCATTCAGGGACGTCATGGCTTCGTTAGGGGTCCAACTCCATTACTAGTCTCCATGTCATCCCAAAGGAAATAGTGTTGTAGAGAGACAAAACCGTGATTTAAAGCAATCCTTAACATCAAGAGTCTTAGGTACGGGTCATAGTTGGCTTAACCACTTGTATGGAGTCCAGAGAGCACTTAACAATCTGCCTAGAAGGTCCGGGGGGGGCGGGGTCGTACTTCATACAAGTGCCTGTTTGGAACTCAAATGTATGTTCTAGATCTTGCTGGTCTTGGCACGGTGGAGGCAGAAACACCTTTTGACATAAATGAACATGTCACTGTCTTGCAGGAATTACGACAGTTCCGTGATGACAACACTTCTGCCAGTGCTGCCTCCACAGGAATGAAGGATGTACCAATAACACCTACCGGCTGGATTCCTAAAATTGGGGAACTAGTACGTGAAAAAGTTGCTGAGAAAAAGGCGTTCGGTCCTTCTTATCATGCACCAGTCCCAGTCTTGGGGTTACAGGGTACCAGAACTGTCATTATACCGCCGTTGGCTGGTGATAAAGAAAATCGCTTTGTATCTATCGACAATGTCAAGTTACACCATGTGGCCGATCCTGCGCAGCAGACCAAGAAGAGCAGCCAATAGTTCCCGAATCCCTCTCACTACTGGTCAAGAAGTCCCTCTACAAGTTTTGAGAAGCAACGCTGACACCTCTCCGATCTTGCATTAGTTCCACCAACATCTGTTCCAACAAACAATACTGAAAGAACTGATTGATTTGACACAACTTCAACACAGACGGATGGTGTAATTTACTATGAACCACCGCGGGAGACCCCTACCAGTTCTCCTCCTACAAATATGGCTCCAGTTTTTGCATGAACTGCTTCTGGATACTTTGCCGACGTCAACAACACTTTCTTGGACTCATTTGCCTCTTTTACATCTGAACTGCCAAAAACACGTAAGCTGATAAACTGGCTTAAAACAAATGACTTTATTTTCCCATGGAAACTGTGGCTTTCCCTGACTGCATTAGCTTTCCTCCTTTGGATAGGCTTTGTCATAACATTCTTTCTATTAATACATGGTCATTTTATTCCTAAAAGATCAACAGTTGAACTGGTGGATGAGGTCCTAAAACCCCATTTTTCTTCTCACAAAGTCCGCAGAGACTTGTCTTTCGTGAACATTTCCGCTATACCAATTCCTTACGGGATTGTTTGGGATAAAGTCACATTTGACATATACGGCCCCACGGAGGTCATTCAAATACCATATGTGTTTAAACTTTCAATGAACGATGTAATAATACCCGCAGTTGTTTCTGATGACTGGGATGTGAAAACAGTTGATTCTATGATGACTGAATTGCAGTATTTCACTGTATTCGAAAGTGAAGATGTTTATCAATCTAAAGAGAATTATGGTGATATATTTTGCTATAATTATTATGGGCACCATTTTATTCACAGAGCAAGTACCCCAAATACTTTTTATTATACACAATGGGAACACTGTCCAACTCCACCACAAGGGAGTTCTAAAACATATTCTGAAAAGTTTGCATATTCTTCTGGGCACAATGTTAAAAATGCTGAGTCATATATTTTAAATTGCCATCAATGGAAAATGTACACATGTTATTGACAGATACAAAATTCATTTATTCGGATTCCTTTGTTCCCCGGTTGGCTTTAGAAGGCTATAAATATTGGCTGAAGTCGATTGACTCAAAAAGTGTGTGGGGAACTAGAAATTGGCAAAAAAAGGGGAAGGAAGCTTTATTTAGAGCACGCCTGATACCTGTTCAAATGATATTTTTAAATGAAACAGTACAACAAACAAGTTGTTAGGCTTAGCAAAGATTAAGGAATTGAATGCCCCAAGTATTTCTGCCCCAGCAAAATTTTACAAATGACAAAAGTATATAAATGCAACTGAAGATCAGCTCGATGAATGGGTCCAGAATGGCATGTTTAATGCTTCACTGTCACTTCCTGGCGGGTGGTTATTGTGGCCAATAGATACCAATGGGTGTCATAAACATTTTATAAACACTATGTGGGGTTTTAGAACTAGTAGGCCGGACGCTCGCTATGTGTCATCCAAACATCCGGGTATAGTGATAACATACAGTGTAGGGAAACTATGCCAGCAATGGCTGAAGAGTTCCTCACTAGATGCTGTTAGAGAACACCTCAATCTCCTGTCTAATAACACTGACTTACAGGACTTCCTGCTAGAACCCAGAAAACAATGCAGAAAACGCCTCTTATATGCAGTATATAATTAAATTTGGAAGCTTTCCCAACAAGAAGCTGCTTGCCGGAGAAGGCAAATAGATCAGGAAAACTTACAGAAAGCATTAGCTGTTGCAGATAATGGGATTATTACCCTGCCCAACCAGATATACACCTTCAATAACATTGTTTCCTCTGCAATAGACATAATACAAAGTGATATGTCTTTTTTACACCATGAACAGAGTCAA
This sequence comes from Pleurodeles waltl, assembly GCF_031143425.1. NCBI lineage: Eukaryota > Metazoa > Chordata > Amphibia > Caudata > Salamandridae > Pleurodeles > Pleurodeles waltl. The sequence goes on from NC_090447.1 coordinate 695,250,272, forward strand.
CTAAGGTCCATTATGCAGTTGGGTTGGACACTTCAAACATTCAAGGCAGGTCGTTTTCCCTGGCAACGGATATATTTTCCACATTTAATTTAACGCGACAACAACAACTGATGGCTAAGAAAGAAGCAACTTATGTCATGTTAAATATTGAAAAGTTAGAAAAGTTGCCTTTTACTGTGGCTGAAATACCATCTGCTGAGTGGTTAATACACGGGGTCATTAATCTGCCTATTTCAACACTTCAATTCACATCCTGCGTAAAACACATTCCAGTAGGCAGATATGAAAGGCTAGGAGACAGTTACATCCATAAGGTGTGGGAGCTGCCCTTCTCATACAAATGTCACAGTGGCATGAAAGAGGTCTTTCTTAGCGGCAGTGAATGTGAGACTTCTGTCAGCCATTAAATGGTTTGTAAACAGTTGTCCTTGTATGGGGCGTGTAACGCTTCGGCAGTGAACTTTGCTTGTTATCTGAAGGGAGTTCCAATCCCCTTGACTAGACCTGCATTCCAGGTGCTTTCAAATGGCAGCTATGTTCTCCTCAATAGTGAAAACTGTTGTGGGATGCGAGCCGGAATAGTTTATGTTGTTTCGGTCTCTAAGATTGTTACATGCTGCGGGAACGTACTTTTTCCTCCCACAAGACAGAGGGAAATAGCTGAGATTTGGCCCCATATTGCTACTTCCAATGTGAATTTTGACAAGATGAGCAGACTCAAGGCTTTACTTGTTCCAAAAACATGTGGCGTTCACATCTGCACGTGAGACCTACGCACTTCTGCTGATTACCTTTGTAGGAAGTTGGCTCTCTATATACTATCTCAAAGTAAGAGATAGTGTGCACAGAGTCCAAGGGTTCCCCTTAGAGGTAAGACAGTGGCAAAATTAGATAATTCTAATGCTCTATTTTGTGGTAGTGTGGTCGAGCAGTAGGCTTATCAGAGGGTAGTGTTAAGCATTTGTTTTACGCACGCAGGCAATAAATGAGGAACACACACTCAAAGACTTAACTCCAGGCAAATAGTTTTATATAGAAAAATATATTTTCTTAATTTATTTTTAGAACCACAAGTTCGAGATTTGAAGTAAATACATAAAATGCAAGGTACTCCACACAGGTAAGTTAGGAACTTTAACAAGAGCAATAACATATACAGTTTTTGTTAAAATGGCAATAAGCTATTTTAAAAGTGGACACAGTGCAAAAATCAACAGTTCCTGGGGAGGTAAGTAATGGTTAGTTACAAGTCTCAGTTCCTGGGCATAGGCAGCCCACCGTAGGGGGTTCAAGGCAACCCCAAAGTTACCACACAAGCAGCTCAGGGCTGGTCAGGTGCAAAGGTCAAAGAGGTGCCCAAAACACATAGGCGCATATGGAGAACAGGGGTGCTCCTATTCCAGTCTGCCAGCAGGTAAGTACCCGCATCCTCGGGGGCAGACCAGGGGGGATTTGTAGAGCACTGGGGGGACACAAGTAGGCACACAAAACACACTCTCAGCGGCACAGGGCGGCCAGGTGCAGTGTGCAAAGCAGGCGTCGGGTTTTGTATTGGATTCAATGGAGAGACTCGGGGGTCATTCTAGCGGTGCAGGCAGGGCACAGGGGGGCTTCTCGGGCCAGCCACCGGCTGGGCTAGGCAGAGGGTCGCCTGAGGGTCACTCCTGCACTGAAGTTCGGTTCCTTCTTTTCCTGGGGGCTGCGGGTGCAGTGCTTCGTCCAGGCGTCGGGTTCCTTGTTACAGGCAGTCGCTGTCAGGGGGAGCCTCTGGATTCTCTCTGCATGCGTCGCTGTGGGGGTCCAGGGGGGTCGTCTCGGGCTACTCACGGGGTCCCAGTCGCTTGGGAGTCCTCCCTGTGGTGTTAGGTTCTCTGGATCTCGAGCCAGAGGTGTCGGGTGCAAAGGGTGAAGTCGCACGCTTCCAGCGGGAAGAGTGAGGTCCTTGAAAGTTGCAGAAAAGTTGCAATATTGTTGCTGTTTGTTGAGCAGAGCCACTGCTCATGGGAGTTTCTTGGTTCTCCGGTTCAGGGCAGTCCTCTGAGGCTTCAGAGGTCGCTGGTCCCTGTTGGATGCGTCGCTGTTGCTGTTTTTCGAGTCAGGAGACAGGCCGGTAGGGCTGGGGCCAAAGCAGTTGTCGTCTCTGTCGCCTCTGCAGGGCATTCAGGTCAGCAGTCCTTCTTCTTGGTTCAGGTTGCAGGAATCTGATTTCCTGGGTTCTGGGGTGCCCCTAAATACTAAATTTAGGGGTGTGTTTAGGTCTGGGGGAAGTAGCCAATGGCTACTGTCCTGGAGGGTGGCTACACCCTCTTTGTGCCTCCTCCCTGAGGGGAGGGGGGCACATACCTAATCCTATTGGGGTAATCCTCCAAAACTAAGATGGAGGATTTCTAAAGGCAGGGGTCACCTCAGCTCAGGGCACCTTAGGGGCTGTCCTGACTGGTGGGTGACTCCTTCTTGTTTTTCTAATTATCTCATCCAGCCTTGCCGCCAAAAGTGGGGGCAGTGGCCGGAGGGGCGGGCATTTCCACTATCTGGGATGCCCTGTGGTGCTGTAACAAAAGGGGTGAGCCTTTGAGGCTCACCGCCAGGTGTTACAGTTCCTGCAGGGGGAGGTGAGAAGCACCTCCACCCAGTACAGGCTTTGTTCCTGGCCACAGAGTGACAAAGGCACTCTCCCCATGTGGCCAGCAACTCGTCTGGTTGTGGCAGGCTGGCAGACACTGGTCAGCCCCAAACTAGAAGTCGGATTGGTATTCAGGGGCCATCTCTAAGATGCCCTCTGCGTGCTGTGTACAATAAATGACACACTGGCATCAGTGTGCATTTATTGTGCTGAGAAGTTTGATACCAAACTTCCCAGATTTCAGTGTAGCCATTATGAAGCTGTGGAGTTCGTGTTTGACAAACTCCCAGACCATATACTCTTATGGCTACCCTGCACTTACAATGTCTAAGGTTTTGCTTAGACACTGTAGGGACATAGTGCTCATGCCCATATGTCCTCACCTGTGATATAGTGCACTCTGCCTTAGGGCTGTAAGGCCTGCTAGAGGGGTGACTTACCTATGCCACAGGCAGTGTGAGGTTGGCATGGCACTCTGAGGGGAGTGCCATGTCGACTTAGTCGTTTTCTCCCCACCAGCACACACAAGCTGTGAGTCAGTGTTCCTGGGCTGAGTGAGGGGTCCCCAGGGAGGCATAAGACATGCTGCAGCCCTTAGAGACCTTCCCTGGCATTAGGGCCCTTGGTACCAGGGGTACCATTTACAAGGGACTTGTGCCAATTGTGGAAGCAAAGGTACAGTTTAGGGAAAGAACACTGGTGCTGGGGCCTGGTTAGCAGGGTCCCAGCACACTTTCAATCATAACTTGGCATCAGCAAAAGGCAAAAAGTCAGGGGGTAACCATGCCAAGGAGGCATTACCTTACAACCTTGCACTTTTGGTGGCAAGGTCATCAGCAGAGATACAGCCCCTTTTAAGAACTAACTTTCCAAGTCACTTTCGTAAGCTTGTGGGAAGAATATTTAATGCATCCAGTACTACTGGAATTGCAATTCATTTTAAGGCTGTTGGCTCTGGTTTCATTCACACCTTCTCCTCTATATTCAGTTTGATACCATCAGCCATCCACTCAATATTCTTATTTTCGGGGAATTTCCGATAACTTAGGCTATAAGAGGTGGCATCTTGCTATTGCTACTTTTTCTGCGCAATGGCTGTCCCGCCGCAATGAGGAGGACTGAAAGCACTCCCACCAGCGCTGCTGTGTCGTGAACGCATGATGCAGTACTTTGGAGCAACACTCCTGGAGCAATCGGAGTGTGACTGGTCTTTGTCATTCAGACCAGTTTTGCATTATGTGCAGTCTGTATTTTGGTGCCTCTAGTGCTCGTTTGAACGTGCACTGAAAGTTTGCCTTTCTATGCAGGGCTTGCTTTCATTGGATGCTGATCTATTGATGTTCTCCCGGAGGGCTCATTACCAGACATGCACGTTGAGAGTGTGTTTGCTACAGGAATCTGCTTATGAGTTGCCCTTCATGGAGGATGCATCTCTAAACACATTGTTGGGCACACCACGGAATGCTGCTGCCTTGGCTGGAGCTCAGGCTTTGGAACATAAATGCTCCTTGGTTTTCTTTGGCGATTAACTTCCTACTTTACCACCTGCCAAGTCGAAGATTTCCTGTCTTCAATTATCCCGGATTCGATTAGCAACTTCCAAAATGACTCTGACTCTTGAAATTCAGACTTTTTACGCCACAGTTACCATTTTAAATTGTCCTTTTACACGTGCTCAAGTGTCTTTTTAACTTGTCATTATTGACATTTTTATACATATGCCTTAGGTTGCATTTTAGTAGCTTTTATATATAATTAGGCTTTGAACCACCTTTGAAGCGGCAAGGGGAGGGTGTTGTGTAGCCATTTTTTAGTTATCGCTACATGCATGTTATTTTAGCAAACTAGGCCTACAGCTGTGCACTTTAACCTAGTTATATATTTTTATTCAGCTTTGTTTATTATTTTAACAATAGCCACATTTGTGGTCTTGTTTTATTTCTCTCTGTCTAGCTGTTCTTTGCCTAGGTTAGCACTGCGTTCTTAAACAAAACATTTCTTTCATTCTGTGCTTTTTTCAAGGCTGCAGTAAGATAGACTGCCGGTAAAAGTGGTAACACTTTGTCTCTAGTGTTCATAGAAACATACATATCCTTACTTATGGCAATTTCTCAGAACATCAGCTGTTTTATTGTAAAAACACTTCTCTGTCCAATACACGTTAGAGGGAGATTCCAGCCAGATTAACACGACTGTATGCTGTTTGCTGAACGCTTCGCTACAGCTGCTTCTGTAGGGCACAGGCCTCTTGCTCAGGTATTGGGGATAATGTCTTCCCAGGTGAACCTGAAGGGCAGAACTAGAGCTTAACATGCTGTGCTTTAACAAAGACTAGGTAGGAATTACTTTACTGATTCCAGTGACAACATGGTAGTGTTATGTTTATGCTTTACTCACAATTTTAATCCTGTCATGCCTTATCATCCTGGTTCTTGCAGTACATGCTTTTTTATCTAAGATGCAGTTGCTTCATTAAAACCTTATTGAAACATATACTGCCTCTGTTTGTCCTTGTATATGTGAGGCTTATGTAAATGAGAGAAACGGATGCGACCTGAGTGACCACGATTTCCCTGAGGATTCAATTGTGTCATGCGCTTGGCTTCCCAATCATCCCTGCTCTTGGGTGGAGATGAGGCACTGCTAGTTAGCCGGAGCAAAACCCGGATTATACTGACAGGTGTCACCTGTAGTGGGTTAGACTCAGTCCCCCACACCACAGGTGATTCTGCCGCTCAAATCCAGTAGTCTCATTAGGATAGTGAGAGCCTACGGGACACACCAACCCTGTGGGTGCTGATTCCTCCCAAGATTCCTTGGGATTTGACAAAGATGAGGTTCCTGGACCCAGTAGGAGAAGGCGTCCAGAACACGGATCGGATCCCTGTCCAACACCGTCTAAGGAATTTACATTTGACATAGGTGAGATTTTGCATCCTCGTTCCACCAGGTTCCTTCTCCTGACTAAAGCAGCTGCAAAGCGGGGAGTGTTGGTCTGATGGGACACGCCAGGGAACCAGTGGAGCGGTAGAGTGAGTGACGACCCCTACGTCTTCCTCAGAACCCGCAGGCGGCCGAGACGTCCCGTGGCAGCGGCGCAGCCTTAAAAACAAAATGGCACGCTGAGGAGCAGATCGGGCACCAGTATGTCCACGACAGCTTTGAAACCGAGCGGCTGTCAAGAGTGAAGCGAGGGACACTGACGGTGGTGCGGACTGCTGGTAGCTTGGCTGCGAGGGCCGGATGAAGCGTGGCCTGCGCAGCTTAACTCAGGTGAGGTGGGTGGTGCCCACCGGGCGTGAGAGTTGTGACCCCTCAGAGTGCGCTGGAACGGAGGTGCGTCCTCTGTTGTGAAGACTGGAATGAAGGGCCTATTGACTGTATCGGGGTCCCCAAGATTGCGCAGTCTGGACGAGGGGCGGATACAATTACAGCCAAGCCTGCCGCAATAGCTCTCAGGAGACGGAGCTGCGGTCCAGGCCCAAAGATCGCGGAGCCAGTGATGCCGAGATTGGATGCTGCTGGTGCTGCCTAGGCCCATTACTGAACCGACGCACTATTGCCTAAGTGTGGGGATCTGGCGCCTCAGTGGGACAGCAAGACGGGCCATACTAAGCAGGTACTACCCACGGCCCCTGCTAATCCCAGGCTGCAGAACATCCTATGACAGGGGATGCACTGCGCTGGAGGCACTAGACATTGCGAGATGCCATTAGCTGCCGCCTTATTGAAGGTATTGCACACCCATCACATAGACTCTGACCCGACCCTTTTATGGCTAGATCCCCATAGAGGGTGCTCACTGCGGTGGGTAAATGCAGGGCACGCAGCCAAGTCCCATTGCCTCACAGACAAATCCACACGGCCAGCCATGAGCCGACAGCGAACTGGGGGGCTGCCGCCTGTACCTCACCACAGGGGGTCCCCGCTTCGATCGACGACCACCATGTATTCTACAGAGCACCCCAGCGCCTTAGAGGACAAATTAGATGCTGTACTGCTGGCTATTGATAACACGCGGACCTTTTTAGAGTCTAAATTAGACACGGTCTCCTCTGATCTGAGTCTACTACATGCAGACCATAGGAAGCTGCCAGATAGGGTGACATTGATGGAACGAGATGCGCAGACGTTACCGCACAGAACACATAGCCTGGAAACTTCTCTGAAGGCACTAACAGACAGAATACGAATACTGGAGCAGCATGCGGAGGGCAGATCCCACAGAAAAAATGTCTGATTGGTGGGTCTACTGGAGGGCGCCAAGGGGCATGATCCTGTGCAGTATATGGAGAACTGGCTAAGAACTGCACTCCCATCGGGTGCACTCTCCTGCTTTTTCTCCATTGAGCGAGCACACAGAGTAACGACCAAGCGACCTCCGGTGGGTACTAATCCGCGACCGATGGTGTTGAGATTTCTTCACTCCCGAGATAGAGACGCAGTATTGAAGGAAACCCGCTCAATGACAGAGGCATGGGTGGGTAGCGCCAAAGTGATGTTCTTTCCTGACTACACGGTTGCTGTGCAGAAGCAATGTAATAGCTTCCTGGCAGTGAAGCTATGCCTTCGTGAGATGGGATTCACGCATTCTCTCCTCTTCCCAGCTAAGCTCCGTGTAGTGGCTGCTGACACCACTCACTTTTTTACTACCACTGAGGAGACATGGCACTGGATTGACAGCTCCGATAATGATGTCACTTCTTCACTACGATGGAACTACCAGGAGACGGTAGCTCACGAAGGCGCAGGATGAGAATGCGAGAAGAGGGGAGCCTGCCTGCAGTCCCTGACCTAGAACAGAGAATGCAGGAACGGCACAGTGCGCTGCAGCAGGCGGCCGCACTGTTGAACGCAGAGCGGTGCACTAACCCAGAAGCACAGGGCTCCCACTCCTCAGATGGAGAAAGTTCTGCTGTTAAGTGGCCGTCAATGCAGAGCTCGCATAATTCACCAGATATCACCCCTGAGACATCAGACATTATCCTTTGAGTTCAACTGTTAGTCAGTCTATGACCTATTTCTCCATACAAACATAATTGTTATCATTTATAATGCTTCGTCTGTAGCCGAGCGTACTGTCTACAAGGTCGCATATGTTAGACTCCCCTTGCTACTGTGTTTGGTACACCTTCAGCTGGTTGTCCCTACCATGAGGATACCTTTCTATTAATGTAGTTGTTAACACTTGATTTGTGCGGTCACGGGTTCTAGTGTGCTGCACTTTTGGTATTCATTATGTAATGGTTTCAATTTGTTGACTGTTGTTATTTCCTCACATCCCTGTTCAGCACTAGGTGACACATGAAGTCACTTACCATACATTGTTCAGCTCCCTTGCACACCGCGTGGCCACTGTCAGATGTGTGGCAACTATGTTCAGCACCATCGTTTATTAGTCATATGCATGATGGCGCACATTAATGTAGCAACATGGAATATACGTGGCATGCACACTCCTGCGCGCAGATATGCTGTATACTCCTATTTGAAGCAACACAATGCCCATATTTCTCTCTTACAAGAATCTCATCTAACAAGTTCAGAGGTAGACACACTTAGAAGAAAATGGCACAGCTAAGTATACTCCACGATTTATGCGTCCTATGCGTGGGAGTACTGATATGGATTCGGCCAGAGGTTCCATTCCAACTGTTATAACATGTCGCAGACCATGATGGCCGATATGTGTTCGTCTATGGTCGCCTGAGTGGCCATCAAGTTCTCCTTGGTAACATATACGCTCCCAATGTAGATCAGGCTATCTTTCTGAACAAACTCAGTCGACTACTGGCACGCTGGAGTGACATTCCCTTGCTGTTTGGAGGAGACTTCAATTGCGTGTTGGATACATACCTTGACAGATCCTTCCCCCCATTAGCACGCACCACTGCCATATCTAATGACCGCGCTCTTGTAACCTGGCTGCACCACCTCTGTAACCTGGCAGCACCACTGGCAATTGACGGACGTTTGGTGACATTACAATGCGGATGACAGAGTATACTCCTTTTACTCGGCCCTGCATGGTTTATATGTCCAACTTGATAGGTTACTCTGCATGACCGCTTTGCTTCAAGCAGTCATGGAGACTCATTTCTTGGGCCATACTCATTCTGACCACAATTCCCAATACTTTCAACTCGACTGGGGCGGGACTGCGCAGTCCCCTGTTCCTACATGAAGAATGCAGCCAACTGTGTTAGAGGACTCGCATTCCGCGAGTCAACTGGCCAGCAGATCATTAGTTACTTTGAGCTCAATGCAGACACAGCATCATGGGACGCATTTAAGGCTGCGTTGCAGGGCCACCGTATAAGGTTCGGTATTGGAGCATGCAGGCAACTAGACCGGGAAGTGTCAACGATAGAGCGACAACTGTTGCGGCATGAGTCAGAAGTCGTACAGAACCCCAGTGTCTTATCTCAATTACTAGCCGTGCGAAAAAAAACATTCAGAGCTCCTTGAACAATTGCGATGCCTAAATTATGCTGCACACTCTGTAAATGTACATGGGAGGATACAGCCGGCGCTCTGCTCGCCTGATTAATACAACCGTAGACTACCTCTATTTCGGTGCTATCTATTCGGACGCTGTCCGGTGATTTATTATACATGCAGGATTCGATACATGCAGCATTTCATGCTCATTTGGAATCTCCATATAGTTCTATCTCTCCTCCTCCCCTACAAGATGCTGAGCGGTTCCTCACAGGAGTATCTCTGCCCCGGATCATGGCCGAGCAGTGTCTGGAATTAGATAATCCTTTATTACTGTCCGAGATATGGGAGGCCATTCAGTCACTTGCAAATTGCAAAGCACCTTGCCCGGATGGGATACCGGCTGAATTTGATAAAGCCTATGCCACCCAACTAGCGCCTAAGCTGCTCACTCTGTACGAGGAGTCCTTGGCACTGGCGTGCTTACCTACTACGTTATGAGAGGCCATGTTAGTCTCACTTCTGAAGCCACTAAAGGACCCTACTGATCTCCACTCCTAAAGACCGTTAGCCCTTCTAAACACAGATTATAAAATATTGGCCAAGGTGACTGCAACGCGCCTGGCCCTGCTGGTGCCCTCCCTGGTCCATGAGGATCAGAATGGCTTTGTGCCCTGTTGCACATCATCCCTCAATCTACGTAGATTCTTTTGCATGCTACGGTAGGCCCCCTGCCGTTGGCCACGGGCAGGCTGCTTAGTGATTGACCTGGAAAAGGCGTTTGACTCGCTGGAATGGCCTTACCTTTTTACAGTCTTACCGAAATATGGTTTTGGCCCTCGCTTTATACAACAGATGAGGCTATTGTATACGTATCCATTGGCCCATAACAGAACAGGACGCTTGGTATCGTCCCCTATACATGTTATGAGAGGCCACTGTCTCCCCTCCTTTTCGCTCTTGCAGTGGAAACACTGGTGGCTGCACTCCGCGAGGTGGGACGCGATTGGGGAATACCACTGGGAGATGAGACGCATACGGTCTCTCTTGTCACGGTTTCGGGCGGGTCTGATCAGGACTCTGGTTGGGACACCCCTTGAGGTCACCGAATATCCTAAAGAGGTAGTATACTGGGGCAGAAGAGCAGCTAAAGGCTTACACGGAAAGGACAGCTATGGATAGGCACAGGAAAGAGGAAAGTAAAAGCAGAGCAACCCTTGTGTGAACAAACAGGAAACGGATTACCAGTGGACAAACACGCTGGGGTTGTACACAGAGTAAGGCGCAGAACCTCCCACAGTGACAGGGAATCTCAATGCCTCTGTGCAGTTTGCTCTTACAGATAGTCACCCTGCCAGCCCCATAGAAAGGAGGTGGCAGAAGTGATTCTGTCTCTGGACCCTAGAGCACAAACAAGGATAGTACTTACATACACAGGACACGCTCTTGTGGGTCCAGCTGGAAACACAGTGGCGATTCCTGAGAAAACAGCAATAGCACACTGTCACTGTTAGGCACGATATACAACGTATAACACTGGACAAGGATGGGGGCTGGAATTGCCTCCTGGAAACCAGGAGCCAACCCCAGTACACAGGAGGACACGTATACACTGGTGAAGACTGATAGAACACTTACCAGACACAAAGAACCAAGAAGAAACAGAAACAGAAGGGAACAAACAAAGAGGCAGAGGCAAGAACTAGGAACAGGCTCAGGCTGAAGCAAAGGCGGGACTAGGACTTGAAAACAGGGCGCAAACTTCTGTCTGGGACAGACAGAGACAGGACTGGGAAACTGAGAACAGGCTCTGGCTGGAACAGGCAAGGACAGGACTGGAATACAGGGAGTAGGAAATGAGCAGTAAACAGGACTGGGAAACAGAGAGAAGGTTCAGGCTGAAACAAGGCAGGAGCAGGGCAGAGAAACAGGGAGCAGGCTTTGGAAGAAACAAACAGGTACAAGGCTAAGAAATAGGGAGCAGACTCTGGCTGGAAAAATCAGGAGCAGGGCAGAGAAACAGGAAAAAGGATCAGGCTGGAACAGAACAGGAACAAAACTGGAACACCATCCGACAAGGGGTCTGTAACACAAAGGAATTGAAGTCCGATGCACGACGGGGAGCTTGAGGAAATGGCTGCTTATAAGCAGTTCCCAGCTGGGCTGCACAGGAGTGGTCACAGGTGTGTGTAATTTCGGACACTTGCAAGTCCTGGAGGAGAGGATCCAGTGAAAAGGAGCAACTGGACTTCTCCCATTGAAAACAATGGGAAACAGAATCCGGGTTTTCCTGACAACCAAGCTGTGCATTATGGGATTTGCAGTCCCAAGAAGCAAATGTAGTCCTACACAAGTGTACCATGGAGAAAAGAGAAACAAACAGGAGTCAGCAAGGGACTCTAGATAGGTGTTCAAGGTGATTCCCAGGCTTCTGACAGTCCCCTTACAGCGCCCCCTGGAAATGGGACGACCGAGTCGTAACATCTCTGTACATGGATGACCTAGTGTATATTAGAGACCTGGCGAATTTTCCTGGTGACATAATGCCTTTACTCTACGCGCATGCGAAGGTCTCTGGTCTGTGAGTTAATTGGACCAAGTCCTGTGTTTTCCCATTATTGCCTCTGACCTTTCTAAACCACACATATATACCTACTGATATGGCATGGCAATCTACCACATTCAGATACCTAGGCATACAGGTATATCATGCAGAGTCAGATATATTTGATGGGAACTTGAACCATATCAAGCCTGCGTCATCAGACGGCATTCTGGAAAACATTGCCACTGACGGTCATGGGCAGGGTGGCCCTTGTTAAAATGATAGTGCTACATCAGCTATTATATTTCTTTGTAAACCTGCCTCTATACATTCCAGCCTCTCTTTTCCGATCCATAGAACGGTTTGTGCGTAGTTTGATTTGGAACACGTCCTGCTGCAGAGTGGCCCTCTCTAAACTTTATCGCCCACTGAAACAGGGTGGTTTAGCACAGCTGAATCGAGAACACTACTATATAGCTGCGCAGTTGCAATGGGTGGCCCGTTGGCTCTCCTCGAGGCAGTTGGCAGACACGGACCTTCCAGCGTGGCCACGGTGTAAACTGCTACGCTTATTTCATCCCTGTGCTAAATCCGCAGTGCCGACTCCCATGTTACTGAATGTAGCGTATCGCTGTTTCCGAAGATGCTGTTACCTCACAAGGGACACCATGCCCTATGCACCAGCCATACCACTATTGGGGACACCAAGGGGCACATGTGACACGTCGGCTGCAGAGCTCACAGCTTGGCACACAGTGGAATTATATACCTTAGGGGACCTATACACAAATGGCAATCTCAGTGCTCATGGCGCATTGCTGGAGGTCACTGGACTGCATCTAGGTACCTTTATGTTGTACAACTCCCTAAGACATGTCCTACAACAAGCATGGGGTGACCTCACAGAGGAACCCCGTATGCACTACACGCTACAGTACCTACATGTCTTTGGAGAAGGGAGGCGTTTAATACACTCGATAGCAGACTCCCTTTGTCTCAATACGACTGGCCCGCTTGTGCGCCTCCGAAGGAAGTGGGAGGGAGATAGGGGGAACCTTTCACAGACAGGGAGTGGGTGACACTACTAGAAACCCTCACGTATGTACCTCACAATATGTGTTTTAGACTCATTCAATATTATGTCACACAAAGGGTGTACCTTACCCCTGATAAGATCAATAGATATTTTAACTGTGTGGATCCCACTTGTCAGCGATGTCAGTGCTTGGGAGCGGACTTTCTACACATGATATGGTCATGTCCTGCCCAGAATCACTACTGGACCTTAATCCATACACGATTGATACACTCTGTGGGCTGACCCTTGCTATTGACGTGGGTAGCATGTATCCTGGGATTGTTTCCTAGAGGTAAAAAAATTGAAGGCAACGTCCCATTTTTTGGATTTTAGGAGCTCCTAGGTGTAGTTTTATGGAAGGTGATCATGGTGAGGTGAATGTTTGGGTTATCTGTTGTCTTATGAGAGAGATCAGGATAGGGACATTCTGCCCAAAGGTGATTGCAGACTTCTTTGTCAAAACCTTTGCACAGATCAGCCTGCGTGTACTCAGCCACAGCTGGGAGGGAGGTGGGACCAGTTAGAGGATCTCTGGTGTACAATTTCACCTGTTTCAAAGGTAAAGGGAATGTGGGAAGCAGAAGAAAAAGAATTGCCAGGAAGAGGGCTAGATGACCTCTTTCGTTTGGCCTTGGAGGTTCTGATGAGGTCAGAAGTAGGAGAAGAAGCAGAGTTGGAATCAGAGTCAGGGGGAACGTCTTGAGAACCTGTCAGAGGTGGCATGAAGCTATAGGTATGCTCCCCTAGGACGCTCTGGGAAAGGTTGGCAACAGTGGGAGGGGTTTTGGATGACCGTGATGGCGGAGAGGAGGGAGGGAGGAAGGATGGAGCCAGAATGACGAGTAGCAAATTCTTCCAGATGCTTAGAAATGGATTGAAGTACCTTAAAAAGCAATTTGCCCAAGGAGCGTTGCACAAAATGGTCAATGACTATCATCAATGTAAAATCCATCTTCTTCATCACCATGCCTGTAGGCCTCATACTCAGGATCTAATTCCTCATAATCTGACATACTGAAAGGCACAGTGGAAATAAGGTAAATTTTTATAATCCAGTCCCCAGAGGGAAGCAAAGAAAATTCCAAGGGAGGCACAGTATCCCCATAGTCAATTTTTATTGCAGCCCTGCAGACTCCACAAAAAAGTCAGGGTGTCAAATGGGAGCTAAGCAGCAAAGATAGTCCAATAAATCAACAGAAATGCAGGACTCAGGCAATTCCAAGTCCAACCCCCTGTTATTGCAGCCCTGAGAAGCGTCGAGTACATCTCCGCTCGGAGACAGTGCGTGGAGCGGCAGGACGTGGAGAGAATGCTGCTTTGTAAATATAGTATTACATGTGAGTAGCCCGATTGAGCTAATTGGTGCACTCCTCACTCCCAAGCAGGGCCACCAAGCACGGTCCGCTCACGACAGAAGGAAAGAGATGATAAAATCAGGCACAACGCGTTCTTAACGAACAACATCCGGGGAACTGATAAGCATAAATTATATGGCAACAATAGTTAAAGAAAAGAAGTGTGCTGCGCAGCTGAGGAAACAAGCACAAACAAATGAACAGATACAAACAGTAAATCGGAAATATAATAGCAAATATAAAAAGAATAAATCAGTAAAATTAAAAACATCAAATAGTGTAATTTCTCGATAACAGAGAGGCACTTATCTTGACTGCGTCGCAGCAAAGACAGAGGCAGTTAAGATGGTGTCTCACTGTTTTATGAGACATAAAAGGAGATGATTGGTGGACTGTGGTGGGGGGAGTGGTGTAATGGCTCATTGAAGATGTAGTGCTCTGTTTTACTTTTCTAAAGTTTTCATTGGCTGCTATTCATACGTAGTAAAGAAAGAGAAGGCATAATCTAAGCCTCCGGTCCTGACATAGAATTGTCACCCTTTTTCATATATGCCATAGACCCAATTCGGGCAGGAGTCTCCTGATTTTTTAAGGCAAAGTCGGCCTTATTTTTGCAATCTCTTGCCTGAAATAGCATCCCTTTCAGCAGAAGTCAATGGGGAAAATAAATTTCTTCCAATTTTTTTTAATCTCCCACTTTCCTCTTCTATAATGTTGGCATCTATTCTTCTTAGAGATGAGCATTCACGGGTGATGAGTTTGCTAAAGTGTTAAATTTCCAGGTTTGTACTTGTGTATTATTTTGTACATGGAACTCTATAGTTATATTTTTATAAAGTAATTTATTTCAGAAATGTCTCACTTTTCTGAAATGTAATAGTCTAGATTGAGCTTTACAAATTCTGCAATAATCCTGAACTGATTATGCACAGAGTGAAATGTAAAATTTTCTATCTTAAGTGTCAAGAATTGTTAATTCTATTAAGGACACAGAGGAAAGGATTATGCTTCTAAATCTTTACTGCCACAAATGCAGCAGCCAATAAAAACATTATTGTCAAAAAACTACCTTATCCATAAACATACCATCATTCCCCTAGGTCACATGCCCCAATCAGTATGGACTTCACCCCATAAATGCTGGAGACACCAAAATGCCCCCTTTTTGTTTGCTGAAGTCAGAACCATACTAGAATAAGAACTCTTCAGTAGATGAGCACCAAAAGTCCTGGGCTCTCCTCAGAAGCCCGACATGAACCAACCAACTTGACAAAAGTTCCAGCAATAGAAGAAGCTGGTAAGGGCTCCCATATTGATTGAGCACTTCAGAGCACAAGACTGAGTCAACCTCCTTGAACCGGAATGGAGAAGGAAGATAATTAATCCCTGCTTGCCTTTTGGAACCTGAAATCACACAAGAGAAGAAAAAACCTCTAATAATAGTAATGATAACCTTGAGTATAATATCAAAAGGGGGAGGGCATTAACAATATTAGATATGTGCAATACATATAAATCAATCCATTGCATAGTCATTACAAATCTATGATAACATTAATATCAATGTAGCATCAACATCTGTCAGTGGGTGGGATAATCCTCGCCTCTGTGCCCTCTTGCAGAATTGAAAATTCTTGACACGTAAGCTAGAAAACTTTACACTCTATTTCAGGACCGAATGCTCAGATTATGCCTGCTCAAAGCTGTCCCACAACCTCGGTGGCTGTGTCTACAATAGGCTTATGTTAAAATGTTCTAAATGTAGATACAGACGACCAGTTCACTTCAGCCATAATGTCCTCCAATCTAATATCCAGGGAAGATGATGTGGGGGCCATAGCGCCCCTCACAGAATGAGCACAAAGACAGATACATCTATCCCTACCTCAGTCAGTAGCTAGTGCAGCCACCTGGCTGAGGTGACCGCCATTACTGGATCAAATGGTATCTGTACAGCGATCAACAATTGCCCAGTTAGATGTTGCCGAAATTCCCTTCTGCAATCTTCGTGCTACTTCAGACATCACACCCTGCAAATTTGTGATTATGTGGGAAAGAAGGGTACAAACCCTGCCTAGTGTTAGTCTTGGTTCTTTTTTCAATTGTAAAAGACACCCCAGAAGGAGAAAATACTCTACCTGCTGAGTCTGGCACTCTGACATTCGAGAGTCTTTTGCAGGAGATCAAACAGAGTAACCGTCAATTTTGCTGACAGTTGTTTATGGGACAATTCCATTATCAGGTCAATTTTTCAAAACATTTAGAACCCTATTCATATCCCATAAAACAGAATATCTAGGTTTGGGTGGAAAGGTCATCCAGATTCCTTTCATCAGCTTGCAAACCATAGGGTGTTCTCCTACTGGCTTACCCACCAATGGAGAATGTCCTGCTGAAATAGCAGATCAATAATTATCACTGACATGTGAGTGAGGCCAGAATCTGCCAGATGGAACAGAAAATAAACTATCCTCCTTTAAGTTCACCTCCATGGGATCAAAATCCCGCTCGGTACACCACCATCTGCACCATGCAGAATAATGTTGTTTAAGCAAAAACTGTCTCCCCAGCAATTAAGATTTATGTTGCTAGGGCACAGGGAGCTGCTGTCTATTGTGCAGAGGTCTGTGGCTTCTCCGATAGTAACAGGCTAAAAATTGGAGAGAACAACTTTGCGAGGTCTCTATGTGCTTGTCCTCCTAGCACTCCGTTGATTCCATTGTTTTTAGATTTGGGCCTGAGAAGGATAGCCGACCTAATTACTTTAAGACCACTTTTATATTGGGTAAGGCTATGGACTGTCCCAGAATTGAATGTTTATAAGACCTCACTTTTAGATCTGCTAAAGTGTTCCAATTCAGCCTCTATCCCCTGGGTCAAACATGTATCCAGTTGGTTCAGTAACTTGGGCCTAGGAGACTTTTGGGAGAAACCCCACAATCTTGAGAAAGTCCACACCAAGGTGTTGAAGCGTACATACTGGGCCTACGTATGGAACAACTATATCAGCCGTAGATCTCATGGTAGACTAACAAATCTTTTAATTGACATCAAATGGTACCCGCAGTTTGAATTATATCTAGACATCATACCTGATATTCTAGGCAAAAGTTTATATGCTAGATTTTGCTTTGGGACCTTACCGCTGAAGACTTTGATGTGTAGATGGGGTGCAAAAACAGTAACTGATATCTGCCCTGTTTGTGGTACAACTTCTGAAACAGTTGAACATTTTATGTTTTTCTGTTCAGCATACTCTTCTCCTAGGTCCAAGTGGATTCGTAACATCTGCCGGGAAATGGGAATAAGGAAATGTGCCTTTGCTCTGAGAATCTTAAAAAGTCATTGTTCTAAAGTTTTAATATATGCTGTTAGTAAGTATTTGCTGGCGGCATGGCGTATACGGAATTCTTTTATCAGCAATGTGTCTTAATCATGATTGGACGAGATGAGTAGCGGGGGGGTTGTTCTTCTTTTTATTGTTAATACGGGTTTAAATTGGAACTGTATTTATACTTTGATTTTATTATGTATTGTGTATTGTTTTGATGATCTATTGATCGAATAAAGCTTGTGTTATTGGAATGTTGTTTAAGAGTATTTGATGACCAGGCTTCTTGGATGTAGAAATGAGCCTGTTGCGAAAACCTGGCAGGTGCCATCGTTCCCTAAAACCATCCAAACCATGAGGGTCAGTTGTCCTGTCAGAATCAGCAGATGTTCTTGTCCGAGCAGATCTGTGAGAAGATGGTGGCACATTGGGATCTGACCAGGAAAATCCCAAGCCATGTCGAGAAGAATCGGAAACCATTTCTGCTACCTGATGATGGACTTGAGAAGGGACCATGGGAATCATTACGAAAGGGGGGAAGGCATAATACAGACCCCCGACCAGTCCTTCAGAAAGGGGTCTGTGGCTAAGGCTGGGGGTCTGGTCTCCAACTGAAAAAGGTTGACAGCTGCTTCCTGAGACAGGACACAAAAAGGTTCATCTGGCAGGGCCCATGTCTGTTTGAGATGCTTGAAGACTGAGGGGGCGAAGCATCCAATTGATGTTGTACCTCAAAAAGCGGGAGTTTCAGTCAGCCATGACATTCCTCTGTCCCTGAATGTATTCCACCATGACTGACAATTGATGTTGAAGGCAATTATGCAGAAGAACTTCACTATCTCTGCAGACAAGTGAGATTTGGTGCCCTCTAGCTTGTTAATGTATCAAACTGTGTAGGCATTGACCATTTCAAGAAGGATGTAGCAATTCCTCCTTTGGAGAGAAAGACACTTGATAGCGAAGGATCCCGCTAACAGTTCTAAACAGTTGAGATGGAGCTCTGCCTGAGACCATCTCCCCCTGTTATTATGGGTCCACACCTCAGTCCCAAGCCACATCGCCTGGCATCTGATTCTATCACAATCTCCGGTTGGGACCCAAAGATGGTTCTGCCATTCCATGACTCCATGTGGTCGAGCCACCACAGAAGTTCAGTTCTTGCTTCCCTTGACAGAGGGATCTGGGAGGCGTAGGAGAGCTCCTTCCAAATATGCCGGATCTTCAGTCTCTGAAGGGCTCTGTAATGGAGAGACCCTGGAAAAATTGCCTGAATAGATGAAGCCACAAGTCCTACTATCCCGGCAAGGGAGCGTAAGATATAATCTGAATGGCCGAGGCAGACATTAACACTTTCTAGATCAACCCGATGTGAAGCGGATGGTGAAGTTGTGCCTTGACCTTGTAAACTTAGAATCCCAGGAACTCTATGCATTGATATGGGGTCAGAATAGACTTCTGGCTGTTGATGACAAACCCCTTGTCCTGAAGAAGCTGTATCGCCCAAGAGAGGTGTCTCAGAACTGTGTGTCCGTCTGGAGCAATAGGAATCAGATTGTCTAGGTACACAATGAGACAAACTTCTCAGACTCGTATGACTTCCAGAAATGGCCTCATGAGTATGGTGAAACACCATGGGGCCAAAGACAAGCTGAAGAGAAGTACTTTGAACTAGTAATAGTGACCTCTCAAAGCAAACTGGGGAAAATACCAATGTGGCGCAAAAATTGGAATGGTGAGGTAAGCGTCCTTCAGATCGAGGAGTACCATCCAATCTCCTTCTCAAAGCAGTTCCCTGAGCAGATTGATGCCCTCCATCATGGAATGAAGATAAAGGACGCATGTGTTGAATTCTTGTAGGTTTAATACCAGTCTCGACACCCGCCTTTTTTGTCCACTAGGAAAATCGTGCTGATAAAGCCCTGTGGGTAAGGGGGTACATTGGCCAACTGCCTCCTTGCAGAGGAGATCTTGAATCTCCATATCTATCATCTTCTGCTGTCCTAGGGACAAATACTTTTGCCTGGGGGAGGCAGTTGCTGAGGGGAGTCATGGAACTTTATTTTGTATACCTCAACAGTATTTAATACCCAAGAATCTTGAGACAAGCGCTGCCAATTGCTTAAAAAGGGTTGAATGTGACCACCCCAGTATGCCCTCATGAAGCGGTATAATGCTCACCTGTATGATTTGGGGCTTGTCCTCTTGAAGAGGTGCATTTGTACATTTGTAACCTTTTTGGAAAGGGCATCCCCTGCTGCCCCTAACTCTGGCAGGGAAGAAGGTGCTGTCTCTTGCAGAACCATACTAGCCCCCTCTGCCTGTGGGCCGGGAACCTCTAAGGGAGCCTTTATAGGATTCTCGGCACAAAAGGACCCCCCAGAAGCATCCAGCCCTGCCAAAAAGGCCAGTGCAGAATACATTTTTTAACAATGATTGTACCTTGTTGAAGGTGCTGAAGGTGGCAACAAATGCCCAAATCCTTCACAAACGCGGCACCAAAGAGGAAACCATCCGCTATTGGTCCTGCTTCAGTACTAGTCAGATCACTGACCTTAGGGTCTATCTGGATCAAGATGTATCGTCTTTGCTCAGCAGAAATAGCACCATTTACGTTGCCCAGTTGTCAGATAGCCCTCTGGGACCAGACGGCAAGGATGTCCAAGTCAATAGGCTCTGAGTTGTCTTTGGCCTTGTAAGCGAACTCTAAAATCTTGGTAAGAGGCCCGTCAACAGCTTATCCTGGCAACTGCACCAGGCTCTGTCCAACCCTTTTTTGGGGTCTCTGGAATTTGTTTTCATAAAGGTGACCATGCTAGGATCACTTTCAGGAGTGTCAGTCACCTTACCAGGTAATGGAGGTCTCGTGCATTCGGCACAGAGGCCCTCCTTACAACCCTGGCGGTCGGTGTTAAAGCAGCTGTAATGCCGCCAACAGGCCAGTGGAAAAAAAAATGGAATCACGACCATGGAGGAAACCGCCAACATAGACAGCCAATTTAACACTCCGACCGCCACAGTGGTAGAAACAAACACCACAGCGGTAATCGCCAACAGACAGGTGGAACACAAGGTTCCGCCCGCTGTATTACAACACGCCTATCCGCCACCTTTTCCGGGGCGGTACCAACGCTATCAAAAGCACGGCAGAAACAGGACTTGGAACGGAAACCACTCACCTCTCGACACCCAACGAGGAACCAGGACGCCATGGAGCCCAAACTACAGGTCCTGCCCATGCTGGTCTTACTCCTCTTGTATCAGGAGCAGGAAAGATGCCGTCGACGACCACGGTGAGTACTGCACCTAGCACACAGGGGAGGGGGAAGGGAAAAGAGAGTGACACACACACGCAACACGAAACACTCAACACCGCCACCCCCCACCCTCACCCACAACACCATACAAACAAATACATTCACCAACATTATATATACACCCCGTCACCCCCTGGAAGAACGCAAGGACAAAAGGAAATGATTGTAACAAGTGTAATCAATAAAAATCAGATAGGGCAAATTCAAAAATTAGTACATACAAATATGTACACCAACTGCACAAGTCCGGATATAAATTAAATCATTGTCCGTGGATCAGTGTCCCAAAATGCATGGGCGAAGCCCCCACAAGATACCTGACTCGAAACGGAGAGAACACTGCAGGGGCATCAGATGGAAAATAAACAGGCACCTCAGGGGGAGGGGGAGGTGGGGCAGCTCAGTCAGATGAACGTACGACGCCACTGCTCCATGAGGGGGCTCCATGCCCACTGATTGGTCCTGGGAGTGGAAAGCCACAGTCTCTCAAGTCTTTCCAGTGGGTGGTTTGCCAACTGTTGTATCCTGGGGAGTGCAAAGCCACAGTCTCTCAAGTCTTTCCAGTGGGTGGTTTGCTCACTGCTGCATCCCGGGGAGTGCAAAGCCACAGTCTCTCAAGTCTTTCCAGTGGGTGGTTTGCCCACTGCTGCATCCCGGGGAGTGCAAAACCACAGTCTCTCAAGTCTTTCCAGTGGGTGGTTTGTCCACTGCTGCATCCCGGGGAGTGCAAAACCACAGTCTCTCCAGTCTTTCCAGTGGATGGTTTGTCCACTGCTGCATCCCGGGGAGTGCAAAGCCACAGTCTCACAAGTCTTTCCAGTGGGTGGTTTGCTCACTGCTGTATGCTGGTGAGTGCGAAGCCACAGTCTCTCAAGTCTTTCCAGTGGGTGGTTTGCCCACTGCTGCATCCCGGGGAGTGCAAAGCCACAGTCTCACAAGTCTTTCCATTGGGTGGTTTGCCCACTGCTGTATCCTGGGGAGTGCAAAGCCACAGTCTCTCAAGTGGATAACAGTCTCCACTGGTTCTGGAGGGAGTTTTGTGCCCAGAATGCTTCATCCTGCCAAGGACTGAGGTAGTGGATGTGATTCTCCACTGGTTCTGGAGGGGGCTTTGTGCCCAGAGTGCTTCATCCTGCCAACGACTGAGGTAGTGGATGTGATTCCTCACTGGTTCTGGAGGGGGCTTTGTGCCCAGAGTGCTTCATCCTGCCAAGGACTGAGGTAGTGGATGTGATTCTCCACTGGTTCTGGAGGGGGCTTTGTGCCCAGGGTGCTTCACATGCAGTGTGGCAGGTCCCATTCCCACACCTGGGTGTGTGTGCCATGAGATTGCCTGGGAACAGGTAGCATGATACGCCATGGAGGCAGAGACACACTCCACCCTGCTGCAACTTCGCCTGCCACCTGCAGGTACAAACAGTGCTGGGAGTCATGCGTCATGTACGCTGGGCAGGGTCCACGACATCTCCTGCAGCCTCGGACGGCTGCCCACTGGGGATGATTGCCATGTCAGTTGTGGTGGCACTGTCTGTGCACGTTGCGGGGCTGGTAGCGGTGGTTGCGGCGGTGTCTGTGGCGGAGGTGCTGGCGTGGTGCATGTGTCTGCACCTGTTGATGGACACAGCAGGACGTCTCCTGCAGCCTTGGATGGCTGCCCACTGGGGATGATGCTGGGGACTGTTGCTGAGGCAGCAGATGTGCAGGTGGCGGTGCTGGTGGCGGTGCAGGTGGTGGTGCTGGTGGCGGTGCAGGTGGCGGTGTCCACCGCCGTAAAGGTTGATGTTATGGTTGACAGAAGTGGTGACTCTGATCCCTCAGCTGGAGCCAACGTGCCCTGCCCTGACCTGCTCTTCGGCTTGTGTTCCTTCCCGACCTTTGATGTTCCTTGCCACTGTCCCCTTTTGGTTTGGAGGAGCCCTTGCTTGCTGGTAGGTGCGGCTTCTCCCTCCGGCATGTGGGCACCTCCATCACCTTGGTAGGTGGCGGAATGGCCTGCTCCTTGGCCTCGCTAGGTGGCACACTGGTAGCTCTGATGGGTGGCACTCGCAATGAGATCGGAGTTGCTGGGACCACTGTGCTTGAGGATTTGGTGGCTGAGGTGCTGGGCTGGGACCTGGACAGCTTGGCCCTAGGGGAAGGACAGGGGAGAGGTGTAGGGAAGAGGTCAAAATTTGCGAGGAAGTTTCCTAGACACACTGGGACGGGAAGATGGGAGTGGAGGAAGAGGTAGTGGTTGTAGGAGGTGTACGTTTGCTGAATTTGGGTGAAGGTGCTTGGGCCAGAGCTGTTGTGAGGTGGATGGCTGTTGGGTGGGTGTGTGCCTGCGTTTGTGTAGTTTGGGAGGAGGGCTCACAGACAAACTGGGGGAGGACACAGGGGATGTGTGAATGGTAGTGGGGGTGGTGATTGCACGTGAGCGGTGTGTGGTGATGGGCGTGCTGGTGATGGAGGTAGTGGCTGAGGACGTAGTGCATTCAGATGTGAGTGGAGACGAGACAGGGAGGGAGGAGGAGGACGTGGAGGAGGGGGACACAGTGGAGGCATTGGATGTTGCTGTGTCTGCATGGGGATGGTGCTTGTGTGAGTGCCTGTGGGATGTGTGGTGCTTATGTTTGCCATATCCACTCTTGTGTGTTGATGAGTGTGCATGCTGGTCTGATGGTGTGCTTGGGATAGGCTGAGGTACAGGGGATTGGGTCTGGGTGGAGGAAGTTGGAGGGGGGTGGCTGGACACAGGGACAATGGCTGCCATCAGTGCTGAGGCCAGGGGGGGCCTGGCCTGATACAGATGGCAGAAGAAGCTTCTCCGTGAGGCTCCTGCTTGTGATCCCCAACCCGGTCCAGCCTGAAATATTGTGGACCCCCAGCCCGCCCTATTGAGTGGCTAAGGGTGCGGGGGACCCCGAGGCTCCTTTTGGGGTGTCTGGCCCCGGTGGAAAGCAGAGTTCGGAGCAGAAATCACGGGCGGCTGAGTGCCGCGAGAAAAACAAGATGGCGGCCGCACTCTAGAAGACAGACCCGGCGCCCCACGCAACGAGGTGGAAGCAACCAGGTTGTACCATGCGCCCTTCAGCATAGCCGCCCTGGGGATCGGAGAGCCGCAGTGTGCGCAGCGTCCTGAGAGAGCACGGCAGGAAGGACCTGACACCACGAGGCGACCGAGGTGAGCCAGAAAGCAGGGGCAGGCGGCGGGGCAACTGGCCTAGTCGGAGGACGTTTCGTAGTGCCGGAACAGCCTAGACCGAGATACTGCACATATTGCCCTCCTCGGCAGTGAGGCTATTTGGAGGAGGGGTGGTGCCCGAATGAGGTTGCGCAAGGCACCCAGCTGCCGCATCGGAAGCATTCACGCCTGAATATACCCTCTGCACAGAGCGCGGGGGATTGCCCCTGTGGAACTGCATCTTGATCGGGCAGAGGGTGAAGAACCCGACTTGTTGGGGAGAGATATCCCCTAGGACCTCGGTTTCCTCACGTTCAGGGAGAAGACTGACACTGAGAGACAGCGCAGGCCTGTGTACAAGGACGGCCCTACGCCTTGACTGCACCCATCGTGGAGAGACGATAGTCCCCCTGACAAAGAACAGTGTGTTGGATGCAGCAAATTTAATAAAACAGCTTGAAGTTAATCTGGCAGCAAAGGAAACAGTACAGAGGAGGGGGAGGCAACACCCATTCTTCAACGGCTGGACGAGGTAGGGGAAGGGCCCCAGAAAATGGGCAAGACCGGACGGAAGAAAGACATGGAACAAAAGAGTGGACCTACGAGGGAGGAGATGGCAGATCCACAGAGACCCAGGGATTCCTCTCCGGGGGAGGGGAGAGGAGATCCCACCCTTCAGGATGTACTGCAGGCTATAACAGCCTCCCGGATGGCGCTTGAGGGGAAAATTGACACTTTGGCCACAGATCTCACAGTACTTAGAGATGATCACCGTCGTCTGGCCGAAAAAGTAGCCACCACGGACAGGCAGCTTAAAGAACTTCTCCCAGAGGTTAAAGATACCACTAAGACTGTGCAACAGATGGAGAAACGAATCCGAGACCTAGAATTGCGGGCCGAAGATGCAGAAAATAGATCAAGACGCAATAACATACGGGTGATCGGTATGCCTGAACGTGTTGAGCAGTCAGGCCTGGTGGAGTTCCTCGAGCGCTGGCTCTGGGAGGAAGTAGCAGATGATGGACTCTCCCACCTTTTTCACGATCGAGAGAGCACATAGGGTCCCGGCCCGTCCCCCCCTCCGGGAGCTCCCCCAAGACCAATAGTCGCCAGGCTTCTTGATTAAAGGGATAGGGATTACTTGTTGAGTCAAAGCAGGTCAAAAGGAGACCGCACGATGGACAATTATACGATACGCATCTTCCCAGATTTCTCCCGTGAAGTGCAGAAGCAAAGAGCCACCTTCGAAGATGCAAAACAGAAACTGCGCCAACTAGGACTTCAATATGGAATGCTGTTCCGAGCAAAACTCAGAGTGGTGACCAAAGACAATACACAGTTTTTTAATACAGCAGAAGACGTATGGCAATGGATTGATCAACTTCCACAGGGGACAGAGGCCCTCAAGCAGAGGGCTCGCTGTACGGACGGCTCAGGGACACTAAGCGCACCAAGGCCCGTAAAGTGGGTAGTCCTTCCCACATGGAGATGCAAAATGAGCGGCAAAAAGCAATGTAGGCAGCTGCATCACTGAGCGGCTCAGATTGCGGGTCTCATGTACAGTTCAATGAAGAGCGGGAACAATCTGACTCAGACCGTGAATCCGAAGTATCCCATACATCCGGCAGATCGGGCCCAGACGTGACACCAGGCACTTCGGATTGTATCATTTGAGGGCCCCGTCACCAGGCTTCGCATGCGTAACTGGCAATGAACATGGAGAGCCATCATGACGGATACAGATCTGGCCGGCTTCAGGGATAAACTGGCGGACTCGTCAGCGGACGTCTTTACCAGTCGGACAGAGACTGGGTTCACAAGCTCCACAGTATTTTGCAACCCAGGAGTGGGGATTGGCATGGTGGAACATTCCTTTTACGAACTAGGAAGTCCCCCGTTTCGATAGACTAGTTGATATTCTTATAGAGTTTGGATGAGAGACATTCACACTTTTGTCCTGGGGAAGGGGAGTTGGGATGTTAATTGTTGGGACCAGTTTATGGGGATTGGTGAGCGACAGAAGGACAGCACAGTGGTGATGGTACAGTATTATGAGATGGCAGGCATCTTTGGTGTGGCCGATGGTACAGAGTGGAACATAACCATTGAGGGGAGTGAAGTACTGATATGGCGTCATTAGGCACATACAAATTCCTTTAGTGGAACATAAAGGGCATGCACACAAAGACCAAGAGATATAAGGTATTCTCTCACTTACAGCGGAGAGGGATTCAGATTGCAATGCTCCAAGAGACACATTTAACTCATGCTGAGGGGCAGGCACTGCACAAGCGATGGAGAGGCCAGGCATACTGTACATCATATTCAGCATTCACAAGGGGAGCCTTGATATGGATCAGAGCTGGGGTTCCATTTCAAGTGTTGGACAGTCTCATAGACCCAGAGGGTCGCTTTGTAGCAATTTGGGGACGGCTGGAGGGCAAGGAGTTAGCACTGATCAATGTATAGGCGCCAATTTGGGACCAAGGTGAATTCTTTGCTCGCCTCTCGGGCCTTTTAGCCACATATCTACAGTTTCCCCTGGTGACGGGGGGTGACTTTAACTGCGTGGCCGACCCCTCCAGGGACCGCTCACACCATCCGTTACATGACTCCCCTCTGATGAGAGTAGCGAGGCAATTTTCATCCTGGCAAACGAATTGGGGACTGGTAGATGTTTGGAGACGACTGCATCCTGAGACCAGAGACTATTCCTATTTCTCCCACTTACATGAGCTCCATGTCAGAGTCGATGTGTGTTTTTGCTCGCCAGCAGTCTTCCCACATATATGTAATGTTGAGTACCTGACCCGCACAATTCCTGATCATAATCCTCTGTTGCTGGATTTACGTTGGGGCTTGCCCCCTCCCCATATTCCCACCTGGAGGCTGAAACCAGAATCCCTAGATGATGCACACTTTCAGGAGGAGCTGCGACAACACATTACCCACTTCTTTGTAGACAATGAGGCCCCGACTAGTAGCCCCTTGACTGAATGGGACGCTATTAAAGTAGTGGTGAGAGGGTGCTGTATAGCAGGAGCGGTGGGAGTCCGGAGGACTCTACTCAGAGACACTGAACTGGCAGAAGGCAAGTTACGAGAGGCCGAAAAAAATAGGCCTGAGAATCCGCTCCTACAAAACACTATACTGGAGCTTAGAGCAGCAGTCACAGACTGTGTAGAGTGTCTACGATGCTTTGATTACAAAAGCTATATTACAAGGGCACATGGGGAGAGAGACAAGGCAGGTCGGATGCTAGCATGGGTGGTATCACAGACTCCTAGGACCTCAACCATATTGGAATTGGTTTCGGAACAAGGTGATCATATATATGGACAGGAGCAAATGAACTCACATTTCATGACCTTCTATGAACTATTATATAAAAGTAACCTTCGTTATGATAGGCATACTACCGAGAGTTATGTAACCCGTATGCATCTACAAATATTGCCACCAGATACCGCATCACAGTTGGGGGAGCCATTACACAGCTGGATATTAGGAGGGCCATTGGAGAATTAGCGAGGGGAAAGACTCCAGGGACGGATGGTCTTCCTATTGAATTCTATGCCACTTATGTAGACTTACTGGCTCCTAGGCTCGAGATTTTATATAGGACCGCTAAGGAGCAAGGACTCTTACCAGCAACAGGGCAAGAGGCAGTAATAGTGCCCTTGCTTAAGCCTGGGAAAAATCCTACGGAGACCGGGGCATACAGACCGCTGTCCATGTTGAACCTAAATTATAAGATCCTCAGTAAGGTTCTGGCCACCAGATTACTCCCTCACATGACAACACTGATACATTCAGATCAGGCGGGATTCATCCTTGGGCGCAACACAGCGGGTAACATACGCAGATTTTTAGCAGTCATGAGAGATCAGGCTTTGAATAGTACGGCACCTGGGGTCCTAGCGGTGGACATAGAAAAAGACTTTGACAGCCTGGAATGGGATTTCCTCTATGCGGTAATGTCCCGACTCCGATTGGGGTCTGAATATATTGCCTGGGTCAGACTGTTGTATACCGAGCCCACAGCTAGAGTACGGACCGGGTGGACAATCTCCAGAATCTACGTGGTTGAACGGGGCACCAGACAGGGGTGCACCCTGTCGCCGCTGCTGTTTGTGTTAGCTATGGAGCCATTGGCGGGCGCGGCGAGTGCCGGAGGTGGGGTTCCAGGTAAAATGGCAGGAGGCAAGAGGCACCAGATAGCTCTGTACGCGGATGACCTGCTGATCTTTTTAGAGGATATCCACAGAGATCTACCCCGAGCCCAACAGATGCTTTCGCAATTTGGCAGGCTCTCGGGACTCAGAGTGAGCTGGGGCAAGACTGGACTGTTTCCTTTGAACGCTACGGTGACGCCACCATCAGAGTTGGGAATTGTCAAGTGGGTTCCAAGATGTCTCTCCTACTTGGGAGTTAGGATTTTCCGTGATCCACAAGATATCATAGAAAGCAATATTGGGGGCTCATTGAGATCTCTGCGGTCCAATATGGCTTTTTGGCAAACCTTACCTCTATCTGTAGCAGGGAGAGTGGCCATTCTTAAAATGGTGGTGTTGCCTCGGCTATTGTACCATTCATGGTATTACCAGTATGGATTCCTAAGGCTACATTTAAGGAACTGGAGACCATGGTCATAGCTTTCATCTGGGGTGGTGGTCGGAAGAGAGTTGCCCTGGCCAAACTACAGAAAAGGTCCACAGACGGGGGTCTGGCGGTTCCTGACTTCGAGGCCTACTACCTAGCAGCGCAGCTCCAGTGGTTGGCACAATGGATTGCGGGCAGAGTAGCGCCAGGTCCAGGAGTAGAGGCATTTACCCCACGGGAGATCAGGTTATTCTAAGTGTTGCTGGGATGCTCAAGTCCTGAGAAACAGGACTCCCCCGCATTTAAAGTTTTGTCTTGCTGTTGGAAACACTTCCTAAGTAAAATTAGGTTAAAGACCCCCTACTCCCCAGAGCTACCTCTATTGTCCTTGAGAGCTTTGCCCCACTGGAGTGATTGGGGTGGACTTCAGACTTGGGTAGAGGCCGGGATGCAGACGGTAGGAACGCTGTTTAATGAAGGGGCATTGGTGCCTTTTGAAGCCCTTCGAGCAGAATTCGGATTACCAAGAGGACACTTCTTACTATATGGATCAGTCGTGGCTAGTATCCGAAAACATTGGCTGGGAGGGACAGGGGAGCCCCCTGCACAGACAACCTGTATGTATTTAGTAACCTCTTCTGGCACACATAAGGCAGTGTCTAAACTCTATAGCAGGACTCAGGCAGATAGGACCATCCCTTTGACTCAGCTTGAATCGACCTGGGAAGAAGACCTGGGTACTGATATTACTGATGAGGACTGGGAGCGCATCCTTTTGTGGTTCCCAAAAATGACTCACAATGCCAGATTCAAGCATATTAATGTCTATGGCCAACATCGGGCATATCTCATCCCGGGACGGATCAGCAGATACTTTGGAGCGGAGGGAGTGAGATGCCCAAGGTGTGGGCTGGAGAAGGCGGAATTTAGACATATGTTCTGGAACTGCCCTAAGATAGAAGTATACTGGGCGGAGGTAAACCGGATTGTGGCTGGCGCTGTAGGAAAGGAAATCCCCTGTACAATGGGACATTGCCTACTTGGATGGTTTCCACTCACGGCTAAGTACAAAGTAACTAACAGGTTCCAGGACCTGGCCTATGTACTAGCCAAAAGTGGGCTAGGTGCAAGGGCAATATTCTTAATGGGGAGGCCAGAAGGGGATTGAGGTCCTTGGAGGTGGCGCGGAGCTGGGAGGTGGTGTTAGAAGCCTTCGGAGATGAAAGTCGGTTAGAGTCGGATCCCTGAGTGAATGACTGTTCAGAGGGCAGTGGGGATCCCAATGCATCCCTGCCTCGGATGGCTTTCCTAGTGATCCCAGGTTAAGGACATATAGATCTCCTAGGTGAATGGCATACTTCTACACTGTGTGTAGAAGGTCACTTCTCTCAAGATACACTTAATGAGGCTGTCCTGGTATACTGATGGACTCACCAGTGGAGGGAGGGGAACAGTTGGGGTTGCTAAGGGGAGGGATGATGGGGAAGTTGTTGAGATAGTTGTTTTATGATAGAGCAGGAATGTGTGGATTGGACAGAATCTAGGCACTAGAGGACAAGTGGATCACTGTATGCTGTAATACAGTGGTTCCCAACCTGTGGTCCGGGGACCCCTGGGGGTCCGCGAAGCCTTCTCAGGGGGTCCGCGAGAGCCTAGAAAATGAAAAAATATTAACAAATATTGACAAATTAGGTCCCTAGCTTCCAGTAATGACTCAGGCGGGGGTCCCTGGACTCCCATGATGATTCAGTGGGGGTCCCTGGGTTCCATTAATGTTAAAGTGGGGGTCCACAGAAATCAAAAGGTTGGGAACCACTGCTGTAATACACTATGATTATCTGCTCATTGGTGGAATGAAACTACAATAAAATATGTTAAAAAATATAAAAAAATCAGTGCTGAGGCCAGAGCCTGAAATGCTCTCTGTTGGGCCGTCTGGCCAGAATGAATGCCCTCCAGGTATGAATTTGTTTGCTGGAAATGCCTCTCAACACCCTGGATGGCATTCAAAATGGTAGATTGCCCAACAGTGAGGGATCTCAGGAGGTCAATAGCCTCCTCACTGAGGGCAGCAGAGCTGACTGGGGCAGGGGCTGAGGTGCTTGAGGCGAAGGAGATGCCCACCCTCCTGGGTGAGCGAGCATGGGAAACATGCTGAGGGGCTGCTGGGAGGGCGGTGCTGGTGGGGGGGTGGCGGCTGTACCTATTGATGCAATGGGCACAGAGGTGCCCGCCACCGCAAGGGAGCTCCCATAAGAGGAGGAGTCGCTAGTGTATGCTCCTGTCCCCGTCGTGGAGCTCCCCTCGCCCTCCGTCCCACTGGTGCCTTCAGACTCCGTTACGTCAACCTCCAGGGCCATGTGGGATGTAGCTCCCTCCTGCTCCGGTGCCACTGCTCCTCTGCTAGATGATGCTAATGGACGCAAGAACAGGGTGACAAAACAAAAAGGGTGGGGAAAGACAGAAGAGACACATGGTCAATGCATGCAACACCACTACCGCTAGCGGACACAACACACAGGGAGCAGCCCTAGGCACTAAGCCATGCACTAACAGTGCAGGGGAAAAGCACATGCCTAAGGCGGACTCTGTCTAGACCCATTTCATGCACAGCTGGAACCCATGGGAGCCTGACTAGGTGTAGAGGGCTGATCAGTATAGGGAAAGGTGCGGAAGACATTGTGACGCAAAGGGTTAATTAGCTTGAACAGTGTAGATGAGTGTGATGCCTGCTGAAACCCCCTCCAAACAACATGGAAAAGTTAATGATATTATTTTCAAGCTTGTTTTGTGTAGAAGACTCCGTCTCAACCTTGAGAAAGAGAGTACAGGGAGAAGATAGAATGAAAACAAAGGCTGGAGAAAGGCAGAGCAGCCAAGTACTGATAACATTAGCTAGAAAATGCCAGAAAGATATAGAATCCAAGCTTCGAGTTCACAGTATTCATCATCAGCTTTAGTCGATAAATTGACCATAAAAGCAACATAAAACAAACTAGTAAAAAGTACATAAATAAATAATCAATCTTTGTTTAAATACAGCATCTGCACATCTATAAATTAGTTTAAAATCATTAAGACAATAAAAGCTCAAATTGCACATGAAACTCTAAAAACTAATAATAACCTTAGGTTTCTTTTTGGAGATGGCAGCGTATGCGCCAGGCTGTCACTAAATACTTGCTCACTGGGAGAATTACATCAACTGAATTGTGCCTTTTTAACACCCATAGAGCCAAGGAACAGTTCTTAAATCCCATAGCCCTACAAGTATTGCGAATCCATTTTGATCGCGGAATCGCATAGGCTGGACAGAAGAACATAAAATGTTCGATGGTTTCAAAGGTACTGCCACAAGCAGGGCATATATCAGGAAGACTGATCGGCCCCCACCTATGAATCAATGACATCAGGGGCAGAGAGCCGAAACGAAACCTTGCATATAGACTTTTGCCCTGCTGATCCGGTATGATGTCCAGATAAGGTTCAAACTTTGGAGACCATTTAAGATCAATAAAAGAATTAGTTAAACGACCGTGAGATTTGCAGGTTATATTGTTATCCCTAACATAAGACCAATAAGTTAGCTTCAAAACATTTTTATGCCGTCTCTCTAGTTTGTGGGGATTTTCCCAATAATCGGCCAAACCCAACAAACGAAACCAATGGGACACATGACAAATCCAGGGGAGAGTATTAGCATTTTTACATTTTAATAGGTCAAGTAATGAGGTCTTGTATATATCTAGTTCAGGGGTAATCCATAGCCTGATCCAATAAAGGAGGGATCTTAAAATAACTAGATCTGCAACTCGACTTAACCCCAGATCCAAAAATAGTGGGAGCAGGGGTGTAGAGCGTGGAAACGCTATCAAAGCCCTCGCAAAGCTGTTTTCCCCCATTGAGTTCTTATTACGGATGGTGAAACCCCATACTTCCGCTCCATACAGGGCTGCACCTTGTGCCTTAGCTATATGAATCTTTATTGCTGGGGAAACAGCTTTTGCAAAGGAACTTTGATAGAAGCGCAGCATGGATGAAGCTCTGTGTTGTAACAACCCTGCGCTTTTTGTGATCTGCTCTTCCCATGATAGTTTACTAGTTAGCCTGACTCCCAAATAGTCTATAGAGCTAACTTCCTTCAAGGGGACTCCATCAATGTGAATGGAACATCTTTTACTAGGCCCTTTGGATAACACCATCAGTTTTGTTTTGTTAATATTAACCTCCAACCCGTGATCGCTACAAAATAGATTGAACCGATCAACAAGGATTTGCAACCCCATCGGTGTCTTGGAAATGAGGAGCGAATCGTCCGCAAAGAGCAGGATAGGTATTTTATGCGTATTCAAGGAGGGAGCATCATTCTCGCAAGTGGACACAGCCTTCACTACTTCATTAATAAATAAAGTGAATAGTAAGGGGGCTAGCACACAACCTTGGCGGACTCTCCTTCTAATTGGGATCTGTTCTGTCAGTTCGCCTTGTTCACCCCACCTCACTTGGGCATAAGTGTTTTCATGTAATCGTTTTAGTAGGAGTAATAAATCCTCTGGAACTCCCAATCTGCCCAGCACTTCCCACAGTTTAGCTCTTGGGACCAGGTCAAAAGCAGATCGCAAGTCTATAAATACTACATATAGACATTGCTTGGCGATAAGAACATATTTCCAGTACAATATGGCCAATCGGAAGACCTGGTCTACCGTGCTGGTTTTAGCACGGAACCCTGCCTGTAATTGGGAAAGAATTTGGTGCTCCTCAACCCAGCTAATTAGCCTCTGTAGAATTTGTTTAGCGAAAATCTTTTGGAAGTTGTCTATAAGGCTAATTGGCCTGTAATTGGCTGGAAGGTTACCATTTCCTTTTTTATAGATGGGTATAATTTCGGCCCCCTTCCATGTAACTGGGATTTTCCCCCCTGCCGCTATACTATTTGAAATGGCATTAATATACTAGGACCAGATGTTTGGTTCCGATCTATAAAGATCTCCAGGAAGTTTATCCGGTCCGGGTGCTTTGCCAAGTTTCAGACTGTTTATAGCCTCAAGGGTTTCTTCTACTTTAAAAATTAGATGATCCTTAGTGATACACTGGGCCCCCACTTGGAGGGGCGTACTGGGGTTCAAGTCAAATAGCATTGATGAGGAGTGGATTGCAATAGTGTCCATTGAGCCCTCTGGTAGGGCATAAAGGGTGGAAAAATGTTCTACCCAGCTTTCTGGTTGTATGTGGTTGCTGGGGCAACTCCTACCTCCATTTTCTCTTTTAGACAGAAGTTCCCAAAAACGCTTGTTATTCTTCTCTCTAGAGGCGTTTAATAATTCCTGCCACAAAGAATCCTCCCACTGCTTTTTTGCATTGGACATGTGTAGGAAGTTGGCTCTGTATGTGCTATTTCAAAGTAAGGAATAGCATGCACAGAGTCCAAGGGTTCCCCTTAGAGGTAAAATAGTGGTAAAAATAGATAATACTAATGCTCTATTTTGTGGTAGTGTGGTCGAGCAGTAGGCTTATCCAAGGAGTAGTGTTAAGCATTTGTTGTACATACACATAGACAATAAATGAGGTACACACACTCAGAGACAAATCCAGCCAATAGGTTTTTGTATAGAAAAATATCTTTTCTTAGTTTATTTTAAGAACCACAGGTTCAAATTCTACATGTAATATCTCATTCGAAAGGTATTGCAGGTAAGTACTTTAGGAACTTTAAATCATAAAAATTGCATGTATACTTTTCAAGTTATTGACAAATAGCTGTTTTAAAAGTGGACACAGTGCAATTTTCACAGTTCCTAGGGGAGGTAAGTATTTGTTAGGTTAACCAGGTAAGTAAGACACTTACAGGGCTTAGTTCTTGGTCCAAGGTAGCCCACCGTTGGGGGTTCAGAGCAACCCCAAAGTCACCACACCAGCAGCTCAGGGCCGGTCAGGTGCAGAGTTCAAAGTGGTGCCCAAAACACATAGGCTAGAATGGAGAGAAGGGGGTGCCCCGGTTCCGGTCTGCTTGCAGGTAAGTACCCGCGTCTTCGGAGGGCAGACCAGGGGGGTTTTGTAGGGCACCGGGGGGGACACAAGCCCACACAGAAATTTCACCCTCAGCAGCGCGGGGGCGGCCGGGTGCAGTGTAGAAACAAGCGTCGGGTTTGTAATGGAAGTCAATGGGAGATCTAGGGATCTCTTCAGCGCTGCAGGCCGGCAAGGGGGGGGGTTCCTCGGGGAAACCTCCACTTGGGCAAGGGAGAGGGACTCCTGGGGGTCACTTCTCCAGTGAAAGTCCGGTCCTTCAGGTCCTGGGGGCTGCGGGTGCAGGGTCTCTCCCAGGTGTCGGGACTTAGGATTCAAAGAGTCGCGGTCAGGGGAAGCCTCGGGATTCCCTCTGCAGGCGGCGCTGTGGGGGCTCAGGGGGGACAGGTTTTTGTACTCACAGTCTTAGAGTAGTCCTGGGGTCCCTCCTGAGGTGTTGGATCGCCACCAGCCGAGTCGGGGTCGCCGGGTGCAGTGTTGCAAGTCTCACGCTTCTTGCGGGGAGCTTGCAGGGTTCTTTCAAAGCTGCTGGAAACAAAGTTGCAGCCTTTCTTGGAGCAGGTCCGCTGTCCTCGGGAGTTTCTTGTCTTTTCGAAGCAGGGGCAGTCCTCAGAGGATGTCGAGGTCGCTGGTCCCTTTGGAAGGCGTCGCTGGAGCAGGATCTTTGGAAGGCAGGAGACAGGCCGGTGAGTTTCTGGAGCCAAGGCAGTTGTCGTCTTCTGGTCTTCCTCTGCAGGGGTTTTCAGCTAGGCAGTCCTTCTTCTTGTAGTTGCAGGAATCTAATTTTCTAGGGTTCAGGGTAGCCCTTAAATACTAAATTTAAGGGCGTGTTTAGGTCTGGGGGGTTAGTAGCCAATGGCTACTAGCCCTGAGGGTGGGTACACCCTCTTTGTGCCTCCTCCCAAGGGGAGGGGGTCACAATCCTAACCCTATTGGGGGAATCCTCCATCTGCAAGATGGAGGATTTCTAAAAGTTAGAGTCACCTCAGCTCAGGACACCTTAGGGGCTGTCCTGACTGGCCAGTGACTCCTCCTTGTTGCTTTCTTTGTTCCCTCCAGCCTTGCCGCCAAAAGTGGGGGCCGTGGCCGGAGGGGGCGGGCAACTCCACTAAGCTGGAGTGCCCTGCTGGGCTGTGACAAAGGGGTGAGCCTTTGAGGCTCACCGCCAGGTGTTACAGCTCCTGCCTGGGGGAGGTGTTAGCATCTCCACCCAGTGCAGGCTTTGTTACTGGCC
This sequence comes from Pleurodeles waltl, assembly GCF_031143425.1. Lineage (NCBI taxonomy): Eukaryota > Metazoa > Chordata > Amphibia > Caudata > Salamandridae > Pleurodeles > Pleurodeles waltl. The sequence goes on from NC_090447.1 coordinate 695,285,988, forward strand.
TCAGAGTGACAAAGGCACTCTCCCCATGGGGCCAGCAACATGTCTCTAGTGTGGCAGGCTGCTGGAACTAGTCAGCCTACACAGACAGTCGGTTAAGTTTTAGGGGGCACCTCTAAGGTGCCCTCTGTGGTGTATTTTACAATAAAATGTACACTGGCATCAGTGTGCATTTATTGTGCTGAGAAGTTTGATACCAAACTTCCCAGTTTTCAGTGTAGCCATTATGGTGCTGTGGAGTTCGTGTTTGACAGACTCCCAGACCATATACTCTTATGGCTACCCTGCACTTACAATGTCTAAGGTTTTGTTTAGACACTGTAGGGGTACCATGCTCATGCACTGGTACCCTCACCTATGGTATAGTGCACCCTGCCTTAGGGCTGTAAGGCCTGCTAGAGGGGTGTCTTACCTATACTGCATAGGCAGTGAGAGGCTGGCATGGCACCCTGAGGGGAGTGCCATGTCGACTTACTCGTTTTGTCCTCACTAGCACACACAAGCTGGCAAGCAGTGTGTCTGTGCTGAGTGAGAGGTCTCCAGGGTGGCATAAGACATGCTGCAGCCCTTAGAGACCTTCCTTGGCATCAGGGCCCTTGGTACTAGAAGTACCAGTTACAAGGGACTTATCTGGATGCCAGGGTCTGCCAATTGTGGATACAAAAGTACAGGTTAGGGAAAGAACACTGGTGCTGGGGCCTGGTTAGCAGGCCTCAGCACACTTTCAATTGTAAACATAGCATCAGCAAAGGCAAAAAGTCAGGGGGCAACCATGCCAAGGAGGCATTTCCTTACACAACCCCCCCCAAACGAAAGAGGATGAGACTAACCTTTCCCAAGAGAGTCTTCATTTTCTAAGTGGAAGAACCTGGAAAGGCCATCTGCATTGGCATGGGCAGTCCCAGGTCTGTGTTCCACTATAAAGTCCATTCCCTGTAGGGAGATGGACCACCTCAACAGTTTAGGATTTTCACCTTTCATTTGCATCAGCCATTTGAGAGGTCTGTGGTCAGTTTGAACTAGGAAGTGAGTCCCAAAGAGGTATGGTCTCAGCTTCTTCAGGGACCAAACCACAGCAAAGGCCTCCCTCTCAATGGCACTCCAACGCTGCTCCCTGGGGAGTAACCTCCTGCTAATGAAAGCAACAGGCTGGTCAAGGCCATCATCATTTGTTTGGGACAAAACTGCCCCTATCCCATGTTCAGAGGCATCAGTCTGCACAATGAACTGCTTAGAATAATCTGGAGCTTTTAGAACTGGTGCTGAGCACATTGCTTGTTTCAGGGTGTCAAAGGCCTGTTGGCATTCCACAGTCCAGTTCACTTTCTTGGGCATTTTCTTGGAGGTGAGTTCAGTGAGGGCTGTCACAATGGATCCATATCCCTTCACAAACCTCCTGTAATACCCAGTCAAGCCAAGGAATGCCCTGACTTGAGTCTGGGTTTTTGGAGCTACCCAGTCCAGAATAGTCTGGATCTTGGGTTGGAGTGGCTGAACTTGGCCTCCACCTACAAGGTGGCCCAAGTAAACCACAGTTCCCTGCCCTATCTGGCATTTGGATGCCTTGATAGAGAGGCCTGCAGATTGCAGAGCCTTCAAAACCTTCTTCAGGTGGACCAGGTGATCCTGCCAGGTGGAGCTAAAGACAGCAATATCATCAAGATAAGCTGTGCTAAAGGACTCCAAGCCAGCAAGGACTTGATTCACCAACCTTTGGAAGGTGGCAGGGGCATTCTTTAAACCAAAGGGCATAACAGTAAACTGATAATGCCCATCAGGTGTGGAGAATGCTGTTTTCTCTTTTGCTCCAGGTGCCATTTTTATTTGCCAGTACCCTGCTGTCAAGTCAAAGGTACTTAAGAATTTGGCAGCACCTAATTTATCTATGAGCTCATCAGCTCTTGGAATTGGATGAGCATCTGTCTTGGTGACAGAATTGAGCCCTCTGTAGTCCACACAAAACCTCATCTCTTTCTTTCCATCTTTGGTGTGAGGTTTGGGGACTAAGACCACTGGGCTAGCCCAGGGGCTGTCAGAGCGCTCAATTACTCCCAATTCCAGCATCTTGTGGACTTCCACCTTGATGCTTTCCTTAACATGGTCAGACTGTCTAAAGATTTTGTTTTTGACAGGCATGCTGTCTCCTGTGTCCACATCATGGGTACACAGGTGTGTCTGACCAGGGGTTAAGGAGAAGAGTTCCGGAAACTGTTGTAGGACTCTCCTACAATCAGCTTGCTGTTGGCCAGAGAGGGTGTCTGAGTAGATCACTCCATCTACTGTGCCATCTTTTGGGTCTGATGACAGAAGATCAGGGAGAGGTTCACTCTCTGCCTCCTGATCCTCATCTGTTACCATCAACAGATTCACATCAGCCCTGTCATGGAAGAGTTTAAGGCGGTTCACATGGATCACCCTCTTGGGGCTCCTGCTTGTGCCCAGGTCCACCAGGTAGGTGACCTGACTCTTCCTTTCTAGCACTGGGTAAGGGCCACTCCATTTGTCCTGGAGGGCCCTGGGAGCCACAGGCTCCAGAACCCAGACTTTCTGCCCTGGTTGGAACTCAACCAGTGCAGCCTTTTGGTCATACTAAAACTTCTGGAGCTGTTGGCTGGCCTCAAGGTTTTTGGTTGCCTTTTCCATGTACTCTGCCATTCTAGAGCGAAGGCCAAGTACATAGTCCACTATGTCTTGCTTAGGCTCATGGAGAGGTCTCTCCCAGCCTTCTTTAACAAGAGCAAGTGGTCCCCTTACAGGATGACCAAACAGAAGTTCAAAGGGTGAGAATCCTACTCCCTTCTGTGGTACCTCCCTGTAAGCGAAAAGCAGACATGGCAAGAGGACATCCCATCTCCTTTTGAGTTTTTCTGGGAGCCCCATGATCATGCCTTTTAATGTCTTGTTGAATCTCTCAACCAAGCCATTAGTTTGTGGATGGTATGGTGTAGTGAATTTGTAAGTCACTCCACACTCATTCCACATGTGTTTTAGGTATGCTGACATGAAGTTGGTACCTCTGTCAGACACCACCTCCTTAGGGAAACCCACTCTGGTAAAGATACCAATGAGGGCCTTGGCTACTGCAGGGGCAGTAGTCGACCTAAGGGGAATAGCTTCAGGATACCTGGTAGCATGATCCACTACTACCAGGATATACATATTTCCTGAGGCTGTGGGAGGTTCTAGTGGACCAACTATGTCCACACCCACTCTTTCAAAGGGGACCCCCACCACTGGAAGTGGAATGAGGGGGGCCTTTGGGTGCCCACCTGTCTTACCACTGGCTTGACAGGTGGGGCAGGAGAGGCAAAACTCCTTAACCATGTTGGACATATTGGGCCAGTAGAAGTGGTTGACTAACCTCTCCCACGTCTTGGTTTGTCCCAAATGTCCAGCAAGGGGAATGTCATGGGCCAATGTTAGGATGAACTCTCTGAACAGCTGAGGCACTACCACTCTCCTAGTGGCACCAGGTTTGGGGTCTCTGGCCTCAGTGTACAGGAGTCCATCTTCCCAATAGACCCTATGTGTTCCATTTTTCTTGCCTTTGGACTCTTCAGCAGCTTGCTGCCTAAGGCCTTCAAGAGAGGGACAGGTTTCTTGTCCCCTACACAGCTCCTCCCTTGAGGGTCCCCCTGGGCCTAAGAGCTCAACCTGATAAGGTTCAAGCTCCAAAGGCTCAGTTCCCTCAGAGGGCAGAACTTCTTCCTGAGAAGAGAGGTTCCCTTTCTTTTGCTGTGTTGCAGTTGGTTTCCCAACTGACTTTCCTGTTCTCTTGGTAGGCTGGGCCATTTTTCCAGACTCCAGCTCTACTTTTTCACCCTGTGCCTTGCATTGTGCTCTTGTTTTCACACACACCAGTTCAGGGATACCCAGCATTGCTGCATGGGTTTTTAGTTCTACCTCAGCCCATGCTGAGGACTCCAGGTCATTTCCAAGCAGACAGTCCACTGGGATATTTGAGGAGACCACCACCTGTTTCAGGCCATTGACCCCTCCCCATTCTAAAGTAACCATTGCCATGGGATGTACTTTTCTCTGATTGTCAGCGTTGGTGACTGTGTAAGTTTTTCCAGTCAGGTATTGGCCAGGGGAAACCAGTTTCTCTGTCACCATGGTGACACTGGCACCTGTATCCCTCAGGCCCTCTATTCTAGTCCCATTAATTAAGAGTTGCTGTCTGTATTTTTGCATGTTAGGCGGCCAGACAGCTAGTGTGGCTAAATCCACCCCACCCTCAGAAACTAGAGTAGCTTCAGTGTGGACCCTGATTTGCTCTGGGCACACTGTTGATCCCACTTGGAGACTAGCCATACCAGTGTTACCTGGATGGGAGTTTGGAGTGGAACCTTTCTTGGGACAGGCCTTGTCTCCAGTTTGGTGTCCATGCTGTTTACAGCTATGACACCAGGCCTTTTTGGGATCAAAGTTTTTACCCTTGTACCCATTGTTTTGTGAAGAGGCTCTGGGCCCACCCTCCTGTGCAGGTTTTTGGGGGCCTGTAGAAGACTCTTTACTATTTTTAGTTTTGGTTGTCTCATCACCCTTCCCCTGGGGAGTCTTTGTGACCCCTTTCTTTTGGTCACCCCCTGTTGAAGTCTTGGACACCCTTGTCTTGACCCAATGGTCCGCCTTCTTTCCCAATTCTTGGGGAGAAATTGGTCCTAGGTCTACCAGATGCTGATGCAGTTTATCATTGAAACAATTACTTAACAGGTGTTCTTTCACAAATAAATTGTACAGCCCATCATAATTACTTACACCACTGCCTTGAATCCAACCATCTAGTGTTTTCACTGAGTAGTCTACAAAATCAACCCAGGTCTGGCTCGAGGATTTTTGAGCCCCCCTGAATCTAATCCTATACTCCTCAGTGGAGAATCCAAAGCCCTCAATCAGGGTACCCTTCATGAGGTCATAAGATTCTGCATCTTGTCCAGAGAGTGTGAGGAGTCTATCCCTACACTTTCCTGTGAACATTTCCCAAAGGAGAGCACCCCAGTGAGATCTGTTCACTTTTCTGGTTACACAAGCCCTCTCAAAAGCTGTGAACCATTTGGTGATGTCATCACCATCTTCATATTTAGTTACAATCCCTTTATGGATTTTCAACATGTCAGGAGAATCTCTGACCCTATTTATGTTGCTGCCACCATTGATGGGTCCTAGGCCCATCTCTTGTCTTTCCCTCTCTATGGCTAGGATCTGTCTTTCCAAAGCCAATCTTTTGGCCATCCTGGCTAACTGGATGTCCTCTTCACTGGGGCTATCCTCAGTGATTTCAGAGGTGTTGGTCTCTCCTGTGAGGGAACCAGCATCTCTGACTATTATTTTTGGAGTCAGGGTTTGAGGGACCCTGTTCTCCCTAGATAGGATTGGTACGGGGGAATTGTCCTCCAAGTCACTATCCTCTTCCTCTGAGTTGCCACCCTCAGAGGGGTTGGCCTTTTCAAACTCTGCCAAAAGCTCCTGGAGCTGTATTTTGGTAGGTTTGGGGCCCATTGTTATTTTCTTTAGTTTACAGAGTGACCTTAGCTCCCTCATCTTAAGATGGAGGTAAGGTGTGGTGTCGAGTTCCACCACAGTCACATCTGTGCTAGACATTTTGCTTCTAAAAGTTGGAATACTTTTTAAGAATCTACAACTGGTTCTAGAATCTAATTCAAACTTTTACAAACTTTTAAACTCTAAAAGAAATGCTAAACAGGATCTAACACAAGGCCCTAGCAGGTCTTTTAAGAATTTAGAAAACTTTTCAAATTGCAAAAATCTATTTCTAATGACAATTTTGGAATTTGTCGTGTGATCAGGTATTGGCTGAGTAGTCCAGCAAATGCAAAGTCTTGTATCCCACCGCTGCCACCAATGTAGGAAGTTGGCTCTGTATGTGCTATTTCAAAGTAAGGAATAGCATGCACAGAGTCCAAGGGTTCCCCTTAGAGGTAAAATAGTGGTAAAAATAGATAATACTAATGCTCTATTTTGTGGTAGTGTGGTCGAGCAGTAGGCTTATCCAAGGAGTAGTGTTAAGCATTTGTTGTACATACACATAGACAATAAATGAGGTACACACACTCAGAGACAAATCCAGCCAATAGGTTTTTGTATAGAAAAATATCTTTTCTTAGTTTATTTTAAGAACCACAGGTTCAAATTCTACATGTAATATCTCATTCGAAAGGTATTGCAGGTAAGTACTTTAGGAACTTTAAATCATAAAAATTGCATGTATACTTTTCAAGTTATTGACAAATAGCTGTTTTAAAAGTGGACACAGTGCAATTTTCACAGTTCCTAGGGGAGGTAAGTATTTGTTAGGTTAACCAGGTAAGTAAGACACTTACAGGGCTTAGTTCTTGGTCCAAGGTAGCCCACCGTTGGGGGTTCAGAGCAACCCCAAAGTCACCACACCAGCAGCTCAGGGCCGGTCAGGTGCAGAGTTCAAAGTGGTGCCCAAAACACATAGGCTAGAATGGAGAGAAGGGGGTGCCCCGGTTCCGGTCTGCTTGCAGGTAAGTACCCGCGTCTTCGGAGGGCAGACCAGGGGGGTTTTGTAGGGCACCGGGGGGGACACAAGCCCACACAGAAATTTCACCCTCAGCAGCGCGGGGGCGGCCGGGTGCAGTGTAGAAACAAGCGTCGGGTTTGTAATGGAAGTCAATGGGAGATCTAGGGATCTCTTCAGCGCTGCAGGCCGGCAAGGGGGGGGTTCCTCGGGGAAACCTCCACTTGGGCAAGGGAGAGGGACTCCTGGGGGTCACTTCTCCAGTGAAAGTCCGGTCCTTCAGGTCCTGGGGGCTGCGGGTGCAGGGTCTCTCCCAGGTGTCGGGACTTAGGATTCAAAGAGTCGCGGTCAGGGGAAGCCTCGGGATTCCCTCTGCAGGCGGCGCTGTGGGGGCTCAGGGGGGACAGGTTTTTGTACTCACAGTCTTAGAGTAGTCCTGGGGTCCCTCCTGAGGTGTTGGATCGCCACCAGCCGAGTCGGGGTCGCCGGGTGCAGTGTTGCAAGTCTCACGCTTCTTGCGGGGAGCTTGCAGGGTTCTTTCAAAGCTGCTGGAAACAAAGTTGCAGCCTTTCTTGGAGCAGGTCCGCTGTCCTCGGGAGTTTCTTGTCTTTTCGAAGCAGGGGCAGTCCTCAGAGGATGTCGAGGTCGCTGGTCCCTTTGGAAGGCGTCGCTGGAGCAGGATCTTTGGAAGGCAGGAGACAGGCCGGTGAGTTTCTGGAGCCAAGGCAGTTGTCGTCTTCTGGTCTTCCTCTGCAGGGGTTTTCAGCTAGGCAGTCCTTCTTCTTGTAGTTGCAGGAATCTAATTTTCTAGGGTTCAGGGTAGCCCTTAAATACTAAATTTAAGGGCGTGTTTAGGTCTGGGGGGTTAGTAGCCAATGGCTACTAGCCCTGAGGGTGGGTACACCCTCTTTGTGCCTCCTCCCAAGGGGAGGGGGTCACAATCCTAACCCTATTGGGGGAATCCTCCATCTGCAAGATGGAGGATTTCTAAAAGTTAGAGTCACCTCAGCTCAGGACACCTTAGGGGCTGTCCTGACTGGCCAGTGACTCCTCCTTGTTGCTTTCTTTGTTCCCTCCAGCCTTGCCGCCAAAAGTGGGGGCCGTGGCCGGAGGGGGCGGGCAACTCCACTAAGCTGGAGTGCCCTGCTGGGCTGTGACAAAGGGGTGAGCCTTTGAGGCTCACCGCCAGGTGTTACAGCTCCTGCCTGGGGGAGGTGTTAGCATCTCCACCCAGTGCAGGCTTTGTTACTGGCCTCAGAGTGACAAAGGCACTCTCCCCATGGGGCCAGCAACATGTCTCTAGTGTGGCAGGCTGCTGGAACTAGTCAGCCTACACAGACAGTCGGTTAAGTTTTAGGGGGCACCTCTAAGGTGCCCTCTGTGGTGTATTTTACAATAAAATGTACACTGGCATCAGTGTGCATTTATTGTGCTGAGAAGTTTGATACCAAACTTCCCAGTTTTCAGTGTAGCCATTATGGTGCTGTGGAGTTCGTGTTTGACAGACTCCCAGACCATATACTCTTATGGCTACCCTGCACTTACAATGTCTAAGGTTTTGTTTAGACACTGTAGGGGTACCATGCTCATGCACTGGTACCCTCACCTATGGTATAGTGCACCCTGCCTTAGGGCTGTAAGGCCTGCTAGAGGGGTGTCTTACCTATACTGCATAGGCAGTGAGAGGCTGGCATGGCACCCTGAGGGGAGTGCCATGTCGACTTACTCGTTTTGTCCTCACTAGCACACACAAGCTGGCAAGCAGTGTGTCTGTGCTGAGTGAGAGGTCTCCAGGGTGGCATAAGACATGCTGCAGCCCTTAGAGACCTTCCTTGGCATCAGGGCCCTTGGTACTAGAAGTACCAGTTACAAGGGACTTATCTGGATGCCAGGGTCTGCCAATTGTGGATACAAAAGTACAGGTTAGGGAAAGAACACTGGTGCTGGGGCCTGGTTAGCAGGCCTCAGCACACTTTCAATTGTAAACATAGCATCAGCAAAGGCAAAAAGTCAGGGGGCAACCATGCCAAGGAGGCATTTCCTTACAACATGGTTTCTTTATGTAGGGACCTAGCTTGTTTAATCTCCCCCTGGGAGCCAGACATTACTACTGCTTTTAGCCCAGACTTAGCCTTTGAGCACCTCTCGTCAAACCATCCCTTGCGTGCCCCTTTTCCTTCACATGGCTTTGACCGCCTTGCTTTGTAAAAGAACCCCCGTAGCTGAATGGCCATACTATCATGTATTTTAAGAATCGGAATATTCCCCACAGCCTGCTCTTCATACTCAGCCAAACTATTTAAAAAAATTTAATATATTGCTCTAATATGATGTGGGTTAGACATCACTTTTGGCCAAGTAATCTTAGTAAATTTATTGTTCCAGCATGGTGGCGGGATTGTTGTGACATGATTATTAGATGTTCTCCTGAACATTTCTCCGGAGAAGGTAAGAAGCAAGGGGAAATTATCGCTATCGCTTCTCACTACTACTTCCATGTCTTCCAAGTGGGGCCACAACCTAACATCAACTAAGAAATAGTCAATAGTGCTTGTGGACTTGCTCCTTTTAAACGTTGGTGCAATGTTCATAGCGGATTGCGTCCTGCCATTGCAGGCCCTAAGGCCGTGTTTTAAACATATATGGCCACCCGAGATTTTTTACAAGGCCGAGTAGTAGATAGTTGCGGGATCCCCCACAGCTCATCCTCTTCATCGGTTAGGCCACTAATAAGGGTGGAAGGTTCAAAGGTACAATTAAAATCTCCAGCTACAATTAAAATAGTCGAGGGGTGAAGGCTTTCTACAAATTCGGACAAAATGGCCAAGGTGTGAGACTCAGAACTGCATGAAACCGATCGTATATAGACATTAACAATGACAATTGATAAGATTCTTTTGAACGTAATGCACATAGCTTTTATATCTACAGAATCAATTTCCAGAAGCTTGTAGTCACAATGCAGGTTCTTGTTTACAAGTAGTAACAACCCACCTTTCGCCCGGCCCGACCCCTTCTCTGAAGGTATAGCAGGAACACTGAATGAAAGAAATCCATCTATAATGATAGCATCCTCTACCCAAGTTTCCTGAAACAGACAGATGTCTATATCCTTGATAAAAAAGGCCCATTCGCTATCATCTAATTACTTTGCCAAACCAGCAATGTTCTAAGACATAAGTTCTAAGGTACATTTGCCTTGGTTTATCACCACAGTTGAGCAACAAGCGTCCCCCGGGCCCAGGTCATTGCTACAGATGTCTAGTGTTAGTACTTTGTTATTCCCCTTTGGATGTGAGCCCTTGGAACAGGCCATCGCATGAGTCACTGATTCAGAAATCAGTCATACAGGATCAGGCAACGACCCAAGATCGGTAGTTACCTTACATACAACACCTCCACAGGAATTAGTTGAGCTATCTGGTCCATCAGGTCCCATATCTAGTCCAGGATTGTGTGAGTTTAACAAAAGTCTTATCCCCCCCATAGTTGTTACACTGTTCGAATGGGTGCGAGAATCAAAATCCATTAGTTGAGTCACCATGGTCTCATCTTCAAGATGGATAGTAATTATATAAAAATTGGTCCCTGGGGTGCCGTTTCTCTCAGCCGATGTTATATCAGAACGAATGACAGAGAGGCAACTTCGTCGGGAGGGTATCCAATGTATGACTTTGTTAATCAAAGAGGCTTGGTTCTCAACTGACCCTGGCGATAATTTTGGAACATTGATCAAATAGGTTTTATTTGTTCCATGACTTGTACACAAATCCTGTTCTTTGATAGCTGTGTTCTCAGTATTGTTACGGGAGGAAATATTGTTGTTGTAGGAGGTTTTATGTGGCCTGTTGAGGGATTGTGTAGAACTGTCCTCTTGGACAGTTTCCGGGGGGTCTGATCCGTTAGTCCTGCCTCTGGCTCTACCACTAGTTGAGTTGCTCGCCAAGTTCCCTTGACGATCCCTGTATCTGGGTGTATTTTCAAACCTCCCTTTGGGCCTCAAGTTATCTTTGGTGGGGTCGCAGCAGTAATCTTTCCTCCCTTGTGAAATTGTCCCCCCTCTAACAGGGAGACAAGAATTATCCCTTGGCTCAGCCCCCTTTATTGGGGCAGAAGAGGGGAATACTTCTTTTCCCCTGGCCTCTCCACAAACCCTGCATATCCCTTCACAAGCACAGTTATTCCCATGCTGGTGCACAAGGTTGCTCTTCAAGAGATCTAATAATACTAGAACCAATCCCTTGACTTCATCGACTCTCTGGAGAACTGTAGCCAGGTAGCCTCTGCTAGCTGCTGATTCATTACCTTCCGGATCAGACTGGGAGATCAATGGGATAACACTAGGATTCGATATTCCAACTACAGGCTTGGACACACTCATGGGCACAGACGAGTCCTCTGTTACCAGCAGTGGTTCAAAGCGGTTAGTACACAATAAACTTGGAACCACCTTAATCACCGTGCTCAGCGGAAGGAAAGACAAAGTATTTGGTACATATGGGGAACCCCCCTGGGATACTGGAGGACTCACTATACTAAGAGTGGGTTTTGGAGTGGGGTCCCTATAATTGTGCGGGCCCCCATCCCCATCAACTCTGTTGTTACATCTGGAGGGTTCCTCTTCCCCTCTTTTTTAAATATCTCCGAGATTTTCCTATCCTTGGGGGAGGGCTTTCTTTAGATTATTTGTCCACATGGTTTGTGTACCTAGCATTGACTCAACTTCTTTGACTAAAAGATCTATTTCGTCAAGTGGGTTTAGCTTATTAGATGGGCCCAAATTCAGGGATCTATTTGGGCGGTTTTTTGCTATTTTTGTTCCCTTAGTTTGCGCTGGTAAATCTACAGCCTTCCTTTCCCCCTTATAAAAAACACTTGTAAAATCAGTAAATACAACTACAAGAAAAAAGAATAACTCTCTTACTTGTGTATTGAATGTCCTGCCACTGGAGTATCTGGCCCTGCCTGCCAAGCCCCTTCCGGAAAGTAGCAGCGTCCCACTCGTCGGCTAAATACTTATTTAAATAGGGCCCTCCGGGTAGTAGCCACCAATAACAGCAGGAAAACTTGTAAAAGAGGCCTGCTATTGATGCAACTGTAATAGTGAACAATACTACTCAGTTTAAACTGTGTAGTATAATCTGTATTATCTTGGGTAACAGGCTGGCCTCTTTACTGCTGATGAAAGAGGGGGGCCCAGCCCAGCCTCCTCCGGTCTCCGATGGGCGCTGGATGGGCCCGGGCTTTGTCCGGGCGGCGCCCGCGCGCGTCCCGCAATGCAGGAGTGCTTCCAGAAATTTAAAGGGCTCCTGCCTTTTGGCTGTACTGCTGCTGGCTCCTCCTCAGCCCCCCAGGTGCTGTGACACGCGTCCCGCGAAGCGGGAGCGCTTCCAGAAATTTAAAGGGCTCCTGCCCTTTGGCTGTACTGCTGCTGGCTCCTCCTCGGCCCCCCAGGTGCTGTGACGCGCGTCCCGCGAAGCGGGAGCGCTTCCAGAAATTTAAAGGGCTCCTGCCCTTTGGCTGTACTGCTGCTGGCTCCTCCTCAGCCCTCCAGGTGCTGTGAAGCTTCAAGTTATTTAAGCACTGAAGTGTGGGTGAGGGACTGAAAGCTTGCAGATGGAGTTGTGAAAGCTGCCATGGCCCAGCGCTGCCTCCCTGTTTTGCTAACCGTGATGCTTGAGGGGGAGAGAGGTCCAAGCAGGCGGTAGAGGGCTTCCCAGCATTACGTGGACTAAGTTAAGTTCCACACAGGGATGAAAGACCTTTGTTTCTCTGCTCTATTATTATGACTGATTATTTATGCTTGCACTGTGTTTATAACCTGAAGTATTCATCTCGTTTATATTTTGCTTTCTAAACCTCGTAGTGTGAACCTGCTACAGTAACTGAAACATGCATTTTGGTGTGCAGTAAATCAAAGCTTATCTGAAGTATTCAGTTTGTTTATATTTTGCTTCCTGAACATCGTAGTGAGAGCCTGCTGTAGTAATTGAAACATGCATTTCGGTGTGCAGTGAATCAAAGCTTATCTGAAGTATTCAACTCATTTATATTCTGCTTCCTGAACATCGTAATGTGATGCATTTTGGTATACAGTTAATCAAAACTTATATCTGTCAATGAACTCTTTGCTTATAAATATGCATAGATGCTCTTTGTAGTGTACTTATATATAAATAGATGCTTTTCATTGCTATTCTTATTCTACTATTGTTAATGTGCTAAATGCCTACATTTAGCTGCAATTCTAGTAAAGCTTAATTGTATTTATAATTGGCGTGTGGTCCTTCATTAAGCGTCCTTACTGACTTATACCGAACAGGTGTCAACCAGTCACCTGGATAAGACAAGGGCAAATACCACCTTTGGGGTTGGAGTGGGAATGAGGCTGCAAAACAATGGATCTACCTTTGCGCGTCTGCCCTGGCCTAGGGGAACCCACAGCCCACCACCCCCACCCAGACACCTCATCAAGCGCGCAGAGTCAGCTGAATGAGAGTGGATTCTCCCCCTTGTGGCTGCTGTGATGCCCTCAAGCGCCTATCCAACTCCGGATATGCCACCTCCAGGATCCTGTACATCAGGAGGGTCATGATGCAACGGGCCCCCTTTCCATGTTGGGAGGCCATCCCCAACTGGGCCTCCGCCGTCTTCTTGCTCCAGCGGCACAGGTCCTCCCATTTTTTCCGGCAGTGGGTGCTCCGTCTATGGTAGGCCCCCAGGGTCTGCACTCCCTTGGCAATGGCACGCCAAATACCCTTCTTCTGGTGGGCTCTGACCTAGAGGAGAAGTGAAGTTATAATGGATGTTACTCTCCCGTACAGTTCTTCTCACACATTGCCTACAAACCTCCCACCCTGGCCCAGACATACATACACACACACTATCCTCACATGCTGGCCTGTCCCCCCATCACTCTTCCATCCACGACACTCCATACAATCATGTTCCATCCACCATGCTCAGAGTGTACTCACCTGTTTGTCTGGAGGACCGTACAGTTGCGTGTACTGGGGGAGGACCCCATCCACTAGTTTCTCCAACTCTTCCGAAGTGAAGGCAGGGGCCCTTTCCCCAGACACTGTAGCCACTGTCACTTCCAGACACAGGTCACAGCAGCACTTACAGTGTAGGTCCTCTCCTGTTGAAGGTCAGGTATCAAGTGAGGGAACTGATAGAAAATGTCAGTCACGTCCGCGGCGGTGCGTACCGTCACCGCCGACATACATAGTAATTGGCTCCTGGGACCCATAGGGCCCAATGTTAACCAATGCTGAATTGCGCCGCGGTCTTCGACCGCCTACCGCGACGGTGTACAACGCCAGCGCAGTTACCTCATTCCCCTTGTCCCACCTTACAGGTCAGGCAGCTGCCATTTCAAGGGGCCACATGGCAGGCTAAATAACTGTGTCACACCTATTTAGGCCAGGAATACGGACAGACAAAGGCACATAGAGAAAATGTAATGTTTTTGCTAAACAGCCTTGTGATACCCAAGTGTTGTATGACCCTCTGCTTACCGTTCTCCTCCATAGGGCACGTCCGCTGGGGCAGGTGATGAGATGGCGGCATCCTCCGGTGTACAGACCCCTGGTGGACCTGTCGGCAATGGAAGACAGACACATCATTATCACTTACAGACTTGATCGTGCAACAATCCAGGAACTGTGTGCCCAGTTGGAGCCTGACCTGATGTCAACTATCCGCCATCCCACAGGAATATCCCTCTAGTGCAGGTCCTGTCTGTACTCCATTTCCTGGCCAGTGGGTCTTTTCAAACAACAGCAGCCATGGCATCAGGGATGTCCCAGCCAATGTTCTCTAACGTGTTGTCCAGAGTGTTGTCTGCCCTGCTGAAACACATGCGCAGCTACATCATTTTCCCTCAAGTGGAGGATTTGCCCACAGTTAAAGGTGACTTCTATGCCCTGGCACATATCCCCAACATCATTGGTGCCATTGATGGTACACATGTGGCATTTGTCCCCCCGCAGGAATGAACAGGTGTACAGAAACCGGGAGAGCTACCATTCTATGAATGTGCAGATGGTGTGTTTGGCAGACCAGTACATCTCCCATGTGAATGCCAAGTATCCTGGCTCAGTGCATGACGCTTACATTTTGAGGAATAGCAGCATCCCTTATGTGATGGGACAACTCCAGAGGCATCGTGTGTGGCTAATAGGTGAGCTTAAAGTCCCCACACAGTTTCATTTGCTGTCTGGGTATGGGAGATTCCCTAATGTTTGGAGGATGTCTAACAGTTGTCCCTCGATATTTACAGGTGATTCTGGTTACCCCAACCTGTCATGGCTACTGACCCCAGTGAGGAATCCCAGGACAAGGGCAGAGGAACGCTACATTGAGGCACATGGGCTAACTACGAGGATAATAGAGAACACCTTTAGCCTCCTGAAGGACAGATTCCGGTGCCTCCATCTGACAGGTAGCTCCCAATACTACTCACCGAAGAAGGTGTGCCAGATCATCGTGGCCGGCTGTATGTTGCACAACCTGGCTTTGCCACGGCAGGTGCCTTTTCTGCAGGAGGATGGGCCTGATGCTGGTCTTGTGGCAGCTGTGGAGCCTGTGGACAGTGAAGAAGAGGAGACAGAAGAAGAAGATGTAGACAACCGAAACAACATCATCATGCAATACTTCCAGTGAGACACAGGTAAGAAGATGGAACTGCTTCCCACATCTCATACTATTGTAGGACCTAGCAGAAGTCTGCCTTTTTACCTCTGTGTATGGACCCTGACTTGTCACTTTGGCTTTCCATTTCACAGATCTGGGTCCCAATTTGTGCCCTCTGCTATGTTTACTCCTGGCCTACAGCTGTGTAACATTGGTATGTGAACAAGTACATTGACATTGCTATATTCCAGAGATTTTACAATTACACATTTGTGAAAGCACTGACTGACTCCAGATTTTTTGGTGATTCAAGGGTGTTTATTTCTGTGCAAATAAGTAGAGGGGGGTGTGAAATGGGCTGGGGTGATGGTGGAGGAATGTTCATGGCAGAGTCCAGTATCTTGGTCTCACAGGTGCATTGTCCAATGGGGCATAGGAAGTGGAGCTATGGCAGTTTAAGGTGGACAGGGTGACAAAGTGGGACAGAAGGGTGACATTCAGGAGGGTCTTTTTTCCTGGCGGGGGTCTTGGCAATGTTCTCTGTCTTGTTCCTGGATCTCAGGGACCGTTTGCGGAGTGGTTCTCCTTCTGCAGGGGGTGGGGTGCTAGTGGCCTGTTGGTCCTGTGGCGGGGCCTCCTGTCCACTAGCGCCGACGGAGGTGTAGGGCTGTTCATCGTCCTGGCTAGTGTCAGGGGCCAGTTGGTGTGCCACTGTGTCCTTCATGGTGTTGACAAGGTCTGACAGCACCCCTGCAATGGTGACCAGGGTGGTGTTAATGGACTTCAAGTCCTCCCTGATCCCCAGGTAGTGTTCCTTCTGCAGCCGCTGGGTCTCCTGAAACTTGGCCAGTACCGTGCCCATGGTCTCCTGGTAATGGTGGTAAGCTCCCATGATGTTGGAGAGTGCCTCGTGGATTGTCGGTTCCCTGGGCCTGTCCTCCCCCTGTCGCACAGCAGTCCTCCCAGCTTCCCCGTTATCCCGTGCCTCTGTCCCCTGAACCGTGTGCGCACTCCCACTGACCCCAGGTCCCTGATTTTCTTGGGTTGGTGGGTTTGCCCGGGTTCCCTGTAGTGGTGGATACACTGCTGATTGACGTGTCCTGGGGACAGAGGGATGGGCCCACTGGGTGGGTGCTGTGGCGGTGTTTCCTGAGGGGGGAGGTTCAGTGGTGGTTTGGGACTGTGTCAGGGGAACCGACTGTCCGGAGGTCCCTGATGGGCTGGGCTGGTCATCTTGATCCAGGCGTGCAGAGTTGCTGTCATCACTGTGGGCCTCTTCTGTGGGAGGGCTGGATATGTCTGGCACCTCCTGTCCGGTGATGTTGGGTATGGGTCCTGTTGGGGTGTAAATGCATAGTTTTAGTATCTGTGTGTGCCATCTTGTGCATTGGGTGAGGTACCCTCTACTCCTGTGCTTGCATAATTGTGTTTGCCCTTTTTTGATAGTTGGTTTGGGGTCTGTGTGGGTATCTGTACTGGACATTCTTTGGTGACAGTGGTCCATGCATAAGTGTTGCATGCAGGGCCTTGGTATTGAGATGTGTGGGTTGTGATAGTGGGACATATATGAGATGATGGAGTGATGGGAGTGAGGATAAGGGTGGGGGTATGTGATGGCATGCAGGTAGGATGGGGGGATATATTAGTAAAGATTTGACTTACCAGAGTCCAGTCCTCCTGCTACTCCTGCGAGGCCCTCAGGATGCAGTATTGCCAAGACTTGCTCCTCCCATGTTGTATCTTTGACGATGTCACTGCTATACTAAAGGAGTTAATCACTATTAAAGGAGGTAATCATGATCTGATCACATTACACCGAGATGGAGCTTCAGCACAGCTTTGTGTTGCAGAGAACAAGGTTACTCATCCTCTAATTTACTTTTGCTCTCAGGCCAGTAAGCCTCAGGTTATGGTACTACCCACAAACTCTGCTTCAATTGAGAGCCCGGTAGACTCTATCAGATTTGTATTGAGTGACAGAAAAAAGTGTGAATTATGAACTTCAAAGCACAGTACAGGAAGTATTACTCGAAACTGATTGTTAATAAAGTTTGAAATAACTGAGCGGCTGCAATGTAAAGGTATTGATGTTACTCCTATTTCAAGGGAGGCGGGTAGCATGCCTTCTGGTAAGGACTCAGAGTATCCCCACGAATGGGCTGGGAAGCACAGGTCTATTCCCCCTCCCCTAAGCAAGCTCGACAACTTCCCTATTAGTCAACAAGGCTTAAAAATCTCTCTAGGGAAACACAGTAGACAGGTCTCATTTAAGGACCCCCTGAGGAGTTCACCCCAAGACTCAAGTGCCAACACCTACTCTTGGAATTGGTTACCGGCTGCTTTAAGCAGCTCTTCCAAAACATCTCATCCAATACTGCCATCACATTAGCAATGAGCTTAATATTGTATCCAACGTGGCCCAAAATGGCTGGCGCACTCATCGCCACTCACAGGAAGGAAAGAGAGACTGATATTTTTGGACTCTTTGGCTTTAGATTTTATGTTACTGTTTGATGCAGACTTATTTTTAAATTGATCTCTACTTTTAAAATGTTTTTTTGAGGTAGAGTTGCTTAGACTAATTGAAAGTAATGACATACACTTGGTATCTATTGAGGACTCCGGTTTCGGCCCTAAAACAAGAGTGTTTTTTTTACTCTAAAATGGTTTTGAATAAAGTTTTAAATAACTCTGAGTGGCTGCAATGTAAAGGTATTGATGTTGTTCCTATTTCAAGGGAGGCAGGTAGCATGCCTGCTGGTAAGGAGTCAGAGTATCCCCACGAATGTGCTGGGAAGCACAGGTCTATTCCCCCTCCCCTAAGCAAGCACGACAACTTCGCTATCAGTCAACAAGGCTTAAAAATCTCTCTAGGGAAACACAGTAGACAGGTGTCATTTAAGGACCCCCTGAGGAGTTCACCCCAAGACTCAAGTGCCAACACCTAATCTTGGAATTGGTTACCGGCTGCTTTAAGCAGCTCTTCCAAAACAACTCATCCAATTGTACCATCACATTAGCAGTGAGCTTAATATTGTATCCTGGAACGTTGCTTGCATAAAAAATAATGGGGAAGAAATTGAATTTTTTAACTCTTTAAATGCAGACATAGGCCCTCCCGCCAATGTCTGTCTGCCATCAGGCCACATGGGCGGCCTGAACCCCGTCGGCCCTATTTTAAATTCCCCGCTGGGCCAGAGGGCAGAAACAGTGTTTTCACCCGCCGGCCTAGTGGGGAACAGGGCCTTAACATTACAGCCGGCTCCTATTGGAGCCGGCTGCATTGTGGCGGTACAGTAGGTGCAGCAGCACCGGTCGCACATTCCACTGCCCGTAATTCGGGCAGTGGAATGCGCAATGGGGCTGTGCATGGGGGCCCCCGACCTCCCCATTTCACCAGCCTTTCCATGGCAGTGTAAACAACCATGGACAGGCTGGGGGATTACAACTGCCAGGCTGCAGGCTGGCGGCAGCCTGGCGGTCATATTGTGGCGGTTGGACAGCCACAACCAAGGGGTCTGGCCACCACCGTGACCCTGAGGGTCTGGTGAACGCCAGGATCACAATGACCCCCATAATCTGCCTACAAGAGACATGGACCCTCATTATGACATTAGCGGTAAATCCCGCTTATTGCCATGCTGCCTGGGGCCAACATACTGCCGCCGCTGCGGTTAACCGCTACCCAGATTATGACTCACACATAGCAATCCGTCACTATACAGACACACACACAAGTCTGCCAGTCCAAAGGTCAGTGATAAAATGGGAGTACCAAAACCCACACCGTTACGTCAACAAAACTACGCCCACAGCATTATAACCCACAAATCACCGCTGCAGACACTCAATGGCGCTAAACCATTGGCGGTACATACCGCCGCGCTCAAAATACACGCAACCTAACAAAACAACACCACATTGGACATTTTGAATAACACACACCTGACACCCATATACACACCACACCCACACACCCACACCACTATAAAACACACACACACATTACCCACAACTCTTTACAACTCAAGAAAATTGATAACTGAGGGAGAGACACACCTGGAGCACCCACAGAACCAGAGCCACAGAACACCATCACCCATACACCATCCACAAACCTCATATCACATACCCAAACACATCACCCGACACACCCTCACACACACCACTCAAACTACACCCATGGCACCACAAAGACACCCCAGGTTCTCAGAGGAGAAGCTAAGGGTCATGGTGGAGGAAATCATCCTGGTAGAGCCACAGCTATTCGGATCACAGGTGCAGCAGACATCCATTGCCAGGAAGATGGAGCTATGGCGGAGGATGGTGGACAGGGTTAACGCCGTGGGACAGTACCCCAGATCAAGGGATGACATCAGGAAGAGGTGGAATGACCTACGGGGAAGGTACGTTCTGTGGTAGCAAGACACCAATTAGCAGTACAGAGGACTGACGGTGGACCCCCACCTCCTCCCCCACAACTAACAACATGGGAGGAGCAAGTCTTGGCAATCCTGCATCCTGAGGGCCTGGCAGGAGTAGCAGGAGGACTGGACTCTAGTAAGTCAAATCTCTATTACTATCACCCCCCCACCTGCATGCCATCACAAACCCCCACCCCTACCCTCACCCCCATCACTCCACCACTTCACATACACCCCACCATCACAACCCACACCTCCCACTACCAAGCCCTGCATGCAACACCAATGCATGGACACCCATCCCAGACCTGCATGGACACCCATCACCAAAGCACGCACACTTGAGACAATCACCTATCCAACCAAATCACCACTCACATATGACTAAGCTCCCAGGGCAATTACAACCATACAGGGCAACACACCCATGCACAAGATGTCACACGCAGAAACAATAACACTGCATTTATATCCCCACAGGTCCCACACACAACGTCACCGGAGAGGAGGTGCCAGCAACATCCAGTCCCCCCCAGAAGAGGCCCACAGTGATGGCAGCAGCTCTGCACGCCTGGATCAGGATGACCAACCTGGCCCATCAGGGACCTCTGGACAGTCGGTTACCAAGACACAGTCCCATACCAACACAGAGTCTCCCCCCTCAAGAAACACCACCCCAGCACCCACCCAGCGGTCCCATACCTCTGTCCCAAGGACACGTCAATCAGCAGTGTGTCCACCACTACAGGGACCCCAGGCACCCCACAAACAAAGGACGATCAGGGACCTGGGGTCAGTGGCAGTGGGCACACGGTTCAGGGGACAGAGGCACAGGACAACAGGGAAGCTGGGAGGACTGCTGTGCGATAGGGGGAGGACAGGCCCTGGGAACCGACTCTCCACGAGGCACTCGCCAGCATCCTGGGAGCATACCACCATTGCCAGGAGACGATGTGCCAGATACTGGACAAGTTGCAGGAGACCCAGCGGCTGCAGGATGGTCAGTATCTGGGGATCAGGGAGGACCTGAGGGACATCCACATCACCCTGGTCACCATTGCAGGGGTGCTGGCAGAGATGGCCAGCACCATGAGGGAGGCAGTGGCACACCACTGGGCCCCTGATACTAGCCACACTGATGAACAGCCCTCCACCTCCGCTGACGCTAGTGGACAGGAGGCCCCGCCACAGGAACAAAAAGCCTTCAGCACCCCTCCCCCTGCAGAAGGAGAACCACCACACAAACAGTCCCTGCGATCCAGGCAGAAGCCAGAGAACATTGCCAAGACCTCCGCCAGGAAATAAGACTCTCCTGAATGTCACCTTTGTGTCCCACTCTGTCACCCTGTCCACCTTAAACTGCCATTGCTCCTATGCCACCTTGGACAGTGCACCTGTGATACAAATAGAATGGAACTTTTCCCTGGACTCTCCTCCACCACCACCCCAGCCTATAGCAATACCCCATTCACTTATTAGCACATAAATAAACACCCTTGTAAAAAATACAAGCATTGAGTCTGTCAATTGATTGAACTATGTATTCGTTTAACAATCTGTAAAAATTGCAATTCAACTGTACAGTAATGTATACATAGGTATGACCTGTAGTTTGCTGCAGTCAACACACCAGGAGCCAGAGTGGGGCACATATATCTGTAAATAGACATGCCAAAGGGTACAGTAGGTCGCCATAGTAGTGGGAATATCAGCCAGACAGTGAAAATATCCAATAAAAACCTGTCAATGGAAGGTGAAGTTACAGTGTCTTACCTGTGTGTCACTGGAAGTACTGTTGTATGATTGATGTTCTATTGTTCACATCCTCATCCTCTGCCTCTTCTTCGTCACTGTCCACAGGCTCCACCGTTGCCACACTCCCATCTCCAGCTTCAGCCTCCTGCAGAAAAGGCACCTAGCAACGTAAGGCAAGGTTGTGCAACATACAACATGCCACGATGATCTGGCACACCTTCTTGGGTGAGTAGTACAGGGAACCACCTGTTAGATTGAGGCACCGAAACCAGGCCTTCGGGAGGCCGAATGTTTGCTCTATAATTCTTCTTGATCGCCCGTGTGCCTCATTGTAACGTTCCTCTGCCCTTGTCCTGGGATTCCCCACTGGGTTCAGTAGGCAGGAGAGGGTGGGGTAACCAGAGTCACCTGCAAATATCAAGGGATACCTGTTACCCTGGGCTCACCTATTAGCCACACTCAGTGCCTCTGGAGTTGAGCCATTACATATGGGATGCTGCTATTCCTCAGGATAAAGGCATCATGCACAAAGCCTGGATACTTTGCATTGACATGGAAGATGTACTGGTCCGCCAGGCACACTATCTGCAAATTCATCAAGTGAAAGCGCTTTCGATTTCTGAACACCTGTTCATTTCTCCGGGGGGGGGGGCAAAGGAAATAAGTGTACCATCAGTTGCCCCAATGATGTTGGGGATATGTCCCATTGCACAGAAGTCAGCTTTCACTGTGGCCAAATCCTCCACCTGGGGGAAAACAATGTAGCTACGCATGTGTTTCATCAGGGCTGACAACACTCTTGTTAGCACTATTGAGAACATTGGCTGTGACATTCCTGCTGCTAAGCCCACTGTCACTTGGAAAGAACCAGTTGCTAAAAAATGGAGCACAGATAGCACTTGCACAAGAGGGGGGATCCCAGTTGGGTGATGGACAGCAGAGATCAGGTCTGGCTCCAATTGGGCACACAGCTCTTGGATAATGTGCCTGTCCTCCTTTGTTGCCAAGTCAAACAGGGGCCTGTACACGGGGATATCTCCATCTCCTATTCATCTGCAGCGGTTACAATCTAGGGGGCAAAATGATGAGCATCTTGTCAGTATTCAACATTTCCAAAATGTACAGTGCATTGCATGTTGTGACTGAAACAGTATGTTGTTGTCTAGGGACAAATGGTGCCTACGTGTGCTGTGACGCTGTTAAGTGTCATGGCCTACCCAACCCCAAAAAATGGCGTCCGCCTGTCCTGTGTGAATGGACAGGTAGAAATGAGGTAGTGCTGCTGACGTTGTGCGCCGTTGCGGGAGACGGTCGAGTACCGCAGTGTAACTCCTCATTGGTTGTGATTGGGCCCTAAGGGTTACAGTGGCCAATGGTGATGTACGCCGGCTGTGACGGTATGCACCGCCACAGACGTGACCGTCATTTTCTATCTGTTCAATCACTTGCTACCTGACCTTCAACAGGAGAGGACCTACACTGCAAGTGCTGCTGTGATCTGTGTCTGGAACCAACCATGGCTCATGTCACTGGGGAAAGGGCCCCTGCCTCCACCGCTGCGGAGTTGGAGAGACTGGTGGATGGGGTCCTACCCCAGTACAGAATGCTGTATGGGCCTCCAGACCAACAGGTGAATACACTGTGAGCACGATGCATGGGGCATGAATGCATGGAGTGCTGTATGTGAGGGCCTCATGTAAGGGGGGGGTGTTTGAAGAGTCCTGGGCAGCGTGCTGCACCTATGGTGTGCAATGTCTGTGTGTAAGGGGATGGGAGGGATATGGTGGGCCATGGGTGTAACAAGCCAGACGGTATGACTGATACCTTTTTACTATGTTTATTTCTCTGCAGGTCCGCGCTCATCAGAAAAAGGGTATATGGAGTGCCATTGCCAAGGATGTGCGGACCCTGGGTGTCTACGGCAGACGGAGCACCCACTGTCCCAAACGGTGGGAGTACCTGAGACACTGAGCAAGGAAGACGGCGGAGGCCCAGCTGGGGATGGCCTCCCAACGAGGAAGGGGAGCCCGTCGAACCCTGACACCCCTGATGTTCCGCTTACTGGCGGTGGCCTATTGGGAGCTGGATGGGCGCTTGAGGGAATCATAGCAGCCACAAGGGGGTGAGTACAGTTTCACATTATACTACTTGTGCATGGTGGAGTGGTCTTCGGGTGGGGGATGCCCCAAGGCCAGGCCGGACATTGCAGGGTAGGTTCCATGTTGGACAACTGGGAAGGGCTCTGTGGTCTCAGGTATGCTGCAATTGGCGTTAGGTATTCCTGTCCATGGCCTGGTGACTAGCATTGTGACTGGTAGTGCATTTCCTAGTGCGTAGGGAGGTTCCCTGTGTGTGTGTGTGTGGTGTAGGCCAACTGTGGTGTTGTTGCTGCCATTGACCAAGTGTATGCTCTGTCGCACCCCCCCTTTTTATTTTGTCACTCTGTCCTTGTCTGCATTAGCATCATCTGGCGGAGGAGCAGAGGCACCGGCGACGGAGGGAGCTGCATCCCACAGGGCACAAAAGACCAAATCCACTGATGGTGAGGGCACCAGTGGGATGGAGGGCGAGGGGAGCACAGTTCTGACAGTAATACCTCCTCCAAAGGAAGCTCCCTAGTGGTGGCGGACACCTCTGTGCCCACCCCAACTACAGGTACAGCCGCCACCCCTTGTACCAGCATTGCCCTCCCAGCAGCCCCTCAGCAAGTTGCCCGTGCCCGCTCACCCAGGAGGATGGGCATCTCCTTCGCCCCAGGCACCTCAGGCCCTCCCCCAGTTAGCCCTGCTACCCTGAGTGAGGAGGCTACTGACCTCCTGCGGTCCATCTCTGTTAGGCAGTCAACCATAGTGAATGCCATCCAGGGGCTGGCAGGCCATTTGCAACAAACGAAAGCATTCCCGGAGGGCATTCACTCTGGCATGGCAGCTCAACAGAGATCAATCCAGGCTCTGGCCTCCGCCCTGATGGCAGTTATTGTTCCTGTTTCTAGCCTCCCCCTTCCAACTTCCTCTGCCAAGTCCCATTCCCCTGAACCCCAACCTATCCCAAGCACACATTCAGACCGGCATGCACACAAGACAACACACAGGAGAGGCTCAGGCAAACACAAGCACCACACATCATCCCACAGGCACTCACGCAAACACCATCCAGATGCAGACACACCAACATCCACTGCCTCCACTGTGTCTCCCTCCTCCTCCTTGTCCACCTCCCTCCCAGTAGCGTCTCCACTCACACCTGAATGCACTACATCCTCATCCACTACCCCATCACCATCACGCCTACCACTACACACCCCTCACTGGCAGTCACCACACTCACATCCATGCACACGTCCCCCGTGTCCTCTCCTACTGTGTATTGTCCACCTCCTCCCAAAGTGCACAAACGCAAGCACTCAGACACCCAACAGCTATCCACCTCACAGCAACATCAAGCCCATGCACCTGCACCCAAGCACAGCAGACAGACACCTCCAACAACCACTCCCTCTTCCTCCACCCGCAAGCCTTCACCCTCCTCCCGCCCCAGTGTCCCTAAGAAGCTTTTCCTCTCCGCCGTTGACCTCTTCCCTACTTCTCCCCCCTTGTCCTTCACGTCGGGCCAGTGTGGTCAGAACCCAAGCTAGTACCTCAGCCACCCAGTCCATGGCCACAGTAGTGTCGGCAGCTACTGCAGGTGTGATAGGCTCCAAGGATCCACCCATCAGCACTGGCAGTGTGCCTGCACCAGCTGCCAAGGGGAAAGTCAAGGATGCACCACTAGCTGGCAAGGGCAAGGAGGCACCACCAGATGGCAAGGGCAAAGGCAAGGATGCACCACCAGATGGCAAGGGCAAGGATGCACCACCAACTGGCAAGGGCAAAGGGAAGGAGGCACCACCAGATGGCTACGAGGCACCACCAGATGGCAAGGGCAAGGAGGCACCACTAGCTTACAAGGGCAAGGGGAAAGGACAGGAGGCCTTGTGGTGGGGCTGATTCTGAGCCCCCATCACCAACCATGGCGGTTCAGCTGTCTGAGACAGCAGGGGAAGGGCTGGAGCCACCCCCCACCACTGCCAGAACCGCCATCAGCACCATCACCTGCACCGCTGCCAGCAGCAGCCCCAGTCGCAAGCCGTCCGAGGCTGCAGGGGAAGGGCTGGAGCCTCCCCCCACCACTGCCAGCACCGACACCAGCATCGCTGCCAGCAGCAGCAGCCCAAGTGGGCAGCCGTCCGAGGCTGCAGGGGAAGAGCTGGAGCCTTCCCCCACCACTGTCACCACCGACACCAGCACCGCTGCCAGCAGCAGCCCCAGTGGGCAGCCGTCCGGGGCTGCAGGGGACTTGAGAGACTGTGGCCTTCCACTCCCCAGGAGCAAACAGTGGGGAAACCACCCACTTGAGAGAATGTGGCTTTGCACTCCCCAGGACCAAGCAGTGGGCAAACCACCGACTTGAGAATCTGTGGCTTTGCACTCCACAGGACCAAGCAGTGGGCAAACCACCCACTTGAGAGACTGTGGCTTTGCTCTCCCCAGGACCAAACAGTGGGGAACCACCCATTTGAGAGACTGTGGCTTTGCACTCCCCAGGACATCGCACAGGGCATGTAGCCCCCTCCAGAACCAGTGGTGTTGTACCATCTTCCGGCTGAGGTGCCCCCTGTTCCCCGTCCCCCTGAGGTGCCTGTGTATTTTCTAGTTGATGCCCCTGTAGTGGTCTCTCCGTGTTGATGCAGGAATCAAGTGGGCCCTTGGCCTATGTGATGTGGCCCTGTGGCCCACAGACATTGTGGACTGGGCAGTGTCCCTCCATTTGTATATATGTATATACTGTTTTGATTTTTGAGGACGTATTTCTAGTATTTTATCTTATTACACTCACTTTAATCACTTCCTTTTGTCCTTGCATTATTCCTGAGGGGTTCGGGGTGAATATGTAATGTTATTGCATCTGGTTGTGTGTATGGTGTTGGGGGTGGGCGTGTTGTGTGTGTGTGTGTCACTCTCTTTTTCCTCCCCCCCTTCCTTGTGTGCTAGGCGGCAGTACTCACTGTGGTCATCTCTGCCACGTTGATATTCATGGTGTAGGAGGAGGTAGACAGGCATGGGGAACACCTGCAGTTCGGGCTCCATGGCATCGTGGTTCTTCCCTGAGTGTCCAGAGGTGAGTTGTTTCCCTTCTGTGTTCTGCTTCCGCCATGCTTTTGATGTCGTTAGTACCGCACAAGAAAAGGTGGCAGATAGGCCTGTTATAATACGGTGGGCGGTACCTTGTCTTCCGTCTGGTTTTTGGCACCGCCGTGGTCAACATTCAATTTGTTTTACCGCTGGCTTGTTGGCGGTATTACTGCCGCTTTATCACCGACCGCCAGGGTTGTAATGAGGGCCATGGTCTGTTGGGGAGCTCTTGTGCGATAAATATTATTTGCTTTGCTGTAATGCTACCCCCTCAAAGAGAGGCCGCGCTAAGGGTGGGATAGCCTGCTTGCTGTCCAATAGGCTTAACTGGCATTACAAATGTCTTAGAGATCCCAGCAATTTGTTCTTGGCTATAATCTTATACGGTGTTGGAGAAGGGTCTAATAGAGCTCTCTTGGCAGTGGTAAACTCCTATATCCCCCCCGGTGC
This sequence comes from Pleurodeles waltl, assembly GCF_031143425.1. Lineage (NCBI taxonomy): Eukaryota > Metazoa > Chordata > Amphibia > Caudata > Salamandridae > Pleurodeles > Pleurodeles waltl. The sequence goes on from NC_090447.1 coordinate 695,312,927, forward strand.
CTCTCATGATAGCATCTTAGCTAAAATATTTATTTTAATTAACAAGCTTTGTGATAGGGAGCCCACAGCTGGAATTATCATGGTTCAGGACTTAAATTGCATAATTTCTAATCCCGACCTTTCACAATTCTGGGATGAGGAAAAAGAGAAAACATATGGAATCCCCACTTGCATCTTTCCCCACAAAATAAGAACTGATAAGCATGGGAAACTTCTCCTTGAACACTTGAAGGTGAGCGACTGCATCATATAGAATGGTAGACCCCCCTCTGATTTGCCAGCTCCTTATACGCACAATTCTTAGCTATTCTAGATTATGTGGTAAACAGCTGTCAGACATTCTCCTTGGTAAGCAACATAAAAGTGATAGAGACAGCACTCAATGATCATAATGTTCTGGTAACATCTATTAACCTGAAGGTTCTCCCTGCTGATACCTGGAGCCTTGATGTGTCGAAATCATAGTTTAATGTGAAAACTGGTAGAATCCATTGGTCCTATGACAGAATTAAGGAGCTGGAAAGTTTCATAGAGATCATCTCAGACAACCTTGAAAATTGGGCAGGAAATGTCTTGGAGAAGTTCTCAGAATTTTTGCTGCAGCTACCTATGATCACCCGCCAGAAGGCCAAGAGTAAGCATATGGTAAAACCCGGCCCCCTACTCTTATTGAACAGAGAAATCAATACCCTTACTCGCAAGCAATTCAGGGATTACACCTTAGAAAGGCAAATTCAACTGGGCCAATTAAAAAGAAGAAGGAGGTGTTTAAGAGCACGTCTAAATAAATATTAAATTGACAGATTTTGGAGTAATTGAAGGCAAGCAGCTTTTAATGGTCAATCAAGGCGTTTCTGGTCATTGGTAGCAGATTGGTGTAGCTCAAGAATTTAGGGGGTCATTACGACCCCGGCAGTCAGAGTTAATATGGCGGTAAGTACTGGCAACAGGCTGGAGGTACTTACCGCTATATTACGACATTGGTGGGTTGGCTCCGACCGCCACAGCGGAAACAGCTGCCAGGCTGGAGATATCCATCTCCAGCCCGGCAGTCGTCATTGTTCCGCCTGCAGGGTTATGACCCCGCTTACTGCCATGGTTTTCGTGGCTTTCTTAACGCCACGAAAACCATGGCGGTAGGCACTATCCGTGACGGGGAATGCCTTCCCTGTCACTGATAGGAGTCTCCTCCCCTCCCTCTCCAGTTAGCCCCCCCAGACCCCTACATTAACCCCCCTTCACACACACATGCATACACACACCAATTCCCACATGTATCCAGGCATGCATACATCCATTCACACACACATCCGCACACACATACGTACATGCAGACACGCATTCACATAACACAACATACACTCACTCACAACTCCATACATGCACACACGCATTCAACACGCAACACGCAACACACACCCGCATCCACGCACACACAAACATTCACACACACCCGACCCCCCTCCCTCTGTTCAGGGGGTTCTCCGGCAGGAGACGGGACGGGGCTCTGCTGCCACCAGCAGCGTCCACCTGCAGAACACCGCCAGGTCATAATACGGCTGGCGGCGGTCTACTGGCGTGGGACTGCTGGTGGCAGCAGCGCCACCTTACTACCATCTGCCGGCATGGCCACAGCTGGATTTTCGCCATTCTTGTGGCGGAAATCGAGCTGTGATCATAATATGGCGGCCGGCTTTTTTCGTTGCTGGCTATTGGAAGAGATTTGGGCCCTCATTTTGAGAATGGCGGTAAAAACAGCCTACTGCCGCAGCAACGGCCGCCAAAAGACCGTTGCTGCAGCGGTAGGCGGTTTTTACCACCCGTCTCAAAATGAGGGCCTAAATCTCTTCCAATGGCCATCAACATATGTAGTCTCTACGCAGCCAATGGGATTATTATGGAGCTTCCTAAAGCTAATGATGACCCATTATAAACTTACCCCTCTTTTGAAAGAAATTGATGATGTTATTAGAGGCATGCGTAGTTTGGCAGCAATGGGTACAGATGAAATCCCTGTATCAGTTATAAAATATGATATCCTTACCTGCAGTAAAATCCTGTGCCAGGTCTTTCAGTGCTGCTATGAAAGTAGAAAAATTCCTCTGTCCTGGAAGGGCAGTGTTATTGTTCCTCTATATAAGAAAGGGGACTGCAACTGTCCCGGTAACTACTGCCAGATCGCTCTGCTCGACGCGGTTGGCAAAATATTTTTTTAATGTTTACTCGCTCAGAATAGTGACTGGGCAGAAAGGAACAAAATCATCCACCTGGAGCAATCTGGCTTCAGAGAAAAGCATGGACAAATTGATAACATCTTGGCCCTCCAGGTAATAAATGAGAAATAAGTCTCTTTGAGAGGGGATGGTGATTTATGCAGCCTTTATAAATTTTTGCACAACTTTTGACAAAGTAGATCTGGCCAAGCTGTGGGGTAAGCTCTCAAGATTAGGCATGCCAAGTATCCTTTTAGATCTGGTGAAAGCCCTCCATTTCTCCACCTGGTGTACGGTGTTGTTAGGGGGAGATAGAGGCTTATCCCATGAAATCCCTACCCAGAATAGTTTAAAACAGGGTTGTATGTTCGCCCCATTGCTGTTCTTATTGTTCATCTCTGATTTACTTACTCACTTAATTCGGAATGAGGGTTTTGCCCCCTCTATTGGGAGGAAGGCCAATATCCTGTTTGCCCTATGCTGCCGATATAATAATTCTGGATCGCACACCTTACAGCAAGTCGCAGAAGCCCACTTTTTAAAAACAAATTGCTCCAAAAGTAAAATCCTGTGTTTTCACAGTAAGAAAAGGTTTAAATATGACAGTTTCTGTTGGTCATTGGGAGCTCAGAAACTCGAAAGGGTAAACTCGTATACTTTTTTGGGTAAAATTGTTTGCGGGAACCTCAGCGACAAGGCGGACATAGAACATAACCAACACAAGGCCCTTTCCTAAGCTAATGGCTCAAATGCTCTTTATAGGGCAACCGGCAGGAGACATTTTAAACATCTCTTAGAGATATACCAGGCAAAGATACCTCCCTCTCTACTCTATGGCCTAGAGCATGTTGGAGTTTCTAAATGAGTTTTTTTAGATAAGCTAAAGGGCAGCGTTTTGGGGAATTTAACTTCCGCAAACTTGGCCCTCTAAGCAGCAACCTTAAGGCTTGAGATGGGCTTGCGAAGCGCATTCGTGCAAGGACTGGCCGGGGTTGTATGCTGGGTGGTTAGTTTGATTAATTGTGATGCTGATTCTCTGATGTCGTTGTTAAAAAAATAGATTTTGTCTGGCAGCAGGGCGAAATACACCATTGGCAGAAATTCTAAACATGCCACAGAGTTCCTACAGTTAGATTCTGCCTCCATTCTCACACTTTCTCTGTTAAAGCTAAAATCCATTAGGCAAGCAACCTGGTCTACAATCCTCTGCCTGGATAAGAAGGCTTGTGAACACAGGCAGGGTTTCCAATCTGTAACTGATACTATACTTTTGAAGGAAATGCAGCCCTATCTTAGCTGGAACCTGCCTCATGGGGTCAGACGTTTCTGACTTCCATTGCGACAGGGGCTGCTCCCTCTTAATACATTACGAGCTAGATGGTATGGATTTTCGTCTACCTGTAATTGTTATCAAACTGGCGATCAAGACTTGAATCATGTTGTTTTCATGTGTCCTGCCTTGCTTTTATTTCGTCATAGATGGTTATGTCATATCTGTCTTCAACTTTCCTTACGTACTGCATCAGAAGTATTGCAGGCCTTCTCTGCCCCCTCAAATGAAATGTTTTGCCATAGAATCTTTATCTTTTTCAAATACTTTTTAATTTTGTATTAATTTAATTATTGATTTACCCTGTAGAAATGGGGAATGTAAATTACACACAAAGGTTTGGGTTTTCTACTTTATGGTCTTCTTTTTATATGTTTGTTTTATGTGGATCTCCATGGGAGTTCCGTATCATAAATAAAAATAAACTTGAAACTTGAAACTTGGGAGACTAAGTTAGGCACAGGTGATGAGTGCACAAGCATTTCAGATATGCATGGCACAACAGCTTGACTCCTGGTGGTCACAGACTATTACAAGGTCCATACTGATATTCCCCATGCATCTGAATGCTGGGCAGCCTTCCTTTAAGACTATGGGGGTCATTTTGACCTCAGCGGTCTTTTTCCAAGACCGCCGAGGGACCGCCGTGCGGAAGACCGCCAGTGGTGGCGGTTTGCCGCTCGGCCTATTATGACTGTTGGCAGCTCTCCGTCCTTTTACGGACGGAGAGCCGCCAACAGCCATACTGGTGGGCGCCTGGGAATTGGAGGTTGCGCCACCTCCACCGCCACGCCAACAGAACCCCGCCCAGCGAATCACGTCCTGTGATTCGCTGTGGCGGTGTTCTGTTGGCTGTGTGGTGTCGGCAGAGCTGCCCCCATGGCTCCCGTCCCCTCCCGGAGGATCGTCGGACCAGGAAAGTCGATCGTCCGTGAGGGGAGGGGGGTGTTGTGTGCGTGCGTGGGGGTGTGCGTGTGTGTATGTAGAGGGGGTGTGTGAGTGCGTGTATGCTTGCGGGGGTGTTGCGTGTTATGGGAATGAGTGCGTGTATGTCTGTGGGTATGTCTGTATGGATGTGTGCATGTATGTTTCTATGTGGGTGTGCGTGTCTGACTGTGTGTGTGGATGTAGGCATGTATGTCGGTGTGTGTGTTGGTGGTGCCAGCATGCGTGTCGTGTGTGTGTGTGAGTTCTGTGATGTTTGGGGTCGGGGTGGGAAGGGGGGCCCTGCCACCTTTGGGGGGTGGCAGGGGTGGTGGTGGGTGTAGGGGAGGGAGTTGGGGTGGGGGTGGGGGAGACCCCTGTCAGTGCCAGGGAAGGAATTCCCTGGCACTGATAGTGCTTACCGCCATGGATTTCATGGCGGTTCCAACCGCAGGAAATCCACGGCGGTAAGCCGGGTCAAAATACCGCTGGTGGTATAGTGACGGCCGCCGGGCTGGAGACCCAGGCGTGGCCTGGCGGGCGGAACGGAGAACCGGCGGTTGACCATGGCGGTAACCGCCACGGTCATAATACAAAAAAAAAAGACCGCCAACCTGTTGGCGGCCTTTCCGCCGCTTCTCCGCCTTCCGCCAGGGTCATAATGACCCCCTATGTGCCAACTTTCTAGCAGCTCCTTTAGGGATCTCCAGCTGACTTTCAGCAGTCTTCCTAAATGTTGCAAGGGTCAGATTTTCAAGCCTGTTAGAGTCTTAGGGTCTGCTCCACCTATTGCTCAGTCGACCAAGGTGTTGCAGTTTTTGGCAGAAGGTGTTTTGTAACCAGAAGCATAAGAGTATTTGGTCATGGTCGGATCTCCACAGTAGTTTGCAAGCCTTTCTTTCACATCCTTTTCAGCAAGTTGCTTCCTAGAATTTTTCCTTGGAATCCTTTGGCACCAAGTTGTTGGCAACATGTGCATACTATCTCTCATATTCTGGCCTTCTATTCTGGACATTTGCAGTAAAAATGCTTAGAAATCTAGCACATTTCTCTGGTATCGAAATGTAGTAGTTTATGCATGTTGTTATTTGATTCCTTCTTTCCTATTATTGATGAATTCCACCATATTAGGAGAATATCATATTCCTATTTCTCTACTCAACTTACTTTGGGACACAAAAGGGATTGGTGGAATTTTCAATTCTATTGAGGACATGGTTTATGGTTTATGCTTCTCTTTCTTTTATGCTAATTCCACAGCAGTCAATAACAAAGCAGTAATAAAAAAAAAAAAATCCTACGATTATCAAAAGAACCACATCCCCTATACAGCACTCACAGTGGACATCAGCTCACAAAACCTGAGACACCATCTTAGGTCCCCTTTCTTCGCAGAAAAATAACAGTTTATATCATCAAAGTCTGAGAACAGTTCTACCACATTCAGAAGGTCAAACATTCCTCCTATTGGGGGGAATCAAGCCACTTCTGATGCCTTCTGGAATACCATCTTCTGGCTATTCTTGTTTCTGATCTGAAACTGAAACAGAAAATTAATGATAACCTCCATGTCTCATAAGCACATCAACAGTACAGGGTGGAAAAAAGGAAACTATACATCAACACAAGCACCCTAAAACATATATACTGTTCAATGAACAGTTCAATAGCAGTTCATTACATGTATTATTTGGGTGGGATAATCCTCTTCTATGTGTCCTTATTAGAACTGAAAATTATTGACGCAAATGCTAAAAGTTATTTCATTCTGTTTCAGGACAAGGGACTCAGATTATGCTTATTCAAAGTTTAGATGCCACTACAAAGGTACATTAACAATTGGTTTGTAGTAAAACACCCTGAAAATGTCCTCTAACATGGAACCTAGAGAATATGATTTGGAGGCCAGGATTCCTCTGGCAGAATTGGCACAAAACATTTTAATATTTATGCTTTTCTATGCCATAAGCCACCTTACCCATATTGATAAGGTCACTGACAAAACAGGCTGAAAAAAGCTATAAGAAATTTCCCATTAAGATCAGCACAATACTCCTCAGAGCATTTTTCATAAGACTTTAAACACTTAACCACACATAGCTTGGCGTTATATGGAAAAGCAGGATACAAAATACATCTTGAAAAAGTTTTAGTACGTTTAGAAATGGAAAAAGATACCCCTTTCAGGGAGTATACTTTACCTGCTAATTCCATAACATTAGACACCCTTCTGCAGGATACTCAGCACAAAAGCATTGTCAACTTAGTTGAAAGTTGTCTACAGGATAAGTATTGATTGTCTAGTCATTAGTCTGTGAATCGTAGAACAATATTCACATCCCACAATTGAGTATACTGATGCATAGGAGAATTAGACGTAATTCATTTAATCAACTTACATACCAATGGATGCCTACCAAATGGCTTACCATCTATTGGTTTAAGTCCTGCTGAGATAGCATATCAAAAATTGTTTAAGTGCCTATAAACAAGCCCATCTGCCACTTACTGAGAAAGGATACTAATGATACCAGCTAATGGTGCCTCTGTGGAATCTCTTTGCTGTTCATAGCACCAATGTACTCAAGATCTCCATATTGAGACATTGTTTGTGGGAAGAAACTGCTCTGGATTGTTTAATGTGGAAAGCAGCTTTGCTAGAAATGTCTGGCACCTGGCAACGTTCCCCAAAACTTTCCAGTCAATTAGCGCTATCTGACTCTGCATCACTAATAGATGTAACAACCCTAGCGGGCTTCAATATCTCCAGAAATGCAGGTAGTGCCACTTGGAAGTCCACTGAAATCTCTAGCAGCACTGGCAACCAAGACTGTGCTCTCCAGACTGGAATCACCAGTACTAGACTCACTTCCTGCCTTCTCGTTTGAGCCACTTCTAATGGAATTATGACAAAATGCAACAGACTAGGAAACACAGGTTGAATGGAGGACACCAAGAGGCCTACTAACCCTGCCACCACTTTCAAGGAAACCGTCTGCTTGCTCATGGCTAACTTCAGCTCCTTCTTGATGTTGTTTATCTTTTCCTTGGGCAACATCAGCTGTGCTTTGACCAAGTCCTGAAAGCCTAAAAACTCCATCAAGTGAGTAGGTGTTAGAATCGACTTCTCGTTGATGAAAGATTCCAGCTCCTGTAACAGCTGTATCAACCACGTTTGATGCTGCATCAGCTGTGTTTTAGACTGCACCATAATGATGAGGCCATCCAAATAGGCTTATCAGTTTCATGCCTTTCACTCTCACTGCTCCATCTCCAGCCTCATGATCTTGGTGACGGCCCAAGAGAAGGAAAGAAAGAAGGGCAGCACTAAGAATTCATACCAGGATCCTCTTCACTGAAGTTGGAAACGCCTGTGAGGAGCTAAAATGGGAATCGACACGTAGGCGTTCTTGAAGTCCAAATATACCATCCAATTCTTTTCCTGCAAAAGATCCGTCAAAACATGGATGCTCTCCATCTTGAAATGTCTGTACAGTAACCATTGCTGAAGCCCCTGGCCATGTAAATGCGCGTGAAATTGCTTTCTTGGACAAGAGATGCTGAATTTTTGCATCTATTAAAGTTGCTTTGTTTTGGGGAAAAAACACAGCTGGTTTGGAACTCTGGGTTGAAATGGGTTTTGATAAAACACCAACCTAAAGCCCTGCACAGCATTGAATCTCCAAGTGTTCTGTGTTAGAGTCCTCCAGTTGTGGAGAAACAACTTCACTCTTCCACCCAGAAATAACTCTTACATACAGATCCTGTGGTTGAATTTGTTTGGAAAGCCAATTGGCAGCCATTTCTGAAGTTACCTGGTGTCAATGACGTTCCCCAGCTCTCCTGAGCTCAAGTCGACTGAGGTTTCACCCCTCCTGGAATTCATGACAGTGCCTGCAGCCTCGGACCACAAGACCCCCACTGATGCCAAAAGACTCCCTGCATCTGCCCCCCTTGCACCCTGGTGAAGAGGACCAAAGCTTTACCAACATTCCCGAACACCCCATGTTTGCAAACTACCTTTTGGTTGTCCCTGACTGCCCCCCAGCCAGAGCCTGCAGCTCAAATCCACGGAGACCAATGCCCATTGAAATTCACTGGGCGCACCAGTGCCGCCCAGGGTGATATGTTGGTGTGCTCCTGACCCTTGCCTAGTACTCACCTTAAATCTACAAGATTGGCCCTGTGAGTCGTCGTAAAGTGCTTATTTGCTGAATGTGTTTTCCTTACATAGGCAAACTTTGAAGAACTCTGAAATTGCCCTGTGTCGATTTTGCAAGTGAAAAGTATTTATGCTTAAAAACGTACTTACCTTATAACAAAGTTCTTAGGTTCAAAATAAATATAAAAAGAAGAGTTATTTTTCTTTTAATTGGGCTTCGATTTATTCTTTGAGTGAGTGCCTCATTTATTGCCCCTGTGAGTAAACAAATGCTTAGCACTACCCTCTGATAAGCCTACCTGCTCACCCACAGTACTATAAAATTGAGCATTAGTCCTATGTACTTTTGCCTCTGCAAAGCAATTTGGAGATCCACTGGACTCTGTATGGTGTATTTGTTCTTAGTGCACCATTTAGAGAGCCAGCTTCCTACAGGTGTTAACAAACTATTCACGTCCTTGACAAACGTGTCCCCGAACAGGCAGCCGTCTGCTATGGGGCCAGCCTCCACCAAGGTCAGGTCTACCAGTTTGGGCTCTATCTTCATCAAGATCTGAGAAGGCAGACTGCCCGTTGTTAGCAACATCACAAAATAAAAAGATGGACTGAGTGTTGAAACTTTTCAAACACTCAGCCCCAGTCACAGATCTGGGTTTAATCTATTGTTATTTTACTTGCCACGTCACCGCAGTTTGGACCCAGCTATATGCAAATCAGTCTTGACCCTCCTCCCTATGGGAACAGCCCAGCCTGAACTACCAAGCCAGGTCTTCCCTGGAATGGAAACAAGCATCTTGGGACCGGTTTCAGGGTATCACCCCATATCAGCCAGGCTAGCTTGAATCCAGTAGCACAGGGAGAAACTGACCCACGTCTGGGCATACCCTAGCCACTTAGGGTAAAAATAGCAACATCTCAAAATAAAATGATGGACTTAGTGTTGAAACTTTTCAAACACTCACCCCCAGTCACAGATCTGGGTTTAATCCATGGTTATTTTGCTCGCCACATCACCCTAGTTCGGACTCAGCTATATGCAAATCAGTCTTGACCTTGCTCCCTATGGGAAAAGTCCAGTACGAAATGCCAAGGCAGGTCCTCCCTGGACTCAAAACAATCATCCTGGGACCGGTTTCGCGGTATCACCCCTAATCAGCCGGCTAGGTTGAATTTCTGACCCTGTTTTTGCTGGTTTTAGGACTCTGTGCACTTTACCACTGCTGACCAGTGCCAAAGTGCTTGTGCTCTCTCCCCTAAACATGGTAACATTGGTTCCTACCCATTGGCATATTTAATTTACTTGTAAGTCCCTAGTAAAAGTTCACTAAAGGTGCCCAGGGCCTGTAAATTAAATGCTACTAGTGGGCCTGCAGCACTGGTTGTGCCACCCACATAAGTCGCTCACTTAACCGTGTCTCATGCCTGCCATTGCAAGGTCTGTGTGTGCAGTTTCTGTCACTTCGACTTGGCAGTAATACTACTTGCCAAGCTTTCAAACTCCCCTTTTTCTATGTATGACACCCCTAAGTTAGGCCCTAGGCAACCCTTAGGGCAGGGTGCTATGTAAGTAAAATGCAGGACATGTGTTTTACATGTCCTGGTAGTGGAAGACTTACACATTTGTTTTCCACTGCTGTGATGTCTGCTCCTCTCATAGGCCAGCATTATAACTGCCCCTTTATACTTTTAAGTGGTAGATTCTAAACTGAAAGTAGTAGTCCTGTCATGTTTAGTACGACCGGAATGGTGATACAAAATCCTGCTTACTGGTGAAGTTGGATTTAATATTACTATTTTAGAAATGCCACTTTTAGAAAGTGGGCATATCTCTGCACTTACTGCCATCTGTGTCGTACATCTTGTCTCCAATCCATGTCTGGGCTGTGCTGGTTGAGAGCTCCCCTTGTGCCTTCCACCCAGACAATCATAAACACAGGACAATCATTCTCATCTGCATACATCTGCATACTGAATCGGTCTCCCTGGGCATGAAGCATGGAGGTGTTCTCTCTTCCACTTCAAAGGCCAGTGGCCTGCCCTCACACAAAGGACTGATAACCCCCCACTGGGATCCTGGCAGACATGAATAGGCTGAAAGGGGAACTTGTGCACTTCAAAACCACTCTTTGAAGTTTCCCCTACTTCAAAGGCATTTTGTGATACATATATTGGGTCTCTGACCCAATCAAATAAGACACTTCTGGATCTACACCTGGACTCTGTCAGAGGGACTGCCTAGCTGCCCAAAGGACTCAACTAGACTGCTTTGCTGGGAAGGACTGCTGCCCTGCTTGTTGCCCTACTGCCTGCTGGCATCTGACTCTGATGGAAGGACTCTGCATTCCCCACAAGAGCTCCCCAAGGGCTTGGATTGAGCTTACCTCCTGTTCTGAAGTCTCAGAGCCACAAAGACTTCACAGAAAAGAAGAAAACGCCTGCAGAAATCAACGAGGTGCCTACCTCCTGTCTGGAAATTCACCAGATCACCTACCGGATTGAAGAGGCGCATGCTCCTTCTACCAGCACGTCAAGGATTTTTAACAAATATCTCTGCATAGCAGTGAGGGACCAAGGCTGTGCTCCTGGAAATCAACGCATCCCCTTGCAGCATGGAAAGAAACAATGTATCGTCTGTGCAGCACCGGAAAATCCGATGCATCGCCTTCTTTTTCAACGCATCTCCTCCTCTGCAGCCCCATGCGTCGATATTTTTGACGCATCCTAAGTACTGTGTGTTACAAGGATACAACCATTGATTCCTAACGATTGAGACTCTTTTAAATCTTTAAAAAGAGATATTTTGATTTGTGCATACTGGATTTTTGTCATTTGGATCTAATTTTATTCAGATAAATATTATCTATTTTTCTAAATTGGTATGGAGTACATTTTGTGGTGTGTTCACTGTGTTACTGTATGAGGTATTGCACACATTCTTTACACATTGCCTTCTAAGTTAAGCCTCCTTGCTCTGTGCCAAGCTACCAGAGGGTGAGCATAGGATAATTTGGATTGTGTTGTGACTTACCTTGACTAGGATTGTGGTCCCTACTTGGTGCTCACTGTGCCACTGGATTCAAGCTAACCTTGCTGATGAAGGGTGGTACCCTCAAACCGGTCTCAGAATGCAAGTTTCCAGTCCAGGAAGAACCTGGCCTGGCAGTTCGAGCTGGACTGTTCCCATGGGGAATAGGGTGAAGACTGATTTGCATATGACTGGGTGTAATCTGGGGTGGCATGGTGAGCAAAAGAACGATGTCTTAAACCCAGATTTGTGACTGGGGTGAATGTTTGAAAGGGTTCAGCACACCGTCCATCATCCTTTTGTGCTGGTAAAGTCACACTGAGTGGGAAGGGTATGCCCAGACGTGGGTCCCATGCTCACTGTGCCAATGGACTCAAGCCAGCCTGGCTGATGAAGGTTGATACCCTGAATCCTGTCTCAGGATGCTTGTTTCTGGTCCAGGAAGGACCTGGCCTTGCAGTTCAGGCCAGACTGTTCCCATGGGGAACAGGGTCAAGAATGATTTGCATATTACTTGGTCCAAACTGGGGTGGCGTGGTGAGCAATAAAACGATGGATTAAACCCAGAATTGTGACTGGGGTGAGTGAAAAATTTCAGCACTATCCATCATCCTTTTGTGCTGTTAGTCTGCTCGCTGTTACCACCCAGCTAGCTCTGCTGGGTCAATGCTCATCCTGCATTCTTTAGCTACCAGTGTGAGCTCCAAATTTTTGGCAGGGGACGTATGATATCCATTAACTTATCCTGGCACTCACAGTATGTGCAGTCAATACCCTTTTTAGAGTCCTTTGCATATTTCTTCAGGAATTTAATAACACTGGTGTCAATGTCTGGTGTCTCAGCCACCTTTCCGGCAAGTCATTCCTGAGGAATTCCAACAGTTAGAGTTTCTGATCTTGTCAATCACTACGGTGGAGGAACCTGGATAGTCCATCAGTACTGGAGTGGTCAGACCCAGGATGGTGTTCCAACGTAAGGTCTGTACCCTGTAGGGAAATGCCTCACCTAAACACTTTGGGATTTTCACTCCTCATCTGCATGATCCATCTAAGGGGCTGGGGTCAGTCTGACCTCAGAGGTGAATCCATACAAGTATAGGTCATCTTTGTCAGTGCCCTCACCACAGCACAGCCTTATCTCTCAAGAGCACTCCACTTCTGTTCCCTGTGGTGCTCTCTCCTACATAAGAAGGCTACAGGTTGGTGTATGCCCTCCTCATTTAACTGTGATATTACAGCCCCTATGCCATGCTCTGAAGTATCTGCACTATAAACTCTTTGGAGAAGTGAGAGGCCTTGAGTATTAGTGCTGTAAACAAGCCCTTCTTGAGGGTTTCAGAAGCTTTCTGACAAACTTCTTCCCAGTTCACCTTCTTGGGCTGCTTGTTGGAAGACAGCTCAGTCAAGGGGGCAGCAATGGTGTCATATCCCTTAACATAATTCCTATACTAACCAGGGAGGCACAGAGAGGCCTTCACCTCAGTCTTGGTTTTAAGGGGTTCCCAGGCCAGTATAGTCTCAATCTTGACTTGGTAGTGCTGCACCTTGCCCCCACACAACAGGTGTCCCAGATAAACCCAGATCCATGACCTATCTGGCTCTTGCTGGCCTTGATAGTCAGGCCTGTCATTTGCAAAGCATGAAGCAACTCATTGAGGAGACACAGGTGATCCTCCCAGCTGGAGGTGAAGACAGCTATGTAATTCAGGTAGGCAGCACTAAGGGGGTCATTACAACATTGGCGGTAAACGCTGCTTACCGCCGTGCAGAAGACCGCCAATACACCGCCGCGGCCGCGGAAATCCGCCACAGCTATTATGACCCACATCTCAGAATCCGCCGAAATACAGACACCCACACAAGTCCGCCACACCAAAGGTCAGTGATAACCTGGCGAAAACAAAACCTCCACCGTCACACCAACAGAAACACACCCATGCTATCACGACCCACGAATCCACGCGGCGGTCTTTCAACCGCGGTATTCCATTGGCGGTACACACCTCCGCGCTCAAAATACACACACATCTCCAAAACACCGCCACATTGGACAATTCAAAATACACACACCTGATACACATACACACACCACTCCCACACAATCAATATTATATAAAACACACACCCACATCACCCACAAACCCCTACGACCAAAAACTGTAGACGAAGGCCAGAGAGACAGCACAGCATAGACAACCCCACCACACAGAGGCACATAACACCATCACCCACACAACATCCACGCACAAAACACCACACACCACTACACATCACCACACTCATCACCACATACACCACCCCGTGGCACGGCAAAGACACCCCCAGGTTCTCCGAGGAGGAGCTCAGGGTCATGGTGGAGGAAATCGTACGGGTAGAGCCACAGCTATTTGGATCACAGGTGCAGCACACCTCCATAGCTAGGAAGATGGAGCTATGGCGAAGAATAGTCGACAGGGTCAACGTAGTGGGACAGCACCCAAGAAATCGGGAGGACAATAGGAAGAGGTGGAACGACCTACGGGGGAAGGTGCGTTCCATGGTCTCCAGACACAAAATCGCGGTACAGCGGACTGGCGGCGGACCCCCACCTCCTCCCCCACAACTAACAACATGGGAGGTGCAGGTCTTGACCATTATGCGTCCTGGGGGCCTCGGAGGAGTCGGTGGAGGAATGGACTCTGGTAAGTCAAATCTTAACTATCATATGCCCCACCCTACCTGCATGCTATCACAGACCCCCACCCTCACCCCCTCCCCTATCACTCCAACTCCCCACTAATGTACTAATAACACAAACCACCCATCCCAACACCAAGCCCTGCATGACACAACAAAGCATGGACACCCCTCACTAAAGCATGCCCACTGCACATACCCATAACACCCCCCCAACCATCATCACACAAGCCCCCACACAGGAATGCTAGCACTGCTCACCCACCCATTGCACACCATGACACACACAGATGCAATAATCATGCTTTTACACCCCTGCAGGACCACTATCCAACGTCACCAGACAGGAGGGTCCAGACATCTCTACCCCACCCACAGAAGAGGCCCACAGTGATGACAGCAGCTCTGGCCAACTGGATCCAGATGACCAGCCCGGACCATCGTGGGCCTTGGGACAGTTGGTTCCCCTCGCACAGGCACAGCCCAACACAGACCTTCCACCCTCTGGAAACACCAGCACAGCACCCACCCAGCGGGCCCATACCTCCGTACCCAGGACACGTCAATCAGCTATGTGTCCACCACTACAGGGAACCCAGGATAAGCCACCACCCCAACAACAACAGGGACCTGGGACAGTGGTAGTGGGCACACACGGTCCAGGGGACGGAGGCACAGGAAGACAGGGGAACTGGGAGGGCTGCTGTGCGACAGGGGGCAGACAGGCCAAGGGAACCCACTCTCCACGAGGCCCTCTCCTACATCATGGGAGCATACCACCACTCCCAGGAGACGATGGCTACGGTCCTGGCCAAGTTTCAGGAGACCCAGCTCCTGCAGGAGGACCAGTATTTGGGGTTCAGGGAGGAACTCAGAACCATCAGCTCCGCCCTGGGCACCATCGTAGGGGTGCTGAAGGACATACAGAACACCATGAGGGACACCGTGGCACTCCAAGGGGCCCCTGACACTAGCATGGACGATGAACTGCCCACCACCTCCGCCGGCGCTAGTGGACAGGACGGCCCGGCACAGGACCACCACACCAGCACCCCACCCCCTGCAGACGGAGAACCACCCCGCAAGCGGTCCCTGAGACCCAGGAACAGGACAGAGCACGATGCCAAGACCCCCGCCAAGAAATGAGACCACCCTGATGGTCATCCCACTGTCCCACTTTGTAACCCTGTCCATACTGGAACTGCCCCAGCTCCACTTCCTATGCCCATATGGGAAGTGCACCTGTGAGACTAATAGACTGGACTCTGCCATGGACATTCCTCCACCATCACCCCTCACCATTTTACCACCCCCTCCAATAATTAGCAGTTCAATAAACACCCTTGAAGCACAAAACAATCTGGAGTCAGTCTGTGATTTAGAAAATGTGTATTAGCTATGACAGTGACAAAATCCGTACTCAAATGTAATGTTAACATACCTATGTCACACATCACAAGTCCATGAAGAATGCAAGCAGATGACACACGTTGGTAATCACACCTGTGAAACCGTAATGGAAATGTACAACTCAGTGGCACCTATGATGTTAGGGATATGCCCAAGGGCATAGAAGTCACCTTTAACAGTAGCCAAATCCTCCACCTGAGGGAAAACGATGTAGCTCCTCATGTGTTTCAGCAGGGCAGACAACACTCTGGACAAAACGTTGGAAAACATAGGCTGGGACATCCCTGATGCCATGGCCACTGTTGTTTGAAATGACCCACTTGCAAGGAAATGGAGCACTGATAGCACCTGCACTTGAGGGGGGGTTCCTGTGGGATGGCGGATTGCTGACATCAGGTCAGGTTCCAACTGGGTACACAGTTCCTGGATTGTGGCACGGTCAAACCTGTAGGTGATGATTAAATGTCGCTCCTCCATTGTCAACAGGTCCACCAGCGGTCGGTACACTGGAGGATTCCGCCATCTCCTCACATGTCCCAGCTGACGGTGCCTAGGAAGGACAACAGCGACCACAGAGCCAAACAACTCAGAGGTATGTACCCACAGCTACACAGAACATGAAACATAATCCAAAAAGTTAGGGTAGGACATGGAGGGAAGGGACAGGAAAATGGGGGAATAAAATGGAAAGGAAAGGATCAAGGGAAGCAAGGGAAATGGAAAGAATAGGAAGAGGGGAACAAGGAGAAAAGAGAATTCAAGAGAGTGCTCAGTTGGGTAACAGAAAGAGAAAAGAAATGAAACAGGGCTGGGGGGGAGAAAAAAATAAATAGTAAATGGCTAGATTTCGAATTGCCTCAATTAATATATGTGGACTAAATGACCCTCGTAAAAGAAGGAGAGTGGTCGAAGAATTAAAGACTTTTAAGGCAGATATTTATTGTCTACAGGAGACACATGTGGAATATAAAAATTCTGGAATTCTTGCTTCGCTTGGGTTGAAAGTGATCGCCCGGTCAGAACAAGAGGTTAGAACTAAAGGGGTGGCAATATTAGATCGGACTAACAAATTAAATTTCACCAGACAGAAGGCGGATAGGGGTGGGAGATGGGTAATTGTAGAGTGCAGTTATGGCCATAGCAGTTTTACACTATGTTCTTTATATGGGGCAGTTACGGACGACCCAGCAGTTTTAGATACCCTTGCTATCGAGCTAACAGGATGGGCCCCTCCCTATATTTTATGTGGTGACTTTAACTTCAATGGCTCTTGGGAGGGACTACAGGATTTACTGGCACCCACATCTAAGAAATATCAGGGACGTAAACCTCGGGTATATAAGGCAATGGTCGCCATTCAGAAAGAAGTAGGATTAGTGGACGCTTGGGTGAGACTATGTAAGCCAGACCCGGGGTATACTTATTATTCAGCCCCCCATATGAAATTAGCACGACTTGATTATTTTCTGATATCACCTGTACTATTAAAGCAGGGTAGGATGGAGTTATATCCAAGGGCTATATCAGATCATAATCCCCTGGTTTTCGATTTGGGATTGGATGGGCTCGAATCAAAAGTCAGGAGATGGACATTTGAAAGAGGACTCCTTAAGGACCCGGAATATTGTGAATACATGAGAAAATGGATAGTAGAATTCTTAAGGTTCAACCAGGGATCAGCTCCAGTAGAGATAGTCTGGGATACCTTAAAAGCAGGAATTCGAGGGGAAACTTTAAGTTTTAGTTTCAGAAGGCAGAAAAACTCCCAAGACAGAATGAAAGATTTCCAAACAAAACTGAGGGTGGCAGAAAGACAATTGATTATAGCTATAGAAACTGGGGTAGGTGTAAAGAGGGCTCAGGAAGAAGTCGCTATAGTTAAAGCAGCAATGAATGAGGCTATGTCTCAAAGAATAGCGGAAAAATATTTAGTGCAGCGCTTACAAAGATATGAGTATGGAGAAAAATGTGGGCGCTTGCTAGCAATAAGGGCAAGTCAGAAGATAGCATCTGGGGTCATTAGAGAGATCAGAGATTGGCAAGGACAGATAGTATCTGAAGTGGATGGAATTAGGAAGGTATTTCACAGATACTATACGGAACTATATAATGATACATCGGAGTATCTGGAGGGAGAAATGGTGGAATTTTTATACCCCATAAAGGTAGATAAGTTATCTGGGAGGGACAACCTCTGTATGGGAGAACAGATAGACATTTCAGAAATTGACAAGGCAATGAGTAATCTTGCCTCTGGAAAAGCCACAGGCCCTGACTCGATTCCCTTAGAGTTTTATAAAACTTTTAAAATATTATTACTCCCGGTAATGATACAGTTATTTATCCAGGTACAGAGTGGAGGTGAAACCCCCCCCATCATGGGATCTGGCTAACATGGTAATGTTTTTAAAAAAAGGGAAACCGCCATTAAATCCAGCCTCATATCGGCCAATCACATTAATTAACAGCAATGTCAAAATATATTCAAGAATATTGGCCGCTCGATTATCTTTGGTGATTAGGAAGCTAGTTTCCCCTAGGCAGCATGGGTTTGTTCCGGGAAGGGATACTACCGATCATATTCGAAGAGTCCTCGCACTTTTCGATGCTACGGAAGTAGCAGAGACACCTATGGCAGTCGCATTATTAGATGCAGAGAAGGCGTTTAACCGGGTCAACTGGAACTACCTGTGGTATGTAATGGAGTATTATGGGCTAGGGAATAAATTTATTGTAGCAGTAAAGGCACTATATAAATCACCAGCAGTGAAAATACAACTAATGGGAGGACAATCTGAGAGTATCCAGGTTAGGAGAGGCACTAGGCAGGGATGCCCATGTTCCCCACTTCTGTTTGCTTTATATATAGATCCCTTGCTTAGGCAGCTGGAAGAGAACTGCAAGATTCCGCCGATTCGCAGGCAGGGATGGGATACAAAAGTTCTAGCATATGCAGATGATATAGCTATATTAACTCCCACCCCTGATTCAGCATTGAGAGAAGTAGAAGAGGTGACGATGAAATTTGGAAGATTCTCAGGGTACCTGCTAAATAGAGCTAAAACGCAGTTACTGGCTAATCAATATACAAGTACCCAGGATACGCGGAGGGTGGACCATGCAGTATATCTGGGTATAAATATTACACCAAAAGTTGGAGAAATTGTTAGTCTGAACCTGGATCCCATACTTTTGAAAGCCAGAAGAGATATGTGTAGATGGAATAACTTACACCTGACTATTATGGGGAGGTGTAACATGGTGAAAATGATTTTCCTCCTTAAGTTGTTGTATCTGTTTCACGCTATACCACTGAGTTTCACAAATTTAAGATTTAAGGAGATAGATAGATTGGTTATGAGATTTATCTGGGCTTATGGTAAGTGCAGGAGAGCAAGTAAATTTATGTCTCTTCCTCGAGAAAGAGGGGGGTGGTCCCTACCAAATATAAAACTATATCAAATGGCTGCAGCTTTCAAGTATTTGCGTCCATTATGGGTTCCTGAGAGAGAGGGGACCACGGAAGAAGACTGCCCTAATATATATGAGTTGCAGATAGGAGCAGCAGCCAATGGGTGTCTGGTAACATTTCATGAGCCCGGATATTATAAGAAAACCCGATTTAAGGTAATGGAAGCAGCCTATAAGTGTTGGCAACTATGGCACAAAAAGAAAGGACTTGGCAGATATAATTACTACACTATGATTGAGAAGAATCCATTGCTCCCCGAAATATTTAAAGAAAGGTGTATGGCAAGATGGGCCTCCTTAGGTATAGTGAGATTAGGAATTTTTTTCGATAATTTGGGGGTCAAGTCGTTTGGGGATCTACAGGAGCAGTATGGCTTAGAGCGAAAGGACTTCTTTAAATATTTACAGATACAAGATTTTCTTATACGAAAAACAGGGGGCGTGCAGGGATTTAGAAGTAATCAACTGCTGAGTGATATCCTGGCTAACCCCAATATAGCAATTAGATCGATTTATGCGTTACTGCTGGCAGAACAGCCTGATGATTTAGACAAGAACAAAGAGAAGTGGGGAAAGAAGTTAGTGGACGGGAGTGATAATTTTATAAGGTCACTAGAGCTGGGATACACTATCTTACTTTCCTCGTCCCTGCAAGCACAACATTATAAAACCATATTCGATCTGTATCATACCCCAGCTCATCGTGTCAAATGGGGGAGTCTGTCAGGAAAAAATTGTCCAAGATGTGGGATGCATGGAATCGATATTGTACACATGATGGCTACATGTGGGGAACTAGTGACTTTGAGGGAGGGTATTCAAGTTGTTTTGAAAGGGGTTCTGGGATATGATCTGGTCCTTACCCCAGAGATTATGGTTTTGGGAGTCCCATGTGCGGCAGGGGCAGTGACGGAACTAGGACCATCACGGGGAGAGTGATGCACTCTGGGCACCAGTCCCCCTCCAGAACCAGTGGAGAACAGCATCCACTACCTCAGTCCTTAACAGGATGAAGCACTCTGGGCACCAGTCCCCCTCAACCATTGGAGACTGTTATCGACTTGAGAGACTGTGGCTTTGCACTCCCCAGGATTGAACAGTGGGCAAGCCACCCACTGTAGAGACTTGAGAGACTGTGGCTTTGCACTCCCTAGGATGGTACAGTGGGCAACCTACCCACTGTAGAGGCTTGAGAGACTGTGGCTTTGCACTCCCCAGGATGGTACAGTGGGCAACCCACCCACTGTAGAGACTTGAGAGACTGTGGGTTTGCACTCCCCAGGATGGTACAGTGGGCAACCCACCCACTGTAGAGACTTGTGAGACTGTGGCTTTGCACTCCCAGGGTGGTACAGTGGGCAAACCACCCACTGTAGAGACTTGAGAGACTGTGGCTTTGCACTCCCCAGGATGGTACAGTGGGCAACCCACCCACTGTAGAGACTTGAGAGACTGTGGCTTTGCACTCCCCAGGATGGTACAGTGGGCAACCCACCCACTGTAGAGACTTGAGAGACTGTGGCTTTGCACTCCCCAGGATGGTACAGTGGGCAACCCACCCACTGTAGAGACTTGAGAGACTGTGGCTTTGCACTCCCCAGGATGGTAAAGTGGGCAACCCACCCACTGTAGAGACTTGAGAGACTGTGGCTTTGCACTCCCCAGGATGGTACAGTGGGTAACCCACCTACTGTAGAGACTTGAGAGACTGTGGCTTTGCACTCCCCAGGATGGTACAGTAGGCAACCCACCCACTGTACAGGCTTGAGAGACTGTGGCTTTGGACTCCCCAGGATGGTACAGTGGGCAAACCACCCACTGTAGAGACTTGAGAGACTGTGGCTTTGCACTCCCCAGGATACATCAATGGGCATGGAGCCCCCTTGTGGATCTGGCGTGGTGCTCTCATCCGGCTGAGGTGCCCCCCCTTCCCTTCCCCCTGAGGTGCCTGTTGTATTTCGATCTGATGCCCCTGCAGTGTTCTCTCCGTTTTGCTCAGGTATCGTGTGTGGACCTCGCCCATGCATTTTGGGCCCAGTGGTCCACGGACATTGATTGGTGCATACCTGCACTACTAATCGTGAGACTGTGGCTTTGCACTCCCCAGGATGGTACAGTAGGCAACCCACCCACTGTACAGACTTGAGAGACTGTGGCTTTGGACTCCCCAGGATGGTACAGTGGGCAAACCACCCACTGTAGAGACTTGAGAGACTGTGGCTTTGCACTCCCCAGGATACATCAATGGGCATGGAGCCCCCTTGTGGATCTGGCGTGGTGCTTTTCATCCGGCTGAGGTGCCCCCCTTCCCTTCCCCCTGAGGTGCCTGTTGTATTTCGATCTGATGCCCCTGCAGTGTTCTCTCCGTTTTGCTCAGGTATCGTGTGTGGGCCTCGCCCATGCATTTTGGGCCCAGTGGTCCACGGACATTGATTGGTGCATACCTGCACTACTAATCGTGATGTATATTTTGTTGAATGTGAAATTATATCTGTATATATTTGCTTACTGTATTTTGATACATTACAATGGTTGCACTCATTTCCTTTTGTCTTTGCATTCTTCCGGGGGGTATTGGGGTTGTTACTGTTATGTTTGGATATGCATTGGTGTGTGTGTTGTAGTGGGTGAGGGTCGGGGTGGGGGTGTTGCGTGTGTGTGTGTCCCTGTCTTTGGCCACCCCCCTCCCCTATGTCGTAGGTGCAGTACTCACCGTTGTCTTCGGCGCCGGCGTTGATGATGATCGTACAGGAGCAGGAAAACCATCGCAGGGAGTATTTGGCTTTCCGGCTCCATGGTGTCGTCGTTCCTCGTGGAGTGTGTAGAGGTGAGCGTTTTCCCATTGAAATGGCTGTTTCCGCCGTGTTTTTATCCACAGTGAATCCGCCCCGGAAAAGGTGGCGGATTGGTAGGTTGTGATACTGTGTGCGGTACTTTGTCTCCCGCCTGTCTGTTGGCGGTGACCGCCGCACTGTTTGTCTGTACCGCCGTGGAGGTCGGAGTGTTAAAGTGGCTGTCTTTTTTTACGGTTTCCGCAACGGTCATAATTCCCTTTTTTTTTCGCCGACCTGTTTGCGGTCTTACCGCCGCTTTAACATCATCTGCCAGGGTTGTAATGACCCCCTAAATGTCTCCACAACAGCCAGGACCCTGTTGACCAACCACCGAAAGGTGGCAGGGGTATTCGTCAACCAAAGGGGCATCACCCTAAAATGGAAGTGGCCCTCTGTTTAGAGAATGCAGACCTCTTCTTAGCCCTCATAGTTAGGACAATCTGCCAGTCCACAGAAGTCAGACCAAAAGTACTTAGGAACTTGGCAGCCTCCAATGTTTTTATGAGCTCATCAGCTCTGGGGATGGGGTGTGTGTAGGAAAGTACCATCTTGCTGGGCATGTCACCCCCAATTTCTGCCTGTTTGTCAGTGTGTTTTTACTGTCTCACTGGGACCCTGCTAGTCAGGACCCCAGTCCTCATAGTTTGTGGCCTATATGTTTTGTCAGTATGCTTGACTGTGTCACTGGAGTTCTGCTAACCAGAACGCCAATGCCTATGCTGTCTCTGTGTAACAAATTTGTCACTAGTTTAGTGACTCCATATTCCAATTCTGATTGGCACACTGGACCCCCCCTTATTTTTCCCTAGTATATGGTACCTAGGTACCCAGGGCATTGGGGTTCCAGGAGATCCTTATGGGCAGCAGCATTTCTTTTGCCACCCACAAGGAGCTCAGACAAACCTTTCTTCAGGACTGCCACTGCAGCCTGAGTGAAATAGTGCACACACTATTTCACAGCCATTTTCACTGCATTAAAATAACTTCTAAGTCACCTATATGTCTCACCATCATTTACTGAAGGCTAGGTGCAAAGTTCCTGTGTGTGAGGGCACCCTTGCACTAGCAACAGTGCCCCCACGTTGTCCAGGGCCAATTCCCCAGACTTCGTGAGTGTGGGGACACCATTATAACCGTGCACTACATATATGTCAATACATATATGTAGCTTCACAATGGTAACTCTGAATATGGCCATGTGAGGTGTCTAAGATTGTGAAATTGAATCCCAATCCAAATCTGGCATAGGTGGATCACTTCCATGCACCCTGGGGGCTCCACCATGGACCGCCAGTACTGCCAAACCAGCTCTCTGAGGTTTCAACTGCAGCCACAGCTGCTGCCACCTCATAGACAGGTGTCTGCCTTCCTGGGGATTGAGCAGCTCAATCCCAGGAAGGCAGACAATGCATTTCATTTAGGAGAGGGGTGTTACACCCTCTCCCATTGGAAATAGGTGTTACAGGCATGGGAGGGGTAGCCTCCCAGAGCCGCTGGAAATGCTTTGAAGGCCACAAACGATGCCCTCCTTGCATAATCCAGGCTACACCGCTTTAGGGACCCCCCAGTCCCTGCTCTGGTGTGAAACTGGACAAAGGAAAGGGGAGTGACCACTCCCCTGTCCATCACCACCCCTGGGGGGGGGTGCCCAGAGCTCCGCCAGAGTGTCCCTGGCATTAGCCATCTTGGATTCCAAGGTTTGCGACCCTCTGGGAACATTTGAGTGGTCAGTGCCAGCAGGTGACGTCAGAGACCCCTCCTGATAGGTGCATACCTGGGTAGGTAGCCAATCCCCCTCTCAGGGCTATTTAGGGTCTCTCCCGTGGGTGTTTCCTAAGATTCGGTTAGCAAGACTCCTCCAGAACTCCTCTGCATTCCCTGCTTCAGCTTCTGACCGTCGGATCAACCACAGACTGCTCCAGGAACTGCTGTAACTGCAACAAAGTATCCAGGAAGGCTACTGTGACCTGCAACTTCAGCTCCAGCCAGCAATTGCAACAGTTTCCAAGGTGTGCACACTCTGAGGACTGCCTGTCTTCATACTGCACCAGAAGAACCGAAGTAATCTCCTGTGAAGTGACACTTCCCTGCTTCAGCAGTCACCTCTCTGCAACGATGAGCGTGATCCCTGGAACACAGGTGGTGGACCGAAGTGATCCTGACTGTCCAAAGGTCCAGCTGTCCAAATTTGGTGGAGGTAAGGGCTTGCCTCCCCATGCCAGACAGTACCCCTGTGCATCATGTCCTCTGCAACTCCCTGGGCTTCTGTGCACTTCTTCCAAAAGTCCTTTGTGCACAGCGTAGCCCGGGTCCCCAGCACTCTGTCCTTCAACACTCAGCTCCCTGAGTTGTTCTCCGGCGGCGTGCGATCCTTTGGTGTAGTGCTGCGATGACGGCACTTTTCAGCTCTCTTGTCCCCGTGTCCTGGGACTCCCGTGGATGCTGCCTGGTCTTCTGAAATGCTGAGAGCCCCCTCTTGCTCCTCAGTCCGAGTTGAGACCCCCTGGTGCCTCCTGGGTCCGGGCAGCTCCTCTTTGATGCAAAACACGTTCTTGCATGAACCAAGGCTTGTTTGCGGAATCCAGAGATGCAAACAGTCAAACAGTCTGCATTCAACTACTCGACGTGGGTCATTTCCTGCACCAAGCAGGAACCCGCAGCCATCTTCTATGGTGCATTCCTGTACTTTTATTCCAACCGGAGAATCCACTTTTGCACCTTCTTCCAGGTTGGCAGGGGCTCCTGTTCTTCCTGAACTCTTCAATGACTTCTGGACTTGGTCTCCTCTCTCCACAGGTCTTCAGGTCCAGGAATCCATCATTAGTTGCTTGCAGTCTTGCTTGGTTCTTGCATTATTCTTCATCGCGACTTGTAGTGTGTCCTGAGTAATCTTGCTGTACTTTACTCCTGTTTTCCTGGGCTCTGGGGTGGGTTATTTACTTACCTTTGGTGTTTCCTTACACTCTCAGAGCCCCTCTACACACTACACTTGCCTTTGGGGGAATTCGTTATTTGCATTCCACTATTTTAGTATATGTTTTGTGTTGCCCCTAGGCCTATTACAACCTATTGTGTTTTTCACTGTTTGCACTATTTTCTTACTGTGTACTTACCTGATTTTGGTTGCTTGGGTATATATTGTGTATAATACTTACCACCAGTAGGAGTATTGCCTCTAAGATATTTTTGGCCTTGTGTCGCTAAAATAAAACCTTTATTTTTGGTAACACTGAGTATTGTCTTTTATTGTGTATAAGTACTGTGTGACTATAGTGGTATTGCAGGAGCTTTGCATGTCTCCTAGTTCAGCCTTGGCTGCTCTGCTACAGCTACATGTAGACAGCCTAAGCAGCTAGACACTGCCTACATTTCACTAATAAGGGATAACTGTACCTGGTGTAAGGTGTACGTACCTTAGGTACCCAGTAGAAACCTGGCCAGCCTCCTACAGTTAGCATCAGTATAGTACCTGAGTTGAGACACCTATACTCTATACAAAATTGGAGTTCTGGGGAGGTGTCCGATGGGGTAGTTTTGGGTATCAGCACTACTAGGCTGAACCAGGGACTACTGGTGTGCTCAATCACCCCCAATTTAAGCAACTTAGACTTTTCTTACTTGATGCTAACCCCTCATCCCGTCAGACAGTCTATAAATTGTCTTCTTTTATAGGCATTGTTAGAAATGGCTGTCAGTTTGCACTCTGTCCAAGCAGGGAACCTCACTCTAGTCAGGGCAATTGAGATACACAGTTAGGATAACCCCTGCTCACACCCTTGCTAGCTTGGCACAAGCAGTCAGGCTTATCTCAAAGGCAATGTGTAAAGTATTTGTACGAACACACACAGTAATACAGTGAAAACACTACAAAATGGACACCACACCAGTTTAGAAAAATAGGCAATATTTATATCAAACAAGACCAAAATGACAAAAATCCAACATACACAAGTCAGGATATTAATTTTTAAAATAATAAGAGTCTTACGCCCCAGAATACAATGGAAACGTTGTTGTTACATCAAAAATAAAGCTGCACAGGTGAGCGTGCGTCGGAAAGTGAGCAATGGTTTGATTCCTTACTCACAAGTGAGGCCGTACTTCATTTCGTCTTCGGTCAGGTAGGCAATGCGCAGCTTTCTGGACTGGGAACCTCGGATCCGCACCGGCTTGCATTGATTTTTGACGGCCAGCGATGATGCTTGAGAAATCTGCCCGCACAGTGTTGGAAAACTGTGCTGCGTGGGTTTGCGTTGTTCTCAGCAGCCGCAAGCAGGTGTTGCGTCGTTTCTCCAGCCGCAATGCGTGTGATGCATCGATTTCCCAGCTGTAATGCAGGTGGTACCTCATGAAGTGGTGTGTTGTTTTTCATCCATGTTGCAGGTGATGCAGAGAAATTTTCCCTGCATGGTGTCCAGTGCGTGGATTTCAGTCCTTGTTCTGCCAACTTCACCTCTCAAGGGCCTAGGGATTGGATGGGGCACCACTTGGCAGGGCAGGAGTTTCAGCAGAGAGTCCAAGTGCTGGCAGAGAAAGTCTTTGATGGCCCAAAGACTTCAAAACCGGAGGCAACCTCAGTCTAAGCCCTCGGAGATTCTTCTCAAGCAGGAAAATATCACAAGGTCCGGTCTTTGTCCCCTTCCTCAGGCAGAAGCAGCAACTGCAGGAAAGCCCAACAAAGCACAGTCACAGGCAGAAGCAGTACTTCTCCTCAGCTGTACAGCTCTTAACCTTGGCAGAGGATCGTCATGGTTCCCGAAGTAAATCTGAAAATCTGGAGTTTTGGGTCCACTACTTATACCCCTTTCTGCCTTTGAAGTAGACAAGCTTCAAAGGAAAGTCTCTGTTGTTCACAACATCCCGCCTTGCCCAGGCCTGGCTCCAGACTCACACCAGGGGGTTGGAGACTGCATAGTATGAGGGCAGGCACATCCCTTTTAGGTGTAAGTGACCACTCTTGCCTCCACTCTAGTCCAGATGGCCCATCAGGATATGCAGGCTACGCCCCAGCTCCCAGACAGGGAATACACAAGCAGGCAGAGTCACAGACTAAAGGTAGCATTTTCAAACAGGCAATTTAACAAACAAATTTACCAAAATATATATTTTTAAATTGTGAATTCAGGGACCCCAGACTCAAAATCTCCATCTGCTCCCAAAGGGAAACTGCACTTAAAATGTATTTAATGGCAGTCTCCATGTTAACCTGTGAGAAAGATAGGCCTTGCAACAGTGAAAACCGAATTTGGCAGTATTTCACTGTTAGGACATGTAAAGCACATCAGTACACGTCCCACCGTTAACATACACTGCACCCTGCCACGAGGATACCTAGGGCCTACCTTAGGGGTGGTTTACATTTATAAAAAGGAAAGGTTTGGGCCTGGCTAGTGGGTACACTTGCCAGGTCGAACTGGCATTTTAAAACTGCACACACAGACACTATAGTGGAAGGTCTAAGCCATGTTTACAGGGCTATTTATGTGGGAGGCACAACCACTGCTGCAGGCCCAATAGTAACATTTGATTTACAGGCCCTGGGCACCCCTAGTGCACTTTACTAGAGACTTACTAGTAAATCAAATATGCAATCATGGATAAACCATTTACCAATACAATTTATACAGAAAGCATATGCACTTTAGCACTGGTTAGCAGTGGTAAAGTGCCCAGAATCCTAAAGCCAACAAAAACTGGTCAGAAAATTAGGAGGAAGGAGGCAAAAAGTTTGGGGATTACCCTGCGAAAAGCACCAGGTCCAACAGGCATCATTTCCACAATAGCAATATCATGGGTACACACATTTGTAAGCCCAGGGGTGATAGAGAACTGGTAGGCGACCTGCCATAGCAGCTGGCATCAGTCCCTTTGCTGTTCTGGTGCCACGGTAGGGGAGAGGTTGACACCTTTCTCTGACCCATCCTGCTCCTTTGAAGATAGGAGGTCGGGCAGAGGTTCACTCTCCTCTTCCATACCATTATCTGAAACCAGGAGCATGGTGACTTCGGACCTTTCAAAGGGTGGGTTTATGTTATTTACGTTGAGTATACTTAGGGGGTTCCTGAGGGCCTTGAGGTCCACCAGGTAGGTGACCGCCCCCCTTTGTGTAATTTGCCTTATAAAGCCTCGACCATGGTCTTGCAGGGCCCTCGACACCACTGGCTCCATAAGCCACACTTTTTGACCAGGCTGAAACTCAACCAGAGTGACCTAGTTATGCCAGACGTTCCTTACCTCCTGGCTGGCTTCCAGGTTCTTGGAGGCCTTCTACCATAAGTGCTGCAGCTGGTTTCTGAGAGCCAAGTTGTAGCTAACTACATCCTGGGGGGTGGGCTTTTGGGGAGCTTGCTCCTGGCTGCCCTGTACAAACTGAGCTGTCCCCTAACATGGTTGTCAATCAGGAGCTCAAAGGAACTGAATCCAACTCCTTTCTGAAGCACCTTCCTGTAGGCACAAAGAAGGCATAGCAGAAGGACATCCTACTTCCGCTTCATGGGGTCTGGTAGCCCCATTTAGGATCTTGTTGAACTTTTCAACAAGCCCATTGGTCTGAGGGTGACAGGATGTGAGGAACTTGTAAGTCACCCCACCCTCATCATACATTGAGTTCATGTGGGCATACATGAAGGTTATTCTCCTGTAAGACACTACTGCTTTGGGGAACCCCACTTCGGTAAAAATCCCCATCATGGCCTTGGCCACTGCAGGAGCAGTTACAGTCCTCAGAGATATAGCTTCTGTGTATATAGTAGCATGGTCCACCAAAACTAGGATAAACCTGATGCCTAAAACAGTTTTGGGTACAGGGTCCCAACAATGTTGATGCCCACCCTTTCAAGGGGTGGGGGGCAATGACAGGTGAGGGAACCATTTGGGCCTTGAGCTTTTTCCCTGACTTCCTACTGGCCTGCGGGAATGCATCTGAGGCTGTCTTCATCTGGGGCCAATAAAAGTGGGTGACAAGCCTGACAAAGATCTTGTATTAAACGTCCTGCCAGGGGTATGCCATGAGCCAACCCCAATATAAAGGCCCTGTACCACTGGGGGACCACCAACACACTGGTTACCCCAGGCTCAGGAACCTTAGGCTCACTATACAGGAGGTTATTTTCCCAGTAGATAAGGTAATCTCCAGAGGTGTTGCCAGCTGCCTGGCATCATATTGCTGCCTAAAGCTCTCAAGAGTTGTGCACTCATTTTCTGCTCTGCATAACGCCTCCCTGGTGGGCCCACCCTCAACTTCCTTTCCAGCCAGCTCAGGCAGGTCTCCCAGAGCTGCAATGTTCTCTCCTGTAGGCTCCACAACATCGCCCTCAGGCTGAACCTCCTCCTGATGTGAGAATTACAGGGGCTGGTTTTCCATGCCCCTTGCTTTTCCTCCTCTTTCGCAGCCCCCTGGGATAATGGAGGTGCACCCCTGCCCTAAGTGCACCAACTCTACTGATGTGAGGATCCATAATGCTGATTTTTTGTTGTCACAGGCAAGCATGGATCATGCATGTGTGCCATGACATAGGCCTGACTCATGGACTGCAGTCTTGTTGGACCAGAGGGGCACCCAAAGCTCTACCTTTTGGCAACAGTTAAGCAGTACTAGCGTGGTGGTGGCCGTGAGGTAGGAGTGAACTGGTCCTTTTTAGTCTGCGTCACTGGAGTGTGGCCTACAGGCTCACTCATTCAGGTTCTGCTGCTGGATGCTTATCTCACTGCTTGGCTTAGATTGGATTGTTGTGAAGTGGTGTATGTATGCCTGGGAAGGGTACACCACAGGGATAATGCAGTACAGGGCAGTGCATGCATGGTAAATGCATATGCTGGATGTATGTGTGTCAGTGAGCGGTACAATTAACGAATGGTAGCACGCTGTGCAACACATGCACAATAAATATATGTGCTGCGTGTATGTATGCCTGTGAGTGGTATAGTAGATGACCAAAACTGCTGTGCAGTGTGTGTATATTCAATGCATGTACTGTGTGTATGTGTGCCTGTGAATGGCACAATATATGGCAGTCTATGGTTTCCATTTTGGGAGACCCAGGCCTGCAAGGTGAAATATGAGGAAGTAGCGGAATTCCCCCCACCCCAGACAAATTTGCGTATTGCTGCATTCCTGATAGCTGGGTGGGATATACTGGAGAAGGGAGAGCCAGACTTCCCCTATACACTTCAAAGGGTGCTCTTTGGTTTCGAGAGCGGTCACATCATATGAAGGCGATGCAGCTAGTAAGAGAATCATAAAGAACAATGCTGAGGCCCTGGCCTAACCTATCACTGTGGCTGACATCCAGTTGTGAAATCTAGTCACTTCCAAGGCCTGTGTTGGGGGGCTATCAGCTTTGGAGTCTCTCTTGCTATGACAGATTGTTTTTTAGAGAAAGAGGGCAGATGAGTAGGCACTTCAAAAGGAAGCAGACGTCCAACATAAACCTCAAAGACTCAGACTCCAAATCACATTTGGTGTCTGGAAATGGACTATAAAAAGGGGAGCTTGAGACCCCAAAATTGTCAACTGTTAAGAAGCCAGTTGGGCTGTGTGAGGAAGAGAAGCTCTGCAAGACTTCTGCCTGTGACCAGGACTGGGGTCCAAGAGCGGCTAGTCTCCCTGCTGAGTGAGGGGACTGTAACGGTATTGGCGGATAGTAATCACACATGAATAGGTTGTTCTATGTACGTGATATTTATTTGAGGTATTTTGGGTTCGAGCTATGGTAGTTCCTGGTCTCTCCTCTTTTCTCTCCTTTCTACAAGCTTGGATGTTGTGGTATTGGATTGCACTTCACACTTCTCCTTTGTCTCCTCATCTCACAGGTTCCCCGTCAAGCGTATGTGGAGAGAAAGAGAGGAATAGAGGTAAGTGATTTGTAATGCACTCTGGGTATTTTCCTCTCTTCTGTCGCCTTCCTGCCTTCCCTTCTTTCTGTTCTGTTTCTCTTTTGTTATACTGGTGTCTTTTCTCCTTTTACTCTTTTCCTTCTTCTCTGATCTGTCTCAGAGTGGGTTTATTCCTATGTCTACCCTCTTGCCCTTGTTTTTGTTTCTTCTGCAGAAAATGGTCTGGAGTTCTCCTATTTTCCTTTTTTTTTTTGTGGTTCTCTGTGCGCGGTGCCTTGGTGCTGAATCTCACTAAAATGCCTTTTGTTTTGTGCTCGATACCTCGGTGATTTCATGCAGTAGTGCTCTCCCACCCCTTTCCCCTTTCGTACTTTTACCCTTCTCTTTTCTTTCCCCACCCGCCCCTTTTCTCTCCGCCCTCCCGCTCCCTCAGGGCAGGGCCCACACACACCTGGAACTGCCACTCTTCTCCGGAAGCGTGGCGGGATGCAGCGTTCCGTCTTCCCAGGTTCCCGCTGTG
Source organism: Pleurodeles waltl (assembly GCF_031143425.1). NCBI lineage: Eukaryota > Metazoa > Chordata > Amphibia > Caudata > Salamandridae > Pleurodeles > Pleurodeles waltl. Next base: position 695,344,327 of record NC_090447.1, read on the forward strand.
TCAGGGATCCCATCTGTGGTGTTCTATCCCCGTCGCTTGGGTAGACGCTGCTCTCCCGTCTTCTGGCACCTCTCGGTTCTCAGATCTTCTTCGTCCTCTTCCTCGTCGTCTTCTTCACCGTCTCCTCCTCCGATTCCGTTTCCGTCTCCTCCTTCACACACCTCTGGTTCTGCTACTGATTCTTTTGACCTCCCGGCTTCCTGCGTCGGAGATGCCGCCAGCCAATCACAGGAAGGGAAGCCAGGGAGGTCCGGAGCAGCGCAGGCAGCGCCAGCACCAGTCTGTCTTATGTGCGGGCGGTCCCCAGCTAGCCCGTCACAGAGACATAACCCAAGGACCCCAAGACTACCTGCCCTGGACTCTGCAGCACCAATGCGTGCAGTGTGCCCTGTGAGGGAGAGGAGAGCATCAGAGAGGGATCAGGGACCAGTGAGGAATTCCATCAAGTTGATTCCCTGTATGAGGTGTGATCTGCACTGATAGGGTTGTTGCCCATCTGCACTGATCTGGTTGTTACCCATATGCAGGACGAAGTCAGCGACCCATGTATTCCAAGAGGTACCGCTGCAAAGTATACTACCCTTATCGCTATACAATTCGGACCGGAGCCTGTGTGCAGTGAAAGTTCAGCTACCTCACATGCCAGGAGGAACTGACGTGGATGGATTGCTTTATGGCTCTAGCGCAGTGAAGAGCCGATAACCCCATATACCATTAGGGGCCACCGTGCAGGCATGTGCTGTTTTGATCGGGTTGGTTCTCATGTATAGTAGTGGTATGGTGACCCAGTATGCAAGAGGCGGTCACTGGAACATAAAATGCAATCCTGCTGGCTGCGTTCCCTATAGAAATTAGGCTTTTGTTGGATCACCCATGTATCTACATCAGGATGCACGACCAGCATCAGTAACTTTGCATAACCTTCTATTCCTCAAGGGACAACTGAAAGATTTATCCTGCCAGGAGGAGCCGCATGGAATTATGCGTTGCAATGGAAACATGAACATGTGTGAGGAGCTCCTGCCTGGACCACGTGGAGGGAACTCAAACTTGTCTAGTTGCTACCGCTATGCCGCCCGCAGACGGAGGTGCCCTCTGGAATAACGGCCTCTCTGATCCTACAGGTGCGGGTAAGACTGAATTCAAGTCAAGTTGGCCTAGGGGGAACTTGCTTGCTAGATAACACTTTGGCGCTGGAACACTTTTGACTTTACCAGAGGCAGGGTGTAATCTTGAGACTCAGACTACTAGTGCAGTTTAACCTGGATGTTGACTAAAGTGAATGGGGAATACCTATGATTGCAAGAGCCAAGAGGGAGTGGGACACAGGGAACTGTCTACGAAACACTAGAGCCCTGACCTCAGTGGGACTGTGCAGCTGTGTCTGAATATCATATTTACCTTCGTGTTGATAGCCATAAAAATAAAAATACTTTTCCTTTTCATACAAATGAGTATTTATCTGCACAATCAGTTATTGCTGCACGTATGTTGAGTTGTGAGCCTGTGTTCACTACCTGTATCCACCTGATAGAGCTTTGGACTGCTCGGACATGCTGTTCCAGAGAGTCAAGTGCTAAAGGTGTACTTAGCCCAGTTGCTTGGAATCCATAGTACATCTGGCCCCTGGAATTCAGGTGTAAAAGGCCTTCCGCATGGTTGGGCCCAGTAGCTCCTGCTTGCCCTGAGGCCCTCTGAATGGGGATATGGGGGTGACAACATGTATGAAGTCCAGTTTGTTTTTACTGTGCAATCCAATACTTTTAGCCCTATGTCCTATGGATATATATATATATATATATATATATATATATATATATATATATATATATATATATATATATATACATATATATACTACAAGTATAAGAATGCAAAGTTAAAAAGACTATGCTAAATAAGCCACTCATTTTAGACATGCAGACAACTAGGAACCTCTAAAAAGCTTTAGAAATGGCCTGTGGTCATCAAAATGAGCTCATGCAGTACTTCAAATACAGTAGAGAAATAGCTAATGCCACTTTTTACAGTGTGACCTTCAACTCTAGAATGAACAGCAATGCTTTAGTTGCTTTATTGCCTTCATTTACCAGTGAAGATTGTGCACTACTCTCAGTACTACAGGGCATGAATGCTAATTTGGATTAGTGTGTCAGCATGTTCAAGTTCTTACCTGAGCTGTAGGGCCTCCTCGTAGAATTCACTCTATGCACTACATATGTGTCTGCCAAAAAAATGTAAAATCCTTATTACCAATAGTCAGTGCCAACGTTGCAGTAAGTAAAGATTTATTGTTTAGTTACTTAAAACCATAACAACCTAAAAAAAAAGAAAGAAGTTTTAAGATACATTCATATTGTTAATAAGCTGTCATTAGCAGTCTTGTTAATTTACACGTACCCATATTGCTTATGTGTAAACTTCTTCCTAGTGCACATTGTGATAACTCAATTGAGCTGTCCGATCCTCATAGCAGTTCATTTGCTTCTTAAAACATAACTCATTCTATTTGTAGTTAAAACATCTCTTAGTACCATTGAATGCTGATGTCAAGTGTTTAGGAAAGAACGTCATCTTGTAGTGTCGCCCAGTCTTCCGAGTATCCCACCCCTTTCCTGATGTGTTATTATTGTTATTTATTTGTTTGTATAGTTGCCTGGGACCATTGCGTGAACAGTTGGTGCAGCTTTGCATGATACAGTTTTCTCCAAGGTCATGTGAATTTTTTTAGCAGTCATTAGGATCATATTTCCTTGTAGTTGGTTAATTTGTGCCCCTGTGTCGTCCCAGTTACTCACATTGGCAGAGGTCTTATACCTGGGGGACCGTTAGGAGGTTGAAGGAGAATGGTGCTGCTATGTTGAATGCTGCTTTTGTGTTACCAAGGAGAGAAATTTCATTAGGGCGCAGTTCAGTTGTAGGTCCCCAGGTGCAAAACACACCATCACTGCTTGCCTCCTTGTCTGTAGGCCTCTTCCATTAAATTTAGATTTCAGTAAGGCTTTTATCACACGAGCAGAGGACATGTAGGAGGTCTTCTGTGCCCTCACAGCATAAGCGGCAGGTAGTGTCTGTCATGTCTCTCAGCCAGGAGGCTGAAGCTCTAGCTGATACTTTAAGAATTGCTCCTTTGTTTGCCTTGAGAAACCGAGGCCTAGGTATAGCTGTGGTACCAGAGACATGTAGGTGTACAGACTCATCCACATGTGAGATCTACGTGAGAAGGCTGCTTTGTCCTCCAGCAGGGATTGGCGCCTGATCGATTTCCCAGCTTTTTTAGACGTGCTGTGAGGGATTGAGGTCCTCGAGAGGTCTGTGAGTTCTGTCACCCTGAGTGAGTCATCCAGCTATACCCTGAACGGAGAGGTGGTCTTGCGTTCGAGCTCCTGCCACAGATGGTGGTTAAGGGACTCCAAAGGGGTGGCTCGGGTTTTACTCCAGAAGTTGATGTATGCATTACGTCTTGCCAAAGATTGATCCAGTAGGCCGTATTCCAGTCTCAGTTGGGCGGGGCAGGTAAATTTAGGAAGATTGAAGATCATCCGATATACTTTGCATACTGTGTGATTTAAGATTTCTGTGTCGCTGCTTCTTTGTACTTCGCTTCTGTATGTTATTGTGTGCAAGAGTTTGGCTGTTAGTACTTGTGGGAGGGGGGGTTCATGAGGGACCGTTCAAGTGTACTTTTAGACTTTTTAAAGATAGTGCTATCGCTAGGGCTGTCCCATTATACACCCTCTTTGATGGACAAAGTTCTCTGATTTTTAAATGATGACACTGAGGTATTTGTACCTTTCTGTTTGAACAAGCTGTGTCATACCCCAGTACCACGCACTTGGGGGTGCCTTAGTTCTGATTGACATTGTGCGTGTTTTTTCAAAGTTCGTAGTCAGGGTGTTGGCAGCCAAGTAGTGCTGAATCCAACTCCTTTCTGAAGCACCTTCCTGTAGGCACAAAGAAGGCATAGCAGAAGGACATCCTACTTCCGCTTCATGGGGTCTGGTAGCCCCATTTAGGATCTTGTTGAACTTTTCAACAAGCCCATTGGTCTGAGGGTGACAGGATGTGAGGAACTTGTAAGTCACCCCACCCTCATCATACATTGAGTTCATGTGGGCATACATGAAGGTTATTCTCCTGTAAGACACTACTGCTTTGGGGAACCCCACTTCGGTAAAAATCCCCATCATGGCCTTGGCCACTGCAGGAGCAGTTACAGTCCTCAGAGATATAGCTTCTGTGTATATAGTAGCATGGTCCACCAAAACTAGGATAAACCTGATGCCTAAAACAGTTTTGGGTACAGGGGCCCAACAATGTTGATGCCCACCCTTTCAAGGGGTGGGGGGCAATGACAGGTGAGGGAACCATTTGGGCCTTGAGCTTTTTCCCTGACTTCCTACTGGCCTGCGGGAATGCATCTGAGGCTGTCTTCACCTGGGGCCAATAAACGTGGGTGACAAGCCTGACAAAGATCTTGTATTAAACGTCCTGCCAGGGGTATGCCATGAGCCAACCCCAATATAAAGGCCCTGTACCACTGGGGGACCACCAACACACTGGTTACCCCAGGCTCAGGAACCTTAGGCTCACTATACAGGAGGTTATTTTCCCAATAGATAAGGTAATCTCCAGAGGTGTTGCCAGCTGCCTGGCATCATATTGCTGCCTAAAGCTCTCAAGAGTTGTGCACTCATTTTCTGCTCTGCATAACGCCTCCCTGGTGGGCCCACCCTCAACTTCCTTTCCAGCCAACTCAGGCATGTCTCCCAGAGCTGCAATGTTCTCTCCTGTAGGCTCCACAACATCGCCCTCAGGCTGAACCTCCTCCTGATGTGAGAATTACAGGGGCTGGTTTCCCATGCCCCTTGCTTTTCCTCCTCTTTGGCAGCCCCCTGGGATAATGGAGGTGCACCCCTGCCCTAAGTGCACCAACTCTACTGATGTGAGGATCCATAATGCTGATTTTTTGTTGTCACAGGCAAGCATGGATCATGCATGTGTGCCATGACATAGGCCTGACTCATGGACTGCAGTCTTGTTGGACCAGAGGGGCACCCAAAGCTCTACCTTTTGGCAACAGTTAAGCAGTACTAGCGTGGTGGTGGCCGTGCAGTAGGAGTGAACTGGTCCTTTTTAGTCTGCGTCACTGGAGTGTGGCCTACAGGCTCACTCATTCAGGTTCTGCTGCTGGATGCTTATCTCACTGCTTGGCTTAGATTGGATTGTTGTGAAGTGGTGTATGTATGCCTGGGAAGGGTACCCCACAGGGATAATGCAGTACAGGGCAGTGCATGCATGGTAAATGCATATGCTGGATGTATGTGTGTCAGTGAGCGGTACAATTAACGAAGGGTAGCACGCTGTGCAACACATGCACAATAAATCTATGTGCTGCATGTGTGTATGCCTGTGAGTGGTATAGTAGATGACCAAAACTGCTGTGCAGTGTGTGTATATTCAATGCATGTACTGTGTGTATGTGTGCCTGTGAATGGCACAATATATGGCAGTGTATGGTTTCCATTTTGGGAGACCCAGGCCTGCAAGGTGAAATATGAGGAAGTAGCGGAATTCCCCCCACCCAGACAAATTTGCGTATTGCTGCATTCCTGATAGCTGGGTGGGATATACTGGAGAAGGGAGAGCCAGACTTCCCCTATACACTTCAAAGGGTGCTCTTTGGTTTCGAGAGCGGTCACATCATATGAAGGCGATGCGGCTAGTAAGAGAATCATAAAGAACAATGCTGAGGCCCTGGCCTAACCTATCACTGTGGCTGACATCCAGTTGTGAAATCTAGTCACTTCCAAGGCCTGTGTTGGGGGGCTATCAGCTTTGGAGTCTCTCTTGCTATGACAGATTGTTTTTTAGAGAAAGAGGGCAGATGAATAGGCACTTCAAAAGGAAGCAGACGTCCAACATAAACCTCAAAGACTCAGACTCCAAATCACATTTGGTGTCTGGAAATGGACTATAAAAAGGGGAGCTTGAGACCCCAAAATTGTCAACTGTTAAGAAGCCAGTTGGGCTGTGTGAGGAAGAGAAGCTCTGCAAGACTTCTGCCTGTGACCAGGACTGGGGTCCAAGAGCGGCTAGTCTCCCTGCTGAGTGAGGGGACTGTAACGGTATTGGCGGATAGTAATCACACATGAATAGGTTGTTCTATGTACGTGATATTTATTTGAGGTATTTTGGGTTCGAGCTATGGTAGTTCCTGGTCTCTCCTCTTTTCTCTCCTTTCTTCAAGCTTGGATGTTGTGGTATTGGATTGCACTTCACACTTCTCCTTTGTCTCCTCATCTCACAGGTTCCCCGTGAAGCGTATGTGGAGAGAAAGAGAGGAATAGAGGTAAGTGATTTGTAATGCACTCTGGGTATTTTCCTCTCTTCTGTCGCCTTCCTGCCTTCCCTTCTTTCTGTTCTGTTCCTCTTTTGTTATACTGGTGTCTTTTCTCCTTTTACTCTTTTCCTTCTTCTCTGATCTGTCTCAGAGTGGGTTTATTCCTATGTCTACCCTCTTGCCCTTGTTTTTGTTTCTTCTGCAGAAAATGGTCTGGAGTTCTCCTATTTTCCTTCTTTTTTTGTGGTTCTCTGTGCGCGGTGCCTTGGTGCTGAATCTCACTAAAATGCCTTTTGTTTTGTGCTCGATACCTCGGTGATTTCATGCAGTAGTGCGCTCTCCCACCCCTTTCCCCTTTCGTACTTTTACCCTTCTCTTTTCTTTCCCCACCCGCCCCTTTTCTCTCCGCCCTCCCGCTCCCTCAGGGCAGGGCCCACACACACCTGGAACTGCCACTCTTCTCCGGAAGCGTGGCGGGATGCAGCTTTCCGTCTTCCCAGGTTCCCGCTGTGTCAGGGATCCAGTCTGTGGTGTTCGATCCCCGTCGCTTGGGTAGACGCCGCTCTTCCGTCTTCTGGCACCTCTCGGTTCTCAGATCTTCTTCGTCATCTTCCTCGTCGTCTTCTTCACCGTCTCCTCCTCCGATTCCGTTTCCGTCTCCTCCTCCACACACCTCTGGTTCTGCTACTGATTCTTTTGACCTCCCGGCTTCCTGCGTCGGAGATGCCGCTAGCCAATCACAGGAAGGGAAGCCGGGGAGGTCCGGAGCAGCGCAGGCAGCGCCAGCACCAGTCTGTCTTATGTGCGGGCGGTCCCCAGCTAGCCCGTCACAGAGACATAACCCAAGGACCCCAAGACTACCTGCCCTGGACTCTGCAGCACCAATGCGTGCAGTGTGCCCTGTGAGGGAGAGGAGAGCATCAGAGAGGGATCAGGGACCAGTAGGAATTCCATCAAGTTGATTCCCTGTATGAGGTGTGATCTGCACTGATAGGGTTGTTGCCCATCTGCACTGATCTGGTTGTTGCCCATATGCAGGACGAAGTCAGCGACCCATGTATTCCAAGAGGTACCGCTGCAAAGTATACTACCCTTATCGCTATACAATTCGGACCGGAGCCTGTGTGCAGTGAAAGTTCAGCTACCCCACATGCCAGGAGGAACTGCCGTGGATGGATTGCTTTATGGCCCTAGCGCAGTGAAGAGCCGATGACCCCATATACCATTAGGGGCCACCGTGCAGGCATTTGCTGTTTTGATCGGGTTGGTTCTCATGTATAGTAGTGGTATGGTGACCCAGTATGCAAGAGGCGGTCACTGGAACATAAAATGCAATCCTGCTGGCTGCGTTCCCTATAGAAATTAGGCTTTTGTTGGATCACCCATGTATCTACATCAGGATGCACGACCAGCATCAGTAACTTTGCATAACCTTCTATTCCTCAAGGGACAACTGAAAGATTTATCCTGCCAGGAGGAGCCGCATGGAATTATGCGTTGCAATGGAAACATGAACATGTGTGAGGAGCTCCTGCCTGGACCACGTGGAGGGAACTCAAACTTGTCTAGTTGCTACCGCTATGCCGCCCGCAGACGGAGGTGCCCTCTGGAATAACGGCCTTTCTGATCCTACAGGTGCGGGTAAGACTGAATTCAAGTCAAGTTGGCCTAGGGGGAACTTGCTTGCTAGATAACACTTTGGCGCTGGAACACTTTTGACTTTACCAGAGGCAGGGTGTAATCTTGAGACTCAGACTACTAGTGCAGTTTAACCTGGATGTTGACTAAAGTGAATGGGGAATACCTATGATTGCAAGAGCCAAGAGGGAGTGGGACACAGGGAACTGTCTACGAAACACTAGAGCCCTGACCTCAGTGGGACTGTGCAGCTGTGTCTGAATATCATATTTACCTTCGTGTTGATAGCCATAAAAATAAAAATACTTTTCATTTTCATACAAATGAGTATTTATCTGCACAATCAGTTATTGCTGCACGTATGTTGAGTTGTGAGCCTGTGTTCACTACCTGTGTCCACCTGATAGAGCTTTGGACTGCTCGGACATGCTGTTCCAGAGAGTCAAGTGCTAAAGGGGTACTTAGCCCAGTTGCTTGGAATCCATAGTACATCTGGCCCCTGGAATTCAGGTGTAAAAGGCCTTCCGCATGGTTGGGCCCAGTAGCTCCTGCTTGCCCTGAGGCCCTCTGAATGGGGATATGGGGGTGACAACATGTATGCAGTACAGTTTGTTTTTACTGTGCAATCCAATACTTTTAGCCCTATGTCCTATGGATATATATATATATATATATATACTACAAGTATAAGAATGCAAAGTTAAAAAGACTATGCTAAATAAGCCACTCATTTTAGACATGCAGACAACTAGGAACTTCTAAAAAGCTTTAAAAATGGCCTGTGGTCATCAAAATGAGCTCATGCAGTACTTCAAATACAGTAGAGAAATAGCTAATGCCACTTTTTACAGTGTGACCTTCAACTCTAGAATGAACAGCAATGCTTTAGTTGCTTTATTGCCTTCATTTACCAGTGAAGATTGTGCACTACTCTCAGTACTACAGGGCATGAATGCTAATTTGGATTAGTGTGTCAGCATGTTCGAGTTCTTACCTGAGCTGTAGGGCCTCCTCGTAGAATTCACTCTATGCACTACATATGTGTCTGCCAAAAAAATGTAAAATCCTTATTACCAATAGTCAGTGCCAACGTTGCAGTAAGTAAAGATTTATTGTTTAGTTACTTAAAACCATAACAACCTAAAAAAAAAGAAAGAAGTTTTAAGATACATTCATATTGTTAATAAGCTGTCATTAGCAGTCTTGTTAATTTACACGTACCCATATTGCTTATGTGTAAACATCTTCCTAGTGCACATTGTGATAACTCAATTGAGCTGTCCGATCCTCATAGCAGTTCATTTGCTTCTTAAAACATAACTCATTCTATTTGTAGTTAAAACATCTCTTAGTACCATTGAATGCTGATGTCAAGTGTTTAGGAAAGAACATCATCTTGTAGTGTCGCCCAGTCTTCCGAGTATCCCACCCCTTTCCTGATGTGTTATTATTGTTATTTATTTGTTTGTATAGTTGCCTGGGACCATTGCGTGAACAGTTGGTGCAGCTTTGCATGATACAGTTTTCTCCAAGGTCATGTGATTTTTTTTAGCAGTCATTAGGATCATATTTCCTTGTAGTTGGTTAATTTGTGCCCCTGTGTCGTCCCAGTTACTCACATTGGCAGAGGTCTTATACCTGGGGGACCGTTAGGAGGTTGAAGGAGAATGGTGCTGCTATGTTGAATGCTGCTTTTGTGTTACCAAGGAGAGAAATTTCATTAGGGCGCAGTTCAGTTGTAGGTCCCCAGGTGTAAAACACACCATCACTGCTTGCCTCCTTGTCTGTAGGCCTCTTCCATTAAATTTAGATTTCAGTAAGGCTTTTATCACATGAGCAGAGGACATGTAGGAGGTCTTCTGTGCCCTCAGAGCATAAGCGGCAGGTAGTGTCTGTCACGTCTCTCAGCCAGGGGGCTGAAGCTCTAGCTGATACTTTGAGAATTGCTCCTTTGTTTGCCTTGAGAAACCGAGGCCTAGGTATAGCTGTGGTACCAGAGACATGTAGGTGTACAGACTCATCCACGTGTGAGATCTACGTGAGAAGGCTGCTTTGTCCTCCAGCAGGGATTGGCGCCTGATCGATTTCCCAGCTTTTTTAGACGTGCTGTGAGGGATTGAGGTCCTCGAGAGGTCTGTGAGTTCTGTCACCCTGAGTGAGTCATCCAGCTATACCCTGAACGGAGAGGTGGTCTTGCGTTCGAGCTCCTGCCACAGATGGTGGTTAAGGGACTCCAAAGGGGTGGCTCGGGTTTTACTCCAGAAGTTGATGTATGCACCACGTCTTGCCAAAGATTGATACAGTAGGCCGTATTCCAGTCTCAGTTGAGCGGGGCAGGTAAATTTAGGAAGATTGAAGATCATCCGATATACTTTGCGTACTGTGTGATTTAAGATTTCTGTGTTGCTGCTTCTTTGTACTTCGCTTCTGTATGTTATTGTGTGCAAGAGTTTGGCTGTTAGTACTTGTGGGAGGGGGGGTTCATGAGGGACCGTTCAAGTGTACTTTTAGACTTTTTAAAGATAGTGCTATCGCTAGGGCTGTCCCATTATACACCCTCTTTGATGGACAAAGTTCTCTGATTTTTAAATGATGACACTGAGGTATTTGTACCTTTCTGTTTGAACAAGCTGTGTCATACCCCAGTACCACGCACTTGGGGGCGCCTTAGTTCTGATTGACATTGTGCGTGTTTTTTCAAAGTTCGTAGTCAGGGTGTTGGCAGCCAAGTAGTGCTGATTTGCATTTATCAGCCTCTGGAGCCCTATTTTCGTGTGGCTAATCAGCACGAGGTTGTCCGCATGCATTAGGCACGGTAGCTCCAGGTCTCCAATTTTTGGGGCGTGTGAGTTTGTAAGAGCAAGTGATCCCGCCAGGTCTGCTAAGTATAAATTGAAAAGTGTGGGAGCCAGAACACAGCCCAGTTTTAGATCTTTGGTTGTAGGAATTTTCCTTGAGAGATGAGTGCATGTTCCCAGTTTTATCTGGATTCATGTGTCCATATTAAGAGCTATTATCAGGTGTAAAAGGGGATATGGAAGTCCCCAGTTTGAGAGCTTCTTCCACAGCAAGTTCTTTTCCACATGATCAAATGCAGCCTTAAAGTCAACAAAACATAGGTGAAGCTTCCGTTTCTGTGTCTTAGCTTTGTTGTTTAAGAGATCAATGACCATTATGTGCCAGTGTGTTTAGAGAGGCCTGTTTGGGTCGTTCGAATTATTCCTTTTTCAACAATCCATGCAGATAGATGCTTCGACAGCAAACCTGCAAAATACTTTGCTTTGTTGTCTATTAGGGCAATCAGGCGATAGCTATTTGGGAGCGACCTATCCCTGCTTTTAAAGATAGGAGAGATTATGGACCCTTTTCAGGACCTTTCGCCAGAAGGGGCTGTTGTGCTTGAAAATTGCAGGGGGAAGACCTTTGGGGCCCGGGGCACCTTCTCTCCTGCCCTTGTCTATCTCGTCCTTTACCGTGACAGAGTCAGTGAATACTGAGAATTGAGTCTTCTCTGGAGAGTTTCTTTGTGTGGATGGGCTGTATTTGCCTGGATTGAAGGCTGGCAGTTGAAGTGGACTCCAAGATGTTGAGCCCAGAGAGCTTCTGGTATGTGTTATGTAATACCGCCTTGAGAAGGGCATGTAAGATTACATATTGTGTGCCAGAAGCGTGCACGGTTGTTACTCATTGCTTCTGAGTGTAGGTTGGCCCATAAGACTTCGCTGGGATTCCTGTTGATTGCCCATTACAGCTTTTTTAGTGACTGTTTGTGGTGCCTTAACCCTTCCCGCAGGTCTGGGTAGGTGGCTACTTGGTCAAATGGTGGCAGAGTGACGAATGTGTAGTCGATTGTTGTAGAGGCTGTGGTAGAGAAATATGTTGCCGCTGGTGGTGAGTCCTCCTGAAATCTGCCATTCAGGGCACTTGACTGTAGTTGTTCTAAGCCTTTGAGCAGTGTCCTGCTTGTCAATGTGGGTCTCCCGTGTTTGTTGGCCTCCTGTGTTGGGAGGCCCCAGGCACTGGAGAGAACAATCGCAGCTTTGTCTGTGGAGGCTCCAAGTAGATGCAGATTGAAGTCACCTGAGACGATAATGTCTTCCCTTTTGCCCATATCTCTATTGCTTATAGAAGTCTCAAGTTGTTCCACTAATTTGGTGACATCATTAGATTTGGACTTCGGTGAAGGTAGGTATTTACAAGCACTATTTCTACTGTGGTTATATCCATGGAGGTGGTGTTTGTTACAATGTTAGTAAAAGAGAGGGTGGAGACCAGTGGGGTGGCTCTGACAGACAGTGCTAGAGAGACGTAAGTGGCCATGGCCACACTGGGGGTGACCGTACTTTGCCTTTCTGGTTCCTGGGGTAAAGAAGCACATGTAGTCTTCTAAATGAAACAGTTCATCCAGCCAAGTTTCCTGCATTAGTATTATGTCAAAGGTGCTGATGTATTGAATAAAATCATGTCTGAGGCTTTGGAAAGGAGGCCATTCACATTTCAAGAACAAAGGCAAAGGGTTTCCATTGGTGGTGTGGGGCTCTGCCTTTTGTCTAGAGTTTGTCACAGGGACAAGTTGCGGTTAATGATTGTTCTTGAGATCCACCCTAAGTCATTGTAGGGTTGAAGATGGTCTATTGATGTGTGCAACATGTGGTTCCAGGACTCACCGTAGTGGTGGTGGAAGCACTTGAAGACGGTGGTGAGCAGCCCCAAGCGCTCGAGTGTAGAGCGTGTTTCCCTGATCCGGAGTCTGGTTTAGGCCCTGATGTTAGTAGAGGAGTCGGGTAGCCAACCTCACAGTGCATGGTGATACTGATGCCCCAGCTTTCAAAAGTTGATCTTTCAGCTAAGTTTGTTTGGGCAATTGATCTTGTCTTCCATGTAGCCTTAGTTGCTTCAAGGGCAGATGTGGTGTTTGGGCAAATGATTTTTTACTGCCAGGTCAGTTGTGCTCAAGCTGCTTGTGGAAGGAATATGCGATAGAAGCCGGAGAATATTTCCCCTATTCAGGATGTCACCAGTGCCCTTGGAATTGTAATGTGGATGATAAGTATGTTGGTGTTTGTAGCCTCTGGTTAAGGTTCCAATTTCTGCAGGTATTTGTTTGGCGGTCCTCCCCCATCCTGAATCCTGCAGTTACTCCCTGCTTGTGCATTTTGTGAAGGGCTAGTTGGTATGCTGGTCACTCCCTGACCTTTCCTGTGATCCGGGAGTGAGAGTCTGTTGACAGTGCAAATGAAGGGTTCAAGGAGGTCGAACGTGTAGGCTGACTATGATTTCTGTTGGATTTGCAGCAGTTTGAGAGAACTGCAGAATTTTGACTGTCGCAGCAATGCTCATCCCCTTTCCTGGCAAAGAGGGATCATTTTTGGCCGTGATCCCCCAATCGATGGCAATATTTGAAGCTGGATACACTGTGTTCACCATTGAGCCAGGAGGCCGGGGAGATGTGACTTCATTGGGGGACACATTTACTGATGTTCCCACTTTGGGGTCTGTTGCCAGTTTGGATGTCCAAGTGCTTATCTTTCCGTTTCCTACAAGTTCCTTCTTGTGTCCTTTCCTCCTTTGGGCACAGCTTTGCTTGGCGTAGGCTTTCACAGTGGAATTGCCATGCATGGAGCTGCCAGGTGATTGCCTTCTCCCAGGAGGATGGATGGTGGTTGTTATTAGAACTGAGGAGGGGTGAGCTACTGTTGTAGGTAACATCTGGTTAGGCCCATGTTTCAGTTCCTCGCTCCTTGTTCTTAGTTCGTTATGCTCTTGGATGAGCCCGGGTAGATTTTTGCCGGGTCATGAGCTGTAGGGTCAGTTTCGATGCAGGAACGTGTAAGGTTACTGGATCTCCTGATTTTAGAGATGCACAAAGATGGGTAAGCATTGAGGGTAGCGTAGATAGTTTATCTACTATTGGCCCACTTGTGCAGTTGGTACAAGTGCTCATGGGGATTTCTTGTGGCTGTGTGAGGAGGGATTTTAGGTCACCTAGTTTCCCATCTATTCCTGCTACAAAAACTGCCACTGTGTTAAGCAGGGTTAGCTGAACAACCATTTTGTCTGACTGGTAGTGAAATGCTTAAACTAGGAGCAGCATGGTTTTAAGTAGGGAGGCCCAAGCACCGTCTGTATGTGAGTTGCGAGAGTGCGTGACAGGATCTTGATCAATTGGTGTTTCAATGCTCGTGTCGGTGCTAGTGTTGATCCTTGCACCATCCTTAGGGGACAGTTGGCTTGGATCTGGATTGGGGGTAAGTTAGGTGGCTGAAGGACAGTCATGGGAGTATGCGATCAGCAGGTCCTCCCATTCTTGCGTGCCTAGGTAAGATAATGTTTCTTCATCCGCTGCTATGCTGACCCCCTCTGTTTTTAGGTTTGGTGGGAGGGATGGCAAGCTGGGAGCCTGAGTTGCAGAGTTTGATGGATTTTGTAAGGTGGCAGGGTCGGGATCCAGCGTCATGACCTGCATGTCTATGGAAGGATGGCTCTCCTCTTTGAAGGGCGCAGTCTGGGCCGCTTCCATTCCACGTAGCGATGAAAGATTTTGGCAGGTGTTACTTTGATGAGGGAATGCCCAACATTGGTCCTCCAGGACCTCCCAGGGCTCCTCTTGGACTTCCGCCCTGATGGGTTAAGCGTGTTGCCCTGTAGACGGTTGTAAGAAAGTAGCCTCTTTCTAGCATGGTTACCCCCACTTTTGGCCTGTTTGTGAGTGTGTGTCAGTGTGTTTCTACTGTGTCACTGGAATCCTGCTAGCCAGGATCCCAGTGCTCATAGTGAAAACCCTTCTTGTCAGTGTGTTTTGCCTGTCTCACTGGGATCCTGCTGGTCAGGACCCCAGTGCTCATAGTTTTTGGCCTAATGTGTGTGTTGTCAGTAGTGCTTAACTGTGTCACTGAAGTTCTGCTAATCAGAACTTCAGTGCTTATGCTCTCTCTGCTTCCAAATTAGTCACTATAGTTTAGTGACTTAATTTACCAATTCCAGTTGGCACACTGGACCCCCCCTTATAAGTCCCTAGTATATGGTACCTAGGTAGCCAGGGCATTGGGGTTCCAGGAGATCCTTATGGGCTGCAGCATTTCTTTAGCCACCCATAAGAAGCTCAAAGAAACCCTTTCACAGGACTACCACTACAGCCTGTGTGAAATAATGCACACACTATTTCACAGCCATTTTCACTGCACTTAAGTAACCTATAAGCCCCCTATATGTCTAACCTTCATTTAGTGAAGGCTAGGTACAAAGTTACTAAGTGTGAGGGCACCCTTGCACTAGCAAAGGTGCCCCCACGCAGTCTAGGGCCAAATCCCCAGACTTCGTGAGTGTGAGGACACCATTACACGCATGCACTACATATAGGTCAATACCTATATGTAGCTTCACAATTGTAACTCAGAATATGGCCATGTAAGGTGTCTAAGACCATGGAATTGTCCCCCCATTCCAAATCTGGAGGACAATCCCATGCATCCTGGGGACTCCACCATGGACCCCAGAACTGCCAAACCAACTCTCTGAGGTTTGCACTGCAGCTACAGCTGCTGCCACCTCACAGACAGGGTTCATCCCTCCTGGGGTCTGAGCAGCTCAGTCCCAGGAAGGTAGAACAAAAGCATTTCCTTTGGGAGGAGGGGTAGCCTCCCAGAGCCTCTGGAAATGCTTTGAAGGGCACGGATGTGCCATCCTTGCAAAAGCCAATCCACACCTGTTTAGGGACCCGCAGTCCCTGCTCTGGGGCGAAACTGGACAAAGGAAAGGGGAGTGACCACTCCCCTCTCCATCACCACCCCAGGGGTGGTGCCCAGAGCTCCTCGACTGTGTCCCTGGCATTAGCCATCTTCGTTTCCAAGGTGTGGGACACTCTGGAGCTCTGTGAGTGGCCAGAGCCAGCAGGTGACGTCAGAGACCCCTCCTGATAGGTGCATACCTGGATAGGTAGCCAATCCCCCCCTCAGGGCTATTTAGGGTCTCTCCTGTGGGTTCTTCTTCAGATTCAGCTTGCAAGTTTCCACCAGAAATCCTCTGCAACTTCTGCTTCATCCTCTGACCTTCGGATCAACCACAGACTGCTCCAGGAACCACTGTAACTGCAACAAAGTATCCAGAAAGGCTACTGTGACCCTGCACCTTCAGCTCCAGCCAGCAACTGCAACAGTTTCCAAGGTGTGCATGCTCTGGGGACTCCCTGTCTTCACCCTGCACAAGGAGTACCGAAGAAATCTCCTGTGGAGTGACAAAGTCACTTCCCTGCTCCAGCAGGCACCTTCTAGGATGACGACTGGTTCTCTGGAACTCCTCTCCTGGCATTGAGCGTGCTCCCTGGAACACAGGTGGTGGACCCCTTCGACACAGACTGTCCTAAGGTCCAGCTATCCAAATTTGGAAGAGGTAAGAGCTTGCCTTTCCCATTTGCAACAGTACCCCTGTGCACCATGTAATCTTCACCTCCTGAAGCCTCTGTGCACTATTTGCAAGAATCCTTTGTGCGCAGCCAAGCCCAGGTCCCAGCACTCTATCCTGCGATGCACAACTCGTTGAGTTGTTCTCCGGTGGCGTGGCAGCTTCTTTTGTAGTGCTGCAGCAACCGCGATTTGCACCTTCTTTGTCCCCGTGTCCTGGGACCTCCGTGGGTGCTGCCTGGTCATCTGTGGGTTCCTTCCAGTGTCCCCTCTGCCTCCTCAGTCTGAGTTGAGGCCCCCAGGTCCCTCCTGGATCCAGGCAGCGCCATTTTGACACAATCTGGGACATTGCTTGAACCATGGCTTGTTCGACAAATCCAGCGCTGCAATTCGCCTGCATCCAACATCTCCACGTGGGACATCCTTTGAATCTCGCAGCAACCCGCAGCCATCTTCTTTGGTGCTCTTCTGCAGACTTCTTCCAACCGGAGAATCCTCTTTTGCACCATCTTCTAGGTTGGTAGGGGCTCCTGTCCTTCCTGGAATCTTTTGCGACTTCTGGACTTGGTCTCCTCTATTTACAAGTTATCAGGTCCAGGAATCCACCATTTGTTGTTTGCAGTCTTGCTTGGTTCTTGCAATAACTCTAACCACGACTTGTAGTGTGTCCTGAGGAAACTTGCAGTACTTTACTCTTACTTTCCTGGGCTCTAGGGTGGGGTATTTACTCACCTTTCTGGTTTTCTTACACTCCCAGCAACCCTCTACACACTACACTTGCCTAGGGGGGGATTCGTGATTCGCATTCCACTTTCTTAGTATATGGTTTGTGTTGCCCCCTAGGCCTGTTTCTTCCTAATGCATTCTATGGTATTCACTATTGTTTTCACTATCCTATGACTATTTACTTACCTGATTTTGGTTTCTAGTGCATATATTGTGTATAATACTTACCTCCAGAAGGAGTATTGCCTCTAAGATATTTTTGGCCTTGTGTCACTAAAATAAAATACCTTTATTTTTGGTAACAATGAGTATTGTATTTTATTGTGTATAAGTACTGTGTAACTATAGTGGTATTGCAGGAGCTGTGCATGTCTCACACTTCAGCCTAAGCTGCTCTGCTACAGCTACCTCTATCAGCCTAAGCTGCTAGAACACTATTAAATTTCACTAATAAGGGATAACTGGACCTGTTATAAGGTGTAAGTACCCAAGGTACCCACTGCAAGCCAGGCCAGCCTCCTACGACGGTGAAGATGTACTAGATTTGACAGGTTGGGTGGGGTTTGAACGTAATGTAAGCCCCGTTGTACGGGTATCATGCTGAGGTGGGCAGGTTTCAATTGTTTTCATGGAGATTGAGGGTTCCAGTGGTGACTGTAGGCCCTGTATATGGCTGCTGTTTGAAAAAAAGGTGGATCCGTCATTTTTTAGGAAGGAGAACTTGGAGCAAATCTTTGGTTGACAGTCTGTGGTGCAACACTTTTTGATTGTTCCAGCCTGTGTCCAGCACTGGGTCTGGCAATAGAACTTTCGCCTTCCTGAACCGTCTCTGACTCAATCTCGATGAGAGATGACAGTATCTGTGTCTGTGTCATGTGGTGGCTGTCTGAAGCCTCCTTTTCCTCTTCCCCATTGCTGTTTTTGTGTTTGTGAAGGGATACTTTCTTATCTTGCCGGACCGCATGGTCGTATGTTTCCCTTCCCTTTGCCTCCTGGCAGCCCCTTAAGCTTGTACTGTCGGGTTGATGGATTTAGTGGAAATGTTGGAGCTGATGGATTAACAGCCGGCTGTTGTAACTGCCACTGCCACTGCCACACTAGGTTTCTGCAGATGCAGTTGCTGATAGACAAAGGCGCTGTACGTACCACTACTGGCGATGCTTAGGCAAGTGAGGCTCTCCAGACCCCCGCAAGCCTCACCCACCCTAGCTGGGCCACTTCTGCGGTTGACTGGGGCACACCCTTTGCTGTGACTGAGTACAGTCACCACACTCACCTGCTGCCTGCCTCTCTGCATCTCTGAGGACTGATTCTAGTCGATGGCGACAGCCGTCCCCTGGAGCTGTGACGCTAAGGTTCTGGGTGGAGAATTGGGCGGTGAAATGGCTGGGTGATGGCACACAATGGCACAATAGCGTTCTGGTGAGGTGAGTGTCCCAGATGAGGATAGTGAGGACCTGATGGGCCTGATGAGCCTGATGCACAGGAGGGGTATCTTGAGGGGCACAAAGGGCATTGGGGGGCAGATGCCAGACCATGGGGGCAGGGTGGAAAGAGTGACCCCCGCATTCCTGTTTCCACCCTCCTCTCCTCTCCTAGCCGTCCTCCCCTCACCTCACTGGCCTCTTGTTGGTGGTGCGGGGTAGCTCAGGCGCAAGGGTGCAGGAGTGCAAGGGTATCAGGGTGGGACGAGAGCTCAGGCACAAAGGTACAAGGGCGGTGAAGAGAGGGTTGTGGCTGAGGCGGGGTTCCAGGCAGGGAGGACCCAGGCAGGGTCCAGGCAGGGCAAGAGGGATACCAGGGGCAGAGGAGGGCTAAACAGCGAACATCGGTATCGCCAGGTGGGGGGGGGGGGGGTGACAGCAGTGGCAATGGTGCTTGTGGAGCGTGGTATGGCTGAATGGCTGTTGGAGGCCAACTCCAGATGACACTCGCGCTCGTCTCACCACTACACTCCTACCCCGTCAGTCCCATGGCCCCGCAGCCAACCTCACAGCCTCACACCCCACTGCAGTCACCTCCAATCGCCAGACAACCTGCAGCCCATAACCCGTGATCCTACACAACCCTCACGCCCGCGGCCCCCAGCCACACCTCCCCTCACCACTCGCCATGCGATGCTGGCCATGCGATGCTGCACGGCTCCCTCAGTTGGCTTAGCTCTGGCTCTGAGCTCTGTCTTCCATCCTCCTCGGGCTGTTGGACTTACGCTTTCCACTTCCTCTCCAAGAGGGTTCAACTGCTGCGAAAAGTTGCACCACCATCAGCAACACTTCCCACCTCCAATCTTCATCATGACCAATGTTGCAGCGATCGACCAAGAACTCTTGAGAGACTGCTTTCCTGAACCCCCTTTCACGTTATTTACAATATGTATCTTATGATAACAGATCTATCCACTTCCCATGACCTGATGGAGCTCCCACCTTGCTGCTGGACAGCCACAGTTCAACATTTCAGCCTCAGGATTTTTAAATTTGAATCCCAACATTTGAATATGTAAACCATTCCAAATTTGCGTTTATTGGTCTGTGTCCTTGTGTTACCAAAGCTGAGAGCACCACATAATTCCAAATATCAGCTAACAAAGTATAGAGGTGGTGAGGAAAGTCCTCCAGTTTTTTTACAACAGGGAAAGAGACTCTGATAGTATTTCCTACACCATACTATAAGTGAAGAAAATTCCACCAGTGGTTGCCACCATCTACCTCAAACTAAAGCCACTATAGAGATGGACAGCTAAAGAAGTGTGTGTGTGTGTGTGTGTGTGTGTGTGTGTGTGTGTGTGTGTGTGTGTGTGTGTGCGCGCGCGCGTGTGTGTGTGTGTGTGTGTGTGTGTGTGTGTGTGTGTGTGTGTGTGTGTGTGTGTGTGTGTGTGTGTCACTATTCGGCCTTCATTTGTTACAAGCCAGGAAACTCTTGCCACCCTCTCTCTCTCTGCTTTTTTTATCCATTCTTCACTATGCTATTCACCCCTCCCTCTTTTCCTTTGTCATCTCCCACCTCATTACTTTCACTTCCCACCATCCTCTTCTTGTACCCAACTCCATCTGCCTCTCCTCAATGATGTTCTCAATTTCTTGTTCCCCCACCCTCTCTACAGTCAGTATGTCCTTTCCTGCTTCTCCATCGTTTTGTTCCTTTTTACTCCCCTTTTCCATCTCTTTCTGCTCCTCTAACGCTCCTTCCGTTATTTGAATATTTTCTCTCTGTCCTGGTATCCCTCCCATCTCCTCTGTTTTATTGTCTGTTGTCTCCCATCTCACTGCTGCCTTTCTACTTGTATTGGTCTCTCTCACCTCATTGACCTTGTCTCCTTCCTCCTATTGTCTTTCGTGCTACTCTTATATCACCCTCACATCCTCCTTTTGTACCACACTCTCTCTCCATTCACTATGCCCCTTTTGACTCCTCCCCCATATCTCAACCCTCTCCCCTATTCTTTTGTCTCTCTTCTACATTCTCACCTCCCTACTTTCTCCCTTTCTCTCTCTGTGCTTCTCATCATGAGCCCTCCTATGTTTCTCTCCCTAACTCTCCTCCCAACTAACTCCTCTCTTTCTTTTCTCTCTCTCTCTCTTTTTTCTTTAAACCCTTCTGTGCCGGGAACGTAATGGTTATGTCCCGCAACACAGTGCTTGCGCACCCCCTATGGGCCTCCCACCCTCCCAGGGCAGGGATAGAAGGGTTATTGCTTCCCCTTCCACCCCCGACACCCCGCATCTAATGCGCTGACATCAGAGGGTGCCGGTCGCGCTGGAAACCATTTGCTTCCAGCGCGTCTCAGCAGAAGGAGGTGAGTTTCTCCTCCGGTCAGGGAGGGGAGTTCTTTCAAAAGAGGCATTGAGGAAAGGAAATTAATCACCTTTGCCTCGATGTCTCTTTCAGCATTCCTGTTGCCCGATTGCACCGCGATCAGGCAGCAGGAATGCCCACTAGACACCAGGGATTTTGTGTTTGTGTCTATTGCATGTGGGGGGAGCAGCCCCTTTAGCAAGGGTCACTCCCGTTAGGGTGGCATATTGTTTATCACCGTTTCTGCCCCCCTATTATTTTGAGGCCGATCTGCCCCCAAGGAGGGTAGAAGCCACAGGGACACCAGGGATTTTATTTCTTTGTTTCTTTCTCTGTTGGGGGGGGCAGCCCCTTGGGCAAGGGTCGCTCCCCCCAAAGAGGGCAAAGAACTATTGGCCACAGATCGGCCTATTATTTATAGGCCCATCTGCCGGTCAGGGGGGCAGAAGCCATGAAGACACCAGGGATTTTTTAAGTTTTTTTGTGTGTGGAGGGTGCCTCTTGGGCAAGGGTTACCCCCCACAGGGGGCACTTGATTGTTGGCCATTTCTGCCCCCCTTAGGGGCAGATCAGCCTATTTTTTAGGCCCATCTGCCCCCATGGATGGCAGAAGCCACTTAGGCACCAGGGATCGCATGTGTGTGTTTTTTGTTTGGGGGAACGGCCCCTTGGCAACGGTCGCTCCCCATGGGGGAACATTATTAATGGCCATTTCTGCCCCCCCCCTTGGGGCAGATCAGCCTATTTTTTAGGCCCATCTGCCCCCTAGGGGGGCAGAAGCCACAAAGATACCAGGGATTTTTTTAGTTTTGTTTTTTTGTGTGGGGGGACCACCCCTTCGGCAAGCATTGCCCCCCAATGAGGTCACAGAACTGTTGCCCATTTCTGCCCCTCTTGGAGGCAAATCAGCCTATTTTTTTTAAGGGGCGACCCCTTGGGCAAGGGTCGTTTCGCATGGGGGCACATAACCAATGGCCATTTCTGCCCCTCTTAGGGGCAGACCAGCCTATTTTTTTTAGGCCCATCTTCCCCAAGGGGGGCAGAAGCCATGAAGACACCAGGGATTTTTTTTTTTTTTTTTTTTTTTGGGTGGGAGGCCACTCCTCGGGCAAGGGTTGCCCCCCAAAGGGGACACTAGACTGTTGGCCATTTTGCCCCCCTTGGGGTCATACCGGCCTACTTTTTTAGGCCCATCTGCACCCGAGGGGGTCAGAAACCACTAGACACCAGGGGAAAATGTCTATATGTTTGGTGGTGGGGTGTTTGTCGACTGGCAAAGTATTTCAATGTATGATTATAACGGTTTATTTCATCTTTTTGTTCTAGTACAAATCTTTTGCTTCCTTTGCTGTGACTCCTTGCGGTTTGGGCAGTTGTTGACCTGCAGTTTGCGTGGTTGCATGTTTTAGGTAAGAAAAAAACAATTTACTCCAAAAGAGTATTGTTGCCATGCATGAATGACATTTTTGTAAGTGGTATACTAAATGCAGGATTGTGTGTGAAATTGTCCTTAGATTTGTGCACAATTATATTTATGTTGCCTTATGTGTAATATTCTTTTTTTTTCTTTTTAGTGAGATATCATTGGTGATTGCTGTGTCTGCGCAGAGTAGTTTCTTGCGTGTCCAGCTTTTTCAGGCAAGTGAGTGGTATAGTTTTTGTGTTTATAACTCTCTGTGACAAAGCACACTTTGTTTATTACTTATCTTACACAGTGCTGGTTGTTGTTGGTGTCAATTTACTTTATGTAGGAAGGATCATGGCTAGCCACAGGATGAATGCTCATCAGGTTGTTGGTATGCATTTAGAGTTGTGTTCTGACCATGATTATGAGACTGACTCTGCATCTGAGGCAGAGGAGGAAGTGCAAGATTCTGGCAGTGAATTTTCTGTCCGAGAGAAATCTTCTGATGAGGAAGCCACTCTCAGTGCAGATGAAGGATCTGTTTTAGAGGAGGACACTGATGTGCCAATAGTGCAGCAGTCTGGGGCTGAAAGATTTCCCATAGGAAGACCAGAACTCTAGGTTGCCCCAAACATGGAGCAGCCAGAGTTGCCTGCTTTTACTAGTCTCCCGGGCTGTAGAGTGAATATAGAAAACGTTTTGCCTGTGAATTTCTTTCAGTTGTTTATGGACAATGTATTTTTAGAAGAGATTGTTGAGCAGATTAATATGTATGTGGAGCAGTATTTGAGGGACAACGCTGCCAGACTTAGGCCACAGTCTAGAGCTAACCAGTGGATTCCCCACTAATTTGGAAGAGATTATAAAGTTCTTGGGTTTGACTTTTTTGAAGGGGTTGATAAGGAAGTCGTCACTGGCTTCCTATTGGTCTACTAGTCCCTTGATGGCAACGGCTATAATTCCTGCAACCATGACCCGTAATAGGTATTTGCTTCTTCGGATGCTACATTTTGTTGACAGTGCTTTAGCCTTGCCACTGATCACCCTGATTCTGACCGTCTTTTTAAGATTAGGCCTGTCCTTGATCATTTTGTAGATCGGTTTTCAGAGATCTATGTTCCAGGGAAATAAATATCTATAGATGAGTCTCTGGTCCTGTTCAAGGGCCGTTTGGTTTTTAAGCAGTATATTCATAGCAAGAGGGCATGGTATGGAATTAAGATGTATATGCTGTCTGAAAGTAGTTCAGCATATGTTTGTAATTTCCAGGTCTACACTGGTAGGGATGCCAATATTGACCCCCTGGTTGTCCGCCCAGTTTTGGAGTTAGTGAGACAATTGTGTGGGAACTTGGTAGACTGCTGCTTAACACAAGTCACCATTTGTATGTAGATAACTTCTACACTGGAATGCAGTTGTTCACGGAATTGTTCAGAGTGGACACTGTTGCTTGTGGCACAATCCGCTCTAAACGGAAAGGCTATCCAAGGGAGCTTTTTCAGAGGGGACAGTGCAGTGCCATGCGGAATGATGAGCTGCTAGCTGTGAAATGTGTAGACAGGAGGGAGGTGTATACGCTGACTACCATCCATGATGAGCGTACTTCCCATGTGGCTGTTTGGGGTCAGGTTGCCAAAGTGTGCAAACCTGTGTGCATTTTAGATTATAATAAGCACGTGGGAGGTGTACATAGAGTTGATTAGAGATTGGAACCTTACACTGCTGTTCATAAGTCTTACTTTTGGTTAGTTAGCTATCCACCTTTGCCATTTGACAACTGTTAATGCTTTTGTTGTGTTCAAGGATTGTTCTCCTGAGTCAAGGATGTGGCTAGATTGAAAGATCACCACTTTCCTGATCACATTCCTCTCACGCCCAAAAAAGGCTTTCCCGCTAAGAAATGTAGAGTCTGCGCCCGAAGAGGTATCCAAGGGAGACTCATATGTACTGCCCCGATTGTCCTTCAAAGCCTGGGCTGTGTGTGTTTCAGGACTTACCACACCCAAAATAATTTTTGGGAACTAACGTGAGCGTAAACTGCCTGCTTTATATTTTCATATGTTCATTTTTACAGCTGGCATTACTGTCATGTATTTAGTTAGAGATTTTATGTTTTTAGTTTTCTACTTATTTCTGATTAGTTAGTGGTTTCTTTGTTGTTTAAATAAAAAAGTAATGGCGGTGTGCGTGGAGTGGCTCTTGGCTGACGGTGTGCATGCAGTGGTGCTTGGCTGGCGGTATGCGTGGAGTAGCGCTTGGCTGGCGGTGTGCGTGGAGTGGCGCTTGGCTGGCGGTGTGCATGGAGTGGCGCTTAGCTGGCGGTGTAAATAGTGACTTGCTATTGGCCAGTGCAACACACTGCTAGCCAAACACCAGCCCACAGACTCCCATCAGCTGGTGTGATTGCTGTGTTAGGCATGTGGGCGTATGAAAGTGATGGGCCCTTGAATGGCACCATCTGTTGATGTGAGTGTTGTAATTTGCTGGGCCCGCGGCTGGCGGTGTGAATGGTCTTGTGCATGTCATGTATATAAGGTGTGTGAATGGACTGGAAAGCAGTTGGTGCCATAATTTTGTCTACTTTTCAGAAATGGTGGGAAGATGGTGATTTTAGCACCGCAAACCATTTGTTGATGCCATTTACAGGGAAAAAACTGAAGCTTTATTCTGCAGCCCCCTTTCCCATTTAAAAAAAAAAAAGTTTTATTTTGGCTAATTTCTTGGTCTCCTACAAGGGAACCCAAAAACTCTGGGTACCTCTAGAATCCCTAGGATTTTGGAAAAAAGGATGCAAATTTAGCATGGGTAGCTTATGTGGGCAAAACATTATGAGGGCCTAAGTGCGAACTGCCTCAAATAGCCAAAAAAAGGCATGGCACAGGAGAAGGAAAATGGCTGGCAGTGAAGGGGTTACAGGCCACATGTACGAATATTAGGTCTTAGCGACTCGCAATTTATGACTCGCAAAGCCTGATGTGCAGCAGTCTCAATGACACTGTTTGCGTTTCCCAGTGGGGTCGCAAACGGCCTACCTCAAAATATTCATGAGGTATGTCGCAATTTACGACCCCATTTGGAATGGCCATCCTCACAGGGATGGTGGCCTGCTGGGGACAGCAGACCACCATATCTGTGACTGTTTTTAAATAAAGCAGTTTTTTTCTTTTTTGAAATGCAGCCTGTTTTTCTTAAATGAAAACGGATGCATTTCAAAAATGAAAATGAAAAGTTTTCTTTTCGTGGGACCACTGCCTGCTCTGAAAAAATATTTTTGCTACCATTCACAAAGGTCCATTGGGGACCCCTTCCCATTTGCGAAATGGTTAGCACCAATTTGAAATTGGTGCTTACTGCGACTGTTTTGTGACCGCATTCACAGTCACAAAACAATCCTACATCGCACTGTGACTTGCAAATAGGAAGGGATCGCCCCTTCTTAATTGTGACTCACAAACCTATTTTGCGATTCGGTAAATAGATTACCAAATCGCAAAATAGGGTCTGTACATACCAAAATGCTTTTTTCTTGTCGCAAACAGCCCGATTCTGCGAATCGGCCCGTTTGCAAAAGGAAAAAAGGTACCTACATCTGGCCCCAAGTCTCTCTCCACATTCTTCCATCAGCCATATAAATAACTATCTGCCTCCAGAGCTTCAGCTTTCAAAGTGAGGCACACTGTAGATGGTCATGTGTCGCTTACTGTATGTTAGGATGGAAAAGCCCTCTGCATGGTAACAAATGCCTACTCCTGCCCTGAGAGCCCAACTGGACTGATGTCTGGATCCGTAATGCTGATTTTTGTTGTCATAGGCAAACACAGATCATGCATGTGTGCTATGGTGTACGTCTGTCTCACAGATTGGGGTCTTCTTGGACCGAGAAAGGTGCCCAAAGCTCTACCCTCATAGTGGTGGAATGTTACTGCCTTTACCAGGAGTTAAGCAACATGAGCACAGTGGTGGCAGCATACTATGTAGTGATTAGTAGGAGTAAACAGGTCCTTTTTAAACTGTGTCATAGGAGTGAGGCCAACAGGCTCACTCACTTTTTAAAGTCCCACTGCTGTGTGCTTAACTCACCCTTGGCCTGCATCAGATTAGTGTGAAATGCTGCACAGCGCAGAAGTGGTGTAGCTACGCTTGGCGCATGTGTGCCTGGGAAGGGTACAATACAGGGATGGCGCAGTAGTGAACAGTGTGTCAGGTGGATGTACCTATGAGTGGTACAGTACCTGAAGGACGTAGAGCTGTGCAGCATGTGCACGATAAATGCAGGTGTTGGATGTATGTATATCTGTGAGGAGTACAATACATGAAGGATGCAGTGTGTTCATGTTAAATGGATATGCCAAGTGTATGTGTGCTTGTGAGTAGAACGATACATGAAGGTTACAGTGCATGTAAATTAAATGCATCTGCTGGATGTATGTGTATCTCTGAATGGTACAATACATATAAGAACATTGAAATGTTGGGGCCTCCATTTAAAACAATGGAGTGCTCCAAGCTTCTAAAGGCCAGTAGAAGCCAAGAGCTTCAACATTCTAATGTTGGCCTTTCACAGTTCTTGCTGTGAACAAAAGCCTCACAGAGCCGAGAGGATTTCAATCCCCTCAGGCTCCATGAGGCTTTTGTTTTATTTATTAGAACATTCTGCCTTCTAGTGGAGGAATGTTCTAATAGCCGTATAGCCCTCCGTAGCTGGGATATACCAGCATTAAAGTCCTGCTCCCTTGTTAAAGGCCCTCACGTTTGGCTCAGGTTTTTAACACTGGAGCAGGCCTTTAATGGCTGGTGTAGCCCACTACAGCAGGCTATGAGGTTATAAAGGATAGAGTGCTGGAGAGTGCATGCATGTTAAATAAAAAGGCTGGATGTATGTTGCCTACGAGTGTACATGGAGGATAAAGCACTGTTCAGTGTGTGTCTGAAGTATGCATCCACTGGGTGAATGTGTGCCTGAGAATTATACAATACATAGAGGGGCATGGGTTCCATTTTGATAGACCCAGGCCTGCATGGTGAAACATGGAAAGGGGATAGAAAGATCCACCAGACAGATTTAAAGATTGATGCATTCCTGTAAGCTTGGTGCAACACTCACCAGGTAGGACCAGGCCTTCCTTGTACGCTTCAAATGATGCTATTTGATTTAGTGACACGTTACAAGGAAGGGGCTTGGGCACATCTCAAGAAGGAGATAGGGCTGATAAGAGAATCATAGATAGTAGGACTGGGGGCCCTGGGCTAACCTTTTGATGCACATATCACTGTGGCTGAAATCCATACGTGAACTCTAGTCACTCCCATGGCCTGTATTATGGGACTAACAGCTTTGGAGACATTCCTGCTCTGCCAGACTGATTTTCAAGAGAAAGAGGGAACAGAGAGAATGTACTTCAAAAGGAGAAGAACCCCAACATAAAACTTAAAAGACTCATACCCTAAATCACATTTCTTGTCTGGAAAAGAACTATAAGAAGTGGGGATGAGACCCCCACAAAATGGCATCGGCCAAGCAGGCAGATGGGCTGCTGGGTGAGGTGACTTCACCCAGAGAATTAAGACCACCTGCCATGAAGCCTGAAGCACCAGTTTGTATGCCAACTCCCTAAATTCTCGCAAACAACTAAATTCACATGCGATTAGCTAAAGCTTTGCAAGCGCATAATCTACTTAATTCAACCCAACAATAAAATGCTGGGAACACTCCCTACCAACAATCAACTCAAAAACACCTTACAGTATTAATTTAAACACGTCAAAAAGTTCATCGAACTTATGCAAGGCCAAATGCTTACTATTTTTACACAAAATAGAGAGGCCAAGGCCGCGTTAACAGTTGTGGTAGCAGAGTTTGATGGTTAGGTCTCTTTAAAATATGTTGTTAAGTGTTTTTGAGATGAGATGTATTGATTTTAGATTAATGCAGAATATGGAGAAGATGTGTCCCTAAACACACAAGGTGACTTTCCCTGGCCCTTGGAACTTGCCTATGTTGGTAGGGAGGGTTCTCATTGTTCTATTGTTGGATTGAATTAAGAAGATTATGCGCTTGCAAAGCTTAGCTAATCGCATATGAATTGAGCTGTTTTCAAGAATTTAGGGAGTTGGTGTACTCCAAAATAATGTTGTAGTAGGGGTTGGCGTACTCCGAAGTGTGAGAGTAGGGAAGTCGGCGATCTTTACATGTGTGTGGCGCTTGGTGCTCAAAAAGTGTCCACGTGGTTGTTTGTATACAGACCCTGCGATGGTCTAAGACTCCGGAGTGTATTAAAAGTGTATGGAGACACTTGTTTTTTGTTGTAATTTGTCTGTTTAGTAGGTCAATCGGGTGTGGTTGGCAAATCGAGTTTGTGAGTTGAGTCGAGTGTAAGGTCTTTTTAACTGAGATTTGATGAGTCCCCTGTGCACCAGGACAGACCCATTGATCAGTTGAGAGTAAAATTTGCAGGTGGAATTTTGCTTGCAAATCTGGGGAACTGAGAAAGAAAGAGTAGCTGCTAGAGTGGAAAGCCATCAGTGAAAATCCGTAAAGTTCCTGATGTGATTGTGGTTTTTTCCTTCCTGTAGCCTGGGCCTCAAGCAGACGAGGTCACAGTGACTGCTTATCTAACAAATGTACTGGTTCCGCTCCTTTTATCAACCCAATATCCGTTCCTGAAAGATCCCAAACTTCAGTCTTAACACTTTTTTGTAAATCAGCAGGAAGATCTTCTGGAGGTGCTGCCCCTGCAGTAACTGCAAGTGGGCCCCAGACGAAAAAGAAAAGAAAACAGTGTAGGAAAGGTGGAAAACCTTTAGCTAAGGTTCCAGCAAGCCAAGGAGATTCTGCTCCAGTAGGGGAGAATTCCAAAAGAGGCCCTGGTAAAGTCCAACCTGACCCACAAGAAGTCCTGGCTAGTCAGGCAACTGTTAAGCATGAGTGGGTGGCTCCTCAGCTAACAGAAGAAAGAGTGGAAGAAGGGTGTTTACTACAAGATGTAGCAACCTCCCACTCTATCACAGCAGACAGGCACCCTGAACCCAAAGAAGCCTGTAACTTAGCCCTTTCCCTTGGTGGTTAAGAGCTAAAGGTGTGGTTCTGGGCACTGACAGCTATCAGTGGCCTCTGCTGGGTGTTAGCCTTTATGGCTGCACTGTCCTTGGCATGGTGGTCTGACCCCATGTCAAATAGCAAGTTAGGCCCCATGACCCTGTTGGTCATGGTGGGGTTACTCCAGCTATGGGTAACCTCTTTGGGTAAGCTAGGGGTGACCCTGGCTAAGGTAAGATTAGCAGAGGTGAATACCTCTAACCCCAAAATAGAGAGAATGGGTGAATATATTAAAAACACAGACAAGAGGCAATTCAGACTAGGTCCTATCACTGTGGAAGTGGCTCAGTTCCCCAGAGGGAATGACCTGAACAGGAGGATGTAAGCTACAGTAGGCCCTGCAACAAACCAGCCTGCTTTCCCTACTCTTCCTCGCCTGACAGACTAGGAAGACTCTCCCAGCTTTGGCTGAGTCTCCTGGCCTGTGGGCTGGGGGAGCTCGTGTAGGAAAATGGCTCCCTGTTGCAGTTACCCCCCACTTTTTGCCTGATATTGATGCTGACTTGACTGAGAAGTGTTCTGGTACCCTGCTAACCAGGCCCCAGCACCAGTGTTCTTTCACTTAAAAATGTACCATTGTTCCACAATTTGCACATCCCTGGCACACAGATAAGTCTCTTGTAAAAGGTACCAGTGGTACCAAGGGCCCTGTTACCAGGGAAGGTCCCTAATGGCTCAGCATGTGTTGTGCCACCCTAAGGGACCCCTCACCTAACACATGCACGCTGCCATTGCAGATTGTGTGTGTTATTGGGGAGAAAAAGGCAAAGTCAACATGGCATCCCCCTCAGGATGCCATGCACACAAAATACTGCTTGTGGCATAGGTAAGTCACCAATCTAGCAGGCCTTAAAGCCCTAAGGCAGGGTGCACTATACCACAGGTGAGGGCATAGCTGCATGAGCAATATGCCCCTACAGTGTCTAAGTCTATTCTAAGACATTGTAAGTACAATGTGGCCATATTAAGTATATTGTCTGGGAGTTTTTCAAAACGAACTCCATAGCTCCATAATGGCTACACTGAATATTGGGATGTTTGGTATCAAACTTCTCAGAATAATAGACCCACACTGACTCCTGTGCTGGATATATAAAAAAATGCACACAGAGGGCATCTTAGAGACGCCCCCTGTATTTTACCCAATCCTTCAGTGCAGGACTGACTGGTCTGTGCCAGCATGCCACTGAGACGAGTTTCTGACCCCGTGGGATGAGAGCCTTTGTGCTCTCTGAGGCCAGAAACAAAGCCTGCACTGGGTGGAGGTACTTAACACCTCCCCCTGCAGGAACTGTAACACATAGCAGTGAGCCTCAAAGGCTCAGGCTTCGTGTTACAATGCCCCAGTGCACTCCAGTTAGTGGAGATGCCCGTCCCCTGGATACAGCCCCCACTTTTGGTGGCAAGTCCAGAGGAGAAAATGAGAAAAACAAGGAGGAGTCACCTACCAGTCAGGACAGCCCCTAAGGTGCCCTGAGCTGAGGTGACCCCTGCCTTTAGAAATCCTCCATCTTGGTTTTGGAGGGTTCCCCCAATAGGAATAGGGATGTGCCCCTCTCCCCTCAGGGAGGAGGCCCCAGGAGGGTGTAGCAACCCTCAAGGACAGTAGCCATTGGCTACTGCCCCTCAGACCTAAACACACCCCTACATTCAGTATTTAGGGGCGACCCTGAACCCAGGAAATCAGATTCCTGCAACCTGAAGAAAGAAGAAGGACTGCTGACCTGAAATCCCCACAGACACGACGGAGACACCAACTGACTTGGCCCCAGCCCTACCAGCCTGTCTCCAGACTCAAAGAACCTGCACAGCGACACATCTAGCAGGACCTGCGACCTCTGAGGACTCAGAGGACTGCCCTGCACCTAAAGGACCAAGAAACTCCTGAGAACAGCGGCACTGTTCAGAAACTGCAACAACTTTGCAACTTTGAAACAACTTTAAAGAGACTCTCACTTCCTGCCAGAGTCTTCACACCCTGCACCCGACGACCCCGGCTCGAGTCCAGGACAACAAACACTGCAGAGAGGACTCCCAGGTGACTCCAACAACGTGGACACCCTGAGTCGACCCCCGGCATCTCCACAGTGACACCTGCAGAGAGGATCCAGAGGCTCCCCCTGACCGCGACTGCGTGGTAACAAAGGAACCCGGCGCCTGGACCAAGCACTGCACCTCAGCCCCCAGGACCGAGAGGAACCACCTACCAGTGCAGAAGTGACCAGCAGGCGGCCCTCATCTTAGACCAGTCGGTGGCTGGCCCGAGAAGCCCCCCTGTCCCCTGCCTGCATCGCCAGAGTAACACCCGGGTCCCTCCATTGCTTTCTATAGCAAACCTGATGCCTAATTTGCACACTGCACCCGGCAGCCCCTGTGCCACTGAGGGTGTGTTTTGTGTGCTTGTGTGTGTTCCCCCCAGTGTTCTACAAAACGCCCTGGTCTGCTCCCCGAGGATGCAGGTTCTTACCTGGTAGCAGACTGGAACTGGAGCACCTCTGTTCTCCATAGGCCCCTATGTGCTTTGACCTCTGCACCTGACCGGCCATGTGTTGCTGGTGCTGTGGCTTTGGGGTTGCCATGAACCCCCAACGGTGGGCTGCCTATGCCCAGGAGACTGACTGTGTAAGTGCTTTACTTACCTGAGAAATCTAACCAAACTTACCTCCCCAGGAAATGTTGATTTTTGCAGTGTCCACTTTTAAAATAGCTTATTGCCATTTTTAAACATAACTGTGTGTACTACTGTTTTAAATCAAAGTTCTATACTTACCTGTGTGAAGTACCCTGCATTTTATGTACTTAACTCAAATTTGAATCTCATGGTTCTAAAAATAAGTTAAAAAAATATATTTTTCTATGTAAAATCCTATTGGCCTAGAATTAAGTCTTTGAATGTGTATTCCTCATTTATTGCATGTGTGTGTACAACAAATGCTTAACACTACCCTCTGATAAGCCTACTGCTCGACCACACTACCACAAAATAGAACATTAGTATTATCTAATTTTGAGTTGCGATTTATAGATTTAAAATTAATGCAGAATATAGAGAAGGTGTGTCCCTAAACGCCCAAGGTGACTTTCCCCGGTCCTAGGAGCTTGCCTATGTAGGTAGGGAGTGTTCTCAGCAATCTATTGTTGTGTTGAATGAAGTAGATTATGAGCTTGTAAAGTTTTAGCTAATCATAGGTGAATTGAGTTGTTTGCGAGAATTTATGGAGTTGGCTTACTCCAAAACGATGTTGTAGTAGGAGTTGGCGTACTCTGAAGTGTGAGTAGGGAAGTCAACGAACTTTACATGTGTGGGGCACTTGGTGCTCAAAAATTGTCCACGTGGTTGTTGGTATATGGACTTTGTGATGGTCTAAGACTCCGGAGTATACTAAAAGTGTATGGAGACACTTGGGCCCTCATTACAACCCTGGCGGTTGGTGTTAAAGCGGCGGTAACACCGCCAACAGGCCGGTGGTAACAAAAATAGAATCATGACCACAGCGGAAACCGCCAACACATACAGCCACTTTAACACTCCGACCGCCACGGCGGTAGCAACAAACACCACAGCGGTAACTGCCAACAGCCAGACGGAAGACAATGTACCGCCCACAGCATTACAACCCGCCCATCCGCCAGCTTTTCCGGGGCGGTACCAACGCCATCAAAAGCACAGCGGAAACAGTACTCTGAAAGGAAAGCACTCACCTCTCGACACTCAAGAAAGAACCAGGACACCGTGGAGCACGAGTTGCAGGTTTTCCCCATGCTGGTGTATCTTCTCATATACCAGGAGCATGAACGCCGGCGACGACGACCACGGTGAGTACTGCACCTAGCACACAAGGGGGGGGGAAGAGAGTGACACACACACACACATACACACACACGCAACATGCAACACCCCCACCCCCAAGCACACAAACACATGCTACAACATTACATATACACCCCATAACGCAAGGACAAAAGGAATGGAGTAAAATGAGTGTAATATCAGTAATACTTAGAAATACGTTTATAAAGCAAAAACAGTATGTGCAATATATACAATATATACAAAATGCGGGACAATGCCCACTCAAAAATTGTCTGTGGCCCACTGGGCCAAAACACATAGGCCAAGCCCAAATTTGACTCCTGCCTCAATACGGAAAGAACACTGCAGGGGCATCAGGTCGAAAACACACAGGCACCTCAGGGGGACGGGGAATAGGGTGGCACCTCAGCCGAAAGATGGTACAACGCCACTGCTCCTGGAGGGGGCTCCATGCCACTGCTCAGTCCTGGGGAGTGCAAGGCCACAGTCTCTCAAGTAGGTGCTTTGCCCACTGCTCGGTCCTGGGGAGTGCAAGGCCACAGTCTCTCAGGTGGGTGCTTTACCCACTGCTCGGTCCTGGGGAGTGCAAAGCCACAGTCTCTCAAGTGGGTGATTTGCTCACTGCTTGGTTCTGGGGAGTACAAAGCCACAGTCTCTCAAGTGGGTGGTTTGCCCACTGCTTGGTCCTGGGGAGTGCAAGGCCACAGTCTCTCTAGTGGGTGGTGTGCCCACTGCTTGCTCCTGGGGAGTGCAAAGCCACCGTCTCTTTAGTGGATGACTGCTTCCACTGGTTCTGGAGGGGTGCTTGTTCCCAGTGTGCTTCATCCTGGCAAGGATGCAGTGAGTGGATGCCTTCTTCCACTGGTTCTGGAGGGGGCCTTGTGCCCAGTGTGCTTCCTCCTGGCAAGGATGCAGTGAGTGGATGCCTTCTTCCACTGGTTCTGGAGGGGGCATTGTGCCCAGTGTGCTTCATCCTGGCAAGGAGGGGCTGAGTGGATGCCTTCTTCCACTGGTTTTGGAGGGGCCTTTGCACCCTGTGATGCAGATGTTTTGGAGTGCAAGGTCACAGTCTCTCACCTGGGTGTCACAACAACAGCTTTTGCAGGGGCCAGGACGCACTGCAGCCCATGTAGTCACCACTACACACTGCTCTCCAGCGGTGACGGCTGCTCAGTGAATTGCAGTAGTGCTGCAGGTGGCTGTGCTGGCAGTGGTGGTGGTAGCCTCCAGGCCTTCATCTGCAGCCTCGGATGGCTGCCCACTGGTGCTGCTGCTGCTGGCAGTGGTGCTGCTTGCGGCGGTGCAGGTGGCAGTGCTGGCCGCGGTTCAGGTGGCAGTGCTGGCCGCAGTGCAGGTGGTGGTGCTGGCGGTTGTGGTGGTAGCCTCCAGGCTCTCACCTGCAGCCTCGGACGGCTGCCCACTGGGGCTGCTGCTGCTGGCAGTGGTGCTGCTTGCGGCGGTGCAGGTGGCGGCGCTGGCGGCGGCGCTGGCGGTTGTAGTCGTAGCCTCCAGGCAAACCTGCAGCCTTAGATGGCTGCCCACTGGGGCTGCTGCTGCTGGCAGTGGTGCTGTTTGCGGCGGTGCAGGTGGCGGTGCTGGCCGCGGTGCAGGTGGCGGTGCTAGGCGCGGTTCAGGTGGCGGTGCTGGCCGCGGTGGTGGTAGCCTCCAGGCCTTCACCTGCAGCCTCGGACGGCTGAAGTGCCATGGCAAGGTCACAGTCTCTCACCTGGGTGTCACAACGACAGCTTTTGCAGGGGCCAGGACGCACAGCAGCCCATGTAGTCACCACTACACACTGCTCTCCGGCGGTGACGGCTGCTCAATGAATTGCAGCTGCGCTGCAGGTGGCGGTGCTGGCAGTGGTGGTGGTTGCCTCTAGGACTTCATCTGCAGCCTTGGACGGCTTCCCGCTGGGGTTGCTGCTGCTGGCAGTGGTGCTGCTTGCGGAGGTGCAGGTGGCGGTGTTGGCCCCGGTTCAGGTGGTGCTGGCCGCAGTGCAGGTGGTGGTGCTGGCGGTTGTGGTGGTAGCATCCAGGCCCTCACCTGCAGCCTTGGACGGCTGCCCACTGTGGCTGCTGCTGCTGGCAGTGGTGCTGCTTGCGGCAGTGCAGGTGGCGGTGCTGGCCACTGTGCAGGTGGCGGTGCTGGCGGTTGTGGTGGTAGCCTCCAGGCAAATCTGCAGCCTTGGACGGCTGCCCACTGTGGCTGCTGCTGCTGGCAGTAGTGCTGCTTGCAGTGGTGCAGGTGGCGGTGCTGGGCGCGGTTCAGATGGCGGTGCTGGGCGCGGTGGTGGTAGCCTCCAGGTTTCACCTGCAGCCTTGGACGGCTGAAGTGCCATGGCTGGTGCTCTGTGCCCCTTCCTGCCCTTGGCAGATGGTGGTGCCTCCTTGCTTCTGCTAGCTTGAGTCTTTGACTTGGCCTTGCTGGCTGGTTGTGCCTCCTTCCCCTTGCTGGCTGCTGTTCCCTTCTTGCCCTTGCCAGGTGGCAGAACCTTCTTGGGCTTGGCAAGTGGGGGTGGCACACTGGCTGGGCTGACAGGTGCCTCCTTGGAGCCTCTGACAGCTGCTGAAACCACACCGGACGTTAACTGGGTGGCTGAGGTGCTGGGCTGGTTTCTGGACACCCTGGCCCAAGGTGAAGGCCGGGGGAAGGGGTAGGGAAGAGGTCAATGTTGGCGAGGAAAAGCTTCTTAGGGACACTGGGGCTAGAAGAGGGTGAAGGTTTGGGAGTGGAGGAAGAGGGAGTGGTTCTAGGAAGTGTCAGTGCTGTGTTTGGGTGTAGGTGTATGAGCTGGATGCTGTTGTGAGGTGGATGGCTGTTGGGTGGGTGTGTGCTTGTGTACTCTGGGAGGAGGGGTCACAGACACAGGGGGAGAGGACACAGGGGACGTGTGCATGGATGTGGGGGTGGTGACTGCCAGTGAGGGGCGAGCAGGGATAGGCGTGGTGGTGATGGAGGAAGTGGATGAGGATGTGGTGCATATAGGTGTGAGTGGAGACGCTGCTGGGAGGGAGGTGGACGAGGAGGGGCACACAGTGGAGGGCACACAGTGGAGGCAATGTTAGTGTGTCTGCATGGGGATGGTGCTTCTGTGAGTGCCTGTGAGATGAAGTGTGGTGTTTGTATTTGCCTGAGCCACTTCTGTGTGTTGATTTGGGTGATTGCTGGTCTGAAGGTGTGCTTGGGATGGGTTGGGGTTGAGGGGATTGGGACAGGGTAGAGGAAGTTGGAGGGGGAGGCAGGAGACAGGAACAATGGCTGCCATCAGTGCGGAGGCCAGAGCCTAGAATGCTCTCTATTGGGCCGCCACGCCAGAGTGAATGCCCTCCAGGTATGCATTTGTTTGTTGCAAATGCTTTTCGACACCCTGGATGGCATTCAGTATGGTTGATTGCCCAACAGTGAGGGATCTCAGGAGGTCAATAGCCTCCTCACTGAGGGCAGCAGGGCTGACTAGGGCAGGGCCTGAGGTGCCTGGGGGAAAGGAGATGCCAACTCTCTCGGGTGAGCGGGCACGGGAAACACGCTGAGGGGCTGCTGGGAGGGCGGTGCTGGTACAGGGGTGGAGACTCTACTTGTTGTTGGGGTGGGCACAGAGGTGTCTGCCACTGCCAGGGAGCTTCCATCGGAGGAGGAGTCGCTGTCGGTAGTGTCCCCCTCCTGTCTCTGTTGTGGTGCTCCCCTTGCCCTCCGTTCCACTGGTGTCTTCACTGTCAGTGGACTCGGCCTCCAGGCCCATTTGGGATGCAGCTCTCTCCGTCGCCTGTGCCTCTGCTCCTCCGCCAGATGATGCTAATGCACACAAGGACAGGGTGACAAAACAAAAAGGGGAGAGAGAGACAGAGGATACACTTGGTCAATGCCAGCAACAACACTACCGTTGGTGTACACAACACAAAGGGATCAGCCCTATGCACTAGGCCATGCACTACTAGTTACAATACTAGTCACCAGCCCATAGGGTACATTGCTTAACGCCATTAGCTGCACAACTGAAACCAATAAGACCCTGCCCAGTAGTGGATGGCCACTAACACTATTGGGGTTGGAGTGCTTCAAAGCCTGCCCAACAAGGGACCTACACTGCCAGTTCGGCCTGGCCTAGGGGCACCCACAGCCCACAGCCCCCACCCAGGTAAAAACTTAACACGCGCAAAGTCATGATTCTGAATCTGTACTCACCCCCTTGTGGCTGCTGTGATGCCTTCAAGCGCCCATCTAACTCTGGATAGGCCACCGCCAGGATGCGGAACATCAGAGGGGTCAGGGTATGACTGGCACCCCTTCCTCATTGGGAGGCGAGCTCAGTTGGGCCTCCGCCATCTTCCTTGCCCAGCAGCGTAGGTCCTCCCACCGTTTGCGGCAGTGGGTTCTCCGTCTGTCAAAGACCCCCAGAGTTCGCACTTCCTTGGCGATGGCACGCCAAATACCCTTTTTCTGATGGGCACTGACCTGCAGGAAAAATACAGCAGAAAAGGGATTAGTCATACTTTCCAGACTGTCATACTCATGGCCCACCATATCCCTCGCATCCCCTTACGCACAGACATTGACCACCATACATGCAGCACTCTGCCCAGGACCCCTCAGCCGCCCCCTACATGAGGCTTACACACACAGCACTCCATACATTCATGCCCCACGCATCATGCTCACAGTGTACTCACCTGTTTGTCTGGAGGACCATAGAGTAAAGTGTACTGGAGTATGACCCCATCCACCAGTCTCTCCAACTCCTCCGAAGTGTCCTTTCCCCAGACACTCAAGCCATTGTTGCTTCCAGGCACAGGTCACAGCAGCACTTGCAGTGTAGGTCCTCTCCTGTTGAAGGTCAGGTAGCAAGTGAGTGAACAGTTAGAAAATGGCAGTCACGTCTGCGGCGGTGCGTACCGTCACCGCCGGCGTACATCGCCATTGGCTCCTGGAACCCATAGGGCCCAATGATGACCAATGTGAAGTTGCGCGGCGGTAATCTAACGCCAACTGCAACGGCACACAACGCCAGCGGAATTACCTCATTTCCACTTGTCTCTCCTCACAGGTCAGGCAGCCGCCATTTCAGGGGGGCACAGGCCATGGCACCTAACTGCGTCACAGCAGACATTGGCACATCAACTGACTCTCAAATTCACATGCTGTTTCTGTAAAGGAAACAATGCATTTTTTTTATAACATAAGTGTGAATATGAGCCTCTGCTCACCATTTTTCTCCCTAGACTTCAACTGCTGAGGATGAATAAGAGATGGAGGTAGACCCCTGGTGGACCTGGCGACAATAACGGACAGGCACATTATCCTGACCTACAGACTTGATAGGGCCACAATCCAAGAACTGTGTGCCCAATTGGAGCCACACAGGATTTCAGCTATCCGCCACCCCACATGTATCTCCCCTCTAGTGTAGGTCCTGTCAGTGCTCCATTTCCTGGCAAGTGGTTCCTTCCAAGCGACAGTGGCCCTGGCATCAGGGATGTCTTAGCCAATGTTCTCCAACGTGCTGACCAGGGTTTTGTCTGCCCTGCTGAAACACATGTGCAGCTACATCGTATTCCCCCAGGTGGAGGATTTTGCCACAGTGAAGGCTGACTTTTATGCCCTGGGACATATCCTCAACATCATTGGTGCCATTGATGGTACACATATTACATTTGTCCCCCCCCGGAGAAATGAACAAATATTCAGGAATAGAAAAAGCTTTCACTCTCTGAATGTGCAGAAGGTGTGTTTGGCGGCCCAGTACATCTCCCATGTGAATGCCAAGCATCCTGGCTCTGTGCATGATGCCTTTATCTTGAGGAATAGCTGCATCCCGTATGTGATGTCTTAACTCCAGAGGCACCAGTGTGGCTAATAGGTGAGCCCATGGTCCCCACCCACTTGATGTAGGTATATGGGTGTGGGTTTGGCCCTAAGGGTGAGTGTCTGGCTAACAGGTATCCCTTGATATTTGCAGGTGACTCTGGTTACCCCAACCTCTCATGGCTACTGACCCCAGTGCGGAATGCCAGGACAAAGGCAGAGGAACATTACAATGAGGCACATGGGTGAACAAGGAGGATAATTGAAAGAACCTTTGACCTCCTGAAGGCCAGATTCCAGTGCCTCCATCTGACAGGTGGATCCCTGTACTACTCACCCAAGAAGGTGTGCCAGATCATCATTGCATGATGCATGTCGCACAACCTGGCCTTGAGACACCAGGTGCCTTTTCTGCAGGAGGATGAGCCTGGAGATGGTCTTGTGGCAGCGGTGGAGCCTGTGGACAGTGACGAAGAAGAGGCAGAGCAAGAAGATGTGGACAACAGACGTACACTCATTCAACAGTGCTTCCAGTGACACACAGGTAAGACACTGTAACTTCACCTTCCATTGCAATTTATGTGTTTGACATTTAACATGGCAGCCTAATTTCCCTATGTCTATGGCCACTTACTGTACCCTTAGGCATCTCTATTTTCAGATCTCTGTGCCCCACTCTGGCTCCTGGTGTGTTTACTGCTGCCCACTACAGGTTCTACCTATGTTGATATTATCATAGATTAGAAATGCAATGTTTAACAGCTTCTTAAACAAATACATATTTCAATGAATTGACAGACTCCATACTTGTATTTGTTCCAAGGGTGTGTATGTGCTAATAAGTGGAGGGGTTATTGCAATGGGCTGGGTTGCTGATGGAGGAAAGTCCAGGGTAGAGTCCAGTCTATTTGTATCACAGGTGCATTGTCCAAGGGGGCATAGGAAGTGAAGCAATGGCAGTTCAAGGTGGACAGGGTGACAGAGTGGGACAGAAGTGTGACAACCAGGAGAGTCTTATTTCCTGTCGGGGGTCTTGGCAATGGTCTCTGGCTTCTGCCTGGATCGCAGGGACCGTTTGCGGGGTGGTTCTCCTTTTGCAGGGGGTGAGGTGCTGGTGGCCTGTTGGTCCTGTGGTGGGGCCTTCTGTCCACTAGCGCCGGCGGAGGTGGAGGGCTGTTCTTCGGTGTGGCTAGTGTCAGGGGCCCGTTGGTGTGCCACTGCTTTCCTCATGGTGCTGGCCATGTCAGCCAGCACCTCTGCAATGGTGACCAGGATGGTGTGGATGTGTTTCAGGTCCTCCCTGATCCCCAGGTACTGTCCCTCCTGCAGCCACTGGGTCTCCTGCAACTTGTACACTATCTTGCCCAAGGTCTCCTGGGAATGGTGGTATGCTCCCAGGATCCCTGCAAGGGCCTCGTGGAGAGTGGGTTCCCTGGGCCCGTCCTCCCCCTGTCGCACAGCAGTCCTCCCAGCTTCCCTGTTGTCCTGTGACTCTGCCCCCTGAACCCTGTGCCCACTGCCACTGACCCCAGGTCTCTGATTGTCTTGGGTTTGTGGGGTTGCCTGGGGTCCCTGTAGTGGTGGACACACTGCTGACTGACGTGTCCTGGGGACAGAGGTATGGGCCCGTTGGGTGGGTGCTGTGCTGGTGTTTCCTGAGGGGGGAGGCTCTGTGGTGGGTTGGGACTGTGGCAGGGTAACCGACTGTCCAGAGATCCCTGATGGGTTAGGTTGTCCATCGTGATCCAGGTGTGCAGAGCTGCTATCATCACTGTGGACCTCTTCTGGGGGGTGGACTGGATGTTGGTGGCATCTCCTCTCCGGTGACATTGAGTGGGGTTCTGTGGGGATGTAAATGCAGTGTTAATGTATCTGCGTGTGCCATCTTGTGCATGGATATTTTTCCCGCTATGGTTGTTATTAGCAAGGCAGCTTTGGCTAGTGTGAGTTGTGATTTTGTTGGCTAAGTGATTGTCACTAGTGTGCATGCTGTGGTGATGGGTGTCCATGCAGGTCTGTGACGGGTGTCCATGCATTGGCGTTGCATGCAGGGATTGGTATTGGGATGGCTGGGTTGTGATAGTGGGGTATATGTGAGATGGTGGAGTGATGGGGGTGAGGGTAGGGATGGGAGTATGTGATGGCATGCAGGTAGGGGGGTGAAAGTAATAGAGAGTTGACTTACCAGAGTCCAGTCCTTCTGCTTCTCCTGCGAGGCCCTGAGGATGCATGAGCTCCTCCCATGTTGTTAGTTGTGGGGGAGGAGGTGGGGGTCCACCGCCAGTCCTCTGTACAGCTACCTGGTGTCTTGCAACCACAAAACACACCTTCCCCCGTAGGTGTTCCACCTCTTCCTGATGCCATCCCTTGTTCTGGGGTGCTGTCCCACGGCGTTGACCCTGTCCACGACTGTCCGCCATTGCTCCATCTTCCTAGCAATGGATGTCTGCTGCACCTCTGATCCGAATAGCTGTGGCTCTACCCAGATGATTTCCTCCACCATGACCCTTAGCTCCTCCTCAGAGAACCTGTGGTGTCTTTGGGGTGCCATGTGTGTAGTTTGAGTGGTATGTGTGAGGGTGTGTGCTGTAAGGTGCGTGGATGGTGTAAGGGTGATGGTGTTCTGTGGCTCGGATTCAGTGGGTGTTGCGCCGCACCACGCGGCGCGAGCCGAGCATTTGGCTCGCGCCGCACAGCGCGTCCTGAGGACGCGGCGCGCCCCGAGCCTTCTGTGCACCTCGCGAGGCCCCAGATTTTGCTTTGGGCCTCGCTCTGCTTTTCCTTGCGTCCCTGGTACCCCCTGACCCCTCCTTACCTGTTCTTTTCTTCTTTTCTTCTTTGGGGCATTTTATTGTACTTTCTTTATGTCTTTTCCCCCTTCCCATGTTACCTTTTTCTTCCCAGCATTCCTTGTTCCCTATTCTCTATGGTTCCTACTCTATTCTGTCCTATGTACTTTTCCCTATCTAAGATGGTGTCCTTTTACTTCCTGTTGGTCATTTCCTGTTTCTTGGTATTTAAGGGCTCTGTTTTCTTCCTTTCCTTGCGCTGCAACACTATCTGCTCTGATTGTGTCTTCGCTCCTGATTCTTGCCTTCGGTTCTGAATCTTGTCCAATTTCGTGTTTACCTGCATTTTTGTTTCTTTTTGATTCCTGGTTTTTGTTCTTGTTTCAGGAATCTACTGTTTGGAGGTTTTTTCCCCTTTTTAGGTTTTTTTTTCCCTCTGGCGCTATTTCTAAAGGTCACGGTCTGTTCTTGGCGTTTCCATTGCCTACAGCACCGTGGCTACTAGAAAGAGTCGCCCCTTTCTGGGCCAAAGCCGAACCTTCAAGACCCACGCCACTCGATCTGCGGATTCCAGGCGTAAGCAGCACGTGAGTCGTGACAGATTGCAGCGCCAAACCATACCGACGTCTTCTGACACCATGGACGATACAGTGGCGGCTGCTGCAGATCCTGATCAATCTCTTCTGAATACTATTCAGCAACAAGCTCAGGAATTGCAACAACTACGCAATGAGAATGCTGTGTTACGACAGGCTTTGGCCTTCCGCAGTGGCGATGTTCCGACTATCTCCGCTTCTACTCCTCGTTTCTCTGGTGAACCAACTAAACTGCGTGAATTCCTTGATGCATTAACGGTGTACTTCGCCTTCCGACCTACCCAATTCTCCCATGACAGGACAAAGGTGGGATATCTTATCAGTACATTATCCGGTCCTGCCTTGGCCTGGGCAACCCCGATGGTGTCATCCAACGATCCGGTATTGTCGGACTATTCTGCTTTTGTGACTCGCTTCAAACAAATGTTTAGTCGTCCAGGATTGGAGGCCTCTGCGGAAGAAGCCTTATGTGACATCCAGCAAGGCTCCCAAGATGTCCTTCAATATATTACACGTTTTCGTCAGCTAGCGGCAGAGACCACCTGGGTGGAGCGTACCCTGGTGACTTTGTTTCGCAGAGGACTTAAGGAAGAAATAAAAGATGAATTAGTACATTCCACCAGAGTTGAAGATCTCCGTGGCCTGATGGATCAAGCACTTTCCATCGAGTATCGTCTTCAAGAGCGACGAATGGAGAAGAGAAGGAGTAGAGGGTCTTCCCAGCCAAGCACTTCTCGAGTGTATCTGCCTCGTTCTGAGGAATCTCGTCCTCCTGCTAGAGACATAGAGGGGGAACCCATGCAAGTGGATACTACTCGAGGGCCGCTCTCCGCTAGTGAGCGGGAAGACAGACGTAAGAAAGGATTGTGCCTATACTGTGGTTCTGCTGGTCACATGCTTCGTACCTGCCCTGTACGTCCACCAAGACCATCGGGAAACGCCACTTCCCGTCCTCTGTAAGAAGGGAGGGGACGGGATCATCGGCTATACCTTCCATCAGTTCATTTAATGACAATACGACATACTTGTTCATGTTACCTGTCATATTACAACTACCTGATGGCCGTCAAGAAAGGACTATGGCATTACTAGATTGTGGTGCTAGTGGTATTTACATGGATAAGACTTGGGCCACTAATCAACAGATTCCAACACAACCCAAAGACATCCCTGAACAAGTGCACACAGTGGATGGATCCTTGATATCCTCTGGTCCAGTCGATACTACGACCTTGATGTTACATTTACAGTTTGGTAATCATCAAGAACACATCTCCTTTGATCTCATTTCATCTCCCAACCATACCATCATTCTCGGAATTCCGTGGTTTACAAGACATAATCCGTATGTGAACTGGGTAACCCGGACTATTTCCTTGTCCTCACAGTTTTGCC
The DNA here is from genome assembly GCF_031143425.1 of Pleurodeles waltl. Taxonomy (NCBI): domain Eukaryota; kingdom Metazoa; phylum Chordata; class Amphibia; order Caudata; family Salamandridae; genus Pleurodeles; species Pleurodeles waltl. Next base: position 695,388,122 of record NC_090447.1, read on the forward strand.
ATGAGAACTGTTTTGCTTCCGACAAATATTGGTCACCGAACAGATTAACACCTATTAAAAGTACTACGGAATATTCCATCAATACAGTCCAAGGAGTCCCTGAACACTATTTAGAGTTTCAAGATGTGTTCCAAAAACCATCCAGACTTGTATTACCTCCACATCGAGAGTACGATTGTGCTATTCCCTTGGAACTGTCGTTCCCTTTGGGAGGATGTATTCTCTCACGGAACCTGAAAAGGAAGTTCTAAAGGAGTATCTGGAGGAAAATGTACAGAGTGGTCTTATTGTTCCATCGTCTTCTCCGGCAGGGGCTCCTCTCTTTTTTGTACCCAAGAAGACTAAAGATCTTCGTCCTTGCCTGGATTTTAGAGGCCTGAATAAGATAACTATAAAGGATCGTTATCCTTTGCCCCTCATCAAGGATATTCTAGAGGCAGTCAGAGGGGCTCAACGTTTTACCAAATTGGATCTTCGGGGAGCCTACCACCTCTTACGTATTAAGGAAGGAGACGAGTGGAAAACAGCATTCAGGACACCATTTGGTCATTTTGAGTAAAAGGTCATGCCTTTTGGTCTTACGAATGCCCCCGCAATATTTCAAAGATTTATGGACTCAATATTTTCTGATCTCTTGAACCAGACAGTTGTAATCTACTTAGACGATATCCTTATTTATTCCAGACATCCCGAACTCCATTCTTCCCATGTGAAACAAGTCCTTCAAAGACTCCGAGCACATCAACTATTCTGTAAACCCGAAAAATGTGAGTTCGATAAGACGGAAGTCAAATATCTGGGTTATCATTTAAGTCCCACCGGCATAGCTATGGACCAAGAAAAAGTACAAGCAATTCTCGATTGGCCTTCTCCCTCTTCTATTAAAGAAACACAATGTTTCCTAGGATTAGCAAATTTTTATCGGCAGTTCATTCTAGACTTTGCTAAACAGACCAGCCATATAACTCATACTTTAAAGAAGGAAAATTTAAAGAAGGGGTTTGTCTGGACTAAGGCGGCTGAAACAGCTTTTCAAGATTTAAAGAAGGCTTTCACTCAAGCCCCCATCTTAAGACATCCAGATACCAACAAACAGTTTATTGTAGTTACCGATGCTTCCGAAAGAGCTATTGGAGCTGTCTTACTCCAACAACAAGAAGATGATGGTCTTGAACATCCTGTTTTCTATTTATCCCATATACTCTCTACAGCAGAACAACATTACTCAGTACTAGAAAGGGAGTTATTAGCTTTGAAAACAGCCTGCCTAGAATGGAGACAGTTTCTGATGGGTTCCAAGGAGCCTTTTGAGGTGAGAACAGACCACTGTAATCTACAATGTCTACGTAATTTTGTATGCCAGAATAGTTGCCAGGCCCGTTGGGCCTTTTTCTTCAGTCAGTATGATTTTTACATCACCTATATTCCTGGATCCCAAAACATTCTGGCTGATGCTCTGTCTCGCCGTTATCCAGATTGTACTCCTTCCCCATCTCTGTATCTACTGGAACCTAGTAAGATCATTGGAGTTGCTCAATCTTTTCTGGAGGAGGTACAACTGGAGTACTCCAGCCTGCCTAACAGCGAAGTAGAGAAACCTCTTTATGCAAGAAGGAAGGATACTATTATCATCAGAATCTGTTATTCCTCCCTACTAACAGAGTTCGAGACAAGGCATTACAGATGTGCCATGATTCGCCGGTTGCTGGTCATAGAGGCATCAAAGCCACACAAGAACTTCTCTCGCGATCTTTCTGGTGGCCTACCTGGAAGTCAGATGTTGAAAGATACGTTCAGGCTTGTCCCATATGTGCTCAAGTCAAGATTCCCCGTACCAGACCTGCAGGATTACTACAGCCTTTGCCTGTTCCACCAGCTCCATGGCATACTATTTCTACTGACTTCATGTGTTCACTTCCACCATCAGCTGGAAACCAGGTTATCATGGTCACTGTTGATTCCTTTACTAAAATGGCTCACTTCACTGCCCTAAAAAAGTTACCTACATCCCAAGAATTGAGCCAGATATTTATCGACCATATTTTCCGTCTCCATGGACTTCCACATACCATTGTATCTGACAGAGGACCTCAGTATATTTCCCGGTGTTGGAAATATTTTTGCAAGACACTAAATATCAATATAGCACTCTCATCCGGTTTCCATCCTCAGACCAATGGACAAACCGAGCGTCTGAACCAAGGATTAGAGCAATACCTTTGCTGTTTTTGTAATTCTACCCAAAGCAATTGGAACACTTATCTCCCTATTGCTGAATTTTCCTACAACAATACTGTCCATAGTGCCTCCAAGGTCACTCCTTTTTTCTGTTCCTATGGCTATCATCCTACCTCTTTTCCTACTTCTCCTCAATCTACCTCTCCTCTGCCTGCGATTACATCTTTTTCCAAACGTCTCCTGCAAATCCATAGGCTAATTAGATCTAAGTTATTGAACACCAAGAGATATATGAAGAAAATCGCAGATAAGAAACGTGGACCCACTCCAGATTATCACCCTCAAGATAAAGTCTGGCTTTCCTCCAAATTCTTGCCCTCACACCTTTCTCTTAATAAGTTCACACCTCGCTATTACGGGCCTTTCCGTATTCTTCAGTTGATCAATCCTGTCACTGTCCGTCTTCGCTTGCCTCATACTTGGAAGATTCATCAGGTCTTTCATGTGTCCCAGCTCAAACCTTATGTACCTGACTCTTTCTCTCGTCAGTTTCCTTGTCCTCCTCCTGTGTTGGTGAATGATGTACCTGAATATGAGGTTCAGGAAATTTGTGACTCTCGCTTTTTTCACAGACGTCTTCAGTATTTGATTCACTGGAAGGGATATCCTCTTAGTGAATGCTCTTGGGAAGATGCATCTTCTGTTCACGCACCTCTTCTGATTTCTCGTTTTCATCATTTGTTTCCCTTCAAACCTGGGCCTTCGGGGGGGGGACCTACTGTCGGCGCGAGCCGAGCATTCGGCTCGCGCCGCACAGTGCGTCCTCAGGACGCGCCGCGCCCCGAGCCTTCTGTGCACCTCGCGAGGCCCCAGATTTTGCTTGGGGCCTCGCTCTGCTTTTCCTTGCGTCCCTGGTACCCCCTGACCCCTCCTTACCTGTTCTTCTTTTCTTCTTTGGGGGAATTTTATTGTACTTTCTTTATGTCTTTTCCCCCTTCCCATGTTACCTTTTTCTTCCCAGCATTCCTTGTTCCCTATTCTCTATGGTTCCTACTCTATTCTGTCCTATGTACTTTTCCCTATCTAAGATGGTGTCCTTTTACTTCCTGTTGGTCATTTCCTGTTTCTTGGTATTTAAGGGCTCTGTTTTCTTCCTTTCCTTGCGCTGCAACACTATCTGCTCTGATTGTGTCTTCACTCCTGATTCTTGCCTTCGGTTCTGAATCTTGTCCAATTTCGTGTTTACCTGCATTTTTGTTTCTTTTTGATTCCTGGTTTTTGTTCTTGTTTCAGGAATCTACTGTTTGGAGATTTTTTTCCCTTTTTAGGTTTTTTTTCCCTCTGGCGCTATTTCTAAAGGGCACGGTCTGTTCTTGGCGTTTCCATTGCCTACAGCACTGTGGCTACTAGAAAGAGTCGCCCCTTTCTGGGCCAAAGCCGAACCTTCAAGACCCACGCCACTCGATCTGCGGATTCCAGGCGTAAGCAGCACTTGAGTCGTGACAGTGGGTGCTCCTGGCTTGTCTCTCTCTCAGTTGGCCATATTTATTTTCATTGTAAGGGGTGGTGGGTAATGTGTGTGTTTTATAGTGGTGTGAGTGTGTGGGTGTGGTGTGTGTATGTGTGTCAGGTGTGTGTAGATTGAATTGTCCAATTTGATGCTGTTTTGTTAGTGTGTGTGTATTATGAACGCGGTGGTGTGTACCGCCAATGGTTTACCGCGGCTGAATGTCCGCCATGGTGATTTGTGGGTCATGATGCTGTGGGCGTATTTCTGTTGGTGTAACAGTGTGTGTTTTGGTACCGCTAGTTTATCATTGATCTTTGGGCTGGGGGACTTGTGTGGGTGTCTGTATAGTGGCGTGTTTCTCTGTGTGGGTCATAATACCCGTAGCTGTACACCTCCGCGGTCACGGTATGTTGGCGGCTGTCAGCACGGCGGTAGGTGGCATTTACCGTCAATGTTGTAATAAGGGCCTTGGTTTTTGTTGTAATTTGTCTGTTTAGTAGGTCAATTGGGTGTGGACGGCAAATCGAGTTTATGAGTTAAGTTGAGTGTAAAGTCTTTTCAACTGAGATTTGACTAATTCTATGTGCACTAGTACAGACCCATTGATCAGGGGAGAGTAAAATTTGCGTGTTGAATTGTGCTTGCGAATCTGGGGAACTAAGAAAGAAAGAGAAGCTGCTAAAGTGGAAAGCCGTCAGTGAAAATTCGTAAGGTTCCTGAAGCGATTGTGGGTTTCCCTTCCAGTGGTAAACAGAAAAAAAAAAATTGGGGGGGGGGGGTTTTGTTGAAGTCCTCGCAATAATTTTGCATTAGTTTTGAGTGTTTTTAAATTTAGGAGGACAAGCTGCAAGACTTTGTCAGCCGCTGTGTGTAAGTGTGATGTCATTTTTGTGCAGCGCTGGGATAGATTGGTTAGTGAGAAGGGTCGCACGCGGATTGGTGGACAACCGTGAAGCGCAATTGGTTGAGTTGATTGGCGAAGAAAATTGTGGGATTAAAAGTCACTTTGTGATTACTGATTTTGAAATAAAGTTCGTGAAAATGAAGATTTTCAAGCTTTTAGGGGAGATGAATATATTCCGGTTAGAGTAGGAGAAATTTGTCCGCCAGAAGGTTCTCCAGCATATATCGTAATTGAAGGGAAAGGTACCGGAGCATGCCTTTCGTTAAAACATTGGTGCAAAATCACAAGAAAAGAAGGGAGCTCAGCGTTTCCTGAAAACAGAACATTTAATTACAGAGTTTTGGAGAATTTGAGACAAGTCATATATATTTTAAGACCTCCGCCAAGACCAGCTCAGTTTGAAGCATTACCGATCTAGTAATTAGTGGCCAGAAAACAGCAGATGTTGAAGTTAGAGAGAAAAATGAGAAAAGCAGAGAAGACACTAACGGATGCTAGGTGGGACAATGATCAGAGACAGTGGAGATTAGATACCTTACACAGTATTGGGATGTTTCCTGCAATTTCAGAAGACAAGGAGAAGGAAGCAAAGAAAGCTTCTGAGAAATCGAAAGAGAGTTGCTCTTTGGATGAAGAGCAGAAATCAAAAGAGACTAAGAAGTTTCGAATGCCTGTTGAGAAATCGTCCGCCACCATATGTGCTAGTACTAGTGTGAACCCTACTTCACCAACATCAGTTGAGATGCAACAGAGTCCAGTACAGTGTAACCCTAACGTGACTGAGACCTCGGTGCAGGTTAATCCTAATGTCTTCCAGACATCAGTACAGACTAGTCTTCTAGCGCAAGTACCAATGCAGAGCAGCTTTAATATGCTGACTATGTCTCCAGTACAGTGTCAGATGCAACAACACAGTGTTCCGAGGGCTTACCCAGATGTGCCTATTGTAGATGCAACAGCTAATCTAATTGTGCCAACAGGACAGGTTTACCAGAAACCCATGTTGTTTCAGACAGAGCCAACTCCATTATTGCTGCCTCAAATGTAGAATACATGGGTAGTGCAGTCTCAAAACGCAACTGCCAGGCCGAATCCAGATGCTGTATCTGTGCCTGTTACTATTGGTCCAATCATACCATTGTATGCACAGGGACATGATGGCACAAACGGTCAGGGAAACTTGAGTCAGAATCAAGTGGGAGGAGGACTTAATGATAATAACAGAATAGTTTGTCCTACTCAGACTTTTGATGGAGCAGGGTCATTAATAGACCTGAGTCCTATTAGTGCTCCTCTAAATGCTGAAACAAGGTCACACATTGATACCAATATGAGAGTAATGACACCCCAACTTCCAAATGTAACTGTATAACAGTTGCCTGGTACTCAGCCCAGTACAATTTTTTACAGGGTTTGACAGCACAGCAACTAACAGAGTGGTAGAAAAACTGAATTCTTCACAGGATGTACCTAGTAGAAGGAATAACATCAATTGTACTAGCCTTTCATTGGAAGCGAGTGAATTCGTTGAGGGAACCATAGGGGTAAATAGGTTAGAGTTCTACACTGAAGCAGAATTGCAATACATATGTCCGAAAATCACCAAGGAGGCAGATGAAATACACAAGAGGTTAGCAGAGATAGCAGATGAACACGGAATATATCTTTCAAAGATAAAACATTTAAAAAGGAGCTACAGGTTAGATTTTGAGGCAAAAGACTTTGAACACATGAGATCCGCAGGGATATAACCACAACTTATCGAGAGTTACTTGAGGGCATCCAGATATGGAGGTCATTAGACAATGGGAAGGCAGATGGGTGAGGAAAAGGGACAAGCCGAAAAAAGTTCCTGATACTTCTCCTACAGAAGCACAGCAGAATAAGGAAGCAGTAAAACTTTTACCAATAAGAGTAATTCCAGGAGGGAATTTTGTACATGTCCCTTGGAGCAGAAGTGACATTTTGTCATTTACAAATGACTACCCCAGGTTGAGGGAATAACCAGTAGATCGGTATCAGCAGACAGACAGGTTTGTGAAACTTGTGAAGGAGTATTTTAACACTCTTTGAGAGATTGTTGTTTCCAGCAGATTTATAGACTGGACGCAAGATGAGTGTAGATTGGCCAAACAAGTGAGCTGCTGAGAGATCCAGCAACAGGTACACAGTCTCCTGAAGTAATAAAATATTACTATAAAGTCATTGAGTTCCTGAAAACGAGAATTTCGCCCAAAAACATTGACTGGCAGCGCATAGATACAACAGCTCAGGAAGTGAAAGAATCAATTCATGCATACTATGAGAGGTTGCTAAAAGCATGTAAACATTACAGTGGTACGGAAACAATTGAGCCGAAAGACATGATTCACTTTGTGTTCAGATTTGTTGAAGGACTCAGACCAGAAATCACCCAGATGATTAAGAACGATTTGATTTGTTAGCAAGCAAAACCAACTGATGAGGTGCTGTAGTATGCAAAATACTGTAGTGATGAGACTGAACTGAAACAGAAGAAGTTGAAAGAGAAAGCGATGGTGATACAGATCAAGGCTGCACAGACAGGGTTTCAGGAACCTTTGCCTCAGCAGCAGCAGGGAAATGGCACGTTTCAGAATCAAGGCATGTTTCAGAATGTAGGTAGAGGTCGTGGTGGAATGGGAAGTGTTAATCGTGGTCCAGATTTAAATACAGTCATGATACAAGGAAAGCCACAAGAAAAGAGAATGTTTCCCTGTCACGTTTGCGGGGGAATCGGGCATTGGAAATGGGAGTGTCCGATGGTAAATCAGGGAGGTGTTGTTCAGCAAACAAATTATGTCAATTCTTTTTGAGATATGAGAGAACTGAGAATGAGAGGTCAAAATCAAAACTTTCTGACTAATGTAAATCCGATGCAGGGTTTCCAACCTTTACAGCCTATGCAAAATGTACAGCCTTTACAAGTACAAATGACACAGTTATAGCAGATGCAGCCCCAGGTGCAGATGGTCCCTAGACAACAGATTCAGGTACTTCAAGCCCCTATGAATCAGCAGCAGGTGATGCTTTCTCAGACGTTCACAGGCCAAAGTGTGAATCAGAGTAACAATAGTGTAAAACAATTTCCATTACACAGTGAAGATGGAATAAACAGTGTCTGGGTATCTGAGAGTTCGTATGAAGAAGAATGCATGGTGGCAGCTTAGAGGTGGATCAGAAAGGTCCTTATGTCAAGGGAAAAGTGAATGGTCACAAAGTCTCATTATTGGTTGACACTAGAGCTACACGCTCAACAGTGAGATCTGCAGTAGTTCCAGACCTGCTCTTATCAGGCAAAACAATTCAGATTGTAGGAGTTGCAAATCAATCTCTGACAAACCCAATTACAGAACCAGTCTTGGTTAAAACTGCATTTTAAAGGTTTACACAAATTTGTGGTTTGTGATTCAAGTCCTGTATCCTTGCTAGGAAGAGATTTATTGTGCAAAACAAGATGTTCAATTACATGTTCAGATGAGGGCATCGAATTTCAAACAAACAGTGATGATGAGGAAGACTCAACACTTACTGTCAGCAATGAGTTGGTGTCAGAAGAATTTCCTTTGATCAGTTTTGATGAGCCAGTGAATGAGGAAGTTTCTTTGATTAGTCTCTTTCCAGTTTTTGAAGTGAAATATCTTCCTGCTGATTTATAGAAAAGTGTTAAGACTGAAGCTTGGGATCTTTCAGGAAAGGATATTGGGTTGCTAAAAGGAGCAGAACCAGTCAGAGTCGCAATCAAGCCCAATGTGGTTTTTCCTCAGACTCCACAAAACCCAATGGCAAAAGATGCAATTGAGGGTATGAAACCATTAATAGGAGAATTCGTGGAGAAAGGAATTTTAAAAGAAGTGTTGAGCAGTCCATGTAATTCACCCATAAAAGGTGTTTGCGCAAACCTTGTGGGAAAATCAGACTTGTCCAAGATTTGAGAAAAATAAATGAAATAGTGGTAAAGTGTTGCCCGGTTGTGCCAAACCCAGCTGTGATCATGTTTCAGGTCCCATACAATGCTGAATGGTTCACCGTCATTGACCTATGACAAGCATTCTTTTCTGTGCCTTTTCATGAGGACAGCAGATATCTCTTTTGTTTCAAGTTCTGAAACAAGGTCTGGTGTTTGTGTAGAATTCCACAAGGGTCCTTAGAATCACCATCTATTTTTGAACTAGGTCTTGAAAAAGAATTTGGAGTCACTAAGTAATGCCTTCCACATTAGTGCAGTACATTGATGATTTCTTGATTGCGTCCAGGACCAAATAAGGATGTAAATATGACACAATTGCATTGTTAAATTTCTTGGGAGACAATGGACATAAAGGCCCTCATTACAACCCCGGCGGACGGCAGTAAAATGGAGAAAAGTACTGCCAACAGGCTGGTGGTACTTTTCCCCATAACATGACATTGGCAGTTTGGCTCAAGCCAAACTGCCAATGTGCCATTCAGTCTGCCATGGCAGTAACAGCCGCTGGGCTGGAGTCTTCAGTCTCCAGCCATGCGGCCGTCACTAGCCCACCTGCAGGATTATGACATCGCCTACCGCACTGGTTTTCGTGGCTTCCTTACTGCCACGAAAACCATGGCTGTAGGCACTATCAGTGATAGGGAATTCCTTCCCTGTCACGAATAGGGGTCTTCCCGCCCCCCACACCAGGTTTCCCCCCCACACCACTCTCCCACTCCAGACGCACCCCCAACATACATGCACCTTCACGCACCATCGTACACACTCATACCCACATTCACCCACGCATGCATACATCCATTCACCCACACATCCACACACTGACATACATACAAGCACACATGCATTCACACAACACAACATACACGCACTCACACATCCATACATGTACACACATACAACACTCAACACACACCCGCATTCACGCACACACAAACATTCACACACACCCCCAACACTCCCCATCCCCCTCCCCTGTCAGAGCACCCGACTTTCCTGATTGCAGGACGGGACGGGGGGCTGTTGCCAGCAGCAGCGTCCTCCAGCAGAACACCGCCAGGCCATATCATGTGTCATGATATGGTCTGCGGCAGGTCTCCTGGCATGGCGCTGCTGCTGGCAGCAGTGCCACCTTACCGCCATCCGCCGCCATGGCAGCAGCCGGAATTCTGCCATCCTTTTGGCAGAATTCCGGCTACGGTCAAAATTTGGCAGACGGCTGATGGCCGCGGCAACAGTCTTTTGCCGGCCGTCGCTGCGGCGGTTGGCAGTTTTTACTGCCAATGTCATAATGAGGGCCAAAGTGTCCCCGGCTAAATTACAATATTGTAAAAAATAAGTTAAATACTTGGGTCACCTGATTGAGAAAGGAACTAGGAACATTTGCAGAGACTGAGTTGCAACTATTTTGCAAATGCCATAACCAACAACACAGAAAGATGTGAAGATGTTTTTGGGAATGGTGGGTTACTGCCGCCAATGGATGTGGTGTGAATCGCCCAGTGGCATATTTTTCAGCCACTTTGGATCCGGTCGCAACAGCTTTACCTGGTTGTTTGTGGTCCGTTGCAGCAGTTGAGCAGAGCCTCACTCATACGAAGTCTAAAACCCAGTATCTGACCAACTCAAGGTTGACCAAATATGAGTCCGTAATCCTAGGATCGCACAACGTTACTATTAAGAGATGTATAGTGTTGAACCCAGCAGCCTTACTTCCAATTGAAAACATATACATTGACAAATTGGATGACATTGAACATGATTGTTTGGAAATTACAGAATTGTGCACAAAACCCAGAGCCAATATTAGAGATACTTGCCTGGAAGAAAATGACCAAATTATTTTTGTTGATGGTTCCTGCTTGAGAGATGATACAGGTACATTGAGAGCAAGATATACAGTATGTACTATTGCAGGCATACTGGAAGCTTCATTGCTTCAAGGAGTGTTTTCAGCACAAGCGGCAGAACTGATGGCTCTTACTAGAGCATGCCACATTTCAACTCAGCTGAAAGTCACTATTTACACAGACAGTCAATATGGATTCAGCATTGTGTATGATTTCGGACAATGTGGTCACAGAGAGGTTTTTTAACTTCTTCTGGTTCACCAATAAGAAATGGTGAGAGAATTCATGAATTACTAAAGGGTATTCAAATGCCTGAAAAGATTGCTGTGGTGAAATGCTGTGCACATCAGAGATCACAGGATTATGGGGGTCATTACAACCCTGGCGGTCAAAGACCGCCAGGGCTGTTCTGGAGGTAGCACCGCCAACAGGCTGGCGGTGCTTCCGCCGCGGTCATACCGCCGGGAACGGCAGTTTCTCGCCACTTCGGTCCCGGCGGTTTCCTGCCACTTCAGTCCCGGCTGGAGTCATCCTCCAGGGCAGCGCTGCTTGCAGAGCTGCCCAGGGGATTACGAGTCCCCCTCCTGCCAGCCTTTTCATGGCGGTTTGCACCGCCATGAAAAGGCTGGCGGAAAGAGGAGTCGCGGGGCCCCCTGCCATGGCCCCCTGCAGCTTTTCACTGTCAGTGACAGTGAAAAGCGCGACGGGTGCAACTGCACCCGTCGTCTGGCCACAACACCGCCAGCTCTATTTGGAGCCGGCTCCTGTGTTGCGGCCGAGCTCCCCGCTGGGCCGGCGGGCGAAAACCAGGTTTCCGCCCGACGGCCCAGCGGGGATCTCCTGATGGCTGCGGCGGGAGTGCAGCCGCATTGGCGGCCGCCCCGGGGAAGCCGCCCGCCAAGGTCGTAATGAGGGCCTCTGTGTCGATGGGCAATACATACGCAGATCAAGTCGCAAAGTTTTGTGCCTTGAATGGCATATCCTACAGAGAAGAATAGGAACTGTTGCCAGAGAATAATGAAATTTATGTAAATTATGTGATGCATGTCATTGATAATTTAGAAGAATTAAAGGCTCTTCAGGATAATGTGCCAAAAGAGGAGCACACAGAATGGCTTAAACTCAAGTGTGTCCAGAGAGATGATGATGTATGGGTAACCGGAGAAGGGGAAGCAGTGTTGGCCAACAGTCTGCTGACTTAGATGGCCAGATACGATCATGGTCAGGACCATGTAGGGAGAGATGCAATGGTCAGGTTAATCAAACAGTTTTGGTTCAATCTAAAAGTTAGACAAGTTGCCGAAGCAGTTCGCCACAGATGCGTCATCTGCTGATTTGAATCCTAGTTCATTTTAATGGGATAACAGGGTTAGCTTAGCCTCTGGCTTGCAGACTCGTGCCCCTGTCACCTAGTGGCTTTTAACCTACTTAGCTTGCTCTGTCTTTGCCCATTTAATTATTTAATTCTTCTAAGATGGATGCCTTGTTTATAGTTAGGCCACTTGTTATGAGTTACATTATCAGTGTCACAGCGCCAAGGCGTCAAGATCAAGCAACAAAGACAAACAAACAGTAGGTGTTCACACTTAGGGATTTTCCCTCTCTGTACTTTTGAGGGATTGTTTATATTAATTGCCGTCCCAAGCATGTCTGTTATCTATTGTTTGGGAACACACCTACGTCAGGGGTCCTTGAAGATCTGTATAAATACATCGCACTTTAGACAGATAATCAGAGGGATTCCGACCAGAGGGCATCACCACCATCGCGGATATCGATGCTGCACGTCGTCTTGACGCTGACCCAGTCTTCGTGTCCCTGCGGAGTCTGAGATAGAGACCTCATTCCTAGGTAACGAGGGTTGGGGGCTCCTCACATGGACATGGCATTGGCAGATTAGGTTTAGCAAACCCAGCCCTCCTTTAGGTAGGAGGTTAGGCCTTTCACATTAGGGTATTAGGGCATATTACATCTTGTATGTCTTTTCTATGCATTGCAAGATGGTGGGGGTCTTTGTAATTATGACTCTCGTCTTCACAATTCTGTTTCTTGCATTATTCATTATCCTAATCATTGCAGCCCATGCAACTTATCGCAAATTGCAGTTATGTTGAATAAAAACTTGAAACTTCACTGCACCTTTGTCATTGTCTGTGTTTGTACGAAACATGATATATCTATGAGAAAGGGGTAATCTCCGTTTAACCACGACACTTCCTGAAATGTCTTATTCTCGAGTCCATGCATAAAGGCTGCCACAAATCACCTTTTACTATTGTGTTTCTGGTGAGATGCTGCTAGTGAGCCGGTAAGGTTGGGACAACGGTTGCGACTTGTTGTAGGAAAGGCATAGTCGGCTACAAGCAAAAGTACTGTCATCCTTTAACCAGCAGTCTTGCCCAGAGCAAGAGTCCAAACTACGACACTGCCAGCAGACGAACGTGGCCAAAGGAACAGTCATCAATATGGGACATATTAGCATGGCTGGAGGACCATTCAGCAGAATACAAATGGATTTCATTGAGATGCCTGTGTGATTGAAGCTTACCCTACAAGGAGAAATAACAGTCTCACAGTAGCAAAGTTACTGCTTAGAGAGTTAATTCCACGTTTTGTTTTTCTGGTCTCTTTAGAGTCAGATAGAGGAAGTCACTTCAACAATGAGGTGATTAAGTTACTATGTTCAGCTTTAAACAATGAGCAGAAGCTTAATGTAGCTACCGCCCAGAAGCCTTAGGTCTTGTAGAACAAATGAATGGTACTCTGAAATCGAGATTGGCGAAAATGTGTGCATCCACAAATCTGAAATGACCAGATGCTTTGCAGTTGGTTCTAATGTCAATGAGAAGCACCCCTAACAAGAAAACAGGATTGGTGCCCCATGAAAACCACATTGGAAGGGCAATGAGGTTGTCAGCTGTACCTGCAAATGCTCTTGTGAACATTACAGATAATATGGTGTTAGACTACTGCAAGGCTCTAGCTGATGTGGTTCGCTCTTTCTCTCATCAGGTGGAAGCTACCACACTGCCACAGCCTCAAGATCAAGGACACAACCTGAAGGCTGGTGATTGGGTTGTGATTCGAAAGCATGTGAGAAATTCGTACTTGGAGCCACGGTGGAAAGGACCATATCAGGTAATATTAGTGACTACCACAGCTGTAAAGTGTGCAGGACATCCGAACTGGATCCATGCAAGCCACACTCGGAAAGTGAATAATCCTAGAGAACAAGAAGAAGAGCTGTTGAGATTACCTCCACCTAAACGCATTCCAGGTTAAGACAGAAGAAGCAGTGAACTGGAGATAGAGCTTGAACATACTCCAGTTAACGTGAACACACCTGTAATGGACGAAGTGGAAGAAATCCTGAAGGATGAGACGTCCTCAACACCTACAAATGAAGCAGTAAGAGAACTGGGCCAGAGAGAACAAGAGGAAAAATCAGTTCAGAGAATACTTGCTCAGAGGAGAGTGTCCTCAGAAGCAGATGGTCTGAGAAACCAGACTGAGGAGTGAATAGTCCAAGAGAGAAAGGAGTTGAGGCGGATCCAAGCCAAAGGGGTTTGACTACTCCTGAAATGCTTGTGGAAGAGTCAAAGGAGAAGAGTTTGTGTCCAATCCTGAAAAGAGCATTAATAGGGGGATCTCTGAAAGATGACAACTGGCCAGAAACAAAATCAAAGTCAACCAAGAAGATGAATGTGATAGCAACAATTCAAGTGGAAACCATCAGAAATGAAGATTTGAGTGATGGTGAATCGAATGAAGGTCAAAAATTGAAAAGAAAGAGAGTTGCCAATCAAAGATACTCAGGTCCTGATTGGGCATATGTAGATACCAAAGAGTGTCAGGAAGAATTTTAGAATTTTTGTTTTGACAGAGACATTCCGGGTCTATATTTTGGTACATGAAGAAAAATGTATAAACATTTCGGTGAAAAGATTGCAAATTTGAAGGATAAATGAAAAGACATTGCTGGAAAATATTTTGAAAGACTTTGATACACTGACTTTGACAAGCTGATAAACTGACTTTGACGAGCTGCAAAGCTAAATTTGACAACTCTACCGATTTTTTAAAAAAAGGGTCCAGTGTGAATGAAGCTGTGAAAGTTATTTTGAAAATAAATAAATTAATAAATAAGGAGGGATTAAGACTGAAGATTGAAGAACTGAAAATGTTTGTTTTTGTTTTGTTTAAGCTCTGATTTTTGCTGCATAGCCTTTTGTTTTGTTTTTATCTCTACTGACTCTTTACAAACCATGGATAACCAAAACCAACAGAGCATTAAGTATAGATGCTGTAAATATATGGGTATTTGTTTGGTGATCGTTTGTGCAATTGTATGTTTGATATTGATTGTGGGTGTAATTGTTGTTGATAAAAAAGGAACAAACCATACCGCAGCTATAGATACTACATCTTTAGAGTGAGTACCTACCCTTTCACCAATAGCTAGATCTAAGTTAGATGAGAAATATTTTCATGTTCAGGGAGAACTTTCTTCTAATGTCTTCTATCACTTATTGCGTGAGTATGTTGATGTAATAGATGCGAGAGATTGTTATGTCTGTACACAGATTCTAGCCTCTGTTGAGGAGGGGATTGCCCATCATAGTCTGCCACTAACTTATGGCATAAGTTGTAGTATTTTACTAACACAATTCTATAACCAGGAGTATATCCATTATTTCTATTCTAATTTTGATGTTGTGTTTTCTTTTGTACCCATCATTAGGTATCTTAGTAAGATAGCTAAGGATAATAACATAGTAAAAGTGAAGAATTTCTTTGAACCTACATTAACGTTTGGGACAGCCTTTGCTCATAGAAATAATCTCACCTGTTTACTTTCCCCAGTAGAAATGAGTTTCTTAGATCATACAGAAGATAGAAGAAGAGCAATTAAGGCTAAAATAGATAAGGGATTAGTTTCACATAGTCCTGGGATTGACTATGCATTTACTGACATTACTAAACAAGGGAAACTAACTTTAGATGCACAACACATAGGAAAGCTTTGTGTATATATAGGCCTCAATCTAGAGTTTATAAAATATATGTGGGAACGAGTGAATGTAGGCACGTGTTTTTGTTTGAGAATAAATGGACATTTATGTTGGATGGTCAGGACCTGCAGATACCTGGGACACACTATATCTGTGGAAAAAATGCATATTACCATCTTCTTAGAGGATAGTATGGCACATGTTATTTGGGAATAGTTTTCCAGAAAAATGTACCAACTTGATGACTTGAGTAAATTTCTTAAAATGACTGACTTACAACCAAAGAGACAGAAGCGAGAATCAGCTTTTAGCATTGTTGTAGACATATTTGGAGCAATAATTCCTTCAGTGGGAGTTGTTCTGAATTCTATTAAAATTCAATAGTTGTCTACAGTTGTGGATAACATGCTGACAAGTTATTCAGGAGCCATTGTCCTTTTGGATACTGAGATGGCCGTGGTAAGAGCTATGACTCTTCAGAATCGCTTTGCATTGGACATCTTCTTGGTGAAAAAGGCGGAGTTTGTAAATTGCTAAGTCTGCGCCATTGTTGCTCCTATATACTAGACAACAGTAAAGCAGTTAAAAGCTTGATTAACAATCTAACAAAAGAAGAAACTAAATTAAAAAAACTAACTGAGCCCACTGTTTGGGAAAAGGCTGGCAAAGGGATGCCTACTGTGGGAAACTGGATTGGCATCTTGGGAAAAGGGATGATAATAATACAAGGAGTTTCAATTATTGCGATTTGTCTAATTGGAATATGGGGAATATGGAAATTGTGCAGAGTCATCAGAAAGGGAAAATTAGAAAAAAAACAGAGAAGGGAAGAATTGCAGTTAGAAAGATTATATGGGAAAAACGCAAAGAAGAAGAAAATGTATGAAAATGTGAGAGAAACAAAATTTTGAAAACCTGTGCAGAGGAAATAAATAAATTTATGTGTGGTGACATATATAGAGCCTCATTCTAAGTCTGGCGGGCGGCGGAGGCCGCCCGCCAGACTTCCTCCCTCCAGAATACCGCACCGCGGTCGGAAGACCACTGCGGCTATTCTTAGTTTTACACTGGGCTGGCGGGCGACCGCCAAAAGGCCGCCCGCCAGCCCAGTGTAAAACTCCCTTCCCACGAGGACGCCGGCTCAGAATTGAGCCGGCGGAGTGGGAAGGTGCGACGGGTGCAGTTGCACCCGTCGCGAATTTCACTGTCTGCAATGCAGACAGTGAAATTCTTTGAGGGGCCCTCTTACGGGGGCCCCTGCAGTGCCCATGCCATTGGCATGGGCACTGCAGGGGCCCCCAGGGGCCCCACGACAACCCATACCGCCATCCTGTTCCTGGCGGGAGAACCGCCAGGAACAGAATGGAGGCATGGGTTGTCAGAATCCCCATGGCGGCGCAGCGAGCTGCGCCGCCATGGAGGATTCTGATGGGCAGCGGAAAACCGGCGGGAGACCGCCGGTTTTCCACTTCTGACCGCGGCAAAACCGCCGCGGTCAGAATGCCCTGCGGGGCACCGCCAGCCTGTTGGCGGTGCTCCCGCCGACCCTGGCCCCGGCGGTAAGGAACCGCCGGGGTCAGAATCAGGCCCATAGTCATCAAAGGAGGGATTGTAAGAGCGGAAATTTAGTACTAATAATTTTTAGCAATTGCTTTGATCATATAAGATGTAGTAACGTGAAAATGTCTAATTGCTTAAAATTGTGGTTTTCAGATTAGCCACCATCAAGAGTGAAAACAAGCATTTTTGCTTTGAAAATATTGTAGTAATGCTGTGCTGATCGGATGGTCACTTTAAATGATGAATCAAGTGGACAAAATAATATGAGCATTTCTTTTTTTCTGCTGGGCTTCAAGCAGACGAGGTTACAGTGACTGCTTATCTGACAAATGTACCCACGAAAGAAACATTTAGGGCCAGATGTAGGTAGAAAGCAAATTGCGAGTTGCAAATTGCGAGTCCTTCTGACTCACAATTTGCAACTCGCAATTTGCTATGCAGAAAGGTTTCTCGCTATGGGGTCGCAAAGACCCACCTCATTAATATTCATGAGGTGGGTCGCAGTTTGCGACCCCATAGTGAGTCTGGGCACTCACGGGGATGGTGGCCTACTGGAGACAGCAGACCACTGTGTCCGGGACTGCTTTTAAATAAAGCAGTTTTTTTTTTCTATCTGCAGCCCGTTTTCCTTAAAGGAAAACGAGCTGCAAATAGAAAAAATTACTGAAACCTATCGTTTCAGTTTTTTTCAGAGTAGGCAGTGGTCCATAGACCACTGCCTGCTCTGAAAAAATAATTTTGTGATCATTCACAAAGGGGAAGGGGTCCCATGGGAACCCCTTCCCGTTTGCGAATGAGTTACCATCCACTTCAAGTGGATGGTAACTGCAAGTTGATTTGCGACCGCTTTTGCGGTCGCAAATCAACTTACATCGCGGTGCGAGTCGCAAATAGGAAGGGAACACCGCTTCCTATTTGCGAGTCGGAAACACATTTTGCGAGTCGGTTCCGACTCGCAAAATGTGTTTCTGCATCGCGTGCGGGCATTAGCGCCTCGCAAACGGCGTTTTTCGCCGCTTGCGAGGCGCTAATGCCTTGCTACATCTGGCCCTTAGATCTTCACACGTCTGTTGTATAACAAACTTATTTTGTTTAAGTCACAAGGCTGTTCTGTGTCTGTATTAATGAAATGTATTTCTCTTGAGGAAATGAGCTGATATGAAAATGTTTCCACATCTTTGTAACTATCATCCGGTAGCAGCGTATTCAGGAATGGTTGAACAAAAGGCTCCACTGACACCAGTCGGAGGCAAGTCTAAGAAGCTACAATTAGTATAGTTTGGAGGTACGTAAATGGAAGAAGCATCATATCAACGTCTTGCAAACTAATATTGTGCCTTTTCAAATGTATTTACGAAATCTAATGTTTTTATGATTGGATGTTCTTTCTTTGCCTGATGCTTTTCACCAATGAAAATTATGAATGTATTTTAATTAACTAAACAGCTCATGGAGAGCTTTAGGTCATTCTGTCATTCTTCATTATGGAGCACACTTTGTTCTTGTGCCTTTCATGGTGATCTGTCACTTTGACATTTCATTGCCTTACCAAACAGTCTATTGATGTTTTGGTATTTTATTATTTTCTGAGTTTATTATGCCTGTTCAAATACTGAACTAATGCTCTGATGGTTAAGTGATCTTAGAGTCCAGATACTAAACTGTCCCCCTTACCTTGCCCTATCCTGAAACTGACACTGCTGTCCCCCTGATGAAATTGATGCTCTCTGCTGACTTTCCTTAGGGATAGGTAACTATGTTTAATCTGTGCTTTGTTATTTGTCTTTTGTTTTTCAGGTACCAACTGCTACTGTTCTAATACTGCTGATTATTTTGTTAGTGTGATATTTAGATGTTTTCCAAATTAGTGTTCCTAAAACTTTTGCATGAAGCCAAATATGCTAATGCTAATCTGAGGCTAGTGGGGTGTTTCATTATGCCAATGAACTGATGTTAATTTTGCTTGCTGAACAAATGTTTTACATATCTCTTTCTCAAATATTGCTGCTATTAATGAATGTTTTCGCTGTTGAGATTATCATTCTTGCTGCTTTATTCAAATTAAGATACTTTAGGAGATATGGCCAGCCTGTGATGTTTCTTTATCCTTATCATTTGATGTTGATACTAATTTTTGTGACTTTAGCGTTGTTAATATAGGGAAATAAACCTTTTAATTGATACCAATGGTGTGGTTATTCATGGCCAAATTGGTCATGTTGTGTCTTTTACTGACTTTCTATTGTTGTTGAACTGTTTATTATTGATGTGCGTTACAACACCTTACAATATTAATTTAAACAAGTCAAAAGGTTAATCGACCTTAAGCAAGGCTGAATGCTAAGTATTTTTACACAAAATAGGTAGGCCAAGGCCACACTAACACCTGTGAGGAAGAGGAGAGCACTGGAGGGAGCAAGGTCCAGTGGAGAGCCTTGTCGAGTGGACTCCCTGTGCAAGGTGTGATGAAACAGCTGCTGCGCTGATCGGGTTGTTGCCCATGTGCAGGATTGTAGGCCAGGAGAGGGCTGCTGTGGAGACAGCTGTATGAAAGACTACCGTGCAGTGTGGGTGGAAGCCTTGAGCGGTAGTGGTGAAGCGACCCCATATGCCAGGAAGGGACACCCAGGTTAAGACTGCCATGCAGTAAGGGGCGAAGCCTTGTGCTGTAATGGTGCAGCAACCCTGTATGCCACGGGGAGCGCTGGGGAAAAGACTGGCCTGCACTAAGGGTCAAAGTTCTGTGTGGTAGCAGTATAGCAATGCCAGGAAGGGCCACAATGGATAACTTCATAGTATAGTCCAGGCCGGAGCCCATGAACCGTGGGTTGTCAAGACCCCATATGTCATAGGGATTCATCAAAAGCACTAAGAAACTGCAACTCGTTCCACCGCACTGGAGAAGTGAAGATGCTGTGGGAGCACCTGTGCACCTTAACCTAGGAGAGGGCCCAAGAAAGGATCATCGTAGATATCCCTCATCAGGAGCTGAATTAACACTTACCCCGCAGGAGGAGCTCCAGATCACTGGACAGGACGCATTCCAGAACTCTGGAGAGTCCGTACCTGCTGGTGTGGGTAAGACTTGTTTTGAGCCTGACAGCACCAGGGGAACTTGCTGCTAATTTAAACGCTAAAAGAGTTAGAGGTCTCTTTTATATTATGTAGATACACCTCTGGAGACTTCTTTTTTTCTTGAATTAATTTGATACTTTTACTAAGAAATGATCTCACCACAAGTTAAATTCTTTGTCACTTGGCATTGCCACACAAGATCGCTAGCAGGAAAATCTCTGATTGCCCAGGAATTGCTGCTCCCCACCTGGGATCCTACCTCGCATCCAGCATTTCCCCTCAATGGCACTTTTGGAGGTTTGAAGTGGTGATGGGAGCCCCTATGCGAAAGTCCGACGGTGCCACGAGGTTGAGTGCAGCACAAGGCGCGTCCATGCCTTTGGGCGCTCCCAGACCAATCGAAGGGCCCACAAGGTGTCGATAATGCCATGGAGCTGAGGAAGATCAACCACCTCCCCTTTCCTTGCTGGATGGCGATGTGGGGGGCTCTTACCTGCGATTGTGAGCCCCTCATTACTTAACTGCTGTATGCAACTGCTGGCAGGAAATCCGGCAGCCGAAGAGGCTGCAGGAGTGCAGCGCTGCTGCAAACGCCCCCTGATCCTGAGCTCCTTCCCTGGGGACATATGAGGAACACCGACGGGTGGGACAACTCTGGTGGGGCCCTCCTCATTGAAGGTGAGTGATCTGGGAAGCCCAGGGGGGCCCACATCCCTGTTTGTACATTGAGGTACGGCTGGTGTCTGGGCCCATCCAGGAGTTGCCCACTCTCCTGTAATTGCGGAGTGGCTTAAGGAGCATCCAGGCCCTTGGCCTGCTTTGCTGTGACCCTAGTGTCTACCCACCTACAGCGCTTGACTCCTGAGGACAATGGCGACCTGGGGGAGGGCCTCCAACTCAACAGGACCTTCTGGGTACTGCCACGCACAGCTGGAACACTGCCTGGCATAGCACCCCACTGCCTTTAAACTCCCTGAGCTGCTTTATGGGTATACAAAAAGGTTGCAGCTGGAGAGTGCAATAAGCTGCATCTGGGAGTGAACTGCCCTTTAAGGCGCCATAGGTGACTTGGAGTAGACCCCCTGCTAGTGATTATTGTGTATGTGTAGCCTGTAAACCTGGAGTTGGCTTGGGTGCTGTACTCTTTGGCAGCTTGCTATTTGGACTTGCTGCCTCCTGGAGATGTTTCCCATTGGAAAGGTTAGGTCCCAGGGCCCTTGCCAGGGCGACACAATGGAACAGCACGCTACCCCTCAGCCGGGCACTCACAGACAGACACGTCAGTCTGGCACTCACAGATGCAATCATAGTCCGGATACACAGCAAGGGGGACCTTCTAGAGCTGACTTACTGGTGCCGATCCAGGTCAGCCCTGAGGGAGAAGATCGGAACGGTGTCCATAAAAGTCAAGTTGCTTCGCACTGTTCTTTACAAGGTCTTTGAAAGAGTGCACTCCGCTGAGGAGACTATTGAGATGGCTGCTTTGCGACATCAAATAGCTGGCCTCCTCTCCAAGATGGCATCCCTGGAGGCCCGGGCAGAGAACCCTGAAGGGAGATCAAAGTGTAATAATGTCTGCCTCCTGGGTTTACCTGAGCGGGCTGAGGGACGTGATGCGGAACACTTCGTGGAACAGTGGGTGCGAGAGATCCTGAAACCAATGGGCTTCTCCAACTACTTTTTCGTGGAAAGAGCGCATAGGGCTCTAGCTGCTCTGCCACACCCTGGGTCACCTGCGTGGGCGGTTGTTGCCCGTTTCCCTAATTACAGGGACAGGGACTGCATTCTGTGGGCAGCCTGGAAGATGGATTCTGCCCACTTTGATAATCAAAAAATCTTTTTTATCCAGAGTACACATAGCGAGTCCAGGGAGACAGGAAATCCTTCCTGCCTTAAGCTTTTCAGAAAGGAGTGTGACAGATCTGCAAATACACACACAGTCAATACATGAGACACACATTACTCAAGGAAGAGATTCACACCAATTTACCAAAAAAAACGGTATCTTTATATATGTTTTGGCACCAGAATCAATAAGTACAGGTAAGTGCGTTTTTCAAGAGAAATCTTCACAGTTTTGAAAAGTCGACAGTGCAATTTTTGGAATCTGCAATATTTTCCTATGGTGGTAAAACAAATACGACAAATAGGTGCAGTACAGTGACTTACTGGACCAATTTCCTGGACGTAAGGTGAGTACTGGGCAAGGGTCAGGACGACACCAACAAATTACACCAGGCGGCACTGGGGCGGCCGGGTGCAGAGGTGTAGTACAGCGTTTGGATGCCCAATGCTAGTCAATGGGGATTGCTAGGTTGCAAAGAGGTTGCAGGTTTTTGACAGGGAGTCCAGTCTGGGAGAACTAACAGGTGGGTTCAAGTCTTGAGATACTCAGAGACGTGGGGACACTCAGGCCCTCTTCTCCACGGGTCAGGGGCGACAAATGCAGAGGTGCTTTGAGGCGTCAGGTTTTCTCCACCAGAGCACTCCTGGTTGGGGGGGCCTGTGTGCAGAGGCATTGTTGAGTCCACAATGGGCAAATGCAAGGTGGGCTTTGTGTCTGGAGGGTTGGGGGACCACGTTGGCACCGTTGGTCTACTTCAGCTTGGGCTAGTTGGCACGGGTGCAGTGGTGCTTTCTGGTGTTGTTGTTATGATGGTCCAGAGTCCTCACAGTTCTCTTGGGCTGCCTGTAAGATACAGGGAAGCAGCTCTGCTGCTCCACAGGAGTTCCTGGGTCTTTGTTGAAGTCAGGCAGGCCTCCCAGGCTTTTGGAGGCACTGCAGCTCGCAGGGCAAGTCAACATTGGTAGAAATAGGTGGAAATAGCAGACAGGCAGGAAGGGTTGGGACCAAGTCAGGTGCTTCTTCCTCAGACTTTGCTTTTGTGGCTTTTGAGCGTCCTTCGTAGGTCAGCAGGAATCTGATTTCCTGGTGCCAGGGGCCCTCCTAATTACTGAATTTAGGGGTGATTACGGGAGTGTAGGGTAGTAGCCAATGGGCTACTTACTCCTGGGGTCACTACACCCCCTCTATGACCACTTCCTGTGGAAAGTGGGCATAATCCTGTCTTACAGTTCCTACTTCTGCCAAAACCAAGATGACAGATTTCTAAATATAGTATCCACATCAGGCAGCTTACCTTAGGGATGGGACTGACCTGAGGGGTGTGCACACATCTCTGAATACTAAATATCACACCTGTCCTGGTTGCAGATCGGCCCTGGGGCAGGGGGGTTGGCATCTCTCCTTTGAGTGAAGCCAGATCTGCATACCAACTGTAGTGGGCTTCTTTGAAGCCCCCTCTTTTGGGTGGGATGTGTAAACACCTCACCCAAAGCAGGATTTGTTTCTGACTGCACAAGAGCAAAGGCCCTCAGCCTAGGGGGCCAGAATCATGTCTGGCCATGGCAGGCTGGCTAAAACTAGTCTGTCCTCACACAGGTAGTTGGCAGGTTTTCAGGGAGCACCTCTAAGGTGCCCTTTGGGTGCATCTATTAAGAAATCCATCACTGGCATCAGTGAGGGTTTATTAATATGAGATGTTTGATAGCAAACATCCCTATTTTCAATGAAGCCATCATGTAGCTGGGGAACTCTTATTAAACAATGCCCAGCATGTGTACATAAAACGGCTTCCATGTTCACTTACTATGGGGGTCATTATGAACACGGCGGTAACAACTGCCGTGTTCATGCTGGCGGTCAAAACACTGACCGCCAGCGACCCTGGAACCCCGCCAGCCAAATTATGAACGTTTATGTGGGCCGGCGGGTGGAAACATTGTTTCCGCCCGCCGGCTCACAGAAAGGCCCGGCCGGGACATTAACGGCGGCTCCACATTGAGCCGCCATCAATGCCTCTGTGCGGTAGGTGCAGTTGCATCCGTCGCGCAGATCACTGCCCTGCGCGATGGGGCACTGCACAGGGGCCCCTGCACTGCCCGGGGCACCCCCTCCGTCAGCCTTTCCCTGGCGGGTGAACCCGCCAGGAAAAGGCTGGTGGAAATGGGAACATTATCCGCAGGGTAGTGCAGCTACCCTGGCGGATAGTGTTTCCACTCACCGCCAGGCTGCCTGACAGCGGAAGCCTGGCGGTGATTAAGGGCCATCGATGGCAGCCCTCACCCTGTTCAGAATATGGTGGGTTGGCCCGCCATGCCGGCTGGTGATTTCAGCCGCCAATGCCGGCATGGCGGGCCAACCCGCCATGTTCGTAATGAGGGCCTATGTCTAAGAGTCAACAAAGACATAGCAGGGGCATATCTGCTCTTACAGATATGTCCTCACTTGTAACATAAATGCACCCTGCCTTAGGCCTTCAAGGCCTGCACTACTATAGGGGTAAGTTACATATATTACATGCAGTATTAGGGACATGACACACAGGCTGTGTGCCATATTATTTTTTCACTTTTAGTTGCACCAAGACACGCAGCCTGCAATGGCAGTCTGCATGTGCTAGACAAGGGGTCCCTGAGGGTGGCACAATACTTGCTGCAGCCCTTGGGGACCCTCTTGGGTACCCATGCCCCAGATACCAAGGGTACTATTTACTAGGGACTTTCAGGGGGACCAAAGGTATTGCCAATTGGGGAACAATTGCACAGTTTTAGGGAAGAAGATCTGGCACTGGGGACCTGGGTATCAGGAACCCAGTGCACTTTCAGTCGAAATTGCATCAAATACCAGGCAAAAAGTGGGGGTGACCATGTAAAAAAGGGGCACTTTCCTACAAAGACCGTGCCTGAACTTAAGTGTTTATGCTATGTTGTTGCTGCTGAATATACTGTAATTGATGGTATGCCTCTGGATGCTCTGGGAGCACCGCTGGCCTAGTGAGCTTGTTTATTATTTGTCATATTAATTTATTTTTGAGTCAGGAGGGGCAAGGGCATTTGAGTGCTGGTGGCACTTAATTGAAATGTTGTGGAGGAGTGAGCACATAGGGGCTTTATTTTGTGTGTGCTCATTTTCTCACTCTATGCAGAGGGCCGGAATGGCCTTCTCCAACTTGGTGAGTGGTAGGCCTTATTGTTTTCCTTTCCATTGGGTTTGGGCTGCATGTCCTGGAAGCTTCTATAACTGGGCGGACATGTCTATTGTTGGTTCCTATTATATTGTTTGCCGGAGTGGGGGGATGAAATGGTTTACTGTTTAGTTCGTTATTGTGTTCTGACAGGTTTGTTTGTTTTGAATTGTTGCACTTTGTTCTTCATTGCTTCCAGATGTAGGGAGGAAGTGGATGGGCCTCTGACACCCCACGCATTGGGATGGGGGAGGGCACGGGTGGACACACATAAACCCCCATGATATGCCCTGCCAATGTTATGTCCTGGAATGTCTGTAGGCTGAGGGATTATTTGAAGCAGTACAGAATTAATTCCTTTCTGTGACGCACCAAGAAACATATAACCTGCCTGCAGGAAACGCATCTCATGCTTAATGAGCTAACAAAATTGCCCAAAAAATGGAGAGATGGCTTCTTTCTGCCACATACTTCTCTTACGCCAGAGGGCAGGTCTCTTCTGGGTGGCTCCGGGTGGGGGGGGGGGTGCTCTTTTGGCAAACATATATTTAAGTCACACTGGAGTACTCATACACCTCGACCTCTCAGCAGCCTTTGACATGGTCTCCCATAGCTCCTTATGCACCAGACTCCACGACGCAGGAATCTGCGGAAAACCTTGCAATGGATCCACTTCTTCCTCACTGGAACAACACAGAGAGTCAGGCTCCCATCCTTCATATTCAAACCAACAGAAGTCAGCTGCGGAGTCCCGCAGGGATCTTCCCTGGACCCAATGTTCTTCAATATATGCATGGCCCCACTGGCAGCCATCGCCAGAGGCCATGAAATGAACATCGTGTCATACGTCGATGACACACAACTCATCATATCCCTCACTGAAGACCCAGACAATGCTAAGAGGAACTTTCACATCGGGATGAAAGCAGTCACCGCCTGGATGAGAGAGAGCTCATTGAAGCTCAACTCAGACAAGATTGAGCTCATCGTCTTCAGAAACTCCACCTCAGCCCCGGACGACTCCTGGTTGCCCACATCACTCAGCACACCACCTACTCTGACTGACCACGCCCGCAACCTAGGAATCTTCCTCAACTCCTCCCTATCAATGACTCGACAGGTAAAAGCAGTCACCTCGTCCTGCTGGCACACCCTCCGCCAACTCCGCAAAATCTTCAATGGATCCTGGTCAACTGCCGCAAAATAATCACCCACACCCTAGTCACTAGCAAGCTCGACTACGGCAATGCACTCTACACTGGCACCACAACTGGGAACATCAGGAAACTACAACTCATCCAAAACGCTGCTGCAAAACTCGACCTGAACCTCCCCTGACAAGAATAAATCTCCCAAAACCTGAGGACCCTCCCTTGGCTCCCAGTAGAGAAGCGAATCAACTTCAAACTACTCACCCACACGTACAAGGCTCTGCACACCATTGGACCGGCCTACCTGAACCATCGCATCTCCTTTCACAACCCCACCAGACCCTTCCGCTCTGCCTAGCAGGTGCTAGCTACTGTCCCACGCATCCGGAAAACCACAGCTGAAGGAAGGTCTTTTGCATACCTGCAGCTAAGAGCTGGAACAACCTGCCCACACACCTCAGACAGAGCCTATCTCACACCATCTTCAGGAAGCACCTCAAAACACGGCTCTTTGAATAAGGCCCAGAGCCACCACCATCACCTTGAGACCCTCATGGGTGAGTAGTTGCGTTTTACAAAAACTGATTGATTAATTGATTGAGGCGGATGTGGGGGGCTGTTATGTGCTAGTGCAGGGTACCCTGGATTACCATTTTCAATACCTATGCCCCCAACAAAGACAATAGGCATTTCTTTGTGGAGATGCAGAATCTGCTCCAGAGTAGTATTGGCTCCCCTATATGCTGGACGGGGGACATTAATTGTATTTTAGACTGCAATGCTGATTGCCAAATACCCTGCTTGGGGTCAAAGCCCCATATTACCAAATCCCTTACGCAGATTATGTGTAACCTGGGTTTTCTAGATAGCTGGAAGTGGCTGCGCCCTCAAAAACGCGAATACCCTTGTCACTTCTTAACACACAATACTCACAGTTGGCTAGATTGTATACTTATTAAGGGACTTCCATACCACGCCTTGGGGGAGGCAGTGGACCTACAGAAGCGTCTTTCTGACCATGCTCCGATAGTGCTGCTTTTTAAATTGCAGGATAAGGAAGTGAGAAGAAGGAACTGGTGTTTGACCCCCGACATCCTCACAGATAGGGTGTGTCAGGAAACATTAGCTGAGGCATTGGCAGGGTATCAAGCACAATTGGGCCTCCACAATGGCCAGGGACACTGAGTGGGAAGCCATGACGGCAGTGGTAAGAGGAGTATGTATTTGGTCAGCCACTAGGAAGGCAAAAAGCAAATGGAGACATAGGTAATGCTCATGGAGAAACATCTTGCTGACTACCAGAGGGAGTAGGCGGATTCCCCTGAGGCTAGATGAGGGGTAGTTGAGACAAGACGCATGTTGCCTGACCTCTGGGACACACTGGACCAAAACACCCTTACTTGTTATAGACTGTGCTTACATAGAGAAGGGAATAAATCTGGGACACTCCGGGCTTGGATTTTGAGGTGAGAACAAGAGACCCTTCCTAAACTCGAACTGCAGGATCCATAGGGGAACATGGTCACAGGTGCTTGTGGATGAAAGTCAGGTGTAGCTTTTTCTCTGTGGATTGCGACTCCCAGTGCTTGCTCTGGAAAGTATGCAGGCATTAGATGAGGATCTTCCACTGGAGGAACTTAGGAGGGCCATTCGGGAACTTAATAGATCCAAGCAACCAGGAAGTGATGGCTTCCATGCAGAATTTTATCAAACCTATACAGCCCACATGGCGTAGAGGTTGCTGGAAGTATATCGGGAGGTTCATATGAAGGGAATTCTCCCCTTAACAGTGAGCAAAGACATTATGGGGGTGATTCTGAGACTGGCGGGCGGCGCAGGCCGCCCGCCAGTCTTCCCCCGACAAAATACCGCTCCGCGGTCGCAAGACCGCTGAGGGTATTTTGAGATTTGCCCTGGGCTGGCGGGCGGCCGCCAAAAGGCCGCCCGCCAGCCCAGGGCAAATCTACCTTCCCACGAGGACGCCGGCTCAGAATTGAGCCGGCGTAGTGGGAAGGTGCGACGGGTGCTGTTGCACCCGTCGCGTATTTCAGTGTCTGCTTTGCAGACACTGAAATACTACGTGGGTCCCTCTTACGGGGGCCCATGCCATTGGCATGGGCACTGCAGGGGCCCCCAGGGGCCCCGCGGCACCCCCTACCGCCATCCTGTTCCTGGCGGGAGACCCGCCAGGAACAGGATGGCGGTAGGGGGTGTCAGAATCCCCATGGCGGCGGAGCGCGCTCCGCCGCCATGGAGGATTCTCCCGAGCAGCGGAAAGTCGGCGGGAGACCGCCGACTTTCCGTTTCTGACCGCGGCTGAACCGCCGCGGTCAGAATGCTCGAGGGAGCACCGCCAGCCTGTTGGCGGTGCTCCTGTGGTCGGTGACCCTGGCGGTCACCGACCGCCAGGGTCAGAATGACCCCCTATTTGTTTATTACTCAAACCAGGGGGAGATCAGTCAGACACCTCCTCGTACTGATCCCTTACTATGACCAACTCAGACGTTAAGATAATTTTTTTAAAACACATTTTATTGAGTTTCATAATGACAATCCCTGTAAGAAAGTACCCCTTTTGTCATGGTTACCACCCACCACGTTTTGCTGGTATTCATGCAGACTTGACTGAGGGTGTGCAGACTTGACTGAGGGTGTGCTGGGGTCCTGCTACCCAGGCCCCAGCACCAGTGTTCTTTTACCAAAAACTATACCATTGCTCCCACAATTGGCACATCTCTGGCACCCCGTTAAGTCTGTTGAAAATGGTACCAAGGGCCCTGTGGCCAGGGAAGGTCCCCAAGGGCTGCAGCATGTATTATGCCACCCTGGGGGACCTCTCGCCAAGCACATGCACACTGTCATTGCAGCTTGTGTGTGTTGATGGGAAGAAAATAAAAAGGTGACATGGCACCCCTCTCAGGGTGCCATGCCCACATACCACTGCCTGTGGCATAGGTAGGTCACCCCTCTAGCAGGCCGTACAGCCCTAAGGCATGGTGCACTATACCACAGATGAGGGCATAGCTGCAGGAGCAATATGCCCCTACAGTGTCTAAGTCCATTCTTAGACATTTTAAGTGCAGCATGGCCATACTGAGTATATGGGCTAGGAGTTTATCATTACAAACTCCACAGCTCCGTAATGGCTTCACTGAAGTCTGGGAAGTTGGGTATTAAACTTCTCAGCACTTTCGTTGACTTTGGTTCCTGTATTGCCACATCCATGTATATACAACTTCTGGAGGTCATCTTCCTCCTTCTCTTATTCTTTACTATCTTGTTTCTTTCCCATTTCTTTGTTTTTGCAAAACTGATATGCTAGTTTTTTTCCTTGTTAAGGAAGTTGTTTATTAATACTTTTTGTTATGCAACTTAGAACTGTTACTTGGAATGTTAAGGGGATTAAACACCCTATTAAATGTCAGTGTGTCTTTTCTCACCTAGCTCGTTTGAAATGCCACATTGCTTTGTTGCAAGAGAGTCACATCAACGATTCTGAGGCAATTAAGCTTAAAAACCAATGGGTAGGGGGCATGTTCTACTCCCCTTTCACCGCAAACAAAAATGGGGTAATTGTACTCTGTCATAAATCTCTCAAACCTACCATAATTTCACAACATCAAGATACAGAAGGCCGCTGGGTACTTGTTACATTTACAATTGACAATATTTCTATCCTAAATATATACTGCCCCACACATCCAGATCCAAATTTTTGGAAGAATCTTTCACATATTGGCCTTCATCACAACCCTGGCGGTCGGTGTTAAAGCGGCGGTAATACCACCAACGGGCCGGCGGAAAACAGAATAGAATCACGAGCATGGCGGAAACCGCCAACACAGACAGCCACTTTAACAGACCGCCCGCCACGGTGGTAGAAACAAACACCGCGGCGGTAACTGCTAATGACAGGCGGGAGACAATGTAACGCCCACTGTATTACAAGGCACCAATCCGCCAACTTTTCCGGGGCGGTACGAACAACATCTAAAGCACGGCGGAAACAGTCTTTGGAATGGAAACCACTCACCTCTCGACAACCAACGAGGAATCAGGACGCCATAGAGCCCGAACTTCAGGTGTTACCAATGTTGGTTTACCTCCTCTTCTACCAGGAACATCAAAGACGGCGGCGACGACCACAGTGAGTACTGCACCCAGCACACAGGGGAGGGGGTAGGAAAAAGAGAGTGACACACACACACAACATGCAACACTCCCACCTCCACCCTCACCCACAACACCATACACACAAATACATGCAACAACATTACATATACACCCAGTAACCTTCTGGAAGAACGCAAGGACCAAATGAAATGACTGTAACAAGTGTAATCAGCGAAAATCCACATAGGGCAACATGTCTGTAAGAGATCAATATATACAAATATGTACAGCAACTACACAAGTCTGGAAAGTGTTCCAATCAATGTCCGTGGACCAGTGGTCCCAAAATGCATGGGCGAAGCCCACACATGACACCTGCCTGAAAATGGAGAGAACACTGCTTGGGCATCAGTTTGAAAACAAAATGGCACCTCAGGGGGAAGGGGATGGGGGGCACCTCAGCCGGATGATGGGATGACGCCACTGCTCCACGAGGGGGCTCCATGCCCACTGCTTGCTCCTGGGGAGTGCAGTGCCACAGTCTCTCAAGTCTCTCAGGTGGGTGGTTTGCCCACTGCTTGGTCCTGGGGAATGCAAAGCCACAGTCTCTCAAGTGGGTGGTTTGCCCACTGCTTGCTCCTGGGGAGTAAAAAGCCACAGTCTCTCAGGTCTCTCAAGTGGGTGGTTTCCCCATTGCTTGGTCCTGGGGAGTGCAAAGCCACATTCTCTCAAGTTTCTCAAGTGGGTGGTTTGCCCACTGCTTGCTCCTGGGGAGTAAAAAGCCACAGTCTCTCGTCTCTCAAGTAGGTGGTTTGCCCACTGCTTGCTCCTGGGGAGTGCAAGGCCACAGTCTCTCAAGTGGGTGACATGTTCCACTGGTTCTGGAGGGACCATGGTGGCCAGAGTGCTTCATCCTGTCAAGGACTGAGGTAGTGGATGCTTTTCTCCACTGGTTCTAGAGGGGGCTTAGTGCCCAGAGTGCTTCATCCTGCCAAGAACTGGGGTAGTGGATGTCTTTCTCCACTGGTTCTGGAGGGGGCTTAGTGCCCAGAGTGCTTCATCCTGCCAAGGACTGGGGTAGTGGATGCTTTTCTCCACTGGTTCTGGAGGGGGCTTAGTGCCCAGAGTGCTTCATCCTGCCAAGGGCTGGAGTAGTGGATGTCTTTCTCCACTGGTTCTGGAGGGGGCTTAGTGCCCAGAGTACTTCATCCTGCCAAGGACTGGGGCAGTGGATGTCTTTCTCCACTGGTTCTGGAGGGGGCTTAGTGCCCAGAGTGCTTCATCCTGCCAAGGACTGGGGTAGGGGATGCATCTCTCCACTGGTTCTGGAGGGGCCATGGTGGCCAGAGTGCTGCACATGGTGTGTGGCGGTTCCCATTCCCTCCCCTGGTTGTCAGAGACACAAGATTTTCTGGGAACAGTTAGCATGATACTCCATGGGGGAAGAGACACACTCCACCCTGCGGCAACTTTGACTGCTAACTGCTGGTACTGCCAGTGCTGGTTGTGGTGCCTCATGTAGTGTGTGCAGGGTCCAGGACATCTCCTGCAGCCTCGGACGACTGCACACTGGGGATGATGTTGATCTCGGCTCTGGTGGCACTGTCTGAGCACGTCGCGGGCAGGGGGCGGTAGGTGCAGCACTGTCAGCGGCAGTGATGCTGCTGGTGGTGCAGGTGTCAGCACCTGTGGAGGGAGACAGCAGGACGTCTCCTGCAGCCTCAGATGGCTGCCCACTGGGGATTATGCTGGGGACTGTAGCAGAGGCAGCAGACGTACAGGTGGTGGTGGTTGCGGCAGTGGCCACCGCCGTACAGGTTGCTGTTCTGTCTTGCAGAAGGGGTGACACCAGTCCCTCACCCGGAGGCTCCGTGCTCTGAGGTGACTTCCCTTTAGCCTTACGTCCCTTCCCCACCTTGGAAGTCGCTGCTGGGACCTTGGCACTGTCCTCTTTTGTCATGGAGGAGGCCTTGCTGGGTGGTTGGTGCGGCTTTTCCCTAAGGCATGTGGGCCCCTTCTTCACCTTGGCAGGTGGCGGAATAGGGTGATCCCTGGCCTCACTAGGTGGCCCACTGGAAGCCCTGATGTGTGCGACCCGCAAGTTGACTGTACTTGCAGGGACCACAGTGCTCGATGATTTCGTGGCTGAGGTGCTGGGCTGGGATCTGGACATCCTGGCCCTAGGGGTAGGACGGGGGGGAGGTGTAGGGAAGAGGTCAATGTTAGCCAGGAAACGTTTTTTAGACACACTGGGACGGGAAGATGGAGGGGGATTTGGAAGTGGAGGAAGAGGTAGTGGTTGTAGGAGGTGTACGTCAGCTGAATTTGGGTGAAAGTGCATGGGCTGGAGGCTGTTGTGAGGTGGATGGCTGTTGAGTGGGTGTGTGCCTGCGTTTGTGTAGTTTGGGAGGAGGGCTCACAGACAAACTAGGAGAGGACACAGGGGACGTATGCATGGTAGTGGTGGTTGCACATGAGCGGTGTGTAGTGATGGGCATGCTGGTGATGGAGGTAGTGACTGAGGATGTAGTGGATGCAGGTGTGAGTGGAGACGAGATGGGGAGGGAGGCGGAGGACGTGGATGTTGGTGTGTCTGCATGGGTATGGTGCTTGTGTGAGTGCCTGTGGGATGTGTGGTGCTTATGTTTGCCATGTCCACTCTTGTGTGTTGATGTGTGCATGCTGGTCTGATGGTGTGCTTAGGATAGGCTGAGGTAGAGGGGGTTGGGTCTGGATAGTGGAAGTTGGAGGGGGGAGGCTGGACACAGGGACAATGGCTGCCATCAGTGCTGAGGCCAGAGCCTGAAATGCTCTCTGTTGGGCTGCCACGCCAGAATGAATGCCCTCCAGGTATGCATGTGTTTGCTGCAAATGCCTCTCGACACCCTGGATGGCATTCAAAATGGTTGATTGCCCAACAGTGAGGGATCTCAGGAGTTCAACAGTCTCCTCACTGAGGGCAGCAGAGCTGACTGGGGCAGGGCCTGATGTACCTGCTGCGAAGGAGATGCCCACCCTCCTGGGTGAGCAGGCACGGGAACCACGCTGAGGGGCTGCTGGGAGGGCGGTGCTGGTAGGGGGGGGTGGCGGCTGTACCTGTTGATGCAGTGTGCACAGAGGTGCCCGCCACCGCAAGGGAGCTCCCATCAGAGGAGGAGTCGCTGTTGCTGGTGTCTCCTCCTGTCCCCGTCGTGGAGCACCCCTCGCCCTCCGTCCCACTGGTGCCTTCAGACTTCATAAATTCACCCTCCTGGGCCATGTGGGTTGCAGCTCCCTCCTGCTCCGGTGCCAATGCTCCTCCGCCAGATGATGCTAATGCTCACAAGGACAGGGTGACAAAACAAAAAGGGGAGGAAAGACAGAAGAGACACATGGTCAATGTCTGCAACAACACCACCGTTGGCGGACACAACACACAGTTAGCAGCCCTATGCACTAGGCCATGCTCTAACAGTTCAGGGGAAAATCACATGCCCATGGGGGACTGTGCCTAGACCCATTTGCTGCACACCTGAAACCCACAGGAGCCTGACTAGGTGTAGATTGCCACTACCACTTTTGGGGTTGGAGTGACACAGAGGCTGCATAACTATGGACTTACCCTGGCACGTTTGCCCTGGCCTAGGGGAACCCACAGCCGACTTCCCCCACCCAGACACCTCATTAAGCGCGCCGAGTCAGCTGAATGAGACGGTACTCACCCCGTGTGGCTGCTGTGATGCCCTCAAGCACCCATCCAACTCAGGATATGCCACTGCCAGGATCCGGTACATCAGGGGGGTCATGGTGCGACGGGCACCCCTTCCACGTTGGGAGGCCATCCCCAGCTGGGCCTCCGCCGTCTTCTTGGTCCAGTGACGCAGGTCCTCCCATCTTTTGTGGCAGTGGGTGCTCCCTCTATGGTAGACCCCCAGGGTCTGCACTTACTTGGCGATGGCACGCCAAATACCTTTCTTCTGTTGGGCGCTGACCTAGAGGAAAAGTGAAGTAAGGATGTATTTTATTCCCCCGTCCGGTTCTTCTTAATCATTGGCCACAACTTCCCACCCTGGCCCAGAAACACATACACTGACCATCCTCACATGGTGGCCTTTGCCCCCCGTATCTTCCATCCACGCCACTCCACACATTCATGTCCCATCCATCATGCTCACAGTGTACTTACCTGTTTGTCTGGAGGACCGTAGGGTAGCGTGTACTGGGGGAGGACCCCAGCCACCAGGTTGTCCAACTCCTCCGGGGTGAAGGCAGGGGCCCTTTCCCCAGACACTGTAGCCATTGTCGCTTCCAGACTCAGCTCACATCAGCACTTGCAGTGTAGGTTCTCTCCTGTTGAAGGTCAGGTATCAAGTGAGTGAACAGATAGAAAATGGTGGTTACTTCCATGGCGGTGCGTACCGTCACCGCCGGGGTACATCGTCATTGGCTCCTGGAACCCATAGGGTCCAATGATAACCAATGCTGAATTGTGTCACGGTCTTCGTCCGCCTACCGCGACGCTGCACAACGCCAGCGCAGTTACCTGATTTCCCCTTGTCCCTCCTTACAGGTCAGGCAGCTGACATTTCAGGGGGCCACAAGGCAGTCCAACTAACTGCGTCACATCACTTTTGTGCAGGAATACGGACAGACAGCGCCACACACCGATTACATCACAATTGTTCTATACACCCTTGTGAAATCTATGTGGTGTATGACCCTCTGCTCACCCTACTCCTCCATAGGGCACGTCCGCTGGGGCAGCTGATGAGATGGCATCATCTTCCGGTGTACAGACCCCTGGTGGACCTGTCGACAATGGAAGACAGAAACATCATTATCACCTACAGACTTGATTGTGCCACAATCCATGAACCGTGTGCCCAGTTGGAGCCAGACCTGATGTCAGCTATCCGCAGTCCCACAGGAATCCCCCCTCTAGTGCAGCTCCTGTCAGTACTCCATTTCCTGGCTAGTGGGTCCTTTCAAACAACAGTGGCCATGGCATCAGGGATGTCACAGCCAATGTTCTCTAACATGTTGTCCAGAGTGTTGCCTACCCTGCTGAAACACATGCCCAGCTACATCGTTTTCCCGCAGGTGGAGGATTTGCCCACAATGAAAGGTGACTTCTATGCCCTGGTACATATCCCCAACATCATTGGTGCCATTGATGGTACACACGTGGCCTTTGTCTCACCCAGCAGGAATGAACAGGTGTACAGAAACCGCAAAAGCTACCATTCCATGAATGTGCAGATGATGTGTTTGGCAGACCAGTACATCTCCCATGTGAATGCCAAGAATCCTGGCTCAGTGCATGACGCTTACATTTTGAGGAATAGCAGCATCCCTCATGTGAAGGGCCAACTTCAGAGGCACTGTGTGTGGCTAATAAAGTGAGCCCTAGGTCCCCACACAGTTTCAATAGGTGTCTGGGTATGGGAGAGTCCCTTAGGGTTGGTGTGTGTCTGACAGATACCCCTCGATATTTGGAAGTGACTCTGGTCACCCCAACCTGTCATGGCTACTGACTCCAGTGAAGAATCCCAGGACAAGGGCAGAGGAACGCTACAATGAGGCACATGGGCAAACTAGGAGGATAATAGAGCGCACCTCGGCCTCCTGAAGGCCAGGTTCCGGTGCCTCCATCTGACAGGTGGCTCCCTATACTACTCACCGAAGAAGGTGTGCCAGATCATCGTGGCATGCTGCATGTTGCTAACCTGGCTTTGTGACGCCAGGTGCCTTTTCTGCAGGCGGATGGGCCTGATGTTGGTCTTGTGGCAGCTGTGGAGCCTGTGGACAGTGAGGAAGAAGAGGCAGAAAAAGAAGATATAGACAACCGAAACAACATCATCATGCAATACTTCCAGTGAGACACAGGTAAGAGACTGGCACTGCTCCTCTCATATCAGACTACAGTAGGACATTGCATGATTCTGCCTTTTTACCGCTGTGTATGGACCCTGACAGTTCACTTTGGCTTTCCATTTCACAGATCTGGGTACCACTTTCTGCCTTCTGCTATGTTTACTGCTGCCCAACAACTGTCGAACTTTGGTATGTGAAAATGAACATTGACATTGCTATTTTTCAGAGAGGTTGTAAAAACACATTTGTGAAAGTACAGACTGACTCCAGATTGATTTGTGATTCAAGGGTGTTTATTTCTGTGCTAATAAGTGGTAGTGGCTGTGCAATCGGCTGGGGTGATGGTGGAGGAATGTCCATGGTGGAGTCCAGTCTATTGTTATCACAGGTACATTGTCCAAGGGGGCATAGGAATTGGAGTAATGGCAGTTCAAGGTTGTCAGGGTGACATAGTGGGACAAAAGGGTGACAATCAGGAGAGTCTTATTTTCTGGCGGGGGTCTTGGCAATGTTCTCTGTCTTGTGTCTGGATCGCAGGGACCGTTTGCGGGGTGGTTCTCCTTCTGCAGGGGGTGGGGTGCTTGTGGCCTGTTGATCCTGTGGTGGGACCTCCTGTCCACTAGCGCCGGTGGAGGTGGAGGGCTGTTCATCGTTCAGGCTAGTGTCAGGGGCCAGTTGGTGTGCCACTTGTCCCTCATGGTGTTGACCATGTCTGCCAGCACCCCTGCAATGGTGACCAGGGTGGTGTTAATGGACTTCAAGTCCTCCCTGATCCCCAGGTACTGTTCCTACTGGAGCCACTGGGTCTCCTGAAACTTGGCCAGTACAGTGCCCATGGTCTCCTGGGAATGGTGGTATGCTCCCATGATGTTGGAGAGTGCCTCATGGAGAGTGGGTTCCCTGGGCCTGTCCTCCCCCTGTCGCACAGCAGTCCTCCCAGCTTCCCTGTTATCCTGTGCCTCTGCCCCCTGAACCGTGTGCCCACTGTCACTGACTCCAGGTCCCTGATTGTCTTGGGGGTGCCTGGGGTCCCTGAAGTGGTGGACACACTGCTGATTGACGTGTCCTGGGGACAGTGGCATGGGCCCGCTGGGTGGGTGCTGTGGTGGTGTTTCCTGAGGAGGGAGGTTCAGTGGTGGTTTGTGACTGTGGCAGGGGAACTGTCTGTCCAGAGGTCCCTGTGGAGCTGGGCTGGTCATCTTGATCCAGGCGTGCAGAGCTGCTGTCATCACTGTGGGTCTCTTCTGTGGGGGGACGGGATATGTCTAGAACCTCCTGTCCGGTGACGTTGGGTAGGGGTCCTGTTGGGGTGTAAATGCATAGTTATTGTATCTGTGTGTGCCATCTTGTGCAATGGGTGAGTTACACTCTACTCCTGTGCTTGCATTATTGTCTTTGACCTTATGTGATTGGTGATTTTGTGGCCTGGGTGAGTCTCTCTACTGGACATGCTTTGGTGATGGGTGTCCATGCAGGTCTGTAATGGGTGTCCATGCATTGTATTGTATTGTATTGTAATCGTATTTATATAGCGCTTACTACCCCTGACGAGGCGTCGAAGCGCTTTTCGATGAGTAGCACGCTACTCCGGTACCCAACAAGAATTAGTGATGGATTAGTATAATTTAAATAAGGAGTACAGTTTTAGTATTATTATGAGTTAATTTGAGTTGCGGATATGAGAGTTTGTTAGTTAGATTGACTGGAGTAATGGAGGGGTGGAGGAGGAAAGAAATCCAGAAGTGTTAGTTGGGAGTTTATCCTTCATTTACTCAATCCA
This sequence comes from Pleurodeles waltl, assembly GCF_031143425.1. NCBI lineage: Eukaryota > Metazoa > Chordata > Amphibia > Caudata > Salamandridae > Pleurodeles > Pleurodeles waltl. The sequence goes on from NC_090447.1 coordinate 695,426,123, forward strand.
AAGGCTTGAGATGAATAAAAGGGGAGCGGAGGAGAAAGAGGATGTGGAAGGGTTAGGGAGAGCATAGTAGCAGGGTGAGATGAATGCAGGAGAATTTAGTAGGGTTGTGTGGGAGGTCACAGAGGTAGAGTGAGGTTTGGTGAGTTAGATGTGGAGGTGGAGGGAAGAGCTTAGGCAGAGATATTTAGGAGATGAAAGTGGTCGAAGGGATTTGGGATGAGTCCGAGTGAGAATGGAGGATAGTTTGATAGAGACATGACATAAGAGTGATGAGTAGATAAGTGTGATAAAAAGAGAGCAGAAATTCATAGATATCTAGTATAACAACCCATGCAATGATCCACAAACATGCCAGGCACAGAAACAACATATACACATACATACACATATATATATATATATATTTATACACACACACACACACACATGAATACACACATATATGCACATACAATACATGATTAGAATCATGGGTAAAAAATACTTAGTCAGACAGGTTTAAAAGAGTGTGTGTGTATTTTATTGTTATTGGTTTAGTTTCAGTAAAATGAGCATCGTGGCCTACCCAACCGGAGTATTTTCTACGAGTATGTCAGTAAGCGTTACCTAGCATGTTTTATATGCCCCGTTTATATTGTACACTAAGGGTACGTAATGGGCCACGGGTAAGCGTCTCCAGCAACCTTGTGTGCCTTTGGCAATGTGATTGTTACTAGTGCGCCTTTGTGGAGATGTCCTTGTGCTTCTGAGCATCAACAACGCACCACCGGAATCGGCGGTAAACGCATTGGGGTCGTTTTGGAAAGCTGTCCATCATCCTGGTAAAAGGCGGGAAATTCCTTTACCTACTTCGAGGGTGGACGGGGCGTGGCTCAGCGGGCGGAGCTTACAGGTGCTTTATAAAGGGAGAACCTTCTACTCTGTGTCTCCAGCAGAGGAAGATAGAACCCAAGCGTCACAGTCAGATACAGATTACGCTACAGTACATCATCAGTTCACCTCCAGGAAGGATTCTAGATCTTTTCTGCTATGGGATCTCTGAGCGTACAGCCTTGCTTTATCTTTGCCAAGCCCAAGAGTTAGGGTGGCTTGTCCTTTCCAGAGGCTGAGCTTCAACTGCGGCACCTGCTACGTTTATATTTCTAAGTGCTTCCTGTTGAGGTTTAGTTTCTGTAAAATGAGCATTGTGGTCTACCCAACCGGAGTATTTTCTACGAGTATGTCAGTAATCGTTACCTATCATGTTTTATACGCCCTGTTAACATTGGTGTTACATGCAGGGCTTGGTTTTGGGATGTGTGGGTTGTCATAGTGGGGTATCTGTGAGGTGTTGGGGTGATGGGGGTGATGGGGGTGAGGGCAGGGGTAGGAGTTTGTGATAGCATGCAGGTAAGGTGGAGGGATAAAGTAGTAAATATTTGCCTTACCGGAGTCCAGTCCTCCTGCTACTTCTGCGAGGGCCTCAGGATGCATGATCGCCAGGCCTTGCTCCTCCCATGTTGTTAGTTGTGGGGGAGGAGGTGGGAGTCCACCGCTAGTCCTCTGTACGGCTACCAGGTGTCTGGATACCATGGAACGTACCTTCCCCCGTAGGTCATTCCACCTCTTCCTGATGTCATCCCGTGTTCTTGGATGCAGTTGACCCTGTCGACAATTCTCCGCCATAGCTCCATCTTCCTTGCAATGGACATTTGCTGCACCTGTGATCCGAATAGCTGTGGCTCTACCCGGATGATTTCCTCCACCATGACCCTGAGCTCCTCCTCAGAAAACCTGGGGTGTCTTTGAGGTGCCATAATGTGGTGTGGGTGATGTGTGAGGTGATGTTTGTTGTGTTGTGTGATGTGTTGTGTTGGTGTGTGTTCTTTGAGATGCGTTGATGTTGTATATGTGATGGTGTTGTGTGCCTGTGGATGCTGGTGTTCTGTTTGCTAATCTCTCTCTCTCTCTCTCCCTCTGCTTCTTTCAAAAACAATTGTTGTAAGGGGTTGCGGGTAATGTGGGTGTGTGTTTTATAGTGGTGTGAGTGTGTGGATGTGGTGTGTGGATGTGTATCAGGTGTGTGTATTTCGAACTGTCCAATGTGGTTGTGTTTTGTAAATGTGTGTATTTTTAGCGCGGCGGTGTGTACCGCCAATGAATTAGCGCAGTTGAATGACCGCCGCGTTGATTCGTGGGTCGTGATAGTGTGGGCGTATTCCTGTTGGCATGATGGTGGAGGTTTTGCTATCGTCAGTTTATCACTGACCTTTGGTGTGGCGGACTTGTGTGGGTGTCTGTATTGGGGCGTTTTACGAGATGTGGGCCGCAATACCTGTAGCGGGTTTCCGCTGCGGCCACGGTATCTTGATGTCCGTCAGCACAGCAGTAAGTGGGATTTACCACCAAGGTTGTAATGCGGGCCACTGTCTCTTAACATTCCTCAAACAATTTACTAACAGGTGGCGACTGCAACCAAATTCTCGATCCATCTTTATTTTACAGCATTCTCTCTCTGATTCCTGGACAATATACAATCCTGACCTCTTGGAATACTCTTTTTATTCTCCTACCCACCACTCCCATTCTAGGCTTGATTACATCTTTCTGAGTAAAGGTTTATTGCAACATATGGTCAAGTCTGAAATCAGTGCTATTTTGATCTCAGATTACGCACCTGTGATTACTGACCTTGATCTTTTTCTTAATGGTTCTAAAACGTCTTCATGGAGGTTTAATAACTCTCTATTTTCAGATGCTACTTTTATCGCTTCCTACAGTAAGTTTATAGAAGAATACTTCCACATCAACGATAGTGATCAACTATCATTTCATTTTGTGTGGGATGCATATAAAGCAGCCTCATGGGGTTTCAACATAAGTTACGCTCACCCCCAAAAAAAATGTGCTCAACAAAAATCGACTTCCATCCTTAAAAATATAAAGTCCCTTGAACATGAATACTGTACTCACAAAACTAGTAAATAACATCTTTAAGCACTAGTCTCAGCTAAAATGGAGTTTAACCAATATACCACTGAACAACCATGTGGCACCCTCCTGAAAATAAATGCCAGATATTATGGTGGTAACAATAAAGTTGGTTCTCTTCTAGCTCAATATTTGAAACAAAAAAAAGAAAAAACAACTATTAAATCTATCACAGACAACAATGATGTTAAACACTTTATGGATCAAATCTGTTTATTTGTATTTTCAATTATAAACAACGCATATGCAATGCTTCAAAATAGGACCACTGCATTAACATACAATATGCTCTGTGCATAGCGATAAGAAAAAAAAAGGAAAAAAACTAGTTATAACATCAAACATAGTTTCCCCACAGTTGGCATACCATATCACGTCAACATCTTGCACTCCCAGGGCTTGTACCAGCACAATCATGGCCCCGGGTATACACAACCATTGCACTCCCGCTTCTCCTCCCTCAATTCAGCTTCAAAACCCTCAAGTAGGTTGGGCATGTCAGTTCCGTGAACTCCGTAGACAGTATTTGTAAGAATGGTTGCCACAGTTCCTTAAAATCTTCACTACTCTGCAATGAAGACAGGGTAAGCTTTTCCATGGCGAGAATAAACCAAAGCTTATGGAGCCATAATGTTAGCGTCTGGATCTGGTCAGACCCCCACATGCTTAACAACAGCTGTGTGGCTGCATTTAAAGCTAAGGCCATCTGTCGACCTTTCATTGATTTCAAAGGGAAAGTGAGCGTGTTGGGAAGGCCGAGTAAGATGTACGCAGGAAATCTGAGGATATGAGTATCGAAAGCCGAGTCAATAATGTCTAGTATATTCTCCCAGTACCGATGGAGCTTAGGGCAGTGCCATAAGAGATGGACAGGCGATCCGGTCGCTCCACACCCTCTCCAGCACAGGTCTGACTTAACAGGATCCCAGGCATGGATCCTTGCTGGAGTATAGTACCAGTAGGATGCCACTTTATAAGCTGACTCTGTTCCTGCCGCATTATAAGCTGTGTGATGTGTCCTGTAAAAAATGCTCTCCCACTCCTCCTCAGAGAGCTCTCTCTCCAGCTCCCTCTCCCATCTCAGCTGACCCTTAGTTTTGGGTGGTCGGACCCCCCCCCCCGCAGGAGAGCATAAAGCTCGGAGATCAATCGCTTATCATCCTTTTTCATTATAATCCATTTTCAAATGGTGTTAAGGGCCTGTCTATTAATGTTCTATTGGCCGGTAACAGAGCCCAATGTCGTATCTGATAATACATCATCCTGTCTGCCTCAGTTAAGCCATATGTCTCCCTCATCTGGTCAAAGGGGATCACTCCATGTTCATCAAAAAAACAACCAACCCTTTTACAACCCCCTTCATGCCACCGACGGAGTGCCTCGACTTGAAGGCCTGGACCAAAATCAGGATTCGCACCCAGGGGGGTCATTGGGGACGGAAAGGTCGTCAGGCCCAATCGACTGGCCATGCAGTCCCACACCCTCGTTGACACCTCCGTGACCAGGGATACGTACAACCCACGGGCTCTGTGACGGCGCTTAAGCCAAGGCTCCTTCCATATATGTGAGCCAACCACCGCCTGATCCATGAAACACCAATGCTTCTCGGAGGACGGGCGGCTCCATTCTAGTAGGAAACGCAATTGTGCTGCCTGAAAGTATCTCAGAAGGCAGGGGACAGCCAATCCCCCCTCCCGCTTAGGGTGATACATCACGCTTCCCCTCCCATATAAATCTTAGAACCGCTGTTTGAAGGGTTGTTACTGTTCGTGGCGGGGGTTCCACCGGCAGTGCCTGAAACACGTATAATACACGTGGCAAGATGGTCACCTTAACTGCCGCCACCCGACCCAACCAAGACAGTTTAAACCTCCCCCAGCTCTCCAAATCTCGCTGCACATCCCGCGTCAGTTTCATATAATTCAACGTCGCTGTACGGGCGACCGTGGAGCCTAACTCAACCCCCAAGTATGGGAGCTTTGAGGAGGACCATATGAAGTGGAATCGGTCCCTCAAATCTCTTTCATGCTCAGCGCTGATAAACCTACTCATGGCCTGTGACTTTAGCATATTGATTCGGAAACCCGAGACCCTTCCAAATTCCTCAAGTACACTCATTAGCGCAGGCAGCGAGGTCGCAGGTTCCACCAGAGTAAGAATCACATCATCCGCGTATAATGAGATGAGATGTTTATCTCCCCCAAACTTCACGCCCGCAATCCTAGGGTCATCGCGAAGCCGCTGAGCCATGGGTTCCATATACAATGCAAACAAGAGGGGCGAGAGGGGGCACCCCTGCCGGGTTCCTCTTTGAACCGAGAATGGCAACGAGATCGTCCCATTAACCCTGTTAAACACTTTAGAGATAAAGATACAGCATTTTGTTTAACTTCTTACTATAAGGACCTATACAGTCCAGAACACACACCATCAGTTGAATCTATCAACCAATATTTCTCTAATTTCAAACCAAGAGACCCATTGCAGATTGACCTCTCATCTTTAGACCAACCCCTACAGCTTACCCAACTATTTACAGCTTAACAATCTCTCCCCAAGGGTAAGGCTCCAGGGCCAGATGGCTTCACAGTAAAATTCTTTATTCAGTTTGCTAAGTCTCTCTTCCGCAAACTCTTTCAATTACTTTCTCACTTTATAAAGTCAGGTTCAGCATCTGGCTCATTTACGAAGGCCATGATTTGCCTTATTCCAAAAAAAGATCGGGATGCGACTGAATGTAAAATTTATAGATCCATATCTTTAATTAATACCGATTGTAAACTCCATGCCAAAGTTTTAGCTCTCCGTTTACTCCCATATATAGATGAACTTATTGATTCTCATCAATCTGGTTTTATCCCTAATAGAAATGTAGCAGATCATTCTCGTAATTTTTAAAATATTATTAACAAGGCTTCTATTTCTCTGGCAGCTTTATCATTGGATGCAGAAAAGGCATTCAATAGGGTCTACTGGGGTTTCTTGTCAAAGGCATTGAAATGGCATGGACTAGGTACTAAATTCCGACATTTTATATCCATTTGTTATCCCTCACTATGTTCCTTGGTTATAACAAATGGTATCCGATCTCCTTTTTTCCATCTTAAAGGGGCACTCGTTAGGGATTCCCATTATCTCCTTTACTATTTATTTTGTCTCTCGAACCCTTTCTATACCAATGAAAAACTTCTAAACAATTTACAGGGTTTCAAACTAATAATACACACATTAAATTTATGGCATATGCTGATGATATCCTTTTGTTCATGTCTCACCCTGACAGTTCTCTTCCTGCATTCCTGCATGAGCTCAACTTAAATTCTGATGTATCTGGCTATAAACTTAATGTAGACAAACCAGTGGTCTTATGACTTAATGCTCATTGCACTGGCTCTGTATTCCTTGATGCACGATTATCTTGGAACTCTTCTAAGATTAAATGCCTGGGGGTATGGTACTGCACTACACTGAAGGATACACTAAAGACTAATTCAGAAATCTTATCTGCAAAGCTTGTAGATCTCACACAGAAATGGTCTCCGTTATATCTCACGTGGTGGGGCCGCTTGGACACCATTAAAATGATGCTTCTCCCTGTCATTAACTTCTTCCTTATGATACTTCCTATTAAGATACCTAAACTTTTTTTTGTTAGTTCAATTGATAAAATTCTATCCAAGTTCCTGTGGAACGGTAAACAACCCCAAATCTCTCTCTTGAAGTTAAAACCTCCTAAAGTACAAGGTGGAGTTAATTTTCCTGACTTTTTAATTTATCACAAATCTTTTGGCATTAGGCAAATACAACCCTATTTATCTACACTCAATGATGCACCTCAAAAGCTATGGTTCTCTTTGGAAGAAACATTTATTTCTCCCTTTTCCCATAAACATATTATATGTATGTCTAACCCCCCAAAATTCTGGCTGCCCAGCACTATTTCCCATTCAGCCAACTTACTGAAACCTTTTTTTATTTCGCATCTTACCTCCATTAATCAATTCTTTAACAGTTCTATTTTGCCACAATAGTTATTTTAGGAAACAAGGTAAAACCTTGTGTTGGAAGACTTGGATTATTAAAGGTATTCCTCTAATTTCCCAATTATATCATAAAGACTCTCTCATCCCTTTTACTACTCTCTCAGCAACTTATAATCTCCCTAATCGCATGAAATCCCAATATATCATTCTTTCTACTCTGGTCCAAGAGGTCCTCAATAAACTTATACATCACAATCATTCTTCTCTTGCATCATCTTCCCACCCAATCGTAACTTCTAATTATCCTAGGGCAGATGGAATTTATAAACTTTTAAGAACGTCTGTTCTACCTAGACTAAAATCACCTATTGAGACATTGTGGGAATCAGATCTTAGTGTTATTTGGCCAACTTTTTTATGGGACAGAATATGGTATAAGATACATTCCACTGCACACACTGCAAGCCTCATGCAGACCCTATATTTTTTTTATAATAGACTTTTCTACACTCCTGTATGCCATTACAAACGCAAACTTACACAAAATAACAATTGTTGGCGCTGCCACACTCAGCAGGGTACTGCCTTTCACATGTTTTTTTCTTGTCCATCCCTATCTACTTTTTGGTTCTCAATATGGTCTCGCATTTCAGCAATAGCTCAGATATTCTTACCAATGTCATATGAATTACTGTTTTTGGGTGGCATACACAAAATATGGAGTTCATTCAAGCCTCTTGGAAAATTGGTGGACCCCTTGCTTTCTATTGCAATCTCTATTATTACTTCTAACTGGAAATCTTTGGAGAATATTACTCTCAGACAGTGGTGGAATTCTGTATGTTATCATCATAGACTTGACAGCTACAAGCTTGATTCAACAGGAACTTTCTTCAGATGTCATCAGCTATGGTTGCTATTAGGTAACTATCTATCGCGCACTGGGAAGGAAATTGATTTTTCTCCTTTTTAAAAATGTCAATATATTTCCTGTTTTTCTTCTAATATATATTTATTTCATCTTACATTTGCTGTAACTACTGTCTATTACCTCTCTCTCCACATGGCTATCACTTGATTCCCTTTTCTATCCTTATAGCTCTTCTCCCTCTCCCTTTCTCTTTCTTCTTTCTTTATTCAAACTTGGAGTCCTTGATACTATATTGCTGTATATGCCTAATTCATGTACATGTTTAATATGCATTTATAAGTACAATATTATTTATTCATATATATTCACAACTGCATGTCTCTGTTCTGGCAATGTTCAGGTAATGTTCTTGTTTTTGACTCAATGAAAAACATCTTTTAAAAAAAGACAAAAAAACTTCTCAGCACAATAAACCCGTACTGTTGCCAGTGTTTGATTTATTCAAAAGTGCACCCAGAGGGCATCTTAGAGATGCCCCCTGTGTTTTAGCCAAACTTCTAGTACAGGACTGACTGGTCTGTGCCAGCCAGCCACTTCCAGGCGAGTTTCAGACCACATGGGGGGAGAGCCTTTGTGCTCTCTGTGGCCAGAAAAAAAGCCTGCACTTGGTGGAGGTGCTTCACACCTCCCCCCTGCAGGAACTGTAACACCTGGGGGTGAGCCTCAACAGCTCAGGCCTCTTGTTACAGTGCCCCAGGGCACTCCAGCTAGTGGAGATGCCCACCCCCCGGACAAAGCCTCATTTTTGGCAGCAAGTCTGGCGGGAAAATTAGGGAAAACAAGGAGGAGTGACCACTTCAGCTGTGACCACACCTAAGGTGACCAGAGATGAAGTGACCCCCTTCTTGCAAAATCCTTCATCTTGGTTTGAAGGACAGGGACCAATAGGGTTAAGTCTGTGTCCTGCTCCCCAAAGGGAGTGGACACCAGAAGGGTGTAGTCATCCTCAGGGACATTAGCCATTGGCTACTGTCCTCAGACCCCTGTAACACCCCTAATTCCAGGATTTAAGGGCTCCCCAGAATCTAGCTCATCAGATTCCTGGCAAACTCAAGAAGAAGACAAGAAAAAAAAGAAGGACTGCTAAGCTGACCCCCAGCAGAGAAGACTGAAGACACCAACTGACTTGGCCCCAGCCCTACAGGCCTGTCTCCAGCTTCCGAAGCCCTGCTACAAAAAGGCAACACATCTTGCAGGACCAACGACCTCTTAATATCCCCAAGAGGACTACCTGCACCTCAGAGAACCAAGATCTCCCTTGGAAAGTCACTCTGTCCAGCAAGAAACTCCAGCAAAGGACTACAGAACTGCCCCGGATCCGCGAGTCCTGCCCACTCTGCACCCGACGCTCACCGCCCATGCCCAGATGGCCCAACCAACTAGAGCTGGTCCCCAGGTGATTCTGACTTGGTGTCCACCCTGGGTTGACCCTTCCTATCCAACACAATGATGTCTGCAGCCTAAATCCGGAGGACACCCCCTGACTGCGAGCAAACTGGAAGAAGATTCCCGGCGCTTAAAGGTACCCCTGAACGTGCAGACGCCTGGCCTTGGGGAATCCGACCACTGGTCCAGCAACATTCAGCAGGCGGCCCTCCTCCTTGTCCGGCCTGTGGTTTTCCAGAACCGACCCCTGGACCTAGCCTGCAGCATCTTCGTGACCCCCGGGGTCCAACTATAGGAGAGCATTGGGAGCCAGACGCTGTGTTTGTGCCCTGCACCCGGCTGCCCCTGTACCGTTGTGGGCGTGCGTTAGGTGCTAGCCTGTGGCTCCCACCAGTGCTCACCTAAGCCCCCCAGGTCTGCCCTCCGAAGCCACAGGTACTTACCTGCAAGCAGGCCTGATACTGAGTGACCCCAGTCTCCATAGGACTCCATTTTAAAACCTGCATCATCATTCACCTCTGCACCAGGCTGGACCCCTGTTGCTGGTGGTGGGTGTTAGGGGTTAACTTTCACTCCAACCTGTGTAAATCCTAACTCCGGACACTGGAACTGTAAGTTTTGTACTTACCTCAAAAACTGTACTATTCCCCCAGAACTGTTTTTGAAAATTGTAGTCAACTTTAAAAACAGGTATTTGCAATTTTCTTGAAAACCATTCAACTTGCAAACTGAAACAAAGTGGTATTGATACATATGTTGGATACTTAATTGCAAATGTACTTACCTGCAAACTGAATATTGTGGTTCTATAAATAAAGTAACAAAATATATTTTTGCTATACAAAACCAATTAGCCTGGAGTGAGTCATTGATTGTGTGCTTCACTTATTGCCTGTATGTGTACAACAAATGCTTTGCACTACCCACTCATAAGCCTAACTGCTTCACCAGACTACCACAAAAGAGAGTATTAGGATTATCGACTTTAACTTCTGTTAAGCCTCTGGGGAACCCCTGGACTCTGTGCAAACTATATCTCATTTTGATATAGTATATACTGAGCCAGCTTCCTACATTCCCCGATTATATAATCCTTTATAACAGTAAGGTTAGGAGACTCTGTAACTGGAACATACATGTTAACTTATTAAACTGCAAGGATTTACCAGAGTCATATATGTAAAGCATTTGGTTGCATTAGGTGTCATTCTTTTACATTAACAGCAATTAACCAGCAACCACAAACAATAATAAATAAAGTCCCATTACCGCCCCCATATCACAGTTGCATCGGTAGAATTCCCAAGTAATTAAAACAAGTGCTTTTTCAATGCTCCTGGGTAATTAAGTTCAATCAGACCATGGCTATTATCGCAGTTGCTGAGATTTGTCAAGGAGGACATGGCATCCTGGTATAAATCCCATGAGGACAAGAGAAAGTCAGATTTACCCAAAATGCAAGAGAAGTTTCCTAAGTGTCTCCTTCTCTATCTAAGCTAATAGTTTGGAGGTGTGCCACTAAGGTTTCCCCATGCCTGCACCATCTCCAAGGTGCCTATTCCCATGTTAGCTTCCCGCAGCAGTACCTCACCTTCTACTGCCACCCATTTTTCTAGTTCTCTATGCCTTTTTAGTATGCGAGTCCCCCAGCTACTTTCCAGTTCCTCTTAGTTTCTTTTTTTGCCAGCCGAAATGCTAAACCTTGGAACTTACTAGTGGCTTTATTTTTATGTGGGAACCAACATTAATAGGCAGTGCCCCGGCGTGCATGGGACTCCCTTAATCAAGAAAGCCTCCAAAATCTCTGTGACCTCCTCGCAGTAGGGTGTATCTGACAGCAGGACCACAGCATGTGTAAGAGACCTGCCCCCACCTCACCACACCTGGAGGGGCATACCTGGGGCAAGCTGCATCCTCTATTTGAAAGTGACGCTGGATGCTTTCCTGGGTTAGGTATGCTGTCTGCAAAATATAAAAACTAATCAATTTGAAGTGAGCGTTTCTAGATATATGGGAAGTCCTATTAAGAATGGAAGCCCAGGCTGCTTCTGATATCGGCATTCCCAGGTCTCCCTCCCAGCTGCTCTTCAATTTCTCCAACGGGTGATGCAGATCTTCCTCAATGACTCGGTACAAACAGAAGACAACTTTAATGGTACCAGAGGAAAGGGCTATGTTTCAACAGCCTCTGGGCCTGAGGTTCAGCAACCCCCATCTGCCAGTGTTTCTGGATAGCCGCTGTGACCGCTCTGTGCAGAAGGAAATGCCCCTGGGGGAGATCAAACTGTGTCCTGAAATCATCAAAGGGAAGCAACTCCCTGCTTTATAAATGTTTTCCAGGGTAGTGGCCGCTGCAGCCGCCCACTCCCCCAGACCTCTACATTCCCCTCCATGTGGTAATTCTCCTAATATTGTAATTGGTAAATCTGGGATGTATGGGCTCTTGGTGTGAGTTTTCTGTAAATATTGGGCCCAGCATCTACTTATCACCCAGAATTCCTCTGTTTCCAGGGCGAGGCATGTCTCACCCTCAGTAGAGTCTTTATTAGCTCCTGCAGTGGAGGCACAAATGGGCCAAGAGCTCTATCAGGTCTCTGATGGCCCGCCAGCCACTTTACAAACCACTGTAACTGGACCGCCAAGTAACACACCTTAAAATACGGTGCCGGCAGTCCTCCCTCTGTCATAGGGTGTTTTAGCCAAGGCCACCCGTTTGCGGGCAGATGGACAAATGAATGGTACAACCAAGGAGTCTAACTCTCCAACTATCGCCTGAGGTATACATATTGGGAGTGTCCCAAAAAAGTATGGGAGGCAGGGTAATGTAATCATCTTCAGTAATGTTATTCTGCCTATCACTGACAGGGGAAGTATTTTCCAGAAATCTATACTTGATTTAAGGGATTGCACGGCTGTAGGAGGCTGGACTGGCTTGTAGTGAGAACCAAGGGGTACTTGCACCTTGCACCAGGCCCAGTTATCCCTTATTAGTGTATAGGGTGTCTAGCAGCTTAGGCTGATAGATAATGGTAGCTTAGCAGAGCAGCTTAGGCTGAACTAGGAGACGTGTGAAGCTACTACAGTACCACTTAGTGTCATATGCACAATATCATAAGAAAACACAATACACAGTTATACTAAAAATAAAGGTACTTTATTTTTATGACAATATGCCAAAGTATCTTAGAGTGTACCCTCAGTGAGAGGATAGGAAATATACACAAGATATATATACACAATAGCAAAAAATATGCAGTATAGTCTTAGAAAACAGTGCAAACAATGTATAGTTACAATAGGATGCAATGGGGAAACATAGGGATAGGGGCAACACAAACCATATACTCCAGAAGTGGAATGCGAACCACGAATGGACCCCAAACCTATGTGACCTTGTAGAGGGTCGCTGGGACTATTAGAAAATAGTGAGAGTTAGCAAAATAACCCACCCCAAGACCCTGAAAAGTGAGTGCAAAGTGCACCAAAGTTCCCCTAAGGACAAAATAGTCGTGTTAGAGGGAGAATGCAAGGAAAACACAAATCAGCAATGCAACAACGATGGATTCCTGTCTGAAGGTACCTGTGGAACAAGGGGACCAAGTCCAAAAGTCACAAGCAGCTCGGAGATGGGCAGATGCCCAAGAAATGCCAGCGGTTGGTGCAAAGAAGCTCTTACTAGGCTGAAGAACTGTGAATACTGCAGGAACGACAAGGGCTAGAGACTTCCCCTTTGGAGGATGGATCCCCCACGCCTTGGAGAGTCGTGCAGAAGTGTTTTCCCGCCGGATGGACGCCAACAAGCCTTGCTACACGCAAATCGTGCGTTTGGCGTTTTTGGACGCTGCTGGGGCCCAGGAGGGACCAGGAGGTCGCAAATTGGACCTGCAGAGAGAGGGGACGTCGAGCAAGACAAGGAGCCCTCACTGAAGCAGGTAGCACCCGGAGAAGTGCCAGAAACAGGCACTACGAGGATGCGTGAAACGGTGCTCGCCGAAGTTGCACAAAGGAGTCCCACGTCGCCGGAGACCAACTTAGAAAGTCGTGCAATGCAGGTTAGAGTGCCGTGGACCCAGGCTTGGCTGTGCACGAAGGATTTCCGCCGGAAGTGCACAGGGGCCGGAGAAGCTTGCAAAGTCGCGGTTCCCAGCAATGCAGCCCAGCGAGGTGAGGCAAGGACTTACCTCCACCAAACTCGGGCTGAGGAGTCACTGGACTGTGGGGGTCACTTGGACGGTGTCGCTGGATTCGAGGGACCTCGCTCGTCGTGCTGAGAGGAGACCCAAGGGACCGGAGATGCAGCTTTTTGGTGCCTGCGGTTGCAGGGGGAAGATTCCGTCGACCCACGGGAGATTTCTTCGGAGCTTCTGGTGCAGAGAGGAGGCAGACTACCCCCACAGCATGCACAAGCAGGAAAACAGTCGAGAAGGCGGCAGGATCAGCGTTACAGAGTTGCAGTAGTCGTCTTTGCTACTATGTTGCAGGTTTGCAGGCTTCCAGCGCGGTCAGCGGTCGATTCCTTATCAGAAGGTGAAGAGGGAGATGCAGAGGAACTCGGCTGAGCTCATGCATTCGTTATCTAAAGTTTCCCCAGAGACAGAGACCCTAAATAGCCAGAAAAGAGGGTTTGGCTACCTAGGAGAGAGGAAAGGCTACTAACACCTGAAGGAGCCTATCACAAGGAGTCTCTGACGTCACCTGGTGGCACTGGCCACTCAGAGCAGTCCAGTGTGCCAGCAGCACCTCTGTTTCCAAGATGGCAGAGGTCTGGAGCACACTGGAGGAGCTCTGGACACCTCCCAGGGGAGGTGCAGGTCAGGGGAGTGGTCACTCCCCTTTCCTTTGTCCAGTTTCGCGCCAGAGCAGGGGCTAAGGGGTCCCTGAACCGGTGTAGACTGGCTTATGCAGAATTGGGCACATCTGTGCCCAACAAAGCATTTCCAGAGGCTGGGGGAGGCTACTCCTCCCCTGCCTTCACACCATTTTCCAAAGGGAGAGGGTGTCACACCCTCTCTCAGAGGAAGTTCTTTGTTCTGCCATCCTGGGCCAGGCCTGGCTGGACCCCAGGAGGGCAGCTGCCTGTCTGAGGGGTTGGCAGCAGCACCAGCTGTAGTGAAACCCCAGGAAGGGCAGTCTGGCAGTACCAGGGTCTGTGCTACAGACCACTGGGATCATGGAATTGTACCAACAATGCCAGGATGGCATAGAGGGGGCAATTCCATGATCATAGACATGTTACATGGCCATATTCGGAGTTACCATGGTGAAGCTACATATAGGTAGAGACCTATATGTAGTGCACGCGTGTAATGGTGTCCCCGCACTCACAAAGTTCAGTGAATTGGCTCTGAACAATGTGGGGGCACCTTGGCTAGTGCCAGGGTGCCCTCACACTAAGTAACTTTGCACCTAACCTTTACCAGGTAAAGGTTAGACATATAGGTGACTTATAAGTTACTTAAGTGCAGTGTAAAATGGCTGTGAAATAACGTGGACGTTATTTCACTCAGGCTGCAGTGGCAGACCTGTGTAAGAATTGTCAGAGCTCCCTATGGGTGGCAAAAGAAATGCTGCAGCCCATAGGGATCTCCTGGAACCCCAATACCCTGGGACCTCAGTACCATATACTAGGGAATTATAAGGGTGTTCCAGTAAGCCAATGTAAATTGGTAAAATTGGTCACTAGCCTGTTAGTGACAATTTGAAAGTAATGAGAGAGCATAACCACTGAGGTTCTGGTTAGCAGAGCCTCAGTGAGACAGTTAGGCACCACACAGGGAACATATACATGCACACCTATGAGCACTGGGGCCCTGTGTGACAGGGTCCCAGTGACACATACATATAGGCCACAAACCTATGAGCACTGGGGTCCTGACCAGCAGGATCCCAGTGACACATAACAAACATACTGAAACCATAGTGTTTTCACTATGAGCACTGAGGCCTGGCTATCAGGATCCCAGTGAGACAGTGAAAACAGTGACAAACACCCTGACATACACTCACAAAAAGGCCAAAAGTGGGGGTAACAAGGCTAGAAAGAGGCTACCTTCTCACACAACCCCCCCCCAAACGAAGGACAATAAGGCTAACCTTGGCCAGTTGAGACTTTATTGTCTAAGTGGTGATAAGTAGAGAGTAGCTCTGCAATAGACTGGTTACTCCCTTTATCATCCACTATATGGTTACTTCCCTGTGGGGATGTAAAACACCCTGTTTGAAGTTTTTTAGCTAAGCAACAATGTGAAGATGTATTTTCAGAGTTTCTATCAGTAAGTTTTAGTTTAGAGCAGTGGGAATTGTCCACTGAACCTATTTGTAGTGATGGAAATGCCAGACAGGGATGCTGTCTCAGAAAAGCCATAGCTGGGCAAAAACTTTGTCCATATGGCTGGAAGAGAGAACAGGGATGCTGTTTCTCTTGGGTTGGAGCAGGGCAGGGATGCTGTCCTATCAGCTCCACACTAGGGCAGGGATTCTGTCCTAAGTGTTGTGAGGCAGTGCAGAGTTTCTGCACTAAAGTTTCTCTGGGAGGGTTGGAGGGATGCTCCATGTTAACTAAAATGGTGCTCTTTTTCTCACCAATGTTAGTTATCCCACAGAGAGGTACTTCCACCTCAGGGAGTCCAGCTTTGCCAGCTGATGATTCCCTTGGAACAGGTGCCACCCCAGGAGAGGTTTCTCCCACCACAGGAATAGTATCCTGAATGGTAGGCTGGTTAGGGGATACTGTGATACCCTTTTTACCTGTTGCTGGAGAGGGATCCTGAGTTTTCAGGCCTTCTCTCCTTTGCTTTTTCATTTCACTTGAAATGAGAGGGAACAATTCCTCAGGGATGCCCAGCATGGCTGCATGGGCATAAAACTCTACATCAGCCCAACCTGAGGCATCTAGGTCATTACCTAAGAGACAGTCTACAGGTAAGCTAGGTGATACCACCACCTGCTTAGGGCCAGTAACTCCACCCCAACTAAACTGAATTATAGCTAAGGGAAGAAACTTAGTGGAGTTATGGACATCAATAATCTTATACTGTTGTCCAATGATGTGTTGTTCAGGAGGCACTAGGTTTTCAGTCACCAAAGTGAAACTGGCACCTGTGTCCCTGTAGGCCAAGGCCTCAACACCATTTATTGAAACTGTCTGCCTGTACTTATCCATTGTAAGGGGACAAGCAGCCAGTGTGGCAAGGCCAATGCCACTAGGTGTGACAGAAACTGTCTTGGGACTGATTACATCAGTTTCCACTATGGACCCATAAGTGAACCCAACTACACCCTTTGCTTGACTGTTGCCAGCAGTCCCACCACTAGTATCACTACTGCTAGGGGCACTAGAGCTTGATGTATTAGTGGTGGTAGGCTCAGGGGGTTTACCTGGACAGGACTTATCCCCTGGCCTATGGCCTCTGTTTTTACACACAAAGCACCAAGGCTTTTTAATGTGTGCAGGTTGGGAAGAAGAGGAAGAATTTGTTTTATCCCCACCCTCTGAAGAGTGTTTAAGATTTGAAGTGGGATCTTTGGTTTTACCCTTATCCCCATGCTTATCTTGAGATTTTTCACCATCTTTCTTCTTATTGCCATCTTTGTCACCCCCTGTATGAACTTTTCTGTTCACCCTTGTTCTGACCCATTTGTCTGCCTTCTTTCCCAATTCTTGGGGAGAGGTCAGATCAGAGTCCACCAAGTACTGGTGCAACAAATCAGACACACAATTATTAAGAATATGCTCTCTCAGGATCAAGTTATACAGGCTGTCATAATCAGTAACTTTACTGCCATGTAACCACCCCTCCAAGGCCTTCACTGCCTGGTCAATGAAATCAACCCAGTCTTGTGAAGACTCCTTTTTGGTATCTCTGAACTTTATCCTGTACTGTTCAGTGGTTAAGCCATAACCATCCAGGAGTGCATTCTTAAGAACTTGGAAATTGTTAGCATCATTTTCTTTTACAGTAAGGAGCCTATCCCTACCTTTTCCAGTAAATGATAGCCATAGGATAGCAGCCCACTGCTTTTGAGGGACATCCTGTACAACACAGGCCCTCTCAAGTGCAGCAAACCACTTGTTAATGTCATCCCCCTCCTTGTAAGGGGGAACTATCTTATGCAGATTCCTGGAATCATGCTCTTTTGCAGGATGACTATGGGGAATACTGCTGCTGCCACCATGGGTATCTAAACCCATTTTCTGTCTTTCCCTCTCTATTTCTAAAGACTGTCTATCCAAATCCAGCTGTTGCTTCTTGAGCTTCAGTCTGGTTTGCTCCACTCTCAATCTATTGAGCTCCCTTTCTAACAATCTGTCATCAGGGTGGGTGGGAGGGACATTTCTAGATACAGAGGTATGATGGGAATGAACAGAAGGAGACCTGTCCCTTACAGAGGGCACCCTAACAGCTTGGCTACCAGTATAATGTGAGAGCACATCATCAGTATGATGTGATTCAACCTCTGTACCAACTATGCTAGACTGTCTAGTAATGGGCAGGCTAAGAAGTTTCTTTCCTGAACCTTTTCCTGGGGGAGTCCCTGGATCAGATTGAGAACCATTAGCTACTTTTTCCACAGATTGGGCACTTATGGCCTTATCCTGTACTCTAAGCATATTAATTAACAGTTCTAAGGAAGGATTCTTCCCTACACTCAAACCTCTCTCTATGCAGAGACTCCTTGCTCCTTTCCAGCTAAGGTGATCATATGCAAGTTTGGACAGTTCAACTTTTTGGCCTGTGCCAGACATTTTTAGAGAGAGTTAAAGAAGACAGAAAAAAACTTTTTAAACTTTTAAGAACTTTTTGAAAGTTTAGAAGTACTTTTCAGCACTTAGAAAAGAGTGAAAAGAGGAAATGCAAAACTTTTTGGCTATGTGTATATACACTGACCTTGTTTTGTATATTTTTCTCTTATGAAAAGTACAATGACAAGAGTGGTAAGTAGTCTCAAGCACTTATCCCACCACTGCACAACCAATGTAGGAGGCTGGACTGGCTTGTAGTGAGAACCAAGGGGTACTTGCACCTTGCACCAGGCCCAGTTATCCCTTATTAGTGTATAGGGTGTCTAGCAGCTTAGGCTGATAGATAATGGTAGCTTAGCAGAGCAGCTTAGGCTGAACTAGGAGACGTGTGAAGCTACTACAGTACCACTTAGTGTCATATGCACAATATCATAAGAAAACACAATACACAGTTATACTAAAAATAAAGGTACTTTATTTTTATGACAATATGCCAAAGTATCTTAGAGTGTACCCTCAGTGAGAGGATAGGAAATATACACAAGATATATATACACAATAGCAAAAAATATGCAGTATAGTCTTAGAAAACAGTGCAAACAATGTATAGTTACAATAGGATGCAATGGGGAAACATAGGGATAGGGGCAACACAAACCATATACTCCAGAAGTGGAATGCGAACCACGAATGGACCCCAAACCTATGTGACCTTGTAGAGGGTCGCTGGGACTATTAGAAAATAGTGAGAGTTAGCAAAATAACCCACCCCAAGACCCTGAAAAGTGAGTGCAAAGTGCACCAAAGTTCCCCTAAGGACAAAATAGTCGTGTTAGAGGGAGAATGCAAGGAAAACACAAATCAGCAATGCAACAACGATGGATTCCTGTCTGAAGGTACCTGTGGAACAAGGGGACCAAGTCCAAAAGTCACAAGCAGCTCGGAGATGGGCAGATGCCCAAGAAATGCCAGCGGTTGGTGCAAAGAAGCTCTTACTAGGCTGAAGAACTGTGAATACTGCAGGAACGACAAGGGCTAGAGACTTCCCCTTTGGAGGATGGATCCCCCACGCCTTGGAGAGTCGTGCAGAAGTGTTTTCCCGCCGGATGGACGCCAACAAGCCTTGCTACACGCAAATCGTGCGTTTGGCGTTTTTGGACGCTGCTGGGGCCCAGGAGGGACCAGGAGGTCGCAAATTGGACCTGCAGAGAGAGGGGACGTCGAGCAAGACAAGGAGCCCTCACTGAAGCAGGTAGCACCCGGAGAAGTGCCAGAAACAGGCACTACGAGGATGCGTGAAACGGTGCTCGCCGAAGTTGCACAAAGGAGTCCCACGTCGCCGGAGACCAACTTAGAAAGTCGTGCAATGCAGGTTAGAGTGCCGTGGACCCAGGCTTGGCCGTGCACGAAGGATTTCCGCCGGAAGTGCACAGGGGCCGGAGAAGCTTGCAAAGTCGCGGTTCCCAGCAATGCAGCCCAGCGAGGTGAGGCAAGGACTTACCTCCACCAAACTCGGGCTGAGGAGTCACTGGACTGTGGGGGTCACTTGGACGGTGTCGCTGGATTCGAGGGACCTCGCTCGTCGTGCTGAGAGGAGACCCAAGGGACCGGAGATGCAGCTTTTTGGTGCCTGCGGTTGCAGGGGGAAGATTCCGTCGACCCACGGGAGATTTCTTCGGAGCTTCTGGTGCAGAGAGGAGGCAGACTACCCCCACAGCATGCACAAGCAGGAAAACAGTCGAGAAGGCGGCAGGATCAGCGTTACAGAGTTGCAGTAGTCGTCTTTGCTACTATGTTGCAGGTTTGCAGGCTTCCAGCGCGGTCAGCGGTCGATTCCTTATCAGAAGGTGAAGAGGGAGATGCAGAGGAACTCGGCTGAGCTCATGCATTCGTTATCTAAAGTTTCCCCAGAGACAGAGACCCTAAATAGCCAGAAAAGAGGGTTTGGCTACCTAGGAGAGAGGAAAGGCTACTAACACCTGAAGGAGCCTATCACAAGGAGTCTCTGACGTCACCTGGTGGCACTGGCCACTCAGAGCAGTCCAGTGTGCCAGCAGCACCTCTGTTTCCAAGATGGCAGAGGTCTGGAGCACACTGGAGGAGCTCTGGACACCTCCCAGGGGAGGTGCAGGTCAGGGGAGTGGTCACTCCCCTTTCCTTTGTCCAGTTTCGCGCCAGAGCAGGGGCTAAGGGGTCCCTGAA
The DNA here is from genome assembly GCF_031143425.1 of Pleurodeles waltl. Classification (NCBI taxonomy): domain Eukaryota; kingdom Metazoa; phylum Chordata; class Amphibia; order Caudata; family Salamandridae; genus Pleurodeles; species Pleurodeles waltl. The sequence continues at coordinate 695,446,338 of NC_090447.1, forward strand.
CCGGTGTAGACTGGCTTATGAAGAATTGGGCACATCTGTGCCCAACAAAGCATTTCCAGAGGCTGGGGGAGGCTACTCCTCCCCTGCCTTCACACCATTTTCCAAAGGGAGAGGGTGTCACACCCTCTCTCAGAGGAAGTTCTTTGTTCTGCCATCCTGGGCCAGGCCTGGCTGGACCCCAGGAGGGCAGCTGCCTGTCTGAGGGGTTGGCAGCAGCAGCAGCTGTAGTGAAACCCCAGGAAGGGCAGTCTGGCAGTACCAGGGTCTGTGCTACAGACCACTGGGATCATGGAATTGTACCAACAATGCCAGGATGGCATAGAGGGGGCAATTCCATGATCATAGACATGTTACATGGCCATATTCGGAGTTACCATGGTGAAGCTACATATAGGTAGAGACCTATATGTAGTGCACGCGTGTAATGGTGTCCCCGCACTCACAAAGTTCAGTGAATTGGCTCTGAACAATGTGGGGGCACCTTGGCTAGTGCCAGGGTGCCCTCACACTAAGTAACTTTGCACCTAACCTTTACCAGGTAAAGGTTAGACATATAGGTGACTTATAAGTTACTTAAGTGCAGTGTAAAATGGCTGTGAAATAACGTGGACGTTATTTCACTCAGGCTGCAGTGGCAGACCTGTGTAAGAATTGTCAGAGCTCCCTATGGGTGGCAAAAGAAATGCTGCAGCCCATAGGGATCTCCTGGAACCCCAATACCCTGGGACCTCAGTACCATATACTAGGGAATTATAAGGGTGTTCCAGTAAGCCAATGTAAATTGGTAAAATTGGTCACTAGCCTGTTAGTGACAATTTGAAAGTAATGAGAGAGCATAACCACTGAGGTTCTGGTTAGCAGAGCCTCAGTGAGACAGTTAGGCACCACACAGGGAACATATACATGCACACCTATGAGCACTGGGGCCCTGTGTGACAGGGTCCCAGTGACACATACATATAGGCCACAAACCTATGAGCACTGGGGTCCTGACCAGCAGGATCCCAGTGACACATAACAAACATACTGAAACCATAGTGTTTTCACTATGAGCACTGAGGCCTGGCTATCAGGATCCCAGTGAGACAGTGAAAACAGTGACAAACACCCTGACATACACTCACAAAAAGGCCAAAAGTGGGGGTAACAAGGCTAGAAAGAGGCTACCTTCTCACAACGGCTCCACCAACATTACCTTCAAGAAGGTCAGTTCGGTCGTGGCAAATCTTAACATGCAGGTAGGGCAAACTTCTAGGGGAACACTGCAGGGAGTCAAGTCCTCAGAGTTATCTGTATCAGGCTGCTTGGAACACACACGATTTTCCACCAGTTCCCTTTACGACCCAACAACAATCCGAAAACCTCTAGCATGGCCTTAGCCCCCTCTAGTTCGCCATGTGTGTCCCACAGGAATATTAAGAGATCATCGGCAAATAGAGCTATCCTAGGCCAGTGGCCTTCCACATTCAACCCATGGAAGTGAACTCCCAATCGTGCCCGAGCCGACAGGGACTCCATGGCCGAGGCAAAGAGCAATGCAGACAAAGGGCATCCCTGCTGTGTTCCTCGCCCCACCCTGTAGCTGTGTGAAATCACCCTATTCATTCGGACTCTAGCAGTTGCATCTGTGTAGAGCAATCTGGTCCACACTAGGAACCTCCCCCAGGGGCATATGCGTCATTACTTCATATAAATACTCCCATTGAAAGCCTTCTCTATATCAACTGCCATGACCGCCACTCTCTCATGGTCAACATCCCAATGTTCTAATATAGAAAGAAGACAACTAATGTTATGGGCTGTGTTTCACCCTGGTATAAAGCTGGCCCGGTCAAGGTGGATAAGTCGAGTCATGTATAGAGGAGTCGAGTGGCCAATACTTTGCTAAGTATTTTATAGTCGGCGTTGAGCATCGAGAGTGTTTGGTATACTGTAGGAAAGTACCATCTTGCCTGGAATGTTATCCCCATATTTCACTGTATACATGTTGTTTTAGTCTATGTGTCACTGGGACCCTGCCAGGCAGGGCCCCAGAGCTCATAAGTATGTGCCCTGTATGTGTTCCCTGTGTGATGCCTAACTGTCTCACTGAGGCTCTGCTAACCAGAACCTCAGTGGTTATGCTCTCTGTTTTCCAAATTTGTCACTAACAGGCTAGTGACTAAATTTACCAATTCACATTGTCATACTGGTAAACCCATATAATTCCCTAGTATATGGTACTGAGGTACCCAGGGTATTGGGGTTCCAGGAGATCCCTATGGGCTGCAGCATTTCTTTTGCCACCCATAGCGAGCTCTGACAATTCTTACACAGGCCTGCCACTGCAGCCTGTGTGAAATAACGTCCACGTTATTTCACAGCCATTTACCACTGCCCTTAAGTAGCTTATAAGTCACCTATATGTCTAACCTTCACCTGGTGAAGGTTGGGTGCAAAGTTACTTAGTGTGTGGGCACCCTGGCACTAGCCAAGGTGCTCCCACATCTTTCAGGGCAAATTCCCCGGACTTTGTGAATGCGGGACACCATTACACGCATGCACTGCACATAGGTCACTACCTATGTACAGCGTCACAATGGTAACTCCGAACATGGCCATGTAACATGTCTAAGATCATGGAATTGGCACCCCAATGCCATTCTGGCACTGGGGGGACAATTCCATGATCCCCCGGGTCTCTAGCATAGTACACGGGTACTGCCAAACTGCCTTTCCGGGGTCTCCACTGCAGCTGCTGCCAACCCCTCAGACAGGTTTCTGCCCTCCTGGGGTCCAGGCAGCCCTGGCCCAGGAAGGCAGAACAAAGGACTTCCTCTGAGAGAGGGTGTAACACCCTCTCCCTTTGGAAATAGCCAGCCTCTGGAAATGCTTTGATGGGCACAGATGGTGCCCATCTCTGCATAAGCCAGTCTACACCAGTTCAGGGATCCCCCAGCCCTGCTCTGGCGCGAAACTGGACAAAGGAAAGGGGAGTGACCACTCCCCTGACCTGCACCTCCCAGGGGAGGTGCCCAGAGCTCCTCCAGTGTGTCCCAGACCTCTGCCATCTTGGAAACAGAGGTGTTTGTGGCACACTGGACTGCTCTGAGTGGCCAGTGCCAGCAGGTGACGTCAGAGGCTCTGTCTGATAGGCTCTTACCTCTCTAGGTAGCCAATCCTCCTTCCTAGGTAGCCAAACCTCCTTTTCTGGCTATTTAGGGTCTCTGCTTTGGGGATCTCACCAGATAACGAATGCAAGAGCTCACCAGAGTTCCTCTGCATCTCCCTCTTCACCTTCTGCCAAAGGATCGACCGCTGACTGCTCAGGACGCCTGCAAAACCGCAACAAAGTAGCAAGACGACTACTAGCAAACTTGTATCGCTTCATCCTGCCGGCTTTCTCAACTGTTTCCAGGTGGTGCATGCTCTGGGGGTAGCCTGCCTCCTCTCTGCACCAGGAGCTCTGAAGAAATCTCCTGTGGGTCGACGGAATCTTCCCCCTGCAACCGCAGGCACCAAAAGACTGCATCACTGGTCCTCTGGGTCCCCTCTCAGCACGACGAGCGTGGTCCCTGGAACTCAGCAACTCTGTCCAAGTGACTCCCACAGTCCAGTGACTCTTCAGCCCAAGTTTGGTGGAGGTAAGTCCTTGCCTCCCCACGCTGGACTGCATTACTGGGTACCGCATGATTGGCAGCTGCTCCGGCTCCTGTGCACTCTTCCAGGATTTCCTTTGTGCACAGCCTAGCCTGGGTCCCCAACACTCCTTCCTGCAGTGCACAACCTTCTGAATTGTCCTCCGGTGTCGTGGGACTCCCTTTTGTGACTTCGAGTGGACTCCGGTTCACTTTTCTTCCAAGTGCCTGTTCAGGTACTTCTGCGGATGCTGCCTGCTTCTGTGAGGGCTCCCTGAGTTGCTGGGTGCCCCCTCTGTCTCCTCCTCCAAGTGGCGACATCTTGGTCCCTCCTGGGCCACAGCAGCACCCAAAAACCTTTACCGTGACCCTTGCAGCTAGCAAGGCATGTTTGCGGTCTTTCTGCGTGGGAACACCTCTGCAAGCTTCATCGCGACGTGGGGCATCCATCCTCCAAAGGAGAAGTTCCTAGTCCTCTTTTTTCTTGCAGAACTCCAAGCTTCTTCCAACAGGTGGCAGCTTCCTTGCACCCACAGCTGGCATTTCCTGGGCTCCTGCCCACTCTTGACACTGTCGCAACTATTGGACTTGGTCCCCTTGTCTTACTGGTACTCAGGTCTGGAAATCCACTGTTGTTGCATTGCAGGTGTTTGTTCTTCCTGCAGAATCCCCCTATCACGACTTCTGTGCTCTCTGGGGGTAGTAGGTGCACTTTACACCTACCTTTCAGGGCCTTGGGATGGGCTATTTTTCTAACCCTCACTGTTTTCTTACAGTCCCAGCGACCCTCTACAAGCTCACATAGATTTGGGGTCCATTCGTGGTTCGCATTCCACTTTTGGAGTATATGGTTTGTGTTGCCCCTATACCTATGTGCTCCTATTGCAATCTATTGTAATTCTACACTGCTTGCATTACTTTTCTTGCTATTACTTACCTAAGTTTTGTTTGTGTACATATATCTTGTGTATATATCTTATCCTCATACTGAGGGTACTCACTGAGATACTTTTGGCATAGTGTCATAAAAATAAAGTTATTTTTAGTACTTCTGTGTATTGTGTTTTCTGATGATATTGTGCATATGACACCAGTGGTATAGTAGGAGCTTTACATGTCTCCTAGTTCAGCCTAAGCTGCTTTGCCATAGCTACCTTCTATCAGCCTAAGCTGCTAGAAACACCTCTTCTACACTAATAAGGGATAACTGGACCTGGCACAAGGTGTAAGTACCTCTGGTACCCACTACAAGCCAGGCCAGCCTCCTACATATACCTTGTAATCACTAGTAGGTTTCCGTCACTTCAGTAGTGGAATAATCAGTGCTTTTTGGGTAGAAGCCAGCAGATAGCCCGAAGACCTGACTTCATTATTTAACGCTTCTAATTTGGGAGCCAATTAGTCTGAATAAGTGGCAGGACTTTCCAATGGGAACCAGTCAGTTCCTAGTGTCTTACTTTGGGCCATGGCATTAATAGCTACCTTTATCTCTTGTTGGGTGATAGCCCCACCAAGGACCTCCGCCTCTTCTGGTGTAAGATGTGGGAGATTCAGGGGGGTCAACGTAAGCTCCCCCGTCTTTGCATTATGGTTACCCATGCTCTCACACATGTGTGTATAGTATTGGAAAAAAACAGTTGTTAATCCCTTCCTGACTGTATTCTCTGTTACACTCTTCTAGTTCTATTTTAAGTATAGAAGAGCCTTGCTTCGAAGGGTTAGCTAACCAGGCCAGGAGGTTACCAGCCTGATCCATCTCCTATGTGTACATACCAAATACCCCTTATAATCAAAACAACAGAGTCTCTCGATCTTGACTGCTACCTCTTTCCTACTGTCAAGGAGGGATTCCTGAAAATCTTGCTCCCTGGCTGTTTCAACTCAATTTGGCAAAACTCGTCTTCTGCTACTAGGAATTCTCTTAGTAAGTCTCCCCTTATACCTAGTCTTGTAGCCATACGGTGGCCTCTCAGTCCTACTTTAAAAGTATCCTGTTCCAACTGGATGGGAGATGCTGTCTCCTCATTATTTCCAAAGTACTGCTGTATTTTGAGGCTTATTTTCTCTTTGAATACCTATCTTCTAGTGCTTCTGGTTTTAAACACCATGTGGGTATTAGGGTATTGGGGCAGTTCCAGTCAAAATGGGGGAGGATCGGATTGTGGCCCGATATTGTGCGGGCCAAATATTTTGTATTGGATACCGTACGATGTACATTAGAGGAGCATAAGAAGGTGTCAGGCCTTAAATTCAAATTATAGAGGCAGGAAAAGTAGGGATAATCCAGAGTATGAAGGTGTGCGAGCCTCCATGTGTCCACCAAACCCCAATCTTGTTGCCAGTCAGAGAAGGCTCAGGGTACTCTAAATGTTGGAGAGTCTTGCAGTGGGGGTGTGACCTATCCATGCAGTTAAAATTACCACCCACCAGTGTGGAAGGTCTGCAGTATTGCGCCAGTAGGCCCAACAAGCAGAACAGAAAAGGGCCTTGGTCTGTGTAAGGTGCATAGATATTAATGAATGTCAGGTCTCTGCCCTTGAGCCTCCCTCTCACTACTACATATCTCCCTTCAGGGTCTACAAGATGATTGATATGTTGAAATGGGACTCCAGCTCGCACCCAGATTAGTATACCCCTTGCAAAGGCAGAATAGCTGGTGTAATAGACCTGGCCCCCCATCTGAGCTGCAGAGCCAACCCTTCCTTAAAGGTGAGGTGATTTTCCTGAAGAAATGCTATATGTATGCCTCGTCTATGCAAAATGGATAATACTTTGTACATCCTTGACATTGTGTGCACATCTATAATATTCCAGGAAAGGACCTTATAAACCATTGTAGCAGTCATGAGGCATAACTATGCTATAGGCATAGTTGTTCCCTACCATACCCTCCCCAGCAATCCCCCGGAAGCTTCCAAAGCTAATGCAATAGTTACACAGACCAATGCAACGCCTATTTCCCCAACCTAACAAACTACAAATCCTAACCATTTCCCTTCCCCCAGGACAAGTCAGGCAGGGCCCCTCATCCAAACGAATATATGAACAACCATAATATGCGAGCCATCCCACAAAACATGCATTAGAAAGTAGGGGTGGGATTCAATGTTGTGTCCCTGGCTCTGGACCCCCATCCAGAAACCTCTCATCATATAACACCATGAAGCTGTGGAGAAAGGCAACTGTGTGCAGTAGAGTATGGCCCCCTATATAGGGTGTAAGCAGAATTGTCAGGCAAGCAGGTTAGTATCCAAAACATTTGGTACAACAGATCAAACTATCAAATAATGTCATCAGCCATTCTGGTTGTAAAATGTGACATTTGGGTACTGGAGGTATTCGAGATGCTAGATGCGAGGTCCGACTCTGAGTCCTCAACAAGTTCCTCAGGTGCATGCTTTGGTGATCCTGGGCCTGATCCACCCAGTGAGGCACCTGCCTCCACTGCTAGCTTCTGTTCCCATCAGACCTCTTCTTCCGCTGGAGTTGTCGAAGTGTGTGAGCTACTTTTCCTCCTCTTCAGAGGCCAGTGGAGGCGCTGCTCTCTAGTTGTGCCACTGGGCCCTGGCTGCAGGTGATTATCAATCCAGTCCCAAATCTCTTCGGAGCATCGGAAGAACCAGGCTCCCTCAGGGAAGGCAGCTCTGAACCGGGCTGGAAACATCATTCCATACTGCATCCTCATCAGGCGGAGGTAGAACTACGACTCTGGACTTCTCAAGAGTAGTCTGGGAAGATTTTCACTTTGCTGTTGCCTACTAATAGGTCATCCTTGTGATGGGCCTGGGCCAGGATATAGTCTCGATCTTTATAAAATGGGAGTTCTGCCCAATGGGCCGCGGCAGTGTCCCAGGGGGTGGTGGTCGTGCTGGTAGTTGGTGGGCTCTTTTCAGGGCAATGGAAGGTGATAGCCCCTCCTGGGGTAAGTCTGATTGAACAAGAGTCTCTCAAAAGGTCATCATGTTGTCTTCTTCCGTCCGTTCTGTTAGGCCTACTATCCTAATGTTGCTGCGCTGTGACCTATTTTCGGCATCTTCAGCACAGAGATCCAGTGCCTGGTTCTTTGTCGCCACCGTGGTCAGGTGGTTTGTCATCTCTGTGACGGCAAGGAGTATCCCAACTAGTTCCCTTTCCGTAGCAGTAACTCATTCTACAAGAGGATTGTGGTCGTCTCTGAGTAGGCTCAAATCAGTTCCCAGACATCTATTTTTGTTTAAAGGGCTTCTCTAGAGGCTGTTATGGCTTGCAAGATATTGTGGAGCATTGGGCCTTGTGAGGGTCCCACTTCGGTACTTAGAGCCTCTTTCTTACGCAGTATGGTGTCTCTTTTTTCCACTGTTTTCCCCATGGTGACCGGTATTGATGGAGTATAACGTTCTCAGGGGGCCAGTTCCTCGCTTTCTAGGCTGCCCTGTTGACCATGGGGACTGGAGAGGCAAGCCTGCTTCCACGTGCTCCTCTCCCGTGTCTTTGAGGACAAAAAAGTGGTTGCCAGAGTAGTGCAATACTCTCAAGAATCCAGGGCAGCCCTGGATATGGATAGTTTGTACTGGTGCAGGTCTGTGTGTCCTTAGAGTTTTTAACTCCTTCATCCCATCTGTCTTTGTGTGCCCTGCCCCTAATTTTTTTGTGACTTTCAGAATGTGCCTACAAGGGGCGCCAGTATGGTGAGAACGAAGGGCCCCCAGCAGTCCACTGCCAGGGACAGTATTCTACCTGCAGTTTATAATGCACTCCTCTTTGCACCTAAAATGTTTCAGGCTCAGGGCTCTCTGATCGCGTGTCGTAGGAGCACCAGATATTGGGTGGATAGTTCAGTTGGGGAGAATGCATCCTTCAGTAGCCAATCAGAGTTTCCCTTGAGTTCATGGATGCCCGGTACCTCCATCGATGGGAACAGATCAGTCAAATATTCTTGAGGGGAGAAGTAGGACTGAATGCTTCCTGTGCGCTTTCTTGGGCACCCATTGATCCACCTCTATGCACCACTGGTAGGCCCCATTTGGGATTGCTCTCCAGTCACTCTCTATGTAGTTCTCACAGTACTAACAGGTCTGGGGGATTAATATCAGTGAAGGAGGCCAGGCCCTCAATTTGTGCTCACAGTATTTGCAGCCTCCAGAAACCCTCTCACCTCCTATGATGTAGGAATTGTTGCCTGCTGTGCTTCCTTGACTTTCCAGCACTCCTCTCCTCGTGCGCCTCACGATCATCTGTGGGTCCCCAGCCCCGGTCTGTCAGTAGCAGGCCTCTGCTCCAGTCTGAGTCCGGCCCAAGGCCAGAGCTCCAGCTGTAGACACATTGTTCTCGCAGGCGACTCCTCCAGGACGCCACCATCCTGGAGCCTTCACCCGGCCGCAGGCCCATCCTCCCGATGGCAGCAGCCCCAAACAAAATGGCTCCCCCAGGACAATCAGCCACGCCACCTCCAGCTACAGGCCATGCACCCCCCCCCCCCCCCGGGCTGTGCTGGGGCTCAGAATGACTAGATAGGGCCCGGGCCAGTGGGACCCCTGAAAGAGACGCCCCACCGCATCCACATCAAGCCACGCCCCCTTCGGACGTTAAGATACTTTATTATACTTTTACAATACTTTAAATTGTTGGCGACCAAACTTGGAGCAGTGGTGCAGGATCTGGTGCACACCGACCCATGTGGTTTCATTCCTGGTCAAAACACAGCAATGAATATACATCGTTTGATCCTTGTGCTGCATGAGACTAGGGAGGTGGAACAGGATTTACCACAGGTAGCTATAGACCTGGAGAAGGCCCTTTATACAGTTGATAGGTCGTACCTAATGTTGGTACTGAGGGAGTTGAGGTTTGGTCCTTCTTTTATAGCCTGGGTACAACTTATATATATAGAGCCTGTTGCCCAGGTCACGATAAGGGGGCTGCTTTCAGACAGCTGGGTGATTGGGAGGGGCACCTAACAGTCTTGTCCCCTCTCTCCCCTGCTTTTTGCATTGGCACTGGATTCATTGGCGGTGTTGTTACGGCAAGTTAAGAGGGGCTCGGGCATCTTGCTGGAGGACATTGAGCATATTGTCTCGCTCTAGACGAATGATGCACTTGTATATGTGTGTTCTCCCAGAGATGCTTTCCCGGCCTTGATGAGACATGTAGGGGCATTCGGAGATATATCGGGGCTCATGATCAACAGCAAAAATCCCTATTATTGCCACTGGAGGGTTGATTTATATCCTGCAAAGCCTTCTACAGCAGCTCAGATTCAACTGGGAAACTGAAAGATTCATTATTTGGGGGTCACTGTGGCTCACACTGCGGCACAACAGAACCGTTCAATGTAGACCAAGTGGCAGAAAGTCTTTGTGGGTCCATTCGCTTTTGGAATATGGTACTTCTTTCAGTTATGGGCATGGTAGCCATTGCAAAAATTGTGTTCTTACAGCGCTACCTCTACACGGTCCAGAATTCCTTTTGTCTGATAACATCTAGGGCTTTCAAGAAACTAGGGGCTAGATGTATCAAAGCTTTTTGCATTCGCAAACGGTGCGAATCGCAAAATTAGACCGTTTACGAATGCAAAAGTGCCTTTCAAGATTTATGAAAGGCATTTGCAGTGCAATTTCAAGGAATCACTAAAATAGTTATTCCCTGAAATTGCGACTCCATTTAGGGAATCGCAAATTGCGATTCTCTAGATAAGATACCGCAAATAGGGAATTCCTATTTGCGATTTCCAAAGCACATGTATCATGCATTTCCTAAATGCGAATTGGGAATTTAGGAAATGCAATTACCACCAAATCCAATATGGTGGTAACCATGTGCAATTTCAAAAATGCATTAAAAATGACATGTAGCGCACACATGCCCCTATGACATGTGTGCGCTTCACATGCCCACTGATATTTTTTTGGGGTGCATCAGAGGGGCCTCAGGCCCCCAGCACCCTGGGATTTGCATTTCCTAATTTGCGAATTCCCTAAAGGAATTCGCAAATTCGGAAATGCAAAACCATTTGCACCTATGGGTCTACAGGCCCATAGGGATGAATGGAGTCCCATTCCCTAATTGCGATTCGGTAATAGCGATTGCGACTTTTAAGAAATCGCTATTGCCGAATCGCAATTTTCATACACCCATTTTGCATTTCTTAAATAGAGATTTCTTAAAAAACGCTATTTAGGAAATGCAAACCAGGATAATGATACATCTAGCCCTAGATAGCCCGCTCACTTCACTGGTCTGGGCAGGTCGCTGAAGCCATGTGGCATTTCCTTAAAAAGGACTTGACTGAGGGAGGACAGGCTCTACCTGATACGTGTCATTATTATTGTGCAGTACACCCACAATATACAGCACTGTGGCTTGCCGAATCAAATAACTGGGAAAAAGTCTGCTGGGTGGTAATTTCAGTAACAAGATGTTACTGAGCCTTCTTATGACGGGTGTGTGGGCCAATACCCCGCTCCCTAATCTAGTCTAACAGACAGCTGCTATTTGGAAGGTGGTGGTCACTAAAGTGATTCATAGAGAGCGGGTACCCCGGATATGGGATCTCATCCTTTGCATACTATAGATGCTGACATGTCCTTGGAGCATTGGTGGAGGGGTGGATGCCTTCTGGCTGGTGATTTATACCGTTTTGAGGCTTTTCTATCATTCCAGGGGGCTCAGGGCACCTTTCAGGTGGGTGAAAAGCAATTCTTGCAATACACACAATTAGAAAGTGTTGCTTGCGAGCTTTGGTGTACTTTCTCGGCCGCACCAGCTCCGTTTCAGACCTTGGATGGGCTCTTAAGCTGGGGAGAGGGTCGACATCTTATCACACTTCTATACCGGGCCCTTGGGAGTGATCTGGCACGGCCGCCAGTGCGTGCACGGAGGGGAACTGGACGTGGGGGACTCCCAAACTGATATAGACTAGGATCACGCGGGTGCGCTTGTTCGCAAGGTTTTCTGCAACAATAAATTTAAGCTCATTCATTTCAATTATCTTAACCGGACACAAATGACCCCTCAAGTACTTACCAGGATCTACTCCAGTCGTGAGCCTAAATGTCCTAGATGTGGAGAGGATGCTGCCACCTTTCAACACATGGCATGGGCTTGCAGGAAAGTTGGGGCACACTGGGGGGGAAGTAGTCCGAGGAATAATTGAGGCAGCCACTAGACGTCATAGTGGCCTGTCACCTGGGAGGTGTTTGTTAAGAACAATGCCATGGGGCAATAAAATGTTGTACAAATGTATGCAATTGGCACTCGTGAAGCGTAGAGTGGTTTTGGAGCAGATATACTAATATGAGAATATTCTAATGATTTGCGTATACATACTAATGAGAAATATTGGTAAAAGAAACAAATAATAGAAAATAACGTGTAATGAGTGAAAGGTGCCCACGGGGAGTGGCCACCATGTATGTTAACAGTACTAAAATAATGTGAAAATATAAGAATTATGTAATAATATGCCATAATCGATTATATAAACTATGTTTTGTGATGCTTCGCATCTTTAACTTAGCCGAACTAAGGCCTGGTCAGCGCTGAGCTTTGCTTGCTTAGACGTGGAGACGCGATGAGCTGCTGAGGACTGGAACTGGAGAAAAGGACCTTGAACACCACAGAGTTCAGATGAGCTCTGCTAGAATTTTTTGCAATGTACAAGCGGACAGGAGACGATCAGAACAAATTGATACAATTATGTTTAGAGTAGGCTAAATGTACTTTCCCAGGACTTGAACAATGGAAGCACTGACTAAAAGACTGTGGGTAACAATTTTGTTACCTGAAGAGCCGGATGATGTTCTCATAGACGGAAGGGTCAATCATGTTAATGGAACTTGATGCTTGAACCGACGCAAACAAGTGTTAAACAAAAACTATAGGTTAGAATCATAACCCCTGATGAGGTTGACCAATTAGCAATTTGTGGGACGGACTGATAGGCCCTAATAAAATGTCATGACAAAGGCAGGCAAATTAGAGCGGAGAGGCGAAAGTTGATGACGTCAGGAGACGCTGTCCGAAGTGCTGATAATTGGGCTTACTCTCTGTGAGCCTGATACTTGCTGATGACTGATGACCTGGAGACGAAGACTGACTCGTTGCTGATCTATCTTGGATAGGTAGCTATAAAATGAAGACTGACTAATGTGTGCTTTTTCTTCTATGTACCAACTGTGCTGTTTTTCTCTCTTAGATAGATTTTTCCAAATTAATGATTTTTGCCTAACTTGTTTTCGCATGCAGACCCACATGCTAATGCTAATTTGCATTAGGTAGGCTGACAAGGGTGCTTAACGGTGACAGTTGACTGACTGACTTGCATTGCTGAATTAATCCAAATGTTAAAGAATTTGCTGACTTATGTTGATGCTTGTTTTTGCTTATCAATAACTCTTGGTGAATAGTGGCTTATGATGCTAATAAAGTTTGATTAACAAATAGTTCCAGAAATAAAGATTTTGATTAGAATTGTAACTAATAGGGAATAAAAACAATTAACCTTTTTGAGAGAGATGGTATTTTCTTATTAGATAAGGCTTTTTCATGATGTTTTCTTATTGATTATGATGCTTATTGATGATCCATTGGTTACCGCTTGACTAGGATACTCCATGCGATCCAAAAGATTCATCAACCTATACGCATCCCCTTATAAGTTTACTTACTAAGGACTAGGTGTGCTAGCAGTTTTTGGTAGCAGCTTGATGGTTAGTTTCCTTGGGGAACTAGTTAGGTGGTGACTAGTGGTTATGGTAGTAGTTTAGCTTAGGTACAGTTTTTAGAATTTTTATGAGGTTTGAATTTTGTTTTTCTGAAATGTCGATGGTAGCAAAGATGATGTCCCCTTAAATCCAGAAATGACTTTCCAAGATCCTGGATCCTGTTGGTAAGGTCGAGTATTTTCTCAGCGTGTTTTGAAATAGTATGAGAGTAGTAGATTGCGCTTGCACAAGCTAAAGCTAAATCGCAGATGAATTGTGAGGTATGTGAGGTAAAAGTAGGGAGTCTGCGTACTCCAATTTAGGGTTAGTAGGAGTGTGCGTACTCCGAAGTGTCAAACTTCATATGTGTGTTGCGCTTTGTGCTAAAAAATTGTCCACGTGGTTGTTGGTGATGTATGGACGCTGCGTGGTCTAAGACTCCGGAGTATATTGACAAGTGTAGGAGACACTTGGTTATATGTTGTAATCTGTCTGGTTTAGGTGGTTGATCGGGCGTGGTCAACCAGTCGGAGTGAATGTTAGACGAATAAAAGAAGCTTTGACTGAGATTTGTCAACTCCTATGTGCACCAGGACAGTCCATTGATCAGTTAAGAGTAAAGTTTGCGGGTCGAATTTTACTTGCGAATGTGGGGGATTGAGAAAGAGGAATAGCCAAAGAGCCAGAAAGTGCCATTAGTGAAAATCCGCAATGTCCCTGAAGCGATTGTGTCCCTTCCTGTAGTAAACCAGCGGGTTTGTTTCAGTTATTATTTATTGAAGACGCTCACAATAAAATTGCATTAGTTAAGTGAATTTGAGTTGAGGAGGACAAGCCACAAGACTTTGTCAGGCGCTGTGAGTCAGTGTATCGTCAGTGTGTGCCGCGCTGGGATAGGTCGGTTAGTGAGAAGAGCTGCAACCAGATTGGCAGCCGTCCGTGAGAGGCAATTGGATTGAGTAAACGGGTGAAAGGAATCTTGGGAGTAAAATTAATTTAATTCATTGAATTTGTAGTATATAAAACAGGCAAAATGACGTTTTTCAAGGCATTTAAGAGTGTGATAAAGGGTGATTCATACATCATAGGTGTCAGTGGATGAACCAACCCCCCGGAGGATACTCCGGCACATCTTGTGATGACAGAAAAAGGTATAGCTTCATGTCTCTGGTTAAAGCAATGGAGTAAATTGACTAAGAATCAAGGGACATTAGCTTTTCCGGAGCATGGAACGTTCAATTTGAGAATTTTGGACCAGTTGCGATTATCATTGTATGACATGAGGCCGTTACCGAGACCGGCACAGTTTGAGGCTTTAGCAGTTTGGGAGTTAGTGGCCAGACAGCAGCAAGAGCTAAAGTTTAATAGAAAGGTGAAGAAGATAGAAAAGTCACTAGCAGAAGCTAGGTGGGATTGGGAGCAAAAGAGATGGAGGATGGCAACTATGAAAGAGATTAAGATGTTCCCAGCAATCACAGAAGGTGATGATTCAGACAAAGCGGATAATGCCAAGGAAGAAGAGAGTGAGGAGAAAAAGAAAAGAAAGAAGTCCTATGTGGATGATGATGTATCTGATGTTGAGGATCTCACTACGCAGTTGCTGAGAGACAGACCTCCACCTATGACTACCTATGCAGGGGGTCCAGGGGTCCGGGGGTCCGGGGACTAGTGCTACAGCCCCTCCTGCTACTCCTGGAACATCCCAGGGAGCTGTGGGCGCTGTACAAGCAGAAGGAGGACAGTTACCAGGGGCAGTACAGAGTGTGATAGCTCAGGCGCAGGTACATACACCTTTGGTAACAAGGATTTATCCAGATGTGCCGGTTCTTGAGACTGTTTCAAATATCATAGTGCCGAGGAAGCAGGTGCTTCCGAAGCCAATGCTGGTCCTGACTGACCCGACCCCAACATTATTGCCACCAGCACAGACACAGGGCGTGTCGAAGTTTAATCCGTTGACAGGGACTTTGGTAGATCTCACACCAGTTATGAACCAGGCAATGGGAGTACCACTCACACAGGGAGCAGGTGCTAGGACAGCCCAAGATGCAATATCGCTACTGATTACTGCTGGTTCAGCTGTACCTTTATATGCACAAAAGAAAACAGAAGCAGGGGAACAGACTGAGATGTCACAAAGTTTAGTAAAGGGGAGTGGGAGATTCAATACACTCAACATCATCTTCAGGACCTTGTCCTGGTGAGCTGAGATCTCCTCCTAGTTTTAGTCCACTTGTAACACTGCCAGATGCGGCAAACGTTTCTAACGCAAATCAGAGCTTGAGACTCTTGACACTGCAAGCCTTGGGTACAGTGGCACAGCAGCTGCCAGTCACTAATGCGAGTAATATCTCATTACAAGGGTTAACAGCAACAGCAGTTAACTAGTTGGCTGGATAGTTTAAATTCTTTGCAAGGTGTATCTAAAGGAGAAGATCAGCTGAACCAAGTGGGACTAAATATTGAAGCAAATTAATTAGTCCAGGGAATAATGGGATTGAATAGGTTAGAATCCTACACTGAAGAAGAGCTGAGGTATTTGTGCCCAAGGATTACAAAAGAAGTAGGGAAAATACACCAGAAATTAGTGGAATTGGCAGAGAAGCATGACATTGATCTTAAAGCGACAAAACATTTGAGACGGAGTTACAGATTAGATTTTGAGGCAAAAGATTTTGAACACATGAGATCAACAGGAATGAAAGCACATTTGAGGGACTTGCTGCAGAGTGCACAGATTTGGGGAGCGTTAGAGAAGTGGGAAGGCAGGTGGACAAAGAAAAAGGAGAAACGAAAACGAGAATCTCAAGAAGAAACAGAGGGAGCAGAGAAAGGGGAAGCAATTAAAATACTTCAGATGAGAGAGATTCCAGGGGTTCAGTTTGTTCATGTCCCATGGAACCGAAGTGACATATTGGGGGTCATTACAACATTGGCGGTAAAAGCCGCTTACCGCCATACAGAAGACCGCCAATACACCGCCGCGGAATTCCGCCACAGCTATTATGACACACATTTCGTAATCCGCCGAAATTCAGACACCCACACAACTCTGCCACACCAATGGTCAGTGCTAAACTGGCGAAAACAAATCCTCCACCTCCACGCCAACAGAAACACGCCCATGCTATTACGACCTACGAATCCACGCAGCGGTCTTTCAACCGCAGTATTCCATTGGCGGTACACACCGCCGCGCTCAAAATACACACACGTCTCCAAAACACCACCACATTGGACAATTCCAAATACACACACCTGATACACATACAAACAACACTCCCACACAGCCATCACAATATAAAACACACACCCACATCACCCACAAACCCCTACGACCAAAAATTAGTCACGAAGGCCAGAGAGACAGCACAGATTAGACAATCCCACCACACAGAGGCACACAAACCATCACCCACACAACATCCACGCACAAAACACCACACACCACTACACATCACCACACTCATCACCACATACACCACCCCACACATCACACACACCACCCCATGTCACGCCAAAGACACCCCCGCTTTTCCGAGGAGGAGCTCAGGGTCATGGTGGAGGAAATCCTACGGGTAGAGCCACAGCTATTTGGCTCACAGGTGCAGCACACATCCATAGCCAGGAAGATGGAGCTATGGCGCAGAATAGTCGACAGGGTCAACGCTGTGGGACAGCACCCAAGAAATCGGGAGGACATCAGGAAGAGGTGGAATAACCTATGGGGGAAAGTGCGTTCAACGGTCCCCAGGCACAACATCGCGGTGCAGCAGACTGGCAGCGGACCCCCACCTCTTCCCCCACAACTAACAACATGGGAGGAGCAAGTCTTGACCATCATGCATCCTGATGGCCTCGGAGGAGTCGGTGGAGGAATGGACACTGGTAAGTCAAATCTTAACTATCAGATCCCCCACTCTACCTGCATGCTATCACACACCCCCACCCTCACCCCTCCCCTATCACTACAACTCCTCACTAATGTACTAATAACACAAACCACCCATCCCAACACCAAGCCCTGCATGACACAACTAAGCATGGACACCCATCACGAAAGCATGCCCACTGCACATACCCATAACAACCCCCTAACCATCATCGCACAAGCCCCCACACAGGAATGCTTGCACTGGGGTACACGCACACCCACCCATTGCACACCATGACACACATACATGCAATAATCATGCTCTTATGCCCCTGCAGGATCACAAAGGACCGTCACCACACCAGAGGGTCCAGACATCTCCACTCCACCCACAGAAGAGGCCCACAGTGACGATAGCAGCTCTGCCCTACTGGAGCCTGATGACTAGCCCGGACCATCATGGGCCTCGGGACAGTCGGTTCCCCTTGCACAGGCACAGCCCAACACCGACCTTCCACCCTCTGGTAACACCAGTACAGCACCCACCCAGCGGGCCCAAACCTCGGTACCCAGGACAGGTCAATCAGCTGTGTGTCCACCACTACAGGGAACCCAGGATAACCCACCACCCCAACAACAGGGACCTGGGGGCAGTGGGCACACGGTCCAGGGGACGGAGGCACAGGAACACAGGGGAACTGGGAGGGCTGCTGTGCGACAGGGGGCGGACAGGCCAAGGGAACCCACTCTCCACGAGGCCCTCTCCTCCATCATGGGAGCATACCACCACTCCCAGGAGACGATGGCGACGGTCCTGGTCAAGTTTCAGGAGACCCAGCGCCTGCAGGAGGAACAGTATTTTGGCTTCAGGGAGGAGCTCAGGACCATCAGCTCCGCCTTGGGCACCATCGTAGGGGTGCTGAAGGACATACAGCAGACCATGAGGGACACCGTGGCACTCCAAGGGGCCCCTGACACTAGCATGGATGATGAACTGCCCACCACCTCCGCCGGCGCTAGTGGACAGGATGCCCCGCCACAGGACCACCCCACCAGCACCCCACCCCCTGCAGACGGACAATCACCCGCAAGCGGTCCCTGAGATCCATGAACAGGCCAGAGCAAGATGGCAAGACCCCCGCCAGGAAATGAGACCACCCTGATTGTCCTCCCACTGTCCCACTTTGTTACCCTGTCCATACTTAAACTGCCCCAGCTCCACTTCCTATGCCCATATGGGCAGTGCACCTGTGAGACTAATAGACTGGACTCTGCCATGGACATTCCTCCACCATCACCCCTCACCATTTTACAACCCCCCTCCATTTTTGAGCACTTAAATAAACACCCTTGAACCACAAAACAATGTTGAGTCAGTCTATGATTTGGTCAAAAGTATTATCAATGACAGTGTAAAAATGCGTTTCTAGTTGTAAAGGCAACATACCTATGTCATACATCACAAGTCCTTGAAGGATGCATGCAGATGACACACGTTGGTAACCACACCTGTGGAACCGTAATGGAAAGGAACAACTCAGATACCAAATAATCCCATTAAATTACACACAGGATAGAGGAAGGCGTGTGACAGTGAATGTAATGGTAAAAATGAAAATGTTCTCACCTGTGTGTCACTGGAAATATTGCTGTATGACTGACTCCCTGTTGTCGTCTTCTTCCTCAGCTTCCTCCTCATCACTGTCCACAGGCTCCACAGCTGCCACAACACCGTCATCTGGACCATCCTCCTGCAGAAAAGGCACCTGGCGTCGCAAAGCAAGATTGTGAAGCATCGAGCAGGCGATGATGATCTGGCACACCTTCTTCGGTGAGTAGAATAGGGAACCACCTGTTATATGGAGGCACCTGAACCTGACCTTAAGGAGGCCGAAGGTGCGTTCGATCACCCTCCTAGTCCGCCCAGGGGCCTCACTGTAGCGTTCCTCTGCCCTGGGATTCCTCACTGGGGTCAATAGCCAGGACAGGTTGGGGTAACCAGAGTCTCCTAATAGCCACACCCGGTGCCTCTGGAGTTGACCCATCATATCAGGGATGCTGCTATTCTGCAGGATGTAGGCGTCATGCACTGAGCCAGGGAACACAGCATTAACCTGGGAGATGTACTGGTCTGCCAAACATACCATCTGTACATTCATCGAATGATAACTCTTCCTGTTCCTGTACACCTGTTCACTCCTGTGGGGGGGGGGGACCAGAGCTACATGGGTCCCATCAATAGCACCTATGATGTTGGGGATATGTCCAAGAGCATAGAAGTCACCTTTCACTGTAGCCAAATCTTCCACCTCAGGGAAAATGATGTATCTCCTTACGTGTTTCAGCAGGGCAGACAACACTCTGGACAGCACGTTGGAAAACATAGGCTGGGACATCCCTGATGCCATGGCCACTGTTGTCTGAAAAGACCCACTTGCAAGGAAATGGAGCACTGACAGTACCTGCACGTCAGGGGGGATTCCAGTGGGATGGCGGTTTGGTGACATTAGGTCTGGCTCCAACTGGGTACATAGTTCCTGGATTGTGGCACGGTCAAACCTGTAGGTGACGATTGAATGTCACTCCTCCATTGTCAACAGGTCCACCGGCGGTCGGTACACCGGAGGATTCCGCCATCTTCTCAAATGTCCCAGCTGACGGCGCCTAGGAATGACAACAGCGACGACCGAGTCAATTTTTTTCCAGGTATGTACCCACAGTTACACAGAATACGACACCAAACACAAAACCCTTCCTGTATGTGTGTTGAGTGTAGGCCTGGCTATGTGTGACGCAGGAGTAAATGAAGCCATGTGGGCCTCTGAAATGGCGCCTGCCTGACCTCTAAACTGGGACAATGGGATTGTGGGGTAACTGCGTTGCCGTTGCACACCGTCGCGGTAGGCGGTCGTAGAACGCGGCGCAATGCTGCATTGGTTAACATTGGACCGTATGGGTCACAGGAGCCAATGAACAAGTGCGCCGGCGGTGATGATACGCACCACCGCGGACGTCACCGCCATTTTCTATCTGTTCAATCACTAGATACCTGATCTTCGACAGGAGAGGACCTACTCTGCAAGTGCTGCTGTGACCTTGGTCTGGAAGCGACGATGGCTGCTGCGTCTGGAGAAAGGGCCCCTGCCTTCACTGCTCAGGAGCTGGAGAAACTGGTAGACGGGGTCCTCCCCCAGTACACAATACTCTACGGTCCTCCAGACCAATAGGTTAGTACACAGGTAGCACGTTGTATGGGCTAGGCCTGGGTGGAGAGGGCTGGTTGTAAGAGGGAAGGGGGCAGAGTTCAGGGAACATGAATGCATGTGAATGAATGTGCCACATGGCTAGGGTAGGGAGGGGGGCCACTCACATCGACGGTGCAGTTGGTAATGACTTCGCTTCTTCCCTTGTGCATGTGATGTAGGTCAGCGCACACCAGAAGAAGGACATTTGGCGTGCCATCGCCAAGGACGTCCGGACCCTGGGGGTCCACCAGAGACGGGGCACCCACTGCCGGAAAAGATGGGAGGACATTCACTGCTGGAGCAAGAAGACGGCGGAGGCTCAGCTGG
Source organism: Pleurodeles waltl (assembly GCF_031143425.1). Lineage (NCBI taxonomy): Eukaryota > Metazoa > Chordata > Amphibia > Caudata > Salamandridae > Pleurodeles > Pleurodeles waltl. The sequence continues at coordinate 695,467,081 of NC_090447.1, forward strand.
GGATGGCCTCCCAACGTGGGAGGGGTGACCATCGCCCCATGACCCCCCTCATGTTCAGGATCCTGGCGGTGGCCTACCCTGAGTTGGATGGGCGCTTGAGGGCATCACAGCAGACACAAGGGGGTGAGTACTCTCTCATTCTGCGGACTTTGTGCGAAGTGGAGGGGTCTGGGTGGGGGAGGAGGCCTGTGGGTGTACCTAGGCCAGGCAGAAATACGTAGACTAGGCCCCTCCGTAATGCAGGTCATGTGGCACTCTACCCCACTGCAGTACAGTGCCAAGTACTGGCATCCATGTGTGCAGATGTCCACCATAGCCATGTAGGCCAGATCCCAGAAATTGCATCTGCAGAAGCCAGGAGCACGGCGTAGTGCAGGGGGCTGCTGTGTCTGTATTGTCCGCCAACGGTAGCGGTATGTAATGCACTCAACCTGTCTTTCTTCTGTCTCCCCCCCCCTTTTTGTGCTCTCCCTGTTCTTTTGTGCATCAGCATCATCAGGCAGAGGTACAGTGGCACCGGAGCACGAGGGAGCTGCATCCCACATGGCCATGAAGGGCCACACCACGGACTCTGAATACACCAGTGGGACGGAGGGCGAGGGGAGCTTCACGTCGGCCACCGGATCACCAACCAGCGTCACGGACTCATCCGCCGATGGGAACTCCCTTGTGGTGGCAGCACCATCTGTGCGCCCCACTTCTACAGGTACAGCCGCCACCTCCCCTACCAGCAGCGCCCTCCCAGCAGCCCCTCAGCGTTCGCCCCGTGCCCGCTCACCCAGGAGGGTGGGCATCACCTTCGCCTTCGCCCCAGGTACATCAGGCCCTGCCCCTGTCACCCCTGCTGCCCTCAGTGAGGAGGCCATTGACCTCCTCAGGTCACTCACTGTTGGGCAGTCTACCATTGTGAATGCCATCCAGGGTGTAGAAAGGAAGTTGCAACACGGTAATGCAATCCTGGAGGGCATTCATTCTGGTCAGGCTGTCCTTCAGCGAACCCTGCAATCTCTGGCCTCAGCACTGATGGCAGCCATTGTCCCTGTGTCTAGCCTCCCCCCTCCAACCTCCTCCACCCAGACCCAATCCCCTATACCCCAGCCCATCCCAAGCACACCTACAGACCAGCATGCACACACGTCAACACACAAGGGAAGCTCTGGCAAACATAGGCACCACACAACCCACAGGCACACACACAAGCATCACCCACATGCAGACACAGCAACATCCACTGCCTCCACTGTGCCCCCTCCTCGTCGTCTCCCTCCTCCCTCCCAGTCTCGTCTACACTCTCACCTACATGCACTACATCTACAGGCACCAGGAGTCGCACCAGAACACCCAGCACCACACCCCGCTCACCTGCACTCACCACCTCCACTCCCATTTACACGTCCCCTGTGTCCTCTCCCAGTGTGTCTGTGACGCCCCATCCAACACAAACGCGGGCACCCACACACCCAACATCCATCCACCTCACGACAGCCTCCAGTACCTGCACCTGCACCCAAAACACCTAAAGTGACACCTCCTACAACCACCTCCTGTTCCTCCACTCCCAGACCCCCTCCAACTACCCATCCCAGTGTTCGTCAGAAACTGTCCCTCTGCAAAGTTGACCTTTTTGCCCCCACCCCCCCCTCCAATTCATCAGTCATGTCGTAGCGTCTCAGCCAAAAAACCTCCAGTACCAGTGGTGCGTGTTCAAAGTGTGTGTGAAGTGCACCGCCCACCAGGGCAGGCAGTGTGACCCGGAGCCAAGGCACTGGCAGCCCACCCCCTGTAAAGGCTCTGAAATTGGAAAGTGGCCGACGGGACCCTGTGAAGACTCCTGGAGGCAAAACAACTCACAGGGGTCCCAGGGGGATTGCAGAGTCAGCTGTGACTCCTCCAAAAGTGGTGAAGGGCCAGAGGAAGTCTGCACAGCCTGGTGTGAGCATCACGGCGGAGAAGGGCAGCATCCTTCCCGGCGGTCGGGACGCCACCGCCAGCACCGTCGTCACTGGTCCAGAGACCACCGCCAGAGTCATTGCCCAGGAGGGCCCAAGTATCGTCACTGGTCCGGAGACCACCGCCAGAGTCAGTGCCCAGGAGGGCCCAAGTATCGTCACTGGTCCGGAGGCCACCGCCAGAGTCAGTGCCTAGGAGGGCCCAAGTATCGTCACTGGTCCGGACACCACCGCCAGAGTCATTGCCCAGGAGGGCCCAAGTATCGTCACTGGTCCGGAGACCACCGCCACCGCCAGAGTCATTGCCCAGGAGGGTCCAAGTATCGTCACTGGTCCGGAGACCACCACCAGAGTCATTGCCCAGGAGGGCCCAAGTATCGTCACTGGTCCGGAGACCACAGCCAGAGTCATTGCCCAGGAGGGCCCAAGTATCATCACTGGTCCGGAGACCACCGCCACCGCCAGAGTCAGTGCCCAGGAGGGCCCAAGTATCGTCACTGGTCCAGAGACCACCGCCACTGCCAGAGTCAGTGCCCAGGAGGGCTCAAGTATCGTCACTGGTCCAGAGACCACCGCCAGAGTCAGTGCCCAGGAGGGCCCAAGTATCGTCACTGGTCAGGAGACCACCGCCAGAGTCAGTGCCCAGGAGGGTCCAAGTATCGTCACTGGTCAGGAGACCACCGCCAGAGTCAGTGCCCAGGAGGGCCCAAGTATCGTCACTGGTCAGGAGACCACCGCCATCGCCGGAGTCAGTGCCCAGAAGGGCCCCGGCTGCCACAGCCCTGCTGGGCACTGAGGGAACGTCATGCCACACACCAATGCCCAGTCCAGAGAACGTCATGCCACACACCAATGCCCAGTCCAGAACCGCCATGGCAAAGCACCGCTGAACAGTCCAGAACCGCCATGGCAAAGCACCGCTGAACAGTCCAGAGACCGCCATGGCAAAGCACTGCTGAACAGTCCAGAGACCGCCATGGCAAAGCACCGCTGTACAGGGCATGCACCGGGGAAGAATGAAAAGGCCGCCACATCAAGCATCGTTATCCCATGTGCAGCTGGGACAGTGACGGGACAGGAACTGTCACGGGGAGACTAATCCAGTCTGGGCACCAGTCCCCCTCCAGAATCAGTGAAGCCTGTTATCTACTTGCGAAACTGTGGCTTTGCAATCCCCAGGATGGTCCAGTGGGCAACCCACCCACTGTAGAGACTTGAGAGACTGTGGCTTTGCACTCCCCAGGATGGTACAGTGGGCAAACCACCCACTGTAGAGACTTGAGAGACTGTGGCTTTGCACTCCCCAGGATGGTACAGTGGGTTAACCACCACTGTAGAGACTTGAGAGACTGTGGCTTTGCACTCCCCAGGATGGTACAGTGGGCAAACCACCCACTGTAGAGACTTGAGAGACTGTGGCTTTGCACTCCCCAGGATACATCAATGGGCATGGAGCCCCGTCGTGGATCTGGCTTTGCACTCATCCGGCTGAGGTGCCCCCCTTCCCTTCCCCCTGAGGTGCCTGTAGTATTTCTATCTGATGCCCCAGCAGTGTTCTCTCCATTTGTGGACAGGTATCTTTTGTGGGCCTCGCCCATGCATTTTTGGACTAGTGCACGGACATTGATATGTGCATACCTGCACTACTTCTCGTAATGTATATACTCTTGAATGATTTTATATTATATCTGTATATTTTTGGAACATGTATATTGATACATTACAATGTTTGAACTGATTTCGTTTTCTCTTTGCATTCTTCCGGGGGGGTTGTGGGTTGTTACTGTGATTTTTGTGAATGCATTGGTGTGTGTGTTGTAATATGCGAGGCTGGGGGTGGGGGTGTTTCGTGTGTGTCCCCCTAACTTTTGTCTCCCCCCTCCCCTATGTCGTAGGTGCAGTACTCACCGTTGTCTTCGCCGGCGCCGGCGTTGCTCTTCGTAGATGAGTAGGAATACAAGGGCCGGTAGGATTTGTAATTCCGGCTCCATGGAGTCCTCCTTCTTCGTGGGATGTGTTCAGGTGAGCGTTTTCCCATTGCAGTAACTGTTTCCACCGTGTTTTTATCCACGGTGAATCCACCCCGGAAAAGGTGGCGGGTTGGCGGGTTGTGATACTATGGGCGGTACATTGTCTTCCGCCTGTCTGTTGGCGGTGACCACCGCGCTGCTTGTCTGTACCGCCGTGGCGGGCGGTGTGTTAAAGTGGCTGTCTTTGTTGGTGGTTTCCGCTAGGGTCATGATTCCCTTTTTTTCTCCGCCGGCCTGTTTGCAGTATTACTGCACCTTTAACACCGTCCGCCAGGGTTGTAATGACCCCCATTGTCTTTTACAAATGATTATCCCAGATTGAAAGAGAAGGCAGTTGAATGGTATCAACAGACTGAGAGGTTCCTGAAATTGAAGTGTTTATGGGAAGCCCTGAATACCTTGTTCGAGATAGTTGTGCCATCTGACTTATGGGTCGAATGTAAGAGGGCAGAAGACTGGCCAACGAGTGAACCTGAAAGGAACAAGATTACAGGCGCACCATCACCTGAGGTTATGAAAAATTATTATAAGTTGACTGAGTTTCTGAAAACTAGGATTTCTCCGAAAAACATTGATTGGCAGAGGGTTGACAGGACAGTCCAGGAAACTAAAGAGTCAATACACACTTATTAGGAAAGGTTGTTAAAGGCTTTCAAGGAGTACAGTGGCAAGGAAGCGGTTGAACCAAAAGACATGTTGCATTTCGTGTTTAGATTTATCGAAGGATTGAGACCTGAAGTAGGGCAGACGATTAAGAATCACTTGATTTGTGTAGGAGGCTGGCCTGGTTTGTAGTGAGTACCAAGGGGTACTTACACTCTGTACCAGGTCCAGTTATCCCTTATTAGTGTAGAAGAGGTGTTTCTAGCAGCTTACGCTGATAGAAGGTAGCTATAGCAGAGCAGCTTAGGCTGAACTAGGAGAAATGCAAAGCTCCTACTATACCACTGGTGTCATATGCACAATATCATAAGAAAACACAATACACAGATATACTAAAAATAAAGGTACTTTATTTTTATGACAATATGCCAAAAGTATCTCAGTGAGTACCCTCAGTATGAGGATGCCAAATATACACAAGATATATGTACACAATACCAAAAATATGCAGTAATAGCAAAAGGAAGTAATGCAAGCAGTGTAAAGTTACAGTAGATTGCAATAGGAGCACATAGGTATTGGGGCAACACAAACCATATACTCCAAAAGTGGAACCCGGGTCTGTGCTAGAGACTCGGGGGATCATGGAATTGTCTCCCCAATGCCAGGATGGCATTGGCCTGACAATTCCATGATCTTAGACATGTTACATGGCCATGTTCGGAGTTACCATTGTGACGCTGTACATAGGTAGTGACATATGTACAGTGCACGCGTGTAATGGTGTCCCCGCACTCACAAAGTCCGGGGAATCTGCCCTGAACGATGTGGGGGCACCTTGGCTAGTGCCAGGGTGCCCACACACTACGTAACTTAGCACCCAACCTTTACCAGGTAAAGGTTAGACATATAGGTGACTTATAAGTTACTTAAATGCAGTGGTAAATGGCTGTGAAATAACGTGGACGTTATTTCACTCAGGATGCAGTGGCAGGCCTGTGTAAGAATTGTCAGAGCTCCCTATGGGTGGCAAAAGAAATGCTGCAGCCCATAGGGATCTCCTGGAACCCCAATACCCTGGGTACCTCAGTACCATATACTAGGGAATTATAAGGGTGTTTCAGTATGCCAATGTGAATTGGTAAAATTGGTCACTAGCCTGTTAGTGACAATTTGTACAGCAGAGAGAGCATAACCACTGAGGTTCTGGTTAGCAGAGCCTCAGTGAGACAGTTAGGCATCACACAGGGAACACATACATATAGGCCACAAACTTATGAGCACTGGGGTCCTGGCTAGCAGGGTCTCAGTGACACATAACAAACATACTGAAAACATAGGGTTTTCACTATGAACACTGGGCCCTGGCTAGCAGGATCCCAGTGAGACAGTGAAAACACCCTGACATATACTCACAAACAGGCCAAAAGTGGGGGTAACAAGGCTAGAAAGAGGCTGCTTTCTCACAATTTGCTGCCAGGCAAAGCCGATTGATGAGGTGTTGCAGTATGCTAAATATTGTAGTGATGAGATTGAATTGAAACAAAAGAAGTTGAAAGAAAAGGCAATTGTGATGCAGATTAAGGCAGCACAATCAGGAGTACAAGGAGCTTTAGTGCCGCCAATGCTGCCGCAACAGAGAGCTGTCATGTTTCAACCTCAAGTGAGGGGTAAAGGACGTGGGATGGATATGATGCGTGGTCCGGATCTAAGCATTGTGGTTGTTCAGAATGACATGCAAGGTATGAAAAGGATGTTGCCATGTCATTTGTGTGGAAATGCGGGACACTGGAAGCGGAAGTGCCCATTGATGGTGCAGGAAGGAATGGTTCAGCAAAGCGATGTTGGTGCAGCTCAAACTGTAAAAGTCACAAGAATGAAGGGCATAGTTCTGAATGCTCAAAATCGAGGTCAGAATTTCTTGCCTTTACTACAGTTGCAGGTGTCTTGAACACAATTTACTTCTTTAACACCAGTATAGCAGCAGGTTTCTATGGTGCCTAGACAGCAAATGCACATACCCCAAGCACCAATAGAGCAGCAACAAGTTATGCTTACTCAACATGTCACAGGTCAGAGACCAGACAATAGTAACAACACAGATTACCAGTTCCCATTTCACAGTGAGGATGAAATAAACGATGAATGGATGAGTGACAGTTCAGATGAAGGACCTTGTATTCTTGCTGCGTCCCTAGAGGTAGATCAGAGAGGGCCTTTTGTGAAGGGAAAAGTAATGGGACATAAGGTCTCATTCCTGGTTGACACTGGAGCTACGCGCTCCACAGTGAGGAGTGTGGAAGTACCAGATTTCCCCCTTTCCGGCAGGGCAGTTCAGGTCGTGGGAGTGGAGAAAAGGCAGTTAACGAACCCTATCACAGAACCGGTACAAGTCGAAATCGGAAATTATTTGGGATTTCACAGATTTGTGGTATGTGACTCAAGTCCTGGATCTTTGTTAGGCAGAGACTTATTGTGCAAGACCAAATGTTCCATAAATTGCGCAGATGCAGGAATAGAGGTCCAGATAAGTAGTGATAATGAGGAGGAACAGGCGTCAGCCATGGTACTTAATAATACTCATGAAGAATACCCATCGATTGAAATCTTTCCGATGTTCACACTGAAGGAGTTGCATGCAGACCTGCAGGGAACAGTAAAGGAGAAGGTTTGGGATATGGCAGGGAAAGAAGTGGGATTGATCAAAGGAGTGGAACCTATTTAAATCACTTTGAAGCCGAATGTTGAGTTCCCGAAACTTCCACAGTATAACATGGCACAGGATGTGATGATGAAAGTGGCGCAGATAATTGGAGATTTCCTGAAGAAGGGAGTTCTAAAAGAAGTGTTGAGTAGCCCATGTAATTCACCGATAATGGGATTGAAAAAGCCTTGTGGGAAGGTACGGGTTGTGCTGAAGGCTTCAGAAGAATGAAGTATCAAATATAATTGATTTGCGGTTTTGTTTTTCAAATGAAAGGTTTGGTTATAATGTCATCACACCTGGAAAAACCAAAACGTAAGGGTTGTTTATTTGGCGGGAGATTGAGATTCTCTTTGCCCCTTGCTCAGAGCAGACCTTTTTGAGGTACAGACCCCATACTTTCTATGTGGCTTAATGCCACTGCACCTCACTTGAACAGAGTCTTCTACTTAAGTTCTGTTTTCTAACCTTTCTCAGATATTCTTTTAGTATTAGAATAGTTTAGGAGCTAGATTCAGTGGTTAAGCAAGATAATTAATTTTAGAATCCAGACATCACATGCTTTTGTTGATTTTCTGCATTTTTGCTATTGAAGTCTTGGTCTCCTATTTGTTGCTTTGATTTGATATTGTATGATGTCTTAATTCTCCATTGGTGATTTTGTATATCTATACTATAGTTTTGAGACTCATTTATGTAACTTTGGCTTCGAGTCTGTAATAAAGCCCTTTGAAGCTTTAATTTGTACTCTGAGGTTTAATGTGTTACTATTGAGTTGCAATGTAATTGAGTTGAATAATCTTGTAAAATATTTTCCTCACCCCTGGAAACAGAGAAGAAAGATTAATTGGATCCCCCCTATAAAGAGGTAGGGCCCCCTGCTGGATCACTGGCACAGCCAATATTGGTAGCAGTTAATTTTAGAAATGTATTTTTAAACTTTCAAACCATGTTGTGTAAAATAACATGGAGCTACGCAAAGAAGCACGTATCTTGTAAGTATAAAAAATATACTTCCAAATGGCTGCCCACCTCCGTTAGTTTTGTCAGTGCAAATGCAATTTTAAAAGCATCTGGCACAAGCAAAGCCAGTACAGGAGAGCCACTGGCGATGGGACAGGAGCACCAAGGAGGAAGAAAAAGGTGCGGGATGGGAGAGATTTCAATACCAAGGTACAGCAGTGCGTGGTGTCGGAAGAGATCAGAACATCATTGTGGGGTTGGGAGGGAGAGATATTGCTGTGGAAGAGTGAATGGAACAGTGCAAGCATGCACTTGATCTGGGAGGGAGCGGCAGAGAAAAAATGCTTTTACATAGGAAGCTAATTCACAAATGAGAATGAAGAGAAGTAAATACATCACTGATGTCGACAGTGGAAGGATTCACTTAGCCAATCAAAAACAGGGTTTAAACCTAAATGCTGCTGAGGTGGGACACACACAAAGATAGGAAGCAAAGCCATCAAGAAAGGAGAAGCAAGTGAAAAAGAGCAAGAAGCAATCCAATTATGAGTAAAAATAAAGCCTACTCTAAGAAGTATATTAGTATTGTTTACAATGCTGCCTGCAACAGACAGATAAAGGGGGAACATATGTTATAAACAAGTTTGTTCTCCTTATGCAAGAAGAGCACAAACAGCATTTAAATTTTGGAAGTCACTCAGTTAAGCCAAAGGCTAATATGAGAAGTAAATTAATTCAAAATTCTGAAGCTCGCACACACAGCACAAACTCCTTGTGAACATTTGAAGATAAAAGTCTGTGGAAAACGTTAGGAAGGTTTTTGAAAGCATACAATTCTTTTAGAGTATATATAGACGCAGGAGAAGCTTTCTGCAGCGAGACTGCAAGAATATCAGTACTTTGTTCGCGTTTTGATGTTTCAGAAAGGGCAGGAAATGGTTTTAAATACCCGTTTGTGGAAAATTATTTTTTTAAATGGCAAGTCTGGCTCTTTGTGATTTAAAACCCTTATTGTTATAGTGTAGACATCTCCAGAATACGTTCAAATTGTCTTCATCTTATATTTACTCATATTAAGTTTCTATTTCAAAAGGGAAAATACCAGCATTTGCTAATGTTGTCACGTCATATTTAAGGAATGCTTCTCTGTATAGCATTGAAATAAATCATGCTCATCAGTTCCTGCTTTGTTTACACTAGACTCTCTAAGTTGTCAGTTATGATGTGATACCTGGCCTGCTTGGAGGTCACAGATTTGTCACCAATAAACTACTTCATGTTGAAGAGGAACCAGCTTCAGCATTTCTGGTACAGTTTGTGGCGAGAAACTTGCCAATGGCACCTCTCGGATTTTCCAACAGTAAGTAAGAAAGCTTTGTCGCCCATTGTACTAGTAAAGGAAGGGCAAGATACCTTTAATCACTTGCCACAAACCCATGAGGAGCAAGGTGAAATTTTGAATGCATATAAAGAGGCCAAACTACGACTCTAATCAAGATCTGCAAAGTCAATTAATGTGGCAGGGGTCACCTCAAATTCTATACACAACCTCAAAAAAACAATATGTGAACACATGTGTGGCTAGGTTTCATGAATTAGCAGCTAGGTGTCAATTTGGAGCTGTGAAAGGAAATGATAATATATCATCTCATTTGGGTGGTGTGCTGCAGTAGGAAGATACAGAAAAGACTTTGGGCTGCAAATAATACATCCCTAATGGAAGACATAGCTATTGCTAAAGTGATTGAAGAAAAAGGTTATGAAGAATGTGCAAAGACTAGAAATCAAGAGCTCCATAGGCCTAGTGGGACGTAGGTAATAAAATAGAAGAAGTAAATATTGTAGGGACGAAAGCAGCTTCGAACATTGGCAAGATCTACAATAATAAGTCAATAGAAACTGGTGCTAGAAACCAGTGTTGTGAGAGCAAGTAAGTCCAGCCACAGATTTGGAAGTAACTTCCATTCTGGAGTTTACAGAAATTGTTATGCAGTTGGGAAGTAGTGCAGAAATTGTGGTAAAAAGGAACATTTTGTGAACGTGTGCAGGACATTGAACAAGGGGTGAATTGCAGCTGCGAAGGACACAAAAGATGGTATTACTCAAAATGTACTCAGTGTGTGAAGTGATGTCAATGAAATAAAACAGAAGCAGGATCCTGAAGGAATAATCGACCTAAAGCTGTGTTTGAGATCATGGACAAAGCAATGGTATTGAAGGTGGATTCCGGGGCATCGTCCACAGTATTACTAAAGGATTTGTTTGTCATCACCTGGCCAGATGTCAAATTGTTCTCCAAGGATATGAATCTGAAGGGCTACCAAGGAGATAGCATCGAAGTAATTGGCTTCATGCTGGCAAAGATAAAGTTAAAGGAGTGGAAAATAACAGGCAAGGTCACCCACGCCAGCTTGGGAACACCAATATAATTTATGCATTGTTTTTAATCCAAGGCTTACTGACCAAATGATGCTTGTAAAATATGAAAGCTTGGTTGAAATGTTGAACCAAACGTAAGAGTGTGTTTCAAAAGAGACTAGGAGAAGCAAAAGGATATGTGCACAAAAGTATCCTTAAAAAAGAGCAGTAAGACATGTTGTCAGATATTACCAATGACAAAGAGCATGAGTTGTCTTGTATCTATAGACGTTTATGGAAAGATCACGCCTGTCCGATTGCAGAAAGGGTACCTCTTTTAAAATAAATGAAGCATTTCTAGGAACCCAAGATTATGCAAGAGGGAAGTCCAAGGAAAACAATCAGTGGGTGTCACTAAAGGGAAACTAAAGGATTGCCCAAAGTATAAAAGTGCTGACTTCAGTGTCCAGACATGATAAATGATGGTATGCCCTGCTAATGATCTTGCAAAGAATGATTGAGCCCATATGTTTTTGAGGTTGAAACCCTTTGGCAGAATTGCATGAGGGAGGTGGAGTGGCCGTTTCTGTTTCCACCAAGAAGCTAAACAATAATTTCCTATGGAGCAAATGGACAGAGGCTAACGGGGAATGGGACTGTATATATAAAATACATTGCTCATTGCGCTATTCAAGACTTCATGACGTGTTATAAAGCAAACCCAAAGATTTCCTCGAGCAGTAGCTTTTAATATTTTTGTATTATGTGGTTTTGGACAGTGTTTATTTGAATGTGATGCGTTAAAACTTTTGTTGCAATATATTGGCTGTTATATATTTGATTTTGTTGTAGGGGATTGTTATTTTCCTGTCTTTTGCGTGTTTTTAAAAGAATGTTATTTTGTGTAACAAGATGAATGAAATTGAATAATGAGTTGTGAATAATATATGACTCATGATTACACACAGGATTAATGTGCTGGCTTGTGTATTTTGTTGAAATAAGATTGATTGATAGCTTGTGGGGGTTCTGTATGTTCTTTGTTATGCTATGATTGATCCCTCCCCTATTTAGGCTTTACAGGACCAAACCCCTGTTTTTTCATCAGAGATTCCGAATGGTCATCAAGAGGGAAGTGAAAGAGAATTTAGAGCAAAGTACGATAGAACCCTTGGAGGCTGCAGAATACATGTCTCCAGTTGAAATTTCAAAGAGGGCTGACAGGTTCTTGAGATTTTGTATGGACCTTCACAGCATGAATGGAAATATTGTCTCTGACTGCTTCCCTCTTCCTAACATCAATTATATGATTTTGATGTTGTCAAGGGGTAAGTACTTCTCTAAGCTCGATTTGTGAAGTGCTTACCACCAAGTCAGGCTGTATTTGGGCTGCATTTGGACTCAAAGGCATTAACTGTCTTTATCACCACTGAAGGAGGGGTACCAATTAACTTGGCTGCCATTTGAGTTGTCTGCGGCAGCTTCTGTGTCTCAGAGATTGATGCCAAATATTTTGGTGGATATCAAGAATGTTTTCTTATTCCAGGCCAATATCATAATCTTTGTAGATTCTCTATGTTGCAACATGTCTTAGACAGTTTTTGAGCCTCTGGATTCACACTATGTGAAAAGCAAGTTAATGTCGTGGTGCAAGAAGTAGAATACTTAGATTATTTTGAGAAGTGATCAAGCCAAAGTTTGATCTAATTAGTGCTATTGTGAATGTTGCTGTTCCTGATGACAACGACAAACTCTGATCCTTCACAGGTGTTGTGGAGTACTACTTCAAGCTTGTAAGACGTTTTGCTGATAAGACTGAGAGTTTGAAGATGTTGTTGCAGGAAGGACAGAAATTTTAGTGAGGAGAAGATCAACGGAAAGTGTTCCAGGAAATAAAATCAGACATTGCTAGTGCTGTAGGTGTAATGGCTGTTCTTTCTCCAGTGCATGATAAGACTGAAAGAACTGTTGCATTTGCCTCTCATTCATTGTGGGATACAGAGAGAAACTACTCTGTGATAGAGCGGGAGGCTTTGGTACCAGCCTGGGCAACTAATTATTTCTGCACATAAGCACTGGGGAAGTAGCTGTGTTTTACAAAAAGACCACAAGCCGTTGTTGAAGATATTGAATACTGGTGGTATGCAAAATTGTTCAGCTAGGTTGGCAACAAAGATGCAGATGCATCATTCTGTTGTGGAGAATGTTCCAGGGGTGGTAAAATGCAGACTGCTTATCAAGGTTGTCTGATGTTACAGAAGGGAATTCTAATTATGAAACGGAAGAAGTGATAGCAAGTGTAGGGGATTCCACACAAAATTTAGAGCATGCCTTGTCTAGACAAAATTGGATAGTAGCTGTGAGAGAGGATAATAGCTTACAAGACGAGAGTTCTCCTTTAAAGGGAACATCTCGTAGTGAAAGTGTGCTGTGGATGAGTCACCTTTGAGTGATGAGAATGTCATAATGAGAGTAGACAGATTTGTGCCTTGGTTGTGAGTGAGGAAGAAATTATTGTTGTTAGCCCATGAAGGCCATGACTCTTAAATGCGTATTGGTGACCAGGAATGTGTGGCCATGTGAAGCACTAGGGAGAAGAATGATTCTTGTTTAAAGAGGTTGAGATGCATCTTAAGGTTGGTTTAGGTGCATCAAAGGAAGGTTAACATGTTTGTGGCTTAAACATAGTGTGGGAGAAAATATGGCTAGACTTTGTTGATCCTTTCCTCCAGCAGCCAGAAGAGGAGAGATATGTGGTGGTCGTAGTGGATGTCTGTTTCAATGTATTGAGGTAGTGTTTTTTGAGGAATACACTGAAGCTTTCCACAATAGGTGCACTGCAAGAGATATTTAGGAGGGATGTCATTCCTGTTTATTTGATGACAGATAATAGGATGCAAATGACTTCAGAGGAAATGTATAACTTCTTGCAGTGGGTTGGGGTTAAGCATATTTGCACCTCTTCGTACAGCCCTCAAGGCAACGTTCTAGTAGAGAGAGCCAACATGCTTCTGAAAGTAACCAAGGAAATGGCAATCAAGTAGTTTGTGTGTACAAGATGCAGTTAAAGATATGTTGTGGGTGCATCACACTATGGTTAATCCTGTTTTTGGTAAATCGCCTTTTGAGTCAAAGGGAAGCAATATTCCAAGCATAGAGTTAGTGCCAACATGGATGTTTGAGTTGAGTTTGGCTGGATATGGTAAAAGGCAGGATGGTATTTGTGTAGGGAAAGAGTTGGTGTAGGGGATTGGATCAAGGTTTAACCAGACAAAGAAGGTCAAGAGTTATTACAATTCAAAGGTCACTATAGTGTGAGTTGTGTGGGTGGAAATTGAGTTAAATTAGAAAATGGGCTAAGATGGAATTTGACGTGTGGCTGTGTATCAGAAGAGTGGTTCATGAGGAGTTATTGAGGAAGAGACTGAAGGATGTAATGGGTGGTTGTTTATGTCTCATTCTGCCTTCCATAGCAATGGAATGAGGGAACGTAATGGCTTTGAGATTATAACACACAATGTCAGAAGAGCTGATTGAGATACCTTACCTGCAGTTGGTGTGGTGGTATTCTTAAAGGGATAAGGTCTATAGTTAGGAGACTGAAACAATCCAGGTGGAGGAGTCCTCCGGGTGAGCTGGAAGAATTTGTGGTTGAGCCCCTGCAACTTCTAATTTACTATATAGTGTTTGTCGGATTACTTCTGTGTTACGTTGTTTGTTTTGTTTGCACGCTGTGTGAGAGGAGTTTATATTTTTGAATGGTTCTTTTCTTTGGTGTGTCTTCTGTGTAGTTGTGTGTTGTGTCTAGGATGTGTTTTTGTGTGGTCTTGTTCATGTGAAGAAAGGTAGATTTGTTGTACTTCATCTTTAAGGAATGCCTCTCTGTATCGCAATCCAAGGAATGTTGGCATTCAGTTCCTACCCTGTTTACATTTGAACTTCCGTGTTGTCAGATATTCTGTGGTGCCTGGCATGTTTGGAGATCACAGAGTGGTCACCAATAAATGACTTTGTGTTCAAAAGAAGCCAGCGTCAGCATTTTTACTACAGCTAATTTTTCAGTTTTTTAAAGCTACCTACACATAAAATACCAGCCATTATGGCAAATTACAGCCCATATTACAGTGTGTGTGCACTGAAACTATTGTGTCAGCACCAGTGTGTAAGAAACATGTCGGTGACAATCATAGAACTCATTTCAACTGTATATTAGCTTACGAATTTTTAGTCCATCACAGTGATGACTCTGGTTGGCGAGGATGAAAAGGGTTGGTCTTCACAACTTGGAGTTGGAGAAGGGGAGATCATGGACTGGCAGAATCAGGTGTGAGACTGAGAGGGGGGGGTCCCCTTCAGTGACTTCTTCAATGTCAGTCTATTTATCGCCTGAAAAACATTCATCAGAATCTCCTTTGAGGATGCAGAAATAAACTATTGTGCAGGTATGTGTGTTCAAGTCCCGCCATGCTGTGATTATGGACGCTTTGAAGACAGTTATGAGGTAAATAGGAGGGTCAAATTATGGATCATGTTTGCAGGAACATTTTGAACAAGCCAGTACTTGAGCTCATTTACAAATTCACGAGGGCCAGGTCTCTGACATCTAGTCCACACATTCTTTCATGTTCTTATTTTCGGAGTGGTCATGCACATAGCTCCTTGAGACTGCAGAATCTGTACATCTTATTCCTCTACTATAGGCCTCCCCATCTCTTAAGGTCAAACAGTTCTGATGCCTAATTTGTGGGTCCTCTTGTGATGGCTTCATATCTATTTTGTCTAAATCTACATGGTGAGTATACTTTACAACATAAATTATATATTCATAAACTGTTAACGGCTTGGGTATCACGATCTGCCAATAAAAATCAAGTAAAGAAATGGTAGGATTCTGATTATTCCCTGGCTATTGAACAATTGTAAGACAATCTGCAATCTCAGACCCCCATTGTTTAATTCGAGGAAGCGTTTTTGTTTTCATGTTGTCAAAGAGAGTCACCAGTGATCGATGATCAGTGGTAAACATTGAAGGACTTCCAAATAAACAGAGGAAATGGGTTACTTACCCATACTACACCCATACTTTTCTTCCTATCTTTAATGTATGCCTTGTTAGGTGCTTGCTGAAATATGAAGTGAATGTGTTTGGCCACTTCAGGATCAGAGTCTTGTTGAGCTATAATAATGCCTAGTCCAGCCAAGACATATACATGATTATAATATTATCAAATTTGGCCAGGTTGTCAGCCTCTGAGATGCTAGACTTGATTCCTTTAAATGCATCTTAACTACTTTGGGACATCAGTAGGGTTGACATCTTGGTAATGGCTCACAGGAGGCAGTCTGGCAGGGTGCTGGGCATGGGGTGTTAAAGCCAAACTTGCCACCATGCAAAACCACACTCGTTACTGGTACCAGCTGAACTTTTCTTCAGTGGAAGACAGATTAAGTGATATGCTGGAGGTGAGAAAGAAGACCAAATTTACATACACATGTAAAAACAGGGAAAAATCAGACAAGAGGGACAGAATTCCCATAGTCATGTCAGGAGAAAAGCAGTGGCTATACCCATTACTTATACATTTAGGGTGTTAGAAAGTTAAAACCCAGAGTCATAGGTCCTTACATAGTAGCACTATCTTTTGTCTCCAACCCTACAAATACTTTCTGTGTTCCTAATTTTCCTACTAAAGCTGGCAGTCTCAGGAACAAGGCTAACAACTCAACTTTTTCCTAAACAAGTAGATACTAATATAAAATATGCTGCCCAAAAAGTGCCAAATTCATTATCAGTTATGAGTTATTTACATTATCCAGTGGACTCTAAGACTTAGGGCACAGGAGATCAGTCTTGGGAACTGGCACAATATATGCATGACCCAAGAATGATATGACTTTCACCAATGATGTCCTATAAGTTTGTCCCTGGGACTGGGCTTCAGGGGTGTCAAGGGGTACTGCCAGAGTGCTGGGCAAGTGGAGAGGTGGTAGGAGGCAGAAAGCCAAACTTGCTACAAACAACAAAGAGTTAAAAAAAAAGTGATAGAAGGAACGCTTGACTTACTCTCAGCTACTAGTAATTACTCAGGGCTGCATCCCAGTCCATCATTTATTGCCCACCATGCCCACTGTATCATCTCAGATTAGTCACAGTCATATCCACATCAACCTTGGCTCTGCTCATGTAGGAATTGCCTAGCTCAAACTGCCAAGCCAGGTCCTCTCTGAACTAGAATATATGCAAGCTAAGACCGGTTTTGCCCTATTTGGGCATATTTAGTCGGGTGCAGCTAGGTTCCAGTGCCACAGTGAGCACGGAACCTAAGTTGGGGCATTAAGAGTGATGGATGCAATGCTTGAATTAATCTCAGGCCCTGGGAAATTGCCTGTACCAGGCAACAAAGATAGCCTTCTCATCTCAACGTCTAGAAATTGATAGAGCAAAGGTTACAGTTGTACTAGGAAGTAATTCGCAGAACGTTCATGACATGTAGTGTTGGATTTTGCCAACTTCTACCGGAGATTTATCAGCGTTTCTTAAAATGCAGAAAGTATTTTATGGGATTATTAAAAAAAGGAGCTCCCTTTTAGCGGAATACAGATGCTGACAAGGCTTTTAAGAGTTTCAAACAGCAGTTTACATCCGCACCCATCCTTTGTCATCCAGACACAGACCAGCCATTCTTTGTGAAAGCAGATGTCTCAGCTAGACGGCATCCAGACACAAAAGGCATCTGGATACTAAACAATTGCATCCTAAAGATTTTTTTGTTCTGGCCACCGGTATTATATGCGATAAGGAATTGCTGGCAACGAAATCTATCTGCATAGACTTAAGGGCGCTACTACTGCCTGGGTGATGGCACACTGCGCCAGTCTTCACAGCCCATCGGAATTATATGTTTCTGAAGTCATTCAAAGCCTTAACACCTAGTCAGCTCAGGAGGTCGTTGTGTTTTTTTAGTGTGCAGTTTTTTGTTGACTTACCATCCAAGATGCCAGAATAGAACTACAGACAGCTTTATGCTCAGGACCCAGTCACTCAAACGCACTAGGAAGCCATCTCAGTACCTATCATTCCTGAAGATCGCAGCCTTGTTCACTCCTTTCACCACATTGGAGGCTGGAGTGTGAGAAGTTATGCATTTACAACAATGCAGTGGCGTAAGTTAGCCCCTTGGCCCCCAGGCCCCCGAGCTCCACGGGCTCCCTCAGCCCAGTATACTGTGCAAGGGCGGAAGGCCCCTGACTGGGTCCGGTGGACAGAGGGAGTCCCCTCACGTACTTTGCGCCACTGCAGCAATACAGACCTGGCAGAAGGGAATGGAAACAAATATTGTAGCCACGGCTGACCATACCATCTAGGAAGGCTGCATCTTCCCACATAAAGGCTGCGCGGGAAGGAAATAGTAGAAGTGCACAAAGTGGGTTCGGCAGCTCACGGGGTGAAATAACTCGAGCCTGACATTTATGGGCATTTCTGAAGAGAGAGACTTAGGGCCAGATGTAGCAAAACTCCAAATTGCGATTTGCAATTTGCGAGTCCCAGCGACTCGCAAATTGCAACTCACAATTTGGAATGCAGAAAGGTGTCTCAGACACCTTCTGCGAGTCGCTATGGGGTCGCAAAGACCCACCTCATTAATAGTAATGAGGTGGGTCGCAATTTGCGACCCCATAGCGAGTCAGGGCACTCACGGGGATGGTGGCCTGCTGGGGACAGCAGACCACCATGTCCGTGACTGCTTTTAAATAAAGCAGTATTTTTTTTTCAAAGTGTAGCCCGTTTTCCTTAAAGGAAAACGAGCTGCACTTTGAAAAAAAAACGAAACCTTTAGTTTCGGTATTTTTCAGGGCAGGTAGTGGTCCCTTGGACCACTGCCTGCTCTGAAAAAATATTTTGTTTTCCAGACACAAAGGGGAAGGGGTCCCATGGGGACCCCTTCCCGTTTGCGCCTGGGTTACCATCCACTTCAAGTGGATGGTAACTGTGCTTTCATTTGCGACCGCAATCGCGGTCGCAAATGAAAATGCATAGCATTGCGAGTCGCCAATAGGAAGGGAACGCCCCTTCCTATTTGCGAGTCGGAAATGCATTTTGCGAGTCGGATCCGACTCACAAAATGCATTTCTACATAGCAAAGAGGCTTTTGCGACTCGCAAACTGCGATTTTCGCCGTATGCGACTCGCAAAACCCTTGCTACATCTGGCCCTAAGTTCACAGACACCAGAAAAGAGTCCTCAAAAGACTGGATAGACTTTGTTGACTGTTCAGTGAAGGCCTTGGAGGGGTGGTTACATGGCAGTAAAGTTTCTGACTATGAAAGCCTGTATAATCTTATCCTGAGAGAGCATATTCTGAATAACTGTGTGTTTGACTTGTTACACCAATTTCTAGTGGACTCAGATCTGACCTCTCCCCAAGAATTGGGAAAGAAGGCAGACAAATGGGTCAGAACAAGAGTGAACAGAAATGTTCATACAGGGGGTGACAAGGATGGCAAGAAGAAAGATGGCGAGAAATCTCAGGATAAGCATGGGGATAAGGATAAAACCAAAGATCCTTCTTCAAATCCTAAACACTCTTCAGGGGGTGGGGATAAATCAAATTCTTCCTCTTCTTCACAATATACACACATTAAAAAGCCTTGGTGCTTTGTGTGTAAAAATAAAGGCCATAGGCCAGGGGATAAGTCCTGTCCAGGTAAACCCCCTGAGCCTACCACCACTAATATATCAAACTCTAGTGCCCCTAGCAGTAGTGGTAATAGTGGTGGGACTGGTGGCAACAGTCAAACTAAGGGTGTAGTTGGGTTCACTTATGGGTCCATCATAGAAACTGGGGTAGTCAGTCCCAAGACAGTTTCTGTCACACCTAGTAGGATTGGCCTTGCCACACTGGCTGCTTGCCCCCTTACAATGGATAAGTACAGGCAGACAGTTTCAATAAATGGTGTTGAGGCCCAGGCCTACAGGGACACAGGTGCCAGTATCACTTTGGTGACTGAAAACCTAGTGGCTCCTGAACAACACATCATTGGACAACAGTACAAGATTATTGATGTCCATAACTCCACTAAGTTTCTTCCCTTAGCTATAGTTCAGCTTAGTTGGGGTGGAGTTACTGGCACTAAGCAGGTGGTAGTGTCACCTAGCTTACCTGTAGACTGTCTCTTAGGTAATGACCTAGAGACCTCAGGTTGGGTTGAGGTAGAGTTTTATACCTATGCAGCCATGCTGGGTATCCCTGAGGAATTGTTCCCTCTCATTCCTACTGAAATGAAAAACCAAAGGAGAGAAAAAGGCCTGAAAACTCAGGATCCTTCTCCAACAACAGATAAAAAGTGTATCACAGTATCCCCTACCCACCCTGCCATTCAGGATACCATTCCTGTGGTGGGAGAAACATCTCCTGGGGTGGCACCTGTACCAAGGGAATCATCAGCTGGCATAGCTGTACTCCCTGAGGTGGAAGTACCTCTCTGTGGGATAACTAATATTGGTGAGAAAAAGTCCACCATTGTAGTTAACATGGAGCATCCCTCCAACCCTCCCAGAGAAACTTTAGTGCAGAAACCCAGCACTGCCTCACAACACTTAGGACAGCAGCCCTGCCCTAGTGTGGAGCTCATAGGACAGCATCCCTGCCCTGCTCCAACTAAAGAGAAACAGCATCCCTGTTCTCTCTTACAGCCATATGGACAATGTTTTTGTCCAGCTATGGCTTTACTGAGACAGCATCCCTGTCTGGCATTCTCATCACTAGAAATAGATCCAGTGGACAATTCCCACTGTTCTAAACTAAAACTTACTGATAGGAACTCTGAAAATATATCTTCACATTGTTGGTTAGCTAAAAAACTTCAAACGGTGGTTTACATCCCCACAGGGAAGTAACCATACAGTGGATGATAAAGGGAGTAACCAGTCTATTGCAGAGCTACTCTCCACTTATCACCACTTAGACAAAAAAGACTCAACTGGCCAAGGTTAGCCTTATTGTCCTTCGTTGGGGGGGGGGGGGAGTTGTGTGAGAAAGTAGCCTCTTTCTAGCCTTGTTACCCCCACTTTTGGCCTGTTTGTGAGTATATGTCAGAGTGTTTTCACTGTCTCACTGGGATCCTGCTAGCCAGGGCCCAGTGTTCATAGTGAAAACCCTATGTTGTAAGTGTGGTTGTTATGTGTCACTG
Source organism: Pleurodeles waltl (assembly GCF_031143425.1). Taxonomy (NCBI): domain Eukaryota; kingdom Metazoa; phylum Chordata; class Amphibia; order Caudata; family Salamandridae; genus Pleurodeles; species Pleurodeles waltl. The sequence continues at coordinate 695,487,879 of NC_090447.1, forward strand.
GGATCCTGCTAGCCAGGACCCCAGTGCTCATAAGGTTGTGGCCTATATGTATGTGTTCCCTGTGTGATGCCTAACTGTCTCACTGAGGCTCTGCTAACCAGAACCTCAGTGGTTATGCTCCTTCTGCTTTCCAAATTGTCACTAACAGGCTAGTGACCAATTTCACCAATTCACATTGGCGTACTGGTACACCCATATAATTCCCTAGTATATGGTACTGAGGTACCCAGGGTATTGGGGTTCCAGGAGATCCCTATGGGCTGCAGCATTTCTTTTGCCACCCATAGGGAGATCTGACAATTCTTACACAGGCCTGCCAGTGCAGCCTGAGTGAAATAACATCCACGTTATTTCACAGCCATTTACCACTGCAATTAAGTAACTTATAAGTCACCTATATGTATAACCTTCACCTGGTGAAGGTTGGGTGCAAAGTTACTTAGTGTGTGGGCACCCTGGCACTAGCCAAGGTGCCCCCACATTGTTCAGGGCAAATTCCTCTGACTTTGTGAGTGCGGGGACACCATTACACGCGTGCACTATAAATAGGTCACTACCTTTGTATAGCGTCACAATGGTAACTCCGAACATGGCCATGTAACATGTCTAAGATCATGGAATTGTCAATGGCATTGGGGAGACAATTCCATGATCCCCCGGGTCTCTAGCACAGAACCCGGGTACTGCCAAACTGCCTTTCCTGGGTTTCCACTGCAGCAGCTGCTGCCAACCCCTCAGACAAGTTTCTGCCCCCCTGGGGTCCAGGCAGCCCTGGCCCAGGAAGGCAGAACAAAGGATTTCCTCTGAGAGAGGCTGTAATACCCTCTCCCTTTGGAAACAGGTGTGATGGCTGGGGAGGAGTAGCCTCCCCCAGCCTCTGGAAATGCTTTGATGGGCACAGATGCTGCCCATCTCTGCATAAGCCAGTCTACACCAGTTCAGGGATCCCCCAGCCCTGCTCTGGTGCGAAACTGGACAAAGGAAAGGGGAGTGACCACTCCCCTGACCTGCACCTCCCAGGGGAGGTGCCCAGAGCTCCTCCAGTGTGCCCCAGACCTCTGCTATCTTGGATTCAGAGGTGTTGCTGGCACACTGGACTGCTCTGAGTGGCCAGTGCCAGCAGGAGATGTCAGAGACTCCTTCTGATAGGCTCTTACCTCTGTTAGTAGCCAATCCTGCTTCCTAGGTAGCCAAACCTCCTTTTCTGGCTATTTAGGGTCTCTGCTTTGGGAATTCTTCAGATAACGAATGCAAGAGCTCACCAGAGTTCCTCTGCATCTCCCTCTTCACCTTCTGCCAAAGGATCGACCGCTGACTGCTCAGGACGCCTGTTAAACCGCAACAAAGTAGCAAGACGACTACTAGCAACCTTGTATCGCTTCATCCTGTCGGCTTTCTCTACTGTTTCCAGGTGGTGCATGCTCTGGGGATAGCCTGCCTCCTTTCTGCACCAGGAACTCTGAAGAAATCTCCCGTGGGTCGGCGGAATCTTCCCCCTGCAACCACAGGCAGCAAAAGACTGCATCACTGGTCCTCTGTGTCCCCTCTCAGCACAACAAGCGTGGTCCCTGGAACTCAGCAACTCTGTCCAAGTGACTCCCACAGTCCAGTGACTCTTCAGTCCAAGTTTGGTGGAGGTAAGTCCTTGCCTCCCCACGCTAGACTGCATTGCTGGGTGCCACGTGATTTGCAGCTGCTCCGGCTCCTGTGCACTCTTCCAGGATTTCCTTCGTGCACAGCCAAGCCTGGTTCCCCAACATTCTAACCTGCAGTGCACAACCTTCTGAGTTGTCCTCCAGCGTCGTGGGACTCCCTTTTCTGACTTCAGGTGGACTCTGGTTCACTCCTCTTCTACGTGCCTGATCTGGTACTTCTGGAGGTGCTGCCTGCTTCTGTGAGGGCTCCCTGACTTGCTGGGTGCCCCCTCTGTCTCCTCATCCAAGTGGCGACATCCTGGTCCCTCCTGGCCCCCAGCAGCGTCCAAAAACCCTTACTGCGACCCTTGCAGCTAGCAAGGCTTGTTTGCGGTCTTTCTGCGTGGGAACATCTCTGCAAGCTTCTTCACGACGTGGGACATCCATCCTTCAAAGGGGAAGTTCCTAGTCCTCTTCGTTCTTGCAAAACACCAAGCTTCTTCCATCAGGTGGCAGCTTCCTTGCACCCTCAGCTGGCATTTCCTGGGCTCCTGCCCACTCTTGACACTGTCGCGACTCTTAGACTTGGTCCCCTTGTCTTACAGGTACTCAGGTCCGGAAATCCACTGTTGTTGCATTGCTGGTGTTGGTTTTCCTTGCAGAATCCCCCTAACACGACTTCTGTGCTCTCTGGGGGTTGTAGGTGCACTTTACACCTACCTTACAGGGTCTTGGGGTGGGCTATTTTTCTAACCCTCACTGTTTTCTTACAGTCCCAGCGACCCTCTACAAGCTCACATAGGTTTGGGGTCCATTCGTGGTTCGCATTCCACTTTTGGAGTATATGGTTTGTGTTGCCCCTATACCTATGTGCTACTATTGCAATCTATTGTAACTTTACACTGCTTGCATTACTTCCTTTTGCTATTACTGCATATTTTTGGTATTGTGTACATATATCTTGTGTATATTTGGCATCCTCATACTGAGGGTACTCACTGAGATACTTTTGGCATATTGTCATAAAAATAAAGTACCTTTATTTTTAGTATATCTGTGTATTGTGTTTTCTTATGATATTGTGCATATGACACCAGTGTTATAGTGGGAGCTTTGCATGTCTCCTAGTTCAGCCTAAGCTGCTCTGCTATAGCTACCTTCTATCAGCCTAAGCTGCTAGAAACACCTCTTCTACACTAATAAGGGATAACTGGACCTGGCACAAGGTGTAAGTACCTCTGGTACCCACTACAAGCCAGGCCAGCCTCCTATACCAACAAATTATTATCCTCCTGGTTTGTGTATGTTCTCAGCATGGCCACACTGGACGAGCTAGTCAAGGCTATCACCCAGCTCCAGTCAGAGGTGGTATCATCAAAAGATTGACAAATAGCCTAGCTGAGAGAGTGAGTCAGTTACAGGATAAGGTAGAGAAGAAGGAACAAAGTCCCACAGGTGTGTCTTGGCCAGGTACTTCTTCTCAGACTTCTGGAGGTAATCCGACAAACATTTCCCTCAATGTTCCTTCAGCCATTCCTTAAGCTCCCCCAGAACGTTTCTCAGGTGACCCCTTGAAAGCGCAATCTTTCCTGGTTCAAGTGGAACTACATTTCACCTGCAAACCACATACTTTCCCTGATGCCCAGTCCAAAGTAGCTTTCTTGTTATCATATCTGTCTAGAGATGCAGCTACCTGGGCTATTCCCCTTGTGCGTAAAGATAGTCCCCTGTTGTACAACTGGAGAAATTTTGTTCGTGAGTTTGAGCGAGTTTTTGATCGTAGAACTGTTACACGGTCAGCAGACCATGAATTATTAGACTTACGCCAGGGGAATCAGGGCTTAGTGTCATATTTAGCCAACTTTAATCGGCTTGTCGCTGAGACATCCTGGCCAGAAGAAAAACAAGCGGCCTTGTTCTACAAGGCACTCAAAGAGGAGCTAAAAGATATCTTAGCACAAATCGACCTGCAACCTACAGACTGTCAAGAATTAATGAACCTTGTCTTGAGGCTTGATCATCGTTTAACAGAACGAAAAGGAATGCGAAAAAAGACTGAAAAATATTTCTGGCATGTTCACGATAACAGAGGCTCAAGCACTCCGAAAGAAAGAACGCCTGAACAAATGGAAATTGGAACCACCAGAAGACCTTTGACCAAAGATGAAAAGGACCTACTCTGAAAAAATGGACAATGTCTCGATTGTGGATGGAAGGGTCATTTTGCCAAAGATTGTCCAGTCAAACCATAGAACAAGCTAGGTCCAGTCCAGAAGGTTGCAGCCAATGCACCAGTCGAGTCGGAAAACTAAAGCACCCAAGATGCAGAGAAGGGTTGCTCTTGGGTGTCACCGTGGACCCTTCACAATTTAGACATCTCAAACTGGGAATAAGAGTTCAGGTTAAAAAAAAGACTTATCTCAAGAAGGCTCTAGTCGATTCTGGGGCTACCGGGAATTTTGTTGACGCCCAATCGGTTCATGCATGGGGGATCCCATGTACTGAAAAGAAGACCCCAGAAATCATCCAGGCAGTCGATGGAAAACTCTTGACTGGAGGTCCTGAAACTCTCAAGCCTGTCCCCTTGTCGGTGATTTGTGAAGATAAAAGTCAAAGAAAGAAACATAAAGAAAAACTTGTCCTTGACGTGATCCATGCTCCCAGTATGGGATTATACTTGGCCTGCCATGGTTAATTTATCATAATCCAGATATTAATTGGGCAGAATGAAAGGTTGTGTTCTCATCTGCACTATGTAAAGAACAATGGGCCTTATTACAACTATGGAGGAGGTGTTAATCCGTCCCAAATGTCACGGATATACCACCAGCCGTATTACGAGTTCCATAGGATATAATGGACTCGTAATATGGCTGGTGGTATATCCGTCACTTTTGGGATGGATTAACACCTTCCTCCAAAGTTATAATCGGGCCCAATGTCTCCAAAAGGTTCAAGTATCAAAAGTTTGTAACTCTTACATAGCCACTGCTGCAGAGAAAGAAGTTCAGTTGGCCAAACAGTATTCATCTTACAAAGATGTATTTGATGAGAAAGAAGCAGAGAGTCTACCTCCTCATAGATTTTATGACTGTCAAATTGATCTAGTCCCAGGCGCGATACTTCCCAAATGTCGTGTGTATGCCCTGTCAGAACATGAAAATCAACATTTGCGAAAATACCTAGATCAATTCTTGGCTAATGGTTTCATTCGCCCCTCTAAGTCTCCCGCAGATTCTCCTTTGTTTTTTGTTCCAAAAGCGAATGGAGAACTTCGAACTTGTATAGACTATAGGGGATTGAGCAAAGACACCATCAAGAATAAATATCCTAATTCCGGTCTTACTGGAACAAGTAAAGAAAGCAAAAATCTACACGAAGCTTGATCTTCAAGGTGCTTATCATTTGGTCAGAATGAGAGAGGGTGACGAATGGAAAACAGCGTTCAAGACAAGATATGGCCTTTTTTAATACACCGTCATGCCTTTCGGTCTGTGCAACGCTCCAGCAGCCTTTTAATTTTTCTTGAATGACGTTCTTAGAGAGTACCTCGATATATTTGCCATAGTCTACATTAATGACATTTTGATCTACTCCGACAATGAAAATGAACATGTCCAACATGTTAAGAAAATTTTGGCAGCCCTTCGAAAGCACCATTTATATTGCAAACTACCCAAGTGCGAGTTTCATGTTACCACAGTTGAGTTTTTAGGGGTTATCCTTACCCCTCAAGGTATGGTGATGGCAGAAAAGAAAGTAAAAGCCATAGCTGATTGGCCCACCCCAAAGACTGTTCGTGATGTACAATGTTTCCTGGGGTTTGCAAATTTTTACCGGAGGTTCATAAATCATTTCTCCCAGACAGTGGCTCCAATCACTAAGCTATTAAGAAAGAAAGAAAAATGTGTATGGTCCCCAGAAGCTGATCAAGCCTTTTCAACTTTGAAGGAAGCTTTCTCCACTGCCCCAGTCTTGACTCATCCTGATGCGGATCGACCTTTCATAGTGGAAGCTGATGCTTCAGATGTGGCGATAGGAGCAGTCTTGTCGCAACAAACCCAAGACACTGGTCAACTTCATCCTGTAGCTTACATGTCTCGGAAGGTGAACGAAGCCGAACAGAACTATGTCATTGCTGAAAAAAAGCTTCTGGCGATTCGAGACACCTTTAAAGAATGGAAACATCATTTGTTGGGTGCCAAATACACTGTCACAGTATATACTGATCATTGTAATCTTCAATTTATGAGTTCCGCCAGACTTTTGACGCTTCGGCAATTACGCTGGATGCTGTTTTTTGCCGAATTTTATTTTGTGGTAACCTTCCGGCCTGGTAAAGATAATCGCAAAGTTGACGCCTTGTCCCGCCAAGAGTCTACCATGTTGCCTGCAGTTCAAACCTCCAGAGCTATCATTGCTCCTGACAAGGTCCTATGTATCATAAAAACTGAAGATTTCTTTGAAGACATGGCCCAAGCAGATCCCAAAAGGTCAATCAAGCAAGGACTACCCTTTCATGACGCTTGTTTGTTCGTGCCCACTACCAAACTTCGCAAGATAGTGTTTCATTGGTTGCATGTTATACCTACGGCAGGTCACCCAGGTACTCCTAAAACTCTTGAATTAATCCAACGCTATTTTTGGTGGCCTACCCTAACAAAAGATGTAAAAGCAATGGTGAACAACTGCAAAGTCTGTGCTCACACTAAAACAAGTCATTCAAAAACGAAAGGGTTGTTACATCCACTTCCAACCCCAAGTCGTCCGTGGGAGCACATTTCCTTAGACTTTATTACCGGTCTGCCAGTGGTTCAACAACATTCAGTAGTTCTGGTGGTAGTAGATAATCTCACAAAATATGGACATTTCATTGCCTGTAAGAAATTGCCCACCTCTAGTGAACTGGCAACTATATTACTAAATAGAGTGGTTCGTTATCATGGACTGCCAAAGTGATCCTCTCCGATCGGGGGTCGCAGTTTGCCTCCAATTTCTGGAAGACATGGTGTAAAACACTCCAAGTGGCATCTACACTATCTACTAGCCACCATCCTCAAACAGATGGTCAAACGGAGAGACTAAATCAAACTTTGAAGCAATACCTACGTGCTTACGCTGAAAAGGCACTTCATTCTTAGACATGAATGCTCTGGTTAGCTGAGTTAGCCTACAATAACTCATTCCACACTTCTACTGGAGTTACACCCTTTTTTGGTTTGTTTGGCTATCATCCTGGCACCTTGCCCATCACAATCCCTCAAGAAAGTTCTCTTACTCCAGCTGTGTCAGAAACCATTCAACATTTGCATCAAACCCAGAAACTGATTCAACAGCATTTAGAAAAAGCCAAACAAAAATACAAAAAGCATGATGACAAGAAACATTGTGAGGGACCGCAGTATCAACCAGGTGACAAAGTGTGGCTTTCCACAAAACATATAGACTTCAAGAAGAAGCACATGTTCAACCCCAAATTCATAGGTCCTTACACTGTCCTTCAGCAAATCAATCCTGTGACCTATAAACCGCAATTGCCAAGCTCATTACGGATTCATCCAGTGTTCCACACTTCCCTCTTGAAAAAGGCAGTCCAGAAGGTCCGCCCTCATCCAGCTCCTGTTCTAGTACAAGGGAAAGAAGAATACGAAGTCAATAAAGTGTTGGATTCTAAACTGAGAGGGCGTAATCTATGGTACTTAATCTCATGGAAAGGTTATGGCCCTGAAAGTAACTCATGGGTTTCCGCATCTGATATCCATGCTCCAGTAATTGTGAGACGCTTTCATCGTCTCAATCCAGACAAACCAGGCCCTAGAGCGCGTCTGGGAGAGGGGAGTACTGTCAAAACCAGGGCAGTGTGCGCCCTACGGGCGACTAGAATGCAAAAACTCAGCACTCTCAAGATAACGTAATTCATGCATTGTGCAGATATGTTATTGTTTAACCTTTTGCATTGCAGAGTTCAATCCTGAAGACTTATTTTTAAGGTGTTTATAAATACTGTTCATTTGCAATGTATTGCTGCAGGCTTTCAGAGTGTGTCAGGGTGTGGTCCCTTTCCAGGGCCTTCTAGAAGTTTTCCCTGCAGCATGCCTGGGTGTGGTTGTGGGCTGGGCCAAGACTCTATAAAAGGGAGCCAGCCCAGCTGCACATGCTCACTATTCAGAGGTCCCGGTACAGAGCAGCAGCACCTTCCTGAGCTCCTGTTCCGGTGGCCTACTTTGATCTTCCAGGCCTCGCCCTTTCACTCGGCTGGGTGATTCTTGGTCAGGGCGTTAAGACGGAGATCGGGCTGGGCCCCCGACTCCGTTATTAATTACGCTTGAGTTCTTGGGCCTAATCTTTGCATGATAAGTGATGGGACTTTTAGCGCCTGTGAATGTGCGTTTGGATTTTTCTTGGCATTTGCATGCTGTTCCTCGAATCGGCAAGACGCGCGATTCGCTTCCTGGTGATTTTACCTTTGATATTCATTGTGCGCTACCATTCCTTGGCAGTTTCATGGTGGCATTCGAATCGGCAAGACTCGCGATTCTTTCCTCGTGCTTAATTCATGTTATTCAGTGTGCGCTACCGTTCCTTGGGAGTTACATGGTGGCATTTGAATCAGCAAGACGCGCAATTCATTCCTTCTGTCTAATTCATGATATTCATTGTGCGCTACCATTCCTTGGCAGTTACATGGTGGCATTCGAAGCGGCAAGTCACGCGATTCCTTCCTCGTGCTTAATTCATGTTATTCATTGTGCGCTACCGTTCCTTGGGAGTTACATGGTGGCATTTGAATCGGCAAGACGCTCGATTGCTTTCCTCGTGCTTAATTCATGTTATTTATAGTGCCCTACCATTCCTTGACAGTTATATGGTGGTTTTCGAATCAACAAGACGCGCAATTCTTTCCTCTTGCTTAATTCATGTTATTCATTGTGCGCTACCATTCTAAGGCATTTACTTGGAAGTATTCGAGTTGACAAGTTGCATGATTTATTCCTTAAATCTATGTTGTGATATTCCTGGTGCACAATCCACCTATGGGGTTTTAATACCTATGTGAAAATCTGCAATGTGCGGAGTTCATGTTTCAACATTTTGAGAGAACAAAAGAAAGGCTAGAGTTTCAGATTAAATGTTGTGTGTTCCTGATGTGTATTCTTTAAATACGAATTATATGATGGTTCAGAACATATGCAGATTGTTTCCTGATACTCATGATAAAAGAAGTACTTGAATTTGAAAGTTTCATTTAACCTATCTTGATTCCTTTACAGGTATTCAGTCATCTTGAAGTCCAGCATCTTAAGTCTATTCTTAGGTTGTTCATGTTTTCAGAATGACAATGCTAGAGTCATAGCCAAGTACTGATTTCTTGAGATGTAATTTTGATGATGTGTGTTTTAACCTTTTGCCTCCTACAGGTCTCCTTCCCAGCTGTTCCCTTCCTAATCCCATTTTTCCCACTTGGACTCTCTTAGAGTCTGTGACAAATCTAATCATAGTATTGGAGCTGTCTTATAGTGGAAGTGTTGGGAACGTGCACAGACCCCAAGGATCTGGTGACTCTGACAACTTGGTCAAAAATACCTTAGCCCGCACCTAACGCACGCTATCCTGTGACCAGTGAAAGCTCTGCGCTGTGTATGGGACTTGGTGAGCCTGATAGTCTGTCAATATCGGCTCCCGGACAAAAATAATAACAATTTATGATGAGAAAAGGAATAACTCGACAACCACAGGTCCTTCTTGGCCAAACACAAGTTACAGCTAATCTCCCAGATCTTTTTCCCTAATGTCCAAATCACACCCTATATTACACCTAGGGGTAAGGCATACCATCTGTGGGACACCGATCGGTCGAAGCAAACAACACCTCTCACTTCTTACAGATACCAACAGTGTTAAGAAACCAATATCACTGAGAAAACTCTTTTAGACTAAAAAATAAGATTGAGGTGCTTGCCGTATATCACACCCAGGACCCATGCGTACCATCAGTCGTACGCCCAGCGGTCCAAGTGGTGAGGCCTCAACCCTGTATCAAACCCAGGGGACAGGCGTACCATCTGTGTGACGCCCAGAAGTCCAAGCAAACAACAACATTCACCTTTCCTATCATGCTGGCTTTAAAAAAAAAGGTGACCTCTGTAGGAATGCCTCAGACTACTCAGTTCAGACACATAAAATAGGGAACATGCTAGATTTCTGTCAGTGACAGGGTGCTCAGATTAAATTTTTGTGCTTTTTCCTAGTTTGCCATATGCCAAAATCTGGGACTAAGGCTCTTATGCAGTCTCTCACCCTCTGACGGCAGCTTCAGGACGGACCTCCACCTCGCAGATTCAGCAGCACTTCCAATCAATTGCGGCTTCTGTTCACCTTCCTTATTGCGTAAATGTGAATCCGTTTTGGCGGGGTCCACTTCCTTAGGTTGCAGTTGGGACTGAGATACCAATCAGCTCCTGGCTGGCTCGCCAAATTTAGCTTGAATGTGAATTTACCTTGAAAAACAAAAGACAAGAGGTGTTTTGCAAAGTAGGAATACTTGGTTTATTCAAACATTACAGCTGGGAGAACACTTACAGGAACAGGGTCTGAGGACTGTCTTAAAGTACAATCGATCTGAGCAGTTATACATTTTATCTGGGCATTGTATAACAATTTCAGCATTCCTTTTTAGGTATAGAATGCAGGCCATTGTCTTGGAGTCATAAATAAGGCCCCTGATAACAAATGCAGGTGGGCTTTGACTTTGAATGGACACAATGAGGGCCAGTGGGCAACATGTCCAGATGTCTAGCATGAGGGGCTCGCAGTGCTTAATTTGTGCTTCTTGTTTCCGGTGCTGAGCACCGGCACCTATGTTTGAGGGCCGGTGCTGAGTCTTCTACCTCAAGCATTTACTGCGAGCAAAAGACACATATGGGAAACACAGAGGAAGAGAAAAACGAAAAACCGTCAAAATGGGAGAAAGCAGGAAGCTGCAAGAGTGAGCTGAAGGGGCAGGGAGTGGCTTTAAATAGATTGAAGAGGCCCGAGATGGCTTCAGGATTATGCTGCTTATGTATTCCGTGTTCGGACATTTAAATGCAGAAGACGGGTGTTTAAGAGGAGGGCTCTGAGCACAGGCACGTTTTTATTTACAAATTAAGCACTGGGGGCATGTGATCACTGTGTGTTACTGTGTGTGCTGTGTTCTGACTGGCTGAGTGTTCCTAATTTCATGTGGCATCTGACTTTATGGTGTATTGGGAAACGGTCATGTGTGCTTTATTGGGGCCAATATTCTTGAACCATTGTGGTGTTGCTGTGCCTTTTTGTGGGATTGATCTGAGTTTTCTGTTCACATGTTTGTCTGCTGGCTACAGGCCACTACTATATTACCACCAACACCCTCGCTACCATCACCACCCTACCCCCACCATTACCATCCTACAGCCTCCTTCACTACCACCACCATCACCAGCTTTACCACCACCACCACCCTCACTACCCTCTTCACCACCATCACCACCACCCTCCTTATGCCACTACCGTAGCCACCACCCCCCTTTCTCTAAACATAGCTCTCAATTCCTGTTGAAGCTCTTCATTTTTCAACAACCATTTTCAATTCATTACTTGATTGATGTTTCTATGGAAAGTTATGACCTTCTTTTGCATTCGTTTATTCTCAAATAACTTGTTCTTGCCTGAAACTATGCATTTAGGCATTCAGTAAAGCTAATATCAAAAATAAAACAAAATGTACGTCATTTATAGCTCTCTATCAACTTATCTATTGAAATCGATATGTCAACATTCAGAAGTTACTCTGTGGTAGGATGTTGCTGTGAACCCTAGGATAAGTGCTCGCTGGACATATTTACATTTGCATAAGTTTCATATTTGATTGTGTTGTGCATTTTAATTGCTGTGCAGTGGGAATAAGAAAAGAAAATGTTTATCACATCATGTGCATTGTTTTTAAAAAGCAAACTACAAACCAGGTCAATCCTGCTTCGAAGACTGCTTGTGTGTGCTTTCCTTCCTCTTCTTGTATTTGTGCTTCCCCTGGAGAACGGCCTCATTACTTGTGCCCTTCCACTGCTTACTATTCAGACCCTCTTTTTTTCTTTTTGTTTAAGCATTCTATAAAAGTGTATGTGCTTTCCAGTCATCCCTCCACACAGCACCCCATGTTGCTTTCGCCTGTATGCTTCTCACCCATGCCCCTCCATGTTGTGCTTGTCCTTGTGTGCTTCTCCCCCACTTTGCTTTCTCACCCATGTACTTCTCCTGGTATCACATTGCACTCTGTCTTGCCTGTATTGTTCTTTCCCCCCATATTCCTCATTGGTCTCTCTAGTTTTTTAAATTTATTTTTATTGGAAAGGAATCATACAGCGAATGTACTCTTACATCACTTTACACCAAAGAGATTCAAACTGAAGAAAAAGAACATTAGAAGAAAAGTACCGCCTAAATAATGGGAAGCTCCGCAGTCCAGCCAAACAAACGGGGAGAGATTTCCAGATATTTAAATTAAATTGGGAGAGGATAGTCAGGATTTAATTTGAACATTAAGGGGGTTATTACAACTTTGGAGGAGGTGTTAATCCATCCCAAATGTGACGGATATACCACCAGCCGTATTACGAGTTCCATAGGATATAATGGACTCGTAATACGGCTGGTGGTATATCCGTCACTTTACCGTCACATTTGGGACGGATTAACACTCCGCCAAAGTTGTAATAACCCCCTAATTGTTATGAGCCAGGATCCAGTCCTGGAATGACCCCCATATTGCCTTCCCTTTCCTCCTACCGCGTTTCCCCTTGCGTTCATACAGTGCCATCTCCAAATGATATACAGACAGCAATCTAGCCTACCATTGCTGCCAAGACGGAGGTCGCACATTCAACCACGCAGATGATATACATATTCGATACACTACCATGGCCACAAAGATAAATGCTCCATGTGGACCACCCGCTTCTCCAGCGACCCCTAAGACCATGATCTCGGGGTGAGAGCCAAATCATATCCCAGAACCCCTTTCAAGACAGATTGAATACCCTCCTTCAGAGCCATTAGTTCCCCACATGTAGCCATCATGTGTACAATATCTGTTCCATACATCCCACATCTTGGACAGTTTATTCCCGACAAGCTCCCCCATTTGACAAGATGAGCCTGAGTATGGTACAGGTCAAACATGGTCTTATAATGTTGTGCTTGTAGGGAAGAGGAGAGTAAAATAGTGTATCCCAGCTCCAATGACCTTATAAAGTTATTACTCCCATCCACTAGCTTCTCTCTCCACCTCTCCCTATTCTTCTCTAAATCGTCGGGCTGTTCTGCCAGCAATAATGGGTAAATCGACCTGATTGCTATATTGGGGTTGGCCAAAATGTCATTCAGCAATTGATTACTTCTAAATCCCTGCACACCCCCTGTTTTCTTTGCGAGGAAATCTCGTATCTGTAGGTACTTAAAGAAGTCCCTTCCCTCTAAGCCATACTGCTCCTGTAGATCCCCGAACGCCTTGATCCCAAAATTGTCGAAAGAATTCCCTAACCTCACTATACCTAAAGAGGCCCAACTTGCCATACACCTGTCCTTAAATATTTCGGGGAGCAATGGATTCTTCTCAATCATGGTAGAGTAATTATATCTGCGTATGCTAGGACTTTTGTATCCCATCCCTGCCTGCATATCGGTGGAATCTTGCTATTCTCTTCCAACTGTCTAAGCAAAGGGTCTATATATAAAGCAAACAGGAGCAGAGAGCATGGGCATCCCTGCCTAGTACCTCTCCTGACCTGAATACCCTCGGATTGTCCTCCCATTAGTTGAATTTATACTGCCGGTGATCTATAGAGAGCCCTTCCTGCTACAATATATTTCTTCCCTAGCCCATAATACTCCATTACATACCACAGGTAATTCCAGTTCACCCGGTCAAACGCCTTCTCTGCATCTAATAATGCGACTGCCATAGGTTCCTCTGCTACTTCCGTAGCATCAAAGAGTGCGAGGACTCTTTGAATATGATCACTAGTATCCCTTCCCGGGACAAACCCATGTTGCCTAGGGGAAACTAGCTTCTTAATCACCAGAGATAATCGAGCAGCCAATATTTTTAAATATATTTTAGCATCACTGTTGATTAATGTAATCGGCCGATATGAAGCCGGGTTTAATGGGGCTTTTCCCTTTCTTCAAAAACATTACTATGTTGGCCGTATCCCATGATGGGGGGGTTTCCCCTCCGTTCTGTACCTGAATAAATAGCTCTATCATCACCGGAAGTAATAATACTTTAAATGTTTTATAAAATTCTAAGGGGATCGAGTCAGGGCCTGTGGCTTTTCCGGTAGCAAGTTCGCTCATTGCCTTATCGATTTCCGAGATATCTATCTGTTCTCCCATACATAAATGATCACTCTCGGCCAGCTTATCGACCTTAATGAGGTATAAAAATTCCAGCATTTCTTCCTCCAGATATACAGGTGTATCATTATATAATTCCGTGTAGTATCTGTGAAACACCTTCCTAATTCCATCCATGTTTGATACAATCTGCCCTTGCCAATCTCTAATCTCTCTAATAACCCCTGATGCTATTTTCTGACTTGCCCTTATTGCCAGCAAGCGCCCAGATTTTTCTCCATACTCATACCCTTGTGAGCGCTGTGCTAAATATTTCTCTGCTATTCTTTGAGCCATAACCTCATTAATTGCTGCTTTAGCTATAGCGACTTCCTCCTGAACCCTCTTTATATCCATCCCAGTTTCTATAGCTATGATCAGTTGTCTTTCTGCTGCCCTCAGCTTCATATGCAAATCTTTTATTCTGCCTTGGGAGTTTTTCTGCCTTTTAAGACTGAAACTCAACGTTTCACCTCGAATTCCTGCCTTTAAGGCATCCCAGACTATCTCTACTGGAGCTGACCACTGGTTAAACTCCAAGAATTCAACTATCCACTTTGTCATATACTCACAGTATTCCGGGTCCTTAAGGAGCCCTCTTTCAAATGTCCATCTTCTACCCTTTGATTCAAGCCCATCAAATTCCAGATCGAATACTAAGGGATTATGATCTGATATAGTCCGTGGATATGACTCCATCGTACCCTGCTTTAATAATACAGGAGATATAAAAAAATAATAGAGTCGTGCTAGTTTCGCATAGGGGGCCGAATAATAGGTATACCCAGGGTCTGGCTTACATAGTTTCGCCCAAGCGTCCACTAGTCCTAATTCTTTCTGAATGGCGACCATTGCCTTCTATACCCGAAGATTACGGCCCTGGTACTTCTTCGTTGTGGGTGCTAATAAATCCTGTAGTCCCTCCCAAGAGCGACTGAAATTGAATTCTCCACATAGAATATAGGGAGGGGCCCATCCCGTTAATTCAATAGTGAGGGTATCTAAAACTACTAGGTCGTCCGTGTCTACTCCATATAAAGAGCATAATGTAAAGCTACCCTGCCCATAGCTGCACTCTACAATTACCCATCTCCCACCCCTGTCCGCCGTCTGGCTGATAAAATGTAATTTATTAGTCCGATTATATTGCCACCCCTTTAGTTCTAACCTCTTGTTCTGACCGAACGATCACTCTCATACCAAGCGAGCTAAGAATTCCAGGGTTTTTATATTCCACATGTGTCTCCTGTAGACAATAAATATCTGCCTTAAAGGTCTTTAACTCTTCAACCACTCTCCTTCTTTTACGAGGGTCGTTTAATCCGCATATATTAATTGAAGCAATTCGAAGTCTATCCATTTACTATTTTTTTTCTCTTTCTACCCCCCCAAATCTTCCTATCTGACTGCACACTCTCTTGAATTCTCTTCTCTCTTTTCTCCCTTATTCCTATTTTTTCCATTTCTCTTGCTTCCTTTAGTCCTTTCCTTTCCATTTTATTCCCCCACTTTTCTGTCCCTTCCCCCCTCTCCTCCTCCTTCCTCCCTCTCCCCTCCCCCATCCTCCCCCCAGACCAGTCTCCTCCAACCCCCTCCCAAGCTTCCTTCCTCCCCGGGACTGGCCCCCCCATCCTGTTGAGCAATCAGACCACCAAGGGCCTGAATATTGGTGCTGTGTATGTGTGGGCCCACCCACCAGCCTCCTGAGCACCTTTGCCTTCCATATATCTCTGCGCTCTACTACTTGACCCCCATCACATATTCTTTTGCTTTCATTTCTGAAGTGAATACTTTTACTTTTCCATTCATTACTGTCTTAAGTCGAGCAGGGGCCAACAGGTAAGCCTCCCCTCCTTTATCTGAAAATGGTTTAATGAGCTGTCAGAGCCGCCATCTCCGCTCGACGGTGGCATGACAGAAATCAGGGCGAGTGAAGAAGGTAACCCCATCCACAGTACGTGGGGTATTAGGACGAGCTTTATCAGATATCTCCTGTCGTAGTAAGTAATTTCCAAAATAAACTAAAATAGCTCGGGGTATTTAGAATCTGCCCGTTGGCCCCCCTCCCGCTGGGTTGCCGGAAACCTGTGAACCCGCTGCAGTTCGTTCTCCTAGTCCCAGTTCCCCAGTTCCGGGAAGGCCCCGCGCAAGAGCTTGACCATGTAGGTCCGTATATCACTTCCTTCTAGCCCTTCCGGTATGCCCAGAAATCGAAGATGGTTCCTTCTCTGTCTGTTTTCAAAATCTTCCAATTCCCACATTACATCCGTCAATTGTTCGTCCCTCGTAGCGCTCTGCTCTTTAAGAGTATCGACATCCTCCTCGACTGCCACTATCCTTTCTTCCAATGAGCATAACTTAGCTTCGATTTCTGTGCATGATTTTGCAACCTTACGAACCGTTCCCTGCAGTCTCTTTGTAGCGATCCTTGCACGCCGACTTTCGATCCTGGTCTCTGTTTGCAGCTCTTTAATTGAACTATATATTGACTGCAGCATCCCTGCCTCAATGCCCATCACAGATGAGTTACAGGCAGGGGCTCCTGTGCCTGTTTCCATATTACCATTGACTGCACCCCGGTTACTTGTGGTGGGAGTATCTGCTAGTCCAATACCAGAATAGTCCCACTTTAAAGTCCTACCACCCGTGGATGACAAATCTTCAAAAGCCTTCTGAGAACAGGACTGTGTTTTTACGGATTTCCGCTGTCGGAGCAGCTGCCGCACTGTAGGTTCATTGCTTCATGATTTATTGCCAGCCTCAGATGTCTCACTGTCTTCAGACTCACCAAAGCTATGATCACCGCTGCTGAAATCAGACTCTTCTGTCAAAGAGTAGAATTTATTACTACTATCTTTGCCCCAATCCACAAATTGGGTGTCTTTTCCAGTTATTTTACTCCACCTTTTAGGGCTTCCTAAAGACTTATGTAGGTCCTCCCTTTCCGCCGCCAGTCCTGATGCACTTGCAGTTCCTTCCCTGCTCTTACGCTCCGGTTGCTCAAATTGATCTGATTGTTGTACTTGAGGCTGCTTGTTCCCAGCGGGGGGGCCGAGCTCCTTCTGTCTTGTCTTCTTATTACTATCTTCGATCCCTGACAAGTCCTTGGTGCCTTGTATGGATTTAATAAAGGGTTCATTGTTTTCGATAGATAACTTCTTGCTACTAGTACCCGGGAGGGTAGGCTCTTTCCCTGACACGTGTCTGGTCTCTCTAGTTTGTGTTGTGCACTTCTCCCGCCGTCCTCCGTATTGCTTCCAACCTCGTCTTCTGTGATCCTTCCCACCACAAGCGCCCTCTGTATTGCCTTCACCCCAACTCCCCTAGTTTTTGTGCTGCCCGAATGTGAGTTTACCTTGAAAAAACAAGAGGTGTTTGGCAAAACAGGAACAGTTGGTTTAATCAAACATTACAGCCAGGAGAACAGTTACAGAAGCAGAGGTCTGAGGACTGTCTCAGAGGACAATCGATCTGAGCGGTCTTTTATTCATTTTCTCTACGCATCATAAAACAACTTCAACATTCGTTCTTAGGTAAAGAATGTGGGCCGTTGTCTTGGAGTCGTAAATAAGGTCCCTGATAACAAATGCAAATGGGCCTCAACCTTGCGTGGACACAATGAGGGCCAGTGGGTAACGTGTCTGATTGTCCAGCATGAGGAGCGCATGATCACTGTGTTTTACTGTGTGTGCTGTATTCTGATTGGCTGAGTGTCCCTAATTTAATGTGGCATCTGACTTTATGGGGTTTTGGGAAATCACGCACCCCTCTGGACATGTGTGCTTTATTGGGGCCAATCTCCTTGGAACATTGTCGTGTTGCTGAGCCTATATGTGGGATTGATCTGAGTTTCCTGTTCGCATGTTTGTCTGCCGGCTACGTACCCCCCCACCTGTGACCAGTCAATCAGTAACCTCAGACCTAGGTCTCAGAGCCTGCCTGATCACGTATTTATGAGTTGAAGTTGATAAGGGAGTTCATGATGGAAGAATATGATAATAGTGATGAGCTTCCATTTTTATATATGAATGTATCATTGTACACCTCAACATCGAGTTCTTCAATATTAACAGTTGCACTCCACCCACCTTATTAAAAACACTTTGGCACTACCGTTTTTACTTACATATCCAACTTGACTGAGTAAATAAAAATAAAAAATAAACTGTGCATTTTGTTGGCACCTGCATGCATGGTGCATGCATCTAGAAAATGACACAGCCACCACAGCTGCATCAAACCACCTTTCATTTGGTTTCTTCTTTAGCATGGCTAAAGACCATTGACAAAGCCAATAGTTCCCAAAAGCAAGACCTATTAGCTTTGCCATTGTTTGTGTTTTGTCGGGGCGTGCCCATGGGTCAGGGCTTAAATGAGCTGTAGACACAATGAGGTATGGGGAGGGGGTTCCGTGGGACTAGGAAGCCTCTCTGGTGGAGGCCAGGTGCTGTTGTGGCTGTCTGGGTATTTACATCTTGGACCCTGTCAGAAGCAGTATGAGTAGAGTGTGTAAAGCATCTTCATTGGAGGCCAAATGCCATTGGGCCATTTTCACCTCAACCCCCCAGTAAGGGGTTGGTCCAGCAGGATCCCTGCCCTGACCCCCTCTCTAATAGGCCTTTACACTGAGGCCACAAAGGGACAGTGGAGGAGGCAAGGTGTGCACAGCGGCTGGATGGCAAATGCTTGTATGTCCATTTTGCAAACATCTTGGTCCCCACTTGGGAGCCAACCAAACCAAACCAACCACCCCACATTTTGCAGGTTTGTCCTGCAATTGTTGCTCTTATCCAGCTGCCTGAAACATCCAACAGTATCTGGAGGCAAGTGCCACCTTTATCTGTTCCCTTTTTGGCAAGAGCATTTAGAATCTCTGTGGACAGAGGTTCCTCTGTTTCAGACATCCAATGCCTCAAGCAAACTTGGATGTCCAGCGCCTAGCTCAAGCCATCCAAGACAGAATTCCTATTATTTTCCAACCATATCAAACAATAAGTAGTACAAACCTGTCTTGAATACATCACTAATCTCACCATTAAGGAAACCATTGCCAAAAAAACCAAGCATGGTCTAGTACAGGTTCGCTGTTCTCATGAAATTGAAACAAGTTCTCCTCCAAAATACCAATTCAGACCTGCTGTTCAAGCCCTCGAATTTTTGCATCTGGTTGTTGGTAATGCTCTGCTCCATGGCCTCTCAGATGCCACATTGACGATCCTCAGAGACAGCCTTGTTGCCACAGCCTATCTCATTCAGGGTCTGAAACAGTATGATCACATCACCCCCATTCTAACTAATGGAAATCCATAACTCTGAGAAAAAAGTGTTAATTGCTTTTATAAATTCTATGTGGCTTTCCATGATCTTTATTCTCTCTGGGTCATTTCTAATTCCGAAAGTAAATGTTACTTTTTATGCAGCATATTGTATGAATTATAGATTTCATGGATATTTAAAAATATTTTTTAATTTACTTTTGTAGTATATCTGTCTTTTGGTGAGTAATTTTACGTGGCATTCCGAACTAGGCTAACCCCTTGCTCTCTACTTTATCTATGTCTATATACTTCATTTCTTTTCACTCATTACCTCATTTCGTTCTTCTTTTTACCCCTCTTGATATCCTTCCTCTCTTCCTCACTATTCTCTTTATCTGATGTGTCTTTCTATAAATCTTCTCTAGTTGTCGTTACCACACTCTAAAATCTTACCTATCTCTTTCCCTCTCTTTCTCCACTCACCTCATCCTACTCTATTTATTGTCCCTTCTGGTTAGCCAACATTTCTCTTATGTCCAGGCCTCATCTATTTCTACCTCATTTCTATCCATACTTTATATCTTGCTTTGCTGTTCTCTTTACCATTCTGTCCATCTCCTGTCCTCTTGTATTTCTATTACTCAGTCAGCAGGACTTGGAGTAACGAGCAAGCCAGAGAAATTCATACATAAAAAGTGGGGAAGAGGGCAAGGCACCACAAGAAAAACAAGGCAAAACGATCAGATTTCCCCAGATAGCCTGGTGAAAATCGTCAGAGCAGTGCTCTGCACTTGCACAGTTGCAGCAAGAACACCAATAGTAAAGGATAATTTTCTAGTGATTCTCCATATCTGGCAACTAAAGCTGCAATCAATACATCCATGTGTCTTACAGCAGTATTACGCACTAGTACACTAAACATCCTCAAGTCACCCTTACTGTTTCCTACTGCAATGCTAGAAATAGGATGCTTAGACATAGAATTACACACTTTTTTGTGGTTTTATAAAGCGCAAACCCGACCAGAAGCCACTGGACATGCCCACCAGTTACGTTATACAAGGACACATTCATTTTCAGTAGGCACAGGGAGATTAAGGCCCTCATTATAACCCTGACGGTCGGTGTTAAAGCGGCGGTAATACCGCCAACAGGCCACCGGTAAAAGAAATGAGATCATGACCATGGCGGAAACTGCCAACATAGACAGCCACTTTAACACTCCGACCGCCACGGCGGTAGAAACAAACACCGCAGTGGTAACCGCCAACAGACAGGCAGAAGACAAAGTTCTGCCCACTGTATTACAAGAGGCCTATCCGCCACTTTTTCCGGGGCGGTACCAATGACATCAAAAGCACGGCAGAAACAGTCTGTGGAACGGAAACAACTCACCTTTCAACACCCAACGAGGACCCAGGACGCCATGGAACCCGAGTTACAGGTCCTGCCAATGTTGCTTTACCATCTCTTGTATCAGGAGCAGCAAAGACGCCGGCGACGACCATGGTGAGTACTGCACCTAGCACACAGGGGAGGGGGGGAGGGAAAAGAGAGTGACACACACACGCAACACGCAACACCTCTACCATCACCCCCACCCCCACCCACAACACCATACACACAAATACATGCAGCAAAATTACATATACACCCCGTCACCCCCTGGAAGAACACAAGGACAAAATGAAATGATTGTAACAAGTGTAATCATTGAAAAATCAGATAGGCCAAATTAAAATATCAGTATATACCAATATGTACACCAACTACACAAGTCCGGATATGAATGAAATCATTGTCCATGGATCAGTGTCCCAAAATGCATGGGCAAAGCCCACACAAAATATCTGACTCGAAATGGAGAGAACACTGCAGGGGCATCAGATGGAAAATAAACAGGCACCTCAGGGGGGGCACCTCACCCAGATGAATGGACGACGCCACTGCTCCACGAGGGGGCTCCATGCCCACAGTTTGGTCCTGGGGAGTGCAAAGCCACGGTCTCTCAAGTCTCTCCAGTGGGTGGTTTGCCCACTGCTGTATCCTGGGGAGTGCAAAGCCACAGTCTCTCAAGTCTCTCCAGTGGGTGGTTTGTCCACTGCTGGTCCCTCAGCCGGAGCCTCCGTGCCCTGACTTACTCTTCGCCTTCTGTCCCTTCCCCACCTTTGATGTTGCTGCTGGTCCCTTGGCACTGTCCCCTTTTAGCTTGGAGGAGCCCGTGCTTGGTGGTTGGTGCAGCTTCCCCCTCCGGCATGTGGGCACCTTCTTCACCTTGGCAGGTGGCGGAATGGCCTGCTCCTTGGCCTCGCTAGGTGGCATCCTGGCAGCCCTGAAGATGTGCCGCCTGCTATGTGACCGGACTTGCTGAGACCACTGTGCTGGATGATTTGGTGGCTGAAGTGCTGGGCTGAGACCTGTACAGCCTGGCCCTAGGGGAAGGACGGGGGGAGGTGTAGGGAAGAGGTCAATGTTAGCCAGGAAGAGTTTCTTAGACACAATGGGACGGAAAGATGGAGGGGGTTTGGGAGTGGAGGAAGAGGTAGTGGTTGTAGAAGGTGTACGTCTGCTGAATTTGGGTGAAGGTGCATGGGCTGGAGGCTGTTGTGAGGTCGATGGTTGTTGGGTGGGTGTGTGCGTGCGTTTGTGTACTTTGGGAAGAGGGCTCACAGACACACTGGAAGAGGACACAGGGGATGTGTGCATGGTAGTGGGGGTGGTGATTGCACGTGAGCGGTGTGTGGTGATGGGCGTGCTGGTGATGGAGGTAGTGGATGAAGATGTAGTGCATGCAGGTGTGAGTGGAGACAGGGATGGAGGAGGAGGATGTGGAGGAGGGGGACATAGTGGAGGCAGTGGATGTTGGTGTGTCTGCATGGGGATGGTGCTTGTGTGAGTGCCTGTGGGGTGCGTGGTGCTTATGTTTGCCATGCCCACTCTTGTGTGTTGATGAGTGTGCATGCTGGTCTGATGGTGTGCTTGGGATAGGCTGAGGTACAGGGGATTGGGTCTGGGTAGAGGAAGTTGGAGGGGGGAGGCTGGACACAGGGACAATGGCTGCCATCGGTGCTGAGGCCAGAGCCTGAAATGCTCTCTGTTGGGCCGCCACACCAGAATGAATGCCCTCCAGGTATGAATTTGTTTGCTGCAAATGCCTCTCAACACCCTGGATGGCATTCAAAATGGTAGATTGCCCAACAGTGAGGGATCTCAGGAGGTCAATAGCCTCCTCACTGAGGGCAGCAGGGCTGACTGGGGCAGGGCCTGAGGTGCCTGGGGCGAAGGAGATGCCCGCCCTCCTGGGTGAGCAGGCACAGGAAACTCAATGAGGGGCTGCTGGTAGGTGGGTGGCGGCTGTACCTATTGATGCGGTGGGTACAGAGGTGCCCCCCACCACAAAAGAGCTCCCATCAGAGGAGGAGTCGCTGGTGTCTTCTCCTGTCCCCGTCGTGGAGCTACCCTCGCCCTCTGTCCCACTGGTGCCTTCGGACTCTGTTCCTTCACCCTCCAGGGTCATGTAGGATGCAGCTCCCTCCTGCTCCAGTGTCACTGCTCCTCCGCCAGATGATGCTAATGCACACAGGGACAGGGTGACAAAACAAAAAGGGAGGGAAAAACAGAGGAGACACATGGTCAATGCCTGCAACACCACTACCATTGGTGGACACAACACACAGGGAGCAGCCCTATGCACTAAGCCATGCACTAACAGGGCAGGGGAAAAGCACATGCCCATGGGGGACTCTGTCTAGACCCATTTCATGCACAGCTGGAACCCATAGGAGCCTGACTAGGTGTAGAGGGCAAATACCACCTTTGGGGTTGGAGAGGGAATGAGCCTGCAAATCAATGGATCTACCTTTGCGTGTCTGCCCAGGCCTAGGGGAACCACAGCCCACCTCCCCCACCCAGACACCTCGTCAAGCGCGCAGAGTCAGCTGAATGAGATTGTACGAACCCCCTTGTGGCTGCTGTGATGCCCTCAAGCGCCCATCCAATTCAGGATATGCCACTGTAGAAGCCTAATTATTCAGCACCCATCCAGGATACAAACGACCGTTAGCCAGCTCTTCTAGGTAAACATAAAGAATTTATTAGAGATAGAAAGACATGTACATGGAGGATGCTCTGTAGTAGTTGTACACGAACAGCCTGATTAAAGGAAGTAATACACGATCTTTTATAGTATTAAACCACAAACATAATTCAACGTTCTATTGGTTCTTTGACATTGACGTATGGTTGACGTATGACTATTTCTCCATTATGGCTGAAGGTAGTTTTTCCTATCACACCATATATAGTAATAAAAAGCATAGAAAAGGATTTTACACAAGGTGGCCTACGTGCCTAATATCACATGGTCCATCTTGTGACAGAACTTGAGAACATCACGTACTCAGACTGGTACTTTCCAGAAGGGATATTGCTTCAGTTAGCATGCAATGACGATGATATTTCATGGTGGCTGTTCAGAGAGCAAGCCTTGCAACATAATGCGTTCCTAGCAGTAGCGAATTACATTTGTAGGCCTCTTTCCTTAATGATAGGCCTATGCAGAGATTGTCATTGTGTATCACAGGGGCCACTAGGCCTAGCATACCTAAGAACCGTAAAATGTGATTCCACATTCCGCCCTCTGATACTCGATGACAAATATAAGGGTCATGGTGTATTGCTCTCATTTCTACCTCTTGCTCGTCCCTGTTCTTATCCTTATATCTTTTTCTTCAATATTGTGTGTGTTTCTGGTGACAGTTTTTTTTTCAAGAGTAGTGCCAGGAAGGATGGGCAAACTGGTATGAGCACACATAGCGTTATCAGTGCCACGATCCCTATCACTAGTACCTCTGCCAACCAGGTACCCCAACCCCTGAACTATGCTGCTATTCCACTCAGCATTCCTCCAACGTCTGTCCCATCTGCCACTTTCCCAGCTCCTTCTTCTACCTTTTTTATGTTCTCTATTTCCTTTCTTATATTTCCATTGTTATCCGGTGTATACACGCAGCATTCCTGATGAATCACGACACAGACCCTTCCCTCTTTTGCCAGGATGGTGTCTAGCGCAAGCCTATTCTGGATTACAACTGCCCTCATGTCTGTGAGTTCCTCAGTGATGTTCCCTAAGGCTGCTGCAGTGTTGTTGGCTAGCCCTTCCACTAATTCGGCCAATCTGTGAATTTCATATTGTGAGTGAGCTATCCCTAATGGCATCACTATGATCCCCTCTATTGCTATTACCTCATCCACCCACGTTGGTGTCCTCTTCCAGCGCACCCCGCCAAGTGTTCTCTTTTCCTCCTTCTGTAATTCTGTTCTATGCGCCATTTTTGGTAGCACGAATGCTAGGTAGCAGGTACCTTGCCATCCTGCTGGCAATTTAAAAAAATGCCAATGTCCCACATATAATAAATATTCCTTTGGGAGGTGTCAGGCCTATGGACAAGCCTGTTGTGTCATTTATTTTGTAGTCCAGGCTCAATGTTGTATTGCAAATACTCTGTCCGACATCAATTCCGTTTTTGCTAGTGTCTGCGTTACCTCTTGAGTATTTGAAACACCATGGTGCCTTTTTTCTGTATCTATGGCCAGGCATGGTATTCGTTGTTCTGAGCCATGATCCCTTTCAGTGTAACCCTTCCCTCTTTCTGTTGTAAATGCTCTTCTCCTTTCTTCGGATCTAATCTCCTACACTTCTTTCTTCTCCTTCTATCTTCTTCCTTTAATTTATTTGACACTCTTTCTACCAATTTTTCTTGCATATCTCCTACATAAGGTTCGTCTTCCAAACCATAGTCATCCCTTTTTCTCCTCATTTCTCCTTTGTTTATATTTTCTCTTATTCTCTCCTTTTCCCTTTTCCTTGTTCTCATTTCTTTTAAATTTCCCCATAACATATTATCTAATATGTGACATGTCACGAATTCTGTGAGGGACATTTGAGTGTAATTTCTTTTCTCCTGGCTAGTGGTCGGTAGGTGGGTACAGATATAACAATCAGACACATTTGCTAGTTCTTTGTACATTGATACCATTTGCACAAATGTATTGTCCTTATAATCTTCTCCATCTTCTTTCCATTTTGTATATTTCACCCATTTTGTTTTATCCTCCACCCTCTCATGTTGTTTTGAGTTATTGTTGTTCTCACCACCGGTTGCTCCTTCACCTTGGCCTCTTTTGGGGATGTAGTGTTCCTGGTCGAGCCATGGAATATGTATGTCGTCTTTATATACTATCAGTATCATTGTTATTATTATAGCTGCTACCGGGGTGAGTAATGCTGTGACCACCACAGGCCACTTCTTCTTCTCCTTTTTCTTATGTTGTAATCTAAAATCCATGTCGCCATATAGGGTGTGGTCGGATGTGGCTAGCACTTGAAACCAGATCTATTGGTATGTAACCTTTGGTACCTCCTTATTCCTGTAGGAGTGCCACACGAGTAGTCTATTCCTTCGGTATATTTTCGGGGCGACGTCGAATGCTATTTGACACTTGTAGTTATGCAGAGTATAAAGGGATGAATCCCAATGTCCAGTTCTAAGGGAGTTGGGTGCGATAGTCCACTGACCCGAGGGATGGCCCTTTTGTCATATTTTTGCTGTATTCCTAATTGGAAAAGGCACCTCCCAATGGGGCTACAAGCCGCACTGCTTCCGTAGGACTACTGGGATCTATACCTCTCGGTGCAAATTTTTCTTGCAGACTTTTGGTATTCTGTTCGTTTATATCCTGATGTCTTTAATACTTAAGTGGGCTCACTTGACTCTCCGACTCCTGTGGAGAGTAGCACGAGCAGTTCTGAAAGAGTATCCTGGTGTCTTGAAGGACCCGCTTGCACCCTCCGACTCCTGTGGGGTTGCAGCACGAGCAGTCCAAAACCAATGTTCTGGTGTACTGGGGAACCCGCTTACACTCTCCGACTTCTGTGGGAGTGTAGAACGAGTGGTTCCGGCAGTGTTGGCTGGTGGCGCTTTTTGAACGAAGGTTGTACTGCTGTGGTGAAGGTGGCATTACTCTCGGCGGCAACTTTGTTGGCGGCTGGTCGTCTTTTGGTTCAGCGGCCTTCTTGATGTGTGAGGTATGGACCCAGGATGTGATGCCCTCACACTTGACTGCTGTGGCTGTTGTCAACAGGACTTGGTGTGGTCCCTTCCACCGTGGTTGAAGGCAGTGACGTCTGGTGTGGCCTTTACCCACACCCAGTCTCCAGGATGCAGTCCGTGTTCCGGTGGTGTACCTTCTTGGTGTAATAGCTGTGGATCCAGGAGGTCAGTCCCTCCTACTTTTCAGGTGACCCAAGCCCAATCTCACTCTTGGAGATCATTTCCAGGTAGTGTTGTCCAGCCAGGAAGGGCCTGCAGCACCTAATGCTGAAGGTAATGCAAACTGCTGTCAAAATGTCTTATCAGATAATAACTTCTCAGCACCAGACATGTTCATAGGCCAGTCAAACATTATTTCAGTCGGTGCTCAGTTTGACAACTTTGTCAAGGGTGCCTCTCTTGACCAATGAAGCAAGCGGTAGTGCATCAATCTAGAACCGCTCAGCAGATGCACAAAATCTTATAAAGGGACATATCTGACTGGTTTATGGGGTAACTAGTACACTCTTAAACGGAAATCAACACTCAAAAAATTAATAACAATTACACTCAGTAACAGTGGAATATTCACACAAACTAGTTCACCAAACAAATGGTGATCCAAAGGTCAGGAGAAAACACATGTTACACTGGTATACAGCCAGTATTTTTGGAACAAAGCATTGTATCCTATTATTCTATTTCAACACACAGAATATCTGCATCAATGCTGGAAGGGTTGGGACTTTGCAGGCATCACTGCCATCAGAAGTCACTTCCCCTTTCTCGTACAAGTGTGATGTTCTGAAATGCAGATGTTCCTTTAAGATATTATATTTATTTTATTTATTTATATTTGGCACCCTAATCATCAGAAGTAGTTTACTAATAGCTGTATTGCAGTACTACATAGCACAACCTAAGGTAGTAATAACTCTATCCTAATATAGGTATGTTCAATACCCAAAACCAGTTTGGAGAATATTTAGTTGCAATCTACCAACACATGAAGGCAATCCATGTCACTGTGCACATTAAGATGTACCCCGGAAGACTCCCATTAATTATGAAAACATAAAACGTAACATAGACAGACGGATACAGAAACCACATCATCTCGTCCATGTTCTGAAACCTAGGAAAAAACATGGATAGAAAAATACTCCTCCTTCCGCCAATTATATGCACATATATATACGTAGATACCTACATCCCTGCGTCCAGGGTGTATAAAAAAATCCTATGAACTTTAAAATTAACTATAACATTCAGCTGTACATTTATTCTTTATTCCGCACTTCAAAGAATCATGCTAAATCCAGCACACTATCCCATCATCGTGTGCACTGCACTTCTATTTTGTCCGTCAGGGTGACATATCGCAACAATCCGTGGCTTTGCCCTTGGAGCCATGCCCAGAGTCTGTGGTTTTCAGAAATGGGGAAGGTAATCTTAACTGCCACAATTAATACAGGGACCTCGCAGATAAATGGTAAATTTGTGCCCAGAGCTTATAAGTTAATGCCACAGAAAAAATTACAGTAAAAACATTGGATCGATACCATCCAGTCAGTGGATACATTCACTTTTTTTTTTTTCAAAACATATTGCTATGGCTAGAGACATTGTACAAAGTGCAATGCACATTAATTAGGTGGATCCATTAAAGAATCCATTAATATTTACAAAAGATCTACTGTCCTGATACAATATAAGCAGTATTGCCGTTACTGCTATAAAATAAAATACATTTGTGACAAATGTGTTGCATTTTTATTTATTCATTGCCCTTTTGATACTTTGGTTGCACTCACATGACTTCAACATACTACATGTACTGTAGATGTTTAAACATCCACTTGTGTTATTTTCTTTTAGTCTCTTATTAAGTGAAATCAATCAGTCACTAACACGTCATGTGTCATTATTATTACTTCCCTAATATGTTTATTTTAAATATCAATACACCTTAGTAGAAGTTTGTTTACACATAACTAACTCACTCTACATCCCAACAAGAACCCACATTTTTATATATCTAATATTTCCTTATATTATTTACAATTCATCACATAGTAACTCTTCTGTTAATTTCTATATCTCTTCCATCATTGAACATGACTAAATTATTTGTATGTACTCTATAGAGCTATGAAGAAATACACAACCAGGGGTATGGGATTACCGTAAACAAATGCCCATCACAATTCTTCTAGAATGCTCTCTCATCAGATGCAAATATCTGCAGAAGCTCGAAAGCAAAATTTGCTATTCTTTGCTTTCAAAATATCTTCACAAACAATGTAACTAGGAAAGAAACATTCTGCTAAACTACCATGATATTTTAGGTGTCATTTCTTTGAAGCATCATTTAGTAAAATGTGCGGATACATGGTGGTATTTCCAAAATTTATATTCATAACAGAAAAATCAATGTAACCTTTTCAGCAAAGTTACACATTGGCACAGTAGTTCCTGGCATGAACAAAACTACTTTGTGCCAATATGCTTCGTATGGAAGAGCAGAATGGTGTCACTACCACTGAAGCCAGTCAATAAACAGAGAGACAGAATTCAAATAACAAAAGGTCTGTGATAACCAGTTTGTGGCAGAATTCTTAAAGAAAATCACAAAATGCACCCATGGTATCTGTTCCTGCATTAGTGCAGATTTACAGCTTTTATGCATGAGCTAACATTTAACGAGGCAGAACAGTAAATCGGACTCCTAGACAATATTTGTAAACATCATTTTAGCAGGAGAAAATATGCATGTGTTTTTACAGGACAAGTAGACTGATGACACAAACTGTCCCATGGACAAGTAGACATTTTATAAAATTCCACACTTCTGACAACATATTGTTAACTGCTGCAAATGAATCCTCTGTTCCCTCAAGACTAAATTTGTTCACTCTCAGAATTTTGGCAACCTTTGCATGGGTCAAATATTTTTAAATGTAATATCTACATAAGAAAGTTCTTATTTGTTGTACACCTGTGGTTCCTAACCTTTTTACTCCTGGGGACCACCAGTGAAACATTACTGGAAGCCAGGTACCCCCAGGCAATTTGCACAATTTAAATTTCAAACATGAAATAATTCTTTTATATTGAAAAAATATGCAAAAATCCAAACATTTTATTGGAAATGTTGGTGCTGCATCTCGGCGACTAACTTTTCAATTTTTAGTTTTATTTAGGAAAAGTGAATCCTTCGGGCAATTTTTTTAATTATCTCCGGGGCTAATTCTGTTATTATTTTTAGGTATATAAGATCTAAGAAAGCTTTTATACATAAATATGTGGTGGGGAAAGGAAGTAAACCATAAGTGCCTCTCTTCTCTCCCTATCCTTATTGGCACATGTACATAATTTTTATTATAACATCTCTCTTACCAGTGTAGGTGTTGGAGCACTTTACAGGGGAGTACAAGGTGTAGGATTCACATGGCATCCACACTGGTAGGCATTTTGCTAAGAGTGCTTGGTCTGGAGAAGCACAAACTCAGCATTCAGAACACTACACAGTCATTAGCGTTGTCTTTAATAATAAGAATGTATTTCTACACAGGCAAACCCCCTTTTTATTATTTTTTTCTTTTGTTTATTTTTTTCTTTTGAGCAGCATAAGGAAAATGAAAGACTGGGAAAAAACAGCTTTCTAATTTGTGCTATGCAGTTGGCATGCAGCTCCCTAATTGCAGTTCATAGCTCACTGTGCTAGATTACGATGATGAACTGTACAGTAACTAAAGAATCTCTGTGACAAAAGCAGTAACCCACTGTGCCATCCACATAAAATACTGTTCTTTGCATGATACACGTCCTTTGCAGCCAGCATATTAAACATCTGCACTACCTTTCAGTTCTAAACTGCCACTGTCCAAAACTCTCATTCCTCCCCAGCAGGTACATTAACCACTGGAGTTATCTTGACGCTTTTATTTTAGCTGTACAATGATCTTTGCAGTGCTTTTAAACCTGCTGAAGAAAGGAAGTAATAAATATAAAAACACTCACACATATGGTTCTGTAGAGGCACCAGCTAGAGAAGTGACTTCCTCCCAGACAGGCCTGGGGACCCCCTGGGAATGTGTCACGGACCCCAGTGGGTCCACGGACTATAGGTTGGGAACCACTGTTGTACACTATCCACAGCTGTACAGTGAAATGCCCCCCTGAGGATCTTAACCTAACGCCACTAACAAGTAATAAAGTCAGAAGCTTGTGTCTTATTACGTGTGATAACTTAACAATTGAACTTAGGCCCGTATTTATACTTTTTTTTTACCGCCGCATTTGCGTCGTTTTTTGACGCAAAAACTGCGCAAATTTGCCAAATGCCATTGTATTTTGTAGGTTTGCACCGTTCTGCATCAAAAAGCGGCGCAAATGCGGCGCTAAAAAAAGTATAAATACGGGCCTTACATTTTCTACAGTGTGTAAGCATGTTACAGCCATCCCTTGTCTACTTGCAAACCTTTCCCATACTTAGTCTTGTGCCAAATGATAGTGCAGTAATTGGAGTAGTGGTCACATATTTCAGGCCAGTGTATCGCTTTCTTACAATCCTCCCACAAATCTCATGGTACAATAATACTAAACAATGTACCCAGATCCTTCCAAAGCAGCCCTTCCCATGGCTATTATTCTGTTTAACTCTGTACATTTTTATGTACGTCAAGAGACTGTGTCTTGTGATCTCCAGCTGTGTGTTTGTATTGCTGAGCACCTCCTTCCACATCTTGATGTTATGCATTGTGTGATGTGCATACGTGGACATATCCCATAGTAAATTGTGTGATTGCTCACGCCCCTTGCCAATACACCTTTCCATTTCATTTGATATCTGTTCGTACTTCTGTTCATGTTTTCTAAAGGCGTTAGCCACTTCCTCTTTACCCTGGCTATGGAATAACTGTCTAATTCTTTCACAAGGTCTCTTACGTTTTGCTTTTATTTTTCACTTCCTCATCCATCAAACGCAATGCCAGGGTGCGGCTTTCACGTTCCGTCTCTGCCTGCTGTTGTAGAGGCAACTCAGAGTGTTTGGTCCCTGTTGTGGTGCCCTCAGGCTGTAGTGTATTTCCCAAATGTCCTCAAGCAAAATCTATGTTTTGTTCCCGTGACTGTGCACTCGCCACAGGAAGAGAGCTTGACAAGCCCCTATTATCTCTAATTGTTTCGTCCTCCAATCTTCCCTGCCCTTGTCAGCCCCCCACCATGTGGAGGAAACCATTCTTCAGTTCAGGCATTTTTATTTTTAGATTATCCTCCACATACAGGACAGCCCCACAATCAGGGGCCATCCCATATGCTACTAGTATGTAGACGGCATTGTAAAGCACAACACATGTCCTCAAAGCCATAGAAACAATACTGTCAGTTTCCTTGCAAAGTCAAAGTCTAAGTACAGTAGTGCATGTAGGCCTTCTTTCGCCGCTATTTGGTATGCTGGACTGTCCTTGGGGGCTAGGTTGATGTGTCTATAGTTTGCCTTTACTAAGAGGGTTCCCCATGACTGTCTTACCCTAGCCTTTTGTTACATAACATGAAGACAATTACAATCGCTCCAGAAAACAGTAGGATGTCAGTGTGTTCTTTACACCGCTCATACCCCGTGACACAGAAGGGATAACAATGGGTGCATTCACGCATGGAGCTTCTCTCTGCCAACAACAATCATTTATTAGTAAAAGCAGGAAGCCGGTCTGCATTCATGCCACAACTCAGGCAGCCATGTCCACTTTAGCGCACACAAAGTTTGAAAACAGACAGTACCCAAGGTGCTAGTGACGGTGTCCACACTGGCGTCCTTTGGGGCGAATCAAGAGATGACAGAATAGTCGGGAGGGAAAGATAAGAATATCACACCCTTGCTTTCCTGCCCTGGGACAGGGTGCGGCTGTATGATATTGGAAACTGGACCAGATCCGTGGCCAGTGACACACAGATAATGCAATAGCGGTGAACAAGTCAGGCAACCACATGTGACAGCAGAACCATATACAAGGGTCACAGTACAACTTGCCCTGTGGGGTGATCCTACTCCCACCCCTTGTATCAAATATGTAGTGAGTGCAGGGTGGTGTTTGTACTGTGTGATGTTTGCAGATTAAATCAGTCAATTGTCATAAAAATCGGTATTATGTCGCCCAGGAGTCCACCCACTTAGTCTTACGTTTTCTAAAAATTCTTATCCTAAAACGCAAATGCATGCAGTCAGAATAAATCACAGTACACCACCTTGTGGTGAACCCTTCACTCAGGAATCAAAACCACTTTCACACACACACACACAATCAGCATCTATATTTCACACTCTTTTACAGTATTTGTACAGGAAAATCATATAGTTCAATATGTAATAGGCATAGTTCACAGAGCTGCAATATCACCGGAAACAGATAACATGACAATCAAATAACATGACAAACGGATAATATGACAAACAGAGCCTGGCACCACCTGCCTGCTCCACTGGAATAAACCACTATCATTCCCATACACACGGACCCTGGCACCACCTGCCAGTTCTTCTGGAATGGACCACTACCATTCCCATACACATGTACCCTGGCACCACCTGCCAGTTGTTCTGGAATGGACCACTACCATTCCCATACACATGGACCCTGGCACCACCTGCCAGTTCTTCCGGAATGGACCACTACCATTCCACATCTGAGCCCCTCCGGCTGGAGACTGCAGACAGCGACTTGCGCTGTGTTCTGAAGCAACACCGCTAGATGCCTCTATTCCTCGGACTTCGTTTTTAACAATAACAAGCTACATGAAACACAGGAAGCTAATCTAATTATGCAGTTGCAGCGCAGGGAGGAAGGAAATGGTGTAATACACAGAATGCCAGCAGCCGACGAATGGTTATAGGTAACCATCTGAATATTTTCACGAGGTGCATTAGCGGAGCCCGCAACAGAGGAAGAAATGCCCTTGGCATGCCACCGGAGACAGAGAAAAACAAATGCCATTATAAAGAATAGCACGCTAAGGGGTACGGCAAATAGAAATATTAACCATAAATGCATAACCACTCTATGCAGGAAACATATTAACGAAACACCCCAGTTACCTCCCTGTTTCGCAATATTTACACTGAAAATACAGTAAAGCAAACAGCGAGAGCAGGACCACGAAGTAGCAATAGATACTCACGACAGCCCAAGCCTCCGTCGCAGGAGGGGCCTCGTCCAATTGTTCAGCAGTAGCCCCGACTGAAGCAGGAGCTGGGCTGAAGGGAGTAATCCGCTGAACAAGACCGCAATTCTTCAACAAATGTAGAAGCCTAATTAATCAGCACCCATCCAGGATACAAACGACCGTTAGCCAGCTCTTCTAGGTAAACATAAAGAATTTATTAGAGATAGAAAGACATGTACATGGAGGATGCTCGGTACTAGTTGAACACGAACAGCCTGATTAAAGGAAGTTATACACGATCTTTTATAGTATTAAACCACAAACATAATTCAACGTTCTATTGGTTCTTTGACATTGACGTATGATTGACGTATGATTATTTATCCATTATGGCTGAAGGTAGTTTTCCTATCACACCATATATAGTAATAAAAAGCATAGAAAAAGATTTTACACAAGGTGGCCTACGTGCCTAATATCACATGGTCCATCTTGTGACAGAACTTGAGAACATCACGTACTCAGACTGGTACTTTCCAGAAGGGATATTGCTTCAGTTAGCATGCAATGACGATGATATTTCATGGTGGCTGTTCAGAGAGCAAGCCTTGCAACATAATGCGTTCCTAGCAGTAGCGAATTACATTTGTAGGCCTCCCTCCTTATTGATAGGCCTGTGCAGAGATTGTCATTGTGTATCACAGGGGCCACTAGGCCTAGCATACCTAAGAACTGTAAAATGCGATTCCACACCACCGCCAGGATCCGGTACATCAGGGGGGTCATGGTGCGACGGGCACCCCTTCCACGTTGGGAGGCCATCCCCAGGTGGGCCTCCGCCATCTTCTTGCTCCAGCGGCACAGGTCCTCCCATCTTTTGCGGCAGTGGGTGCTCCGTCTATGGTAAACCCCCAGGGTCCGCACTTCCTTGGCGATGGCACGCCAAATACCCTTCTTCTGGTGGGCGCTGATCTAGGGGAATAGTGAAGTAAAAATGGATGTTACTCCCCCGTACAGTTCTTCTCACACATTGGCCACAAACCTCCCACCCTGGCCCAGAAAAACATACACACACCATCCTCATATGCTGGCCTGTCCCCTCCTCCTGTCTCTTCCATCCACGACACTCCATACAATCATGTGCCATCCACCATGCACACAGTTTACTCACCTGTTTGTCTGGAGGACCATAGAGTTGCGTGTACTGGGGGAGGACCCCATCCACCAGTTTCTCCAACTCCTCCGCAGTGGAGGCAGGGGCCCTTTCCCCAGACACTGTAGCCATTGTCGCTTCCAGACGCAGGTCACAGCAGCACTTGCAGTGTAGGTCCTCTCCTGTTGAAGGTCAGGTATCAAGTGAGGGAACAGATAGAAAATGGCGGTCACGTCCGCGGCGGTGCGTACCGTCACCGCCGGCGTACATCGTCATTGGCTCCTGGAACCCAGAGGGCCCAATGATAACCAATGTTGAATTGCGCAGCAGTCTTCGACTGCCTACCGCGACGCTGCACAACGGGAATACGGACGGACAAAGGCACATAGGGGGTCATTACGACCCTGGCGGCCGGCGGTATGTTGGCGGTAACACCGCCAACAGGCTGGCGGTGTTCCGCCAGGAATTATGACCGTGGCGAAATTGCCACGGCCATACCGCCGGCCCCTCCACTTTCCCGCCAGGATTCCGCCTGGCGGTCATAATCCCCAGGGCAGCGGTGCAAGCACCGCTGCCCTGGGGATTATGAGTCCCCGACCGCCGGCCTGTCCATGGCGGTATGGAAAGGCTGGCGGTAAGGGGACTTGGGGTGCCCCTGGGGGCCCCTGCACTGCCCATGCACTCGGCATGCGCAGTGCAGGGGCCCCCAGGCATAGCCCGTCGCGCATTTCACTGCCCGAATTTCGGGCAGTGAGATGCGCGAAGGGTGCTACTGCACCCGCTGCACATCAGCATTGCCGCCGGCTCTATTACGAGCCGGCAGCAATGTTGATGTGACATTTCCGCTGGGCCAGCGGAAATGTCATAATAGGGAGACAGAAATACCGCCTGCAATGGCGGTATTCTGTGTCCCGCGGCCTCGGTGGTCTTTTGAAAAGACCGCTGAGGTCGTAATGACCCCCATAGTGAAAATTTAACGATTGTGCTAAACAGCCTTGTGAAACCTATGTGGTGTATGACCTTCTGCTCACCGTTCTCCTCCATAGGGCATGTCCGCTGGGGCAGGTGATGAGATGGCAGCATCCTCCGGTGTACAGACCCCTGGTGGACCTGTTGACAATGGAAGACAGACATATCATTATCACTTACAGACTTGATCGTGCAACAATCCAGGAACTGTGTGCCCAGTTGGAGCCAGACCTGATGTCAGCTATCCACCATCCCACAGGAATCCCCCCTCTAGTGCAGGTCCTTTCAGTGCTCCATTTCCTGGCAAGTGGGTCTTTTCAAACAACAGTAGCCATGGCATCAGGGATGTCACAGCCAATGTTCTCTAACGTGTTGTCCAGAGTATTATCTGCCCTGCTGAAACAAATGCGCAGCTACATCGTTTTCCCTCAGGTGGAGGATCTGCTCACAGTGAAAGGTGACTTTTATGCCCTGGGACATATCCCCAAGATAATTGGTGCCATTGATGGTACACATGTGGCATTTGTCCCTCACCGCAGGAATGAACAGGTGTACAGAAACCGGAAAAGCTACCATTCCATGAATGTGCAGACGGTGTGTTTGGCAGACCAGTAAATCTCCCATGTGAATGCCAAGTATTGAGGCTCTGTGCACAACGCTTACATTTTGAAGAATAGCAGCATCCCTTATGTGATGGGGCAACTCCAGAGGCACCGTGTATGGCTAATACGTGAGCCCAAGGTCCCCACACAGATTAATTTGGTGTCTGGGTTTGGGAGATTCCCTAATGTTTGGAGGATGTCTAACAGTTGTCCCTCGATATTTGCAGGTGACTCTGGTTACCCCAACCTGTCATGGCTACTGACCCCAGGGAGGAATAGCAGGACAAGGGCTGAGGAACGCTACAATGAGGCACATTGGTGAACTAGGAGGCTAATAGAGCGCACCTTCGGCCTCCTGAAGGCCACATTCCGATGCCTCCATCTGACAGGTGGATCCCTATACTACTCACTGAAGAAGGTGTGCCAGATCATCGTGGCATGTTGTATGTTGCACAACCTGGCTTTGCGACGCCAGGTGCCTTTTCTGCAGGAGGATGGGCCTGATGGTGGTCTTGTGGCAGCTGTGGAGCCTGTGGACAATGAAGAAGAGACAGAAGAAGATGTAGACAACCGTGACAACATCATCATGCAATACTTCCAGTGAGACACAGGTAAGAGGATGGCACTGCTTCCCACATCTCATACTATTGTAGGACCTAGCATAAATCTGCCTTTTTACCTCTGTGTATGGACTCTGACTTGTAACTTTGGCTTTCCATTTCACAGATCTGGGTCCCACTTTGTGCCCCCTGCTATGTTTACTACTGGCCAACAACTGTGTAACATTGGTATGTGAACAAGTACATTGACATTGCTATATTTCAGAGAGGTTGCAATTACACATTTGTGAAAGCACAGACTGACTCCAGATTAATTTGTGATTCAAGGGTGCTTATTTCTGTGATAATAAGTGGAGGGGTGTGTGCAATGGGCTGGGGTGATGGTGGAAGAATGTCCATGGTAGAGTCCAGTCTCTTGGTCTCACAGGTGCATTGTCCAATGGGGCATAGGAAGGGGACCAATGGCAGTTTAAGGTGAACAGGGTGACAAAGTGGGACAGGAGGGTGACATTCTGGAGGGTCTTATTTCCTGGCGGGGGTCTTGGCAACGTTCTCTGTCTTGTTCCTGGATCTCAGGGACCTTTTGCGGGGTGGTTCTCCTTCTGCAGGGGGTGGGGTGCTGGTGGACTGTTGTTCCTGTGGCGGTGCCTCCTGTACACTAGCGCCGGCGGAGGTGGAGGGCTGTTCATCGTCCAGGCTAGTGTCAGGGGCCCGTTTGTGTGCCACTGTGTCCCTCATGGTGTTGACAAGATCTGACAGCACCCCTGCAATGGTGACCAGGGTAGTGTTATTGGACTTCAAGTCCTCCCTGATCCCAAGGTAGTGTTCCTCCTGCAGCCGCTGAGTCTCCTGAAACTTGGCCAATACCATGCCCATGGTCTCCTGGGAATGGTGGGATGCTCCCATGATGTTGGAGAGGGCCTCGTGGAGGGACGGTTCCCTGGGCCTGTCCTCCCCCTGTCACACAGCAGTCCTCCCAGCTTCCCTGTTATCCTGTGCCTCTGTCCCCTTAACCGTGTGCCCACTGCCACTGACCCCAGGTCCCTGATTGTCTTGGGGTAGTGGGTTTGCCTGGGGTCCCTGTAGTGGTGGACACACTGCTGATTGACGTGTCCTGGGGACAGAGGCATGGGGCCGCTGGGTGGGTGCTGTGGTGGTGTTTCCTGAGGGGGGAGGGTCTGTGGTGGCTTGTGACAGTGGCAGGGGAACCGACTGTCCAGAGGTCCCTGATGGGCTGGGCTGGTCATCTTGATCCAGGCGTGCAGAACTGCTGTCATCACTGTGGGCCTCTTCTGTGGGGGGACTGGATATGTCTGGCACCTCCTGTCCGGTGACGTTGGGTATGAGTCCTGTTGGGGTGTAAATGCATGTTTTTAGTATCTGTGTGTGCCAACTTGTGCATTGGGTGAGGTACCCTCTACTCCTGTGCTTGCATTATTGTGTTTGCCCTTTTGTGATAGTTGGTTTGGGATCTGTGTGGGTATCCGTACTGGACATGCTTTGGTGATGGGGGTCCATGCATAGGTGTTGCATGCAGGGCCTTGGTATTGGGATGGCTGGGTTGTGATAGTGGGGCATATGTGAGGTGTTGGAGTGATGGGGGTGAGGGTGGGAGTATGTGATGGCATGCAGGTGGGGTGGGGGGATATGGTAAATAAGAAATTACTTACCAAAGTCCAGTCCTCCTGCTACCCCTGCCATTCTCTCAGGATGCAGTATTGCCAAGACATGCTCCTCCCATGTTGTTAGTTGTGGGGGAGGAGGTGGGGGTCCACCACCAGTCCTCTGTACAGAAATCTGGTGTCTGGATACCACTGAACGCACCTTCCCCCGTAGGTCGTTCCACCTCTTCCTGATGTCATCCCGTGTTCTTGGATGCTGTCCCACTGCGTTGACCCTGTCGATGATTCTCCGCCATAGCTCCATCTTCCTGGCAATGGAGGTGTGCTGCACCTCTGATCTGAAAAGCTGTGGCTCTACCCGGATGATTTCCTCCACCATGACCCTGAGCTCCTCCTCTGAAAACCTGGGGTGTCTTTGAGGTGCCATGATGTTGTGTGGGTGATGTGTGAGGTGCTGTTTATTGTGCTGTGTGATGTGTTGTGTTGGGGTGTGTTGTTTGAGGTGAGTGGCTGTTGTATGAGTGATGGTGTTGTGTGCCTGTGTATTCTGGTGTTGTGTTTGCTATTCTCTCTCTCTCAGCTTTTTCAAAAATAAATTGTTGTAAGGGTTTTTGGGTAATGTGGGTGTGTGTTTTATAGTGGTGTGAGTGCGTGGGTTTGGTGTGTGTATGTGTATCAGGTGTGTCTATTTCGATTTGTCCAATGTGGTTGTGTTTTGTAAATGTGTGTGTATTTTGAGCGTGCGGATTACTGCGGTTGTAAGACCACTGTGTTGATTCGCGGGTCGTGATATTGTGGGTGTATTCTTGTTGGCGTGACGGTGTAGGTTTTGGTATCGCCAGTTTATCACTGACCTTTAGTGTGGCGGACTTGTGTGGGTGTCTGTATTGTGGCAGATTCCGAGATGTGGGTCGTAATACCTGTAGCGGAATTTCGCCGCCGCCACAGTATGTTGGCGGCCTTCAGCACCGCGGAAAGCGGGATATACCACCAGGGTTGTAATGAGGGCCTAAGTGATTTGCCGGGGATCACGAGAGATGGGGCTCTCGTCAAGATTCGAACCTGCTTCTCCAGCACCCAAGTCGGAAGCTCTGACCAGTACGCCACAACCCCTCCTTTGTTCCTACTCATTTAAATGTAGACCGAATCACACAAAAGAAATGCATTCATCAACTCTTGCATAAGCTATCTTTTGATACTATGTGGCTGGTGAAGTTCAGGCAACTTGAGCTTTCACCTCTTTTTGTGAGCTCCATTTTTTGAAATGTTGACATAATTAATTTTTGATGGCACTGGGCCGTCATTTAGGTAAACATGTTTACCTTTGCACTAGGCTCCCAAATCTTTAAGATATCACAGTTTGTCCAGAATGTTTTATAAAAATTATAGCACTGAATGAGCTAAGTAATGGAATCCTTTTGTTCACAATTCAGGAGTCTCATCTGTTTAGGGCACATACAGAATATGCAAACAACCAGCTTTCTCTTGCAGAAAGGGCGGCTTGGCAGGTGTTAATGTGATGTTTAAATTCATAATTGATGATTTTACACATCTAATGTGCATACAGTACACCCAAAAACGTTTTTAAATACTGTTATAATCTGCATTAAAGTATGACCTAGACTAGAAGGTGCCTGCTGTGTTTGCTTTATTTATGCATTTCTCTTATTAAAAACGTAGGGGTAGATTTAAGAAAAATAGCGCTGCACCCAGTGCAGCACCACTTTCCTTGCGCCCCTTAGCACACCGCCACCATGTTGTAGGAGGATGGACTGGTTTGTAGTGAGTACCAAGGGGTACTTACACTTTGCACCAGGTCCAGGTATCCCTTATTAGTGCAGAGGGGTGTCTAGCAGCTTAGGCTGATAGAAAAGGTAGCTTAGCAGAGCAGCTTAGGCTGAACTAGGAGACGAGTGAAGCTCCTACAGTACCACTAGTGTCATATGCACAATATCATAAGAAAACACAATACACAGATATACTAAAAATAAAGGTACTTTATTTTTATGACAATATGCCAAAAGTATCTCAGTGAGTACCCTCAGTATGAGGATAGCAAATATACACAAGATATATGTACACAATACCAAAATATGCAGTAATAGCTATAGAAAACAGTGCAAGCAATGTATAGTCACAATAGAATGAAATGGGGGCACATAGGGATAGGGGAACACAAACCATATACTCTAGAAGTGGAATGCGAACCACAAATGGACCCCAAACCTATGTGACCTTGTAGAGGGTCGCTGGGACTGTAAGAAAACAGTGAGGGTTAGAAAAATAGCCCACCCCAAGACCCTGAAAGTCCCCCAAAGAGCACAGAAGTCGTGATAGGGGAATTCTGCAAGAAAGACCATTACCAGCAGTGCAACAACGATGGATTTCCAGACGAGAGTACCTGTGGAACAAGGGGACCAAGTCCAAGAGTCACGATCAAGTCGGGAGTGGGCAGATGCCCAGGAAATGCCAGCTGTGGGTGCAAAGAAGCTGCCACCGGATGGTAGAAGTTGTGGATTCTGCAATAACGACAAGGGCTAGAAACTTCCCCTTTGGAGGATGGATGTCGCATGTCGTGAAGAGTCGTGCAGAGGTGT
This sequence comes from Pleurodeles waltl, assembly GCF_031143425.1. NCBI lineage: Eukaryota > Metazoa > Chordata > Amphibia > Caudata > Salamandridae > Pleurodeles > Pleurodeles waltl. The sequence goes on from NC_090447.1 coordinate 695,528,943, forward strand.
TTCCGTGCAGAAAGACCACAAACAAGCCTTGCTAGCTGCAAGGGTCACGGTTAGGGTTTTTGGATGCTGCTGTGGCCCAGGAGGGACCAGGATATTGCCAATTGCGTGAGGAGACAGAGGGGGCGTCCAGCAAGACAAAGAGCCCACTCAGAAGCAAGCAGCACCTGCAGAAGTGCCAGAACAAGCACTACAAAGTGGAGTGAACCGGAGCTCACCCGAAGTCACAAAGGAGGGTCCCACGACGCCGGAGGACAACTCCGGAGGTCGTGCACTGCAGGTTAGAGTGCTGGGGACCCAGGCTTGGCTGTGCACAAAGGAAATCCTGGAAGAGTGCACAGGAGCCGGAGTAGCTGCAAAACACGCGGTTCCCAGCAATGCAGTCTAGCGTGGGGAGGCAAGGACTTACCTCCACCAAACTTGGACTGAAGAGTCACTGGACTGTGGGAGTCACTTGGACAGAGTTGCTGAGTTCAAGGGACCTCGCTCGTCGTGCTGAGAGGAGACCCAGAGGACTGGTGATGCAGTTCTTTGGTGCCTGCGGTTGCAGGGGGAAGATTCCGTCGACCCACGGGAGATTTCTTCGGAGCTTCTAGTGCAGAGAGGAGGCAGACTACCCCCACAGCATGCACCACCAGGAAAACAGTCGAGAAGGCGGCAGGATCAGCGTTACAAGGTCGCAGTAGTCGTCTTTGCTACTTTGTTGCAGTTTTGCAGGCTTCCAGCGAGGTCAGCAGTCGATTCCTGGGCAGAAGGTGAAGAGAGAGATGCAGAGGAACTCTGATGAGCTCTTGCATTCGTTATCTAAAGAATTCCCCAAAGCAGAGACCCTAAATAGCCAGAAAAGGAGGTTTGGCTACCTAGGAAGAAGGATAGACTAGCAAGACAGGTAAGAGCCTATCAGAAGGAGTCTCTGACGTCACCTGCTGGCCCTGGCCACTCAGAGCAGTCCAGTGTGCCAGCAGCACCTCTGTTTCCAAGATGGCAGAGGTCTGGAGCACACTGGAGGAGCTCTGGGCACCTCCCAGGGGAGGTGCAGGTCAGGGGAGTGGTCACTCCCCTTTCCTTTGTCCAGTTTCGCGCCAGAGCAGGGCTGGGGGATCCCTGAACCGGTGTGGACTGCCTTATGCAGAGATGGGCACCATCTGTGCCCATCAAAGCATTTCCAGAGGCTGGGGGAGGCTACTCCTCCCCAGCCCTGACACCTTTTTCCAAAGGGAGAGGGTGTAACACCCTCTCTCTGAGGAAGTCCTTTGTTCTGCCTTCCTGGGCCAAGCCTGGCTGGACCCCAGGAGGGCAGAAACCTGTCTGAGGGGTTGGCAGCAGCAGCAGCTGCAGTGAACCCCGGGAAAGGTAGTTTGGCAGTACCCGGGTCTGAGCTAGAGACTCGGGGGATCATGGAATTGTCTCCCCAATGCCAGAATGGCATTGGGGTGACAATTCCATGATCTTAGACATGCTACATGGCCATGTTCGGAGTTACCATTGTGACGCTATACATATGTCGTGACATATGTATAGTGCACGCGTGTAATGGTGTCCCCGCACTCACAAAGTCCGGGGAATTTGCCCTGAACAATGTGGGAGCACCTTGGCTAGTGCCAGGGTGCCCTCACACTAAGTAACTTAGCACCCAACCTTTACCAGGTAAAGGTTAGACATATAGGTGACTTATAAGTTACTTAAGTGCAGTGGTAAATGGCTGTGAAATAACGTGGACGTTATTTCACTCAGGCTGCACTGGCAGGCCTGTGTAAGAATTGTCAGATCTCCCTATGGGTGGCACAAGAAATGCTGCAGCCCATAGGGATCTCCTGGAACCCCAATACCCTGGGTACCTCAGTACCATATACTAGGGAATTATAAGGGTGTTCCAGTATGCCAATGTAAATTGGTGAAATTGGTCACTAGCCTGTTAGTGACAATTTGGAAAGAAATGAGAGAGCATAACCACTGAGGTTCTGGATAGCAGAGCCTCAGTGAGACAGTTAGTCATAACACAGGTAACACATACAGGGCATACTTATGAGCACTGAGGCCCTGGCTGGCAGGGTCCCAGTGACACATACAACTAAAACAACATATATACAGTGAAATATGGGGGTAACATGCCAGGCAAGATGGTACTTTCCTACACAACCCCCCCGCCCCCAAACGAAGGACAATAAGACTAGCCATGACCTGATGAGTCTTCATTGTCTAAGTGGAAATATCTGGAGAGTCCATCTGCATTGGAGTGGGTACTCCCAGGTCTATGTTCCACTGTATAGTCCATTCCCTGTAGGGATATGGACCACCTCAACAATTTAGGGTTTTCACCTTTCATTTGTTTTAGCCAAAGTAGAGGTTTGTGGTCTGTCTGAACAATGAAGTGAGTGCCAAACAGGTATGGCCTCAATTTCTTCAGTGCCCAGACCACAGCAAATTCCTCCCTCTCTATGGCAGACCAACTCTTTTCTCTAGGGGTCAACCTCCTGCTGATAAAAGCAACAGGTTGATCCTGGCCCTCAGAATTAAGTTGTGATAAGACTGCCCCTACCCCTAATTCAGATGCATCAGTTTGGACAATGAATTTTTTGGAGTAACAGGGGCTTTTTAGGACAGGTGCAGGGCACATGGCCTGCTTCAGCTCCTCAAAAGCTTTCTGACAGTTTGCTGTCCATAATACCTTTTTAGACATTTTCTTAGACGTGAGGTCATTAAGAGGGGCTGCAATGGAGCCATAGTTCTTTATGAACCTCCTGTAGTACCCAGTGAGGCCTAAAAAGGCTCTCACCTGAGTCTGAGTTGTAGGGGGAACCCAATCTATAATAGTTTGGATTTTCCCCTGAAGTGGTGCAATCTGTTCTCCACCTACCAGGTGTCTCAGATAAACCACTTTCCCCTGCCCTATCTGGCACTTTGAAGCCTTGATAGTGATGCCTACCTTTTGCAAGGCCTCCAAAACTTTCCATAGGTGGACCAGGTGATCATCCCAGCTGGAGCTAAAGACAGCTATATTATCTAGATATGCTGCACTAAAAGCTTCCAGCCCTTGCAGGACTGTGTTCACCAACCTCTGAAAAGTGGCAGGTGCATTTTTCAAACCAAAGGGCATTACTGTGAATTGGTAGTGCCCTCCAATGGTGGAAAATGCAGTTTTTGCTTTTGCATCCTCTGATAACTTGATCTGCCAATACCCTGCAGTCAAATCAAAGGTGCTTAGATACTTGGCAGATGCCAGTGTATCTATTAGCTCATCTGCCCTGGGTATAGGGTGAGCATCAGTTTTAGTTACTTGGTTGAGACCTCTGTAGTCAACACAAAATCTAATTTCCCTTTTACCATCTTTGGAATGAGGTTTTGGTACAAGTACCACAGAAGAGGCCCATGGACTTTCAGAGTGCTCAACCACTCCCAGTTCAAGCATTTTCTGCACCTCTTGTTTTATGCAGTCCCTGACATGGTCAGGCTGCCTATAGATCTTACTTTTGACAGGCAAGCTGTCTCCAGTATCTATAGTGTGCTCACACCAAGAAGTGGTGCCTGGCACAGTAGAAAAGAGTTCAGAAAACTGACCCAGGAGATTTATGCAGTGGTCTTTCTGCTCAGCAGTAAGACAATCTGCCAAAACTACACCTTCCACTAGAGTTTCTTGTTCTGTGGAAGAGAAGATATCAGGGAGAGGGTCACTCTCTTCTTCCTGTCCTTCATCTGTTGCCATGAGCAGGGTGAAATCAGCCCTGTCATAGTAGGGTTTCAGGCGATTGACATGGAGCACCCTAAGGGGACTCCTGGCAGTGCCTAAGTCAACCAAGTAGGTGACTTCTCCCTTCTTTTCAACAATTATGTGGGGTCCACTCCATTTGTCTTGGAGTGCTCTTGGGGCCACAGGCTCCAAGACCCACACTTTCTGCCCTGGTTGGTACTGAATCAGAACAGTCTTCTGGTCATGCCATTCCTTTTGGAGCTCTTGGCTGGCCTGAAGGTTTTTACTGGCCTTTTTCATGTACTCAGCCATCCTAGATCTTAGGCCAAGTACATAGTCCACTATGTCTTGTTTAGGAGCTTTTAAAGGTTGTTCCCAACCCTCCTTCACAAGTGTTAGAGGACCTCTTACAGCGTGTCCAAATAGGAGTTCAAAGGGGCTGAAGCCCACTCCTTTCTGGGGTACCTCCCTGTAAGCAAAAAGGAGGCAAGGTAACAGGACATCCCATCTCCTTTGGAGTTTTTCAGGGAGTCCCATTATCATTCCTTTGAGAGTTTTATTAAACCTCTCAACCAGTCCATTTGTTTGTGGATGATAGGGTGTGGTGAACTTGTATGTCACCACATTCCTTCCACATGGCCTTTAAGTAAGCAGACATGAAATTGCTTCCCCTGTCTGATACCACCTCTTTTGGGAGGCCCACCCTGGAAAATATTCCCAGGAGGGCCTTTGCCACTGCAGGAGCTGTAGTGGTCCTTAGAGGGATTGCTTCAGGATATCTGGTGGCATGGTCCACTACCACCAAGATAAACCTATTGCCTGAAGCAGTAGGAGGGTCAAGGGGGCCAACTATGTCAACCCCTACCCTTTCAAAGGGAACCCCAACCACAGGTAGTGGAATAAGGGGTGCCTTTGGAGTGCCACCTGTTTTGCCACTGGCTTGACAAGTTTCACAGGACTTACAAAATTCCTTTATGTCCTCTGACATTCTAGGCCAATGAAACAAAGGGACCAACCTGTCCCAAGTTTTCATTTGCCCTAAATGTCCAGCTAAGGGAATGTCGTGGGCTAGAGTTAGGAGGAACTTTCTGTATTCCTGAGGAATCACCAATCTCCTGGCAGCTCCAGGTTTTGGATCCCTTGCTTCAGTATACAAAAGGTTGTCCTCCCAGTAAACTCTGTGAGAGTCACTGACATCCCCATTTGCTTGTTTGACAGCTTGCTGTCTTAGACCCTCTAGTGTGGGACAGGTATGCTGTGCCACACTCACCTCCTCCCTGGCAGGCCCCCCTTCACCCAAAAGCTCAGCAGTGTCTGCTTCCAGCTCCTCTGGTGTAGGTTCTGCACAGGGTGGAAATTCTTCTTCCTCAGAAGTTGAATCCACTGCAGAGAGAGGGATAGTAGGTAGTGTTTTACCTTTACTAACCCTAGCTTTAGGGAGCACTTGGTCCATTCTTCCAGGATCCAAGTCACCCTGTCCTTTTTGCTTTTTGGCCTGAGCCCTGGTCAAAGCAAAAATATGCCCTGGAATGCCCAGCATTGCTGCATGAGCCTCCAACTCCACTTACTTCTGCCCAAGCTGATGTCTCCAAATCGTTCCCTAGTAGACAGACTACAGGTAAATCTGAGGCAACCACAACTTTCTGTGGACCAGTACCCCCCCCCCCCCAGTTGAGATTCACAACAGCCATGGGGTGGCTAAGAGTGTTGTTATGAGCATCAGTCACTTGGTACTGGTGACCAAGTAGGTGTTGTTCAGGGTGGACCAGTTTCTCTATTACCATTGTAACACTGGCACCTGTGTCCCTGTAGGCCTGAACCTCAACACCATTTATTAGGGGTAGTTGCTTGTACTTATCCATATTAAGGGGACAAGCAACCAAGGTGGCCAAATCAATGGCCCCCTCAGAGACTAACACAGCCTCTGTGGTCTCCCTAACAAGACCAACCCCAACTAAATTACCAAAAGTGAACCCAGCTACTCCCTTGGATTGGCTATTAGTAGGTTTGCTCCCACCACCACTGCTATTACTAGGGGCACTAGGTGTAGCAGCAGGGGTTGTAGTGGTAGGAGGCTTGGTGCTTTTCTTTGGGCAACTGGGATCAGTTGTCCAATGGCCTTTTATTTTACATAAATAGCCCCATGGTTTATTTTCTTTGTTTTGATTTGAAGAGGATTTGGGCCCACCACCCCCACCAGAGTGTTTTTGTGGGCCTGATGAAGACTCATTTTTAGATTTGTCCCCACCCTTGTCAGAAGACTTACCATCCTTCTTCTTGCCATCCTTGTCACCCCCTGTATGAACTTTTCTGTTCACCCTTGTTCTGACCCATTTGTCTGCCTTCTTTCCCAATTCTTGGGGAGAGGTCAGATCCGAATCTACCAGGTACTGGTGTAACAAATCAGACACACAATTATTAAGAATATGCTCTCTCAGGATTAAGTTATACAGGCTTTCATAGTCAGAACCTTTACTGCCATGTAACCACCCCTCCAAGGCCTTCACTGAATGGTCAACAAAGTCTACCCAGTCTTGTGAAGACTCCTTTTTGGTTTCTCTGAACTTGATCCTGTACTGTTCAGTGGTTAAGCCATAACCATCTAGGAGTGCATTCTTAAGAACTGTAAAATTATTGGCATCACTTTCCTTAACAGTAAGGAGCCTATCCCTCCCCTTTCCACTGAAAGACAGCCATAGGATAGCAGCCCACTGCCTTTGAGGGACCTCCTGTACAACACAGGCCCTTTCAAGTGCAGCAAACCACTTGTTAATGTCATCCCCCTCCTTGTAAGGGGGAACTATCTTGTGCAGATTCCTAGAATCATGCTCTTTTGCAGGATGACTATTTGGAATACTGCTGCTGCCACCATGGGGTCCAAACCCCAACCTCTGTCTTTCTTTTTCTAAGTCAAATGCTTCCCTGTCTAGATCCAGCTGTTGCTTTTTAAGCTTCAGCCTGGACTCTTCCACTCTCAATCTATTGAGTTCCCTTTCTAACACTCTGTATTCAGGGAGGATGGGTTGGGCATGCCTTGACACAGAAGAATGATGTGAATGAACAGAGGGAGACCTGTCCCTAACAGATGGGACTCTAACATTCTGGCCTACAGAAGTCACACTCCTACTGTAATGAGAGGTAACACTCTTACTGTGATGAGAAGTCACATTAGTACCAGCTATGCTAGGTGGCCTGCTAAGGGGCAGGTTGGGAAGGTCCCCTTCTAACCATTTTCCTAGGGGTGCCCCAGAATCAGAGTGGGAACAATCAGCTAATCTCTCACCAGAAGTGCCAACTAAGGTCTTATCTTTTTCAACAAGCATGTTAACTAATAGTTCTCTAGAGGGATTCTTCCCTACCCCTAAACCTCTCTCAACGCAGAGACTCCTTGCTGCTTTCCAGCTAAGGTGGTCATAAGCAGTCTTGGACAGATCCAGAGTTTGACATGTACCAGACATAATAGAAAAGGTTTAAGGGACAGAAAAAGAAAGAAAAAGTTTTCAGAACTTTTTAAAGGACAGAAAAAACTTTTTCAACTTTTTAAGAACTTTTTGAAAGTTTTAAAGGTACTTTTCAGCACTTAGAAAAAGAGTAAGAGAAGAAAAGCAAAACTTTTTGGTTAAGTGTACATACACTGAACTTGTTTTGTATATTTTTCTCTTATGAAAAGTACAATATGACAAAGTGGTAAGTAGTTGCAAATACTTATCCCACCGCTGCCACCAATGTAGGAGGCTGGACTGGTTTGTAGTGAGTACCAAGGGGTACTTACACTTTGCACCAGGCCCAGGTATCCCTTATTAGTGTAGAGGGGTGTCTAGCAGCTTAGGCTGATAGAAAAGGTAGCTTAGCAGAGCAGCTTAGGCTGAACTAGGAGACGAGTGAAGCTCCTACAGTACCACTAGTGTCATATGCACAATATCATAAGAAAACACAATACACAGATATACTAAAAATAAAGGTACTTTATTTTTATGACAATATGCCAAAAGTATCTCAGTGAGTACCCTCAGTATGAGGATAGCAAATATACACAAGATATATGTACACAATACCAAAATATGCAGTAATAGCAATAGAAAACAGTGCAAGCAATGTATAGTCACAATAGAATGCAATGGGGGCACATAGGGATAGGGGCAACACAAACCATATACTCTAGAAGTGGAATGCGAACCACGAATGGACCTCAAACCTATGTGACCTTGTAGAGGGTCGCTGGGACTGTAAGAAAACAGTGAGGGTTAGAAAAATAGCCCACCCCAAGACCCTGAAAGTCCCCCAGAGAGCACAGAAGTCATGATAGGGGAATTCTGCAAGAAAGACCATTACCAGCAGTGCAACAACAATGGATTTCCTGACGAGAGTACCTGTGGAACAAGGGGACCAAGTCCAAGAGTCACGATCAAGTCGGGAGTGGGCAGATGCCCAGGAAATGCCAGCTGTGGGTGCAAAGAAGCTGCCACCGGATGGTAGAAGTTGTGGATTCTGCAATAACGACAAGGGCTAGAAACTTCTCCTTTGGAGGATGGATGTCCCACGTCGTGAAAAGTCGTGCAGAGGTGTTTCCGTGCAGAAAGACCGCAAACAAGCTTTGCTAGCTGCAAGGGTCGCGGTTAGGGTTTTTGGATGCTGCTGTGGCCCAGGAGGGACCAGTATGTCGCCAATTGCGTGAGGAGACAGAGGGGGCATCCAGCAAAACAAAGAGCCCACTCAGAAGCAAGCAGCACCCGCAGAAGTGCCGGAACAAGCACTACAAAGTGGAGTGAACCGGAGCTCACCCGAAGTCACAAAGGAGGGTCCCACGACGCCGGAGGACAACTCAGGAGGTCGTGCACTGCAGGTTAGAGTGCTGGGGACCCAGGCTTGGCTGTGCACAAAGGAAATCCTGGAAGAGTGCACAGGAGCCGGAGTAGCTGCAAAACACGCGGTTCCCAGCAATGCAGTCTAGCGTGGGGAGGCAAGGACTTACCTCCACCAAACTTGGACTGAAAAGTCACTGGACTGTGGGAGTCACTTGGACAGAGTTGCTGAGTTCAAGGGACCTCGCTCGTTGTGCTGAGAGGAGACCCAGAGGACTGGTGATGCAGTTCTTTGGTGCCTGCGGTTGCAGGGGGAAGATTCCGTCGACCCACGGGAGATTTCTTCGGAGCTTCTAGTGCAGAGAGAAGGCAGACTACCCCCACAGCATGCACCACCAGGAAAACAGTCGAGAAGGCGGCAGGATCAGCGTTACAAGGTCGCAGTAGTCGTCTTTGCTACTTTTTTGCAGTTTTGCAGGCTTCCAGCGTGGTCAGCAGTCGATTCCTTGGCAGAAGGTGAAAAGAGAGATGCAGAGGAACTCTGATGAGCTCTTGCATTCGTTATCTAAAGAATTCCCCAAAGCAAAGACCCTAAATAGCCAGAAAAGGAGTTTGGCTACCTAGGAAGAAGGATAGGCTAGCAACACAGGTAAGAGCCTATCAGAAGGAGTCTCTGACGTCACCTGCTGGCCCTGGCCACTCAGAGCAGTCCAGTGTGCCAGCAGCACCTCTGTTTCCAAGATGGCAGAGGTCTGGAGCACACTGGAGGAGCTTTGGGCACCTCCCAGGGGAGGTGCAGGTCAGGGGAGTGGTCACTCCCCTTTCCTTTGTCCAGTTTCGCGCCAGAGCAGGGCTGGGGGATCCCTGAACCGGTGTGGACTGGCTTATGCAGAGATGGGCACCATCTGTGCCCATCAAAGCATTTCCAGAGGCTGGGGGAGGCTACTCCTCCCCAGCCCTGACACCTTTTACCAAAGGGAGAGGGTGTACCACCCTCTCTCTGAGGAAGTCCTTTGTTCTGCCTTCCTGGGCCAAGCCTGGCTGGACCCCAGGAGGGCAGAAACCTGTCTGAGGAGTTGGCAGCAGCAGCAGCTGCAGTGAAAGCCCGGGAAAGGTAGTTTGGTAGTACCCGGGTCTGAGCTAGAGACTCGGGGGATCATGGAATTGTCTCCCCAATGCCAGAATGGCATTGGGGTGACAATTCCATGATCTTAGACATGTTACATGGCCATGTTCGGAGTTACCATTGTGACGCTATACATATGTTGTGACATATGTATAGTGCATGCGTGTAATGGTGTCCCCGCACTCACAAAGTCCGGGGAATTTGTCCTGAACAATGTGGGAGCACCTTGGCTAGTGCCAGGGTGCCCTCACACTAAGGCCCTCATTCTGACCCTGGCGGTCTTTTCGCAAGACCGCCGAGTTACCGCCGCGGTGAAGACCGCCGACCGCGGCGGTATGCCGCTGTGCGCATTCTGACCGCTGGGAGCGTTCCGCCGGAAAACCGCCAGCAGCCACACTGGCGGTCGGCGGGAAAGTGGAGACTGGTCAACCTCCACCGCCACGCCAGCAGAACACCGCCCACAGAATTACGACCCACATTTCTGTGTGGCGGTCTTCTGTTGGCGGTCTTCTGTTGGCGGTCACCTCCCCATGGCTCCCGTCGCCTCCCGGAGGACCAACGCACAAGGTAAGTTGATCGTCCGTGAGGGGAGGGGGTGGGGGGGTGTTGTGTGATGTGGGCGTGCATGGGGGTGTGCGTGTGAGTGTGTAGAGGGGGTGTGTGAGTGCGTGTATGCGGGCGGGGGGTGCTGCTGTGTCTATGGGTAATGTGTGCTGTTCGGCAGGTGCGCATGTCTGCATGTATGTGTGCGGGTATGTGTCCCCGTTGTGTATGTGTGTGTAGGGGGTGTGTATATGTGCATGTTGGGGGTGTGTGCATGTCGGGGTGCATGTATGTGCATGTCGGGCTGGGGGTGGGGAGGGGGTTCGTACCACCTCTGGGGGGTGGCAGGGGGGTGGAGGGTGTGGGGGGAGGACTCAGGTGGGTAGTGGGGGGTGGGGGAGACCCCTATCAGTGCTAGGGAAGGAATTCCCTGGCCCCGATAGTGCTTACCGCCATGGTTCGCACGGCGGTTCCCGCCCGCAAGAAACCGCGGCGGTAGGCAGGGTCATAATACCCTTGGCGGTCTTGGGACGACCGCCGGGCCGGAGTGCGCAAACTCCAGCCCGGCGGTCATGACCGCCGTGGCGGTCGGAGTGGAGAAGTGGCGGCCGGTCGCGGTGGCGGCCGGTCGCGGCGGGGACCGCCGCGGTCAGAATGCCATTTTTAATACCGCCGGTCTGTTCGCGGTCCGACCGCCGTCTCTCCGCCGACCGCCAGGGTCAGAATGAGGGCCTAAGTAACTTAGCACCCAACCTTTACCAGGTAAAGGTTAGACATATAGGTGACTTATAAGTTACTTAAGTGCAGTGGTAAATGGCTGTGAAATAACGTGGACGTTATTTCACTCAGGCTGCACTGGCAGGCCTGTGTAAGAATTGTCAGATCTCCCTATGGGTGGCACAAGAAATGCTGCAGCCCATAGGGATCTCCTGGAACCCCAATATCCTGGGTACCTCAGTACCATATACTAGGGAATTATAAGGGTGTTCCAGTATGCCAATGTAAATTTGTGAAATTGGTCACTAGCCTGTTAGTGACAATTTGGAAAGAAATGAGAGAGCATAACCACTGAGGTTCTGGATAGCAGAGCCTCAGTGAGACAGTTAGTCATAACACAGGTAACACACACAGGGCATACTTATGAGCACTGGGGCCCTGGCTGGCAGGGTCCCATTGACACATACAACTAAAACAACATATATACAGTCAAATATGGGGGTAACATGCCAGGCAAGATGGTACTTTCCTACACATGTGTGTACCGTATTTAAAATATGGCGCACCATGGCGCAGCGTAGGGGGCAATAGCATGAGAATTTGTGAAGATATTGATCTATGATCAGGGTTAGCACAAATGTTTTTGGCACTAACCCTGAATAGTAGTAGTAGTATTTACTTTATTTCAGTAAAACAACCGTAAAAGTGTACATAAATAAATTAATAGAATAGATACAATCTTCTAGTGCAATCAGATCCTACAAATACATTATTTACACATGCAAAAACTTAAAATACATATACAGCTTATGGGGAGCAAATACAAATTTAAACTAAGAATATATATACAGCATATGGAGGGCAAGTATAAATTTAAGAATAAGGTACTCGGTTTAAGACCAAAATGTACCCACGCCACCCATAACCATCCTGGGCGCTTTGTCAGCCCAAGAATTTCCATTAAGACATAAACCTCCATCTTTTGCACCATGCTTGCTCCAGGTATTTGACTACAGCAAAGACTATCATCACCTTTGAGCCGTATTTGAGAATTCTCAGGGCCTCCCAATAGTATCTAGCACCCAAGAGCTTACAAACAGGGATTATCCATTTCCTGTGAAGATGTGAGCATTGCGAGCAGAAAATAAGAAAATGCTCTTCATTTTCCTTTATCTGAGGACAAAAATGGCAAAACATAGAGGAGGCACACTTCCCATTTAGCGGTTAGATTTCTTAGTGGTAAGGACCCGTACCTAAACTGTAGATACAGGTGCTTAGCAAAGGGGGGATGGATTTCATCCAGGAAATTTTCATAAGATGGGAAACATTTAATATTTAAAAATTGCCCAGCCAGATTCTCATGATCATTATTCAACCATGACGGTTCCAAGGCATAGTTCCAGTAAGCTTTTTTCAATGACAGGGTAACATCCTTGACAGCCACTGCGGGCGACTTCCAAAGGTCAATCATTTTCAGTTTCTCACACTGGGTCTTAATGTAGTTCAGCCCAGGCATGATTACCCGTAAGTCACCAGAGATTGGGTCAATCGAGGAGTCCCTATACGGTGTCAGTTTCCTGGTTGTCCATAGCCTCACCCAGTACAGCAGCGGTTTTAAAGCCACCACCAAATTTATAGGGTTAAGTGCTAAGTCCATCCTCAGTGGAACCAGCGGTGCCCTTAGGTAACTTAAGCATGCTTCTAATTAAATTGTTCTCAGCCGTTAAAAGGACGGTAGCATCCGTGAAACCCCATATTTCGGCCCCATAAGTAGCTGCGAAATGGCAGTAACTTTATAGATCTGAAGAACCGGGGGCACTGTGCCACCCCCCATTTTCTTCTGTTTCCTGCTGATTGGATGAGCCTTCTGGTTTAGAAGATTTTTGCTCTTCACCATCTGATGGCCCCAAGACATTGAATCTGACAATTGGACCCCTAAATAATCAAAGTGTTTGCCCAGTTGAATTGTGGAGCCATCAATTAGCATTCTCCCTCTAAATGACTTGTGGATATTTATCCTTGTGAATTTTGTTTTTGTATGGTTAATTTCCAGACCCCTCGCCTTGCAAAAGGCCACAAAGGAGTCCAGTTCTGCCTGAAGGCCCATTGGAGTTCTAGAAATGAGCAGGGTATCATCGGCGAACATTAATATCGGGAGCGTGATACCAGCTAACTTAGGGGCATCATTAACAGCCCCATTAATATAGAGGCTGAAGAGTGTTGGGCCAATACACATCCTTGCTTTACCCCCCCCCGGCAGGTGGGAATCGAGTCTGATAGATCCCCCCTGTTCCACCTCACTTTAGCATAGGTGTTTGTGTGGAGAACTCGCAAGATCCATATTAGGTCACACGGCACCCCAAATCCTGCAAGTATTTCCCACAGGTTATCCCTAGGTACCAGATCAAAAGCTGCCCTAAGGTCTATAAAGGCAACATACAAGTGGTCCCTCATTAGGGTAACATACTTCCAGCACAACAACTTGAAGCGAAAGACCTGATCAACGGTACAGATCTTACACCTGAATCCTGCCTGTGTATCCTCAAGGATATGATTGTCTCTAACCCATGATTGTCTCTTAGCCAGAACCTGTCTACAGAAGATTTTTTGAGAATTGTCCAACATACTAATAGGTCTGTAGTTAGAGGGTACATCCCTACATCCTTTTTTAAATATAGGTACGATAACAGCTCCCAGCCAGGTTGGTATAATGGTCTTGTCCCTCATTATAGTGTTGCTCAGTGCGTTCAGGTAGGGGATCCAGACATCTGGGTGAGAAAGGAAAAGATCACCAGGAATACCATCCAGCCCAGGAGCCTTCTCCTTCTTCATTTGCATCAAGGCTACCCTGGTGTCCGCCTGGGAGAAGTATGGACACACTGTCTCTACATTAGCCTCCTTCTCTGTAGGGTTAGGAAAAGTCTCCAGACCTGCAGAGCAATCCCTCTCAGTGAGCTCCTCCGTTACACTTCCAGCATGTTCCAACCCTCCTCTCACCATACAGTGACCTGAAATGTTCAACCCAAACTCCAGGCTGCACTACAGCTTCAAGGTAGTTATCTATTTGTTTCGAGCTGGATGCAACCAGTTTCCAAAACATCTTTTGATTCTTACTCTTGAGTGCATTGGCAAGCTCTACTCATTGAGCCATCTCCCAGTTATGTTTGGCCTTTTTTAAAGTAGCCTTATAGTTGTTCCTAGCAGAAATTATATTTGTCTTAATTCCCTCCTTCAGAGTGTCTAAAAGACAGAACTTGGCCAACTGACAGTTCTTAGTGAACCATCCTGTGGCAACTTTATTAGAAGCCCTTCTTTTCCTGGTTTTAGTAAACAAGGGCCTAACTGTCCCACTAGCTGACAGTGCGTAAGGACCATATTGGCCTCGTAACCCCTTAGCAGTGTTGCTTCAACTAGGTTATCCACAAATAGTTCATAGATTTTAGTTTGAACTTCTACATTATCCACGACTTCTGCCCGTAGCCACCCCGTAACCAAGCAGAGAACCATAGGGATACAATGAATAGTCTATCTCCCCCCGCCCTTTTTCATGTGTCATGTTACAATCACCTGCAATAAGTTTTAAGGTACCTCCTTTTAAGCAATGTACAGTGTTAGCAAGTGGGGCCACTGTGGAGGAGAGTACATTTACAGGGACTGATCTAGTGTAGGCATTGATTATCTCAATATATCTGACCCCAGTAGGCATTTTAACTTTTATTTGTACCCCTAGCAAGTCTTTGCTTCCCATTGCAACTACTTTCACTAGCGGGAAAAGATCTAATTTCAGCCAAATAAGAAGACCCTCAGATTGGCAGAAAAGGTGATGTACCCACTTCTCTGTACTGGGACATCTCCTGCAGAAGTATAATCTGGTGGTGATTGATGAACTCACCCAACTCTGGGTCTGCGAGCTTAGCACACACACCTGCTTCATTCCAAGTTAGTACCCCAATGGAGTTTTCGGCATTTGGCCTGCTGTCACACCTCAACCCCACACCAGTGCCTGCTTGTCCAACTATAATAGAATTAATCTCACTCTTTGTAGCTGTGCCCCTCATATCATCTCCCACAACACTCACCTCTGAGTCATGGGTGGCGTGTGCTGCTCTTACCCACTCATATCTCCCCTAGGTATACAGTTAGGAACAGAACGTAGCCTTATACCCCCCAATTTCTGCTAAATTAGAACATTCCACCACAGATGTGGTGCGTTGAAAGTGAGACAAAGAGTTACACTCTTTTTTAGTCTGGAGTTCTCCTAGTGGGTTGGGGGCATTGAGTTTAAGTCATATGTGTGTGCTTGAATTGGGCCTAAATCTTAGTTCAACCACCAGTTTGGGACTCTTCCAATTTCAATCCTATATAATCCCATTGGAGTCTAAGGGGGGCAACAATGGGAGGCAAATAATATGTCATCCCTGATAATAGATATACATCCCCTGGTATGGCGGAGCTAGTGAATTACTTTATTGACACAGGAATCTTGGGTTTCTCTGGCTCCACGTGAAAGTTTAGGGTACATTTATCAGGTGAATGTCACTAGACAGACATGTACTCTGGTTGTTGTTAGAGATGGATTGGCACCCACAATGTTTCTGCTCTATATGGCTGGTGGGTGGCCAAGTGAGCTGTGCACTATGTTGCTTAAGGGTGTATCTTCCTTCAATTAGTTCCCCCCTTTCAAGATTGGATGGAATTGAACAAGCTTCGCTTGTGAACCCAACATTCTCAGCAGCTAACACTTTACCCTTGTCGGACTGCGGTTTTGGGAGGGTGCTTGGCTATAATGCATGGGCAGTGGAGTAGCACCAACTATCTTGGTTCCAACATTTTCCTACAAAACGGATAGTTTAGTCACCTTTTCACCCAGTTCAACAGCCATCTTGCTCATACACTCACTCAATCCCTGTATCTCTCCTCTTAATATCTGTAGCTGTGCCAGTGGTTTCCCTGTCTTGGGCTGATTTACATCTGCTGTGCCTGGGCACCTTATTGGATCAGTTGGATCTGGATTATCTACTAGCATTATTCCTTTGGTAGCTAAGAGGGCAAAACGGTTGGAAAAGTCAATACTAATGACAGATGTACTTTAAGCCTGTGTTTGATCTTTAGAAGGGACCGGTAAAGCTGCTAGTGTGTTTTCTCTTAGTAACTCTTCCCCTAGTGCAAAACTATCTTTTGGCCCTGAGCCAGACCTGTGTCATGCCCCTTCCTGGTTTTCCTAATGTAGGTCTCAATACCCTTGGATGGTGATTCTTTTTTCCCCTTACACTGAGATAAATCTGGGTTATTTGTGCCAATAATCACTTAACTTCCACTATCAAGTCATCAATTTAGTTCAGGATACAGTTCTCTGCAGAATACCTAGCAAACTTACTTGTGCCTGCTACCTCCCTGGGTTTCTCGGTGGCCTTTCTCTTGTCCATAATAAATAAGCTCCAAGACTCAGAAAGAATCTTGCGTGCCTCACAGATATAACAAGTTACCTATCGGGTACTTTATTTTTGAGAGCCAACTAAGCCTATGTACATTACAATACCATCACAAATAAATAACCACCCTGCACCTTGCAAGAAGATACGCCCCATATACCCAAGCCATCAGCATCCAGCGCCAAGACTGTGACCAGCCTGAGGAAAGCCTTTACAGTCTCTTTCTTTCTTTTCTGCCTGCCCCACACAAGAGCACCCAAGCAGGGGCCAAATGGGATGGCCCTGCCCGGTCCCTTCCTGTCTTGCCCGCGCTGCATGTGAGTCTTAAGCATTTTAGTAGCGCAAGGTTGAATGACTGGCTGTGCAAGGGGCCGCTTCCAGGGACCCAATGCCTGCTGGGAAACAGAGTCCAGCAAATGCAGGAAGTAGCGCGTCCCGTGCGCGGGTGAATCTTAAGCGTTTTAGTAGCACGAGGTTGAATGACCGGCTTTGCAAGGGGCCGCCTCCAGGGACCCAATGCCTGCTGGGAATCAGAGTCTGGCAAATGCAGGATGTGGCGAGTCCCGCGCCGTGGGTGAGTCTTAGTGCTTTAGTAGCGTGAGGTTGAATGACGGCTGTGCAAGGGGTCGTCTCCAGGGATCCAGTGTCTGCTGAGAAACAGAGTCCGGCAAATGCAGGACGTAGCACGTCCTGCGCCGTGGGTGAGTCTTAGCACTTTAATTGCTTGAGGTTTAATGACCGGCTGTGCAAGGGGCCGTCTCCAGGAACCCAATGCCTGCTGGGAAATAGAGTCCGGCAAATGCAGGATGTGGCGCGTTCCCTGAACAGTACATAGGGGCCCAGTGTCACCAATGGTGTGCCCCCTTTTAATGCCTGCTCTAAGCAAGCGTTAAACATGCCGAAACAAATGGCGCAAAGAAATCTGTTAGATTGTTTTGTGCCATTTTTTCACCCCCCCTAACTGGGAACACCCCCCCTTGCATACATTATGCCTGGTGCAGGCATAATGTGGCGCAAGGGGTTACAAAGTGGCATAATGCTTGCATTGCGCCACTTTGTAAATATGGCGCAGTGTTTTTGCCATATTATCGCCACATTAGCTTCAAAACATTACGCTAATATGGTGATATATGGCACAAGGGTCTCCTAAATCTGCCCCGTAAAGTGCTAAACTACATGGACAGACTATGTTTAGTCACCATAGAGGAGGATTCAGAAATCAGTACTTCTTCAACATTTGGAGTTACTATTGAAGGAGCAGGAGAAGCCAGTGAGAGGTACATTATTGTAGAGGAAAAAAATGAAAGCAGTGTGTTAGCTAAGTCTGTATCTATTGTGCAGACTTTAGCAGGCCCTGGAATTCCATGATATGAAATACCGTGAAAATAGGCAAAGCAAAGACAGTTGACATTTCTTGTACTCCTTATTCATGGAATGAAAAATTTCAGGCATGTGTCCATGCACATAACAGAGTATGAAGCATCCCAATCCCATAAAGGATGTTCTGATTCCTATGGGATGACAACCTCTAGTGTTTACATAACCAGTTTTCCTTTCTCTCTGCAGACATCAGCCCGTGTAATATAAGTCAGAAAAAGGAGAGAAATGTTTGACCATGAAGTTGACGTTATTAAATTGATTGGGAAAAGAGAGCTCAGTTATTATGGGAAATTAGAGTCTGTGTGTTAGACTTGAGTAACAATTTACTTTATCATTGGAACGTTCTTGAAATCTTTCTTTTAGTCCCCCTTTCCTTTCAACCTCTTCAGATACTGAGGCTCTCACTTCCAAACTGAAACAAAAAGTTGAACATAGTGAGTCTGTGTCTGTCATGTCAAAAACCATCATTGGCTATGTTATAGAAATAATTGTTAAACTGATAAAGAGGCTCATAATAAAGAAATACAGGAAACAGGTATGTACTTAATCCAGACAGACTCAACCTAAGGTATAATTGCTACTGACCAGTGCTCAGATATTATCAGGTGCGTAATAGAACTGTACATAAACACATGTTAGCAGTCACAACTTACTTTTTGTAAATAGGAAAAGGGTTGCTAGAGTTGGTGCAAACTTCAATTCAAGAAAATGGTCTTGACATAAGTAAGTGCACTAGGATTTCGACTGATAGTGCATCAAACATGCAAGGCCCAAAAAATTTACTCAGAACTTGGCTAAGCAAGAATTCCCGGGTCACATAGATGCTATGCATGTGTTAAACCTTGTACTTGTTGGTGTAGTGGACGTATTTACTGCATCCACCTTTCTCTTTTGAATGCTACACTCTTATGCAGTCTTTCGCAATGATTCATATTAAAGGATGGATGTGTGGTGTGAGCTTGCAGAGGATGGATACACAATCCATATTATAGGAGAAATAGGGTTGTGGGTAAAAATGCTGCTGTCAAGAAAGTTGTTGGCACTTTCAATAAACCTACCAATGCTAGGTTCATTGATCAGATCAAAGCCCTCCATAACATTTTCTCCTATGATCTTCGATTTGTGATAAACGCATAGTGCCAAACCTTACAATTTTCTGATGGGCTATGCAAATTTCAAACAGCCCAGCTGGGTCTTTATGTTTTTGCTTCAACCACGCCATTGTCTAAGTATCTTCAGACAAGTGGAATCAATATCGGGCAGGCACAGAGAATGCTGTTAGATACTATAGCACACCTCACTGCGGATTCCTGCAATGTTAATTCTGTGTACTCCAGAGCCACAAAATTTGCAGAGTGGGCCAAAAAAAGGTTTAAAAGAAAGGAACTGTGACCAAGAACTAGACTGGCACTTTCCAGAAGGAGATTGTGCCTTGAGAGGATGTCTAGAATGAGTACAAGTGACAAACCTGTCACCTTGGTTAAGGATCAGCTTTATACTGCATACATATTGCAGAAATGATCATGGTTACTTAAAGTCAGACCCATCATTGCAAGACCCACTAAACTCTGGCAGCAGATGTAGCATGCCTTGATCCAAAGAACTTTAGACAGGTCTACTAGAGAATGCTCTTGTGAACCTTTGCTTATTGCTGCAACATATAGATAGCACCATACCTGTGCAGACCTTGCTGGAAGTTCGCCCAGATGTTGCTGGCAAGTGGACATCAAAAACCACAGTACTGAAGATCCAGTACTGCCAGAAGAAGAATTCACCCAAGAAGCCGATGCTGGGCCCACAAACTGCAATACCTGTGATAATTGTGGTGTCTGACGTTAAAGTACCTTCTTTTTTTGTGACGTTTATGAGCATTTCTATCTCGCATACAAATATGTATTTACCCTGTCCTGTACATATGTGGACTGTGAGCAAAGTTTTTCAAAACTGAAGAGCAGCAAAACCTGTCTAAGAAACCAAATCAGCTGTTTAACTTTGAAGTCTTTATGCCCATGTTAGTTGATGTTAAATGTGCATCCCCAGTTATAAAATTGTGGCTTTATTGACATTTTGGTTGAAAAATAAAGTGAATTGTTGCAGGATCTTTTGACTGAAAAATACTCAGCCTCTCCATATGCCCGGACTTGGAGGCAGAAACAGATGTGAACAAAACTATGCATTTTTTGTATATGGACATTAATTGCTGCCCATGGAACAGATTTACTTCTATATTGTACAGAATCATTGTTTCAGCATTCGTTATGTCCCAGCCTTCCTTTTCCTCCTTTTGTAGGTGAAAAGGCAAAAGGGAAGCATCAAGAATAAATTATAATAGCAACCTTAAGATCTTCAGAGCTGTTCTTGTTACCAAACACTCAGCCTTCTGGAGAAGACCCAGCAAAGACGTTGGCCAAAAACTACTGACTTTCAGGTAGAAGACCACATATGTTGCAAGAACCTGTCTTTATCTATCTTGCTTGTTTTTCCACAGGTGACAATAATATTATTTCTCTTTTCTAGTACAGGTCACATTTTCTAGAGGCCTCTCTAATTATTGTGAACAAGAAAATTAAATACTGGAATGTCAGAACTGATAATTAAGAATCACTTTGGTCCTTCCAGACAGGCAAGTGAGGATTTAGAGCAAAACGTATTTAC
This sequence comes from Pleurodeles waltl, assembly GCF_031143425.1. Classification (NCBI taxonomy): domain Eukaryota; kingdom Metazoa; phylum Chordata; class Amphibia; order Caudata; family Salamandridae; genus Pleurodeles; species Pleurodeles waltl. The sequence continues at coordinate 695,549,283 of NC_090447.1, forward strand.
CCTCAGGATAAAAAAATAAAATAATTTATGATGGCTTGAGATTGTGTTTGTTTTTTTAAGTGACCGATGGTAGGTCCTAATCAAGTATTATTTCATTTCTGTGTCATCACAGAATCTATTCCCTTCACCCTCTCTGACCGATCCAACAAGGATCCACAGACATGTCAGATCCACTCTAGCTATTTAGAGATCACATGAAAACCTCTGTACTTTCAGGTAAAGATCATACTTTGTGAGCAAACTAGGTAATATGTAAAGGAGGTTTTGTAAGATCATTTTTCGCAGGTGACAAGCCGAATTTTCTATCTATATTGTTGCAGATTCTATTTCTCCCCATTGAAGCTAGACAAGGAAAATATTCATAGATTTGCCAATTGTTCTTGCAGAGACACTCTGTGCCTCATTTACAAGATTTTGGTGCAGGACAGTGATGCAAGTATTTTTGCTTTGCTGCCCTGTATCAAAAGATAAGGGCAGGAATGTGCAGTATCTATGTCACACAGCACATTCCTGTCCTTTTTCCCTGCACTTGCGAAAAACTGGCTGCCATGCGCCAATGCAGGGGCCCTGGCACCATGTTGCCAGGGTGTCTGTGTTGTAGGAATTATTGTTTTTGAGCAGGAAGGGACAACTTCCTGCACCAAAAATCACTGGAGAAAAACAAATGAGGAGAAATAAGGATATTTCTCATAATTGCACCTCCCTTATGCCTCCTCCCATGGGGAGGCGTAGGCTTTTGACACATTCCCATATTTATAACATCTTGTAAATCTGGGAATGCGTCAAAATCCATGAGTGTTTCGTGGGAACACCCACTGCAACACCCATGGAACGCCTCTTTGACGCAAAGTAAGGCAACTCAGCGACTTGTGCTGCATTGCCTTACTCCATATCTATAAGGCCACAAAAAGCCATGCAAACTGGCTTTGCGTGGCCCTGTAAATATGGGCCTGCAGCCTGTGCCACCAGTGCGTTACAACACCTGTGGCACAAGCCACTTGTAAATAAGCCCCTCTATCCCTACACAGAGTGTCCAGAGAATACCTCATACAAAAGGTACGTAGGTAAATGCAGGTAAAATATAGCGGATTGAAAGTTTGTTTTGAAGTGAAGGCCCTGGGGGAACCTTGTGAAGTGGCAGGAGCCACTGTGAGCAGTCCAGACCACACCAGCTCCCGTAGCAAAGGAAACTTTGTTTTGGAGGCAAGGCCCCGGGGAACCTTGTAAAGTGGCAGGAGCTGCTGTGAGCAGTCCCGCACCAGGCTGGTGTTTTAGAAGACTGCACTAGCTTCCGTAGAGGGGGAAAGTTTGTTTTGGAGCCGAGGTCCCAGGGGAACCTTGTGAAGCAACAGGAGCTGCCGTGAGCAGACCAGAATCAGGGGGGTCTTTAAAAGACTGCACCACGGGGGTGTGGCCTGGCAGAACATGAAAAAGGATGCTGCTTGTCCTGGCTCCAAGCAACCGGCACCCTGCTGTGAGATCTGAAGCCCCTGCTCTCTGCGACGTAACGGCGCATTACTCCTCAGCTGTGGGATCAACTTGGATGCATGCTGCTCTCCTCTAGGGCGCACAGTCCCTGGGCGGCCTGCAGTACTGTGAGGCCAACAAAAAGAAGGAGACTGGCTAACCCAGTGGCAACCCTCCTGGCTGGTGAGCTGGGTGTAACTTGCCTGGGACGCATGCTGACCCTTGAGGGACCCCATTCCCACAGCTCTGTTAAACTGGAGGACCACAGCACTTGCATGGCACACTGAGGGGAGATCCCTGGCCCCTGATTCCTTCCTGCGAGGTGTTGGTGGCTAAGCATCTCCCGCTTGTCACACCCTGGTTGTCTGCAGACCCTGTTCCCCCGCTTGAGGTGTGAATTGCTGGGCCTCTTATTTGGGGCGCAGTGACACTCTACGATGCTCTACCACAGAACTGCTACATTTCCTGGGCTATCTCTAACAACTGCAATGCTCCTCCACGCATTCCTCTCTGGGGGTTGTGGTCACTTGCTTTGCATTGGCCCCTACACCCCTTCGGTGACACTCCCCATTCACCCTCCCCTGCGACATTATGCCAAGGGGTAAATCTTCTAAAGATAGCTCAGTGGTTTCCCTGTGGTCCAACACCTCCTCACTAAACATGTCTGACAAAGGGTCTTCTCCCTCACAAACCTCTGAAGCTTCTGCTTCTCCACTGATCACCCAGGACTACATGACCCACTTCCTTAACAACATTAAGCAGGGGATTGGCTCCTTAAACCTTAAAGGCAGACTTTAAAACCTGCATACAGAACCTTCAAAGAGACATAACAGAAGTGGGCACACATGTCAATGACCTCGAGCGCATGATGGATTCCCGTACAGAAGACTAAGAAATGCTAAAGTGATGGGTGATGGCCCTGGAGGGCCAACAAGTGGAAATCTAGACTAGGCAACAGGACCTTGAAAATTGAAGAAATAACATTTGCAACCTAGGCATCCCACAGGGCGCAGAGGGGGATGACATCTTGGCCTTCACAGGAGACTTACTCCAGGCAATTTGAGGAGGGGAAGAGGATGGACCACTGATTTTGGACCGTGCTCATCGTGCTTCTGCCATGGTGGCCAGATCTAATGGTGCCCCAGACATCCTAACCAAAGTACATTTTTTTTCAAGACAAAGAGGCAATTCTAAGAGCGAATCGGGGAGGCGTTGTCTAGCCATGAAGATGGTGGCTGCTTGAGACCAAGCTACCCGGCCCGGTGTGTCTTAGGGGGAGGTGGCAGAGCCGGTTGGACACTGAGGGAGCACATACCCCTCTTTTCCTACCAAATACGTCAGGAGGCAGGTCCAGTGGCCTGGTGGCCCCCCCGGAGGAGCGTAGAGATGCTGTTGGAGCCCGTGGCCTGCAGCGCAGGAGACAGCCACAGGCTTGATTGTTCTGGTGTGTTCCTCGGCCGGGGACGTAACGTCGTGCTGGGGGTCCCAGTCAGAGAGGACCCACCCGCACCAACTGTTTAATCTGCAGCACCCGACCTGTGGGTGGAGCCGGCGACGTGGGCCCACTGCAAGGTGTTATGCCATTAATTGTGTTTGACCACTGACTTTGTGTTTCACCACTGCGCATATTAGTTGTTCAATGTTGATCAGTAGCACATTACATGTTGTATTCAGTTTAGCTGCCTATTGGCTTTAATGTGGCATTAGACATTACATTTGGTATTTAGGTTAGCTGCCTATTGTCTTTAACGTGGCATTAGACATTACATTTTGTATTCAGTTTAGCTGCCTAAGGGCTTTATCATGGAGTTCGACATTGCAGTTGAGACATTGCAGATGAGCTGTGTTTTTACACATGGTAGACCAAGCTGTGTTTTTCGTATTGTGTTCACACCGAACCCTAGCGTGATAAGAGAGCGTATATTTTGTGTTTTCCTCTCTACTCAGCCTTGGGAAGAAGCGAGGATTAGGAGATCTGGCCAATCTCCAATGGCTTGTTTACTTCCCAACTCTGCATGTGTTGCATTATAAGACGGTGTCCCTGGGCAGCAGCAAGGGGGAATTTTCCAGGACTTCAGTCAGGAGCGGACCTCAGCTGCCTGACCTCCCGTTTGGGTGGAAAATCTCTTTCTCGCAGTTGAACAGAAGTCATCAACTTGCAGGCATAAGAAAGATGAAGCGGAGTGACAGGCCCTACGGTGATGAATTTTTTACTTTTATTCTTTGCTTTGAAGTTATGCTATAATATAATCACATATATTTGCTGTGTACATTGCAATTGAGAAGTACTTTGATATATTTTGCTTTCATTGCTGTGACTATTTTTAAACGTGTGCTGCCGACCTACTAATCTCGTCTCTCAGGAACCTCGTGGTGAAGTAATAATAATAAATGTCTTCTTTAAACTAGAAGTGCATTCCAGAGAAGTTTTGTCAGCTCGGTCATAAGATAAGGAAAGCAAAACACAAGGATGGCAGCAGCTATTTTGGGACCCTCACTGGAGGCCCAGCGGAGTCCTGACGGCGTGCGACAGGAACCTGTGAGGGGGCCCAAGCACCCCTGCCTGCCCTTACGTGTGATAAGCAGCACCCGCGGCCCACACCCACCTGAAGCAGGAGCCGCGGGCAATAGTGAGTGTATGGGGTAGGAGGCTCTATGTGAAGGCACCATAACAAGAAGGGCAATTTTTTTTTTTTAAATCAGGATTAAAAAACAAATTTGAAAGAGGAAAGAAACCTTCAATACAGGGGGACTTAGCGCTGCTGGAGACCTCCCTACACTTGTGCCTGTGAGGAGTGCCCACACTCTATGGCGGCACCTACCCCCCCCCACTGCAAGGACAGCCCAGTGCCATAGGGGCCCTGCACCAACTAGAGAGGAGCTCTCTCCCATCACTGAGACCCCATTCTAATATGAAGGACCCACTATAAGGAAGCCTCTACTGCGGTCCCCAGAGGATACAAGCTCCCAGCGGGGCCTGTGCCCCATCATATAGTGCCGCCGGGCTCCAAAGCACTTTTAGAAGGGTTCTAAGGCACCATCGTCTCCACATCCAGCGCTGTCGGGCCCCAAGACTGTACCACCTGGTGCCTTCGCTCCAAAGGGCTCTTAGAAGGGACCCAAGGCACTATCACCCCATTATTCAGAGCTGACGAGCACCATCTGGCAATCAGAAGCACCTCAAGGCGCCACCGGAAACACTCCAAGTAGGTATGAGAAGTGCCACATTAATCTGCCGCCCCCCGCACCAGGCGCTGATGGGTCCTGCGACTGCACCATCCCACACCCCCAGGCTCCACGGTGTCCCTGGAAGGCCTTCAAGGTGCCACCTTCCTTTTGTCCTGTGCCGGAGTGGCTCCCAGACGGCACCAACTAGAGCCTTCGGGGTCCAGGGAAATATCCTCCTCTCACAGAGAGCTGATGGGCTTGTCTGGGAATATAGGTGATTCAGAAGCGGGACTTTATATGGGGTCAACATGCCGTCCGGGTGGTAAGAAGAACCCACAGATTACAACAGGGGTGACCAACGAGGACACGCTTCCGGACAGTTCAGAACTTCCAGGATGCATAACGTCACCCTGAAGGTTTCATCTACTTCCCCCCCTACATCATTGCTGATCCCTACACCAGGCGAGAATTTTCTAACACTGCATATGTCCAGAGTGGTGACCAGAAAATCCCAGGTCTTGCCGCGATACATTGTAGTCGCCCGACAACCCCGGGCCTCCAGGTTTTGGGCCCTTTGGCTTTCTTGGTGTTCTTCATTCTCCCGGCCCGGAAGAGATGTCCCCTGGCAAAACATCTGATAAAGCCACTAGTCAACTGCTCTTCTCGGAAGCTGTCTCACAGTTGCGACCCATGTCATCTTCCACTGTCCATTCGGATAACATTGCCACGGATGCCCCGTGGGCACCCACCCAGACACTGCCATGGAGCATATACTGCAGGAAATCTCTGCAGTAGGTCACCGCCTGAAAGCCATAAATTCTAAGATTACCGACCTCTCAGTTACTCCAAATCATTCAGAGTGGACATTGCAAGCTTCCAGGCCAAAGTTAAGGATCTGGACCACCGTCTCCACACTGCCAAAAGTCAAGTGGCATGCCTCCTGGATAACAAACTTGAACTGCATTACCTCCGGCACAAACTCATGGATCTAGAGGATCGGAGCCGTAGGGACAATGTGCGCTTCTTTGGCTTGCCAGAAAAAACAGAGGGCACCAACATGAGGGCCTTTCCCCATGACTTGATCCCCACAATTACATGCCTTACTTTTCCCCCCACTCTGGAACCCACAGAATTGGCCCTCTTCACAAACAAACTGTTGAGAGGCCCCGCCCTATAAATGCCTGTTTCCTGCACTACGAACAGGTCCACCAGCTACTGGCAGCTGCGAGGGCACACTGTCCACACCGACAAGATGGGCATGAAACACGGTTTGCTGCGGACTTCTCCCGAGAGATGCATGAGAAGTGGAAGGCGTTTCTTGCTCTCAGACCTCAATTGTGTAATCTGAATATCAATTTTGGACAGTTTGAACCGGCCAGAATGTGGAAAACGGCAGATGGAAAATCCAGGGATTTCTTCAATCCTGCAGATCTGCATTCTTTTTTAGACAATATTTCCACCCAACCTATAAATCGGGAAGCTGTAGATTTCACGACGAACACTCCCCCGCCACATGACTCCACTTCACTTGTAGATGTTGGTACTAGCGACCTCGGCATCAATCTGCAATGCAGAAAAGGGACAGATTCTTGGTCTGCCCACTGAGGTCCCAGGATGGGAGGGATGTGGCCCTCCAAGCTGTGGGAGACATCACCCAGGGGCCACTCAGAGACACAGACAAGTCAAGGTCCCCCCTGGAGCCCTAGCTCCTTGCTGGCTGCTTCACTGGCATGTCCCCTAGGGATGCCTGATGGAATTCCTACTCTCCACCAATGAGACTATGAGACGACCATTGGTTGAGCGCTAAGTACCACGCATGCTTCCATATGCCGTTATTGCTATATTGTTATAATGTATCATTGTTATTGTTGTTCTTCTTACTGCTGCTATTTTTGATGATGTTGTCACAATGTTACTGAGCTTATAGTCACTCCCCAAACAATGAGTACCACCACCAGGCACTAGGCATGTCTAGGACACTTGGGGTGGTGACCCTCGCTCTACCGTCCCTGACGGGATATGTGTATATATTAAATATCCCATCAACGACCAATATGGTGTTCGTGGGGCGAGCATTCTTCCATTCCATCACATCCCTCACTACACCCCAATAACTTATGTAGAGGCCTCTGTTGTTGCTCCCCTTGTTCATTCTCATCACCATGATTCTCTAGGCACATCTCCATCGTCAAGGTGGTGCTTTACGGTACCTTAAGGCACCCATCTCCATTCCCTTCAGGATGGATCTTTTATAACTCGCAATGGATACACCTGCGCATGATTCGGATCCCTTCTTCTGTTCTGCCAACTCCCCCCCTCCGCCAGCCTCACTATGACATACCATAGTTCTTTCCGACCAGCTCTCTATGCCCTCTCCCCCTTCCCTCGGACACGGCCAGCTGCGGGATTCACAGGATTAGACCTGTGGTTTGCGGCACAAAAGCTCCTGCAAGATATATCCCTAGACCCTGTGACGAACCTGGGCCATTCTCTCAACCCTTTCTGGGACTTGTATCTCTCTTCTGCTTATACCCTTCGTCCACTCCTCTCTTTTGCCCCCTGCTTCCTCCCTTGCTCATTACCCATCCCTATCCTACTTCCTCACCTCCAACTTCTACCCTTATCTTTGCTTGGTTTTATTCTGTGGAGTGCGATCGCGGTTCCCCTCCTGCCCCCGCTTGCCTCTCTTCCTGATATCACCACCATATATTCCACCCCCACATAGCTTGTATGCCCACAGCGCACCTTATAGAACTGAAAGCGAAAGTCTTGCCCCACCGAACCCAGGTGACAATCCAAGGCATGGAAACTACCCTCCCATTGATGGCAGTGTCGTGGAATGTTCATGGCCTCACGCATTATATCAAATGAAAGAAGGTCCTCTCCTACTTACAATCTAAGTGTAGAGATATTGCCCTATTGCAGGAAACGCACTTGTCTCCCTCGGAGTACAAGAAACTACGACGAGATTGAGTAGGCCATGTGTTTTATAGCGGAAGCCCATCGTCCACATCGGGCGGCCTCCGCACCGCATGAAAATGCGGAGTTGCAATACTAATCCGCCACTCCCTACAGTGAAAGGCACTCAAATCATGGTCTGACCTGGACTGACGATACATCCTCGTCAAACTCAGACTGAGTGTTCACAAATTCTGTGTAGGGTCCGTATATGCCCCCACGGGTTCCATACGTTTCTTTCAGAATTTTAACCGTCTCCTCACGGAGATTGGAGCCACACATTACCTTTTGGGAGGAGATTGGAACCTGGCTTGTGACGCAGTCCTAGACTGCATGGGCAGATAAGTTTATCAGCAACAAAGCAGACAGAGCCCTATGGGGAGATGTCATGACGGATCATGGGCTGGTGGACCACTGGTGCCTGTCCCACCCATTCGATTGGGAGTACACATTCATGTCCATGGTACGCAGTCCCGGCTGGATTATTTCCATGTTTCTCACAAACTGGTTTCTATGGCTAGAGACTCCCGGATCCTAGAGGCGGCGTTATCTGATCATGCCTCAGTGCTTTTAGCACTAAAACTGGGTCTTATCTTTACAGGTCACAAGCCATGGATCTGAACACATCTCACTATCGTGCTCTGCAGGGCAAGGACCAGCTTTGCGATCATGTCACTACTTATGTAATTGATAATAGGGGCTCGCTTTCTTCCCCTCAAGTTTTCTGGGCAGCGGCAAAAGCAACAATCAGAGGACAACTTAGAAGGTATGCTGCCCTTGCTAACGCCCGGAACCACTCCCAGGGACAGGACCTAGAGAAAATAATAATATCTTGCATTCGCACATACACTGCGACCCCCTCTCCTGCCACATGCTACCACCTTGAGAAGGCGAAAATGGAGCTTAATGCCCTCTATACATCCCAGGCGGAGTACACGCTACAAAGGCTGAAGGGCAGACATTATGAGCAATGGGAAAATGCAGGGCACCTATTAGCAGCCCAATTGCACCAACAAGAGGCACCGTTAGCCATTCCTGCTATACAAGCTACTGACACACCAACAGGACATAGCCGGTGCGTTCGGGCGCTTCTGCCAGACCCTCTACACCCCAGAAATTGCGGAGAGTCATGACTGTTTTACTGTGTTCTTAGAGGAGGCCAGTATGCCCAGCCTCATAGAGGAGGGTAGAGGGCTCTTAGAGGGTGAAATTTGAAAAGAGGAAATTAAGCAGGTCATCTTTAACTTACCTTATCACAAGGCCCCTGGGGAGGATGGGTTTCCGGCAGAGTTCTAGAAAAAAACGGGTTCTGAAACGGTGGATTCCCTGTATGAAGCCTTCCAGGGTGCGGAAAGGACGGGCTCCTTGCAGCCTCTTTCTAATAGAGCATCTATAGCGGTTCTCCCAAAGCCCGGGAAAAAACCCTTATTATGCAGCAGCTCCCGTCCCATTTCCATCCTCAATGGAGATGTCAAAATATTGGCTGGTGTCTTGGTAGCCCGTCTCAAGAAAGTGATTACATCTCTTATTCATAATACCGAAGTAGGGTTCGTACCCGGGAGATCATCGAGGAACCACCTCCGCACGCTAGCACATACACTCTGGGCTGCTAGAGGGCTGCAAGGAGGCAGTGGCTATCTCTCTTGATGCCGAGAAAGCCTTCGATAGAATAGAATGGTGGAACCTCTTTGAAACTCTAAAACGTTTTGGCCTAGGAGAGAGCTTTATTAGAAAAGTCCGATGATTGTATGACTTGCATACAGCGCAGGTCAACTGCGGGGGTTTCCTATCTAATGCGTTCCCCGTTAACCGGGGACACGGCAGGGATGTCCACTATCGCCACTGCTATTTCTTCTCAGCTGTAGAACCTTTAGCAGCACTTATACGCAGAAACCCTGTCATAGCCAGTGTCGCTATCCTGAGTGGCCGCTCCGTGATCTATCTATAAGCCGACGACATATTACTTACGCTCACAGATCTCACTCACTCCCTTCCAGCTCTGTGAGCAATTCTGATGGAATTTTAACTGGACAAAAGTGAGACCCTTCCTTTGACTCTGGTGACTACATTCACAGCCATGGCAGACTTCCCTGTCTCCTGGAAAAGCTTGTGCCTTAAATACTTAGGGATTCTCATCAACAGGGGCTTGGACCACATGGTACAAGACAACCTGGAACCCCTGGTCATCTGCACCCAACAAGACTTCGCAAAATGGTCCCAACTGGGACTCTACCTCTGGGGGAGGGTACAAGCTGTCTGGATGGTGACTTTACCCCGCTACACATACGTCCTTGGGATGTTACCACTACAGGTACTGTTGCCAATGCTACAGAAGGTAGAGGGCTGCATACGAAGATTTGTATGGGGTTCCATGTGGCCGAGGCTGTCCAAACTACACTCGACAAGTGTCAAGAATGCAGAAGCCTGGGCTTGTCCTCCGTGGAACATTATGCATTGGCACTCCTGGGCAAACCAGATCCACCCCGTTGGGTGCAGGCGGAGCGTGCTCTCCTGAATAAAACAGGTGGGGTCAACGTACTTTATGGCGCCAAAGCCTCCATGTCACAACCCGCCCATCAAGTGGTTCAGGCCAAGCTACATTCATGCCGTCGAGCCCACCACCTTTTAGGACTAGACCCTCAGATAATCACTCACGACCACTCTGGGGCAATACCAGCTTAATGATAGGTGGAGAAATGGTTGGCTGGGAAGGATGGCGAACGTAGGGCATTCTAACTATTGACCAACTTCTTGAGAATGGGCTACTAAACACGTTTCCAGCTTTACAGGCCAAATTTATCCTCCCGACCCATTATTCCTGGCAATACCAACAGCTTTCACATTGTCTTTATGGCCGCATGGGTACTCACCTGCTGACTCTGCACCACTCACCGGTGCTTGATTATTTGCGAATCTGGGGCTCTTTTCGTTGAGTGATGTTGGGCGTGCATAAACTGCTGAACCAACACCTTTACTCTTTACCTCTTCTTTTATCCCTCAAGGCCAAGTGGCAAACACATTTACAGGTAGGCTATGATATAGAAGAATAGACTACCCTCATAGAGGTTTGGGGAAAAAGGTGTTCGTGAAGCAAGAATGAAATTTAGTCTCTCTAAAACCGTACTCGACTGGTACTGGACACCCTTAAAGCTCAGATCAGCTGGGCTCCTGCCCCACGCGTAATGCTGGCACTGCCCACACCCGTGCTGTGGCCTAATGCATATACTGTGTGATTGTCCAACCATACAGCCGTACTGGGAGGCAGTCAGAGACACGCTGAGGGAGGTACTGCCATTACCACTCTTAATGCATGATACTGGTGGTGCTTGGGATATATCCTGCACGCAACTCCATCTGCTATATCGGGTTTTGGCCATGGCTAAACTCTGTATCCTACTACATTGGAGAGCGGCAAATCCCCCCTCCCATGATGAGTGGACATCCTCAATGTTCCAAACTGCTCCCATGAACGCATTATTTATGCCATGCAGGGCCAGACAGAGATGTTTCAGCAAACTTGGGCCCCCTTCCTCTGGCTTGCAGAACACTGAACATCACACACCACAACTCACCCTCCCCCCCTCACCCCTATAACACCCCTACTGCGGCCGCCCCTGTTTATCCTGCTATCTTTCTCTCTTTGTCTCCCATTCTCCCCCCTTTCCTTTTCTTCCCTCCAATCCCCACCCCCCTCCCAGTTAACTTACTCTTCACCTTTTCTTGCCCCTCCTTCCTGCACAATATTCTCTTTCCTCTCTCTAACTCCATGCTTTCTGATTTCCATTCTTCGGCTCTCTCCACCCCCCCCCACACTCACAATGTGCACCCCCTCTTCTTCCTTCCTCTTTTACATAACTTTCTCTCTTTTTCAAGCCTCCTCTCCCCTACCTTCCTCTACCTCCCTTTTCTTTCTCTTCTCCCTCACAACGGACTATAGATCCTACCAATATCCACTCTACATCTTTGCATGGCTGTTCAATCTTTCGCCACCATAGGATGAGGGCTCTCAATGGTAACTACTGTCCTCTCGACGCTCTCGCTCCCTTCTCAATCCTGTCGCAGCTCGCGGGGTCCTTTACTTATCAGAGGTCCTTGTTGTATCAAGCTTGCCCCCTTATTAGGCAATAATATACCAGGCCCATACTCTTGTGTCTATTATAGTAGCTTACTGTGGTGTTGTGCCCCAACTTCTATTCCGGCTTTTGACCAGAACTGCTGTTATAGTGAGCCCTGTCCCTTACTTCGGAAGGTGGTAGTGCAAAGGGACTGGACCCACGGATACATGTTCAACAGTTCTTAGTACCCAATAGTATGTACCCAACAGTATGTACACGTATTGCACAGAATCTCGTCATTTTGGATCTGACGATCATGACTGTCACCAAGCCGGGTGTCCACAATTGTATATGTAAGTCCATGCTCTTCCTTTGCACTGTAACTGCCATGTAAGATGTTACTTCTCTATGTTTAGTCCTCAATAAAAGAATTATGAAACAAAAAAAACAGAGCGGGTCATGTTCGTCCTCTATCTAAACATTCAGGGCCTACTGGAGGGCTCTCGGGATAGGGAGTCCTCCCTAGCACCCACAGAGGAGGAAGGTTGATGGCACCTGATTTGGAACACTCTTGGCAGGAGTAGAGCTTGAAATGGCCCTGCGCGAAACAAAAGATGACATTATTTTTCACCTCCAGAACTTGATGCAGGAATCGTCTCAACAACTTTTCTCAGAGGACTGATTGCTGTCAAAGCGAGATGTCTCAGATCCACACTTGCTGACTGGAGCACTGAACCATGTTGTTATTCAATCTGTATTCTTTTTATTCCTTTTTAGCAGGTCCTGCGGCCACGGAGCTGGAATCTCAGTGCTATTCATTGTGGTAAATTGGACTGTACTGTTGAATTGCTCTGCTATACTCTTATCGTGATTCCATTGTTTTTTTGGTCTCCAATCTGGCCTTCCCCAACTTACAAGGGCATTTCTCCTATTGAGGTGACACCTTGGCTGACTCAGAGGACACTCTCCTCCATCCGAAGACAGCGAGCCCCACCATGTTGGGCCCAGTTGGCCTGTGTGTTCTTTCTTGGGTTCTACTCTGGTTTTCCCAGTGCACACATAGGAGTTTTGAGGGAATGACCTCTTCTGAGAGGGTTCTATTCACAGAAGCCAGACCCACTAATAGACATGGGATGGCTTCCACCCTGATATTAAAGAGTTTGCTTCTCCTCTGTACTGAGGAACTAAGACATAGGGAATCTACCAAGAATGCAGCTCCTTTCACTAAATGTGAAGGGGCTTAACTCCCTCAACAAGTGAAAGCAGATATGGCACTATCTCCTCCAACAAAATCCAGATGTAATCATCTTACAAGAGACCCATCTACTTAAGGAGGATTGTCATTGCATGTCTCACCCCAGATACCCATCCGAGTATTGGGCACACACCAAGACCAAAACATCAGGTGCAGGCATACTGTTCAAGCGGGGTTTTGTGTCTATATTGACACAGGTGGTCAGAGACCTAGAGGGACGTTTCCTGCTGGTAATAATAGAAAAGGGACACACTACCCTGTCTTTCCTAAACCTGTACACCCCAAACCAGTCCCAGGAAGCTTTTATCCGCAAGATTCTTAAGGATCAACTTAGCCTAGCCCAGGGCGAGGTACTACTGGGGGTGATTTTAATTTGGTCTGTGACCCAGCACTTGATAGAAGTTCCACCAAATTCCAAGGGATGAGGGCCATGTCGGCTCAACTCAAGAGTGAAATCACAGATGCAGGCCTAGTAGATGCCTGGGGTTACCTACATCCTGGCACAAAGGTGTATTCCTTTTATTCACATGTACATTGCACAAACTCCCACATCGATTACATATTCATCACACACTCTCTACTACGTCAATTAGAATCGGCTCAGATATCAGACAGTTCTATCTCTGAAAACGCTCACATTGCACTAGTCTGGCTCTCTCGAGCAGGAGCAAAGGACGCACCTCCCCGGTGGCGACCCCGCCTCATGTTCTGCAAGACCCGGTGGACAGAGCCACTATCAATGACGCGATCAGGCACTACTTTGAAGTCAATGCTTTACCCCCCCACCCAATATGCTGTGGGAATTCAAAGCAACGATCCGAGGGGTCATCACATCCATTGCAATAGCACGCTCCCATTTGAGACCAAATTATCCAATGAAATTGGGACTCTGGAGGGTATAGATAAGCACCCTCCCTGCGCACCAAGCAACAATTTGCACTGCTCCGGCGACAGTTACGCACACACAGGGTTAGTAAGAGGAAACACTCGCTCTTAGCTCTCAAGCAACAATACTATGATGGGGGCTCCCTGCTGGCCCGTGGCCTCTGACACCCTTATGTCTGCTCAAATATTGCCAAAATTCACACAGCACATTCTGGGTATGCAGTTAGAGAAACAGATGAGCAGAGGGGCTTTTGTGATTATTACCGTGCCCTTTATGCTGGTGGAGGGGAAGACCTAGTAACTATTCAGGTTTACTTAAGGGATTGCCCACGGATGCCCTTAAACCCCCAACATGCAAGAGAAATTGGAAACACCTTTTACAATGTCCGAACTTAAAAACACCCTCCGGGGCATGCTGGTGGGGAAGACTCTGGGCCACGACGGCCTTCCAGTAACCTTTTTTAAGATCTTCCTCTCTTCTTTGAAAGAACACTTGCTCATGCTATTCACCACTTTCACCCACTCGACTGGCCTTAAACATACGATGCCAGCAGCAGAAATATCACAATAGCTCCCTTGAACACAGACCCCAAAAACTATATACTAAAATGCTAGCTAACTGCTTGGAGACCTTTCTCCCGGTTTTGATTGACCCTGTTCGGGTAGGCTTCATACTTTACCAACAAGGCCCTGATAACATTAGGCACCTGGCACACCTGATAGAAAAGGCCCATATGCATAACATCCCTGCCCTTCTCCTGTCTCTGGACATGGAGAAGGTGTTCAACGGGATCAGTTGGGACTTCTTACATGCTGTCCTCATTAAAACTGGGTTAGAGCCTGCCATGATTAGCAAAATTATGGCCTCTTATACTGCTTGACCACAACAATCGGAGTGAATGGCCATACTACTGCTTCTATTCTGCTCTAATGGGGTACCCATCAGGGATGCCCCTTGTCCCCTATTCTTTTTGCCTTAGTGGTTAAACCTTTGACGATTCGGCTTCGCCAGGCCACTGACATCTCAGGCATCTTCTTTGGAGGATGAGATCATAAAGTTCTGCTTTATGCAGATAACCTATTGACTATTACTAGCCCCGAGACGACTCTACTGGCGGTAGCACAGGCCCTGTGAGAATATGAACTTGCATCTGGATACAAAATCAACATGTTCAAATTACAGCCCCTCAACCTTACCATACCTTCATAGAACCTTCCGGACTTGAATGGTCTAGCACCATTCCAATGGGCCATGAAGTCTATCCGTTATCTGGGGCTAAATATTACTAACTCCCTACAGACCTGGACTTGCACTAATTGGCTTCATTATCATAAGGCTATCTTAGAAGATCTGAACAGGTGGAAACTGTAATATATTTCATGGATAGGTCGGATAGACATGATCAAAATGAACATCCTACTCTGCATACTCTATTTGTTTCAGCCCCTCCCAACTTCCATCCCAGTGGAGGATATTCGCCAGTTACATAAAGATGTGCGTGCCTTCATTTGGAAGGGAAACAACCCCGCATTTCCAATAATATACTGATGCTGGCCAGAAACCGAGGAGGCTTACCATGCCCAATTTTCTCAACTACTATAGAGCGGCTCACCTAAGAGTTATCCCTGAATGGGTGGTCAGAGAGAGCGAGAAACATTGGCTGCATGTGGATCGAGCCGCGGTGGGCAGGCCTTTATAGGATTTAGCTTGGTTGCCCAAACCCCACCACCCCCGTAGTGCATACCTGGCAACACCCACTAGAACGGTGCTGGAGGTTTTGGACAGGATTGTGCTCGCCTATGCCCTCACCCTGTTTCCTTCGCCGAATACCCCCCTTGCACGCAACCCAGAATTCACACTGAGGTTGCTCCCTGGATCACTCCCAGCATGGGAGAAGGCAGAGTGTAGGACGCTGCGGGATCTATTCCAGGGCCCACAAATTCAATCATTTGAACACTGTAAAATGGAAGTCAAGATACCTGACAAGCTTAGGCATCAATATTTTCAGCTCTGCCACTGGGCACTGGTAGCGCAGGTGTTTTAATAAAAATTATTAATGAGTGTTTATGTATTTTGAATAATAAGTTTATGTAGAAAATAAAATGACGTAGAAAAATAATGCACGCATTTGAAAATGTGATTACAAAGAATGGCCATCAATGTTAACAAAATGTACTAATCAATGATTTTATAATATGAAATATTGAATATATGTTAGACTAATGCAGTAATATTTCTTATTAAGGGTTCTGAAGTGAGCATTAGCTTTATTACTTGTAGGCCTTAATTTAACGAGTGTCTTGGCCTACTTGCCAGGCCTCATGTAAAAGCTGTATTTCTTAGCGTTTAGTAAAATAGCTGACCAAGAAAGTTAAACTGTGAATTTCTATTGTACTGTTTAAAATGTGCTCATAATGGAAGCTTTTCGTGTGAACCGACTGCTAGGAGATGATGTTCTTGCTAATGCAACATTTTATGTGTAATGTGTGTGAGACTGACTTTCCCAGGACAAGAACAATGAAGATACTGAGGACAAACCAATCAATGATATATGATTTCATAGATTTGGGATTTTAGTTTTATAGGACGAAGTGTGATCATACGATTAACTGACCAATAGGGATTTGGGGAGGGGGGTAGTTTAGGTAACTTTGACTTAACTACACTGCACAGAGAGAAGACAGTCATTACTGCCCATTTTTCCTCACAGAGAGGTTACAACTTTCTTATGCTTCTTGACAAAAGATGTGCTTAACTTTAATGCTTAAAGACTTTGCCCTTTTTAAATTCTGATACTGAAGCCTGATGCCTTGCTGATCGACTGATGTCCTGAGGACAAAGACTGATTCTGCTTTGCTGATCCACCCTGAGGATAGGTATATCCAGATTGTGATTATTATGCATATTTGCTTTTTCTTTCTAGGTACCAACTGCGCTGTTTTGATAGAACCATAGTTAGATGTTTTTCCAAATTTGTGGTACTAAATTGTTTTGCATGAAGCCCAACATGCTAATCTGATGTTAGTTGAGGATTCTCACTAATGATTTATGATAACAGGGACTAATGTTTGACGAATTACTCTGCTTAACTTCATGTACATCATAACATTGACGCAGCTGACTTTGCTATTGATTTGCACCACAACTTTAGAATGTGTTGTGGTTCAAGCTTTGATTAGATTACATTTCTTCCGCCACTTTGGACAACCAGTATTGTTTCTGTATGTGTTTCATTTGATTTTGAGAATAATCTACATGACCTCAGCATTGTTAATATAGGGAAATAAACATTCTAAGCTTTTACTAAAGGTGTGGTTATTCATGACTGAAAGGTCATGGTGAGTGAAAATTACTGACTCCATTGATTATTGATTGCTAATGATTATTGATTACTGTGTATTGATTATTGATTGTGTACTGGTGTAGTGTGGTTAGTTTTACGTATTCATTGCGAATCAGCTTCAGGCTTTAGGCCTTTGTGCACTTTGCCCTGATTATATTTTATTCATTTGCTAACAGCTTAGAGCCTCTGTGCACTTTGCTCTACATGCTTTTTATTAGGCTTCGTACTGTTATTTTTCAAATAGCCACTTCTACGGTGTTGTTTTTTATTCATATCACACTGTTTTGCCTACTTCAGCACTGGAGTTCTCCATAACATATTTACTCTGTGCTTCAGTCAAGGATACAGTCTGGTACATTGCCGATAGACGTGGTAGGAGTTTAGACTTGGCATTCCTGCGTAGGGACATTTTGTGATCACGATGACATGTTAGTTATAAAATCACTTCCTTGTCCCAATACACGCAAGAGGGAGATTCCGACCAGGGAACCACAACTAGACGCTGACTGCCTCGTTGCAGATGCTGAACCAAGATCACAGGTCTTTGCTCAGGTATGAGGGCTGATGTCTCCACAGTGATTCTAATAGGCAAGCTAGAAGCTTAACATGCTGTGCTCTAAATAGAACAAGCAGAGGGAGAGTAGAAACTGTTAGACAATATGATAGCTTTGTTCTTATGTTTTACTCTCCTGGTGACTATTTCAATCCTACTGTGTTGTATCGTTCTGGTTATTGCGGCTGACGCCTTAATATCTAAAATACAGTCATTTTATTAAAACATTATATAAAACTTATACTGTCTTTGTCATTTGTATATGAGATCATATTGGAAATAAGAGAGTTGGTTTGGATCTGAGTAACCACGACTTCCCTGAGAAGTTCCAAAGATGTAATGCGCTCGGCTGCCGAATCATTCCTTCCACATGGGAGAAATGAGGCACTGCTAGTTAGCCGGAGCAAAAACCGGATTTAGGGTGACAGAGTTCTTTACACGTGGGTCAGACTCAGTCCCCCACACCGTTATAGAACCTGCTACCTAGAAATCCAGTAGTCTCATTTAGAATAATGAGAGCCCACGCGACATGGCGCCGCCAACGTTTGGTCTGGCTCTAATGATTAGGTCCGACTGACTCTCTTGGTCTCATATATATTTTGACTCCTCGATTCCGTATACGGAGACGTCCGTGGGGCTGAGGGTTTCCGCCGCCACGGCATAGGTGCTTCCTATTGCTTAGTGGTTGGTTGTTCAAGCTTGAACTTTGAAAGGAAAACCCCGATATTGGTGTGCCTTCTCTGACCTGGAGCTATTTTTTATAAAATGGCGAATCCTAATGTAGTGAATATAGCAATTAATATGCGTCACCCGCTCACAGGACATCTGTTGACACATGGACTGACAGTCCAGGGGGGTCCAGTCACTTTTGTGGTGGACGCCCATGCAGCCTATAGAACGGAACTTTTTTATTCTTGGGTCGGATTTCCAGCAGTGGATGGGGGAACAAATACTTTTCACGAATACACTGTTGCGAATGTCCCTGGACAATACAGGGCTTACGCTTATTTAGAAATACCTCTATCTTATCAAGAACACCATAATTGGCTTGATGGCGCCCTCCCACACACAGTAGCACAAGTTAGGTTAGGTCCGCTGAGTAATGATGGTCCTACCTGGCCTTTATTGGCTACATATACACCTCATCCTGCGGTTGCTCAATTGGCAGTGGTTGAAGTTCGTCGTTTATATACAGACTTAACGGCTACATATAGACGATTAGTTCAGTTTGTCATGCAGACACTAAATACGAATGCACTGCGTGCTGCTCCAGCGCACCCACAGGCAGTGGTTCCGGGTATTAATCCGGCCACTGTACATTCAGTTATGGGTAAAGTACAGGCTAAACGAGAGGAGACTCCATTTTGGCTGGCGCAAAAAATTAACACGCTGGAAGCAGTATTTCCCCATACGGGACCTCAGGATAAACATAGAATTTTGACGATGTGTTTGCCGTATGGGATGGTTCCTCCGGTGGACCTTTGTAATACCTGGGGCACGGTGTTTGCCGCGCTCTACACTACGGCACACGGTACACCGACATTAGCTAATTTACCGGACGTGCTTAAACAGATTCAAGATGAATATGGGGCTGCCCCTGCCTTAGATTTGGGCATGCAGTTGCTGGGCAATTTTGCCACAGTTTCTTCTATTATTTTGAGTAATCTCAAAGGAGAGGCAGTAACATTAGCAGTGCGAATGCGTCTTCGGGATGTTCCGCTGCTTAATCAGGAGCGGGAGCTTCCGAGAATAATAGCGGAAACATATTCTAGTATTGGTCGAGATAGCCTAGGAGCTAGACCACAGAAACCCCAGTTACAGGGTAAAAATAATAAAGATAATGCTAAACAACAGCAACCTGAGGGTTCGAAAAAGCGCTGGGAAAAGAAACAGCAAACACCTAAGAAAGATGGTGGACAGTCTCCGCAACCGGAGACCCCGCAGAATAAGTATAATCTCAGGAATAGGGATCCTTTGAAAACGCCTGATAGATATCAATATACTGATACACGCCAATCTCGTTCCTTTCAGGACTCCTCGGATAAGAGAAGTGAGAGAGGTGGGCGGTCAGAGCGGAGAACAGAGTACGTGAAACCGAGACAGGATTCACAACGCTCGGCGGAGGTTTCTATTAAACAAGAAGAGAAACCGCTGCAACAAAAACAGCAATTTAAAAAGAAGAAAGTGGCAGCAGTCTCAGTTAGACATGCCGCTCAAGAAGACAGTTCTCTTGACGAACAAGACGTGGGCGTTAGCACTGTTAGACAGCGCGGCAGAGGTCACAATAGTTCGCCGGAGTCTTCTAGAGCATCTGGAGGTGAAAGCAACTGATGACTTCATACAAGTCGAGACGGCGGACATGCGAGTCTCTGATCCTGATAGAGTATATCAAGTGACTCTGCGATTGGAAGGGGACATTGACCGTATTGTAAACGCCATTTTTTGGGACCATGTGGTGAAATCATATGATGTTCTGTTGGCCGAACAGGATTGGCCACCAGACTTTGTTCGCGACTGTCCGGTTGGGGAGGAGGTTATTACACCTTCCTTCTCGCCACTTGTTCCGAGAGAACTAGCGGAGTCCTATAGTAAATCATGGGCTCTAGCACAGGCTCCCGCCCTGTAGAGAAATAACGTGGGGTGGGATAGACAATCACCTTATCATGTATAAAGGGCGAACCTCAGCCACAACCGCAGTATCCTATCAAATTTGAAGCAAGGGCATCGGTTAGGAAAATTCTTACACAATTGGAGTATCAGGGTGTAATTGAGCCCTGTGTCTCGCCGATGAATAATCCCTTGTTTCCGTTT
The DNA here is from genome assembly GCF_031143425.1 of Pleurodeles waltl. NCBI lineage: Eukaryota > Metazoa > Chordata > Amphibia > Caudata > Salamandridae > Pleurodeles > Pleurodeles waltl. The sequence continues at coordinate 695,569,779 of NC_090447.1, forward strand.
GCTAAACCGGACCATTCATATAGGATAGTGGTGGATTACCAACATTTGAATAGTCATACACGCATATATGCAATACAGAATTCACACAGCGCAGCGCTTATGAATAATATAGTGCGTAAAAAATACAAGACAACCTTAGATATCTCAAATGGATTTTTCTGCCAGAATATAGCGCCCGAGAGTCGGGACTATACCTGTTTCAGTGCGTTTGGCTCTCAGAATTTTTTTTGTCGTTTGCCTCAGGGGTATAAGAATAGCCCAGGACTGTTTTCGGCTCGTGTAACTGAAATGCTGCATGAGTTCGACCCTGAAGCGTTATCATATGTTGATGACATATATCTGACAGATGATGAGATTCTGCAACATCTAAGGCGTGTATCGCGCATTGTTGTGGGGTTTGCTGATATTGGCTATAAGTTTAATTTTAAGAAATCAAAGATTGCCTTCCTCAGCGTAATTTTCCTGGGATATGAGTTGTCGAGTGAGGGCAAGAGCCTTGCGCCACATTTTTTGGAGAAATGTGCTTTATTGCAGCCTCCTAATACGGTTCGGAAGCTCCAGTCATTGTTGGGGTTTCTGAATTTTGGCAGAACTTACATTCCTGATTATGCGACGCGTATAAAACCCTTATACGAGTTGATTCGCCCGAATTTTTCGAGTAGATTTTGGACGATTGAACATACACACATACTACGAGAGTTACAGAGTGATCTCTTAGCAGTTAAACACTTACAGACGCGGGACAATAAGACACATTTAGTCATCAGGGTGATACCTGGGGCTGTTGGGTTTACTTATGTCAACTTCAATGAGGGGGAGACAGTCCCGATTGCATACAAGTCCCACTTGTATTCTGCTGCAGAACAACGCTTTGCGCAGACTGAGAAAATTCTCACTGCAGTACAGATGGCTGTTATTAAAGAAAGACCGCTAGCCCAGGGTCAACGCATTATTGTAGTTTCCCCAATTCCGGCCTTAGAGGCAGTTACAAAAGCGAGTGTTCCAAATTCGAAAGCTTTGCACCCACGATGGATACAATGGGCTACGTCTTTGACAGCCACTGATGTAGATTACGTATTTGACCCTAAACTGCAGACTCAAGAATTTCTTCAATATGAGATGGAATACCCTGTTCCTGCTGGTACGTTGCCTATTGACCAATATCAAGTGGTCATGTATACCGATGGCTCTGCGCAACCAGCGGTTGGGACTAAACAACAGTATTCTGCTGCATGTGCGGTGGTGAGCGGCACTATGGAGGGGGAAGTGTTCTGCCCCTGACATACTTATACTAAAACCTTGGGAGATTGCACGGCACAGCTGGCTGAGCTCAAAGCTCTGTTGTTAGCATTGGAGCACGCGGATCCGGCGACTTTAACCTTGCTGGTCTGTGACTCCTACTACTGTGTGCAGTCTTTCAATGAATATCTACACTATTGGAAGATGAATGGGTTCAGAGATTCTAAAGGAAACACCATTAAACATAAAATGTTGTGGGGTAAGGTTGGGAATCTAAAGGAAACGCTTCCTAAAGTCCATGTTGTGCATACACTTGGACACCAGCGCGTTGGAATACACGTTGCTGGGAATACTTTGGCTGATGAAGCCGCGAAATCAGCAGTGGCTGTCGCCACTGTGGCCGCAGTGACTCGTTCGAGTTCCAAACCAGACACAGAAATTTCGGCTGCCATAAAGGCTACGGTTGATGGCACGCCCTTTCCTAAAGGATTTCCTTCAAAATATAGTTACTGCTTGAATGGTGCGCTGAATGCTACTGTTTCAATTCCAGGCATTGGTGTACGTGAAATTCCCAATAAAATTGAGAGACCTCGATTAATTTCTGCAGCACATGAGGGGGTGGCTTCTGCACATGCTGGTGTGGCTGCCACAATTTCACTTTTACAGGCTTGTTACTGGTGGCCTGGTCTCTATAAAGAGACGAAGCAATATGTCCTTTGTTGTGACGTTTGTCAACAAATTAAAGCGTCGTCGGCTAGACGCCCGCAGCAGACGCCCCTTCTGATTTCAAATAAACCATTACAATGTGTGTACTTGGATCATTGTGGTCCGCTGACACCAGATAGTGCATACAAATATATATTGGTTGCTGTAGATTCGTGCTCCAGATTTGTGTGGGTATGGCCACAACGCTCGGCTGACGCTCGAACTGTTATTAAAGATTTGCGCATCTTTGTCGATACATTTGCAGTTGCGGCTTTTCATTCGGACCAGGGCCCTGCTTTTGCCTCTAAGGCATTCAGGGACACCATGGCTTCGTTGGGGGTCCAACTCCAATTCTCGTCTCCATTTCATCCCGAGGGAAATTCTGTCGTGGAGCATTTAAATCGTGATTTAAAGCAGTCCTTAACGGCCAGAGTTATAGGTACGGGTCGTGGTTGGCTAGCCCACCTATATGGAGTACAGAGAGCACTTAATAACTTGCCTAAAAGGTCACTGGGGGGTCGTACTTCATATGAGTGCCTGTTTGGAACACAAATGTATGTTCCTGATCTAGATGGTCCTGGTGTGGAGGCGGCAGATACGCCCTTTGACATAAATGATCGTGTCACTGTTTTGCAGGATTTACAACAATTCCGTGAAGATAACTCTTCTGCCAGTGCTGCCTCCTCAGGAATTAAGGATGAGCCAGTAACGCCTACTGGTTGGATACCCAGGATTGGGGATCTAGTGCGTGAAAAGGTCGCAGTTAAAAAAGAATTTGGTCCTTCTTATCGAGAACCTGTCCCTGTGTTGGGGGTGAGCGGCACGAGAACTGTGATTTTACCGCCGCTGCGCGGGGCCAAAGAAAATCGCTTTGTTTCCATTGATAATGTCAAGTTACAACATGTGGCCGATTCTGCACAGCAGACCAAGAGGGACACCCAGTAGTTCCGGAATCCCTCTCACTACTGGGGAAGAAGTCCCGCTGCAGGTGATTTTCACCGACGCTGTTTCCTCTCCGAGCTTGGGGAGGGTGGATGATGATCTTGCGATTGTTCCAACGGCGACGATTAATATGGAATCTTTTGATCAAATTGTTGTACGTTCTACTGATGTTTCTGAACATGTGGTTTATAGCGTGCCATGGCGAGAGCCTCCATCTGCTTCTTTGTTCACAGTTGCACCTTTTGCTAGAACTGCTTCTGGCTGCTTCAACGACGCTGATAATGATGTGTCAGGCTCCTCGTCCTCGATGTCTTCTGTCCACAGTCCACGACGGCTGCTGGGTTGGCTTAAACGCACATATTTTGTTTTTCCTTGGAACTATTTTTGGCTGTTTTTGGCCGTGATTACTCTTTTATTATGGTTGGGATTTGTGGTTACTTTTTTTCTGATAATACATGGTCATTTTCTTCCTGATCGATCTGACATTGAGCACGTGGAGACTGTGTTAAAACCGCATTTTTCGTCTCATATGGTTCGAAGAGACTTGTCCACTGTCAACATTTCTGCAATACCAATTCCGGATGGGATTGTGTGGGATAAAGTAATGTTTGATATATATGGTCCCACTGAATTGATTCAAATACCGTATGTCCTCAAATTATCAATGAATGATATTGTTATACCAGGCATTGTTTCTGATGATTGGGATGTGAAGACAGTAGATTCTATGCTAACAGATTTGCAATATTATACTGTCTATGACGATGAAGATGCTTACCAATTTAGAGATAATCATGGTGACATGTTTTGCTACAACTATTATGGACACCACTTTATTCATAAAGCTAGTAGCCCTAAGTCCATGTTTAATTATGTGCAATGGGAACATTGCTTGACTCCTCCACAAGGGAGTTCAAACACGTATTATGATAAATTTGCATATTTTTCTGGGCATGATCAACGAAATGCTAAGTCTTACTATTTTAAAGTTGCCCCGTATTCTAACAAGCAAATGTTGTTGACCGATACTAAATTACTGTATTCAAATTTGTTTATATCTAAACTTTCGGTCGAGGGGTATGAATACTGGTTTAAAACTGTTGACTTGAAAAGTGTTTGGGGTTCAAAAAATTGGCAAATGCAAGGCAGGGACACGTTATTTAGAGCATGTATTATCCCTGTGCAGATGATTTTCCTCAATGACACAGTACAACAGACTAGCTGTTTGGGCTTAGCGACAATTAGGGAGTTGACTTTGCCTAGTATACCTGTCCCTTCTAAATTAAAAAATTGGCAGCACTATGTGAATGCTACTTTTAGTGACTTTACACATTGGGTCCAGAATGGTACGCTTAACACTTTTCATCGTTACATCCAGGCGGGTGGTTATTATGGCCTGTAGACACTAATGTGTGTCATCAACGTTTTGTCACCTCTTCAGGGGGGTTCAGGACTAGTAGGGCAGACCCTCGTTACGTATCACCAGAACATGCTGATATTATAACTACATACAGTGTGGGGAAGCTTTGTCAGCAATGGTTGAAGTCATCCACGCTGGATGCAGTTAAGTCACATCTCAAGTTACTGTCTAATGATACTGATTTACAAGATTTTTTGTCAGGTCCCAAAGTACCACAGAAGAAAAGGTTCTTATACGAGGTTTATAATGAGATTTGGAAGCTTTCACAACAAGAGGCTGCAGCCCGGTTGAGGCAGATTGATCAGGAAAAACTGATGCAGACTTTGTCTGTTGTTGATAATGGTATGCATACCCTTTCTGACCGTGTTTACACGATTGACAGCATTGTTTCCTCTGCCATTGACATTATTAAATCGGACATGTCTTCTTTATATCATGGGCAGAGTCAGACGCGGTCCATCATGCAGCTGGGTTGGACTCTTCAGACCTTGAAGGCGGGTCGCGTTCCATGGCAGCACGTTCGTGCCAGAGAGATCTTTATCTCTTTTAATTTGACTCGTCAACAACAACTGATGGCAAAAAAGGAAGCGACATATGTTATGTTAAATATTGAGAAATTAGAGAAACTGCCTTTCACGGTGGCTGAGATTCCGTCAGCTGAGTGGTTGATTCATGGGGTTATTAATTTGCCTATCTCCACTTTACAATTTACTTCTTGTTTAAAGCACATTCCGGTGGGAAGATATGAACTATTGGGAGACAGTTACATACACGAGGTGTGGGAGCTTCCCTTTCAGTACAGATGAGTTAATGGTTTGAAGGAGGTTTTTCTTAGCGGCAGCGAATGCGAAGCTTCTGTCAGCCATTCAATGGTTTGTAAACAGGTGTCCTTGCACGGGGCGTGTAACGCTTCGATTGCTAACTTAGCTTGTTATCTGAAGGGAGTTCCAGTCCCGGTTATTAAAAACACTTTCCAGGTGCTTTCTAACGGCAGTTACATTGTTCTTAACAGCGAATGCTGCTGTGGCATGTGTGCCGGAATAGTTTACATCGTCGTTGTCAACAAGGCCGTTACGTGCTGTGGGATTGTGTTGTTTCCCCCCACTCAATTTAGGGAGGTAGCGGACATCTGGCCTCATATTGCTACTTCCAAGGTTGATTTCGACAAGTTGAGTCGGCTAAAAGCTTTATTGTTTCAAAAGCATGTGGCCCTTACATCTGCTAGCGAGACCTACGCACTTCAGGTGGCAAGGTCATCGGCGGAGATACAGGGGCTGATTCCTAGTTTGGCGGGCGGCGGTCGCCGCCCGCCAAGCGGGAACCGCCAGAAGACCGTACAGTGGTCAAAAGACCGCGGCGGTCATTCTGGCTTTCCCGCTGGGCGGGCGGGCAACCGCCAAAAGGCCGCCCGCCCGCCCAGCGGGAAAGCCACAGCAACGATGAAGCCGGCTCCGAATGGAGCCGGCGGACTTGCTTTTGTGCGACGGGTGCAGTTGCACCCGTCGCGATTTCCAGTGTCTGCTATGCAGACACTGGAAATCAATGAGGGGCCCTGTTAGGGGGCCCCTGCAGTGCCCATGCCATTGGCATGGGCACTGCAGGGGCCCCCAGGGGCCCCACGACACCCGTTCCCGCCAGCCTGGTTCTGGCGGTCAAAACCGCCAGAACCAGGCTGGCGGGAAGGGGGTCAGAATCCCCATGGCAGCGCTGCCTGCAGCGCCGCCATGGAGGATTCTGCAGCCCAGGGGAAAACCGTCGGGAAACCGCCGGTTTCCCTTTTCTGACCGCGGCGGCAGAATGGGCCTGGATGCACCGCCAGCCTGTTGGCGGTGCATCCGCGGTCCCCTACCCTGGTGGTCTCGGACTGCCAGGGTAGGAATGACCCCCACAGTCCCTTTTGAATACTAACTTTCCAAATCACTTCGGTGAACTTGTGGGACGTATATTTAATGCATCCAGCACTGCTGGTATTGCACATTTTTTCAAAGTCGTTGGTGTTGGTTTTGCTCATACCTTCTCTTCCATATTCGGTTTGATACCTTCGGCTATACATTCTATTTTATGAAGCATTTTTGGGGGTTTCCCGATTACTTTGGCTTTATTGGCTGGAGTCTTGCTGTTGTTGCTATTTTTTCGCAATGGCTGTCCCGTCACGACGAGATCCTGTATTGCTGCTCCCGTCAGCGCAGCTGTGTCGTGAACGCATGATGCAGCGTTTTGGAGCAACACTCCTGGGACATTTGGAGTGTGACTGGTCTCTGTCATTCAGACCGGTTTTGGATTGTGTGCAACCCGTGTTTCGATGCCTTTGGTGCTCGTTTGAACATGCACTGGCTCTCTGTCTCTCACTGCAGCGCCCTCCAATGGTCGATACTGATCTGTTGATGTTCCCGATTAGGGCTCATTCCCAGAGTTGTGCACTACGGATGCGCTTGCTTCGTGAGGCGGTTTATGAGATTCCCTTCCTGGAGGAAGAAGGTATTGTCTCTTTCATAGGCCCTACACGGGGTGCCGCCCTGAATGGTTTTGGGGCTTTGGATCACACCTGCTCCATGGTACTTTGTGGCGTGGATCTTCCGATATTGACATATATCGAAGTGGAGGAACTCCTGCGTTCTGTTGCTTCTGTCTGACAATTGGATTTTTCCGAAATTGACACTATATTGAATTTGACTTTATGATCACATGTTACCTAAATTTATGACTTTGTTGTCTTTTCACCTTGTCGAAATAATTGTTTTAGATATTGTTTATATTTGGGGCATCCTTTTATATTATTGGAACCACTTGCTACCGACAAGGGGAGGGTGTAGTGTGGTTAGTTTTACGTATTCATTGCGCTTCAGCTTCAGGCTTTAGGCCTTTGTGCACTTTGCCCTGATTATATTTTATTCATTTGCTAACAGCTTAGAGCCTCTGTGCACTTTGCTCTACATGCTTTTTATTAGGCTTCGTACTGTTATTTTTCAAATAGCCAGTTCTACGGTGTTGTTTCTTATTCATATCACACTGTTTTGCCTACTTCAGCACTGGAGTTCTCCATAACATATTTACTCTGTGCTTCAGTCAAGGATACAGTCTGGTACATTGCCGATAGACGTGGTAGGAGTTTAGACTTGGCAATCCTGCGTAGGGACATTTTGTGATCACGATGACATGTTAGTTATAAAATCACTTCCTTGTCCCAATACACGCAAGAGGGAGCTTCCGACCAGGGAACCACAACTAGACGCTGACTGACTCGTTGCAGATGCTGAACCAAGATCACAGGTCTTTGCTCAGGTATGAGGGCTGATTTCTCCACAGTGATTCTAATAGGCAAGCTAGAAGCTTAACATGCTGTGCTCTAAATAGAACAAGCAGAGGGAGAGTAGAAACTGTTAGACAATATGATAGCTTTGTTCTTATGTTTTACTCTCCTGGTGACTATTTCAATCCTACTGTGTTGTATCGTTCTGGTTATTGCGGCTCACGCCTTAATATCTAAAATACAGTCGTTTTATTAAAACATTATATAAAACTTATACTGTCTTTGTCATTTGTATATGAGATCATATTGGGTGTAAGAGAGTTGGTTTGGATCTGAGTAATCACGACTTCCCTGAGAAGTTCCAAAGATGTCATGCGCTCGGCTGCCGAATCATTCCTTCCACATGGGAGAAATGAGGCACTGCTAGTTAGCCGGAGCAAAAACCGGATTTAGGGTGACAGAGTTCTTTACACGTGGGTCAGACTCAGTCCCCCACACCGTTATAGATCCTGCTACCTAGAAATCCAGTAGTCTCATTTAGAATAATGAGAGCCCACGCGACACTGGATCTCTGGTAAGAACATCTTAATTGCGAGTCAAAAGGGTCATCAACCTATTTGCGTCCCCTTGTAAGTTTACTTATTAAGGTAAGAAGCGCTAACAGCACTCCACCCTTCTAATGTGGAAGGAGCAACTCACCCATTTACACCTCTCAAGACCTTGGTTCATCACTTTGAGGGCACTAAGGGGCTGGTAACCAAGACCTACAGTGTCCTCCAGCAGTCTCTCTTGCTTCCAAGACACCCATATCAGATGAGGTGGGAGCTAGAAAGGGATACAGAAAATATGCAGAAAGAGAGGGAGCTACTATGGACGAAGATTTCTAAGACACACTGCAGTATTTCACACCAGGAATCAGCCTATAAACTGATGCTCCAGTGGTATTCCAACCTGGTTCACCTTCACTAAATGTTCACCTCAGTCTCTACTACCTGCTGGCATTGTGGGTCCTAGGATGGTACCTTCAAACACATTTGGTGGTATTGTTCACTACTCACCGTTTTCCGGAAAGAGGTTTTAATCTAAGTTAAAAAATCATTGTGGTTTCCTATACCGGCAGACTACCTCACAATTACTTTGGGCTCACGCCCAAACACACTTGAGGCTCTAACACACGCAGACTGATAGTTAATCCATCATACGACAGGTGCTGCCAAAAAATTTATTGTTTTGGACTAGAAATCCCTTACTCTACCTCAATTTCTTCCTGGTTCACTAGGCTTTGACAAACTATGGCATTGGAGCACCTATTGCATAAGCTCTCTCTCACAGATAAGAAATTCCTGTGACTTTAGCAACCCCTCCTAGACTATTTTTGCGATTGGAGCACCTTTGCTTCCAGCCACCCAAGCTTCACGCTCTGCAACTTTTTAGTTGATTTGACAGTGCACTAACCCTTTTGACTTGTTGCCTTCTGCACCCGCTCTGGTATCAGAGACCTTCAAAGCTATCCCTGATGTCCCTGTAAGATGACCCTCTCCCCCTGGATTTTGGAACTATGCAACTGGCCCAGTCCCTGACATCTCAACAACTAACAGTAAAGTCCTTCAACTAGATTTAGCAACTGCTGTCTCCCCCACTCCCCCCAGCTTCTTGTTGAGTGTTAGTGCTTTTATGTATTCTGTGACATTATGAGATGGAGCTTCGGAATAGTGAAGAAATGGGCACAATTGCTTACACATATTCTGTTGAAGATGTCCTATTTGTCAACTACATCTTAGCTTAAACATTCCTGTCCCCAGGCACCCACCTCATGTGGAAACCATGTTTTGCCATACCGTACTGTTAAGTTTGAGGTTTGCTGGAACTTCTGTGTGCCTTACCCTGTGCCTTACTAGGACTTGGCTTACTAGGACTTGGCTTACTAGGACTTGGCTTGCAGCTGGATTGCATTGATTTCATGCTTTTGGTTTCCTATGGTTACCTAGTCTTATGCTGTACTCCAGTTATGCGGGCTTCTTATGCAATATCTGTCACAGTTAAAACATTCAACCCGTCAATACACAGATTCTGATTTAAAAAAAAGACCACGCTACCTCCTGCAGCGCAGGAAAGTTTGTTTTTGAGACGAAATCCAGGGGAAACTTATGAAGTTGCAGGAGCCACTGTGAGCAGTCCAGCACCCGGCCAGTGCTTTAAAAGACTGCACCAGATCCCGCAGTACGGGCCATTTTTCCCATTTGTGCGAGGAAAAACTCAATTGGCGGGGGAATATATTTGGACGTATATAAGCTCGTTGTGCGCATTTTTTAAAGCTGGGGCGGTGCCTTACTGCTGCAGTTGATTTTACTTCAGCTTCCTGGCTCTTTATTTTTAAAGGACCATTAGCAGCATTTATCATGTCAGCCTTACTCTGAGGCTGCGCAGACACATCTCGTGATGCGGGGCAGGCAGCATTCACAATCAGGAGGAGGACTCTAAACTGACATCTCAGCGCATGCTTGCAGATAAGTTAAGACCTCAGCTGGTGTTTGGGTCGTGGGGCCGTCAATCTAGTGGCATGAAAAAGCGCTACCAATGACGGCCGAACATAAATATATTGGCCAGCCCACCCGCCCCCTCCTCGGCCCGCGCTTTAGATCATCCTCTTCAAGCCTCCACTCCAGAGGCATGGGACACATTCACCTCCTCGTGGTACTGGCAGGCAGTGTCCAACAGCCACAGCCAGCCAAGCCTGGCCTTACCCTCATACACCCAGCCCAACCGCTGAGCCACTCACTTGAGCCCGTCTACCGAGACCAGCAGCATTTCAACATCATTGTGCCGGATCCTGGGGCTCCAAAGGCTTCTCTTGAGATCGGAGCAGGGGTGGAAGCATCCAGAAGTGAAACCTTGGGGATCTGGGACACTTTCACTGCAGGGAAGAGCGCACCCAGTCCCCGGTGAGTGTGTGCAGTAAGAATTACTCTGGCCCATGATTATAAAAACAAGACTGTGACCCTGTGTAATGTAAGTGATGCACATATAAAGAACTGCACTACCTTCAGGTACAATTTGCACTACATAAAAATTGAAGAAAAATGCTCAGAGATAAAAATAAAACCTAGCATAAGGAAAGACAAATAGAAACACATTTACTGTCTGATTTGTACAAAGTGAAGCCAGAGATTCTGGATAAATCACGGCTCCCATGCTGAAACTGTGTGACCTTAGGCAAATATTTTATTTCACCAAAACAAATTTTTCTTAATAATCAGGATCAAAAGCACTTTCAAATGTGTGTGTTCAGAATACCAGCTGTACAAAAACCTGTCGTTTTTGACTTCCTAGACTACAATGTTGCTCTATAATAATTTGGGCCACATACAGGATTCACATGACAATTTCCTTGCCTCTTGGGTCACTAATGGCACTGTCACCAGCGTGGGGACAGGGGCAGGAATGGTTCTAGTTCATGTTTAAAAACTATCACTTTCAGTGCGTATTCCTATAATAAAACATATTAATGTCAAAGTATCTATATATTAAAGAAATGCACTTTTTTAAAATTTAAAACACCTTATCATATTCTATCATGATTGTGGCATCACTTACCTGGCTTTTAATTTCAGGACTTAACTCATGACTGGAATCTTCGAGCGAGGGCCATCATTGGCTTGGATCTCCCTGATAACTTGCCCACCTCTGTTGTACAATGCACATGCTTAAGTATTTTAAGGCACTGTTATATGTGCTAGCCAGGTCATGAGCACATATGAGAGCCCCTTTGAAATGCATGTGATCAGTATATCTGCTATATAAAAAAGATTCACTTGCATTGTGCACAGATTGTATGCACGCATTGTAAGGCATGCAAGGTATTAAAGGGAAATGTCACTTTTTAAGCTGTATTACAGAGTATCATGGATGAAGTACATGGATTTACAAATTGCTTCAGGGGCAATGATTAATGGAGTAATTTTAAATACTGTAACATAAAAAGGTTATTTGTAAAACAAACATTCACACCTTTGGGCATCATGGCTGTTAAATAAGATGTTTGTTGCTTGTAAGCTATGTTGTTCCAAGCAAGACTCCCTTTTAGGCATACTAAGTTATACCACCTCCAACTCTGATCGGTTTTGATGCACCATGTTTGATGAAGAGACTAAGTGTGATGGCACAGTACATACAAGCAGGGTAGAACAGTGTCTTACAAAGGAGCAGGGAATAGAAAAGATACAGAGAAAGTTGCATATAATTTATTTTTAATAAATGTATCAGTGCGTTACACACATGAAACCTAGAATAGCGATGCTTAATGGAATAAGTGTGGACTATTATTTGGGGAGATTGTAGCCAACTCCCTACATATTATAGCAACATGTTGTAGTCTCACTAAAAGGAATCTGTATCATGCAACAAAAGGGTGTAGACTTAGGCCCATATTTATACTTTTTTTTAGGCCGCATTTGCATAATTGTTTGACCCAAAAGCGGCGCAAACTTACAAAATATATCTGTATTTTATAAGTTAGCACTGCTTTTGTGTCAAAAAATGACGCAAATGCGGCACAAAAAAAGTGTAAATATGGGCCTTAGTTTGAATAAAATGGTATTTCTTATTGTTAATGGTTTAATAACTCTGAGTCCAAAAACCCTTCCACCTGTCTTATTTTGGTTGTATTGTCCATGCTTATTCCAGGCTTGATTTTGTGGTGTGGATTGAAGCTAAAAAATGCCTTGATCAGGATCACTGCATCAGCAAAGGGGAAAAGTGCAAAAATGCCTTTTCCTGTTAGATCCTGTTCACCCTCATACTCCAGGGCAGAGGTAGCTCACTAATACATGAGTGGGGCAGTGCCTCAGTAGGTGTAGAGGAGGCAGCATGAGGTGACTGACAGACTGGCCTGATGCCCTTTTATTGCCAAGCCTTTAAAGTAGAAGAACATCAGAAGAGGATATAGATATGCACTGGACATGCTAGATAGTCAGTTGTGTTTCTATACATGCGAACATTTTAGACAAAGAAAGTTGCAGATTTAAAAAAAAATATTGTGAGAATGTATTTTCCCCATTGACTTCTACTGAAGCAGAGACATTTTCAGGCAGGAGACAGCAAAAATAAAGCCATTTTTGGCTTTAGAAATCGTCAGTCTCCTTCCTGAATGGGGTCCACTGACGTGTATGTGTTTCACCTGTATCTAGCATGCGCAGTGTGCATCTGTAAGGCAGTAAGAAAAGCAGGTTGTGCTTTGGATCCATTAGGTAGGGCTCTCGAATATCACAGGTAAATGCTGTAGGTAACTAGCAAATACTCGTCTTACATTTTGGCACTGACATTATATTGGGATTAACAGGACTACTAGTGTAAAACGTAAAATGAAAAACACTGAATTCTACATATTTCTTTAAAAGAGAAATTAGACTTATGCTTTAAAATGTTAGATTGATGATCAAAAATGTTTCTTACAGCCTGTAATTGCATTTTTTGAGTGTTACAACTTTGGGCTTGTTTTGGGTGAGGGCTGGTTCATTTTTGGGGTTGCTTTGGGCTGGTAGTTGAACAGCTTTGGGCTTTATAAGGCTTTGAAAGTCTGGCAACACTGGCGAAGACCGGCACAACAGCATGTCCGTTTGTGACCGAAAGAGCCTGGAAAAGGTCGGGCAGTGCCACCCTTTATGGCTCTACATCAAAGGTACTGTTAGTCTTTACTCTTTCTTTTTTATTGGAGACAGAACTTGCTAAGTACTGAAACAAACGTCCCTTCTCCCAAGAGCGAGTGCTTTGCATCATTACTAGCCTCGAGGTTTTGTCTAGCCCTACTCGTGAAAACCCTCATGGACTGCCTTTCCTTTATCTGCCTTTTTCAAGGTATAGAGCTTTATTCCCCTAACAGTCCACGGTTATTTAACGATTATCCTTCTTTTTACGGCTTCACTTTTTTCTTTTGTTTTAAAATAAGTTTATTTTGACTGGTATATGTGGCCATTTGTATTTCCCCACCTTGGCCATTATGGGAAAGCGCAAAGCAACCGCGCCCATGCAAGGAGCTGCGAAGTACAGCAAGGGAAGAAAAAAAATCCCAAAATTGTACCCTTAATGGGATAGATCTGTTGACTGGAGAAGTCAAATCTATTACGGATACTAAAAGCCTACCGGAAGGGAAATCGAATTATGGTACACAAACTCTCCCTGATTGTTCTAAAAAGAAAGCTGCTAGGAAACCATCAAGGAGGGCTCCTTCCATGCCAGGACCTGTTCAGCCCACTCGCACTGACGTCCCAGAGAGGCCAGGTCCCTCCTACGCCCCCTCCTAGAGTCAGCTATTCCATGCAGCAACCGCTTCCTCTCTCCTCAAGACACACCAGGAACCTCAGCTGATTTGGAGGCTCATGCTGACTGTTATGCCCAATCCCAATAGAAATTATCCATAGTTCCATGGTATTAATTATGGCGCTGATGGCAGAAGTAGGGGGTCTCAAGGCCATGATATCCCAATTAGCTTGTATGGTGAAGTAACTACTAACAGCTGTGGTTGGAACTAATTCCAGAAGCTTCAATGATACAAGAAGCCATGAGAAGAGAGCATCAAATAACTCTATTAGGCTATCCATGTCATGTGGCATCATGGAGGGGCATCAAAAAAACAGAGAAAGGCAGGGGAATCACTATGAACATCATGAGGCTTGATCCACCAGGGAAATCTGGTTGTGCGAGGAATTTGGGTGATCATAAACCATAAAACGCAGGTAATGCCAGCACAAGGATAGTGCTGCCACAGAGTAGCAACTGGTGCCAGTGCAATAGTAGCTATAAGATAGATCAACTTGCTGACTATAAGGGCCTTCCACTAGTCCCTCATATTTATATGGTCAATGTTCCTAAACTCCCCCCCCATTCAAGAAATAAAGGTAAGTCGATTTGAGTGCACAGGTACTACTAACAAGGCAGTTCAATGCTACAGCAACAATAGATCCCAGCCCTAATAACAATTCTCCGAGAGCACAGGGAGCTACTGATTTTTATTAACACCCAGGAAATGGATACACACACACACTACACAGCTCAGCTGGTTGAACCCTGTCGAACTAAAGCAATTTTTACATCTGAAGTAACTGCTAAGGTGTCAATTGTCTCCTGGAACATGGCAGGTCTTAAGTCCAAAACGGCCCTACCAAATTGGAATGCTTTTATACATACATTTGACATCTGCCTGTTGCAGGAAACGTGAAGCATCGATCCTGCATTTATGGCCGGGTATATAAATTATTTCATCCCAGCCAATGCAAATTCCTGTGAGCGGCCATTTGGAGAGCTACTAATATGGATCAGAGCCTATCTTACCTGGCCAATATGTCAGCTAGTCATTGACTCTCCTGATCTTTTAGGAATTAAATTAAGGACCCATAAGAACATCATTGTAGATATCTATAATATCTATGCAAGAAGGGAGAAAGGAGGAAAACATGGCTTGAAAAATCCACTCGAAGGTGGACTGTGAGACCTGCTGCGTAGAAGGTAAAATAAAAGCATATAGGGTGTCAGGTTGTACCTAACAAACAACATTTAAAAGACTAAGGTGGTCAGAGACCGCCAGGGGTAATGTGGCGTCCGTACCGCCAACAGGCTGGCGGTACGGAGGCCCTTATTACGACCGCGGCGGTAGCGCCATGGTCGCACCGCCGGGGGCCGGCGGTTTACTGCCGTTTTAGCCCCGGCGGTGATAATCCGCCAGGGCAGCGCTGCCCTGGGGATTATGACCCCCCTACCGCCAGCCTGTTTCTGGCGGTTTGCACCGCCAGGAAGAGGCTGGCGGTAAGGGGTGTCCTGGGGCCCCCTAACAGGGCCCCGGCCAGCTTTGCAGACAGTGAAAAGCGCGACGGGTGCAACTGCACCCGTCACACGGCCGCAACACCGCTGGCTCCATGAGGAGCCGGCTCCTATGTTGCGGCCTCATTCCCGCTGGGCCGGCGGGAATGTCATAATGGGGGCCGCGTGAGTGCGGCCGCATTGGCGGCCGCATTGGCGGCCGCACAGCGGTTACCGCCTGGCGGGCAGCTAGGTCGTAATGACCCCCTAAGTCAACTGTGCAAACACTTCAAAATATATTTTAGTAGGTGTGAAAGCACTTTTTTATTTTTGTGTGATGAAAAAATATTTTAATAGGATGAAAACAAATCAGACTACTTTACATGTTGATGTGCAAAGGATATGTTTTCTGAAACCCAATTTTCACAGATTGTTAATACACTATATAGTTTTATCAGTAAATCTGCAAGTTAGTGGAGAGGTTTTTGGACATTTCTTGGAAAGTTACTGTGTGTACATGACAATATGTTACCACATCATGGTTTAGTAATATATTTATTAAAATGTAGTGTTTAAACAAACTGAGAAACACTCCTGCCCTGATGGCAATGTTGTTAGTAAACTAAAAAAAGTCCTAGGTTATGTGGGCTAGACCTTCCGTATATGTGGACTAGATTCTTGTGATGCATGCAGCAAACTTTAGTCTACCTAATCAAACAAGATAGTTTTTTTTGTACTGCAGAAATGCTGAGCTCACATATTTGAAGATGCAATCATATGTGAGAATTAAGAAAAAGGCGACTCTGTAAACTATTTGCCTAGGATCACACAATTTGAGACCCGTTTACGGGTTAAGTACATTACAGTTAGGTTGAGTAGATTATTTAAGTTATTTGACCTGCAGGTCTAGTAAAGTTTTTCTGATTTTTATGATTTTTCGAGCCCTGGGTAAACATCCAAAAACACTATGGGGGTCATTCTGACCTCGGCGGTAAAAGGCTCTTACCGCCAGTCAGAAGTCCGCCATTCTACCGCCGCAGCAAACTGCCACGGTCATTCTGACCCACAACTGCCAAACTGCCAAAAACCCGACATCCACGGAAGGCCGCCTCATCAGCGGTCAGCAATAAACTGGAGATGACCAAACCTCCACCGTCACGCCAACACAAACACGCCCATGCCATTACGGCCCACGAATCCACGCAGCGGTCTTTCAACCGCGGTATTCCATTGGCGGTACACACCGCCGCGGTCAAAATACACACACCTTTACAAAACACAGCCACATTGGACAAATCGAAATACACACACCTGATACACATACACACACCACACCCACACATCCAATCAACTATAAAACACACACCCACATCACCCACAAACCCCCACTACTAGAAATTCGGAGAGAAGGCGAGAGAGAGAGAGAGAGAGCACAGCTATCGAAAACCCCAAAACACAGAGGAACACAACATCATCACCCACACTACATCCACGCACAAAACACCACACACCACCACACACTCATCACCACAAACACCACCCCACACCACCCCATGGCACCCCAAAGACACCCCAGGTTCTCAGGCCAAGAACTCAGGGTCATGGTGGAGGAAATAATTAGGGTAGAGCCCCAGCTATTCGGCACACAGGTGCAGCACACCACAATAGCCAGGAAGGCGGAGCTATGGCAAAGGATCGTCGACAGGGTCAATGCTGTGGGACAGCATCCCAGAAACCGGGAAGACATCCGAAAGCGCTGGAACGACCTACGGGGGAAGGTGCGGTCGATGGTGTCAAGACACAACATCGCTGTGCAGAAGACTGGCGGCGGACCCCCACCCACTCCACCCGAATTCACAGCATGGGAGCAAGAGGTCTTGAACATCCTGCATCCTGAGGGCCTCGCTGGAGTAGGCGGAGGAATGGACTCTGGTAAGTCTAATCCCAACTACTTCACCCCCACCAACCACCAGCATGCCAACCCACACCCCCACCCTCACCCCCAACCCCCCAGCACACATCCTCCCTGCCAATGTCTCACCAGCACAACCCACCCAACACAACACCAATCCCTGAATGCCAACACAATCCATGGACACCCATCACCCAAGCATGACCACTGCACATACCCATCCCCCCCCACAAAACACCCTCACAACTCCTCCCACAAGGGAATGCCAGCACTGGGGGACAAGGGCACCCACAAATTGCACGCCATGGCACACACAGAAGCAATAACCATACTCTTTTACCCCTGCAGGGCCCGAACGCCAACACACCGGCCAGGAGGGTCCAGATTTGTCCATCCCACCCCCAGAACAGGCCCCCAGTGATGACAGCAGCTCTCTCGACCTAGAACCTGATGACCAGCCCGGACCATCGGGGACCTCTGGACAGTCGGTTCCCCACACACAGACACAGGCCACAGCAGACACAACCCTCTCTGGGAATACCAGCACAGCTCCCACCCAGCGGGCCCATGCCTCTGTCTCCAGGACGCGTCAATCAGCGGTGTGTCCGCCACTACAGGGCACCCAGGCTGACCCACCACCCCAACAACAACAAGGACCTGGGGGCAGTGGTAGTGGGCACACCGTCCAGGGGACAGAGGCCCGGGGAAACAGGGCAACTGGGAGGGCTGCTGTGCGACAGGGGGGGAGGACAGGCCCAGGGAACCCACTCTCCAAGAGGCCCTCACCACCATCATGGGAGCATACCATCACTCCCAGGAGACGATGGCGACGGTACTGGCCAGGTTCCAGGAGATCCAGGCACAGCAGGAGGAACGGTACATGGGGTTCAGAGACGAACTCAGGAACATCGGTACCGCAATGGGGACCATCGTCCTGGCCCTCAACCAGATAGTCACCACATTGCGGGACCATGTGGCACCCCAAAGGGCCCCTGTCACCAGGCCGGACGACGAACAGCCTACCACCTCCGCCGGCGCTAGTGGACAGGAGGCCCCCACACCACGACAGGCCACCAGAACCCCACCTCCTGCTGAAGATCAACCACCCCGCAAGCGGAACCTGAGATCACACAAGAAGACAGAGTAGGATGCCAAGTCCCCCGCCAGCAAACGATACCCCCTGATGTCATCCCACTGTCCCACATTGTCACCCTGTCCAACCTTGAACTGCCCCTGCTCCATCCTTCCACAGGCATATGGGCAATGCACCTGTGCTACTGAGAACTGGACTCTGCCATGGACATTACTCCACCCCCACCCATCACCGTTTTACTATCATGGACCTATACGCAGCACTTAAAATAAATCACCAATTGCACTTCAAATGTCAGGAGTCTGCTTGTATTCTTTACAAATGTATTACACATAACGGTGCAATAATGTTCATTTACATTGTGATGACAACATACCAGTGTCAATAAGCAGTAGTCCATGGGCAAACAAAGCAGAAGTCACGCTGTGGGTCATACAGCTCTGAAAAGGGAAGGGAAAGTCAAAAATCAGTGAAAAGGAACTGGGGGGGAAACACAGAAAGTAGAGATGCAGGATGCCAGAAGTAAATGTAAAATGGCGTTGGTGATTCTTACCTGTGTGCTACTGAAAATACTGTTGTATAAAGCAGCATTGGTTAACATTGAACCCTATGGGTCTCAGGAGCCAATGACGATGTGCGCCGGCGGTCGCGGTACGCACCGCCGCGGTACGCACCGCCGCGGGCGCGACCGCCATTTTCTATCTGCTTAATCACTCGAGACCTATAACTGTGTCCCTGTTGTCTGTGTCGTCCCCGTCGTCTTCCTCCTCTTCACTCTCCACAGGCTCCACAGCTGCTACAACACCACCATCTGGACCATCCTCCTGCAGGAAAGGCACCTGGCGTCGCAATGCAAGATTGTGAAGCATACAGCAGGCCACGATGATATGACACACCTTCTTTGGTGAGTACATGAGGGATCCCCCTGTCATATGCAGGCACCTAAACCTGGCCTTCAGGACCCCGAAGGTCCATTCTATAATCCTCCTAGTTCGCCCATGTGCCTCATTGTACCGTTCCTCTGCCCTGGTCCGGGGATTCCTCACTGGGGTCAATAGCCAAGGCAGGTTGGGGTAACCAGAGTCACCTATTAGCCACACACGGTGTCTCTGTAGCTGTTCCATCACATAAGGGATGCTGCTATTTCGCATGACATACGCGTCATGCACTGACCCCGGGAACTTGGCATTTAGATGGGAGATGTACTGGTCAGCCAAACAGACCACCTGGACATTCATCGAATGGTAATTTTTTCTATTTCTGTACACCTGCTCATTGTCTTTTGGGGGTACTAAAGCCACATGTGTCCCATCAATGGCACCAATGATGTTGGGGATATGTCCAAGGGCATAGAAATCACCCTTCACAGTGGCCAAATCACCCTCCTCAGGGAAAACAATGTATCTCCGCATGTATTTCATCAGGGCAGACAACACTCTGGACAAAACCTTAGAAAACATAGGCTGAGACATCCCTGATGACATGGCCACTGTTGTCTGAAAAGACCCACTTGCCAAAAAATGGAGTACTGACAGAACCTGCACCAGAGGGGGAATCCCTGTGGGTTGGCGGATGGGGGACATCAGGTCTGGCTCCAGCTGGGCACACAGTTCATGTATAGTGGCTCGGTCAAGTCGGTATCGAAGTATAATATGTCGTTCTTCCATTGTCGACAGGTCCACCAGCGGTCGGTACACGGGAGGATTCATCCTTCTCCTCGCAAGTCCCAGTGGACGGTGCCTAGGAAGGACAACATGGAGCACAGAGTCAAGCAACCCACAGGTTCGTTCCCACAGCTTGCACAGTACACAAATCGCTATGCATTGAAAGGCTTGTATGAGTGGCAATGCAAGGCCTAGGCCTGTGTGACGCAGTAGTAATCATGCCATGTGGGCCCTTGAAATGGTGGCTGCCTGACCTGTGAAGTGTGACAGTGGGATGTGAGGTCACTGCGCTGGCGTGGCACACCGTGGCGGTAGGCGGTCGAAGACCGCGGCGCAAAGCAGCATTGGTTAACATTGAACCCTATGGGTCTCAGGAGCCAATGACGATGTGCGCCGGCGGTCGCGGTACGCACCGCCGCGGTACGCACCGCCGCGGGCGCGACCGCCATTTTCTATCTGCTTAATCACTCGAGACCTGATCATCCACAGGAGAGGACCTATACTGCAAGTGCTGGTGTGACCTCGGTCTGGAAGAGACAATGGCTGCTGCGACTGGGGAAAGGGCCCCTGCCTTCACTTCAGAAGAGTTGGAGAAACTTGTGGATGGGGTCCTGCCCCAGTATGCGCTACTCTACGATCCTCCAGACCAACAGGTAAGTACACTGGGTGCACGTTGAATGGGCTATGCCTGGGTTGTGTATGGTGGATTTAAGATGGTGGGGTGGGGAGCGAATGAGGAGTGCAAGGCACGACAGATGAGAGCATGTGCCACATGGCAGGGTTGGGGAGTGGGGGGCAATCACATCTAACATGCAGAAAAATGTTGAAATTTCCTTTCCCACCCTGTACATGTCAAATAGGTCAGCGCCCATCAGAAAGTCGACATTTGGCGTGCCATCGCCAAGGAAGTCCGGGACCTGGGGGTCCACAACAGACGGGGCACCCACTGCCGAAAGAGGTGGGAGGACATCCGCAGCGGGACAAGGAAGACCGCCGAGTCACTGCTGGGGATGGCCTCCCAACTTAGGAGGGGTGCCAGTCGTACCTTGACCCCCTGATGTCCCGGATCCTGGCGGTGGCCTACCCCGATTTGGATGGGCGCGTGAGGACATCACAGCAGACACAAGGGGGTGAGTACCAGCACATTCTGCTATCTTTACACGCAGTGGAGGCGTCTGGGTGGGGGAGGAGGGCTGTGGGTGACATTAGGCCAGGGCGCTTTCTGTAGTGTAGTCCCCTCCTTTAGGCATGGCCCTGTGCCCCCGCCCCCCACCTCTGTAGGGTGCCAAGTACAGCAATCCATGGTCCAGCATCACCCATGTGCGCATTTGTTGTCCATAGACCTGTTGGCCTAGTCACAAGTACTGAGTAGTGTACCCCGATTGCGCGGCGTAGTGCATGAGGCTCCTGTGTCTGTCCTCTCCGCCAACGGTGTTGACAATGCATGCACTCAACCTGTTTTTCTTTCTCCCCCCACCCTTTTTCTTTATCTTCTTGTGCATGTGTGCATTAGCATCATCAGGCGGAGGAGAATTGGCATCGGAGCACGAGGGAGCTGCAACTCACAAGGCCCCGGTGGGCCATGGTACAGACACCGAGGTCACCAGTGATACGGAGGGCGAGGGGAGCACCACAACGGGGACCCGTGGTGACACCAGCGACACCGACACGTCCTCGGAATGGAGCTCCCTAGCGGTGGCGGCAACATCCGGGCCCCCCGCCTCTACAGGTACAGCCGCCACCCCGCGCACCAGCTCCACCCTCCCAGCAGCCCCTCAGCCTTCGCTCCGTGCCCGCTCGCCCAAGAAGGCGGGCATCTCCTTCGCCCCAGGCACCTCAGGCCCTGCCCATGTTAGCCCTGCTGCCCTCAGTGAGGAGGTCATTGACCTCCTACAGACCATCATTGTTGGGCAGTCTACCCTTTTGAATGCCATCCAGGGGGTAGAGAGGGAGGTGCATCGGAGCAATGCATACCTGGAGGGCATTCATTCGGGTCAGGCTGCCCATCAACGATCGTTCAATGCTCTGGCCTCAGCACTGACGGCAGCCATTGTCCCTGTTTCCAGCCTCCCTCTTCTAACTGCCTCCACCCAGTCCCAGTCTCCTGTTCCTCAGCCTATCCCATCCACACCATCAGACCAGCCTGCACACACCTCAACACCCAAGGGCAGCTCATCCAGACATAAGCACCACAGATCACACAAGCATTCACCCAAGCAACACCCAGATGCAGACATGCCAACAGTCACTACCACCCCTGTGTCCCCCTCCTCCTCGTCTCCCTCCTCCCTCCCTGTGACGTCTCCACTCACACCTGCATGCACACCACCATCAGCCAGTACTTCCATCACCAGCACACCCTCCAGTACATTCCGCACACGTGCAGTCACCACCCCCACTGCCATTTACACGTCCCCTGTGTCCTCTCCCACTGTGTCTGTCACCCCCTCTTCCAAGACACACAAACGCAGGCAGCCACCCACCCAACAGCCAACCACCTCACGACAGCCTACATCACAAGCAACTGCACCCAAAGACAGCACACCTGACTCTCCTACAACCACATCCTCTTCCTCCACTCCCATACCCACTACACCTACCCTTTACATTGGTCCTAAAAAACTTTACCTCTCCAAACTTAACCTCTTTGCCCCACCTGACCCACCCCCTCCATCTGCTAAGAGTCCCAAGAGCACCTCAGCCACCACCAGCCCTGCTTCAAGTGTCACCATTGTGCACGGGTTTTGGAGTCCACCCTTTCCCAGCACTGATACATCGGCCAGCAGCAAGGGGACAGCCAGCCCCCCCCTGGAAAGAGGACCCGTAAAATCAAGGGCCGCCGCGAGAAGACTGACACGGCTGCCCCCAAGGAGTAAAGTCCTGGGCCGTCACCTGCCACAACATCCAGGGGAGGCAAGGGCCAGAGAGCCTCATCGAAGGAGGGCAAGGGCAGCAGGGCGGAGAAGTCAGCCAGCAGGGGCGCGGACCAGGAGGGCCCCACAAGCCCCATCCCGGGTGTGAGGGAGGACACCCACGGGCCCAGGACTCCGTCACAGAAGGGTCCAGCAACTGCACGGTCGGAGGGCGACTAAGCAGGGAGTCCTGGCCAGGTCTGGCTCCCTTGAATGACTGGACAAGCACCGCTGAAGAGGGCCCCGCCATGCAGAAAGACACCGCTGAAGAGGGCCCCGCCGTGCAGAAAGACACCGCTGAAGAGGGCTCCGCCGTGCAGAAAGACACCGCTGAAGAGGGCCCCGCCGTGCAGAAAGGCACCGCTGAAGAGGGCCCCGCCGTGCAGAAAGGCACCGCTGAAGAGGGCCCCGCCGTGCAGAAAGGCACCGCTGAAGAGGGCCCCGCCGTGCAGAAAGGCACCGCTGAAGAGGGCCCCGCCGTGCAGAAAGGCACCGCTGAAGAGGGCCCGCCGTGCAGAAAGACACCGCTGAAGAGGGCCCCGCCGTGCAGAAAGAGACCGCTGAAGAGGGCCCCGCCATGCAGAAAGGCACCGTTCCGCTGGGCCCCGCCATCTCAAGCACCGCTCCGCTGGGCCCTTCCTGTCAAGCACCGCTCCGCTGGGCCCCGCCGTCTCAAGCACCGCTCCGCTGGGCCCCGCCATCTCAAGCACCGCTCCGCTGGGTCCTTCCTGTCAAGCACCGCTCCGCTGGGCCCCGCCGTCTCAAGCACCGCTCCGCTGGGCCCTTCCTGTCAAGCACCGCTCCGCTGTGCCCCGCCGTCTCAAGCACCGCTCCGCTGGGCCCCGCCGTCTCAAGCACCGCTCCGCTGGGCCCTTCCTGTCAGGCACCGCTCCGCTGGGCCCCGCTGTCTCAAGCACCGCTCCGCTGGGCCCTTCCTGTCAAGCACCGCTCCGCTGGGCCCTTCCTGTCAAGCACCGCTCCGCTGGGCCCTTCCTGTCAAGCACCGCTCCGCTGGGCCCCGCCGTCTCAAGCACCGCTCCGCTGGGCCCTTCCTGTCAAGCACCGCTCCGCTGGGCCCCGCCGTCTCAAGCACCGCTCCGCTGGGCCCTTCCTATCAAGCACCGCTCCGCTGGGCCCCGCTGTCTCAAGCACCGCTGCGCTGGGCCCTTCCTGTCAAGCACCGCTCCGCTGGGCCCTTCCTGTCAAGCACCGTTCCGCTGGGCCCTTCCTGTCAGGCACCGCTCCGCTGGGCCCCGCCGTCTCAAGCACCGCTCCGCTGGGCCCTTCCTGTCAAGCACCGCTCCGCTGGGCCCTTCCTGTCAAGCACCGCTCCGCTGGGCCCTTCTTGTCAAGCACCGCTCCGCTGGGCCCCGCCGTCTCAAGCACCGCTCCGCTGGGCCCTTCCTGTCAAGCACCGCTCCGCTGGGCCCCGCCGTCTCAAGCACCGCTCCGCTGGTCCCTTCCTGTCAAGCACCGCTCCGCTGGGCCCCGCCGTCTCAAGCATCGCTCCGCTGGGCCCTTCCTGTCAAGCACTGCTCCGCTGGGCCCTTCCTGTCAAGCACCGCTGGCCCATTGACAGTGCCGGTTCTGTGTCGAGCTAGTGTTCACGCTGCACTTGGGGCACCCTGCCTCCTCCATTACCTGTGGAGTCTGTGATCCACCTGATGGCCTGTGTCTCTGCACTCCCCAGGATGGCACAGTGGGCAGACCACCCACTGTAGAGACTTGTGAGACTGTGGCTTTGCACTCCCCAGGATGGCACAGTGGGCATGGTGGACCCTTCGTGGATCTGGCGTCGTGGACTCATGTGGCTGAGGTGCCCCCCTTCCCTTCCCCTTGAGGTGCCTGTAGTTTTGTCATCTGATGCCCCAGCAGTGTTCTCTCCAACGGACTCAGGTCTCCTGTGTGGGCTTTGCCCATGTGTTGATACACTTTGGCCCACGGACAGTGGAAATTTAAGTGACTGTGCAGGACTTATTGCCTATGTTTATCGGTGTGTAGATAGTTGGGGGGGTAGGGGGGGGCGCATATGTGTGTGCCCGTAAGCTTTCCTCCTCCCCCCTCCCCTGTGTCGTAGGTGCAGTACTCACCGTTGTCGTCTGCGCCGGCGTTCGTACTCGTGGTAGATGAGCAGGTAGACAATAGCTGGTAGGATGTTTAATTCGGGTTCCATGCTGTTCTCCGTCCTCGTGGAGTGTGTATAGGTGAGCGTTTTCCCGTTCGTAGTCTGTTTCCGCCGTGTTTTTATCGGCGGGGCTCCCGCCCCGGAAAAGGTGGCGGATTGGTGAGTTGTGATAGGGTGGGCGGTACATTGTCTGCCGCCTGCCTGTTGGCGGTGACCGCCGCGCTGTTTGTCTGTCCCGCCGTGGCGGTCGGAGTGTTAAAGTGGCGGCCTGTGTTGGCGGTTCCCGCCAGGGTCAGAATACCTTTTTTTTGACCGCCTGCCTGTTGGCGGGTTGGCCGCCGCTTTATCACCGACCGCCAGGGTTGGAATGACCCCCTATATTTTTTAGAGTTACTGGCAAAAGAAGAAGCACCACTCAAACCTTATACTATCAGGGATTTCAATACAACTTCTGAACCCCTGGACAGGGACGGTATTAATCTAACTAGAGAGGAAGACAAGATATGGGCTACCCCATAGTTGGACTTAGCCCCTGTCAAAAAGTGGACACAAGCAGCCCTGCAATTGAAGACCCTAACCTTTAAGGTCAGGGTGACTAATGGTCAAACTAGGTCAGGCAAAGGAGGAGCATTCACATACACTAAACTCAATTATGCGAGTCACACCGACTATGTCCTGGTTGATTTTAGATTGTGCACAACATGGAGAACATTGTAGTTAGTGAGAGAACTGAGAGTAGCCACAACCCTCTGTCTTAGTATGCTGTCACTTTGCAGAAGGTGACCTTATGATCCTCTTCCATGTCATAACGGGTGTTGAGCCCACAAATAATAAATGTCATCTTAAATGGTCACCAACCAGTTGTTCAACATGGTAATTATCCCTCATTTATCATGACCTACTAGTTGCTACATCTAGCCTTGAAAACGTACAGTCTGAGGATATTAATATAAAAGGAGCAACACACATACATTCATGCTTTTTTTAACACATTGCATTATATTTTATAGCCCCTGCTACTCACCTTAAAAAGAGTTTACCTAACTGTTTAAAATGATTCAACAAGGAGTGCAAGCAGTCTAGAAAACGACTGACTTTGGCTATTCTTTCTGAGGCCTGGGCTACATAAGTGCCTCTGGGAAAGCATATAAGCAAGCCTAACACAAATCAAAAAGAGACTGGGATGAAAAGAGACGGAGGGACGTCAAGGTCACATGCTCACATAAAGATTCAAGTAAAGTTTGGTCATTGGTCACCTGGGGGGGCAACGAAGTTGCACCACAACCAATTAACCACAACTCACCATTCGAATGGCTTAACCATTTAAAAGTTTTGTACTCTGATAAGATGCAATCTTTTGTACATAGTGTGTAGTATTTGCTTGAAGATCAGGTGCATGGGGACCTGGTATTTGATTTGAACGATATTAATACTGCCCTAGATGCTGTTGTTTATGCAAGGCCCCAGGGCTAGACAGAATACCTGGGAACACATTCATCCATGGTAAAGATAATTGGTCAAAATACATCTTCGCACTAATGCAATCACAAAGGGAGCACCAACACCTGGCTCCTGGAAATGAGCGGAGGTGGTCCCCATTTACAAGAAGGGCAAAAAAAAGCCTCCCCATCAACTACAGAACAATTAGTCTAATCAACTCTATACAAATGGTGTTCTGCCGGGAGGTATTGGAAAAAATCCAGGATTGGATGGACAAAAGTGAAATTTTAACTCCATTGCAGGCTGGATTTGGGAAAACACAGTACTATCAATCAGGTTGTCTGATTTTTGATTTTGTACTGGAAGTCAGTGCTAATCGGTAGAGGCCACTTATATGTGGCCTTTGTCGGCTTGAATGCTGCTTTTGATATGGTCCCCATCAAAACCTATGGCTTCCACTTCGTGACATGGGGTTGCTGTAGGAAAGTACCATCTTGCCTGGCATGTTACCCCCATATTTTACTGTATATATGTTGTTTTAGTTGTATGTATCACTGGGACCCTGCCAACCAGGGCCCCAGTGCTCATAAGCGTGCCCTGTATGTGTTCCCTGTGTGATGACTAACTGTCTCACTGAGGCTCTGCTAACCAGAACCTCAGTGGTTATGCTCTCTCTTTGCTTTCCAAATTGTCACTAACAGGCTAGTGACCAATTTCACCAATTCACATTGGCATACTGGAACACCCTTATAATTCCCTAGTATATGGTACTGAGGTACCCAGGGTATTGGGGTTCCAGGAGATCCCTATGGGCTGCAGCATTTCTTTTGCCACCCATAGGGAGCTCTGACAATTCTTACACAGGCCTGCCACTGCAGCCTGAGTGAAATACCGTCCACGTTATTTCACAGCCATTTACCACTGCACTTAAGTAACTTATAAGTCACCTATATGTCTAACCTTTACCTGGTAAAGGTTGGGTGCTAAGTTACTTAGTGTGTGGGCACCCTGGCACTAGCCAAGGTGACCCCACATCGTTCAGGGCAAATTCCCCGGACTTTGTGAGTGCGGGGACACCATTACACGCGTGCACTATACATAGCCATTACACGCGTGCACCTATGTATAGCGTCACAATGGTAACTCCGAACATGGCCGTGTAACATGTCTAAGATCAAGGAATTGTCACCACAATGCCATTGGGGAGACAATTCCATGATCCCCCGAGTCTCTAGCACAGACCCGGGTACTGCCAAACTACCTTTCCCGGGGTTTCACTGCAGCTGCTGCCAACCCCTCAGACAGGTTTCTGCCCTCCTGGGGTCCAGCCAGGCTTGGCCCAGGAAGGCAGAACAAAGGACTTCCTCAGAGAGAGGGTGTTACACCCTCTCCCTTTGGAAAAAGGTGTCCGGGCTGGGGAGGAGTAGCCTCCCCCAGCCTCTGGAAATGCTTTGATGGGCACAGATGGTGCCCATCTCTGCATAAGCCAGTCTACACCGGTTCAGGGATCCCCCAGCCCTGCTCTGGCGCGAAACTGGACAAAGGAAAGGGGAGTGACCACTCCCCTGACCTGCACCTCCCCTGGGAGGTGCCCAGAGCACCTCCAGTG
Organism: Pleurodeles waltl; assembly: GCF_031143425.1. NCBI lineage: Eukaryota > Metazoa > Chordata > Amphibia > Caudata > Salamandridae > Pleurodeles > Pleurodeles waltl. The sequence continues at coordinate 695,597,881 of NC_090447.1, forward strand.
TGCTCCAGACCTCTGCCATCTTGGAAACAGAGGTGCTGCTGGCACACTGGACTGCTCTGAGTGGCCAGGGCCAGCAGGTGACGTCAGAGACTCCTTCTGATAGGCTCTTACCTGTGTTGCTAGCCTATCCTCCTTCCTAAGTAGCCAAACCTCCTTTTCTGGCTATTTAGGGTCTCTGCTTTGGGGGAATTCTTTAGATAACGAATGCAAGAGCTCATCAGAGTTCCTCTGCATCTCTCTCTTCACCTTCTGCCAAGGAATCGACCGCTGACTGCTCTGACGCCTGCAAAACCACAACAAAGTAGCAAAGACGACTACTGCAACCTTGTATCGCTGATCCAGCCGCCTTCTCGACTGTTTTCCTGGTGGTGCATGCTGTGGGGGTAGTCTGCCTCCTCTCTGCACTAGAAGATCCGAAGAAATCTCCCGTGGGTCGACGGAATCTTCCCCCTGCAACCGCAGGCACCAAAAGACTGCATCACCGGTCCTCTGGGTCCCCTCTCAGCATGACGACCTTGGTCCCTGGAACTCAGCAACTCTGTCCAAGTGACTCCCACAGTCCAGTGACTCTTCAGTCCAAGTTTGGTGGAGGTAAGTCCTTGCATCCCCACGCTAGACTGCATTGCTGGGTAACGCGTGATTTGCAGCTGCTCCGGCTCCTGTGCACTCTTCCAGGATTTCCTTTGTGCACAGCAAAGTCTGGGTCCCCGATACTCTAACCTGCAGTGCACGACCTCCTGAGTTGTCCTCCGGTGTCGTGGGACCTTCTTTTGTGACTTTGGGTGAGCTCCGGTTCACTCTTCTTTGTAGTGCCTGTTCCGGCACTTCTGCGGGTGCTGCTTGCTTCTGAGTGGGCTCCTTGTCTTGCTGGGCGCCCCCTCTGTCTCCTCACACAATTGGCGACATGCTGGTCCCTCCTGGGCCACAGCAGCATCCAAAAACCTTAACCGCGACCCTTGCAGCTAGCAAGGCTTGTTTGTGGTCTTTCTGTGTGGGAACACCTCTGAAAGCTTTTTCACGACGTGCAACATCCACCCTCCAAAGGGGAAGTTCCTAGTCCTCTTCGTTCTTGCAGAAACCACAGCTTCTACCATCCGGTGGCAGCTTCTTTGCACCCACAGCTGGCATTTCCTGGGCATCTGCCCACTCCCGACCTGAGTGTGACTCTTGGACTTGGTCCCCTTGTTCCACAGGTACTCTCGTCTGGAAATCCATCGCTGTTGCATTGCTGGTGTTGGTCTTCCTTGCAGAATTCCCCTATCACGACTTCTGTGCTCTCTGGGGAACTTAGGTGCACTTTACACCTACTTTTCAGGGTCTTGGGGTGGGCTATTTTTCTAACCCTCACTGTTTTCTTACAGTCCCAGCGACCCTCTACAAGCTTACATAGGTTTGGGGTCCATTCGTGGTTCGCATTCCACTTTTGGAATATATGGTTTGTGTTGCCCCTATACCTATGTGTTCTCATTGCAATCTATTGTGACTGTAAATTGCTTTCTATTGCTATTACTGCATATTTTTGGTATTGTGTACATATATCTTGTGTATATTTGCTATCCTCATACTGAGGGTACTCACTGAGATACTTTTGGCATATTGTCATAAAAATAAAGTACCTTTATTTTTAGTATATCTGTGTATTGTGTTTTCTTATGATATTGTGCATATGACACCAGTGGTATAGTAGGAGCTTTACACGTCTCCTAGTTCAGCCTAAGCTGCTCTGCTAAGCTACCTTTTCTATCAGCCTAAGCTGCTAGACACCTCTTCTACACTAATAAGGGATAACTGGACCTGGTGCAGAGTGTATGTACCCCTTGGTACCACTACAAACCAGGCCAGACTCCTACATTGGAAGCAGCGGTGGGATAAGTACTTGCAACTACTTACCACTTTGTCATTTTGTACTTTTCATAAGAGAAAAATATACAAAACAAGTTCAGTGTATGTACACCTAACCAAAAAGTTTTGCTTTTCTTCTCTTACTCTATTACTAAGTGCTGAAAAGTACCTCTAAAACTTTCAAAAAGTTTCTTAAAAGTTGAAAAAGTTTTTTTTCGGTTCCTTAAAAAGTTCTGAAACTTTTTTTCTTTTTCTGTCCCTTAAACCCTTTTCTATCATGTCTGGTACAGGTCAAACTCTGGATCTGGCCAGCACAGCTTATGACCACCTTAACTGGAAAGGTGTAAGGAGTCTCTGCATTGATAGAGGTTTAGGGGTAGGGAAGAATCCCTCTAGAGAATTGTTGGTTAATATGCTCATTGAAAATGATAAGGCCATAGCTGGCACATCAGGTGACAGATTAGCTGATGGTTCACACTATGATTCTGGGGTAGCCCCAGCAAAAGTTTTAGATGGGAACCTTCCCAACCTGCCCCTTAGCAGGCCACCTAGCATGGCTGGAACTAATGTGAGCTCTCATCACAGTAGGGATGTCACTCCTTTAGGCCAGGTTGTTAGAGTGCCATCTGTTAGGGACATGTCTCCCTCTGTTCATTCACACCAGTCTTCTGTGTCTAAGCATGCCCAACCCACCCACCCTGATGACAGAGTGTTAGAAAGGGAACTCAATAGATTGAGAGTGGAAGAGTCCAGGCTGAAGCTTAAAAAGCAACAGCTGGATCTAGACAGGGAAGCATTAGACTTAGAAAAAGAAAGACAGAGGTTTGGGTTTGGACCCCATGGTGGCAGCAGCAGTATTACAGATAGTAATCCTGTAAAAGAGCATGATTCTAGGAATCTGCACAAGATAGTTCCCCCTTACAAGGAGGGGGATGACATGAACAAGTGGTTTGCTGCACTTGAGAGGGCCTGAGTTGTACAGGGGGTCCCTCAAAGGCAGTGGGCTGCTATCCTATGGATATCTTTCAGTGGAAAGGGTAGGGATAGGCTCCTTACTGTGAAGGAAAGTGATGCCAATCATTTTACAGTTTTAAAGAATGCACTCCTAGATGGTTATGGCTTAACCACTGAACAGTACAGGATCAAGTTCAGAGAAACCAAAAAGGAGTCTTCACAAGACTGGGTAGACTTTGTTGACCATTCAGTGAAGGCCTTGGAGGGGTGGTTACATGGCAGTAAAGTTTCTGACTATGAAAGCCTGTATAACTTAATTCTGAGAGAGCATATTCTTAATAACTGTGTGTCTGATTTGTTGCACCAATATCTAGTGGACTCAGATCTGACCTCTCCCCAAGAATAGGGAAAGAATGCAGACAAATGGGTCAGAACAAGAGTGAACAGAAAAGTTCATACAGGGGGTGACAAGGATGGCAAGAAGAAGGATGGTAAGTCTTCAGACAAGGGTGGGGACAAATCTAAAAATTAGTCTTCATCAGGCCCACAAAAACACTCTGGTGGGGGTGGTGGGTCCAAATCCTCTTCTAGTCAAGTAAAGAAACCATGGTGCTATTTGTGTAAAGTAAAAGGCCATTGGACAACTGATGCCAGTTGTCCAAAGAAAAGCACCAAGCCTCCCACTACCACAACCCCTACTGCTACACCTAGTGCCCCTAGTAATAGCAGTGGTGGTGGGAGCAAACCTTCTAATAGCCAATCCAAGGGAGTAGCTGGGCTCACTTTTGGTAATTTAGTTGGGGTTGGTCTTGTTAGGGAGATCACAGAGGCTGTGTTAGTCTCTGAAGGTGCCATTGATTTGGCCACCTTGGTTGCTTGTCCCCTTAATATGGATAACTTCCCCTAATAAATGGTGTTGAGGTTCAGGCCTACAGGGACACAGGTGCCAGTGTTACCATGGTAATAGAGAAACTGGTCCACCCTGAACAACACCTACTTGGTCACCAGTACCAAGTGACTGATGCTCATAACAACACTCTTAGCCACCCCATGGCTGTTGTGAATCTCAACTGGGGGCGGGGGGGGGGGGGATTTACTGGTCCAAAGAAAGTTGTGGTTGCCTCAGATTTACCTGTAGACTGTCTACTAGGGAATGATTTAGAGACATCAGCTTGGGCAGAAGTGGAGTTGGAGGCTCATGCAGCAATGCTGGGCATTCCTGAGCATATTTTTGCTTTGACAAGGGCTCAGGCCAAAAAGCAAAAAGGACAGGGTGACTTGGATCCTGGAACAATGGACCAAGTGCTCCCTAAAGCTAGGGTTAGTAAAGGTAAAACACTACCTACTATCCCTCCCTCTACAGTGGATTCAACTTCTGAAGAAGAAGAATTTCCACCCTGTGCAGAACCTTCACCAGAGGAGCTGGAAGCAGACACTGCTGAGCTTTTGGGTAGAAGGGGGCCTGCCAGGGAGGAGCTGAGTGTGGCACAGCAGACCTGTCCCACACTAGAGGGTCTAACACAGCAAGCTGTCAAACAGCAAATTGGGGATGTCAGTGACTCTCACAGAGTTTACTGGGAGGACAACCTCTTGTATACAGAGGCAAGGGACCCAAAACCTGGAGCTGCCAGGAGATTTGTTATTCCCTTGCAATACAGAGAGTTTCTCCTAACTCTAGCCCACGACATTCCCTTGGCTGGACATTTGGGGCAGTTGAAAACATGGGACAGACTTGTTCCCTTGTTTCATTGGCCTAGAATGTCAGAGGACACAAAGGAATTTTGTAAGTCCTGTGTCAACTGTCAAGCCAGGGGCAAAACAGGTGGCACCCCAAAGGCACCCCTTATTCCACTACCTGTGGTTGGGGTTCCCTTTGAAAGGGTAGGGGTTGACCATAGTTGGCCCCCTTGACCCTCCTACTGCTTCAGGCAATAGGTTTATTTTGGTGGTAGTGGACCATGCCACGAGATATCCTGAAGCAATTCCTCTAAGGACCACTACAGCTCCTGCAGTGGCAAAGGCCCTCCTGGGAATCTTTTCCAGGGTGGGCTTCCCAAAAGAGGTGGTATCAGACAGGGGTAGCAACTTTATGTCTGCTTACTTAAAGGCCATGTGGAAGGAATGTGGTGTAACATACAAATTCACCACACCCTATCATCCACAAACAAATGGACTGGTTGAGAGGTTTAATAAAACTCTCAAAGGAATGATAATGGGACTCCCTGAAAAACTCTGAAGGAGATGGGATGTCCTGTTACCTTGCCTCCATTTTGCTTACAGGGATGTACCCTAAAAAGGAGTGGGCTTCAGCCCCTTTCAACTCCTATTTGGACACCCTGTAAGAGGTCCTCTAACACTTGTAAAGGAGGGTTGGGAACAACCTTTAAAAGCTCCTAAGCAAGACATAGTGGACTATGTACTTGGCCTAAGATCTAGAATGGCTGAGTATATGAAAAAGGCCAGCAAAAACCTTCAGGCCAGCCAAGAACTCCAAAAGCAATGGCATGACCAGAAGGCTGTTCTGATTCAGTACCAACCAGGACAGAAGGTGTGGGTCTTGGAGCCTGTGGCCCCAAGAGCACTCCAAGACAAATGGAGTGGTCCCCACATTATTGTTGAGAAAAAGGGAGAAGTCACCTACTTGGTTGACTTAGGCACTGCCAGGAGTCCCCTTAGGGTGCTCCATGTCAATCGCCTGAAACCCTACTATGACAGGGCTGATCTCACCCTGCTCATGGCAACAGATGAAGGACAGGAAGAAGAGAGTGACCCTCTCTCTGATCTCTTCTCTTCCACAGAACAAGATGCTCTAGTGGAAAGTATAGTGTTGGCAGATTGTCTTACTGCTGAGCAGAAAGACCACTGCATAAATCTCCTGGGTCAGTTTTCTGAACTCTTTTCTACTGTGCCAGGCACCACTTCTTGGCGTGTGAGCACACTATAGATACTGGAGACAGCTTGCCTGTCAAAAGTAAGATCTATAGGCAGCCTGACCATTTCAGAGACTGCATAAAACAAGAAGTTCAGAAAATGCTTGAACTTGGAGTGGTTGAGCACTCTAAAAGTCCATGGGCCTCTCCTGTGGTACTTGTACCAAAGCCTCATTCCAAAGATGGGAAAAGGGAAATGAGATTTTGTGTAGACTACAAAGGTCTCAACCAGGTAACTAAAACTGATGCTCACCCTATACCCAGGGCAGATGAGCTCATAGATACACTGGCATCTGCCAAGTATCTAAGCACCTTTGATTTGACTGCAGGGTATTGGCAGATCAAGTTATCAGAGGATGCTAAAGCAAAAACTGCATTTACAACCATTGGAGGGCACTACCAATTCACAGTAATGCCTTTTGGTTTGAAAAATGCACCTGCCTCTTTTCAGAGGTTGGTGAATACAGTCCTGCAAGGGTTGGAGGCTTTTAGTGCAGCATATCTAGATGATATAGCTGTCTTTAGCTCCACCTGGGATGATCACCTGGTCCACTTGTGGAAAGTTTTGGAGGCCCTGCAAAAGGCAGGCCTCACTATCAAGGCTTCAAAGTGCCAGATAGGGCAGGGGAAAGTGGTTTATCTGGGCACCTGGTAGGTGGAGAACAGATTGCACCACTTCTGTCATGCCGTGGCGGCCGCGGCGCTTGCCGCGGCCGCGGGCTCAGGTTGCCGCGGCGCGGCACTCCATTTACACCGCGGCCGGCGCGTGGGCCGCGGGGGACGCCGCGGCTGGCGCGCGGGCCGCGGGGGATGCTGCGGCTCGGGCGCAGGCCGCGGATGCTCCAAGGAGCTTGATTAGGGGTCGCGGCACTCGCCGCTTCCCTTTCTTTAAGTTCTGCCATAAAGGAAGACGCAGTAGGGCTTGAGACCCCGAAGGGGTTTCAGGCCTGACCGCGTGTAGCGCATTATGCGCGTTTACAGCTAATCTCTGCATTCTGCTTTGCACACCTGCTCACCACTTACCATGTCTCCAGTCAAAAGCCGAACCCTTGCACATGGTGGTATTTTTGTACCTGCCTTTTTCCTTTCCCAGCATGCTGAGCACTTCCTCTCCTCCCAGCATGCATTATTTTTCTTCTTTAGGTGCATGTACCTGATTCACTATTGCATTCTTTTCCCCAATCCAAGATGGTGGTATTTCTACTTCCTGTTTCCTACTTCCTGCCTGGGGGTATATAAGGGGAATTCAGCTGCTGGTTCATTGCGTTGCAACACTCCTTGGTGGTAGTCACGCTCCGATTGATTTCTTCCTGCGAATCCAGTGTTTCCTGACCTGTCTTTGTTCTCCAGTCTTCCTGATCTTTAGTCCTAACGCCTTGGTGTCCTCCTTTCGTTTCAGGGAGTTCCTGTGGAGGTTTTTTACCCTACTGGGGTTTTTCCTCTGGGACTCCTTCTGGGGGGCACGGACAGTAGTGGTTTGCTCTTGCCAAACAGCACCGTGGCTACCGGAAGGGGTCGCCCCTACCTCGGCCAGAGCAGAACCTGCCGGAACCGGGGACATTCCCCTACGCTTCTCAACCTCGACGGTAAGCCCATTGAAAACCGTGACAGATTGCAACGCCCAAAACTCCAGTTGCAGTCCGGTATCATGGATAATCCAGTGGCAAACACGGAACCTACGAGCCAGACCCTGCTTATGACGATACAACAACAGGCTCAAGAACTCCAACAGTTACGTGCTGAAAATACCGTCTATCGACAAGCCTTTGCATCCAGGACCACAGATGTCCCCTCAGTAGCTGCCACTACACCTCGTTTTTCCGGAGATCCTAACAAATTAAAAGAATTCCTGGATGCCTTGACGGTTTACTTTGCTTTTCGCCCCTCGCAATTTATACAAGACAAGACCAAGGTGGGGTATTTGATTAGTGCCTTATCGGGGCCAGCCTTGGCTTGGGCCACCCCTCTAGTAACCAGAAACGATCCCTGCCTATCTAATTATTCCACCTTTATCACTACTTTTAAACAGATGTTTGAATGCCCTGGACTCGAGGCGTCCGCAGAAGAAGCTCTTTGCGAAGTTCAACAAGGGAATCAAGATGTATTACAATACATCACCCGTTTCAGACAATTAGCAGCAGAAACAACTTGGGTGGAACGTACCTTGGTGACACTGTTCCGTAGAGGTCTCAGAGAGGACATTAAAGATGAACTAGTGCACTCTGCTAGAATAGAGAACCTTAAAGGATTGATGGACCAGGCTCTGACGATAGAATATCGGTTAAATGAACTAAGAATGGAGAAAAAGAAGAGTTGTTTGCCATCGCACTCAGTACCGTCTCGCTCTTTCTCTCATCGTACCGAGGAAGTCCGTCCTGAACCTAAGGGGAATACCGAGGAAGAACCAATGCAGATTGACACGGCTCGAGGACCTTTATCAGCCAGTGAAAGAGAACATAGACGAAGGAAGGGGCTTTGTCTATATTGTGGTGCAGCTGGTCACCTAATTCGCACTTGCCCCATTCGTCCAACCAAGCCCTTGGGAAACGCCAACTCCCGTCCCCAGTAAGAAGGGTGAGGACGGGATATCGTGACATACCTTCTATTTGTTCTTCCAGGGAGGAAGGAACTGCCCTTTTTCTCTTACCAGTTATCCTTCATCTAACTGATGGCCGGGAAAAAAGAACCTTGGCCTTATTAGACTGCGGAGCCAGTGGCATCTATTTAGATGAAGCCTGGGCCAAAGAACGACAGATAGCACAAATACTTAAGGAAGTACCAGAACAGGTACATACCGTGGATGGGTCACTCTTGGCCTCTGGACCTGTACAATATACTACCCCTACCTTCTGTCTACAGTTTGGAAAACACCAAGAAAATCTTTCGTTTGATTTAATTTCATCACCACACCACGTCATGATCCTGGGCATTCCATGGCTCACACGGCACAATCCTTACATTAACTGGGAAACAAAAACCATTTCCTTGTCTTCTCACTTTTGCCAACACCACTGCTATCACGCCGGGGATTATTGGTCCCCAAAAGGTCTCTCAGCAGCAACTCCTAAGATGGGATGCTCCATTAACGTCCTACAGGGAGTTCCCAGGCATTATCAGGATTATGCCGATGTATTCCAGAAGCCAGAAAAACCTGAACTGCCACCCCACAGAGAATACGACTGTGCCATTCCTTTAGAACCTGATACAGTGGTTCCTTTTGGGCGTATGTACTCCCTCACAGAACCGGAGAAACAGATTCTGAAGGAGTATCTTGATGAGAACCTACAAAGCGGGTTGATTACTCCCTCTTCTTCACCCGCCGGGGCTCCTCTTTTCTTTGTACCAAAGAAAACTAAAGATTTGCGTCCTTGTATTGATTTCAGAGGGTTAAACAGGATCACTATTAAAGATCGGTATCCGTTACCTCTCATAAATGACATCTTAGAAGCAGTCAGAGGAGCAAAGAGATTTACCAAGCTGGATCTCCGAGGAGCCTACCATCTTCTATGAATAAGAGAAGGTGATTAGTGGAAGACCGCCTTTAGAACACCTTTTGGTCACTACGAATATAGAGTAATGCCATTCGGGCTTACTAATGCCCCTTCCATTTTTCAAAGGTTCATGAATTCTATCTTTTCTGATCTTTTGCAACAAACAGTGGTGGTGTATCTTGACGATATTCTAATCTTTTCTGTTCACCCAGAAGAACATTCCAAGCACGTTCGCCAAGTCTTAGAGAGACTCCGACAACATCATTTATTCTGCAAACCTGAAAAATGCGAATTTGATCAGACGGAAGTAAAATACTTGGGATATTGCATAAACCAAACCGGAGTCGCCATGGATTCAGACAAGGTGCAGGCTATATTGAATTGGCCATCTCCTTCTTCCATCAAGGAGACTCAGTGTTTTTTGGGACTAGCCAACTTCTATCGACAGTTCATAGCAGACTTTGCCCAGAGAACCAGCTATATTACTCAAACCCTTAAAAAAGAACACCTAAAGAAGGGTTTTTGTTGGACACAAGATGCTGAGTTAGCCTTTCAGGAATTAAAGAAAGCCTTTATTCAAGCCCCTATCCTACGACACCCAGACACCAGCAAGCAATTCATTGTTGTCGCAGACGCCTCAGAAAGGGCCATTGGAGCTGCCTTATTGCAAAGACAAGACGATGATGATTTAGAACACCCTGTATTTTACCTATCACACATTTTATCTGATTCCGAGCGGAATTATTCCGTGTTAGAACGTGAATTACTCGCTTTAAAAACCGTGTGCACAGAATGGAGACACTTTTTGATGGGATCAAAGGAACCTTTTGAAGCCCGGACAGATCACAGAAATCTACAGTGCTTAAGAAACTTTCAGTGTCAAAATAGCCGGCAGGCTCGATGGGCTTTCTTTTTCAGCCAATATGACTTCTATATCACTTACATCCCTGGTTCTCAGAACATCCTGGCGGATGCCTTGTCCCGACGTTATCCTGAGTGCAGCGATTCTACTGTTCAGAACTTATTTGACAACGACAAAATCATTGGGGTAGCACAGACTTTTTTAGACCAAGTCAAGTCCGAATATGCCCGTCTAGACGAAACAGAACTGAAAGAGTTGCGTCCGCAACTGCATACAGATCATGGCTATTATTATCATGACAAGGCCCTGTTTTTACCCACTAAAGTAGTACAAACTGAAGCTTTACATATGTGCCATGATTCCCCTATCGCAGGTCATCGAGGAATGAAAGCAAACCAAGAACTTTTGCTGCGCTCTTTCTGGTGGCCAACTCTCAAGGCTGATACTGAGACATATGTATCTGCCTGTCCTATATGTGCTCAAGCCAAGACACCCCGTACCAGACCAGTAGGATTACTCCGTCCATTACCAGTTCCCCCCGGCCCATGGCACACCGTCTCCACAGATTTTATGTGCGCATTACCTTCCTCAATGGGAAACCACGTAATAATGGTAACCGTGGACTCCTTCACCAAAATGGCTCACTTCACGGCCTTAAGAAAGTTACCAACGGCTAAGGAATTGGGTCAAATCTTTACTCAAGAAATCTTTCGGCTTCATGGGTTACCTCAGGTCATTATATCGGATAGGGGTCCTCAATATATCTCCCGATTCTGGAATAAATTTTGTAAGACCTTGGGAATCAAGGTGGCCTTGTCATCCAGATTCCACCCTCAAACCAACGGGCAAACGGAACGACTCAATCAGGGTCTCGAACAGTATTTACGTAGCTTCTGCAATGCTACACAAAGTAATTGGGCTACCTATTTACCGCTTGCAGAATTCTCCTATAACAACTCTCTACACAGTGCCTTGAAGGTCTCTCCTTTCTATGGCTCCTACGGTTTCCATCCCAAGGCCTTCCCAACTCCCCTGAGAGATAACTCCAATCTTCCTGCCATCTCCTCCTATGTTCGACAGCTACGGGGTATACAACGAATTATCCATTCCAACCTTGTGGCCACTAAGTTCCGCATGAAAAAGATAGCAGATAGAAGACGTTGTGCGGCTCCTCAATATCAGGTTCATGACAAGGTCTGGCTCTCCTCTAGATTCCTACCTCTCCGACTCACTCAGAACAAATTCAAACCTCGCTTTTATGGCCCCTTCCTAATTCTCAAAAAGATCAACCCTGTGTCTGTGCGTCTTCGCCTGCCCGGACGTGGAAGATCCACCCTGTATTCCATGTCTCTCAATTGAAGCCTTACCGTCCCGATCCTTTTCATAGGCACTTACCCTGTCCCCTCCTCTGTTGGTTGATAATGTACCTGAGTATGAGGTTCAGGAAATCTGTGACTCTCGGTTTTTCCATGGGCGCCTCCAATATCTTATTCATTGGAAGGGATACCCTATGAGTGAGTGTTCCTGGGAAGATGCTCCTTCAGTTCATGCTCCTCTTTTGGTCCGTCGCTTTTTTCGTCTCTTCCCTCACAAACCTGGGGCCTCGGGGGGGGCATACTGTCATGCCGCCGCGGCTGCGGCGCTTGCCGCGGGCTCAGGTTGCCGCGGCACGGCACTCCATTTACACTGCGCCCGGCGCGCGGGCAGAGGGGGATGCCGCGGCTCGGGCGCAGGCCGCGGATGCTCCAAGGAGCTTGATTAGGGGTCGCGGCACTCGCCGCTTCCCTTTCTTTAAGTTCTGCCATAAAGGCAGACGCGGTAGGGCTTGAGACCCCGAAGGGGTTTCAGGCCTGACCGCGTGTAGCGCATTATGCGCGTTTACAGCTAATCTCTGCATTCTGCTTTGCACACCTGCTCACCACTTACCATGTCTCCAGTCAAAAGCCGAACCCTTGCACATGGTGGTATTTTTGTACCTGCCTTTTTCCTTTCCCAGCATGCTGAGCACTTCCTCTCCTCCCAGCATGCATTATTTTTCTTCTTTAGGTGCATGTACCTGATTCACTATTGCATTCTTTTCCCCAATCCAAGATGGTGGTATTTCTACTTCCTGTTTCCTACTTCCTGCCTGGGGGTATATAAGGGGAATTCAGCTGCTGGTTCATTGCGTTGCAACACTCCTTGGTGGTAGTCACGCTCCGATTGATTTCTTCCTGCGAATCCAGTGTTTCCTGACCTGTCTTTGTTCTCCAGTCTTCCTGATCTTCAGTCCTAACGCCTTGGTGTCCTCCTTTCGTTTCAGGGAGTTCCTGTGGAGGTTTTTTACCCTACTGGGGTTTTTCCTCTGGGACTCCTTCTGGGGGGCACGGACTGTAGTGGTTTGCTCTTGCCAAACAGCACCGTGGCTACCGGAAGGGGTCGCCCCTACCTCGGACAGAGCAGAACCTGCCGGAACCGGGGACGTTCCCCTACGCTTCTCAACCTCGACGGTAAGCCCATTGAAAACCGTGACAACTTCAGGGGAAAATCCAAACTATCATAGATTGGGTTCCCCCTACAACTCAGACTCAGGTGAGAGCCTTCTTAGGCCTCACTGGGTACTACAGGAGGTTCATAAAGAACTATGGCTCCATAGCAGCCCCTCTTAATGACCTCACTTCAAAGAAAATGCCTAAAAAGGTATTGTGGACAGCTAACTGTCAAAAAGCTTTTGAGGAGCTGAAGCAGGCCATGTGCTCTGCACCTGTCCTAAAAAGCCCCTGTTACTCCAAAAAATTAATTGTCCAAACTGATGCATCTGAATTAGGGGTAGGGGCAGTCTTATCACAACTTAATTCTGAGGGCCAGGATCAACCTGTTGCTTTTATTAGCAGGAGGTTGACCCCTAGAGAAAAGCGTTGGTCTGCCATAGAGAGGGAGGCCTTTGCTGTGGTCTGGGCACTGAAGAAGTTGAGGCCATACCTGTTTGGCACTCACTTCATTGTTCAGACAGACCACAAACCTCTACTTTGGCTAAAACAAATGAAAGGTGAAAACCCTAAATTGTTGAGGTGGTCCATATCTCTACAGGGAATGGACTATACAGTGGAACATAGACCTGGGAGTAGCCACTCCAATGCAGATGGACTCTCCAGATATTTCCACTTAGACAATGAATACTCATCAGGTCATGGCTAATCTTATTGTCCTTCGTTTGGGGGGGGGGGTTGTGTAGGAAAGTACCATCTTGCCTGGCATGTTACCCCCATATTTTACTGTATATATGTTGTTTTAGATGTATGTGTCACTGGGACCCTGCTATCCAGGGCCCCAGTGCTCATAAGTGTGCCGTGTATGTGTTCCCTGTGTGATGACAAACTGTCTCACTGAGGCTCTGCTAACCAGAACCTCAGTGGTTATGCTCTCTCTTTGCTTTCCAAATTGTCACTAACAGGCTAGTGACCAATTTCACCAATTCACATTGGCATACTGGAACACCCTTATAATTCCCTAGTATATGGTACTGAGGTACCCAGGGTATTGGGGTTCCAGGAGATCCCTATGGGCTGCAGCATTTCTTTTGCCACCCATAGGGAGCTCTGACAATTCTTACACAGGCCTGCCACTGCAGCCTGAGTGAAATAACGTCCACGTTATTTCACAGCCATTTACCACTGAACTTAAGTAACTTATAAGTCACCTATATGTCTAACCTTTACCTGGTAAAGGTTGGGTGCTAAGTTACTTAGTGTGTGGGCACCCTGGCACTAGCCAAGGTGCCCCCACATCGTTTAGGGCAAATTCCCCGGACTTTGTGAGTGCGGGGACACCATTACACGCGTGCACTATACATAGGTTACTACCTATATGTAGCGTCACAATGGTAACTCCGAACATGGCCATGTAACATGTCTAAGATCATGGAATTGTCACCCCAATGCCAGTCTGGCATTAGGGAGACAATTCCATGATCTCCCGAGTCTCTAGCTCAGACCCGGGTACTGCCAAACTACCTTTCCAGGGGTTTCACTGCAGCTGCTGCTGCTGCCAACCCCTCAGACAGGTTTCTGCCCTCCTGGGGTCCAGCCAGGCTTGGCCCAGGAAGGCAGAACAAAGGACTTCCTCAGAGAGAGGGTGTTACACCCTCTCCCTTTGGAAAAAGGTGTCAGGGTTGGGGAGGAGTAGCCTCCCCCAGCCTCTGGAAATGCTTTGATGGGCACAGATGGTGCCCATCTCTGCATAAGCCAGTCTACGCCGGTTCAGGGATCCCCCAGCCCTGCTCTGGCGCGAAACTGGACAAAGGAAAGGGGAGTGACCACTCCCCTGACCTGCACCTCCCCTGGGAGGTGCCCAGAGCTCCTCCAGTGTGCCCCAGACATCTGCCATCTTGGAAACAGAGGTGCTGCTGGCACACTGGACTGCTCTGAGTGGCCAGGGCCAGCAGGTGACGTCAGAGACTCCTTCTGATAGGCTCTTACCTGTGTTGCTAGCCTATCCTACTTCCTAAGTAGCCAAGCCTCCTTTTCTGGCTATTTAGGGTCTCTGCTTTGGGGAATTCTTTAGATAACGAATGCAAGAGCTCACCAGAGTTCCTCTGCATCTCTCTCTTCACCTTCTGCCAAGGAATCGACCGCTGAGTGCTCTGGACGCCTGCAAAACTGCAACAAAGTAGCAAAGACGACTACTGCAACCTTGTATTGCTGATCCGGCCGCCTTCTCGACTGTTTTCCTGGTGGTGCATGCTGTGGGGGTAGTCTGCCTCCTCTCTGCACTAGAAGCTCCGAAGAAATCTCCTGTGGGTCGACGGAATCTTCCCCCTGCAACCGCAGGCACCAAAAGACTGCATCACCGGTCCTCTGGGTCCCCTCTCAGCACGACGAGCGTGGTCCCTGGAACTCAGCAACCCTGTCCAAGTGACTCCCACAGTCCAGTGACTCTTCAGTCCAAGTTTGGTGGAGGTAAGTCCTTGCCTCCCCACGCTAGACTGCATTGCTGGGTACCGCGTGATTTGCAGCTGCTCCGGCTCCTGTGCACTCTTTCAGGATTTCCTTTGTGCACAGCCAAGCCTGGGTCCCCGACACTCTAACCTGCAGTGCACGACCTCCTGAGTTGTCCTCCGGCGTCGTGGGACCTTCTTTTGTGACTTCGGGTGAGCTCCGGTTCACTCTTCTTCGTAGTGCCTGTTCCGGCACTTCTGCGGGTGCTGCTTGCTTCTGAGTGGGCTCCTTGTCTTGCTGGGCGCCCCCTCTGTCTCCTCACGCAATTGGCGACATCCTGGTCCCTCCTGGGCCACAGCAGCATCCAAAAACCCTAACCGCGACCCTTGCAGCTAGCAAGGCTTGTTTGTGGTCTTTCTGCGTGGGAACACCTCTGCAAGCTTCTTCACGGCGTGGGACATCCATCCTCCAAAGGGGAAGTTCCTAGTCCTCTTCGTTCTTGCAGAAACCACAGCTTCTACCATCCGGTGGCAGCTTCTCTGCACCCACAGCTGGCATTTCCTGGGCATCTGCCCACTCCCGACTTGAGTGTGACTCTTGGACTTGGTCCCCTTGTTCCACAGGTACTCTTGTCTGGAAATCCATCGTTGTTGCATTGCTGGTGTTGGTCTTCCTTGCAGAATTCCCCTATCACGACTTCTGTGCTCTCTGGGCAACTTAGGTGCACTTTACACCTACTTTTCAGGGTCTTGGGGTGGGCTATTTTTCTAACCCTCACTGTTTTCTTACAGTCCCAGCAACCCTCTACAAGCTCACATAGGTTTGGGGTCCATTCGTGGTTCGCATTCCACTTTTGGAGTATAAGGTTTGTGTTGCCCCTATACCTATGTGCTCTCATTGCAATCTATTGTGACTGTACATTGCTTGCATTGCTTTCTATTGCTATTACTGCATATTTTTGGTATTGTGTACATATATCTTGTGTATATTTGCTATCCTCATACTGAGGGTACTCACTGAGATACTTTTGGCATATTGTCATAAAAATAAAGTACCTTTATTTTTAGTATATCTATGTATTGTGTTTTCTTATAATATTGTGCATATGACACCAGTGGTATAGTAGGAGCTTTACACGTCTCCTAGTTCAGCCTAAGCTGCTCTGCTAAGCTACCTTTTCTATCAGCCTAAGCTGCTAGATACCTCTTCTACACTAATAAGGGATAACTGGACCTGGTGCAGAGTGTAAGTACCCCTTGGTACCACTACAAACTAGGCCAGCCTCCTACAGATGCCCCTTAACATTTTATCTATTGTCATTCGCTCACATGAGTGCAACTTTACCAGAACATGGTGAGGTGAGCAGGGTCAGCTAACAGATCAAATTGCAGTTAATAAGGGTGTTCGGCAAGGATGTGTGCTAGCCACCACATTCGTTTTTTATATTTTCTTTCCCTACATCTTGCTGATGCTCCTTCACTAACCAGGGTAAAAATACCCAAATAGTTCTCGCTGATGATACCTTACTAGATTGCCAAACCCCATGCGGGGTTCAGCGTTTGCTGAATCGCTTTGAGGAATTTTCTTCTCTATATGGCCTGGAGGTGAATACAGCAAAGACTAAATTTATGGCCATCAATCAGTGCAAAAGTTATAGAAGGAGGCAGAATCTGTGAGGAGCTGAACTGGAAAGAGTGGAAGCTTTTGATTATTTAGGAATTAAGTTAAGTACTAATATGTTGTGTAAGTCTCATGTTGATAAAATAACTTTGAAACACAGACAAAGTGTAGGTGCTATTCTAAAGAAGCACCTTCAGTCATATAGTAAACCAGTAGCCCAAGCACCACAGATCTATGAGCCAATGGTTGTGGGCTCAGCTTTGTATGGAGCGGAACTCTGGAGATTCCACAACTTAGCAGAAATTACCAGATCAGAACACAGGTTTGTGAGAAATCTGGCCGTTCTTCCATCAAGTACATTAAGATTCCATCTAAAACTTGTCATGGGGAGGAAATCAATTCAAGATAGAGCCAGACGATGATCACTTCTGTTCTGGAGGAGATTAAGGTCAACACCCGAACTAGCTCCTTACGCTGAAGCCCTGCACGAAGTAACTAAGCAGGACAGATTTCATAAGATAGCCTGGCTCAATAATATCAAAAAGTTACTACAGTTGGGCCTCCACAAGGCTTGGGATGTCTCCTCTTTGGTGTCTATTTCCTCCAAAGAGCAAATTAAGGTATGCTACTGGCTATGGATAGTGCAGAATGATGCTCAAAACGCATGTAGAGGAGCACTGACAAGGGACATGGTTGATTTCAAGTTTAATAGTGCCATAGAACAGTATTTGGACACTATTAACGATCCTGTTGATAGGAAAATATATATACAATTTAGGATTGGTACATTGCCTCAAAGTATTTACAGCAAAATGGTCAACATCCACTACATCTTTGTTATGCCCAGCTTGTAAAGCCATCAATGAACCATAGCCCATGTCCTATTTGCTTGTGCAGCTTACCCTCACCCGCGACACACTTAGATCAAGCAGACCTATAGACAAATAGGCACGCAGAATTATGTCGCCACCCTCAGAATTTTAAGATCAGACTGTAGGCCTTTGTATGCTTGCTCTGTTGCCCTGTTGCTCTGGACAGGTTGTGAATCCTAAGGAGGAAAGCCATGCTGTCTCAAACATAGAAACATTTAGCCCAAGTTCTGCATGGCTTTTATCCAGGGAAGGTAGTACCCCCTCTCTTAAGTGTATTCTTGCTCTTGATTTTAATCTACAGTTAATTACATTTTTATTTATATTCTCTTTATACATTCATAGACATTGACCCTCATTATGAACACAGCGGTAAACACCGTCGACCGCCGTGGCGACGGCAAACAGAAGACCGCCATTGGTGGTGAACAGAAACCTGCCATATAATGATGCAAAAATCAGAAACCGACAAAAATCTGCCTGCCACCAGTCACTGTCAGGACCTTGTCAGCGGAAATGCAGGACCTCCCATCCCGCCACCGCCAAGCACACTAACACCCCGCCCTCCAAAAAATGAAGCACAAATCACCACGGCGGTCAGTGGAAGCCGAACAACCATTGGCGGTACAGACCGCCATGGGCGGCAAGTGGACCCAACAGCAAGAAATGCATACATTGGTAAGTTTGAAACCCACAGACATGACACACATCCACAACACTAGAAAACACTCACAGACACACCCTCAATCCTTTGAAACAAAATTAGGCCAACTAATACAGAGAACTCCAGAAGCAGACACCGAACGCTACAATCCACGATACTTACACCCAACCACACGAGAGCACCCTCACCTAGATCCACACAAGACACCATTCACAATACTCACCATGGCACCCCCCAAACACCCACACTTCACAGAAAGGGAGCTAAGGGCCATGGTGGACGAGATCCTGAAGGTCGAGCCACAATTATTCGGGGCACAGGTCCAGCACACACCCATTGCCATGGGAAGGTCAGGTCCATGGCATCCAGGCACCACATTGCGGTCCAGAAGACTGGAGGAGGACCTCCACCAACACCACCCGACTACACTGACTGGGAGGAAAATGTACTGGCCATCCTGCACCCTGAGGGACTCACTGGACTCACTGGAGGAATGGATTCAGGTAAGTCATCTAAAATTACCCCATATCCATCACACCTGGAATGCATGCACCACCTCACCCCTCTAACTACCACCAGGACCACAACCCCACCCAGGCCACAATCAATACATCCAGTCACCCTGCATGCCCACAAACCCACTAACAGACCCACATCCCTCCCCCTGTGCACAGCCACCTACCCCTGCAAGGAATCACAGTCACCTACAGCACCCACAATGCACCTCCACATCCTAAGCAAAAAGCAATGCTAACCTCACGAAAGCAACCTGCATGGCCCCAAAGTGTGAAACCTGCACAAAACCGCCCAGTCCTGTGCACCCCATCCGATGATGTTAATGTAACAGACATGTCCATTCCTCCCAACAGGTAGCCCCACCCATGCCACCCTGCCTGACGGACAGGACCAGGAGGAATGGCAGTGCCCCACAGGGAGACAGAAGCACCTCCCAGGACACTGGGGATGGAACCCTGGACACTGACGATCACCATGGCCCCTCACACAGTCCTGGACTGTCACCATCCAGCAGGCCCACCCAGGATACCACTGACACCCCTACCAGCCAGGTAACAACATCGGCCCAGGGCAACCGTCCCCACACCTGTGTATCCAGGCCGCAGACTGGTGGAACACAAGTACAGAGGCCACAGTCACCCCCTACCAACAGGCAGGAAGACGATGGCCCCAGTACAAGTGGTACTGCCAGACCTGTGCAGGGGACACAGGCAGAGGGGGCTGGGCCCAGTAGGAGGGCAACAGTGGTCCAGGGGGGAGTCCACAGGAAGGATGCTGCAGCCCATGACGTGATCTCTGAGGTCCTGGGAGCATATCACCATACCTGGACAGATTGGCCCAGATAGTATTCACCCTGGAGCAGCGTCAAAGGATGCAGCTAGCACACCACCAAGAGGCCATGGAGCAGTGGAAACTGCACAATGCCACAATGGCCAGCATAGCAGGTGCGCTGCTGCACCTTGTCCCAACACAGCCTGAGGCCCACACAGACCAGGAAGCCCCTCCTACAGGCTAAGATACAGACCGGAAAACAACAGCATCAGCAGCAACTGCACATTAACCACCCTCTCAGGACACACAGGGGACATCCATCTGAACCTGTACCGGCCAACACCAGGCACCCAAACGGACCCTCAGGCCTAGATATGGCACAGGAACACCTGCCAAGAACAAGGCCCCCTCAAAGAAGTGACTCTGGCAAGAACTGTCCTTCAAGTGTCCCACTGAATCAACCACCAAACCTTGTGAAAACTACAGCAAACTCTTGTAAATATGCATGGACCTACCACTACTGCCAACAGTGCTGCGACCAAGTTGCCATATTGTACAACCACCAGTAGCCCATTCCCATCAGTGTAATCTGCACGATTTAATCCCTGCACCAAATACAACACCTTTTCACCTGTTACAATGTCCCCTGTCATTAAGTTTAAACAAAGTGAAGTATGGATGCAACTGTATGATAACTCCTTTATTGTTATCTGAGTAGCAGGAAATGCACCACACGCCTTACATGTTGTTGTGCCTACAGATGTGCTGAACTTTTATACTATATTGTAATCTGTCCTATGCAGATCTGGTCACAGTGGCAATGAGTATTGACCCAACACCCCCTTAGATGACAAGGCACACTGACAGTATGATGCACAGATAGCAATCTAATCCAATTGTCCCACAAAGTTACTGGAAGTAGAGTTGTATCAATTGGGTCCTGGTATTGACATCTTCCCCCTCCTCATCATCACCATCTCTCTCATCCTCTCTCTGAGGAAGCTGGTCTGGATATACAGCACCCTTCTCCTCTAAGAGGGGGATAGAATTTCTCACAGCCACGTTGTGCAGCATGCAGCAGGCCACTACTATTCTACACACCTTTTCAGGCCCCATAGGCCAGGGATCCACCAGAGATATGTGGACAACAAAATCTAGCCTTCAGGAGACCTATTGTGCGCTCTATCACCCTCGTAATACGTCCATGGGCCTCATTGTAATTCCTCTCTGCATCTGTTCCAGGATTCCTCACTGGTGTCAGGAGCCAACGCAAGTTGGGATAGCCAGAATCACCTAGAAAAAGGTGGAAAACAGGACTTTCACTGACAACCCTCAGAAGCAGACAGCCTGGCTGCTATGTGGCAATAAGTGTCAGAAACACCTACCTATGATCCACCCTCTGTCCTCTTGTAGTTGTTCCATCTTGTGTGGCACACTACTGTTCCTCAGCACAAAGGAATCATGGACTGAACCAGGGAACATGGCATTCGCATGTGAGATGTACTGGTCTGCAGTACACACCAATTGAATGTTCATGGAATGAAAGTTCTTCCTGTTTATGTACACATGTTCACTGACTCTTGGGGGAATGATAGCTATGTGGGTGCCATCGATGGCACCTATCACATGGGGTATGTTGGCAAAGGAACAGAAGTCTGACTTGATGGCAGGGAGGTCAGCACTTTGGGGAAACCTCACGTAGAACTGTAGGTGTCGTACAAATGCATTCAGGAATCTTGACAGTATAATGCTAAACACTGGCTGTGAAAAACCTGCACCCATGCCCACTGTAACTTGAAATGAGCCAGTGGCAAGGAAATGGAGTGCAGAGAGCACCTGCACTTCAGTAGGGATGGCATGCTGATTACGATTTGCTGGTGTCTGTGCTGGATCCAGTAATGCACAAAGATCATGAATAGTTGCATAGTGTGTGTGACAATACAGCAACATGACCACAATGATATATCAGGACTGGTCAGGTGAGGAAATGTATATTGTTACATGCCGATGGATGTTTAGGGGGCAATAGGGCCTACATTGTGTAGATTAGAGTATTACAACTGCTTAGTTAAAGCCAAAATGTCTGCCCCCTGTAATCCAGAAGTGTTGTGGATGAAGTGATCTCATACCGCTAGCGGTTGACGTAATAAGGTAATGCGGTGTTTACCACTGTGTGCAAATTTATTGGTTAACATGGTTGTCAATGGGCATTCTTAGTGTATCATTATAGCCTCCGGCAATCAATCAATCAATCAATCAAGTAATTTATAAAGCGTGCTACTCACCCATCAGGGTCTCAAGGGGCTGGGGAGGGGGAGCTACTGTTTGAATAGCCAGGTCTTGAGGCGTTTTCTGAAAGTCAGGAGGTCCTGGGTCTGGCATAGGTGGAGCGGTAGGGAGTTCCAGGTCTTGGCGGCGAGGTGAGAGAAGGATCTTCCTCCGGCAGTGGTGCAGCGAATGCGGGTGACGGAGGTGAGGGCGATGCTGGCGGAGCGGAGCTGGCGGATGGGAGTGTGGAAGGTGAGTCTGTCGTTGAGGTAGCCTGGACCTGTGTTGTGGAGGGCTTTGTGTGCATGGGTGAGGAGTTTGAAGGTAATCCTCTTCGATACGATAGTGTAGTTCTCTGAGGTGGGCAGAGATGTGGTCGTGGCGTGGGACGTCGAGGATGAGTCGGGCGGAGGCATTTTGGATACGTTTCATTTTTTGTTTGTAGTTTGGCTGTGGTTCCTGCATAGAGTGTGTTGCCATAGTCCAGTCGGCTGCTGACCAGGGCGTGGGTGACTGTCTTTCTGGTTTCAACGGGAATCCACGTAAAAACCTTGCGGAGCATGCAAAGAGTGTTGTAGCAGGAAGAGGAGACTGCATTGACCTGTTGAGTCATGCTGAGTGCTGAGTCAAAGATGATTCCCAGGTTTCGTGCTTGAGTGGTGGGTGTGGGTGCGGCTCCTACGGAGGTAGGCCACCAAGAGTTGTTCCAAGCGGAGGGGTTGCTGCCAAAGATGAGGATCTCTGTTTTGTCTGTGTTTAACTTGAGGTGGCTAGATTCCATCCAGTTGGCGATGGCGTGAAGTCCATTGTGGAGGTTGTTTCTTGCGGTTGTAGGGTCTTTCATGAGGGAGATGATCAGCTGGGTGTCGTCTGCGTAGGATACTATGTTGATGTGGTGGGATCATGCGACGTTGGCGAGAGGAGCCATGTAAAAGTTGAAAAGTGTTGGGCTGAGGGAGGATCCCTGGGGGATGCCACAGATGGTCTCAGAGGGTTCTGATAGGTAAGGCGGTAGGCGGACTCTCTGGGTTCTGCCGGAGAGGAATGAAGAGATCCAGCTGAGGGCCTTGCCATGGATCCCGGCGTTGTGGAGGCGTGTTCGAAGGGTGTGGTAACAGACGGTGTTGAAGGTTGCAGAGAGGTCCAGGAGGATGAGCGCTGCGGTTTTGCCTTCGTCAAGCATGATCCTGATGTCATCTGTGGCAGCAATGAGAGCGTCTCCGTGCTGTGGTTCTTGCGAAACCCGGATTAGGAGGTATCGAGCACTTTGCTGTCTTCCAGGAAGCGGGATAGTTGGCTGTTCACGATTTTCTCAATGACCTTCGCTGGGAAGGGTAGGAGGGAGATGGGCCGGTAGTCCTTGGGGTCATCTGGGTCCGCCTTGGGTTTCTTCAACAGGGCGTGGACATCAGCGTGTTTTCAGCTCTTGGGGAAGGTGGCTGTCTCAAAGGAGCTGTTGATGATGGCGCTGAGGTGGGGGCGATGTTGTCGCTGGCTTTGTTGAAGATCTGGTGCGGGCAGGGGTCTGAGGGGGAGTCGGAGTGGATGGAGGCCATGGTGTAGATGGTGTCTTCATTGTTGACGTGGGTCCCGGCGCATAGGACGTTGGTGTTGCTTGGTGTGTTGGGTTCGTGGTTGTCTGTGGCTGGCTGGTTGGTCTGGGGTTTGAAGCTGTTGTGTATGTCTTTGATCTTTCTCAGGAAATAGGTGGCGAGGGAGTTGCAGAGTTCCTGTGATGGTGTGCGTTCGTTGGAGCAGGGCCTGGGGTTGGAGAGTTCTTTGATGATGCCGAAGAGCTCTCTGTTGTTGTGATCAGCTGGTGATGTTTGCAGATGGCAGTCTTGAGGGCGATGTGTTTGGCTTCGGTAGGTTCCAGGTGCCTGGTCATCTCCATTCTTCAGCATTCCCATTTGAAGGCTGTAGGTCGGGGTTGAACCAGCTGGCCTTGGATCTGTGGTGGATGTCCAAGGGTTGTTTGAGTGGCATGAGGGTGTTGGCGCAGTCGTCTATCCATTGATGCAGGTTGGTGGCGGCTGAGTTGGGGTCCCGGGTCCTAGGAGGAGGTGCCTGGGTGAGAGTGGGGATCAGCTGTTCTGTTGAGATTCTGTTCCAGTAGCGGCGGGGGGGTTGAGTGGTGAGATGGTGACTGACCGGCTTCTGGAAGGAGAAATGGATGCAGCGATGGTCGGTCCAGTGGAGTTCGGTGGTGTGGCTGAAGGAGACGTGGTTGCTGGCTGAGAAGATGGGGTCGAGTGTGTGTCCTGCAGTGTGGGTGGGCGACGTGATGAGTTGCTTAAGGCCGAGGTTGGCAAGGTTGTCGAGTAGGTTGGTGGTGTTGATGTCGTTGTTATTTTCTAGGTGGAAGTTCAGGTCGCCGAGGAGGATGTAGTCAGTTGAGGCGAGGGCTTGGGCGCTGATGATGTCGGCGATGGCGTCGCAGAAGTGAGGCCACGGGCACAGGGGTCTGTAGACCAGTGTTACTCTGAGGGTGGTGTTGGCGTTGACGTGGATTTTGAAATGGAGGTTCTCGGCGGAGTTGAGGGTGTCGTGGAAGCTGGTGGAAACTCTGATGGTGCTTTTATGGACTATGGAGATTCCTCCACCTGGTTTGTTGGTGCAGTCTCTTCTAGATGACGGTGCACACCGCGCAGTGCGTACGCAAACTCGTCACCCCAACTTCACCTGACTCCCTGATCTCGTGCATGCTGGTGCTCCACTGAGTGTACTGCTGTGTCCTGCCTCTGGTCATGGAAATGGCACGTGTTGCAGGGGAAAGGGCCCCGGCCTTCACCAACGAGGAATTGGAGAAGCTTGTGAACGGGGTCCTGCACCTGTACACCAAGCTCTACGGTCGGCCAGAGGTACAGGTGAGTAGGAGGATTGGGGGGCATGGATGTGTGTAGTGGTGGGTGTTGGCTGCATACATGGGTGCACTTGTGACACTGTATGGTCCAGGGTTCCTGACATGCTGCATGTGTGTGTGCTGTTAGACTGTTTGAAATGTCCGTCCCATAGTGGACGTATATAGCCAGCTGTATATGATTGGCCAGTGTCTGACCTCAGTGTTACTTTTCCGTGTGTCCCTTATAGGTAAGCGCCCACCAGAAGATGGGACTTTGGCATGCCATTGCCAAGGAAGTGCGGACCCTGGGGGTCTACAACCGGCAGAGCACCCACTGCAGGAAGAGGTGGAAGGACCTGTGGCACTGGTCGAGGAAGATCTGCTAGGCCCACCTGGGGCAGTCCTGTCAATGAGGAAGGGGTGCCCATCGGGCACTGACCCTCCCCCCCCTTATGCAACGCATCCTGGCGGTGGTGTACCTGGATCTGGATGGGTGCTTGAAGGCTACACAACAGTCACAAGGGGGTGAGTACATATACCATATTTTGGCCCCTTGATGGATGTGTGTGCATTCGTATTTATGTTGTCTAGTCAGGGACTCTGACTGATGTCCATCTATATAATGGCCCCCATGGGGAGTAGGGGTGTTTGAGTCAAGTCGGCAGTACGTCAGGTCTTTAAGTTAATTGGGGGATGGCTGTAGAGCAGGGTTCTGTCCACTAGTCAGGGGCATAGCCATGTGTATAGCGGTAGGTGCTGCCTGGTGGAGGGTTTCCTGGGTGGGTGTATGTGTGAACCACTAATGTACCTCCATTCAGCTATTTACAATTGTCTCTCCTGTTTTGTCTCCCCATCCCTGTTCTCTTGTGTTGTCTGTGTACATCAGCATCATCTGGCGAGGGAGCTGAGGCACCGGCAAGTGGGGATGCAGCGGCCCACGGATCCTCGGAGGCAGGGTCATCTGACGCCAAGGGGACCAGTGGGTTGGAGGGCGATGGGAGTACCACGGGGGAGGCAACTACCACTGGAGGTAGTGACTTCGATACCTCCTCCAATGGGAGCTCCCTGGCGGTGGCAGACCCTAGTGGGCCCACCCCTACTGTGTCATCTTCCGCCACCCCCCATACCATCACCGCCCTCCCAGTTGCTCCCCATCGAGTTGCCCGTGCCCGCTCACCCAGAACGGTGGGCGTCTCCTTCGCCTCGGGCACCTCCTCCCCTGCACCAGTCAGCCCTGCTGCCCTCACAGAGGAGGCTATTGACCTCCTGAGAACCATCTCTTTAGGGCAGACAACCATCGTCAATGCCATCCAGGGGCTAGCATCAGAGGTACAGCAGACCAATGCCTATCTGGATGGCATTCACAGTGTCGTGTCTGGCCTACAGAGATCTTTTCAGGCTATGGCCTCCTCTTGGATGGCAGCTAGTGTCCCTGGTCATTCCGTCCCCAGTCCAACCACCTCTACATCCCTTCCAGCACCCCACTCCCTTCACCCATCCAAAGCACACATTCTGACACGCAGGCACACACCTCAACACACAAGAAGCATACTTCAAAACACAAGCACCACACCTCCCACCACAAGCATAGACACAGCCAACATACACATGCACACACACCAACATCCACTTCCCCCAGTGTGTCCACCTCTTCCGCATCCCTGTCTGTCGCCTGTACATGCACACCCACAGGCCCTGCACCCTCATTCAATGTTGCTGACCCTGTTCCTGCAGTCATCACAATAGCACACATCCATTCATGCACCACCGACACCACAACGACTTTAGTTGACACATGCAGTACACTCACCAGACTTGCAGACACCCAGACAACATCCATTTACACTGCCAGCCTGTCTTGTCCCACTGTGTCCACCCCCTCCTCCTCCCAAGACACACAAACGCACCAAAACACACACCCATCACACATCCACCACACCTCAGCATACTGTCCAGTCACCTGCAGCCATGTCACGTACACCTACACCTGTCACAACCACTCCGTCTACCTCCACTCCCACGCCTTCCTCCAGGTCCACCACAGTTGCACCTAAGAAACTTTTCCTATGTTGACCTATTCCAACCCACTGGCCCACCCCATCTCGTCCCTAAATGGGCTCACCTCCTTGCCCTGTCCACTCCTCCCACGTCACAGCCCACCCCTGTCCGCCCTTCCCATTCCCGTGCCCTTTCCCCAGAGAGGAAGAAGCCCCGTGCTGAACCAGGTCCATCTGCCACCCCCCGGTCCAAGCCCACTCCCCCACTTTCCAAGGGCAAAACCAAACCCTCCCTCCACCTTGCAAACGGAAATCTAACCCCCCGCCCAGTCATAAATCCCCACCCCGCCACCCCCTGCCCTGAGGTGCCTGAATGCCCCATTGTTGCCCCTATGAGGTTGAGTACCGTTGCACCTGTGGGAGTCAAGTTGGGGCCATGGTGGCCCATCGGACTTCTTTTACTGGCCATTGGCCTTCTATGCACTTCTGTTGCTCAGTGAGCATAATAAAGGTTAATGTGTGGACTGTGTTGTTTGAGTCACATTCTGGATCCGTGGTCTCTCGTTTCATTGTTTGTGGGTGTGGGGCACATGTATGTACTTTGGGCAGGTTGGATTTGCCTTGTGTTGGGTAAGTACCTCTTGCTGTAGGGTGTATGGCTTGTGCTGCTGTGAAGGGTTGTGGGAGCGTTGCAGGGTGGGTGGAGTCGGTGGGTATGTAACTGTGCCCTTTCTTCCCTTGTTTAGTAGGTTGCGGTACTTACCATTGTCGTCTTCGTCAGCGGTCTCGGTCGTGGAGCTTTATGGCAAGGACCAGGGCTGGCATGATCTGCAACTCTCTCTCCATGTCTGCTTCGGTGTGTTGTGTGGGCCTCCGGTGAGTGTTTCCTTATATTTGGTTCGTTTCTGCCTGGCTTTGCGTGGCGGTGGTTCTTGCCCCGGAACTGACGCGGTCTAGTGCTTCATTATTTGATGGGCAGGTAGGGCCTTTCTATCGGCCTGTGGGCGGGCTCTGCCGTCGTTGTCGGCACTCCTGTGTTTCAGTTGGTTCATTATTTGGCGGTTCGGACCGCACATCTGTTGGCGGTTGTTACCGCCGCCGACGGCAGTGCGATGTTTACCGCTGTGTTCATAATGAGGGCCATAATGTCCTTGTTCAATGGTTTTATTGATTACATTTTGCACTTTAGTGTGGAGCCTGTACATAGCACTTTAAGTACATTGCCAAGGATGCATTACCATGGCCATTAGATAATGAACGTTGGGGCTTATTTACAAGCCCTGTGCGGCGCTGGTGCCTCACTCTTTACGACACACTGGCAGCACATAGTGCAGGCCCTTAACTACAAGACCATGCAAAGACACCATGGGGGTTATTACAACTTTGGAGGAGGTGTTAATCCATCCCAAAAGTGACGGTAAAGTGACGGATATACCACCAGCCGTATTACGAGTTCCATAGGATATAATGGACT
Organism: Pleurodeles waltl; assembly: GCF_031143425.1. Lineage (NCBI taxonomy): Eukaryota > Metazoa > Chordata > Amphibia > Caudata > Salamandridae > Pleurodeles > Pleurodeles waltl. The sequence goes on from NC_090447.1 coordinate 695,625,897, forward strand.
CGTAATACGGCTGGTGGTATATCCGTCACTTTACCGTCACTTTTGGGATGGATTAACACCTTCTCCAAAGTTGTAATAACCCCCTTTGTGTGACTTTTCATGGCCTTGTAGATATGATGTAAGGCAACGCAGCGCAAGTCACTGCATCGCCTTACACTGCATCAGGGAGGCGTTCAATGGGCATTGTCGTGTGTTGTCCCATGCAACACCCATGTGTTTTGGTGAATTCCCAGATTTACAAAGCCTTCATGGATTCTTTTTGTGCAGGAAGGTTCCCTTCCTGTAGAGAAACAATCCTTTCAGTGATGTGTCGGCCCTAGACAGCCCATTGTACGCCAGCATAGGGGGAGAGGACAGAAATGTGTTGTGTCTTGTAGATACTGCGCATGTCTGCCCTCTCCCTGTGGTGCAGAGCAGCAAGGTCACTTGCTGTGCTGCCCTGTGTCACAGGGCTTGTAAATAAGCTCATAAGGGTTTCATAGATCGTTCTATTTTAGAATTTATTAGAGCATGCCCTAGTGGCATTGCTCATGTATGAAGGAACCCTAGCTCATACATATGACCTTTAATCCTTCAGGTTATGACTTAACATGCACAATGTTTAGTGACTTTCCAACCATGTTTCCTGCACCCCTCCTGCAAGAGACAGCACATTGCAACATCTATAAAGGATGGAGCGTTATGAATTATAGACATTTGGGGTGTGATTTAGATGTTGGCAGTAACAGTCCCGCCGTCGAGTTTTTGACTGAAAACCCATCCGCCGCCATGACGATCCACCCACCCTATTAAGATGATAGTAGGAGCATAGGTGAAAGACCGCAGACAGTCTGCTGTCACCGCTAAGATTCACCACCTGTGTCAACGGCACCATAGGCTAAAGTGGCTAGCAGCAGGAAGCCAGCCTCTTCTACCACAGAGCCAATCACTATGTGCATTCCCCCCCGACGCAACTGTGGCAGCTAAACCTCCACACCTGAGTTGGCAGAATGGGAGGGATGTAAGCACGAAACTCACCTTTTTTACACTTTCCACATTTCACGCCACCATGAACCCACTCATACCAGTCCTGCCATTGCTCCTGGGTCAGGTTCACAATGGAAATCAACCCCATCTTCGCCAGAATAGAAGGTAAGTCATGGAAATTGCTGTTATCCTCAGAGTTGTTACTTCACAGTAGTACTGGACTCATGCATGGGTAAATATTTTTGGCAAACACCACCATAATGATGTGCAATGTTTCAGTGTGTAATAGGGTTACAAAATGTATCAGAACAGACTTCAAGATATAAGTAGTACCAGCCTATCTGGTATAAACTGCCTTCAAGGCAATGGACACCTACACAAAACATCACAGTGATCACAGAGAGGAATGTGTCCGCACAGGTGTGTACAATAATCCCCCCAAAATATTGAAAGCATGAACTGAAACAGTATACACAATCTGTACCAAACAATCCCATAATAATGTAGCAACCTGTGCTGGTCACTGTCACAAATTAGAGTAAGCGCAAGGCGCACGCATTAGCAGAAGTGACATTTTCCGCAAACAATTAGCAACATTCATCAAATAAGGCCAGGACAAAGGTATTTCCAAAATAAAATGTTATTATTAACATGAGATAAGTGATAAATAATGCATCCAAATGTACGTGAGAAAAACAAGGCACTAGGCCTGTAGTCTAGAGTCTGGGTGCATGCCCACAACTTGCCTCAAAATGTCACTTTAAAAATAAACCACCTCTGGAAGGGGCATCTATGCGGCAGAGAGCAGGCACCTCAATGATCTCACTGGGAGTGGGGGGGTCCTTGAGTTTGAGAGGAGTGAGTTTGGGAGGGGTGGGATAGGTTTTGTAAAGGGTGGGTTGGCATTTGGAAGGGGTGGAAAAATGTTTGGGAGGGATGGATTTACATTTGGAAGGGTTGGTCTGGGATGTGAAAGGCATGTTTTGGGTGGTGGAAGGACTAGAAGGATGTTTGGGGGGTGGTTTTGGGATTGGAAGGGGCCAGGGAAAAAAGTAGGTGCTCCTTAGGAAAACTGTGGTTTTCAGAGAGTTCAGGTTGGAAGGTAGAGGGAGTGGCTGTGTCTATTGTGCATGTGTGTGTTGAAGGTGTGGGTGCCTGAGGGTCTGGTGTACATGCTGTATGCTTAGGCATGTCTCTAACTGATGAGGTGGGAGAGACTGCATCAACAGAGGAGGTCACACCCTGAAATGACCACTGTAAGACAGATAGGGCACTGTGAATGCCATCCAGGTAAGCCAGCATCTGGGTGTTCTGGCCAGCCTGCCCCTCGATGGAATGCAGAAGTGCAGTCTGGCCTACAGCAATAGTCCATAGTACATCAACACCCTTCTGATTGAGCACAGCCTGGGACAGTTGGGCAGGGGTGGAGGTGCCTGCAGCAAAGGTGACACCGCTCCCTTTTATGGGGAAGGCTACGGCCAACTTGGGGGTGCAGGAGGAAGGGTGGAGCTTGGAATGTGGGTTGTGAACGACAACGCAGGTGTCACATTTGTTTTAGGGTCCTCCACCAGTAGGAATCGGTTTTCATTGGAGGCCTCCAAAGAAGTCGCTGAGTCAGTTGTGGCCTCTGTGCCAGTCCCCACACCCTCCAAGTGACCAGGTCCCTCGGTGACAGCGGTGTCCACACCCGATTCCCAATGGCCTGTTTCCTCCCTGCCAATGTGGCTGCTGTCACCTTCATCTTGCCCAGATGATGCCGAAAACAAGATACAACAGTTTGAAGGGATCTGTGTAAATACAGTTGTCACTTACACACTTGTTTGTACATCCATGAAAAAGGGTTTTGACAGCACAAATAAACACATGTGCTTTGAGACATTGCTGAATCACTGCAGTACGGAGCTAACATATATTCACATTTCCTAAAGAGCCTTGTGTTGGGCTGGAAATTGACTTCTCAAGATGGGACACTTCATCATCTATGTGATGTAACCTTCCATCTGCAAATGCGCCTTTAAGTATCACATTGCTCTCTATCATTTAATTCTCCTCTGGACAAAACTAAGGACACCAAAATGTTGTTTGGGGGACGTGTGACTCTCTCACCAATGTGGACACATTCCTGTCTGTTGCAATCAATACGGTTTGGCATACAAATTGACACAGACTGGCTTACATGCACATTTGTAAAGGATGAATGCCTCCGGTCAACCTGCTACTGTTCACATGAACTGACTAGAAGTTTGCTAGACAAACTGGTTTCAACCATGTTTCAGATTAGGAATGTTGCCACTGTAGACAGAATTCTAGTCCATTTGGTGTAGATACACATTCTCATATTGTCATTGCGCAAACCTGCCAATGTAAAGTATGATATATCAACTGCATCATAATAGCGTAGTTTGCCACAGTCACCAGTAATGGGGCCTACATTACCTACTGACATTTGTGATGGAGCATCCCACCACACCCAATCATGATATGGGGCATGTTTGGTGCAACTGTCCCTCATGACATTGAGAAAATGCAGGTACCCCATTTTTTTGCATGCAGTCATTTGTCTTCTCACAACAGTTCAGGTGAGGGGAGCGCTGCTTCGCTATATGTTTTACTGATATTTTACTAAAACGCCACGTTTGTGAATGCACTGATTGCTTTTATTGATTTTATGTTTCAATTTTAAAGCATTTTAAAGTTAACAGGAATTAGCAGGATATTGTACTGAAATGCTGCATTCTGTGAAAACACTGATTGCTTCTATTGATTTCAAGCTTCAGTTTTAACGCACTGAACAGTTAACAGGAACCTGGGGGAACGCGACCGTAGAGTGCTGGTTTTGTTCCTGTCTTGCACAATCTTACCATACAGGGGCCAGTGAGTTGGCAAGCTCCACCATTTAATGGTGGCTGGGATGCGGCCGTGCAGCAGAAGCATTGCTGGTGTGCCAAAGGCGCACCTAAAGCAAGTCCGTCTGCACCAAAACTGGGCCAGGAATCCTGTCTAACTGGACTCCCAGGTGGTACGATATTCTTCCCAACAACTCCTCCCTCTTAGGCCTATGCATACCAGCCAGCTGTACGACCCTCTGAAATCAATTCACGATGAGACAACATGTCTAACCTGTGGCTTTTTCTGTAAAAATAAGAAATATCTAGCAAGGCTACTTATAGAGGAGGAAGAATTAGATGTTCCTTTCCACACTGAAACCTGGTTGAATGAGAGTAATGGGTTTGACATACAGATGGCATTACCACCAGGATACTACATGAATAGACATGACAGGATAGGCAAAAAATGGGGAGGGTTGCAGTGATTCTAAAAGAGGATTTAAGATCTTCCCTTTTCCCCTTTACAATTCCAGAGTGTGAACATTTTCAATTTGCTATTCCCATTTCCAATACTTGCACTTTTTCAGGAGTATTAATATATAGACCCTATGGTGCCAGTACTACATTTGTAGAGACCCTTCCTCAAGTACCAGCTATTAACATGTTAGAAAAGAATTCCCTAACAGTATTAGGGGATCCTAACTTGCACTGGGAGGAGTACAACAATGCAGTGGCCACAAGGCTAAAAAGGGATCTAGCGGCAATTCAGCTGACAATAAAAATAGATGTCCCTACACATGAGAAAGGTAATCTACTGGATCTCATCTTTATTAACAATCCAAAGGTACAAATAAAGAACATAAAGCCTCTACCCTGGACAGACCATAATTTTATATCTTTAATTTAGAAAAATGCGAATGAAAGAATCAATTAAGTCTAGCACATGACGTACGTTGGGTAAACTGCCTCTGAAGAAATGGACAGGACTGCTAGCAAGCACACAACCATTACCTAGAGATAACAGAGAGGAAGCTTATAAAAGTTGGGAGGACTGGATTATACACACTTTAGACAAATGTATTCTATCCACTGTAATAGCTAATATAGATCAAGCCAAATTCTCCCTCTGGTTCAACTCCCACTTAGCTGCACGGGAGAAAGAATGTAAAAGATTGGAGAGGACCTGAAGGAATTCATACCAGCCTCAATTGAAAAATGATTATAAAGCAGCAATTAGAATTTATCATCAGGAAATTAAAAAATCCCAGGCAAGCTACTATGAGGAAAGAATCTCTCAGGTCGCAAATTCCCCAAGAGAACTGTTCGGGATTGTCAAGCCATTTAGTACAATCAAGTCAGGCAATAGTCCCCCGACACCTACAGCAGCCAGATGTAATAAATTAGCTACTTTCTTCCAGGAAAAGATATTAAATATCTATAATTCATTATTAGCTAACCCTAATGATCTGTCCCTTCAAATGCTTAATCAGGAACCACCAACAACTATCTCACAATTGTCAAGCATTCCAGAGATAGATGAGGAAAAGACTCAGGATCTTATGAGAAAGGTTAAATCAGGTTCCCCCTGGACCTCCCCCCCCCCAACATATTCTTGTCAAAGGCATAAAAATACTACTCCTAAGTATAAGGGAAATTCTAAACAGGTCTCTAGAGACAAGGGTAGTGCCAAAGAAATGGAAATATGCCATCATCAGGCCTCTGTTTAAAAAATCCCCCTAAGAGCCACTGGATCTGAACAACTATCAGCCTATCTCACTCCTTCCAATGATGGGAAACATTCTAGAGAATCACGTCAACAAAACCCTGTCTAGCCATCTGGAAGATAACCAAATTCTACATCCCTCTGAAAAAGGATTCAGAGAGCAGCACAGCACAGAGTCAGCACTACTGGCAGTTACGGAGGAGCTTAAATGTATCCCAGATCAGGGAGGCGCTGCCACAATTATCTTCTTAGAACTAAGCGCAGCATTTGACACTGTGGATCATAAGATCTTAATTTGGAGACTCAAAGAAGTAGGAGTCCAAGGCAAGGCATTGAACTGGATGTGCTCATTTGTAGAGGCTCGAACTTTTCAAGTGATGGAAAAACCACGTTTTTCAGACACTAAGGTCTCCAAATGTGGGTGCGCAGATTTTGGCTCTCAGCCCGATCTTTTTTAACATCTGGTTTATTGTTCTGGAACACGTCTTATCCATTGTATCTTATGCAGATGACACACATCTAGTAGTGTCACTAATGAAGGGACAGAATCTTGAACTACAACAACTGGCCCCATGTTTAGATAAGGTGGCTAAATGGATGGCTAACTGTTGTCTTAAATTAAATGGCGACATAACAGAGGTTATGTTTCTGGGAAATAATCTAACTGTATCAATTGGACTAGGCTGACCACGCCTAAACCCCTTAAAAAACATCTGGGAATGTGGATAGATAAAGATCTTACCATGGGCTCACAGGCAACCAAAGTAGCTTCCATCTGCTTTGGCACACAAAGGACAATACAGAGAATCCTGGAGTTGATTCCAGAATATTCTAGACGAACACCGATTCAAGCGTTGGTAATCTTCTTTCTAGATTACGGGAATTCTCTTTACCAAGGCTCGCCAAAATATGTTACAAAAAAACTAGAGGTAGTGCAAAATGCGGCAGCAAGAATGCTGCTGAAAGTCCCTAGATCAGAATCAGCGAAGGATGCCATGAGAATTTTGATTGGCTGCCCATTGAGTTGAGAATTCATTTTAAAACCCTAAGCCTGGCATTTAGACTTCTCAACTTAAAAGGCCACATAAACCGAGAGGCCTGTTATCACCATACTCTCCCCCTAGACCATTTAGGTCTGCACAGGGCCATTTCCTGAAGATCCCAAGAATTCAAAGATTGCGATGGGGAGGTGGATCATTTACATATCTTGCCCCGAATTTATGGAAAGCTGTACCGTTGAATATAAGATATCTGGAACATGAACATAGATTCAGAAAGATGCTTAAAGTATGGCTTGAGCTTTATAAAATCCAAAACTAAACTAAACTTGCCTTGTGATGAGGAATCTATTGACAAACTTCTGCACAAACAAATCCACCACACACAGTATCAGACACTGTCTGACTAAGTTACAACTCCAGAAATCCTCATGGACTTTGGATGTGTGTCAACCTTAATGATGATGGCATAAAACATTGCTGGAAATGAAAAAGGTTAGAGGACAACAATGTCTACAGATAATGACTTACCCCCTTAATGCTGCTGTTGGGCCCTCAACTGCCCATCAAGCTCTGGATAAGCCATCGCAAGGATGCGGGCCATTGGGGGGGCGGGGGGGGGGAGTTGGGAGGAATGCTTACTTGGCCTTCAGCAGGTTTAATAGTAGAGTGATGCAGGTCTTCCCACCTCTTCCAACAGTGCAAGCTGTGCCACTTGTGGAACCCCTCCCCCCAGGGACTTCATCTTCTATGCAATGGCCTTTCATATCTGATGCTTATGATGGGCATTGGCCTTTATGGATGACAGAAAAGAACAAGAAAATACATTTTGAGTGCTTTTGTTTGGCAGTACTGCTGTGACATGATTATTTGGCATTGAACAAATGCATTCACCAAACAGTAACTCAATTTTTTCCAAAACAATTTAGAGGTAGCTAGGAAATATTGATTAACAGGAATCTTATAAGCACCATCAACACTTTCTAGCTCCTCATGTTATCAAATCAGGCCTATGCCATTATTTAAACCAGGGCTATGAAACCTGTCCTGTTGTGAGAGCCACCCCTTATTACTCACAATTATTGTGAGTTACTAAAGGAAAAACAACCTTTCCAATCTCAGCTTATAACGCCACGCACGGTTACATTGGCTTCATGCCTAAACTCAAGAGTAAACACTTATGGTCTTCTTCGCATACAGGAACTGAGGGCAGTATAGAAGGGCAGCTATGCGTCAGTTGGAGCAGGGATTTGGGGGATGTATGAGAAAATGTGTGTTGAAATGGGACTTACTGGGATGGATGATTGTAAGCCAATGTCATCTGAACTTGCAGCACAGGGAATAACTTTACTTATATGTGGCTCCATGACATACTGAAACCATACAGAGCAGACTATTACACAATAAGGGCTGGAATCCCACTTGACAGGACAGGATCAGACAACTGCAGACCCTCAATTTTTTAACACATCAATATCATTTTAGCAGTGGCTCTATGCTGTCACTCATTCTACTGGTACACTGCCTACTGGTCACTAGTAGTCAGTCCCCTGCAGTTTGTCTGATGAAACAGGAATTGTGAGTTACATGGACACATATTACAGCTTCTCATTTCAGGTGACTTTACACTCCCCTACACAGACCTTTCAGACAGTGGTAAAAACATTCTGCCCCAGCTAAATCATTCTGTTAACTCCAATCACAACACTTCACCCATTAACAAAAAGGAGCAACATAACCTGTGGATTAAAAAGGAAGAAGCTACTCAGTCAGGCATTCCCCAATCAGACATGTAACTGTTCCTATGGGCTCCCATAGAGCTGGCTGTACAGGAACAGGACCTTCCTGGCAAGGAGTTCCAGCTCCTCCGTGCTGAAGGCAGGTGCCCGGTTACCTGCTTTGCCCAGCATCCTGGCTCGCAGAGGTCGGTAACAGCAGCAAAAAAACGAGGAGGTCTTGTTTGCTGCAGTGTTAGGAGGCAAGTAAGGTTTATTCAATACCCCGTGACGGAGATGGGCACAGCCATTGGCTTTCATGTGTAGCTGTCACACAGGTTAGCCTATGGCAGGGACAACTGTGGAGAGTACCACCTACTACACAGTCAAGTTTGGCCAATGGCCGCCAGGTAGCCAATGTCCTGGCTGCCATTTTAGGGTGTGAAGCTGTGCATTTTTCAATTGTTAGTGTGTCACCAGCACTCAAAATGGAGGCTAGTGTATTTCTAAATGTCAGATTACGAACAACACTGCTCTTGGCAAGATATGACACAATAAAATGTGAACTGTGACTGTGTCTGACATCGGTAGGTCCGCAGGCGAAGTAGTAGCCCCATTGATGGTATTTGAAAAATATTTATTATTTGCACATAATGAAAAATTGTTCAATGAAAAAATGTTTTTTGAAGTTCCCAAAATTTGATAACAGCGTGTGTACATGTATTACACAATAACATTTCTAATGTTACCAAGACTTAAGAGGTGTGTTGATGTTAGAAGTATGGTGTGACCTCTGAACCCAGTCATGGGTAGGAGATGGCGACCTCATGTGTCCCAGACCATTCCAGACCTTGCCACTAAGGAGGCAAGGGATGTCATCAAAACGTTTCGGTTAAATAGGTAAACGTTCATGGATTTGTATCAGCAGTTGGAGCCTGATCTCCTGCCTAGCAATATGAATCCAACAGCCTTAACACTAATGGTGAATGTCATGACTGTACTGCATTTTGTAGCCACTGGCTCTTTTCAATACACTGTGGCAGTATCTGGGGGCATGTCCCAACCAACTTTCAGTGGTGTGCTACAAGAAGTCCTTGCTTCCTTGATGAGACACATCGACAGCTACATCCAGTTCCCACGTCAACAGGATTTGGCCACTGTGAAGAAAGATTTTTATGCTTTATGTGGACTACCACATGTGGTTGGAGTAATAGATGGCACACATATTGCCTTGGTGCCACCACTGTCACGACTCACGTGCTGCTTACGTCTGGAATCCACAGATCGAATGGCGTGGGTCTTGAATGTTCGGCTTTGGCCCAGAAAGGGGTGACTCTTTCTGGTAGCCACGGTGCTGTAGGCAATGGAAACGCCAAGAACGGACCGTGCCCTTCAGAAATAGCGCCAGAGGGAAAAAAAACCTGAAAAGGGGAAAAAACCTCCAAACAGATAGATTCCCGAAACAGGAACAAAAGAACAGGAATCAACAGAGGCAAAATATAGGTAATACACGGTATTGACAAAATCCAGCACAGGAAGGCTAAGAAACAGGAGCGAAGACACCATCTAAACAGAAAGTGTTGCAGCGCAAGGAAAGAAAGAAACACATCCCTTAAATACCACTAAACAGGAAACGACCAACAGGAAGTAAAAGGACACCATCTTAGATAGGGAAAAGTACATAGAACAGAATAGACTAGGAACCATAGAGAATAGGGAACAAGGAATGCTGGGAAGAAAAAGGTAACATGGGAAGGGGGAGAAAACATAAAGGAAGGTACAACCAGATGTCCCAGAAAAAGAAGAAAAGAAAAGAAAAGAACAGGTAAGAGGGCTCAGGATGCCCGAAAAACGTGGTGCACAGAAACAGAGCGAGGCCCAATGCCCAATCTGGGGCCTCTGGCAAAGCACACAGCAGACTGGAGCCGCGCCACGTCCTGCAGACGCGTTGTGCGGCCTGAGCCGAATGTTCGGCTCGCGCCGCAGCATGCGGTGCGACAGTAGATTCCCCCCCCCCCCCGAAGGCCCAGGTTTGTGTGGAAATAAGCGGTGAAAATGACGAATCAGAAGAGGTGCGTGAACAGAAGATGCATCTTCCCAAGAGCATTCACTGAGAGGATAACCCTTGCAATGAATCAGATACTGAAGACGTTTGTGAAAGATACGAGAGTCACAAATTTCTTGTACCTCATATTCAGGTATATCATCCACTAACACAGGAGGAGGACAAGGAAACTGACGAGAGTAAGGATCAGGTACGTAAGGTTTGAGCTGGGAAACATGAAAGACCGGATGAATTTTCCATGTACGAGGCAAGTGAAGACAGACAGTGACAGGATTAATCAGTTGAAGGATACGGAAAGGCCCGTAGTAGCGGGGTGTGAACTTATTCTGAGAAAGGCGTAAAGGCAAGAATTTGGATGAAAGCCAGACTTTATCCTGAAGGTGATAATCTGGAATGTTCCTACGTTTCTTGTCTGCTATTTTCTTCATATATCTCTTGGTGTTCAACAAATTGGATCAAATTAGTCTAGGGATTTGTAGAAGTCGTCTGGAAAAGGAAGTAACCGCAGGCAAAGGAGAGGTAGACTGAGGAGAAGTAGGAAAAGAAGTAGGATGATAGCCATAAGAACAGAAAAAAGGAGTGACCTTGGAGGCACTATGGACAGTATTATTGTAGGAGAATTCAGCAATAGGGAGGTAAGTGTTCCAGTTGCTCTGGGTAGAATTACAAAAACAGCGAAGGTATTGCTCTAATCCTTGGTTAAGACGCTCGGTCTGTCCATTGGTTTGAGGATGGAAACCCGATGATAGTGCTATATTGATATTTAGTGTCCTACAAAAATATTTCCAAAACCGGGAAATGTACTGATGTCCTCTGTCAGATACAATGGTATGTGGAAGTCCATGGAGACGGAAAATATGGTAGATAAATATCTGGCTTAGTTCTTGGGACGTAGGTAACTTTTTCAGGGCAGTGAAGTGAGCCATCTTAGTAAAGGAATCAACAGTGACCATGATAACCCGGTTTCCTGCTGATGGAGAGAGCGAACACATGAAATCAGTAGAAATGGTGTGCCAGGGAGCTGGTGGAACAGGCAATGGTTGTAGTAATCCTGCAGGTCTGGTACGGGGAATTTTTACTTGAGCACATATGGGACAAGCCTGAACGTATCTTTCAACATCCGACTTCCAGGTAGGCCACCAGAAAGATCGCGAGAGAAGTTCTTGTGTGGCCTTGATGCCTCTATGACCAGCAACCGGCGAATCATGGCACATTTGTAATGCCTTTTCTCTAACTCTATTAGTAGGGAGGAACAACAGGTTCTGATAATAATAATATCCTTGCTTTTTACATATAAGAGGGTTTAATTTCTCTACTTCGTGGTCAGACAGGCTGGAGTATTCCAGTTGTACCTCATCCAGGAAAGACTGAGCTACTCCGATGATCTTACTAGGCTCAAGTAGATACTGAGATGGGGTAGGAGTACAATCTGGATAACGGCGAGACAGAGCATCAGCCAGAATGTTTTGGGATCCAGGAATATAGGTGATGTAAAAATCATACTGACGGAAGAAAAAGGCCCAACGAGCCTGGCGACTATTCTGGCATACAAAATTGCGTAAACATTGTAGATTACGATGGTCTGTTCTCACCTCAAACGGTTCCTTGGAACCCATAAGAAACTGTCTCCATTCTAGGCTGGCTGTTTTCAGAGCTAATAACTCCCTCTCTAGTACTGAGTAATGTTGTTCCGATGTAGAGAGTACATGGGACAAATAGAAAACAGGATGTTCAAGACCATCATCTTCTTGTTGTTGGAGTAAGACAGCTCCGATGGCTCTTTCGGAAGCATCAGTAACTATAATAAATTGTTTGTTGGTATCTGGGTGTCTCAAGATGGGAGCTTGAGTGAAAGCCTTCTTTAAACCTTGAAAAGCTGTTTCAGCCGCCTTAGTCCAGACAAAACCTTTCGTAAAATATTCCTTCTTTAGAGTGTGAGTTATGTGGCTGGTTTGTTTTGCAAAGTCTAAGATAAACTGCCGATAAAAATTTGCTAATCCTAGAAAACATTGTGTTTCCTTAATAGAGGAAGGAGAAGGCCAATCTAGGATGGCTTGTACTTTTTCTTGGTCCATAGCTATGCCGGTGGGACTTAAATGGTAACCCAGATATTTGACTTCCGTCTTGTCAAACTCACACTTTTCTAGTTTACAAGATAGTTGATGTTCCCGGAGTCTTTGAAGGACTTGTTTCACGTGAGAAGAATGCAGTTCAGGACGTCTAGAATAAATAAGAATATCGTCGACGTAGATTACAACCGTAAGACCACTCTGTAAGTTTTCTTCCAGGTACCGTTTTAGAACTTCCTTTTCGGGTTCCGTGAGGGAATACATCCTCCCAAAGGGAACGACAGTTCCAGGTTCCAAGGGAATAGCACAATCGTAATCTCGATGTGGAGGTAACACAGGTCTGGATGGTTTTTGGAACACATCTTGAAATTCTAAATAGTGTTCAGGGACTCCTTGGACAGTATTGATGGAATATCCGGTAGTACTTTCAGTAGGTGTCAATCTTTTAGGTGACCAATATTTGTCGGAAGCAAAACAGTTCTCATGACAAAACTGTGAAGACAAGGAAATAGTCCGGGTTTACCAATTCACATACGGATTATGTCTTATGAACCACGGAATTCCTAGAATGATGGTATGGTTGGGGGATGATATGAGATCAAAGGAGATGTGTTCTTGATGGTTACCAAACTGTAAACTTAATGTCAGGGAAGTAGTATCGACTGGACCAGAGGATATTAAGGATCCATCCACTGTGTGCACTTGTTCTGGAATTTCTTTGGGTTGTGTTGGAATTTGTTGAGTAGTGGCCCAAGTCTTATTCATGTAAATACCACTAGCACCACAATCTAGTAATGCCATAGTTCTTTCTTGACGGCCGTCAGGTAGCTGTAACATGACAGGTAACATGAACAAGAACGTGGCATTGTCCTTAAATGAACTGATGGAAGGTATAGCTGATGATCCCGTCCCCTCCCTTCTTACAGAGGACGGGAAGTGGCGTTTCCCGATGGCCTTTGAGGACGAACAGGGCGGGTACGAAGCATGTGGCCAGCAGCACCACAGTACAGGCACAATCCTTTCTTACGCCTGTCTTCCCGCTCGCTAACGGAAAGCGGGTCTCGAGTGGTATCCACTTGCATAGGTTCTCCCTCTATGTCTCTAGCAGGAGGGCGAGGTTCCTCAGAACGATGCAGATAAACCCGTGAAGTGCTTGGCTGAGAAGATCCTCTACTCTTTCTCTTCTCCAATCGTCGTTCTTGGAGACGGTATTCGATGGAAAGTGCTTGATCCATCAGACCACGAAGATCTTCAACTCTGGTGGAGTGTACTAACTCATCTTTTATTTCTTCTTTAAGGCCTCTGCGAAACAAAGTCACCAGAGTACGTTCCACCCAGGTGGTCTCTGCCGCTAGCTGACGAAAGCGCGTAATATATTGAAGGACATCTTGTGAGCCTTGTTGGATGTCACATAAGGCTTCTTCCGCAGAGGCCTCCAATCCTGGACGACTAAACATTTGTTTGAATCGATTCACGAAGGCGGAATAGTCCGACAATACCGGGTCGTTGGATGATACCATCGGGGTTGCCCAGGCCAAGGCAGGACCGGATAATGCACTGATAAGATATCCCACCTTTGTCCTGTCATGGGAGAATTGGGTAGGTCGGAAGACGAAATACACCGTTAATGCATCAAGGAATTCACGCAGTTTAGTTGGTTCACCGGAGAAACGAGGAGTAGAGTCGGGGATAGTCGGAACATCGCCACTGCGGAAAGCCAAAGCCTGTCGTAACGCAGCATTCTCATTGCGTAGTTGTTGCAGTTCCTGAGCCTGTTGCTGAATAGTTGTCAGAAGAGATTGATCAGGATCTGCAGCAGCCGCCACTGTATCATCCATGGTGTTAGAGGACGTCGGGAGAATTGGGCGCTGCAATCTGTCACGACTCACGTGCTGCTTACACCTGGAATCCGCAGATCAAATGGCGTGGGTCTTGAATGTTCGGCTTTGGCCCAGAAAGGGGCGACTCTTTCTGGTAGCCACGGTGCTGTAGGCAATGGAAACGCCAAGAACAGACCGTGCCCTTCAGAAATAGCGCCAGAGGGAAAAAAAACCTGAAAAGGGGAAAAAACCTCCAAACAGATAGATTCCTGAAACAGGAACAAAAGAACAGGAATCAACAGAGGCAAAATATAGGTAATACACGGAATTGACAAAATCCAGCACAGAAAGGCTAAGAAACAGGAGCGAAGACACCATCTAAACAGAAAGTGTTGCAGCGCAAGGAAAGAAAGAAACACATCCCTTAAATACCACTAAACAGGAAACGACCAACAGGAAGTAAAAGGACACCATCTTAGCTAGGGAAAAGTACATAGAACAGAATAGACTAGGAACCATAGAGAATAGGGAACAAGGAATGCTGGGAAGAAAAAGGTAACATGGGAAGGGGGAAAAACATAAAGGAAGGTACAACCAGATGTCCCAGAAAAAGAAGAAAAGAAAAGAAAAGAACAGGTAGGAGGGCTCAGGATGCCCGAAAAACGCGGTGCACAGAAACAGAGCGAGGCCCCATGCCCAATCTGGGGCCTTGCAAAGCACACAGCAGACTGGGGGTGCGCCGTGTCCTGCAGACGCGTTGTGTGGCCCGAGCCGAATGTTCGGCTCGCGCCGCAACCACACGCAAGAGAACAGGTCAACCGCGATCGGAAGAACGTCCATTCCTTCAATGTGCTAGTTAACTGCTTACTGGATTTGTACATCTCAAGTGTGTGAGTCTGCTTCCCTGGGTCAACACGATTAATTTGTACTAGGAAACAGAACCATACCTATGCAGATGTCACACCTTGGACTAGAGAGGGCCTGGCTTGTTAGTAAGTACAATATAACTTGAGGAACTGTTGCCTGAATAGTTTATGAAGGGACAGTGGATTGATATGTACGTAATCTGTTGATGTTTTGCTTCCATGTAGGAGACTCAGCGTATCCTAAACAACCATGGCTATTGGCACCACTGAGGAATCAAACAAAACCAGGGGAAGTCTGCTTCAATGAGGCCCAAGGAAGAACTCGGAGGCGAGTAGGGTGGGCTTTCGGGCTCCTAAAGGCCAGGTATAGGTGCCTGGACAAGACTGGTGGAGGCTTCCTCTACTCACCCATTAAGGTGTGCCAAATCACAGTTGCCTGCAGCATGCTTCATAACATCACCCTGCGACGGAACATCCCTATAATAGCAAAAGAGGGAGATTGTGCTGAGCTTCCAGGTGAGGATGCTGAAATGCCCAATGAAGATGGCAGTGGTGAAGAAGGAGTTGACTTACGTCATGATGTGATATCAGGCTGCAATGGTAATTTGTTAGGAATGGTCAGAGCAGGAAGGTCCAAGGCAAAGATGTTACTGAATCATAGTTTCCCTACATTGACTACTGTGTTTGTTACCATAGAGTAACTTTGCTTGTGCTAAGTACGTGTGCCCTCCTAACTTGTCATTTGAGTCCAAATAAATAAGTGAAATCATTAGTTATCCCTTGTTATTCTGTTTCAGAATCCTTCACCATGTCATCTTCATTTGGACACTTTAACGTTGTGTTATTTGCAGTTATATGTTGCTGTGTGAAAGTACAAAGTGAACATGTGTTGATCCTGAGACAGACACCACTTGGGATGGGCAGATCTTGTTTAGAGACTACTTGCACCCTGATAGAATGGAAGTTCAGGATATTGTATCAGACCTAATTTCTGTGTGATGGTGCCATCATGGCAATATGTGCCACGTAACTTGCTCTAATCACATGTGTATGCCAAACCTCAGCGTCCTGTTCTTACTTCACATTGGCTAAATCTTCAATTTATATTAATGGAGTTAGCTTTTGATGTGTCTCCTCATAGGTGATATCCTTTTTTTAGCACACCACTGAATGTTGGTTGTGTAATTGCACCAGATTCTGCCACAGTGTCCTGTAACAGTCATGTGACCTCAAATGTTGTTACTGCCATGATATCGATTATTGGTGTTATTGATGAAGGATTCCTATTGTGAGGGCAGGAAGTATGGCTCCAGCTGAGGTCATGTATCCATGATAGTTTCCTATTCAATTTGCTCAACCTGTGATATTCCCTTTCTTACATGGTGTCAAGGTCATGGAGGAGTGTCCAACTCTGAATGGAACATACTTTTGGGGTGCCTCATGTTTTGGTGACATCCGTTCAGAATTCCTGAATTACTAATTCCTTTTGTCTGTATGATAACAATACATTGGGATTTTGTTTTGCCTGAATGAAATGGGGATCTCATCACTGCTTGGTAATTTCTGTTTTACATTTAAAACTGTTGGATCAATCCATTTTGACAAAATCATGAAGAAGATAGAGATTTAAGATTGAATGCCATAATAAAAGCAACAACAGCCTTGTAGTTTGTTTCCAAAGTACTTATTCCCATTACACCAAGTAAATTGAAAGTGTGCAAGACAATGAGAAATAGGCAACAGAAAAAGTCTGTCATGGTTGATGAAATTATAGTGGTAGAGGCAAGATTGTTTGTAGTCTAATATCCAAATTACAACTGTCCTCAGAAAAGGTAATTGTGTACCAGATATATTCCACAAAGTGAATGGTAGACACAGGAGGAAATTAGGTAAGGCGTCTCTTGGAGGTGGTGGTGGAGGTATTGCCATCCTCTCCTGGAAGGCCGGATGACCGCCCCCTCCTGGGAGGAGGAGGGGCCAGGTGCAGGGACTGAGGTGGGGGTAGCAGGCTCCTCATGTGGCAAGTCCTACCTGTCTGTTTCTGGCAGTGGTGTAGTTGGGCCAGAGGTAGAGGGCTCACAGACAGAGGCTGATTAAATTGGTAAAGACCTGCTCACATGGTGGTAAATTTCAAATAACACCCCAGTCAGGGGGCTCATCTTGTCCTTGTGATTATGTATTTCTACATGAGCTCCCTCTGCACCTCCTTAATCTCCCGGAGCTCAGTTACTACCTGGCCCATCACGTCTTGGGACTGTTGTACTGCTCCCAAGTCTCAGTCAATGGTGATCTGGCTGACAAAGACCGCAGTGTCCTCACGCTGGTGGCCCACAGATTCCCTCCTGCGTCCCCTACTCCCACTAAACTGTGCCCTTGGAGCATTGTGTCCCGGCCCAATGGGTCCTGCCAGAACCTCAGACAAAGTGCATTATGGAAGAATATCTGCCAGGTCTGGGGGACATAAGATTGGTGTTGGGTTCCTCAGTACACAGGAAGTGGAGGTGTCCTGCTGTTGTGATGGTGTTTTAGATGGGGTGGGAGATGTAGGTGTGGGCCGAGTGTGACTCACTGGAGCTGTCTTGGCTTACATACCAGATGGACCAGGCTGCTCCTGATCATCCGGTCTTACAGGAGAGGAGTCCTCACTGAAGGCCTGGTCATGGTCTGGAGTGGAGGTGTCTTAGGTGGTACCTTCCCTTTTAAATACTGGAAATTCAGTGCCATCTGAAATTTTAATAACATGCAGTTCTGGGGGTTCGGAAATGCTGATATATTAGGATACCAACTTCAGTTGTCCCAAGCCTCTAGAATATAATATGCAGAGGGTTTTCCTGCAACATACATAATTAAGGTCTGTTATCCTAGTTTGTCTCTTACAAGCCTCTTTAGGTTCACCCTTTGATAAGTATGCTTATCTTGCTGCGATTTTCACTAAACTATTTCTAACAAGGGCAGCCCATTTTAATATGCTTCTTGAGATTTCCTAAGTGCAAAGGCTTGACATTTTTTGACCTTTTTGACCTTGCAAGTTCCAGAGCTTGTCCCAGAAGCATAAGGTAGCATTAAAGGTAAAATAAAATGCCATGCCTACAAGTTCCCTTCCAAGCGTACTGACGGGCACATTGTGATTTTGGGCAGCCCTAACAATCTTTTCAGGCATTTACCCTCACACTTCTCCCAGCTGGCCTCTGTACTTAAATTCAGAAATGTTGCCCTCTATAGGCATTCAGTTGGAATCATAGCGTTATAAGCGGCAAATACCAAGGACAGAGATGGGTCACCATACGTGTTTTAAAATTTTACTAGACCTCCTATGGTAGATAACATATGTGTCTCCAGCAGTTCTTTATGCGGGGTCCAGTGTAGTTTATAATTAAACAACATCCCTAGATATTTGTAGGAAGTTACCACCTCCATCATATCGTTGACTACCACCTATGTGTATGTTTTTGTTGTTTTCCCAAAACTGAATATGTTTGTTTTCTCCAAGTTAACCTTTCAACTTGTTGGCCAAGAATTTAAACTTTCCAGCTTCCTCTGGAGGCTTACTTGGGTCAGATCTAAAATTACCAGGTCATCCGCATAGAGGAGGTATGATATGTGCTTACCCTTTACTTTGAGCGAGAAGGATTTTGTGTTATCGAACGCATTAGGCAAATCAGCTAAAAATAAAGAAAATAATGTAGGAGCCAAATGCAATCATGCCTACGACAGTTATCCAGTGGGATTCTTGTGGACAGTCTCGTTTGAATCCAGTTCAACTTGGGCCCAATTTTGTTGATGCAATTCCTTGAGGATTGCAAGTTAGCTACTGGGTAAAGCCATATGACCAAGCTTGTCCCACAGAATTGTGCGGTATGCCAAGTCAAAAACTGAACTGAAATTAACAAAACAACAAAAGAGGTTCCCTGTCGATGCCTTCTGCCCGAGAGCCCACAGACTGAAGCACTGCTCTATCGTAAAGTGACCGCTATGAGAAAGGGTCAACATGGTTGATGGATAGAACAAATGACATTTTCATTCATGGCATGTCATGGTGACTGTCAAATGTACATATTCTTGAGAAGTGAGCACATATGGAAGGATGGTAGAGCAATATTGCCTTGCACTATTGTTTTGTAGGTACCAAAACAGGGAATCTTGGTTTTTGTAGTCATCTGTTGACACCATAGACAACAGTTGTTGTAAGGTGATTTGCACATATCTTGTTCAATGACTACTGTGGAGATGGGTGCACCTTAACAACACGGACACACTTATGGGTCTGATGTGAATCAGTGAAGTAACCCACTTACAAGCAGTATACATTACTGTGCAAATGGATGTTGTTTTGTACCTGTTTTGGGGAGAACAACAACATACATTGATAGAAAACAAGGGCCTATGCAAATGCAAGGGATCCATGAGGAACAACACACAATCTGACTTAACATATTGCACATTTTTGCAAAAGGGAGAGACAACCATGATGCTCGTAATTGGTATGGCACAAGATATTTAGGGGGTCATTACAACATTGGCGGTAAAAGCCGCTTACCGCCGTGCAGAAGACCACCAACACACCGCTGCGGCCGCGTAATTCCGCCACAGCTATTATGACCCACATCTCGAAATCCGACAAAATTCAGACACCCACACAACTCCGCCACACCAAAGGTCAGTGATAAACTGGCGAAAAGAAAACCTCCACCGTCATGCCAACAGAAATACACCCACACTATCACGACACACGAATCCACGCGGCGGTCTTTCAACCGCGGTATTCCATTGGCGGTACACACCGCTGCACTCAAAATACACACACTTCTACAAAACACCGCCACAATGGACAATTCGAAATACACACACCTGATACACATACACACACCACTCCCACACACCCATTGCAATATAAAACACACACCCACATCACCCACAAACCCCTACGACCACTATTACAGAGAGAAGGCCAGAGAGAGACACCACCATCCACAAACTAGCAGCCACATGCACACAACACCATCACCCACACAACTTCCACGCACAAAATACCACACACCACTACATATCACCACACTTATCACCACACACACCACCCCACACATCACCTACACCACCCCATGGCACGGCAAAGACACCCCAGGTTTTCGGAGGAGGAGCTCAGGGTCATGGTGGAGGAAATCGTCCGGGTAGAGCCACAGCTATTTGGAGCACAGGTGCAGCACACCTCAATTGCAAGGAAGATGGAGCTATGGCGAAGAATAGTCGACAGGGTCAACGCAGTGGGACAACACCCAAGAAATCGGGACGACATCAGGAAGAGGTGGAACGACCTACGGGGGAAGGTGCGTTCCGTGGTCACAAGACACCACCAGGCGGTTCAGCAGACTGGCGGCGGACCCCCACGTCCCCACCCACAACTAACAACATGGGAGGAGCAGGTCTTGGCGATTCTGCATCCTGAGGGCCCCACAGGAGTCGGTGGAGGAATGGACTCAAGTAAGTCAAACCTTTATCTACCATATCCCCCACCCTACCTGCATGCTATCAAATACCAGCACTGGGGTACACGGTCACCCACCCATTGCACACCATGACACACACAGATGCAATAATCATGCTTTTCCACCCCTGCAGGACCACTACCCAACGGGCCCATACCTCCGTCCCCAGGACACGTCAATCAGCTGTGTGTCCACCACTACAGGGAACCCAGGATAACCCACCACCCCAACAACAACAGGGACCTGGGGGCAGTGGTAGTGGGCACACGGTCCAGGGGACGGAGGCCCAGGAACACAGGGGAACTGGGAGGGCTGCTGTGCGACAGGGGGCGGACAGGCCAAGAGAACCCACTCTCCACAAGGCCCTCTCCTCCATCATAGGAGCATACCCCCACTCCCAGGAGACGATGGCAACGGTCCTGGCCAAGTTTCAGGAGACCCAGCGCATGCAGGAGGAACAGTATTTGGGGTTCAGGGAGGAACTCAGAACCATCAGCTCCGCCCTGGGCACCATCGTAGGGGTGCTGAAGGAACTACTCAACACCAGGAGGGACACTGTGGCATTACAAAGGGCCCCTGACACTAGCATGGACGATGAACTGCCCACCACCTCCGCCGGCGCTAGTGAACAGGAGGCACCGCCACAGGACCACCACACCAGCACCCCATCCCCTGCAGACAGAGAACCACCCCGCAAACGGTCCCTGAGATCCAGGAACAAGACAGAGCACGATGCCAAGACCCCCGCCAAGAAATGAGACCACCCTGATTGTCAACCCACTGTCCCACTTTGTCACCCTGTCCATATTGAAACTGCCCCAGCTCCACTTCCTATGCCCATATGAGCAATGCACCTATGAGACTAATAGACTGGACTCTGCCATGGACACTCCTCCGCCATCGCCCCTCACCATTTAACTTCCCCCTCCAATATTTTGTATGTAAATAAACACACCTAAAGCACCAAAAGATCTGGAGTCTGTCTGTGATTTTGAAATAGTGTATTTGCAATTACAGTGACAAAATTTTCAGGAAATAGTAATGTCAACATTCCTATGTCACACAGCTCTAGTCCCTGAGGAATCTAAGCAGATGACACACGTTGGGACCCACACCTGTGAAACCGTAAGGGAAAGTGACAACTCAGTGACCATACACTGGGTGAAATCGACAGATAGGATAGAGGTAGAATTGTAAAAGTACTTGCAGTAGGCAGGAATGTATTCTCACCTGTTTCACTGGAAATATTGCTGGATGACTGAGTCCCTGTTGTCAATGTCTTCTTCCTCTGCTTCCTCCTCATCACTGTCCACAGGCTCCAAAGCTGCCACAACACCGCCATCTGGACCATCCTCTGCAGAAAAGGCACCTGTCGTCGCAAAGCCAAGTTATGAAGCATACAGCAGGCCACGATGATCTGGCACACCTTCTTTGGTGAGTAGAATAGGGATCCACCTGTCATATGGAGGCACCGGAACCTGGCCTTCAGGAGGCCGAAGGTCCGCTTGATCACCCTCCTACTACGCCCATGGGCCTCATTGTAGCGTTCCTCTGCCCTGGTCCTGGGATTCCTCACTGGGGTCAGTAGCCATGACAGGTTGGGGTAACCAGAGTCACCTAATAGCCACACACGGTGCCTCTGGAGTTGACCCATCACATAAGGGATGCTGTTATTCCACATGATGTAGGCGTCATGCACTGAGCCAGGGAACATGGCATTCACATGGGAGATGTACTGGTCGGCCAAACATACCATCTGTACATTCATGGAATGATAACTCTTCCGGTTCCTGTACACCTGTTCACTCATGTGGGGGGGACCAAAGCCACATGGGTCCCATCAATGGCACCTATGATGTTGGGGATATGTCCAAGGGCATAGAAGTCACCTTTAACTGTAGGCAAGTCCTCCACCTGAGGGAAAACGATGTAGCTCTGCATGCGTTTCAGCAGGGCAGACAACACTCTGGACAATACATTAGAAACATAGGCTGGGACATCCCTGATGCCATGGCCACAGTTGTTTGAAAAGACCCACTTGCAAGGAAATGGAGCACTGATAGCACCTGCACTTGAGGGGGGATTCCCGTGGTATGGCGGATTGCTGACATCAGGTCTGGCTCCAACTGGGTACACAGTTCCTGGATTGTGGCACAGTCAAACCTGTAGGTGATTATCAGTTTTCTTTCCTCCATTGTCGACAGGTCCACCAGCGGTCGGTACACCGGAGGATTCCGCCATCTCCTCACATGTCCCAGCGGACGGTGCCTATGAAGGACAACAGCGACCAGAGAGTCAAACAAATCAGAGGTATGTACCCACAGTCTACACAGAACACAATTCATACTCAAAATCTGGCCTGTATATGTGTTGAGACTAGGCCTAGGTATGTGTGACGCAGTTGGTAATTAGGCCATGTAGGCCCCTGAAATGGCGGCTGCCTGACCTGTAAAGTGGGACAATGGGATGTGAGGTAACTGCGCTGGTGTTGTACACCGTGCGGCGCAATGCTGCATTGGTTAACATTGGACCCTATGGGTCCCAGAAGCCAATGGCGATGTACGCCGGCGGTGATGGTGTAGTGTGGTTAGTTTTACGTATTCATTGCGCTTTAGCTTCAGGCTTTAGGCCTTTGTGCACTTTGCCCTGAATATATTTTATTCATTTGCTGACAGCTTAGAGCCTCTGTGCACTTTGCTCTACATGCTTTTTATTAGGCTTCGTACTGTTATTTTTCAAATAGCCAGTTCTACGGTGTTGTTTTTTATTCATATCACACTGTTTTGCCTACTTCAGCACTGGAGTTCTCCATAACATATTTACTCTGTGCTTCAGTCAAGGATACAGTCTGGTACATTGCCGATAGACGTGGTAGGAGTTTAGACTTGGCATTCCTGCGTAGGGACATTTTGTGATCACGATGACATGTTAGTTATAAAATCACTTCCTTGTCCCAATACACGCGAGAGGGAGCTTCCGACCAGGGAACCACAACTAGACGCTGACTGCCTCGTTGCAGATGCTGAACCAAGATCACAGGTCTTTGCTCAGGTATGAGGGCTGATGTCTCCAGTGATTCTAATAGGCAAGCTAGAAGCTTAACATGCTGTGCTCTAAATGGAACAAGCAGAGGGAGAGTAGAAACTGTTAGACAATATGATAGCTTTGTTCTTATGTTTTACTCTCCTGGTGACTATTTCAATCCTACTGTGTTGTATCGTTCTGGTTATTGCGGCTCACGCCTTAATATCTAAAATACAGTTGTTTTATTAAAAACATTATATAAAACTTATACTGTCTTTGTCATTTGTATATGAGATCATATTGGAAATAAGAGAGTTGGTTTGGATCTGAGTAACCACGACTTCCCTGAGAAGTTCCAAAAATGTCATGCGCTCGGCTGCCGAATCATTCCTTCCACATGGGAGAAATGAGGCACTGCTAGCTAGCCGGAGCAAAAACCGGATTCAGGGTGACAGAGTTCTTTACACGTGGGTCAGACTCAGTCCCCCACACCGTTATAGATCCTGCTACCTAGAAATCCAGTAGTCTCATTTAGAATAATGAGAGCCCACGCGACATGGCGCCGCCAACGTTTGGTCTGGCTCTAATGATTAGGTCCGACTGACTCTCTTGGTCTCATATATATTTTGACTCCTCGGTTCCGTATACGGAGACGTCCGTGGGGCTAAGGGTTTCCGCCGCCACGGCATAGGTGCTTCCTATTACTTAGTGGTTGGTTGTTCAAGCTTGAACTTTGAAAGGAAAACCCCGATATTGGTGTGCCTTCTCTGACCTGGAGCTATTTTTTATAAAATGGCGAATCCTAATGTAGTGAATATAGCAATTAATATGCGTCACCCGCTCACGGGACATCTGTTGACACATGGACTGACAGTCCAGGGGGGTCCAGTCACTTTTGTGGTGGACGCCCATGCAGCCTATAGAACGGAACTTTTTTATTCTTGGGTCGGATTTCCAGCAGTGGATGGGGGAACAAATACTTTTTACGAATACACTGTTGCGAATGTCCCTGGACAATACAGGGCTTACGCTTATTTAGAAATACCTCTATCTTATCAAGAACACCATAATTGGCTTGATGGCGCCCTCCCACACACAGTGGCACAGGTTAGGCTAGGTCCGCTGAGTAATGATGGTCCTACCTGGCCTTTATTGGCTACATACACACCTCATCCTGCGGTTGCTCAATTGGCAGTGGTTGAAGTTCGTCGTTTATATACAGACTTAACAGCTACATATAGACGATTAGTTCAGTTTGTAATGCAGACACTAAATACAAACGCAGCGCATGCTGCTCCAGCGCACCCACAGGCAGTGGTTCCGGGTATTAATCCGGCCACTGTACCCTCTGTTATGGATAAAGTACTGGTTAAACGAGAGGAGACTCCATTTTGGCTGGCCCAAAAAATTAATACGCTGAAAGCAGTATTTCCCCATACGGGACCTCAGGATAAACATAGAATTTTGACGATGTGTTTGCCGTATGGGATGGTTCCTCCGGTGGACCTTTGTAATACCTGGGGCACCGTGTTTGCCGCGCTCTACACTACGGCACACGGTACACCGACATTAGCTAATTTACCGGACGTGCTTAAACAGATTCAAGATGAATATGGGGCTGCCCCTGCCTTAGATTTGGGCATGCAGTTGCTGGGCAATTTTGCCACAGTTTCTTCTATTATTTTGAGTAATCTCAAAGGAGAGGCAGTAGCACTAGCAGTGCGAATGCGTCTTCGGGATTTTCCGCTGCTTAATCAGGAGCGGGAGCTTCCGAGAATAATAGCGGAAACATATTCTAGTATTGGTCGTGATAGCCTAGGGGCTAGACCACAAAAACCCCAGTTACAGGGTAAAAATAATAAAGATAATGCTAAACAGCAACAACCTGAGGGTTCGAAAAAGCGCTGGGAAAAGAAACAGCAAACACCTAAGAAAGATGGTGGGCAGTCTCCGCAACCGGAGACCCCACAGAATAAGTATAATCTCAGGAATAGGGATACTTTGAAGACGCCTGATAGATATCAATATACTGATACACGCCAATCTCATTCCTTTCAGGACTCCTCGGAAAAGAGAAGTGAGAGAGGTGGGCGGTCAGAGCGGAGGACGGAGTACGTGAAACCGAGACAGGATTCACAACGCTCAGCGGAGGTTTCTATTAAACAAGAAGAGAAACCGCTGCAACAAAAACAGCAATTTAAAAAGAAGAAAGTGGCAGCAGTCTCAGTTAGACATGCTGCTCAAGAAGAGAGTTCTCTTGACGAACAAGACATGGGCGTTAGCACTGTTAGACAGCGCGGCAGAGGTCACAATAGTTCGCCGGAGTCTTCTAGAGCATCTGGAGGTGAAAGCAACTGATGACTTCATACAAGTCGAGACGGCGGATATGCGAGTCTCTGATCCTGATAGAGTATATGAAGTGACTCTGCGGGACATTGACCGTATTATAAACGCCATTTTTTGGGACCATGTGGTAGAATCATATGATGTTCTGCTGGCCGAACAGGATTGGCCACCTGACTTTGTTCGCGACTGTCCGGTTGGGGAGGAGGTTATTACACCTTCCTTCTCACCACTTGTTCCGAGAGAACTAGCGGAGTCCTATAGTAAATCATGGGCTCTAGCACAGGCTCCCGCCTTGTATAGAAATAACGTGGGGTGGAACAGACAATCACCTTATCATGTAATTCCGATAAAGGGTGAACCTCAGCCACAACCGCAGTATCCTATTAAATTTGAAGCAAGGGCATCGGTTAGGAAAATTCTTACACAATTGGAGTACCAAGGTGTAATTGAGCCCAGTATCTCGCCGATGAATAATACCTTATTTCCGGTTGCTAAACCGGACCATTCATATAGGATAGTGGTGGATTATAGACATTTGAATAGTCATACACGCACATATGCAATACAGAATTCACATAGCGCAGCGCTTATGAATAATATAGTGCGTAAAAAATACAAAACTACATTAGATATCTCGAATGGATTTTTCTGCCAGAATATAGCGCCCGAAAGTCGGGACTATACCAGTTTCAGTGCGTTTGGCTCTCAGAAAAAAATTTGTCGTTTGCCTCAGGGGTATAAGAATAGCCCAGGACTGTTTTCGGCTCGTGTAACTGAAATGCTGCACGAGTTCGACCCTGAAGCGTTATCATATGTTGATGACATATATCTGACAGACGATGAGATTCTGCAACATCTAAGGCGTGTATCGCGCATTGTTGTGGGGTTTGCTGATATTGGCTATAAGTTTAATTTTAAGAAATCAAAGATTGCCTTCCTCAGGTCATTTTCCTGGGATATGAGTTGTCGAGTGAGGGCAAGAGCTTAGCGCCACATTTTTTGGAGAAATGTGCTCTATTGCAGCCTCCTAATATGGTTCGGAAGCTCCAGTCATTGTTGGGGTTTCTGAATTTTGGCAGAACTTACATTCCTGATTATGCTACGCGTATAAAACCCTTATACGAATTGATTCGCCCGAATTTTTCGAGTACATTTTGGACGTTTGAGCATACACACATACTACCAGAGTTACAGACTGATCTCTTAGCAGTTAAACACTTACACACACGGGACAATAAGACACATTTAGTCATCAGGGTGATACCTGGGGCTGTTGGGTTTACGTATGTCACCTTTAATGAGGGTGAGACAGTCCTGATTGCATACAAGTCCCACTTGTATTCTGCTGCAGAACAACGATTTGCACACACTGAGAAAATACTCACTGCAGTACAGATGGCTGTGATTAAAGAAAGACCGCTTGCCCAGGGCCAACGCATTATTGTCGTTTCCCCGATTCCGGCCTTAGAGGCTGTTACAAAAGCGAGTGTTCCTAATTCGAAAGCTTTACACCCGCGATGGATACAATGGGCTACGTCTTTGACAGCCACTGATGTAGATTATGTATTTGACCCTAAACTGCAGACTCAAGAATTTCTTCAATATGAAATGGAATACCCTGTTCCTGCTGGTACATTGCCTATTGACCAATATCAGGTGGTCATGTATACCGATGGCTCTGCGCAACCAGCGGTTGGGACTAAACAACAGTATTCTGCTGCATGTGCGGTGGTGAGCGGCACTATGGAGGGGGACGTGTTCTGCCCCCGACATACTTATACTAAAACCTTGGGAGATTGCACGGCACAGCTGGCTGAGCTCAAAGCTCTATTGTTATCGTTGGAGCACGCGGATCCGGCGCTTTTAACCTTGCTGGTCTGTGACTCCTACTACTGTGTGCAGTCTTTCAACGAATATCTACACTATTGGAAGATGAATGGATTCAGAGATTCTAAAGGCAACACCATTAAACATAAAATGTTGTGGGGTAAGGTTGCGGATCTGAAGGAAACGCTTCCTAAAGTCCATGTTGTGCATACACTTGGACACCAGCGCGTTGGAATACACGTTGCTGGGAATACTTTGGCTGATGAAGCCGCGAAATCGGCAGTAGCTGTCGCCACTGTGGCCGCAGTGACTCGTTCGAGTTCCAAACCAGACACAGAAATTTCGGCTGCCAGAAAGGCTACGGTTGATGGCACGCCCTTTCCTAAAGGATTTCCTTCAAAATATAGTTACTGCTTGAATGGTGCGCTGAATGCTACTGTTACAATTCCAGGCATTGGTGTACGTGAAATTCCCATTAAAATTGAGAGACCTCGATTGATTCCTGCAGCACATGAGGGGGGGGCTTCTGCACATGCTGGGGTGGCTGCCACGATTTCACTTTTACAGGCTCGTTACTGGTGGCCTGGTCTCTATAAAGAGACGAAGCAATATGTCCTTTGTTGTGACGTTTGTCAACAAATTAAAGCATCGTCGGCTAGACGCCCGCAGCAGACGCCCCTTCTGATTTCAAATAGACCATTACAGTGTGTGTACTTGGATCATTGTGGTCCGCTGACACCAGATAGTGCATACAAATATATATTGGTTGCTGTAGATTCGTGCTCCAGATTTGTGTGGGTATGGCACAACGCTCGGCTGACGCTCGAACTGTTATTAAAGATTTGCGCATCTTTGTCGATATATTTGCAGTTGCGGCTTTTCATTCGGACCAGGGCCCTGCTTTTGCCTCTAAGGCATTCAGGGACACCATGGCTTCGTTGGGGGTCCAACTCCAATTCTCGTCTCCATTTCATCCCGAGGGAAATTCTGTCGTGGAGCGTTTAAATCGTGATTTAAAGCAGTCCTTAACGGCCAGAGTTATAGGTACGGGTCGTGGTTGGCTAGCCCACCTATATGGAGTACAGAGAGCACTTAATAACTTGCCTAGAAGGTCACTGGGGGGTCGTACTTCATATGAGTGCCTGTTTGGAACACAAATGTATGTTCCTGATCTAGATGGTCCTGGTGTGGAGGCGGCAGATACGCCCTTTGACATAAATGATCGTGTCACTGTTTTGCAGGATTTACAACAATTCCGTGAAGATAACTCTTCTGACAGTGCTGCCTCCTCAGGAATTAAGGATGAGCCAGTAACACCTACTGGTTGGATACCCAGGATTGGGGATCTAGTCCGTGAAAAGGTCGCAGTTAAAAAATTATTTGGTCCTTCTTATCGAGAACCTGTCCCTGTGTTGGGGGTGAGCGGCACGAGAACTGTGATTTTACCGCCGCTGCGAGGGGCCAAAGGAAATCGCTTTGTTTCCATTGATAATGTCAAGTTACAACATGTGGCCGATTCTGCACAGCAGACCAAGAGGGACACCCAGTAGTTCCGGAATCCCTCTCACTACTGGGGAAGAAGTCCCGCTGCAGGTGATTTTCACCAACACTGTTTCCTCTCCGAGCTTGGGGAGGGTGGATGATGATCTTGCGATTGTTCCACCGACGGCGATTAATATGGAATCTTTTGATCAAATTGCTGTACGTTCTACTGATGTTTCTGAACATGTGGTTTATAGCGTGCCACGGCAAGAGCCTCCATCTGCTTCTTTGTTCACAGTTGCACCTTTTGCTAGAACTGCTTCTGGCTGCTTCAACGACGCTGATAATGATGTGTCCGGCTCCTCGTCCTCGATGCCTTCTGTCCACGGTCCACGACGGCTGCTGGGTTGGCTTAAACGCACATATTTTGTTTTTCCTTGGAACTATTTTTGGCTGTTTTTGGCCGTGATGACTCTTTTATTATGGTTGGGATTTGTGGTTATTTTTTTTCTGATAATACATGGTCATTTTCTTCTTGATCGATCTGACATTGAGCACGTGGAGACTGTGTTAAAACCGCATTCTTCATCTCATATGGTTTGAAGAGACTTGTCCACTGTAAACATTTCTGCAATACCAGTTCCGGATGGAATTGTGTGGGATAAAGTAATGTTTGATATATATGGTCCCACTGAATTGATTCAAATACCGTATGTCCTCAAATTATCAATGAATTATATTGTTATACCTGGCATTGTTTCTGATGATTGGGATGTGAAGACAGTAGATTCTATGCTAACGGATTTGCAATATTATACTGTCTATGACGATGATGATGCTTACCAGTTTAGAGATAATCATGGTGACATGTTTTGTTTCAACTATTATGGACACCACTTTATTTATAAAGCTAGTAGCCCTAAGCCCATGTTTAATTATGTGCAATGGGAACATTGCTCGACTCCTCCACAAGGGAGTTCGAAAACGTATTATGATAAATTTGCATATTTTTCTGGGCATGATCAACGTAATGCTAAGTCCTACTATTTTAAAGTTGCACCGTATTCTAATAAGCAAATGTTATTGACCGATACTAAATTACTGTATTCCAATTTATTTGTATCTAAACTTTCGGTCGAGGGATATGAATACTGGTTTAAAACTGTTGACTTGAAAAGTGTTTGGGGTTCGAAAAATTGGCAAATGCAAGGCAGGGACACGTTATTTAGAGCATGTATTATCCCTGTGCAGATGATTTTCCTCAATGACACAGTACAACAGACTAGCTGTTTGGGCTTAGCGACAATTAGGGAGTTGACTTTGCCTAGTATACCTGTCCCTTCTAAATTAAAAAATTGGCAGCACTATGTGAATGCTACCTTTAGTGACTTTACACATTGGGTCCAGAATGGTACGCTTAACACTTCATCGTTACATCCAGGCGGGTGGTTATTATGGCCTGTAGACACTAATGTGTGTCATCAACTTTTTGTCACCTCTTCAGGGGGGTTCAGGACTAGTAGGGCAGACCCTCGTTATGTATCACCAGAACATGCTGATATTATAACTACATACAGTGTGGGGAAGCTTTGTCAGCAATGGTTGAAGTCATCCACGCTGGATGCAGTTAAGTCACATCTCACGTTACTGTCTAATGATACTGATTTACAAGATTTTTTGTCAGGTCCCAAAGTACCACGGAAGAAAAGGTTCTTATACGAGGTTTATAATGAGATTTGGAAGCTTTCACAACAAGAGGCTGCAGCCCGGTTGAGGCAGATTGATCAGGAAAATCTGATGCAGACTTTGTCTGTTGTTGATAATGGCATGCATACCCTTTCTGACCGTGTTTACACGATTGACAGCATTGTTTCCTCTGCCATTGACATTATTAAATCGGACATGTCTTCTTTATATCATGGGCAGAGTCAGACGCGGTCCATCATGCAGCTGGGTTGGACTCTTCAGACCTTGAAGGCGGGTCGCGTTCCATGGCAGCACGTTCGTGCCAGAGAGATCTTTATCTCTTTTAATTTGACTCGTCAACAACAACTGATGGCTAAAAAGGAAGCGACATATGTTATGTTAAATATTGAGAAATTAGAGAAACTGCCTTTCACAGTAGCTGAGATTCCGTCAGCTGAATGGTTGATTCATGGGGTTATTAATTTGCCTATCTCTACTTTGCAATTTACTTCTTGCTTGAAGCACATTCCGGTGGGTAGATATGAACTATTGGGAGACAGTTACATACACGAGGTGTGGGAGCTTCCCTTTCAGTACAGATGTGTTAATGGTTTGAAGGAGGTTTTTCTTAGCGGCAGCGAATGCGAAGCTTCTGTCAGCCATTCAATGGTTTGTAAACAGCTGTCGTTGCACGGGGCGTGTAACGCTTCGATTGCTAACTTAGCTTGTTATCTGAAGGGAGTTCCAGTCCCGGTTATTAAAAACACTTTCCAGGTGCTTTCTAACGGCAGTTACATTGTTCTTAACAGCGAACGCTGCTGTGGCATGCGTGCCGGAATAGTTTACATCGTCGTTGTCAACAAGGCCGCTACGTGCTGCGGGAATGTGTTGTTTCCCCCCACTCAATTTAGGGAGGTAGCGGACATCTGGCCTCATATTGCTACTTCCAAGGTTGATTTCGACAAGTTGAGTCGGCTAAAAGCTTTATTGTTTCAAAAGCATGTGGCCCTTACATCTGCTAGCGAGACCTACGCACTTCAGGTGGCAAGGTCATCGGCGGAGATACAGTCCCTTTTGAATACTAACTTTCCAAATCACTTCGGTGAACTTGTGGGACGTATATTTAATGCATCCAGCACTGCTGGTATTGCACATTTTTTCAAAGTCGTTGGTGTTGGTTTTGCTCATACCTTCTCTTCCATAT
This sequence comes from Pleurodeles waltl, assembly GCF_031143425.1. Lineage (NCBI taxonomy): Eukaryota > Metazoa > Chordata > Amphibia > Caudata > Salamandridae > Pleurodeles > Pleurodeles waltl. Next base: position 695,657,999 of record NC_090447.1, read on the forward strand.
TCGGTTTGATACCTTCGGCTATACATTCTATTTTCTGAAGCATTTTTGGGGGTTTCCCGATTACTTTGGCTTTATTGGCTGGAGTCTTGCTGTTGTTGCTATTTTTTCGCAATGGCTGTCCCGTCACGACGAGATCCGGTATTGCTGCTCCCGTCAGCGCAGCTGTGTCGTGAACGCATGATGCAGCATTTTGGAGCGACACTCCTGGGACATTTGGAGTGTGACTGGTCTCTGTCATTCAGACCGGTTTTGGATTGTGTGCAACCCGTGTTTCGATGCCTTTGGTGCTCGTTTGAACATGCATTGGCTCTCTGTCTCTCATTGCAGCGCCCTCCAATGGTCGATACTGATCTGTTGATGTTCCCGATTAGGGCTCATTCCCAGACTTGTGCACTACGGATGCACTTGCTTCGTGAGGCAGTTTATGAGATTCCCTTCCTGGAGGAAGATGGTATTGTCTCTTTCATAGGCCCTGCACGGGGTGCCGCCCTGAATGGTTTTGGGGCTTTGGATCACACCTGCTCCATGGTACTTTGTTGCGTGGATCTTCCGATATTGACATATATCGAAGTGGAACTCCTGCGTTCTATTGCTTCTATCTGACGATTGGATTTTTACGAAATTGACACTATATTGAATTTGTCTTTATGAGCACGTTACCTAAATTTATGACTTTGTTGTCTTCTCACCTTGTCAAAATAATTGTTTTAGGTATTGTTTATATTTGGGGCATCCTTTTATATTATTGGAACCACTTGCTACCGACAAGGGGAGGGTGTAGTGTGGTCTCCATTGTCGACAGGTCCACCAGCGGTCGGTACACCAGAGGATTCCGCCATCTCCTCACATGTCCCAGCGGACGGTGCCTATGAAGGACAACAGCGACCAGAGAGTCAAACAAGTCAACGGTATGTACCCACAGTCTACACAGAACACAATTCATACTCAAAATCTGGCCTGTATATGTGTTGAGACTAGGCCTAGGTATGTGTGACGCAGTTGGTAATTAGGCCATGTGGGCCCCTGAAATGGCGGCTGCCTGACCTGTAAAGTGGGACAATGGGATGTGAGGTAACTGCGCTGGTGTTGTACACCGTGCGGCGCAATGCTGCATTGGTTAACATTGGACCCTATGGGTCCCAGAAGCCAATGGCGATGTACGCCGGCGGTGATGGTGTAGTGTGGTTAGTTTTACGTATTCATTGCGCTTTAGGCCTTTGTGCACTTTGCCCTGAATATATTTTATTCATTTGCTGACAGCTTAGAGCCTCTGTGCACTTTGCTCTACATGCTTTTTATTAGGCTTCGTACTGTTATTTTTCAAATAGCCAGTTCTACAGTGTTGTTTTTTATTCATATCACACTGTTTTGCCTACTTCAGCACTGGAGTTCTCCATAACATATTTACTCTGTGCTTCAGTCAAGGATACAGTCTGGTACATTGCCGATAGACGTGGTAGGAGTTTAGACTTGGCATTCCTGCGTAGGGACATTTTGTGATCACGATGACATGTTAGTTATAAAATCACTTCCTTGTCCCAATACACGCGAGAGGGAGATTCCGGCCAGGGAACCACAACTAGACGCTGACTGCCTCGTTGCAGATGCTGAACCAAGATCACAGGTCTTTGCTCAGGTATGAGGGCTGATGTCTCCACAGTGATTCTAATAGGCAAGCTAGAAGCTTAACATGCTGTGCTCTAAATAGAACAAGCAGAGGGAGAGTAGAAACTGTTAGACAATATGATAGCTTTGTTCTTATGTTTTACTCTCCTGGTGACTATTTCAATCCTACTGTGTTGTATCGTTCTGGTTATTGCGGCTCACGCCTTAATATCTAAAATACAGTCGTTTTATTAAAAACATTATATAAAACTTATACTGTCTTTGTCATTTGTATATGAGATCATATTGGAAATAAGAGAGTTGGTTTGGATCTGAGTAACCACGACTTCCCTGAGAAGTTCCAAAGATGTCATGCGCTCGGCTGCCGAATCATTCCTTCCACATGGGAGAAATGAGGCACTGCTAGTTAGCCGGAGCAAAAACCGGATTTAGGGTGACAGAGTTCTTTACACGTGGGTCAGACTCAGTCCCCCACACCGTTATAGATCCTGCTACCTAGAAATCCAGTAGTCTCATTTAGAATAATGAGAGCCAACGCAACAATGGTACGCACCGCCGCGGACGTGACCGCCATTTTCTAGCTGTTGAATCACTCGATACCTGATCTTCGACAGGAGAGGACCTACACTGCAAGTGCTGCTGTGACCTCGGTCTGGAAGAGACAATGGCTTGTGCGTCTGGGGAAAAGGGCCCCTGCCTTCACATCGGAGGAGTTGGAGAAGCTCGTCGACAGGGTCCTCCCCCAGTACACGCTACTCTACGGTCCTCCAGACCAACAGGTAATTACACAAGGGGCATGTTGTATGGGCTATGCCTGTGTGGGGAGGGCAGGTTGTAAGAAGGAAGGGGGCAGAGTTCTGAGTGCATGAAAGACGGTGGGTGCATGTGCCACATGGCAAGGGTAGGGATGGGGGCCACTCACTTTGACGGCGCAGTTGGTAATGACTTCTCTTCTCCCCCTGTACTTTTCATGTAGGTCAGCGCCCGCCAGAAGAAGGATATTTGGCGTGCTATCGCCAAGGACATCCGGACCCTGGGGGTCCACCACAGACGGAGCACCCACTGCCGGAAGAGATGGGAGGACATTCGCCGCTGGAGCAAGAAGACGGCGGAGGCTCAGCTGGGGATGGCCTCCCAACGTGGGAGGGGTGCCCGTCGAACCGTGACCCACCTGATATTCCGGATCCTGGCGGTGGCCTACCCGGAGTTGGATGAGCGCTTGAGGGCATCACAGCAGACACAAGGGGGTGAGTACACTCTCATTCAGCTGACTTTGCGCACAGTGGAGGGGTCTGGGTGGGGGAGGAGGGCTCTGGGTTTCCCTAGGCCAGGGTGAGTTCCGTAGGCTAGGCCCCTTCGTAAGGCATGGCCCTGTTGCCCCCCACCCCACCTCTGTAGAGTGCCAAGTACAGGTATTCATGCACCTGTGTCATCTATGTGTGCAGATGTCGTCCATAGCCTTGTAGGCCATTTCCCAGGAATTGCACTGCAGAGCCCAACAGCGTGACGTAGTGCAGGGGGCTGCTGTGTCTGTCTTGTCCGCCAACGGTAGCGGTAAGCCATGCACTCAACCTGTCTTTCTTCTGTCCCCCCCCCCTTTTTTGCGGTCTCCCTGTTCTTGTGTGCATTAGCATCATCAGGCGGAGCAGCAGTGGCACCGGAGCACGAGGGAACTGCGTCCCACATGGCCATGGAGGGACACACTATGGACTCTGAATACACCAGTGGGACGGAGGGCGAGGGGAGCACCATGGCGGTGACAGGAGCTGAAACCAGCGACACGGACTCGTCCTCCGATGGGAGCTCCCTTGTGGTGGCGGCAACATCTGTGCCCCCCACTCCCTACAGGTACAGCCGCCACCCCCCCTACCAGCACCGCCCTCCCAGCAGCCTCTCAGCGTGTGCCCCGTGCATGCTCACCCAGGAGGGTGGGCATCACCTTTGCCTCAGGCACTTCAGCCCCTGCCCGTGTCACCTCTGCTACCCTCAGTGAGGAGGCCATTGACCTCCTCAGGTCCCTCACTGTTGGGCAGTCTACCATTTTGAATGCCATCCAGGGTGTAGAAAGGGAGTTGCAACAAACCAATGCATTCCTGGAGGGCATTCATTCTGGTCAGGCTGCCCTTCATCGAACCTTTCAAACTCTGGCCTCAGCACTGATGGCAGCCATTGTCCCTGTGTCTAGCCTCCCCCCTCCAACTTCCTCCACCCAGACCCAATCCCCTGTACCTCTGCCTATCCCAAGCACACCATCAGACCAGCCTGCACACAACTCACCACACAAGGGAAGCTCAGGCAAACATAAGCACCACACATCCCACAGGCACTCACGCAAGCATCACACACATTCAGACACAACAATATCCACTGCCTCCACTGTGTCCCCCTCCTCCTAGTCTCCCTCCTCCCTCCCAGTCTCGTCTACACTCACACCTGCATGCACTACCACTACAGCCATTACGTCCCGCACCAGCACACCCACCACCACACCCCGCTCACGTGCAGTTACCACCCCACTACCATTCACACGTCCCCTGTGTCCTCTCCCAGTGTGTCTGTGACGCCCCCTCCCAAGATACACAAACGCAGGCACAAACCCACCCAACATACATCCACCTCACAACAGCCTCCAGCGCATGCACCTGCACCCAAAGCCACAAAAGTTACACCTCCTACAACCACCACCTCTTCCTCCACTCCCAAACCCCCTCCTGCTACCCGTCCCAGTGTCTCCAAACAACTTTTCCTGTCCACCCTTAACCTATTTCCCACCACCCCCCGTCCAACTCATAGGTCCGTACTAGCACCTCAGCCACAAAATCTCCGGGACCAGTGGTGCCTGTTGTCACAGGTATGTGGAGTGCACCGGCCACCAGGCCAGCCAGTGTATCACGGAGCCAGAGCACAGCCAGTCCCCCCCTGTGAAGCACCAGAAGTTGGTCAGTGCCCGGCGGGAGAGGGGGAAGACTCCAGCCACCCAAGCCGCTCACAGGGGTCCCGAGGGGAGTGTGGACTCAGCTGTGACTCCTCCCAAGGTGGGGAAGGGGCAGAAGAAAGCCGCAAAGTCTGGGAGGAGCAGCACGGGGGAGAAGACCGCCATCATCCCCGCTGGCCAGGAGGCCACCGCCAGCCCCATCGTCGCTGCCCAGGGGGGCCCCGCCAGCCCCATCGACGCTGCCCAGGACACCACCGCCAGCCCCATCGTCGCTGTCCAGGAGGACCCCGCCAGCCACAGCCCAGCTACCCAGGAGGGCCCCGCCAGCCACAGCCCAGCTGCCCAGGTGGGCCCCGCCAGCCACAGCCCATCTGACCAATTAAGGACCGCCAGCCCCAGCCCAGCTGGGCAATGAAGGACCGCCAAGTCAAGCACCGCTGAACACTGCACGGACCGCTGAACAGGGCAAGCACCGCCAAGTCAAGCACCGCTGAACAGGGCAAGGACCGCTGAACAGGGCAAGGACCGCCAGGGCAAGCACCGCTGAACAGGGCAAGCACCGCTGAACAGGGCAAGGACCGCCAAGTCAAGCACCGCTGAACAGGGCAAGCACCGCCAAGTCAAGCACCGCTGAACAGGGCAAGCACCGCTGAACAGGGCAAGGACCACCAAGTCAAGCACCGCTGAACAGGGCAAGGACCACCAAGTCAAGCACCGCCGAACAGGGCAAGGACCGCCAACTCAAGCACCGCTAGCCCATGAGCGGCAGGGGCAGTGACGCAACGGGGGCCGTCACGGGGTGAGTGATGCACTCTGGGCACCAGTCCCCCTCCAGAACCAGTGGAGACATGCATCCACTACCTCTGTCCTGCACAGGATGAAGCACTCTGGGCACCAGTCCCCCTCCAGAACCAGTGAAGACTGTTATCCACTTGAGAGACTGTGGCTTTGCACTCCCCAGGATGGAACAGTGGGCAAACCACCCACTGTAGAGACTTGAGAGACTGTGGCTTTGCACTCCCCAGGATGGTACAGTGGGCAACCCACCCACTGTAGAGACTTGAGAGACTGTGGCTTTGCACTCCCCAGGATGGTACAGTGGGCAAACCACCCACTGTAGAGACTTGAGAGACTGTGGCTTTGCACTCCCCAGGATGGTACAGTGGGCAAACCACCCACTGGAGACACTTGAGAGACTTGAGAGACTGTGGCTTTGCACTCCCCAGGATGGTACAGTGGGCAAACCACCCACTGTAGAGACTTGAGAGACTGTGGCTTTACACTCCCCAGGATGGTACAGTGGGCAAACCACCCACTGTAGAGACTTGAGAGACTGTGGCTTTGCACTCCCCAGGATACATCAATGGGCATGGAGCCCCCTCGTGGATCTGGCGTCGTGCACTCATTCGGCTGAGGTGTGCCCCCTTCCCTTCCCCCTGAGGTGCCTGTTGTATTTCTATCTGATGCCCCAGCAGTGTTCTCTTTGTCATGTTCGGGTATCTTGTGTGGGCCTCGCCCATGCATTTTGGGCCCAGTGGTCCACGGACTATGAATGGTGCAATACCTGGACTACTAATCGTGGTGCATATTTTGTTAATAGTGTATATATGTATATATTTGCTTACTGACTTTTGATATATTACAATGGTTACACTCATTTCCTTTTGTCTTTGCATTCTTCTGGGGGGCTTGGGGGTGTTTACTGTAATGTTTGGATATGCATTGGTGTGTGTTTTGTAGTGGGTGAGGGTAGAGGTGGGGGTTGGGGTGTTGCATGTGTGTGTCCCTGTTTTTTGCCTCCCCCTCCCCTATGTCGTAGGTGCAGTACTCACCGTGGTCTTCGCCACCGGCGTTGGTGCTCCTGGTACACGAGCATAAAGACTTACGTAGGAAGAATATGGAGTTCCGGCTCCATGGTGTCGTCGTTCCTCGTGGAGTGTGTAGAGGTGAGCGTTTTTCCTCCGAAATGCCTGTTTCCGCTGTGTTTTTATCCGCGGTGAATTCGCCCCGAAAAAGGTGGCGGATTGGCCTGTCATAATAGTGTGGGCGGTACATTGTCCTCCGCCTGTCTGTTGGCGGTGACCACCGAGCTGTTTGTTTGTACCGCCGTGGCGGTCGGAGTGTTAAAGTGTCTGTTTTTGTTGGCGGTTTCCGCCACGGTCGTAATTCCCAAAACATTTCCGCCGGCCTGTTGGCGGTCTTACCGCCGCTTTAACACCGTCCGCCAGGGTTGTAATGACCACCTTAGTGTAGTCAAGTTTAGATATATCTGTTTTGATAAGGGTGTGGAACCATTCTAAAGGTCTACCTTATGGGCAGGACTCCATTTGAGATTGTTGAGACATTGCTAAGTGCAACTTACCAGACTCCGTTCCACCAGAGATTCCAGCCAAGCCTTCAGGATGTAGTATCTACAAGACCTTCTCATCCCAGGAAAATAGTTGTAATGGGGGCTGGGAGAACCACCACCAGTTCTCTGGGCCTCAAGTTGAAGCTTGGAGGCCAGGAAACACACTCTCCTCCGCAGGTTATTTCACCTCTTCCTAATCTCCTCCTGTGTGTGCTGGTTGTTAGAGCCAGCATTCACTCTGTCAACTGTTCTGGCCCACATTTGCCTCCTCTGGGATGCTGTTGTATTTTGGACTTGTGTGACAAACAATGCGGGCTCTACTCTAATGATTTCATCCACTATGGCAGACAACTCTTCCTCTGAAAAACGGGAATTTCTCCTCCCTTCCAATGAGAATGTTTGCTAAATAACTATAGTGCCTAGAAAAACTGAATGATAATGAGAGAAAGTAAAATTAACACAATAAACAGAGGGAGACGAACACAGAAAATCTGTCTTCTGTCTGAAAATCTGCTGGCTGACTGGTCTTCTGCAGTGTGATCGCAAAGGATCGTGGTCTGAAATAGAGTGTGCTTTATAGTGTGTTTTGCAGGTGTTCACAATTGTCCAATATACAACAGGTGTAGGCTTCTAGCACAACCAATAACCACAGCCATAGAACTTTGGTGAAGGGTTCAGCAACAGACTCCCGCCGTCATGGACCCACTGCTGAAACACCACCAGCATGACAGTGTGATCTAAATAGGCTCTGCGGGATCCCGCCATCAAGATGGTGCCAGAGGGCCTGCTCGTCAGCATTGGAGTCTACCATGTCAGCTGTGGGATGTAGCTTGTGCGATGGAGTGAACTCTCTTGTTGCAGTCTTCGGCTCAGGTGCAATACATCTAATACTGCAGGTGGAACACTGTCGACTTGAGGATCTTTTCGGGTCTGGGCCTGTCACAGCTTGGAGGTGTGACTGCCAAGATCTAAATCAGGCCCTGTAAAATGATATTCTGCTGTATTATATGTGCAAAACTTTTATGGCATGTGCTGCAGATATAAAGTTCTTTATGATGATGAACAGATTGAAAGGGATCTCTTTGCAGGTCTAAATCGAATGTTGTTTATTATGCATGTCATTAAAGGTTATGTTATCCTGGACATCTGAGTATCTGGGCATGAAATATAAATATAATTTCCACTCTGGTTCTATGCAAATCATCAGGCAAATATGTTGTCGAAAAGTAATTTACTTTCATGCAAAAGAACAGACTATGGCCCTCATTACAACCCTGGGGGTCGGTGGAATAGTGGAGGTATTACCGCCAACAGGCTGGTAGTACCTAGCTCCACTATCATGACACTGGCAGTTTCGCCAAAGTCACTAGGCCGCCCATGGCATTATGACCTCGCTTACTGCCATGGTTTCAGTGGTTTCGATACCGCCACTGAAACCATGGCGGTAGGCACTATCAGTGCCAGGGAATTCTTTCCCTGGCACTGATAGGGGTCTCCCCCGCCCACCCCCAGAATCCTTCCACACCCTCCCCCTCCCCCTCCCGACCCCCGCACATTTACACAAATACACGCACATACATACACACATGCATGCACACATTCACCCACAAATTCATACACACAGCAACACTCACGTACATACATCCAGGCACACACGCAATCTCACAACACAACATGCATGTACACTCACACCCACTCATGCACACACGCATTACACACACATGCATGCATTCACACACAGTCACACACACCCCCATTCACTCACACAACACCCCCCACCCCCTTCTCCTGTCGGAGAACCCGACTTACCTGCTTGCAGGGGGTCCTCCGGCAGGAGACGGTATGCGGCGTTGCTGCCAGCAGCAGCGTCTGCCAGCAAAACACCGCCAGGCCGTATCATGGATCATGATACGGTAGGCAATGTTTTGCTGGCGTGGTGCTGCTGCTGGCAGCAGCGCCACCTTACTGCTGTCCGCCGCCATGACCGTTGACGGAATTCCGCCAGCCTTCTGGCGGTATTCCGTCTACGGTCATAATGCCATGGATGGTCAGTAGCCACAGCGACAGTATGTTGGCGGCCATTTGCCACCAATGTCATAATGAGGGCCTATGTGAGTGAGCATGACTATATTTATTTGGTAATTCGGTATGCCTATTTAGTGTATTTTACATTTTGTTGCTATGTTTATTTCAAGTTCTCTTCTCTCCCAGTTAATCGGGAGAAGTGACTTTTGGCTGTGGCTAGATGGCCGTTACTGCCAACACAATCTATGCTTTCAGATAAAAGAGCAGAATTTGAGGAAACTAGATTTTAGCTGTTCTTTAGTTTTGTTTCTGAGTGAAAAGTAAACTTTCTTTCTTTACTCTTTGTTGTTGCAGGTTGAGCTCTAGTGGGGGCTGGCTCGTATTTACAATGGGGGACAGGAGGGGGACAATAATAATAACATTTTTTAAAAGACACTTACCTGAGGACGATCTTCTCTCCTCTTTCATCTCTCCTGGCTCTGATGCATGACAGGACCCAGGAAACTGCACTTGCCAATCCTGGCATGGCTTTCATGCTGGTAACCAGCATGAAAGCAGCGTCAGGATTGGTGGGAGTAGGCCCTCTTAGCACTTACAAGGGCGCTGGAGGCCTTTGCTTTCTCTAACCCATTCAAAGTGTGCATGTCAGGCTGGCTGTTGCAAGACGGCTGGCCAAAGGGACATGTACACTTTGAACAAGTCCAGAACTCTCTGCTGCCCCTCTGCAGCAATTGCCCCTGCCCTGTTCTAACACTCAGTTCAGGATGGTGTGCTGAAAAATAAAATGGTAATAAAGAAAGTTTATTACCATTTCATTTTTCTGTTCTGGGGGCATTTTTTTAGCGGTGTGACGCTCACCCGCTCTCGTGCAGGGGCTGTCCCTGTTCAGCTCTCCAAACACCTCTGTTATGAATTCACTAAAGAAAAACTAATGAGAATTTGAGACCTGTTTGTTTCTCTGTGTAGGTTTTATTCTCAGAGATCCTGACCTAACACTTTCACCCTTGCCTTTGTACTAAATTTCTTAGTTATGTAATGATCATTGTCTATGACATGGTTAGGACTGTGCGTCTTTCTGCCTTCTACAAGATGCTGAACCTGCAAGTAAGTATACAAAGGTATTAACTCCCTCTGCCCTCCTAATTTGACCATGTTCAAGACACTGGATAGTTTACTGGGCTCCCTGACGTGGCAGGGAAAAGAAGCAAGGTTACCATGGCCCTCTTAAAAGAGAACGTAGAGGAGGGAAGCTTAGGGTTCCCAGACTTGGAGCATAATCAACATTCACCGAGGAAGACTGAAAAAACATCTTTTAAAGGGTACGTGTGGAGAAACATCCCTATTGGAGTTGCACATGACGGGCAGGAGATGTCCATCGAACGCTCTGTTTACTCTAAGGCAGGTTCAGTGTATTGTGAGGCAGGTTGGAAGACTTTGGGAGCAGATTACGAAATGGGTCCTTCGGAGACCGCCTTTTGTAGAGAATTAGTACTGTGGTCATTACAGATTTTCCTGCACATTAAAAGAAGTGATGGCAATGTTTATAAGGCATGAAGGGGGTTGTGAAAAACTGGGGGATCTATACCCTAGGGAGACATTTATCTCGTTTCAGGAAGATCAGGAGGAGTTCTGGGTGAGACCAGGACATTTTTGCAATATGCCAAATTAGCAAACACAGCAAGAGGGATTTGAATAGAATTCCTGATGGGGCTAGCACCTACACAGACACTAGAAACTGTCCTACCCTTCATTAAGTCTCGACAAGCAATCGCACATTTATACAGGGGACACTGAAATCTTATCTTCCAAAATGAGTTGCTAAAAGCAGAATGGCGTGGGAGGAGGACACTGGGGAGCAAATGAAGGATAGAACCCGAGTATAGCATGCGTGTAAGTGGGGAAGGTCACAGGTAATGCATGATTCAAACTGATACAATAAAATTTTCTGCATCGTACATACCGGACACCAGTAAGATATACCCAGAAAGGTCTGCATTCTTTGCTAGGTGATGGACAAGGAGGGCCTCCTTTCTACACCTAGCATGGGACAGTCTTCTGTTCTCCTTATTTTGGGATTCAGAATTTGCCACTTTGAAGAAGATTATTGGTATGCCATTGAAGTTTGGGCCTCTGCAAGGTCTGGTAGGGATGATATCCAGAACAAAGTAGAGAAAGATGCAACATTAATTTCCATGACTGAAGATATTGTTGGCACACAGGCGAGTGGCAATGGCATGGATGAGCATTAGGGCCCTTGTTATTTCCCTATGGCACAAAGATGTGATAGAATGGTCACTAGCAGAGGAACAACACACTAAGTTAACCAGTAGGGACAACGAGGTGTTGGATGATTTACAGACTTGAGGAAAGCTTCGAAACCTTTTTGTGGGAGTTGCGGAGTCCAGCAAAGGATCATCCTCCCGGGAGCTCTCACTGGGGGACTAACATGCAAGGCACTGCCGCACATGGTATCCCTCCCCCTTCTGGGTATTGGTATGTTACAGTGGGTACACCGGGGAAATCAGTGACCCAAAACACACAGGAAGGCCTGGCGGGGATGTGGGGTAGGCTCTTTATGTCTTGAATGGCTGGGTAAGCCCACAAGAGGAAAAATTGGTACTCCTGCAGGTAAAATGGGGAGGGTTACAATACAGGTTATGCAGATAGATAATATCTACTTACTGTAGATATTGTCTTCTAATTGGATGTCATATTGTTGCTGATGTTGTATTTTGCACATGAAACTTAATAAAGAAAAGTATTTAAATCAAGTATTTATTTTTCATCTCCACTCATATTACAATCCATCTCCATGTACGACTTCGTTAAATAACCATCATAAATTCTTTATTTTGGCATCCAATGCCATAAAAGTCTTGCAGACAGCTATAAATAGAAAAATACATAAAAGAATATTCGTTAAATTTAAATACCTGCTACTTTCCTACTCTGATCCTCAATAGCAGTACTTACTTTCCACTGCTACACTTGAAATCACAAGACCTTTCCTCTGTGAATGAGGGCATTAAAAAGACTCACAGAAATGTAAGAGCCATTGTTTGAAAGTCAGTCAAACCTTATGGACATGACCCAGTGACTATTTCAGTCAAAAGCTACATACTACCAGGTACAAGACCAGACTTGTGAGGAACTAGATTTTATGTGTTTTGGGAAGCTTTAGATTTTGTTTCCTGTAGGTAACTTTCAGTCATTTTTTGTATATTTGTCATTACAGATTTGAGTCCCATAAACCCTCTTCAGGGGCTTGTGGTGGAGGTAGTACAGTGAAGACTTGGAACAAAAGATATTTGGGTAAAAGTGAAAAAATTGTGAGGGAGCTAGAGTTTATATATTCAGAGTGTTTTGTGATATGTTTTTATGAGTGATATGTAAAATTTATTTATTTACGGTTTACCATTTCAGGTTCAATTTACTAAACCCCCCCCAGTATAAATCAGGCAAGGAAGAATTTGAGTATAGGGCTGGCACTTATTTTTCATTATAAGTTTTGTTACCAGAGAACCTGACCTAAAACAGCTTGTTTGTCTTTGTACTGCATTTCTGATTTATATGATAATCAGATTAATGGACATGGTTGATAGGGAGATGGTTTCTGACTATCTCGGGTAAGGCGTTCAGTTTTCAGAGCTGCACTGTTTCTAGCCCTGAACATTGTTACTGGCTCTACAAGCTTTGAAATGCTTGTCTTGGGAGCTGAGTCCAGGTGGCGAAGGAGTAGGATGGTCCCAATCCTCTCTTCGCTCGGGCTTGTTTATGCAGTAGGCCTGAAGACCAGATGACACCGAGCCGTGCTGGGAGAAGATCCTGAAGGCAGAGAAGATGCATTGTTGTTGGAGGCGCCCCAATCACAGCTTTATTGGTGACAGGCAGGCAGATTCCCAGTCAAAGTCCTTCCGTCTGTCATGATATGTTGGAGTCTGTGATGCAGAAGTGGAGTTGCTAATTGTGTTAGACATTGAGATATAGTTCATTGGTAGGTGTTTTTTCTTTTTCATACATGTCTCCTGGTTAAAGTTTTTAGTCCTGATAATGACCCTTTATTGAATTGTTTGTAGGAGTCGAAGCATCGACAATCATTTACAATGGACTGGTTCTAAAAAGAGTTTTGCAAAGGACTTCAGCATTCTCCCCTTCATGGACTCGATTGTCCTTATTTAAAATATTATCACTGGGCATTCTGTACATATTAAACACTTGCACACCTTTTTTGTTGCAGTAAATCGCCTGCACTGTGCCGCATCACTTATCGGGAGCACGGATGTTCAAATTTCTGTTTACATTTTGCTCAAATTTTATTTATATTGTATTGTTTTTTGGAGATAATTTCTGCTTTTTAACAAAGCATTTTCTGGCAACAATAAAACTAATAGATATTCTACCCTATCTATTGAAGGTGTAGTCTAAATTATAGCCGTGGAAGTCTAGGCCTATACTACTCGACCGCTTCTGTATCATTTTCATTTACCCGGCTCCTAGGGTCACTGAGTTGCCCTTATTATTTTTATTACAATTTGCAGTTGCTGGCCTGCGAGGGCTCTATGTCAGAGTTATTTATCATTGACACATTTCTATAGAATATTTTACATAAAGATAACTTTTCCTATATCGAAGACTATTAAAAAAAGTCTGAAGGGCCCTTCCTTTCTTAGTAAGACACCAATAAGGGTGGTTGATGCCCTCCAAGAGAAAATCTCCAAACTAGAACGTATCAAGAAAAAATTTATTAGAACACAATTACATGGACATCCAATGAGAAAGTATCTACAATCTAAGACCATTTCAGTTGGCCTGAAGGTTTGTAATGAACCAGCGATATTGCTGGAAGATCCTGAATACTGAAACAATTTCCATTTTGTAGCTAATCAATGCTCGTGACATTGGATGGTTCTTGGTATAGACACTGCATTGGAACACATTAGCAAACTAGAAAAGGAAATTGCAGACATGACTAGGGAAATTCTAGATGACACAGCACTGGAAAACACCAAGGGAGCACTCAAGGCTCTAGAAAAGAGTTCTGCAGAAATGTGTTTTATTACACAACAAAAGAAACTAGATGAACTCGCCAACAATATAGAAAAATACGATAAGCTAGCAATATATGCCTATATTCGAGATGATTATTACAAACAATATGAGATGGGTAGATATGTACATAAAGGCCAAGGGGGTTACAGACACTACCTCTTCTTTTCTGATACATCAGCCTCAGACAGCTCTGACAACGAAGGAGCTGGACCAAGTTCAATAAGCAACCAACCAAAACAGGGCAGTGCCAACATCAATACCTTTTTATCCACAGCACACATGAAGAGAGGATCCCAGAGGGGCAGGAGTGGGAGAGTGAAGGGAGAGGCAAGGGCAGAGGGGCCTATTATGAGGAAACACACAGGAAACAACAGACCAGATGCCAACAGTACTTTTAGTAGCAAATACATCTTCCTTAAGTGAAACTGAGAATTCCTCTACATACCAAAACATGGTCCCAATTATTAACCTGTCTAAACATCAACTCTCCTCTTCTGAGATGTCAGTTCTCAGTAAAGGACTCTCTTTCGTTCCACTACCAGGCCAAATTTATTTGAGATCAAGTTAGAGGTGAGAAAGTTCTTCAGAAAGATCCGTTTGAACCATTGTTTTGCAGGACAAAGTGGACCACTATCCTTTATGCCCCCTTCTAATGCTATGCCTGCAGAGATCATCACTTTTGATAAATGCTAATAAGGGATTTGGATGAGTTAAGCAAAGAGAGGAAATATCTTAAATACAATCACACTCTTGATGAAAACATGGCCATTAAAAGCTAATACTGAAATAGTGATAAAATCAGCTGACAAAAGTAGATAGATAGTTATACAGGATACCTCGGCCTACAAGGCCGAAATAATGAATCAACTAAGTGACATCACCTGTTACACTAAGATTGGAAGAGACCCCACTTTGGAACTAAGAGAACGGATAGCAGAAATAACTCAGCAGGGACTAGATCTGGGTTTCATAGGTAAAAATGAGTTTCTTTTCCATAAAAGAAACAAATTAAGGATACCTGTGATTTGCACTTTACCGAAAATCTGCAAGAAACTGGATAACCCACCAGGCTGACCCATCATTTTGGGCTGTGGGTCAATCCGTGAACCCCTTTGTCAATATTTAGATTTTATTTTGAAACCATGGGTACACCTAGCTGCATTTTACATTCATGACAGCATGTATTTTATCAATATAATTGAGGAAACCTTGTTCAATGAGTTCACCAATCTTTTAGTCACTATGGACATACAATCACTTTCTACTGCTAACCCCCAACAAGAAGCATTAGAAATAGTCAGGCACATCATGGATACACGCGAACATCCCACTAAAGTTCCAACTTGGTTCATAGTCTCATTGATGGAAATTGCAATGACAAAGAACTGGTTCCAATTTGACAGCAATTTCTATATCCAAATTAAAGAATAAGCTCTGGGGGCATGCTTTGTGCCAGATTTTGGAGAATGCATGCATAGCTAATTTTGAGACAGAAGATTATTATATAAGATAACCCTTTTAGTACTAACATACTTAAACGGCTATGTTACATAGATGATGTATTTCTTATATGTAGGTGTTCATTACAGGACCTCTTGTCTTTTTATGCTTGGATCAATACACAATCGTCAGATATTCATTTTACATTGCCCTACAGTCCCAGTGGTATTCCCTTTCTAGACCACAATGTGGCCAATGAAGAAAAGGTTTTTGTGTCACTATACAGAAAACCCACAGAGAGAATACACTAGTATTCATCCAAGAAGTCTGAAAGATAACCTGTCTTATGGACAATTTCCACAGATTAGTAGGAATTGTTCCAAAATGAGATGACTTCTTTAGGGAATCTGACATACTTATAAAAAAAACTAATTGACCCGGGCTATCCATGATGTTTAGTGAGACAAACATGAAAGAGGGCATGGTACAATCATAGGGAATGCCTTTTAGATCCTCAAGTGAAGGAAAGCAGCCTCAATAGGTTAGTATGTGTCACTACTTTTAGCCCAAAAAGTAACGAAGTAAAAATAAATCATAAAGCAGCACTGCAGCTTTTTGAAAGGACATCCAACCATAGACACAGAACCATTCTTTTCTTTCAAAAGAGGCAAGAACCTTAAAGATACCTTAGTATGGGCAGCATTACCCCAAGCCCGTCAGAAGACCATTGATGTACTTTGGGGACTTCCGGCAATGGGTGGACACTATAAGTGTGGTAATTGTGTTGCTTGCAAATGCAGTTTTAATACTTACAAATTGGTTCACAGAAAAACACATTACATTATCTAGTTTCACAAATTGTGAAACTGAGACGTGATTTATGAGATCTGGTGCACATGTGATATCATGTATGTGGGACAAAAACCCCAAAAGGTTAAATGTTGAATCCTTCAACACAGAAGATGGATCAGGTGTGGAAAAGTTGGCACTCCTTTGGTCGAGCATTTTCAAAGACTCAATCACACTTGTGAGGACATTAAATGGCAAGTGATTGAACATGTCTCCTCGGGTCCCCATAGTGGTGACAAGTCCAATGTGTTAGCAAGGAGAGAAGTTTTTGGGATAGATAAGCTGGATTTCATTAACGATTGCCTGAACCCAATGAAAGACTGGGATCAAGCAGCACTGCTATGAATTGACTGGTAGGGTCGTAAGGACCAAATGGATAAGATGTTAAAATTAGCACCACATTTTGGTAAGAGGTCCTCTGTGTAAAACACCCCCGGGGGTTGTTTACGAGCTTTTTCTTTATGGTGTCCTTATGGTGCACATTCTGGAATTACACACATGTTCATTTTAAGCTTTTATTACCCACTTAGTAGGTGGTACACATGTGGTTTCTGTTACGTATGTACTATGTTTGTTGGAATTCAGACTTTTGAAGGTCATGGCTTGCGGAATTGTACAAATTTTGCTACACCTCATTGTTTCATAAAAGGATTTTTTTCAAGATTTTTTTTTTCTCAGTATCCTGCTTGTTTGAACTCAAAATTTAGAAGCATTGAGTTTACAATAATTGTTTGTGTTTATTTATAACCTTTTCAAATAATTTTTCAAATGTACTGTTTTTCATTAGCCATTAGTCTGTTATGTTTGAATCTCCCACAGGTTATGGCCGTTGGATTAGAATGAGCGTGTACAATTCACCATTGCAATAAAAATATTATTTGATGGAAAGTATATAACTCACCATTTCTAGAACAACATTTGTATAATGGGACTCAATTGTTTTTACTGGCAACTAGTACATATCCTACATTTACTACATATCCATGTAAGTAAATATTCTATTTAGTGAAGAATTCGTTCGCATCTCCAGTCATGATGCATCAACCCTTACGAAAGATACAATTTCCTATAAAAACCCTTACCCCTTTCCCCGTTTTCCCCCATCTTCCACACTATACTTCCCCCTACAGAAACACTTGCGTAGCATTTTCTTTTACCCTGGTTCTAGTGTCACTGGGTTGCCCCTTATTAGTTTTATTATTAGGAAATATGTTGTCAAAGGTAATTTTTGTCAAGAGCATGGAGTCAGATAAGAAAACCTGAGAACAGCAGAATAAACACACACTCGGAGATGAGAGGTTAAAGGTTAATGTTTCATCAAAGTTCTGTTAGGATTACGATAAGAAGACGTGATTGTTAGGATGCAAGTGGTGTGTTGTTTATGTGGAAATATATAATTAACTTGTTCTGTGACTTGTTATTGCTTTTTAACATGATATGTATTAAGTCATCATAATTTGTGAGTATATAAAGAGCTGCCAGTGAGCAACAAATGAACAGTCTTCAGTCCTATGGGGCGGACTGTGTCCCGCTGTATTTTAAATAAACCTATACTCTATTGCCAATGACCTGTCTCTTTGATTTCTTTGCTTGTTAACATATGGCAAGCCAGCCAGGAGTCAAGTCCAGTCTATACTAGCAGCACCCAAAGGAGCAAAGGCTGCCCCTATTGAGTAGAAGTGCACATAAATCAAGGTAAGCAGACACCATGTTTAACTAAAGCGTATCTATTCATGTGGGTGGATTTTCCAGAGGTTGTGCCGTCACATACATGAAACTGACTCTGACTTTGCACCTCTTTGATTATGTGACACATGTTTTTATCAATAAAGAAACAGAAGGCAGGAAAGTGATGTTTGAAATTTTGTGGTTTTAAATATTTTGTCGAATCTTCATATTCTAGAAAAATATGAGATGAGTTATCAGCCGGGTTGGACCAGATGATTAAATGTTTTATATTTTGTGAAATCCTCTTATTCTAGAAAAATATGAGATGCAGTATAACCCAGGTTAGACTGGATGATTAAATGTTTTATATTTTGTGGAATCCTCATATTCTAGAAAAATATGAGATGACGCATAATCTGGTTTAGACCGGACGATTAAATGTTTTATATTTTGTGGATTCCTTATATTCTAGTAAAATATGAGATGAGGACTTAACCTGGGTTAGACTGGAAGATTAAAGATGTCGGGCCATATTTACAAGAAATGACGCAGCTGCTTTGCGTCAGCAATGGGTAAAAAAACTTGCAATTTGCCACAACAGAATCCTACGCATGGATGTGTTGTATTTACAGTACAGTTCACAATGGTGTAAGGATCCTGGCTGTGTAAAAAAAACGGCACATCCATGTATGCCATGTAGTAGGAAAAAGTGAAGCTCCTGCTATTAAAGTGATGCAGGGCTGACTTGTGGCATGTAAAGTGACGCAAATCGTCTTTGTGTCACTTTTGAGAGCTGGATACGCAAAGGAAATGATGCCTTGTGGAAATCTGCACTAAGTGCAGCCAAGGAGCATGCAGCAGAACCAGGGACAACAAACCCAGCACCAGCCAGGATGTTCAGTCAGACTCCAGGGGAAAGAGGAAGTACAACTTCAGTGAGGAGGAGAATGACATCTTGATCACTGAGGTGACAGAGCACCAACATCAGATCTTTGTCACCTCTAGATGAAAGAGGCCATTTGACAGTCCATAGTTGAGAAGATTGACAGCCTGGGACAAACAAAGAGAACTGTCAGTGACTGCAAGAAGCACTGGCATGATTATAAGCGACGGACTAAGGGGAAACTGGCCAACAACGTGAAGGCAGTAATGCAGACCGGGGGAGGGAGCCCTGCGCCCCAGGAGGAGCTGGATGCCTTGGAGGAGCGGGTGGCAGCTGTCATTCCAGATGAGTTTGGGTGGAGTACCAGGACATAACAGTGAAGCACTCAAGGAAGAACCATAGACACAGGGTAAACATTAACAAGGGGCAATCTGGGCAATAGGTCCATGTTGTGCAAGGCATCTAGCTATGTCCCTGCGCCCCACTGTACTTTGTGCAGCACAAACGGCAGGAATTCTAAACACGTCCCATTAAGTGGCTCAGAACTGTCTGTCACACTGCCCAGCTACATGTTGCACAGATCTGTCATGTCACAGTTCCACATCACATGTGTGACGCATCTCACCAGTCCAGAGCCACCTTTGTTTACTGGTATGTGTAGTGAAATGTACCACATGAACTACAAGTCACACAATGCTAAGTAAAAAAACATGGACCCATGTTTGTAAGTGCTGCCTGAGTAGGTTTAACTGCCCTTGTGTCTAAATGGGGGGATATTGCATAGCAAGGAAGTGAAGTCAGAATGGATATGTGTACAGCAAGCTAACCTAACTAATACACAAGCATTGCAGTGTCTCACAATGTCACACTTGTGTTGCAGCTGGGAAGGAATGACAGAGAATAGGTCATTGGGGTACAACATCCTACATGTTATGTGGTCCTGGGTGAAAATGTGGCATGTGCAAGAGGGGAGTTTGAAGGAAAGTTGTCACACCATGCCACATATGTTGCATTTTGAGTATGTGAAATAGGGATCTGTCAATGGACATGAGAATCAAGTCTACCAACACAAATTGCAGGGGTCAGCGATGGCTGGAGACTGAGGTGGATGCACACAGTTATGTTGCAAACCTGGGTAGGTACATGTCACCAATTCCAGCACCACTACCATGTGGGGTACAGTTTAAGTCATAGCCCTCAACAGCAACCATACATGTCAGTCCACTGGATATGGTCACACATATGGTTGGTGTTGTAGGCACATCAGAGTCAATGTATGATCCGGGTCACATCACTGTGTGGTGTGAGGTTGTGTCTCCGGTACAAAATGAGAAGTAACAGAGGAGGCATATCCGTGTACAAGTGAGTGGAAAAGAGTCAATGGATGTGTCATACAATGCAGATATCCCAACTCTGGCAATTATCAACTGTGGAGAGAGTCAGTGCTAGCAATCTACCTAGTGTGACAAGGCCCATACCCTCAGATTTGGTACACATAATGATGAATCCAAAAGTCTATCAAAACTATTGAAAGACAGAAATAGAAAATACATGGTAAGTACCTGCCATCACACAGTCCTGCAGTGTAGCAAGGTTGTTTGGGGTTTAGAGTGGTGCAGGGTATGTGTAACAAAATCAACCCCTGGTCGCATGAGTGTGCAATGTGCATGCAAGACAGCACAACAAGGCAGAGTACCATAGTGTGCAGTGTGAAAGCCAGATGGCAGGATCATAACACATTAATTACCACACCTACATAACTTGCACAGGAGCAGTCGTCAGAATACTGGCCACAGGAAATGTATGCACCAGGGGATTATGTGCAAAATGAGTATCAGTGGTATCAACATCTCAAAACACAATCAGTGTAGGCATTATGAAAAACACTGAAAATCAGTTTGCCATATCTGGACTTGACCTCTCCCCATATGTCCAGGAATGGTAGGCCAAGTGATCTGTCTGACTGTGTTGCAGCCTGTGTCATGAGATAAAAAGTCAACCTTGTCACACTGTGGTTGTATGAAGAATGCAGAGATAATGCCTTATGAAAGGCAACTGCGTTGCAACTTGGACTCTATACCTACATGTAACAGACATCCTACTCATCAATGTTGAATCAAAAGGAAAATATTAGCAAGGCAGATTGTCAATCAGATTACTCGAGTCAACATCTAAAATAGAACATCATTAACATTTCTCATTGCAGAGTATGTACCTACACATCCTGAGCAGTTGCCTGTCTGGGATGATGATCTGGCTGAGGATGACAGCCTGCCAACCCTTGACCAAGACACCCTCTGGTAAATCCTGGCCTCCTTTGAGACACCATCTCCGGTTGCTGGAAGAGCCAACAGCATTGCTGGGTCTCCAGGGGGCGTGGCCTGACGCAGACATACGTAAAGAACTCCTGGCCCGAGAGCCCCTATCCACTGGAACCCTGACGTGTAGCCGGACCAAAGAACTGGGAGAAGCAATGAACACTCTTACTATCAGCAAGTGCAACTCGCTCGGAATGTGCTGAGCGGTGGCAGGTGCTTCGATTCGGCTCAGCCTGGCCGGGTGAGGGAGGTGGTGACCCACAGGAAATAAGATGGCAGCTGCCACTCCGCTGAAAGTGGTTGTGTGGCAGAGCCTGGACCGGTTAGGGCAACTGAGGGGGCTGGCTACGCCTCCCCCTCCCCCGGTGTGGCCGGCATCTGTCGGGGCCAGACGGGGAGGCGGCTTGGCCCTGTCGCTGGCACCAGGACTTAGAAGGTTCGACATGGGACGCGGCCACACCAGAGTGAGGAGACTGCAATTACAGAGTGATTGGAGGGGCGCGAGGAAGAAGACTGCGCGTCTGCCACCACTTGCCCAGTTGGAGCACGAAGTAAGGAATCGGAGGGTGTGGGCAGACGGACGGCCGGAGTAGGTGTTGCTGGAACAGCGGTGGGGTTCCAACTGTGACCGGAGGTATCTGGAGCCGGGGCTCCCCCTCTGCGGCCCTTGGTGGGTGGGCTCCAGCACCTAGTTAATTAAACTGTGGCAACATCTCTCAGTGGAAGCCCCCTCTCCCCTTGCCCTGGGACAGGCGCTGTGCAGCAGAGGACAGACTTGGATGCTGGGGTGGGGGTTTGGGAAGTCATCTATCTCCTCCCCCGAGAACCACTTGGGTGGGTCCCCTGTGGGTCTGCTGGGGCTCCAGGAACTGCAGGAGTAAGGGCCTCTTTTAGGAGCCAATATCTGCCTGGGGTCTGCCCCCCCCCCCCCCTTCGGGCCATATCTGGCCCCATTGGCCCTCCTGCCTGATAATGACCAGCACCTTCAGGTGAAGGGGGAGGTGAGGTGGCCCCAAGGACTTGTGCCTGGGGAGGCAGGGGAGATTAGAAACCTCAACAGGGTGCTCCTGAGACACGGCCCAACCGGGCCGGTTGCTGTCGCCACCTGGGTGCTCCCTCTGAGGCCTTTGGAGACTGGGGGCAGTGCCTAGTTGGAGGCATCAGGCCCCATAGAGGAGCATTCCCAAGGGGCTGCACGGAAGGCACACTTGTTGGCTGCCTCCTCGGCGGGGGCCGACTCTATTGGTCTCAACTTGGGTTGCCACATAGATTGATCTCCTGCGGCCCAGGGAAGAGGGAGCAGTGGAGAAAGCAGGAACCAGTACTGTCTTCCTGATAGCGGCAACAGAGAAGCCTGTTTGTCGGACCTGGGGCTGTTCTTGGAGGTATTCCACCCCCAGCTGGTGGTGACCATGGGGAAAACTGTAAAAAAGAGGGACCCTGTCTTCCCTCTGAGTGAGGATATGAACATCGAGGTGCGCTCCCTGCAAGACCCAACACTATGAGACATGTTACAGGCCATAATGGACAGCAGGGAGGCATTAGAAACAAACATAGACATTCTTGGGGTGGACTGAAGTCCACTTAGAGATGACCACCATCGCTTAGTGAAGTGAGTGACTGTCATAGAGAGCGAAGTGATGGCGATATCCCCTGCTGTTGCAGACCTGACAATGTGCTTAGCCACAATAGAAACTAAAATCAGAACTCTCGTTCTCAGAGTTGAAAATGGAGAAAACTGGTCCTGTTGAAGTGACATCTGGATGGTGGGGCTACGGGAGTGAGCAAAGGGTGACAATATGATAGAGTATTTGATACAGCTATTTCGAACTGAATCTCCGGAGGAGTGGTTGTCCTCCTTTCACCCATCGGGTGCTGAGTAGGCCGCTGCCCCAGGGGGCCCCACAGCAACCAGTGGTGGCGAAACTTCTGTTCTACAAGGATCCAGACTATTTAGTAGCCCAATCCTGACAAAGGGGAGACTTACTAATTGGCAATAGCAGAGTGAAGATTTTCCCCGACTTCTCCAGAGAAATACAAAAATGTCACTCCACCTTTAATGACGTCAAGAAGTGCCTTCG
Source organism: Pleurodeles waltl (assembly GCF_031143425.1). Taxonomy (NCBI): domain Eukaryota; kingdom Metazoa; phylum Chordata; class Amphibia; order Caudata; family Salamandridae; genus Pleurodeles; species Pleurodeles waltl. The sequence goes on from NC_090447.1 coordinate 695,681,223, forward strand.
CCAAATGGGGATGAAATACGGAATGATGTTCCCGGCCCGCCTCCAAGTTGTGAATGCCAAGGGAGTTTGTTTCTTTCACTTCCCCAGGAAATATGGGACTGGATTGACACTCATCCACAACCGGGACCCAACAACACATCAAGGGTGCGGCGCCCCTCCGGATCTCAGATGAAGAGAGCACGACCTTGCAGTATAATGACTTCAATGGGTGAAGGATCCCAAACAGAACAGCGATGAGCGATTACGGGAGTGGCAATCTTGGGAGAATTGGATGCTGGGCCCCCACCTGTGGCCCAGGAAGACCATGCAGAGGGCTTGGAGTCGGACTCAGCCTCCGGTACCTCGAACTCCTTGAGCACTCTGTTACTGCGCATCACACATGCAACTGCAGGTGACAATATTTTTAGGCCCACTGAGAACCCACCTAATTGGCTGTCCATTGCTAAAAGAAGCTCCCATCACAACTCTGCACCCCCTTGGGGGGCGGAGTTTTGTTACGTCTAACAATCTCCTTTAAGGCTACATGCTGTCATCGTTACAAATTACAGGATGGGGCTCTGGAGTTGGGATCCACAACGGAGCCCCCCTCTTTAATTGCCAATGCTTGTTTTGTGGGAAAGCCTACATCTTATGCTTGATTGCTTGTTTGGACAGGGGGCTTGACCCATTTTGTCCTGGGGTCAGGTAGTTTGTTGGGGATTAGAGATTTGTTTTGTTGGGGCCTTCAGAATTGCTTTCATTTGAGTACTATCATGTCTGCTCCGAAGGCTCCTGGGGCACTCCTGGGGGGGGGGGGGGCACGGGAGAAGGGGGTTAACCACACCCACAACTCAACTAAAGTTCATATCCCCTGCACCAAATTATAAGTTTATATCCTGGAACATCTGAGGAATGCACACTAAGTCGAAGAGGTACAAAGTGTTCTTCTTTTTGACTAGGCGGGACATACATATAGGCCCTCATTATGAGCTTGGTGGTAAATCCCACTTACCGCCATGCTGACTGCCACCAACATACCGCCGCCGCAGCGGATTACCGCCACCCATATTATGGCCCACACATAGCAATCCGTCACTATACAGCCACACACACAAGTCCGCCAGACTAAAGGTCAGTGATAAACTGGCGGAACCGAAACCCACAACGTTACGCTAACAGAACTATGCCCACAGCATTATGACCCACGAATCACCGCGGCGGACATTCAGTGGCGCTAAACCATTGGCGGTACATACCGCCGCTCTCAAAATACACACACACATACAAAACAACACCACATTGGACAATTCAAACTACACACACCTGACACACATACACACATCACACCCACATCACTATAAAACACACACCCACATTACCCACAACCCTTTACTATTACAAACAGTGCCACAAGAGATAGCAAGACCACAGACAAGACCACAGACACACACCACCATCACCTATACACCATCCACGCACCCCACATCACACACCCCAACACAGCACCCCACACACCCTCACCCATTCCACTCACAATACACCAATGGCACTGCAACGACACCCCAGGTTCTCTGAGGAGGAGCTAATGGTCACATTGGAGGAAATCATCCGGGTAGAGCCACAGCTATTCGGATCACAGGTGCAGTAGACGTCCATTGCAAGGAAGATGGAACTATGGCAAAGAATCGTGGACAGGGTCAACGCCGTGGGACAGCACCCCAGAACAAGGGATGACATCAGGAAGAGGTGGAACGACCTACGGGGGAATGTACGTTCCACAGCAGCAACACACCAAATAGCTTTACAGAAGACTGGCGGTGGACCCCCACCTCCTCCCCCACAACTAACAACATGGGAGGAGCAAGTCTTGGAGATCAGGCATCCTGAGGGCCTGGCAGGAGTAGGAGGAGGACTGGACTCTGCTAAGTCAAATTTCTATTACTATCACCCCCCCCACCTGTGTTCCATAACAAACCCCCACCCGCACCCTCACTCCCATCACTTCACCACCTCCCACATACCCCATTACAACCCACTCTTCCCAATACCAAGCCCTGCAAGTAACACCAATAAATGGACACCACTGACAGACCTGCATGGACACCCATCACTAAAGCATGCACATTAGAGAGAATCACCTCGCCCACAAAATCACTACTCGCACAAGGCAAAGCTGCCAGGGCAATAACAACCATACAGGGCAACACACCCATGCACAAAATGACAAACACAGAAACAATAACACTGCATTTACATCCCCACAGGTCCCCCACTCAACATCACTGGAGAGGCAGTGCCAGCAACTTCTAGTCCACCCCCAGAAGAGGCCCACAGTGATGACAGCAGCTCTGGACACGTGGATCTGGATGATCAACCTGGCCCATCAGGGATCTCCGGACAGTCGGTTACCCAGGCACAGTCCCATACCACTGCAGAGCCTCCCCCCTCAGGAAACACCAGCACAGTACCCACCCAGCGGGCCCAAACCTCTGTCCCCAGGACACGTCAATCAGCAATGTGTCCACCACTACAGGGGCCCAAGGCCATCCCATAAACACAGGATGATCAGGGACCTGGGGTCAGTTGCGGTGGGCACACGGTTCAGGGGACAGAGGCAGAGGACAACAGGGAAGCTGCGAGGACTGCTGTGTGACAGGGGGAGGACAGGCCCAGGGAACTGACTCTCCAGGAGGCACTTACCAACATCCTAGGAGCATACCACCATTCCTAGGAGACAATGGGCCAGATACTGGACAAGTTGCAGGAGACCCAGCGGCTGCAGGAGGGACAGTATCTAGGGATCAGAGAGGACTTGAAGGACATAGACACCACCCTGGTCACCATTGCAGGGGTGATGGCTGACATGGCCAACACCATGAGGGAAGCAGTGGCACACTACTGGGCACCTGACACTAGCCAAACCGATGAACAGCCTTCCACCACCGCTGCCGCTAGTGGACAGGAGGCACTGCCACAGGACCAACAGGCCACCAGCACCCCACCCCCTTCAGAAGGAGAACCACCCCACAAACAGTCCCTGCGATCCAGCCAGAAGCCAGAGAACATTGTCAAGACCCCCACCAGGAAATACGCTCCTGAATGTCACCCTTGTGTCCCACTCTGTCACCCTGTCCACCTTGAACTGCCATTGCTCCCCTTCCCATGCCCCTTGGACAATGCACCTGTGATACAAATAGACTGGACTCTATCCTGGACTTTCCTCCATCATCAACCCAGCCCATTGCACATCCCCCTCTAATCATTAGCACTTAAATAAACACAATTTGAAAAAATACATGTATGGAGTCTGTCAAATCATTTAACAATGTATTCATTTAACAGGCTTTAAACGCTGCAATATAACTGTACAGTATTGTATACATAGGAATGACCTGTAGTTGGCTGCAGTCAACACACCAGGAGAGATAGTTGCTCTACCCAGTCCCATTCCCCTCAACCCCAACCTATCCCAAGCACACAGGCAGACCAGCATGCACCCAGGACAGCAAACAGAAGTGGTTCAGGCAAGCACAAGCACCACACATCATCCCACAGGCACGACGGGGAGGAGGGGGCACAGTAGTAAAGTGTAATTACAGTGTCTTACCTGTGTGTCATTGGAAGTACTGTCTTATAATAGCACTTCTGTTGTCCTCATCCTCAACCTCTGCCTCCTCATTTTCACTGTCCACAGGGTCCACTGCTGCCACACGCCCATCTCCAGCCTCATCCTCCTGCTGAAAAGGCACCTGGCGACGTAAGGCAAGGTTGTGCAACATACAGCATGCCATGATGATCTGGCACACCTTCTTGGGTGAGCAATACAGGGATCCACCTGTTAGATGGAGGCAACAAAACCTGGCCTTCAGGAGGCCGAATGTCCTTTCAATTATTCTTCTTGTTCGCCCATGTGCCTCATTGTAACATTCCTCTGCCCTTGTCCTGGCATTCCTCACAGGGATCAGTAGCAATGAGAGGTTGGGGTAACCAGAGTCACCTGAAAATATTGAGGGACAACTGTTAGACACACTCTAACCCTTAGGGCCCACACCATAGCCATACACCAACATCCACTGGGTGGGAACCATGGCTCACCTATTAGCCACACCCTGTGCTTCTGGAGTTGAGACATCACACATGGGATGCTGCTATTCCTTAGGATAAAGGCATCATGTACAGACCCAGGATACTTTACATTGACATGGGAGATGTACTGGTCCGCCAGGCACACTAGCTGAACATGGAGTGAAAGCTCTTTCGATTTCTGAACACCTGTATATTTCTCTGGGGGGGACAAATGCAATATCTGTACCATCTATAGCCCCAGTAATGTTGGGGATATGTCCCATTGCATAGAAATCAGCTTTCACTGTGGCCAAATCCTCCACCTGGGGGAAAACGATGTAGCTGTGCATGTGTTTAATCAGGGCAGACAACACTCTGGTTAGCAACATTGAGAACATTGGCTGAGACATTCCTGCTGCCAAGCCCACTGTCACTTGGAAGGAGCCATTTGCCAGGAAATGGAGCACAGATAGAACTTGCACAAGAGGGGGGATCCCGGTGGGCTGACGGATAGCAGATATCACGTCAGGCTCCAATTGGGCACACAGCTCCGTGATTGTGGCCCTGTCCAGTCTATAGGTGCGGATAATGTGCCTGTCCTCCATTGTTGCCAAGTCCACCAGGGGCCTGTACACAGGGGATGTCTCCATCTCCGATTCATCTGCAGCAGTTGTAATCTAGGGGGCAAACGGTGAGTAGCTGGTCAGTATCCTATATTTCAAAACACTACACTGCATTGCATGTTGTGGCTGTAACATAAGATTGTTGTATAGGCCCAAATGGTGCTTATGTGTACTGTGACGCAGTTAGGTGCCATGGCCTGGCCTCCCCGCTGAAATGGCGTCCGCATGTCCTGTATGGAGTGACATGTGGAAATGAAGTAATTCCACTGACGTTGTGCGCCACCGTGCGAGGCGTTCAAAAACTGCTTTGCAACTCCTCATTGGATCCCATTGGGCCCTATGGATTACAGTGGCCAATGGTGATGTACGCCAGCGGTGACGGTACGCACTGCCGCGGACGTGACCGCCATTTTCTATCTGTTCACCCACTTGCTACCTGACCTTCAACAGGAGAGGACCTATACTACAAGCGCTGCTGTGACCTGTGCCTGGAACCGATCATGACTCGTGTGACTGGGGAAAGGGCCCCTGCCTTCACCACTGCGGAGTTGGAGAGACTGGTGGATGGGGTCCTACCCCAGTACCGAATGTATGGACCTCCAGACCAAAAGGTGAGTGCACTGTGAGCACGATGCATGGGGCATGAATGCATGGACTGCTGTGTGTGAGGGCCTGGTGTAAGGGGGGGTTGGTGGAAGGGTCCTGGGCAGCGTGCTGCATGTATGGTGGGCAATGTCTGTGCGTAAGGGGATGGGAGGGCTATGGTGGGACATGAGTGTAACAGGCCAGACGGTCTGACTGGTACCTTTTTTCTATGTGTATTTTTCTACAGGTCAGCGCCCATCAGTAAAATGGTATATAGCGTGCCATTGCCAAGGACCTGCGGACCCTGGGGGTCTATGGCAGGCAGAGCATCCACTGTCGTAAACAGTGGAAGGACCTGAGACGCCGGGCAAGGAAGACGGCGGAGGCCCAGCTGGGGATGACCTCCCAACGAGGAAGGGGTGCCCATCGAACCCTGACCCCCCTGATGTCCCGCATACTGCCAGTGGCCTGTCCGGAGCTGGATGGGTGCTTGAGGGCATCACAGCAGCCACAAGGGGGTGAGTACAGTTTCCAGATATACTACATGCGCGTGGTATTCTGGTGGGGGATGTGGGCCTGTGGGTGCCCCTAGGCCAGGCCGGACATTGCAGGGTAGGCCTCATGTTGGGCAGGGTATGATTTGAACCACCTCCAACCAAGCTAGTAGGCATCCACTACTGGGCAGGGGGTCTGTGGTATGCTGTTAGTGACGTTTCGGTTTTACAGTCCCTGGGCTGGTGACTAGCAGTGCATTGCGGGGGAGGGGAGAGAGAGGGTGTGTGTGTGTGTGTGTGTGTGTGTGTGTGTGTGTGTGTGTGTGTGTGTGTGTGTGTGTGTGTGTGTGTGTGTGTGTGTGTGTGTGTGTGTGTGTGTGTGTGTGTGTGTGTGTGTGTGTGTGTGTGTGTGTGTGTGTGTGTGTGTGTGTGTGTGTGTGTGTGTGTGTGTGTGTGTGTGTGTGTGTGTGTGTGTGTGTGTGTGTGTGTGTGTGTGTGTGTGTGTGTGTGTGTGTGTGTGTGTGTGTGTGTACATACACACACGCCAACAGTGGTGTTGGAGCAGCCATTGACCCAGTGTATCCTTTGTCTCTACTCCCCCTTTTTATTTTGTCACCCTGTCCTTCTGAGCATTAGCATCATCTGGCGGAGGAGCAAAGGCGACGGAGGGAGTTGGATCCCACAGGGCCCAGGAGGCCGAATCCACTGACGATGAGGGCACCAGTGGGACGGAGGGTGAGGGGAGCACCACGGCGGAGACAGGAGGGGACAGTTCGGACAGTGATCCCTCCTCCGATGGAAGCTCCCTGGTGGTGGCGCACACCTCTGTGGCCACCCCAACTACAGGCAACCGCCACCCCCATACCAGCACCGCCCTCCCCGAGCCCCTCAGCGAGTTTCCCGTGCCCGCTCACCCAAGAGGGTGGGCATCTCCTTTGCCCCAGGCACCTCAGGCCCTGCCCCAGTTTGCCCTGCTGCCCTAAGTGAGGAGGCTATTGACCTCCTGCGCTCCATCTCTGTTAGGCAGTCAACCACTGTGAATGCCATCTAGGGGCTGGCAGGCCATTTGTAACCAACAAATGCATTCCTGGAGGGCATTCACTCTAGCATGGTGGCCCAACAGAAGTCAATCCAGGCTCTGACCTCCTCTCTGATGGTAGTCATTGTCCCTGTTTCTAGCCTCCGCCCTCCAACTTCCTCTACCCAGTCCCATTCCCCTCAACCCCAACCTATCCCAAGCACACAGGCAGACCAGCATGCACCCAGGACAGCAAACAGAAGTGGTTCAGGCAAGCACAAGCACCACACATCATCCCACAGGCACAACGGGGAGGAGGGGGCACAGTAGAGGCAGTGGACATACCAACATCCACTGCCTCCACTGTGTCCCACTCCTCCTCGTCGTCCACTTCCCTCTCAGTAGCATCTCCTCACACACCTGCATGCATTACATCCTCATCCACTACCTCCATCACCAAGACGTCTATCACTACACACCCCTCACTGTCAGTCACCACCAGCACATCCATGTTCACGTCCCCGGTGTCCTCTCCCACTGTGCCCCCTCCTCCCAAAGTACTCAAACGCAAGCACTCAGACACCCAACAGCCATCCACCTCACAACAACATCCAGCTCATGCACCCAAACAGCAGACAGACACCTCCTACAACCACTTCCTCATCCTCCACTCCCAAACCTTCACCCTCTTCCCTCCCCAATGTCCATAAGAAGCTTTTCCTCTCCACAGTTGACCTCTTCCCTACCCCTTCCTCCCGTCCTTCATGTCGGGCCAGGGTGGTCAGAACCCAGACGAGCACCTCAGCCACCCAGCCCATGGCCACAGTAGTGTCGACAGCTACTGCAGGTGGGAGAGGATCCGGGGAACCAGCCAGCAGCACTGGAAGTGTGAATGCATCAGGTGCATCAATGAAGGGTAAGGAGGCACCACCAGCTGCAAACGTGAAGAGCAAGGAGGCACTACCAACTGCCAAAGGGAAGGGCATGGAGGCAACACCAGCTGCAAACGTGAAGGGCAAGGAGGCACAACCAGCTGCCAAAGGGAAGGGCAAGGAGGCAGCACCAGCTGCAAAAGGGAAGGCCAAGGGGCCAGCACCAGCAGGCAGGAAGGGCAGGAGGCTTGGTGCTGGGACTCATTCAGAGCCCCCACCACCAACCATGGCAGTTCAGCCATCCGAGGCGGCAGGGGAAGGGCTGAAGCCTCCCCCCACCACTGCCAGCCCCACCACCAGCACCACTGCCAGCAATGGCACCAGCACCACTGCCAGCAGCAGCAGCCCCAGTGAGCAGCCGTCCGAGGCTGCAGTGGAAGGGCTGGAGTCTCCCCCAAAACTGCCAGCACCACCACAAGCACCGCCGCCAGCACCGACACCTGCACCGCCACCAGCTGCAGCAGCCCCCCGTGGGCAGCCGTCCGAGGCTGCAGGGAAAGGGCTGGAGCCTCCCCCCACCACTGCTAGCACCGCCACCAGCACCACTGCCAGCAGCAGCAGGCTCAGTGGGCAGCCGTCCGAGGCTGCAGGGGATGGGATGGAGCCTCCCCAACCACTGCCATCCCTGACACCAGACCCGCCACTGCCACCACTGAGCAGCCATCACCGCCGGCGGGCAGTGTGTAGTCCTGCCTCCAAGGGCTGTAGTGCGTCCTGGACCCTGCAAATCCTGTAGGTGTGACACCCAGGTGAGAGACTGACCTGGCACTCCCCAAGATCTGCATCACAGGCACAATGCCCCCTCCAGAACCAGTGGAGGAAGCCATCCACTCATCCCATCCTTCCCAGGATGAAGCACACTGGGCACAATGCCCCCTCCAGAAGCAGTGGAAGAAGCCATCCACTCACCCCATCCTTCCCAGGATGAAGCACACTGGGCACAAGGCCCCCTCCAGCACCACTGGAGAAGCCATCCACTGGAGAGACTGTGGCCTTGCATTCCCCAGGACCAAGCAGTTGGCAAACCACCCACTTGAGAGACTGTGGCCTTGCACTCCCCAGGACCATGCAGTGGGCAAACCACCCACTTGAGAGACTGTGGCCTTGCACTCCCCAGGACACCGCACAGGGCATGTAGCCCCCTCCAGGTCCAGTGGTGTTGTAGCATCTTCCAGCTGAGGTGCCCCCCCATTCCCCATCCCCCTGAGGTGCCTCTGTGTTTTTGCCCTGATGCCCCTGCAGTGTTCTCTCCATGTTGTTGCAGGAGTGAGGTGGGGCCTTGGCCTATGTGTTGTGGCCCTCGGACATTGAGGACTAGGCTGTGTCCCTCCATTTGTAAATATGTATATACGTTTGTATTTTGATGCACTTGTCCGTGTTATTTTATCGTATTCCACTCACTTTCTTCCAATCTTTTTGTCCTTGCATTATTCCTGAGGGGTAGGGGAGGAATATGTAATGTTACTGCATCTGGTTGTGTGTATGGTGTTGGGGGTGGGGGTGTTGGGTGTTGCGTGTGTGTGTCACTCTCTTTTTCCTCCCCCTCCCTTATGTGCTAGGAGGCAGTACTAACTGTGGTCGTCTTCGCCGGCGTTGCTACTCGTAATGCAGGAAGAGGTAGACGAGCTTGGGAAAAATGTGCAACTCCGGCTTCATGGCGTCGTGGTTGTTCCCTGAGTGTCCAGAGGTGAGTCCTTTCACTTCTGTGTTCTGTTTCCACCGTGCTTTTGATGTCATTGGTACTGCCCCGGAAAAGGTGGCAGATAGGCCTGTCTTAATACAGTGGACGGTACATTGTCTTCCACCTGGCTGTTGGCGGTTACTGCTGTGGTGCTTGTTGCTACCGCCGTGGCCATCAGAGTGTTAAAGTGGCTGTCTGTCTGAGAGATTTCTGCCATGGTCATAATTAATTTTTTTTACTGCCAGCCTGTTGGCGGTATTACCGCTGCTTTATCACCAACCGCCAGGGTTGTGATGAGGGCCATAGTGTTCCTCCAGGAAACTCATATTGCTGCACAGGAAGGACTGGCACTCTATTGTAAATGGCTTGGTCAGGCCTACTATACTAACTACTCCACCTTCGCAAGTTGGGGTCCTTATATGGGTGAGGGCAGGGGTCCTCTTCCAGTATGTGTCCCACATAGTGGACTCTGATGGGAGGTATGTTGCAGTGAGTGGGCGACTGGAGGGTAGGGACCTGACCGTAATCAACATCGATGTGCCAAACAGAGACCAGGGCTCCTTCCTCTTCAGATTGTCATGACCCCTGGCGCATTGCTTTGCCCATTCAACTATACTGGTGGGCGACTTCAACTGTGTGGCCAAATTGGATGTAAATGGATCACTTCCCCTGCTGTAGAACTCTCTAGCTCTTAGAACATCCCAGATCTTTTTAGATTGGCAGAAGACCTGAGGACTGGTAGGTTCATGGTGCACCCCTACACCCAAGATTATTCCTATTTCTCCAGATATATAATATACATGTGAGGCTTGACACTTTCTTATGCTCCCCGGATGTTTACGGTCTGGTACCAGGCATGGAATGTTTGGCCCGCACGATCTCAAACCATAATTCACTCCTTTTCAACCTAGCATGGAATTGCCCTAGGCCTAAGATACATACATGGTGGCTTAAACCAGAGGCCTTAGAAGACCAGCCCTTTAGGGAGGAAATAAGGCAAAATATAGAACAGTTCTTTGAAACTAATGAGGGGACAGCGTCAACCAAGCAAATTGAGTGAGATGCTGTTAAATTTTAAAGCCACACTAAGGGGCAAGTGCCTGGCGATGGAGATGGGTGTAAGGGAGGCTCTACTGAGAGTGGGCCTAGATGCCAAGGAAGAACTCTGCCATGTAGAGAGACTGCGACCGGGTAACCCAGACTTACACCAGCCCTTATTGGATAAGAGAAAGGAGGTAATGACTAGGGTGGAGAGGCTACGCTGCTTTGACTTTAGGGGTTACATCGCACATACTCACACATGTAGATAGGTACTGAGCTAGTACACTACTGGCCGGCTGGCCAACCCCACGAAAAGAGGGCCCTCCATTTTGGAAGCTGAATTAGAGGAGGGTGGCTGAGGGTACAGACAAGTGGGGATAAATGACTGCTTCCTCCAATATTACACGTTACTATATCAAAGTGTGGGTACTCATATGTAATGATATCTGTATTTAACCACTGCTCCATCGTGACCACTGACTTCATTTTGTGCTTAGCTTCACACACCGTCACATTGGCAGCTACCAGCTGCATTCTGATTACAGACTTCATTTTGTGCTTAAATTAGCTTTAGCCACTGTCACGTTAGAGGTGTAGGCATTATTCCGTGCACAAGTTATGCAATGTGTTTTTCGCTCATGTTTTCACTCTTTGTGATCTTTTTCACCGAGGGCTAGAACATAATATGAGGGAGTGAAAGTAAGTTATGGATGTACCAGGATGATGTTTATGGTACGGCACTGAACTGTTTGGTCCTGGAAGAGCACTTTGGGATGTGGCCAAATAACAATGTGCCCTTTTCAAAACAACCTGCTTTGGCCAGCGTTTGAATAATAACTCACAGGATGGGAAGGTGATTTCTAGAATTCTCCTCTTCAGCTTGTTTAAGGTATGTAAGAGATGTAAATATTGAACTCAGGAGGGAAAGGGGCACCTTTGCCCCCTACCACTCTCCCTTGAGGGTAGTTCTCTCTCTTCATGGTTGGCTGGGTTCACGAACTGTTGCTGGCAAGGAGATGAAGCAAGCGAGCGAGCCCCATGGTGATGAATTCTTCTTGATTATTATTTCTAGCTTTGCGTTGTGCATGAATATATAATCACTGTATATGTAGATATATAATCCATGATTAAAGTATTGTATTTTTATTGTTTGGTTTTATGAGCATTATTATTCTACTACTGTGATTATTTTTGGAGATGTACTCATGTTGTTATATTTGACCTACATGTCACCCCTATTTGTACCTGAAACAGTGCTTTAATAAATTTATTGCTCAGACTAAGAGCTCTGCATTGGTGAAATTCCTTTTATCTGGGTTTCCTCTAAGTTTAAAGTAAAACAGTACACTTTTATTTCAATGCAGTGATTTTCTTCAAATGTGCACTCGGGTTGTACACCATTGACCTCTTTATTCAAATCCTGCAAGTGCTTTGATAAATGCGTTTCTCGGACTGAGAGGGTTGCATACCAGAAATTCCATTCAGTATTTGTATATTTCTTTTTAGTCTGCAATAAAGCAAAACACTTCGGTGTTAGTTGGCAAAGAGGTGGTTAAAAGTGTACAGTTTAAAAGTGAAATATGTTTGGCAAGAGGTCAAAGCAGCACCGCAATTCAATTCTAAAAATGCATGTGAAATTCCGGGATGGATGAGACAGCCTTATAGTGTTTTAGCGAATGAGTTCTCGTTTATCAGGAATGTCTGAATTTTGGGACGGATGTTTAGGGGATGCAGAACCACAAAGTATGGTTATATGTTTAAAAAAAGTGCCTGTTGAACAGAAGGATGACCTTTCTGTTCTTGGCAGACAGGGTTGGATAATTCTGGCTGCCTACAGAAAAATTAAGGAAAAGTGCAAGCAGTTAGAACAAGAAAAGGAGCAATTAGAAAAACAACTTGTTGACACAGAAAATACCGTACCTATGCAGTCTTGTCAGAATAAGTTATCACAAGATAAGGCGGACACCTATCAAACCGTAGCTGAGAGGGCCACTGTTAAGGTCACCCAGAACAAATTCTGTAAACGCAGGGGAAAAATAAATTGGAAAAAAGTTAATTTAGCCTTTGCTAAAGCTGGTTTAGACTTGAATCAAGATTTATGGGACACAAACATATGGGAGTCTACTGATGTTTCAAATTCCAGTGATGAAAAGGTTACAAAAGGTGGGAGCCAGTGAGAGCGAAATGAGCAGAACAACAGCGTGGTTCGTGTACAACCAATATTTAGACGGAAAGTGCAGAGCAGCCCACAGAATCCAGCAGGGATTGAACTGCAAGCTTTGGAAGATTACACCCAGCAAGAAATTATTGACATTATAGATACATTTAGGCAGCGGGTTGGGGAAACATTACTTACTTGGTTGGTGCGTTTATTTGACTCCGTAGCCTCTGGAGTAATGTTAGATATAGAAGATGCTGGTAAGTATTGCACACTAACACTATAATACAAAAACAGTTTAGAAGTTATCAGGGTCAGCCACAGATTACCATGCTGCAGTTAGCTTCTGAGAGTTGCAACCATAAGTATCCTACAGAATCAGACTGGCCACCCAATGACAAACCCTGGTACACTTTAAGAGATGCAATGCAGAGAATCAAAAAGGAGGGGATGAAAACTGCTACTTTCCAGAATAATGCTCACCATCTGTTAGATGGACCACTCTCTGTGTCAGTACGAAACAAAATAATACGCCTCACTCTTCCAGCCTATAAACAAGTAATAAAGGCTCTCCTAATTAATCAGACAGGTCAGTCTTTGAAAGATGTGCTAGAGGCGGTGAGGGTGTTAGTTAAATTAGGTGTCTGGGAAAAGCCCGAAAGATCTTTGAGGTCTGAGGGTCGCACAGATAACAATAGAGTTTCTAGGAGGGATATGTTCATGGTATTACTAAAGGATGGTCTCAGCAAGGAGCAGATTGATGGGATAGATACTGAAAGCTTGTGGGAGATGTACCGCAAAAGAGGCATGGATTGTAAGGAAGGTAGCAGAAAGGTAAACAAGCAAGATAATAAACGTGCAACTCAGAACCAGCCACAGGTGAAGGAGGATGGAAAGGAGAGAGAGAAAAATGTTTCTTGACGAGGGAAAGAGGAGGATGAGTTGGACAGTGAGTGGTTAACTTTTGAGAACAGAGATGGAGGGGAGGCTACTCACAGACATGAAAGCATATATCCAGATCTGACTTGTGCAAAAGTTGAAAGGTTTAAATCAGATTAGGAAACTGGCCAAGCTCTGGTCCAAAGTTGGGTCTCGGAAAGATAACAGACCCCATGTTGATTTAGAAATTCACTGGAAACACGAAAATGTGCAAAAAAAATGGAGCATTAGTTGATACTGGAGCGGAGGCCTCTTTAATTTATGGAAATTCTAAAAAGTTTTCAGGTCAACAGTATACCATCACAGGGCTGGGGAGGAAAGCAGATCCCTGCCGTGCAAACTACAGTTTAAATGAAAATAGGAAGAACACCAAAAAGAGAATATACTGTTTTAATTGTGCCCTTCTAGTGTACATACTGGGAACTGACATTTTAAAAGGAATGACTTTGTATTAGGATGATAGTTGTTATCAGTTTGGCTCAAAAAGATACATTTCAGTGGCAGCTATGAGGGTGGATCAGTTGAAGATACCTCCAGTGAAGGTGCCCCCAGCAACCAAGGCAATCCGCTTGAAGTAGTACCGCATTCCAGGATGGCACGAGGAAATAAGTGAAACTATAACAGAAATGATTGAGGCTTGTATAATAGCTCCAACTACCACTGAATAGAACAATCCTTTACGGCGGTACATGAACCTGAAAGGCGCTATAAAATGACAGTTGATTACGGCAAGCTGAACAAACATACACCCCTTTGACAGCCGCAGTCCCAGACACCATCACTTTGATTGAAAGAATACAGAACGATGCAGGGACCTGGTATGCAGCTATTGATATTGCCAATGCATTCTTTTCTCTACCGTTGGCCCTTAAGTGCCAAGATCAATTTACTTTCTCAAATTCTGGCAGACAAATCCAGATGCTACGGTTCCCACAAGGGTATTTACATAGTCCCACCATCTGTCACCGGCTGGTGGCAGAACACCTTGATGAAGTATCTACCATACTAGGAGTGCAGTTGACCCATTACATTGATGATGTGATGATTTAGGGAGAGACACAAGAACAGGTACAGACTCAGCTGGAGCGGGTTGTGGAACTCTTGCAGAGTAAAGGGTGGATGATTAATCCAGACAAGACACAAGGACCCTCGCAAAATGTGAAGTTTCTAGAGATTCAGTGGAATCAGGGACACAGAGAAGTGATGCCGCAAGCGAAACAAAAGATTCTAGAGTTTGCCATTCACCGCACAAAGCAAGAGACACAGTGATTTATTGGATTGTTTGTTTTTTGGAGACAGCATATTCCTCATTTGAGTCAGATCTTGGCCCCTTTGTAGAAGAGTTTGAATGGGGTGAACAGCAGCAGTGTGCGTTTGATTTGGCAAAGGAGGCAGTTCAACAAGCTTTAGATTTGTAGCCAGTTCAGGACGGAGACATTGAGTTGCATGTAACCATTCAGGGGCAATATGCAAATTGGAGCATGTGGCAAAAGCAAGGAAGAACAAGAGTGCCCCTCGGGTTCTGGACTAAATAATAACCTGAGGCTGGGGAGCAATACAGTCCCTTTGAAAAACAGCTGCCAGCATGGTATTGGGCTCTAGTGGATACTGAGCAAATAACTGTAGGTCATAATGTGATTCTAAGACCTGTGATTCCAATAATGCAGTGGGTGATGAGTTCACCTAAGATACACCGCATAGGACATGCACACAAAACTAATATCATATGTTGGAAATGGTACATTCACAATAGAGCCTGAACAAGACCAGCAGGCACTACCGCTCTACGTGAACAGGTGTCACAAGCCCCAGTGCAGGATGAAGGAGAGGGTGCAGGAGGTACCACAGGTAAAAGAGTCACCAGTGAGATGGGGTGAGGTATTTCAATCCTTGTCCCCTGAGGATAGGAAGCATGTATGGTTCACTGATGGTTCAGCCAAATATGTGGGAGCTAAAAGACATTGGAAAGCAGTGTCATATAATCCACTCACCAAAAAACTGTTGACTACTACAGGAGAAGGGAAGAGTAGTCAATATGCAGAATTGTATGCTGTGTATCAGGCTCTAAAGCAAGAGCTGGCTGGAACTTGCCATATTTTCAATGATTCTTGGTCCACTGAAAATGGGTTAGCCACCTGGCTTCCCACATGGCATGCACATAACTGGTTTATTCATTCTAAGGAAGTGTGGGGCAAAGAGTTGTGGCAAGAAATCTGGGAAATGCTGGGGCAAAGTACCACTCCTGTGTATCATGTAGATGCTCACTGTCCCATTCATTCACTAGAACAATGGTTCAATTCCCATGCAGATGACAAAACCAAAATCTCACAGGCAGAAGTGGCAACACAGGATTCTGACTTGGTGGGGATGGCTAAATGGGTGCCCCAAAATTTTGGACACCTGGGAGGGAAAGCCACTTACAGGTGGGCAGAGATTAGAGGGATGCACATTCCCCTAGTTTTGATAAAAACTGTGATTTTGCAATGTCCTATCTGTCAGAACACACAAAAGGGATCTGTCCTGCAAACTGTCAGAGGTCAATTAGGGAGAGGAAAGTTACCAGGACAGATATGGCAAATTGATTACATTGGGCCACTACAGATTAGTGACAGGTGTCAATATGCTTGCACAGTAGTGGACACCTATTCTGGTTACCTGATTGCTCTCCCATGTAAACGTGCTACTCAGTACAATACCATTGAAACTCTGGACTTGTTAATGTTATATTATGGAGTACCACTCCAGGTCCAGAGTGACAGTGGGTCACACTTTAAAGGAAAATTGGCACAGGATTACTGTGTACAACTCAACATTGTGTGGATTTATCACATACCATATTATCCACAAGCTTCAGGACTGATTGAATGAATGGCTTGCTGAAAGCCCAATTATGAAAATTATCAGAGTGAACATTGAAAAACTGGAGAGAGTATTTAAATAAAGCCCTCCAGATTCTGAAGGACAAATGCTGAAACTCCCCTGATGAGAATGTTAACCCCGCATTGCAGATACAACCCCATGTGGCCACCAACACCATCATGTACGGGGACATAAAACCTGGTGCCTTAGCTGTTTACAGAGCCACTCCAGAGTCTGCAGATCTTGATTTACATGCTTTAAAAGCGTACACATTGAAACCGAGGAATATGGCACTCTGTGAAACAGGTGTGGGAATACAAATTCCCCCAGAGCATTTTGGATTGATTGCTCCCAGATCTGGGTTAGCACTCAAAGGTATTCGGGTCTTGGGGGGAGTGATCGATGCAGACTACCAAGGAGAAATCAAAACTATTCTTTTGAATAGCTGAGACACTGACTTAATGATACAAACGGGAGATAGGATTGCCCAAACGGTGATTATCCCAGTGTATGGAGGAATAGTGAAAAAGGGGACTGCCCCAGCCCTTCCTATAGTACGTGGGGAGGGAGGCTTTAGTTCAACTGACAAAAATCCAGGTGTGAGTAGAATCCCCGAATCATCCTCCGAAACCAGCAGAAATCATAGCAAAGGGCCCAGACAGTGTTCTCCTGATTATGAAACCAGGAAAGGAAAAATAGGAGCATATTGCACCCAACAAATGTTATTTGCGAGAATGATCATACTTGTCTCTTTTACAGATTATACTACAACTTGCTTCGGCTCTGTGTGGTCTCCTTTTGGGCTTGTACGTGTGGGGTCAGGAGGGACCCGACACCTCCAACTCCAACCTGATTGATCGACCACGTTAAGCGACACCACTGCTACACTTATCAGAGAATATATGGACCCACTTAGCACAAGTTGTGCTCAATTGGACAGACTTCTGCATGGGAGCAATGCAGAGACCCGTGGATGTTCTATCAACCTACACCTGCAATTATCCTGTTGTGTATTTTTAATGCCACCAACCAGGATGGGGATGCTGAAGAACATGACGTGAAAACTAATTTCAGTCCCTACGAGTATTGTAGGGAATGTCAAGAAGCAACCAATGAGAAGTGGGATAATCTCACTCAAATAATTGTATACAAGAACACCACAGGCGATGTCTGTTACCAGATGTCGTGCAATCCTCGTATCATTGGAAAATGTGTTCAACTACGTCTAGAAGGCACAACGGGTCTTCTCAAAATATCCAGTGGGAACAGCAAACCTTATGTTCATACTAAACGGATCAACATTGCAAAAACGTAACCAACTACATAGTTTGTCATCACTTGGTGACTGCTGCCACTCACATAAAAAATGTTAAACAACCAGTAGATTGGCTCTTCCCGTGTGGAAACGTCACCTTCACCTACATTCCTGCTAATATCACTGGTGGACAATGTACCTTTACATGATTAGGGCTCATGATGTTTCCATTTAACTCTGTACATACTTATTATCCCAGGGACACAATCCAATTAAGTGAGGACTGTGATTCAGACATTCAATTATTATCCCAATCAGAATATCTAAGCTTGAGTCTTTGTAGGAAAGTAGCCTCTTTCTAGCTTGGTTATCCCCACTTTTGGCCTGTTTGTCAATGTGTTTGACTGTGTCTACTAGGATCCCTGCTAACCAGGACCCCAGTAGTTATGCTCTCTCCCTTAAATTTGGTTGTTGATTACTGTTAACACAGTATTTCACCCACAATTAGCATATTGGTGCCCCTTTATAAGTCACTAGTATATGCTACCTAGTTATTCAGGGCAGTGGGGTTCCAGGTGATCCCTATGGGCTGCAGCATATATTTTGCCACCCATAGGGAGCCCATGCAAAGGCTTCTGCAGGACTGCCATTGCAGCCTGCGTGAAAAGGTGCAAGCACCCTTTCACTGCCATTTTTACTGCACTAGGTCACTTATAAGTCACCCCTATAGCAGGCCCTCCAGCCCTGAGGATAGATTGCAAAGTACCTGTGTATGACCCCTGCACTAGCAGAGGTGCCCCCAAGAACTACAGGCCCATTTTCCCAGACTTCTTGAGTGCGGGGATGCCATTTTACGCGTCTACTGGACATAGATCACTACCTCCGTCCAGCTACATAATGGTAACTCCAAACATAGGCATGCAGATCCAAAGTGCCTCTTTCCTCCTCAGGGTGA
The DNA here is from genome assembly GCF_031143425.1 of Pleurodeles waltl. NCBI lineage: Eukaryota > Metazoa > Chordata > Amphibia > Caudata > Salamandridae > Pleurodeles > Pleurodeles waltl. The sequence goes on from NC_090447.1 coordinate 695,699,807, forward strand.
GTTCCCTGTTACCTCCTCTGGGATCTATTGGTACATGTTCAATGCCAAAGAATTTAAATGTCTTATCGGTTTCAAGCACTATTCGTTCTCTCAAGACTAGGATCAGTGAGCATGCAAGGGGACTGATACATGATGATGTAAGATATCCAATTGTGGCACATATGAAAACCTGTCACTCGGTTGAAACCAATAAGACATTTAAATTCTTTGGCATTGAACATGTACCAATAGATCCCAGAGGAGGTAACAGGGAACTCACCCTGAGAAGGAAAGAGGCACTTTGGATAATGCGCCTAAGAACAGTGGAGGATGGCCTCAACTCGGACCATGAACTGGAGTATTTCCTGGGTGACTACACCTGTTAAAAAGTTATGAACGTGATATGACATTTACACACAAGATTTCATATTTTCCAATAATAATTATGTATGTTGCATTCATTCGATTTCGTTCTACTCTTTATTGGGCACCTTATTGGTTTGCTGAAAATGGTAGTGTTTGTCAGCTGTACTAAGGCTACGAATTTTGTTATTCTGCTTGTTAAATTAGGTCCTCTATACTTATGTTTAATAACCAGGCAAGGCTTGTTGTCTAATTATGACTATTGTGAGACAATTTTGTGTTATTCATACTAACTGCTGTGCACAGAATACGCAGACATTTTGTGGTAACCATGACTAATATGAGTTAGTACTGTGAGAATTATACTAACTGTTGTTATGGAATATACATGAATTGTGTTATTATTATTAAGTAACAATATCCTTTATAGGAGGGTCATGCTGTCCTAACAACTGGGCTTTGTTTTGTTGGTGATTTGTCTTCACGTTTTCTTTTATTTCAAATCAACTCACATTGACCATTACAGACGGTAATAGTTTATTGGATTCACTTTGACGAAAGTCCTGGGTGACTTGTTTAAGGAGTACTCATTGAGACAGTGATGATTTTTTTGTTCATATTGCATGACTGGGAATAGAGGTCAAGTGCTCTAAAACTTTTGGATATAAAAATTTTAGCCATATTTTTCAACAATTTTACTTAGTGGCGACTTTTCAGTGGTTATTCGGTACATCGATACAGGTTCTTGGTCCTAAGATGGTGGCCGAAGGAATAATTAATGATGTTGTCCTTTTTTCTATATGTATTACTCACTGATTAGTGGTATTTCCGATTTTCCCTGTTCATAATTTCAAGATGGCTACCTAAATTAGCACACCAATATTGTCCTTTCTCTCTTTCACTTTATTAGTCCTAAATTGGCAGCCGAATGAAGAATTAATTATGTTGTCCTTCTTTTATTTATTACTCACCGATTAGTGGTATCTTGGGCTTTGCCTTTATAGTTTCAAGATGGCGACCGTAGCTAGTTCAATAGTGTGGTCCTTCCTCCCTTTCCACGATTATTTCAAATGGGGACGTTCTCGACGTGTGCTGATCGTTAGCGTACTCGCTTACCACAGATGCGGCTGAAACTCCTCACAACGCGATGTTACTTCCCCGTAATATTAAGGTGAGTTTTCTGAACGAGATTTTGTTGTATGGTGGAGTAGATTGTTCAAATTCTGGTTTATTTGGGGATTAGCTTTAAGGAGTTAGGGTTTTGATTTGGTTACTGGACTTCTTTTTCATATTGACATCTTATTTTCATATTTGCTCAACAGATCCACACCTCATCAAATTTGATTGGGGGTGTGTCCCTAATCTACGATTGGCAGCCTGATACAGTTTGGTGTAGCTCAAGGCTACTTGTGACGCAACGTAGACTGATGTCTGAATTTAAGCAGATTTAAATTTCTGACAACACATCAGGTAACGTGTTCAAACAATATCAGTTGGGCAACTGTTAGGGCACAGTGGCACTTGTTTGTGCATGGTTGTTCATTATGTCTGTATTTGGTCTTAAATTTTTGGCATGAGTCATATTACGTGTTTGTTATATTCAGTTCAGGAGACACCGTGGTGAGCGTTTTCTGTTTCCTTTATTTAATATCCAATAAAGATTAAAAGCGCCGCGGTCGCGTCTGCCCGGCTGCTTTTCCTCCGTCTTCATCCAACCGTCGTCCTTTTTCCACCGCGAGCCCCCCGCAGACGCGACCGAGGCAGCTCGGGTTCGGCACGCAGCAGCACGCACCGAACCTGAACACAACATATTATCTCTCTCTTTTTTAGTTTTTAACCAAAGACAACTTACAACAATAAGAATAAAAACATAAGAGCATTGGATAACCTATGCTTTTCATAATATTTACCAATTACCACAGTGCGTCCATGAGATTAAAAAAAAACTTAACGCATTCTTGCTAAATACTATGATATTCCCTGAGTTTGATCGGTACCAGTTTCTCACGGACAGACCTCCTCAAGGTGTCAGGTTCTAACAAATGATTGTCTAACACCTTGCGTTCCAGATGAATGCCCTCTGACCCAGAGGAGTCACATCCTTCCTCTCCACAGTGACTGACATCCTTAACCTTAACAACCTTCCCCATATTCCACCATTGACCCCCCTCAACCATGATGGCATTACCACATACTTTCTTCACCCTCACAGGAGAACCATAGCAGGCTTCTCCTTTCCTCACAAATGTCTGTAACTTGACGTGCACCAGATCTCCAGGTTGGAAAGAGTTTTTTTGAAGAATTCTGCAGGTCATACCTAGCTTTTACCTTTTCTTGATATTTTTTTACTTCACCCCACACCCGGTCCTTGTTCACAGAATCAGGAATCTTATCAGAGACTGCTCTGGCTAACCACGCTGGAAACAGTCTTGAGGTGCTACGTCTTCCTTTAAGTAGTTCAAAAGGAGACATTTTTGTCACAGAATGTGGAGTGGTGCGATAGAACCACAACATCGAATTAACTGCTTCTTCCACATCCAGCTTACTCGCTTCAGCCCATTTGATACACTCCACAACCACCCTATTCATTCTCTCTACTAAACCATTCATTTGAGGATGGTATAGAGAACTTTTCAAATGTTTCACACCAGATTCTCTCAGAAACATTTCCATGTCATAACCCACAAACTGCACCCCATTATCCGAAATCAAGGTTTCCGGAAAACCTTCCCTCCAAAAAATCTCTTTGAGAAACTGAATAGCACTACCAGCCGTAGGCTTTGCAAAAAAACGCACTTCTGGCCACTTACTGAAATAATCCATTAAAACAAAAGCATAACACCTCTGGCTGGGGAGAAAATTGAAAGGTCCAACCATATCGACCCCAACTTTGACCCAAGCCTTGTCCGGTAACGATATGGGTTGTAATGGAGGTTTTGCAATCTTCAACCCCTTTTCTGCACCATTATACACCACACACCTACCAACCACTCTTTCTACATCTTTGTCCATGGAAGGCCACCAATAGTGTGCTCTTATACGTCTCTTAGTCATAGTGGCACCAAGATGACCCTCATGAGCATGGTCCACCAACCTTGTACGAATCTCACACGGGGGAACACATTTATCATTCCTCAAAATGATACCATTTTCAATTGACAACTCATCACCCACCTTGACATAAGGCTGAACTTCAGGATTCACATTTCTTTCTTTAGGCCAGCCATTGATTATATGCTGCTTAACAATGGACAATACCTCATCACTGCTTTCAGCCTCCTTCCACACAGTCTCCGTGCACACCTTGGATTCATCAGCATCAATTGCAGCTATAAAACAATCTTCCACATCATCCTCCAAATCAAGATTACATCCTTCACTTATAGGTAAACGAGATAGAAAATCTGCTGTGAAATTATCTTTCCCCGGAATATACTTGACCTGAAAGTCATACTGCAACAATTTTGTGGTGAGGAGTGCGATACAAGGGGTCGTATAGTTAATTTTATCACCATTTAAAATGTAAACCAACGGTTTATGATCTGTTTGAATTACATATTTTCTGCCCCATACATAACTCCTAAATTTTTCACTAGCCCAATAGCATGCTAGCAACTCTTTTTCAATCACTGAATAATTCAGTTCAGGATCACGTAAGACTCTAGAAGCATAACTAATAACCTTCTCCTCTTCTCCTAGACCTTGCGACAACACAGCCCCCAACCCATACCTACTAGCATCCACTGTAATGGTACACAGTTGGCTAGGGTCATAAGGACACAGCGGTCTGGCATCCACCAACTCTTGCTTCATCCTTTCGAAAATGGTTTGGCATTCACTGTCCCATTTAAACAGAACTTTGCTTTTGAGCATATTGGACAAAACTTTCATTTTGCTAGCATAGTTAGAAATGAACTTTGAGTAGTATTCACAGATGCCAACAAAAGATCGTAACTCCTCTTTATCTTTAGGGTTAGGGGAATCTACAATCGCCTTTACTAACCCCGGAAGAGGTGTAATACCTTCCCCAGACACACAATGGCCCAAAAATTCTATTTTAAAAAAAATAAAATTCACATTTTTCCTTCTTTACACATACGCCAAAGGACTGAAATTTTTTAAATACTGATCTAATTTTTTCATTGTGATCTTCTAAACCCCTTGTGTGAATCAACACATCATCCTGAAAAATTAAAATACCTTGGATTTCCCCCAATATTTTGTACATGATGTGTTGGAAAGCTGATGCAGCAGAAGCCAACCCGAAAGGCATCCTGCAAAACTGGAAAGTGCCAAATGGTGAATTGAAAGTGGTGTAATGGCGTGAATCCTCATCCAGTTCAACCTGGTGATATGCAGACGCCAGATCAGTCTATGAAAACCATACTGAGCCCCTGAGCCCATCAAGTAGATCACTGATCTTGGGTAAAGGATAGAAGTCTACCCATATTTCCTTATTGAGACTAATGAGATCCACACATAAACGCAGGTCTCCATTGCGTTTACGGGCAACAATCAAAGGAGAAAGCCACACACTGGACTCAATTACACCATTCTGTTGAAGCTTGTTCAATTCAGACTTAAGATCTTCTCTCAAACTAAACGGTACTGACCTGACTTTATGTCTTACAGGAATAGCCCTATCCTTAACCTTTATTCTATGTTTGAATCCTGTTATCTTCCCCAAACACTGGGCAGAAATACCAGGAAACTCATCCTCAAACGGTGTCTTGGAATCTGCACTCTCCACCACCAAAACTTGCTCTTTAGTTCCCGGTTTCAGCACCATGCCAAACAGACCCTGATGATACCACCCCAAAATGTTCAAACCCTTGTATGCCACATAGATTTTACCAAAAATCTTCCGACCCTTGAACTCTAAACTGTCTTCTATGTAACCTTCTAACTCAATTTTCTTGCCTTCATACGAGACCGGAGACCTGTCGGGAGGGAATAACTTTCTGTCACCCCAAGTATTATGGAACAGATCTGATGAAATCATAGTAATGCGAGCACCAGAATCCACCAATAAACAAAGCATTTTATCTCCAACCCAAATATCCACCATGGGATCTATGCATTGGTTATGTTCCTTGACCCCTAATACTTTAACTGTGACCACAACAATCATGTCTTGGAAGGCTTTTACAAAAGATTCTTCTCTATTTTCTTCCCCGTCCTCCACTATGCACGTGACATTAGCTTGCTTACTACTAGTGGATTGACAGACTCTAGCAAAGTGACCAACTTTACCACATTTTCTACACGTAAGGTATTTTGCAGGACAGGATTTGCCATCTTTGAAATGAGGCAAGTTTCCACATCTAAAACAGATATTCGAAGATCTAAAAAAAGGATTGTCACTCTTCTTCATATCAGCATTCTTTGCCGCACCCCTTTTTGCAACAACACTGACATGAAGAGGATCCGAGTCCTTCACAGTAGAGCTAGAAGAAAGTTCCATCAACGAGATCTGGGCAAGCTCCACACTCTTGGCTACTTTGATAGTTTCGTCCAACGCTGGATTTCCCATGGTGAGTAATTTCTGCTGAATATGTTTATTTGAACAATGACCAATGAAATGGTCCCTTATAAGTTGGTCTTGAAAATCCCGAAATTCATACTTGGAAGCCAGTTGTCTTAGAGCACTGACATATGCATCAACATCCTCACTTTGAAGTTGCTGACGCTTGAAGAATTTGTGCCGCAAAACTACTAGACTAGGTAAAACATCAAATCTTGTGGACAACTTTTTGGTAGCCATCAAATATTCATCCAGTTCTACTTCATCCAATTGCGGTAGCTCAGGTAAGTGTTTGAAAATCTCTCTCCCTTCATATCCCAATGAATGTAAAAGCAAACATTTCTTTCTTTCTGGGCGAAAAGGAGAAGTTCCTATGGCACCCACGTAGGTTTCAAAACCATCAGACCACTGTCTCCATGGAATAGGAGGAGCACCAGGAGTTTCCAAGAACGGTGGTGGGGGATTGACTGACTGCATCACTTAAGACCAGACGTGACGTACAAAGTCAATGTGCTGTAAATAACGTAACAACAAAATATTGCTGGAGATATATTTTAGTAAAGATTCATGCAAGAAGTACTTTCAAGATGGCGCCTGAAATGGCCATTTCCAGCACAAGTAAGTATACGTTCTATATCCCCAACATAACTTGCAGATTCACAAACCTCCTGAAGGAAATGCCCAGTATACGCCTGTTATCTTCATAAAATCGCTGTGGAGGACACTTCCCACGAAGACAGTGCAAAGGAATAAGATGTTGATCTCCACCCATTAAACGCGTAGTTTGAAACCAGCTCGTCGCCACAAATGTGATGTTATATTCAGTTTAGGAGACACCGTGGTGAGCGTTTTCTGTTTCCTTTATTTAATATCCAATAAAGATTAAAAGCGCCGCGGTCGCGTCTGCCCGGCTGCTTTTCCTCCGTCTTTGTCCAACCGTCGTCCTTTTTCCACCGCAAACCCCCGGAGACGCGACCGAGGCAGCTCAGGTTCGGCACGCAGCAGCGCGCGCCGAACCTGAACACAACAGTGTACTAGTCACAACACTCGTAGACAGCACCCATTTGTTTCTCACCAAGGGTGACACTATTATTTAGGTAAATATTTTCGCACTATTGTTGACGCCACTTGTTTCTCTGAATTTTTAGATGTTTCTCAGTAAGGGGTCTCGATTCCAAACTCATCACGGGGAGGGGTCTGCTCTTCCCTTTTGATAGTTATGCACATCCTTTTCTGCACTCTTAGATGTTTCCTAGGTAGTGGTTTCCATTTCAAACTTATCACAGTGAAAGGTCTATTCTTCCTTTCTGATAATTATGATCATCTTTGGTTACATCAAGTTCTTTTTGGTATAACTTCTAGCCCTGAGGAAGTCGTTGGGACATTCCCTAAGACGAAACAGGTATTGGCTGAGATCGCGGCATACTTGCAACACCACATCTGTACGGGCTAAAGCAATGATGTCCTTCAAACCTAACATCTGTACCTATGAGGAGTGAGGTATGGATTTGTGAACAATAAACCACAGACTTGTTGTACCACACGGAAGAACTCGGACGCCTCTTTTTCTGATTGGACTTTTACATCAACTGAGTTTCATGTTTGTGTTATTATAGCTCTTTTTTTAACTAAGTTTATTTGAATAACTCATGTCACTGATTTTGCCGGTTTACTTATTACTACTTGTTTGTCGTGAGTGCCTCTGTTGTAATCCTCCCCTGACAGGTGCTTACCTGGTTAAGTGACCAATCCCCCTTTCAGGGCTATTTAGGGTCTCTCCTTTGGATGGTTCCTCAGATTCAGATTGCAAGACTCCAGCAGGAATCCTCTGCATCCTCCCCTTCAACTTCTGACCGAAGACACTGTATCTGGACTCTTTAGTAACCTACAAGCTGCAAAAAAGAAGCAAGGCACCTCCTGCAACATTGTATCTCCAGCTCCTTCCAGCAACTGCAACATTTCCCAGGTCGTGCATCCTCTGAGGACAGCCCGTCTTCAGCCTCCATCAGAAGGAAGAAGGAATCTCCCTTGGGGTGAAGGAGCCACTCCCCTGCTTCTGCAGGCACCAAGTGCAACGACGATCGGCTGCGTGGATCCCTTCTCCTGCTGAGCTGCGTGGATCCTGCATCACGGGTGGTATACTGAAGTGGTCCCGACAGTCCTCTCTTCCAGCTGTCCCACTTTGGTGGAGGTAAGACCTTGCCTCGCCACACAAGACAGTACCCCTGTGCACGGCATCTTATGCAGCTGCCAAGGCTTGATGACATCCTTCCTCGAAGATCTTCGTGCATCTTGACGCTCCAGCCTGAGCACTCTATCCTGCGACGCACAGATCCCTGAGTGGTTCTCCAGCGGAGTGGAAGCCTTTGTGGTAGTGCTGCATGGGCCTCTTCTGCAACTTTCTTGGCCCTGTCCTGTGGGACTCCTGTGTGCACTGCCTGGTCTTCTGTGGGCTCCTGTGTCGCTGAGGGCCCCCTCTGGCTCCCCCTCCTGAGTAGAGTCCACCTGGTCCTTCCAGGTCCCTGGCAGCACCATTTTCCGCTAAACGCGAGCTTTGCGTGTGCCAGGGATTGTTAGCGGACTCCAATGGCACAAACCTGACTGTACTCCTCCATCTGGCGTGGGACATCACTTTCCCCCAGGAACGCGACTTCGTCTTCTTGGGTGCAGTGCTGACTTTTCTTCCTCGCCGGTGGTTCACCTTTTGCACCCTTATCCGGGTTAGCAGGGGCTCCTGCTCTTACTGGACTCTTCTGTGCTTCTTGGACTTGGTCCCCTTCTTCCGCAGTTCTTTTTGTCCAGGAATCCACTGTTGGTGTCTTGCAGTGTCTTGCATAGTACTTCTTTTCTTCTGTGTGTGATCTAAGAAACGTACTGTGATTTACTCCTGTTTTCCTGGTTGCTGGGGGGGGATGTGGTACTAACCTTTGGGATTTTCTAGTACTCCCAGGTCCCCTCTACACATGCCTAGGTTGGGGATCAACTTTCGCATTCCACTTTCTTAATGTATGGTTTGTGCTCCCCCTAGGCCCATTTCTAACTATTGTGATTTTCACTAATTGCACTGTTTTTATGCCTATTTCTGCATACTAGTGTATATAATTTGTGTATTACTTACCTCCTAGAGGACTATAGTCTCTTTGGTATTTGTATCACCAAAATAAAGTACCTTTATTTTTGTAACACTGAGTGTTTTCTTTTATGTGTATAAGTACTAAGTGTGACTACAGTGTTATTGCATGAGCTTTGCATGCCTCCTAGATAAGCCTTGGCTGCTCATCCACAGCTACCTCTAGAGAGCCTGGTTCTAGATACTGCCTACATTACACTAATAAGGGATAACTGGACCTGGTATAAGGTGTAAGTACCATAGGTACCCACTACACACCAGGCCAGCCTCCTACAGTTACAACACAAAAACTGTCACAAATCTTCAATGTCCAGTATGGTCACATCTCGCCTTTTGCCACTGTGTTGTTCATCTACTTTCCCAACACGCAATACCCAGAGTTGCAGAGAAGTAAGCTTGTCAATTTGCATTGTCGTACAGACATCACATGTATCAATCCCCATTACATGCCATATGTTGGAATGGGGTCTGTAAGTGTTTCAATATCAAAAGATCATCCCATGCCCCATAGTATGTGTCAACATGTAAATGTATGGGCCAACCTAACTGCAGTATGGCAACGGATATGTAAGACTAAACATTTGTCAAGTGTTGGGAAGTACAGAGAGCGAAATGACTACAACTACCAGAAGGCCCTGTTTCTGTACCTTAAACAGGCATTTCTGTCTTGTCCAAATACACCAGTGTGCCATCTCTCAAATGATGTACCCTCCCCTGGGAGTTTAGCGTTTGTGTACTATGGTGAGTCAGCGAGTGACATGACAACAACTATGAGGAGGCCCTGTTTCTGTACCTCAAACCAACAGGGCTTTCTGTCCAAATACACCTGTGTGCCATCTCTTCAATGATGTACCCTCCCTTGGGAGTTTAGCATTTGTGTAGTGTGGGGAGTCAGCAAGTGACATGATTACAACTACCAGGAGGCCCTGTTTCTGTACCTCAAAACAACAGGCCTTTCAGTACTTGTCCAAATACACCGGTGCGTGATCTCTCAAATGATGTTCACTCACATGGGAGTGAGCAATCTACACATCATGCTCAACTCAGAGACATGTCTGTCTCCCTAGCTTGCCCTTGTCTTGGTATCCCAAAATTAAACTATTGAGGACAGGAATGACACCTCACCAAGTTTGTACATCAAGTATTCCTAAGGCATTAAGCTACTTCATCAGATTGGTAGTGACAGTTAACAGATTGACTCAGAACTGTTCATATAATGGCTACAGCTACATATACAATAAAGTTGTGTGGTCACCTGTATCTCAAACAATTAGGCCTTGGAATGGTCAAATACGCATGTCTCCTCCCCACTGTGCTGGCTGAACTGTTTCTAAGATGTCATGTTCATTCCCTCATCTAAAATGCAACTGATCACATCTAATGAGGTGCTTGAGTTTCTGCACGCTTCACACGTCATGTTAAAAACTTCAATATCATGGTAACATAGTAAAATTAGCACCCCTACCACTTAAGATTGTCCAAGGTCTCTACTTACAGTGAAAAAAAAACCTTTGGATATAGATTGCACACTTCAATAACAATGAACTCTACTTCTCAACAGGTCCAGCTGGCACAGCACCTAGCCAGACATTGTCCACCGACCAGACTCCCAATCCACCTCTGGATGAAGCATTCATTGATGACAACACTCCTGGACATGTGGACGTGGATGACAGTCCACAGTGAGTCTCACTATGCCCACAACAATACCTCCCACCCCAGTTGCTCCTACATCACAGACAACAACGTGCCCCCAACCTGTGTACCTAGCACAGTTGCTACCATCTTTTACCCCCCAGCCCTGGATTTTGAGGCGCAAATTAACAATCCTGACACTGAGGATCTAGGATCCAGCTGGAGAGTGCACCCTGTGGCAAGGGCACTGGCTCGTGGGGGTAGGGTCAATGGGAGGGATGCTGTGGGCCAGCAGAGTTAGGCCAGTGAGGCCACTCATGACTAGGATATCATCAGTCAAGTCTTGGGGGTCTACCAGGAGTCCCAAGGTGTGATGTGCCATGTTCTAACCAAACACAGAAATCAAGCAGCTGCAGAAGGACATGAACCAATATATGGAGGACCATAATTTTAACATGATCACCCTAATAGGGGTGCTAAGGGACATCCATACAGCCCTGAGCAGGGCGTTTCCCCCAATATCTACCCTTTTCTGTGGGGCAACCACATCAAGCCCAAGTACATCTGCAACAGAAACAGGAAGGGAGGCCCCGCCAGATGACCAACCACCCTCAGACACCTCTGCCTCTGCAGCAGCTGAAGCCCTCTGCCCTTGCAAGCAGGGACTTCCATGTAAAATCAAGGCAGTGCAGATGGCAAGACACTCACCACTGCCAGCAGGAAACCTCATCTTTATTGTTCTCCTTTGTATGTAACACATTCACTGCGTGGACTGATCCCGAACGCCATTCCATTTCTGATGGGAGGAGTACTCTAGACTTTGGACTTCCGATTGTGTGGCATCTACTCCTATGATTTTATTCACCATGACTGAGCCCTTCACTTTTCATTCATGTTACTTTTTGCAACAGGTTTTCACCATTAGCACTGTAATACATTCACCAGTCACAAACTCATTGTCTGCTGTCTTAAATTTCACATTTAGCAGTGTAGATATGTAAGAACATGTGAACCATATAGTGAAAAGATAAGCTTACTTGTGGAAGCAGGGATTTGTTGCATGCACATAGTGTCCAGCTCAGGATTACAACAATTCCACACAAACTCATACATACAAGTGTCTTGTCAAAGAAGAAATGTTATTACAGTGTTCAGCTTATAGGCTGTCAATGTGCTTGAAACATAGCAAATCATACATGAGTGAATCGTACTGGGTAAATGATCAAATTTACAGGTACAGACCTCCAAAAGATGGAAAGAAGGGATATTACAGGCGCGGTCGGGTAAAGTAGGCAAACATGAAATTGGTTGATGTCATCAGCTGGAGCCATATCGCCTACCTCACAAAAGGAATCCAACATCATATAATGCAAGACTTGGATGGCAATACAACAGTTTCTGATCACAGGGTCATTACAATCCAGTGCTTCTGCATGGTGACACAAACAAATATCAGTGATGTGCCACAGGCACTCTAGCATACAGTGATGAAACACATCAACAGCTACATATAGTTCATACAAAAAGAGTGTTCAGCCAATGTGAAGGGAAACTAGCATGAATTCAACCTAGGACTACATATTTCCTGACCACATGATGGCACACATGATGCATCAGGGCCCCCACATGACAAGGAAAAAGTCCAATGGAGTCTTCAACACTTCCATCCTGTCACTGTGTAAGCTGTCTTGGCACATCTCTTGCGCACCCAAAGTCTGTGATCTAAATTCCCAGGAACAATTTGTGTTCACTTTGTATGTCCAAACAGCATATACCTGCCAACGTCAACTCGGAAATGTCCAAACAAAGATATCATGGTAAAGGTTCCTGAACAAACACATAAACAAGGAGTATAGTTATGAAACCAAACATATGACACAATTCACATAGCAAACATCTGGAGAATGGGGTCCATGTTATAAATCTTACACAAACAAAGCAACATCTCCAAAAAGTGATTGTGTCAAAAGCTTCCTCATCAGATACACTTTGCTAATATTTGACATAACTGCAGCTTCCAAACTTTTCCAACAAATAAACTCCTTACATTACCACAAGAGTTAATTGTACAGTCAAAGTCATGACATCCCATGACATACTTACACTCATGAGAAGAAGCTGTTGAGATCTTGTTGCAAGTCAGTTCCTTCCTCTTCATCATTAACATCTTCATTTGGCATTTCTAGATTCTCACCCGGTGGCACTGTAGGCTCCCCCTCCTCTGGGATGTAAGGGATGTTCCTTCGCAGGGCGATGTTATGGAGCATGCAGCACGCCATGGTGATTTGACACGCCTTACCAGGTGAGTAGAGGAGTGCTCCCCCAGTCTTGTCCATACAGCAAAATCTAGCCTTCAGGAGCCCAAAAGCCCACTCAACTGGTCACCGTGTTCTTCCATGGGCCTCACTGAAATGGACTTCCTCTAGGGTAGTTGGATTCCTCAGTGGTGTTAACAACCAAGGATGGTTGGGATATGCTGAGTCCCCTGTTTTGTAATGAGACATATGTGCCACAATGAGTCACACACTTCTGACTGTAGCACCTGACATTGCACACACTAAAACACAACAAGCCAGGCCCTTTCCGGATGCAGCTATGAAATCAGCTGGGATATGGTGCTGTTCCGTATAGCAAAGGAATAATGGGCTGAACCTGGGAACTGGGCACAGACGTTTGAAAAGTATAGCTCTGACCAGCAGACAACTTACATGTTGATCAAATGGAAGTGTTTTCTGTTGCAATAGACTTGTTCACCTGCATGTGGTGGCACCATGCAATAAGGGTGCTATCAATGGCTCCCTCAACATGTCGGAGGTGACCAAATTCATAGAAGCCAACCTTCATATTGGCTAAATCCTCACGTCTGGGGTACCTGATATAGCTGTCAATGTGTTTCATCATTGCTGATACCACATCTTTTAAAACACCACTGAACATAGGTTGTGACATACCACCAGATACAACCACTGAATATTGAAATGAGCCTGTGGCCAGGAAGTGTAATACTGCCATGAGTCTCACAATGGGTAGTATACATGTTGGATTATTGTTTTGAGGCATGAGATCTGGTTTCAACTGAAATAGATCTTGGACTGTTTGCCTATTCAGACAGAAATGCTTTTATTATGTCATGTTCTTCTAAGGACTGGAGATCTAGAAATGGACAGTAGACTGGAGATGGTGACATCCTCCGTCTCCCAAAGTACCTATTTGTGGAATGAAATGAGTTGCAGCATTAGTCCCAACAGTCAACATATAAGACCAAAGTCATGTGACAAAACATTACTGACTGAAAATAAATTACACCATATTTGGCAAAACATAAGGGATGCATATAAACACCTCCAAATCGGTAGTGTTTCCCAAGAATGGATATGCTGGGTGTTAGAAATGGAGTGTTTGGTAGGCAGTCAGATTACCCCCTGTCCAAGCAAGGACCCTCACTCTTGTCAGGGTAAGTCACACACAACCCAATTTATCCTGTGCCCACCCTCTGGTAGCTTGGCACTGAACAGTCAGGCTTAACTTAGAAGGCAATGTGTAAAGTAGTTGTGCAATAAATCATACAATAACACAATATAGCACCACAAAAATCCACCACAGTGTTTAGAAAAATATATAATATTTATCTGATAAGATGCAGGTCAAAACGATTAAAATGCAATAAGTAGATGTTGAGATATCACTGTAAAAATTATATAAAGGCCCTCATCACAACCCTGGTGTTAAATGCCCCCTACCACCGTGCTGACAGCCACCAACATACCGTGAGCGCGGCGGTAATCCGCCACGGGTATTATGACCCACACATAGAAATCCACCACTATACAGACACCCACACAAGTCCGCCAGACCAAACGTCAGTGATAAACTGGCGATAGCAAAACCCACACCGATACGCCAACAGGCATACGCCCACAGTATCACGACCCACAAATCACTGCAGCGGTCTTTCAATCATGGTAAACCATTGGTGGTACATACCGCTGTGCTAAAAATACACACACACATACAAAACTACACCACATTGGACAATTCAAAATACACACACCTGGCACACATACACACACCACACCCACACACCCAATCCAATATAAAACACACACCCACATTACCCACAATCCCTTACAGTGAAAAAAAGAGACCAAGCACAGAGAGACAAGCAAGGAGCAACCACTCAATCAGAACACCCTCACCCGTACACCATTTACGCACATCACAGCATACACCACAACACATCACCCCACACATATCACTCACACCACATCCATGGTACCCCAAAGACACCCCAGGTTTTCTGAGGAGGAGCTAATGGTCATGGTGGAGGGGATCATACGGGTAGAGCCACAGCTATTCGGATCACAGGTTGAGCAGACCTCCATTGCAAGGAAGATGGAGCTATGGCCGAGAATCGTGGACAGGGTCAATGCCGTGTGACAGCACCCCAGAACTAGGGATGACATAAGGAAGAGGTGGAACGACCTACGGGGGAAGGTGCGTTCCGTCGTTGCAGGACACCAGATTGCGGTACAGAGGACTGGCGGTGGACCCCACCTCCTCCCCCACAACTAACAACATGGAAGGAGCACGTCTTGGCGATCATGCGTCCTGAGGGCCTCGCAGGAGTAGCAGGAGAACTGGACTCTGGTAAGTCAAATCTTTACTACTACATTCCCCACCCTACCTGCATGCCATTACATACCCCAAGCCCTGCCCTCACTCCCATCACTCCATCACCTCACATATACCCCACCATCACAACTCACTCATCCCAATACCAAGCCCTGAATGCAACAACAATGCATGGACACCCAATCACAGACCTGCATTGACACCCATCACCAAAGCATGCCCAGTAGGGAGACTGAGCCAGCCAAACAAGGCCAAGCTAACAGGGAAAGCACAATCATACAAGGAAACACACCCATATACAAGATGGCACACGCAGATACATTAACAATGCATTTGTATTCCAACAGGACCCCTACTCAACGTCACCGGAGAGGAGGTGCCAGCTACATCCAGTCCCCCCCCCCGAAGAGGCCCACAGTGACGACAGCAGCTCTGCACTCCTGGATCAGGATGACCAACCTGGCCCATCAGGGGCCTCTTCTGGACAGTCAGTTCCCCTGCCACAGTCCCAACCCACCACAGAGCCAGCCCCCTCAGGAAACACCAGCACAGTACCCACCCAGCGGGCCCATGCCACTGTCCTCAGGACACATCAATCAGCAGGGACTCCACCACTACAGGGACCCCAGGCAACCCCACAAACACAGGACGATCAGGGACCTGTGGTCAGTGTCATGTGGGCACACGGTTCAGAGGACAGAGGCACAGGACAACAGGGAAGCTGGGAGGACTGCTGTGCGACAGGGGGAGGGCAGGCCCAGGGAACCTACTCTCCACGAGGTACTCTCCAACATCCTGGGAGCATACCACCATTCCCAGGAGACCATGGGCCAGGTACTGGCCAAGTTGCAGGAGACCCAGCATCTGCAGGAGGGACCGTACCTGGGGATCAGGGAGGACCTTACAAAAATCTACACCATCCTGGTCACCACTGCAGGGGTGCTGGCTGACATGGGCACGACCATGAGGGAGGCAGTGGCACAACAAACTGAACCTGACACTAGCCAAACCGAGGAACAGCCTTCCACCTCTGCCGGCGCTAGTGGACAGGAGGCACCGCCACAGGAACAACAGGCCACCAGCACCCCACCCCCTGCAGAAGGAGAACCACCACACAAACGGTCCCTGCGATCCAGGCAGAAGACAGAGAACATTGCCAAGACCCCCACCAGGAAATAGGACTCTCCTGACAGTCACCCTTCTGTCCCACTCTGTTACCCTGTCCACCTTGAACTGCAATTGCTCCCCTGGACAATGCACCAGTGATACCAAGAGACTTGACTGTAACTGTACATTCCTCCACCATCACCCCAGCCCCTTGCACATACCCCTATACTTATTGGCACATAAATACACACCCTTGAAACAAATACCATACTGGAGTCAGTGTAATGAATCCCAAATGTATTAGTACAACATTTCCAAAGCATTGCAATGTATTTGTACAGTGAAATATACTACAGGATGACCTTTGGTGGGCAGCAGTACATATAGCAGGAGCCAGAATGGGGCACAAAGATCTGAAAATAGAGAATCCAAAGGGAACAGTCAGTGGCCATAGACATAGGGTAAGAGGCTGCCATGTACAATGTACAACAGTTACTGAAATGTTAAGTGAAGTTACAGTGTCTTACCTGCATGTCACTGGAAGTACTGCTGTATTATATTTGTTCTGTTGTCAACATCTTCTTTCTCTGCCTCTTCTTCATCACTGTACACAGGCTCCACCGCTGCCACAAGACCATCTTCAGGCACATCCTCTTGCAGAAAAGGCACATGGCGTCTCAAGGCCAGGTTGTGCAACATGTAACATGCAACGATGATCTGGCACACCTTCTTGGATGAGTAATACAGGGATCCACCTGTCAGATGGAGGCACCGGAACCTGGCCTTTAGGAGGCCAAAGGTTCTCTCTATTATCCTCCTTGTACACCCATGTCCCTCATTGTAACGTTCCTCTGCCCTTGTCCTGGAATTCCTCACTGGGATCAGTAGCCATGAGAGGTTGGGGTAACCAGAGTCACCTGCAAATATAGGGTGACAACGGTTAGATACACACTAACCCTTAGGGGCAATCCCATACCCAGAGATCAACTGATACTCAGTAGGGAACTTTGGCTCACCTATTAGCCACAGCCGGTGCCTCTGGAGTTGGCCCATCACATATGGGATGCTGCTATTCCTCAAGATAAAGGTGTCATGCACAGAGCCAGGATATTTGGCATTCACATGGGAGATGTACTGGTCTGCCAAACACACCATCTGCACGTTCGAGTGATAGCTTTTTCTATTCCTGTAAACCTGTTCATTTCTCCGGTGGGGGGGGACAAATGCCACATGTGTACCATCAATGGCACCAATTATGTTGGAGATATGTAACAGGGCATAAAGGTAAGCCTTCACTAGGGAGATTCATCCACCTGGGGGAACACGATGTAGCTGCGCATGTGTTTCGGAAGGGCAGACAACACTCTGGTCAACACGTTGGAGAACATTGGCTGAGACATCCCTGATGCCATGGCCACTGTTGTTTGAAAGGAACCACTTGCCAGGAAATGGAGCACTGACAGGACCCGCACTACAGGGAGTGCAGAATTATTAGGCAAATGAGTATTTTGACCACATCATCCTCTTTATGCATGTTGTCTTACTCCAAGCTGTATAGGCTCGAAAGCCTACTACCAATTAAGCATATTAGGTGACGTGCATCTCTGTAATGAGAAGGGGTGTGGTCTAATGACATCAACACCCTATATCAGGTGTGCATAATTATTAGCCAACTTCCTTTACTTTGGCAAAATGGGTCAAAAGAAGGACTTGACAGGCTCAGAAAAGTCAAAAATAGTGAGATATCTTGCAGAGGGATGCAGCACTCTTAAAATTGCAAAGCTTCTGAAGCGTGATCATCGAACAATCAAGCGTTTCATTCAAAATAGTCAACAGGGTCGCAAGAAGCGTGTGGAAAAACCAAGGCGCAAAATAACTGCCCATGAACTGAGAAAAGTCAAGCGTGCAGCTGCCACGATGCCACTTGCCACCAGTTTGGCCATATTTCAGAGCTGCAACATCACTGGAGTGCCCAAAAGCACAAGGTGTGCAATACTCAGAGACATGGCCAAGGTAAGAAAGGCTGAAAGACGACCACCACTGAACAAGACACACAAGCTGAAACGTCAAGACTGGGCCAATAAATATCTCAAGACTGATTTTTCTAAGGTTTTATGGACTGATGAAATGAGAGTGAGTCTTGATGGGCCAGATGGATGGGCCCGTGGCTGGATTGGTAAAGGGCAGAGAGCTCCAGTCTGACTCAGACGCCAGCAAGGTGGAGGTGGAGTACTGGTTTGGGCTGGTATCATCAAAGATGAGCTTGTGGGGCCTTTTCGGGTTGAGGATGGAGTCAAGCTCAACTCCCAGTCCTACTGCCAGTTCCTGGAAGACACCTTCTTCAAGCAGTGGTACAGGAAGAAGTCTGCATCCTTCAAGAAAAACATGATTTTCATGCAGGACAATGCTCCATCACACGCGTCCAAGTACTCCACAGCGTGGCTGGCAAGAAAGGGTATAAAAGAAGGAAATCTAATGACATGGCCTCCTTGTTCACCTGATCTGAACCCCATTGAGAACCTGTGGTCCATCATCAAATGTGAGATTTACAAGGAGGGAAAACAGTACACCTCTCTGAACAGTGTCTGGGAGGCTGTGGTTGCTGCTGCACGCAATGTTGATGGTGAACAGATCAAAACACTGACAGAATCCATGGATGGCAGGCTTTTGAGTGTCCTTGCAAAGAAAGGTGGCTATATTGGTCACTGATTTGTTTTTGTTTTGTTTTTGAATGTCAGAAATGTATATTTGTGAATGTTGAGATGTTATATTGGTTTCACTGGTAATAATAAATAATTGAAATGGGTATATATTTTTTTTTTGTTAAGTTGCCTAATAATTATGCAGTAATAGTCACCTGCACACACAGATATCCCCCTAACATAGCTAAAACTAAAAACAAACTAAAAACTACTTCCAAAAATATTCAGCTTTGATATTAATGAGTTTTTTGGGTTCATTGAGAACATGGTTGTTGTTCAATAATAAAATTAATCCTCAAAAATACAACTTGCCTAATAATTCTGCACTCCCTGTAGTGGGAGGATACCTATGGGCTGGCGGATAGCTGATATCAGGTCTGGCTCTAACTGGGCACACAGTTCTTGGATTGTGGTACGATCAACTCTGTATGTGAAGATAATGTGTCTGTCCTCCATTGTCGACAAGTCCACCACGGGTCTGTACACCGGAGGGTGCCGCCATCTCATATGGTGCCTCAGCGGTTGAAGCCTATGGAAGAGAATGGTGAGCACATTGTCATATTTCCCCATATATTGCACTAATGTTGATTTGTTTACTTTACAGAAACAGTATGTGAACTTGAGAGTCAGTTGATGTGCCAATGTCTACTGTGACACAGTTAGGTGCCATGCCCTGTGCCCCCCTGAAATGGTGGCTGCCTGACCTGTGAGGAGGGACAAGTGGAAATGAGGTAAGTGCGCTGGCGTTGTGCGCTGTTGTGGTAGGCGGTCGATGACCGCCGCGCAGATTCGCATTGGTTATTATTAGGCCCTATGGGTTCCAGGAGCCAATGCCGATGTACGCCGGCGGTGACGGTACGCACCGCCGCGGACGTCACCACCATTTTCTAACTGTTCACTCACTTGCTACCTGACCTTCAACAGGAGAGGACCTATACTGCAAGTGCTGCTGTGACCTGTGTCTGGAAGCGACAATGGCTCATGTATCTGGGGAAAGGGCCCCTGCCTTCACTGCGGAGGAGTTGGAGAAACTGGTGGATGGGGTCCTACCCCAGTACACATTACTCTAAGGTCCTCCAGACAAACAGGTGAGTACACTGTAAGCATGATGTGTGGTCAATGCATGTTTGGAGTGGTGTGGATGTAAGCCACATGTTGGGGGGTGCTGAGGAGTCCTAGCCTGAGTGCTGCATGAGAGGTGGTCAGTGTATGTGCATCAGGGCATGAGTGGGAACTGGTGGGCAATGAGTATGCCGGTCCGGACGGGAGAGTAAATTCCTTTTATGCTGTCTTTTCCCTCCAGGTCAGCGCCTACCAGAAAAAGGGTATTTGGCGTGACATCGCCAAGGAGGTGCGGACCCTGGAGGTCTATCGCAGGCCGAGCACCCACTGCCACAAGAGATGGGAGGACCTGCGCCGCTGGGACCTACCCAGAGAGCTGGAAGCATGCTGAAATCAAACCCCTACTCAAGAAACCCATGGCGGACCCGAGAGACCTCAAGAATTTCCGTCCCATCTCCTTGCTCCCATTCCCGGCCAAGGTCATCGAGAAGATTGTCAACAGACAACTGACCCACTTCCTCGAAGAAAACAACATCCTGGACCCTTGCCAGTCAGGGTTCCGCAGAAACCACTGTACCGAAACCGCCCTCATCGCAGCCACTGACGACATCAGGGTTCTGCTTGACAATGGCGAAACTGCGGCCCTCATCCTCCTGGACCTCTCGGCCGTCTTCGATACCGTCTGCCACCACATCCTATGCACACGCCTCCACAACGCAGGGATCTGGGACAGAGCTCTGGAGTGGACGACATCCTTCCTCTTCGACAGAACCCAGAGCGTCCGCCTGCCTTCTTTCTGCTCCGAAGCATCCAAGATCATCTGCGCCGTTCCCCAAGGATCATCCCTCAGCCCTACACTATTCAACATCTACATCGCCCCTCTCGCCCATGTAGCCCTGCTACACAACCTCAACATCATCTCCTACGCTGACGACACCCAACTGATCCTTTCTCTCACCAAGGACCCCATCACCGCCAAATCCAACCTCCACGAAAGAATGAAGGCCGTCGCAGAATGGATGAGAAACAGCAGACTGAAGTTGAACTCAGACAAGACGGAGGTCCTCATCCTCAGCGCCAACCCCACAGCCTGGGACGACTCCTGGTGGCCGGCCTCTCTGGGAGCAGCCCCAACACCCACCGACCACCCACGGAACCTGGGCGTCATCCTCGACTCAACACTCTTCATGTCCAAGCAAGTCAGCGCCGTCTCCTCATCCTGCTTCAACACCCTCTGCATGCTCCGCAAGATCTACAGATGGGGGGGGCGGAGCTAGCCAGCCAGCAAGATGGCCGGCACTCCGTGAGGCTCTGCTCTGGCGGGTGCCCAACTCACTTATTTACCCGGCCAGGACGGAGCTGGCCGAGCAGTAAGGTGGCGGGGGCGCCTATTGCTGGAGGACGACTCGGGCGGTGGAGGAGGCTTGCGTTGGGGCCATATATTGGTGCCTGGGGATTTTGGGGGGCCACTTGGCGGTCGGGTAGGACCGCGGCCTTCCCCCCCTCTCCTGCCTGGAGTTGGAGGGCCTTGCGGCCAGCTGCAGATAGCTGGCCTGAAGTTGCCAAGCTTGGCGCGGACGGCACAGCGGAAAGGCAGCTCGGCGTGATTTGATCCCTGTGCCTTGGGCCCGTCTTATAGAGGTCATTGGGGCTGCGGTGCCCTTTGGTGCAAACATTGTGCGAACTGCTGGTGTGGCGGAGCTGGGTGTGCGATCTGGAGGACCGGAGCCGGCTGGGGCTGCCTGGCAGAAGCCTAGTGGAATTTGCGTGAGTGACCTGTATACCTGGCTCCCTTTCTTGAACTTCCACGGAGGTTGGCGAGATATATTTGGAGACGACCTACTGATTGAGTGATGGAGAAGGGGGAGCAGAGGCAAGCTAAACTCTCATTTGAGGGGGGCCGACGGAGGGGGGGGGGCACCTGCTGCTCAGCTGGAGGAGTCTGCGACGGATGGGGAGCCATCGGATGGATCGGTCAAGGCTATGTTTCTGGACTTAAAAACCAGCCTGGCTGGCATAGATGGGAAGCTAGACCATGTGACAGAGCAACTTGATCGCATTAGGACTCGGGTGGACGAGCATGACTCCCCTCTTGACCAGTTGGAGGCGCGTACTTCCGGGCTGGAGGACGCGCAGCGAGGGGAGAGTGAGCAGTTGCTGCGCATGGAGAGGGTGTTGGAAGTCATCCGGGCTAAAAATGAAGATTTGGAGGCCCGGTCATGCCGGAATAACCTCAGGCTGATAGGACTTCCCGAATCCACAGACATGGGCAGAATGGAGGATTTTGTTGAGGGAATGCTGTCCGATCTCTTCCCCGGTCAGTTGTCCCGCTTACTGGTAGTGGAGAGGGCGCACAGATCACTGGGGCCCCCCCCCGCGCCCTACCATCATCCGACTCCTAAATTATCGGGATCGAGACACGATTCTGCAACTGGCTAGGGAGCGCCGCCTGGTGGTCTATAAAAACACTGAACTGAACTTCTTTCCGGACTACACCCCTAGCGTGCAGGCGGCACAGAGGGCGTTTTTGCCGGTAAAGCGCTCTCTGGCCCAAACGG
Organism: Pleurodeles waltl; assembly: GCF_031143425.1. Classification (NCBI taxonomy): domain Eukaryota; kingdom Metazoa; phylum Chordata; class Amphibia; order Caudata; family Salamandridae; genus Pleurodeles; species Pleurodeles waltl. Next base: position 695,722,499 of record NC_090447.1, read on the forward strand.
CTGCTAGGTTTTCGCTCATATACCCGGCGAAGCTAAAGGTGCAACATGGCGGATCTCTTCAATTCTTTACGGATCTGAAGCAGGCGGCGAGATATGCTAAGTCTCTCCCACGGAGGTCTGAGGCAGCGCCTGCGGAGGAGCGTGCCGCTGAGCGGGAGTCGCTGAGTGACAATGACTGATAGACACAGATGCCTTCTAGCAGAGAGCGTGCCGCTGTATTTTGCTGTGAGATAATTTTGTGCCGCTCGTTCTGAAGACACTCCTTTTGCGTTGGGCCCCCTGCCTGCCCTCCCTGCTGTTAGTAGGCGGGTTGGGCGGTTAGCTTCTGCCCTCTGGATGAGTCCCCACTATTTACATGTTTGGGTAACTGTGGTTTTTGGGGGGAGGGATATGCATTTGACCCGATTGGGGAGTCAATGTGGGTGGGGGGTGGTGGAGTTCTTGGGACTGGTGAAATATGTGACTTTCTGTTTTTCTTTCTGTGCTCTGTGGATGGGGGAGTCTGTCCAGGATGGAGGAGCGATAGAATTCTGCTGTATGACTGCTGGGGAGCGGGGATGACACAGATGAGAGCGTCTTTGATTTGTTGTTTAACATGGAACGTGCGTGGCTTGAATGACAGACGGAAGATGCGCCTTATGTCGGCCTATGTTAAGAGGCAGAACATAGATATATGCATGTTACAGGAAACGCACCTGGTGGCGAACACCTTGCATTACTTAAAGGCGGGATGGATTGGGGAGTGCCATGGCTCTGTGTACTCGCGTTAATACTAGAGGTGTAGCGATCTTGATACGAAAAGGGTTACAGTGGCGTAGTCGTAAGGTGATTGTTGACCCAATGGGACGGTATGTACTGCTTAGTGGGGTGTTGACGGATAAGCCTTGCTGCCTCGCGTCGGTGTATGGACCCAATACAGATGACCCTGAGTTCTTCAGTGAGGTCTGGTGATTGATTGAGTCTCTGGGGGGAGGAGCTGTGATATGGGGAGGAGACTTTAATGTGACCATTGATCCTATTCTTGATAGAGAAAGTGCGGCTCGGGTGCAGCGTTCTGCTGCTGCTCACGTTTTGGCCGCAGTTATGGAGGATGCGTTGTTAATGGACCTGTGGCGGATGAGACATCCTGCGGTCCGGGAGGACACTTGTGTAAATTATGTGCATAATATTTGGTTGCGCCTTGATCGCTGGATAGGCTCATGTGATGTGGCTTTATGGACCCGCTCGGTTGACCATTTGGCTCGTACACTGTCAGACCACTCCCCGGTTCGGGAGGAGCTGGAGATACCTGGTGGGCCTGCTCAGACTTTTGTTTGGAGGCTGCCATTGGGGGCACTTAGAGATGAGGTGTTCCGTGAGGAGCTGCGCCGAGACATCAACCTTTATTTTGAACAGAATGCGGGCTCGGTGGAGTCTGCTGGCATGCTGTGGGAAACCTTTAAGGTGGTTGTACGCGGGACATGCATTTCAAAGCAACACGGTGTATTACGCGCGCTGCGGCGTGAGTTGGCTGACCTGGAGGGCCAGATTGCAGATCTGGAGACCCGGCTGGTGTCGGACTGGTTGGGAGATACATTGGCGGCCTTGCGGACTGCGGTCTCCGCGTACGAGGAGGCCTCTCTGAGAGAATTACATTTTTTAGGGAAATTTGCATGGGCTAGGCGCTATGGAGAGGGCGACAGAGCTGGGCGCACCTTGGCGAGTTTATTCCTCAGGCCATGGGCTAGCAGTTACGTGGCCGAGATGGATGATCCGAGTGGGGAGCGAGTGATGGGTACGTCTGAGGTTTTGAAGGTCTTTACTGCATTTTTTCAGGATCTCTATTCTGCCCCCTCTGCGATTCCCGGGGAGGTGATTCAGAGATATTTCTCGGACATTAGTCTCCTCTGGTTTGACAGGGCGCATAGGGAATATTTGGATGTTCCCTTCACTATAGGAGAGCTAAAGGCTGCAATTCGGAGCCTTCCGGGAGACAAGGCCCCTGGGTTGGATGGGTTGACACCGGCGTTTTACAAAGAATATGCTGACATTTTGGCGCCCTATCTGCTAGAGATGTATGATGAGGTCCTACGGGAGGGAGTCCTCCCGGCCTCTCTGAGCGAGGCGCTTATTGTTACGATTCTCAAGCCTGTTAAGGCTGCAGCTAGCTGTGATTCGTATCGACCTCTATCGATGATTAATATTGATAACAAGGTATTGGCTAAAATGATAGCGGCTCAGCTGCAGCCTCTTATGACGAGACTGGTGCTGCTGGATCAGTCAGGGTTTATTCCAGGGCGGTCCACCGCACACAACCTGCGCACATTCTTTGCCGTTGCTGGTTCAGTTTCTGCCGATGATGTTGCTGCGGCGGTGTTCCTAGATGCTACTAAGGCGTTCAACTCATTGCTGTGGCAATACCTGTTTGCGCTTCTTGAAAGGGTGGGAATGAGCAGACGTTTTGTGAACTGGATACGTTTGTTATATTCACAACCAGTGGCCCGCTTGCGGGTGAACGGCTGTGTGTCGGAGCCTTTTGCGGTGGTGCGTGGAACTAGGCAGGGATGCCCCGTCGCCATTGCTTTTTGCAATCGCAATGGAGCCTCTGGCGGCCTGTTTGAGACAGCACCTCAGTGAGCGGGGGCTGCCGTTCCGCCAGAGAGCGATTCTGATTTCCATGTATGCCGACGATGTGGCACTGTATGTGCGTGACCCTGCACCCAACTTATACGTGTTGTTAGATGAGATCGTCAGGTTTGGAGGTATTTCTGGAGTGGCGATAAATTGGACTAAGTCGGTTGTGTTACCTCTGTCGTCTGGAACGGCGGAATGTCCATCCCGTTACCCTATTGTGTGGGCGGATGAGCCTGTAAGATACTTAGGTCTTTGGCGGAGCTGTGATGTTGAGACGCTCTGGCTGGCCAATTATGGTAAAGCCATGGCTTGGCTAGAAGACAGAATTACAGCATGGCGCTCATTACCATTGTCCCTGACTGGGCGGATTGAGGTGGCAAAGATGATTGTATTGCCAAAATTTTTGTATTTGTTTATTAACCTCCCGCTGGTGCTTACGGTTAGTTTCTTGCAGCGCCTTCGTTCCGCGTTGATTCGATTGGTATGGGTGGGGGGTCAACCTCGCATAGCCTGGAAAACACTAGTGTTGCCATTCGAGATGGGAGGACTCGTGGCCCCTGATTTGGAGCTCTATTATTATTGCGCGCAGGCCCTGTTTGCGTATTATTGGATCAGGCCGATCCGCTATTTGCCGCACCTAGCTCCTGAAAGCGACGCGGTGTGGCCTGACGGACTTGAACGAGTGTTGGGCTGTCTGGACAGGGCTCGGCCTTGAGGCATAGATACGGTGGCTTCTACGGTCCGGGCCTGGTCGAACATACTGAAGCGCTCTGGAACGAATGTGTTGTTTGCGCCATCTATGCATGTGGCGGCTGCGGGGGATGAGGCGATGTTTCGTGACTCGCAGCTCCGGAGTTTCCTCCAGGCCTTTGATTTGACAACCCTGGATGATTGGTTTGTTGAAGATAGACTGATGTCCCCCGAGGAGGTCCTGGGCGATAGACCTGCCACTGCGCTTTATCGCGTCTACGTTTTGCAGATATGTGCTATGCTGCGTGCTCGCTTCCCCGGCTCGCCTGCGGCCCCGGTACCCTGCCGCACGTTGGAGGTGCTGTGGAGTGCGCGGTCTCCTAAGAGGCTTATCACAAAGCTGTATGGTTGTGTACAGGAGCAGGGGGAGAAGGCGGGGCTGTCAGCAAGGGTAAAGTGGGCGGAGGATGTAGGGGAGAACATTACAGAGGATGCCTGGAGAGCGTGCTGTGCGCATATTGAGGAGCTGTCACCCAACTACAGGTTACACCTTATACATTTCAAGTTCTTACACCGTCTGTATTACACCCCTCGAAGTCTGTGTGCTATGGGGCTGCGGGTGGATGACATCTGTGCGAGATGCCGGGCCCCTGCCGCTGATTTTCTGCACTTGGCGTGGGCTTGTCCGGAAGTGTATGCTTACTGGAGGACGGTTTTCTGTGCACTTTCTGAGATGATTGGTCAGGAGATAGCTCCGTCTCCCTTGATGGCGCTGCTGGGTGAGATGAGTGGAGTGCAGACTGCGATGCGACGCCTGGCTGGCATGATGTTGCTGCTGGCTAAACGCAGGGTGGCAATTTGTTGGGGCCGGGCTCGGTCTCCTCGGGCCTCGGATTGGCTGCGAGATGCTGCGTTTTGTCAGGAGCAATTAACGAACTACTGGGAGCTGATGCCGGCTGGCTCTAGGCCACGGGATATCTGGGCGCCTCTGCGATCATACCTTGAATCTGCGTCTGCCTGAAGAGTCTGCTACGGACGAGCATCTTGAGGTGTCGAGTGCTGTTCCCGCTTCTATAGGTTGCAGTCAGGTGGAACGGCTGTTGAGAGAATTGCTTGCTCCTCCCGGCTCTTTCTTCCTGTGCTCCCTTCTACTTTGTTGGGATTTTTGTTTCTTCCTCTCTGCCGTATATGTTTAGAGTCCGGCCCTTGGACTTGATGACCTGCTGAGTTCACTTGGCAGGGGGCTGCTGCATGCACATATTGGACACTTCTTTTCAGACTAACTCAGTTTGAACGTTAAGAATTCTTGAGATTAGAGATATGAAGAGTACTTGAAGTGCTGAGGATCCACTATTGCTTAACTGTTTTTGAGTTACAATTGTAAGGGCAGAAGAGGGAACTTAATATTCTTGTTGTATGTTGTTTATATAAAACTATGAATAAATATTATTTTTTTTAAATAATCTACAGATGGATCCCCGCAGATACAAGAAAAACAGTCACCCAAGCCCTCGTCAGCAGCAGACTTGACTACGGAAACGCCCTCTACGCAGGAGCCCCTGCCAAACTCCTCAAATGACTGCAACGCATACCAAACGCCTCCGCACGCCTGATCTTTGATGCCCACCGCCACAGCCACATCACCCCACTCCTGAGAGACCTACACTGGCTCCCCGTCAGCAAAAGGATAACCTTCAAACTCCTCACCCACGCACACAAGACGCTCCACAACACCAGTCCAGCCTACCTCAACAGACGAATTACCTTCTACATCCCATCCCGCCAACTCTGCTCCGTCAACCTCGCTCTCGCCACCGTCCCCCGCATCCGAAGAGCGTCAACCGGAGGCAGATCCTTCTCCCACCTCGCCGCCAAGACCTGGAACACCCTTCCTTTGCCCCTATGTCAGACCAAAGACCTGCTGACCTTCAGGAAGCGGCTCAAAACCTGGCTATTCGAGCAGTAGCAGCACCCCCCTCCTCCCAGCACCTTGAGATCCTCAAAGGTGGTAGTGCGCTCTACAAATATTTGATTGATTGATTGACCAAGAATCCGGCGGAGGCCCAACTGGGGCTGGCCTCCCAACGTGGAAGGGGTGCCCATTACACCATGACCCCCCTGATGTTCCGCATCCTGGCGGTGGCCTATCTGGAGTTGGATGGGCGCTTGAGGGCATCACAGCAGCCACAAGGGGGTGAGTACAGGTTCTGAAAGCTGACTTTGCGCGCTTTAGAAGGTAGCTGGGTGGGGCATGTGGGCTGTGGGTGCCCCTAGGCCAGGGCGATCATCGCAGGGTAGGTCCCTTGTTGGGCAGGCTCTGGCGCACTCCTACCCCAATGGTGTAAGTGGCCATCTACTACTGTGCAGGGTCCTATGGGTTTCTGGTGTGCAGATGCTGGCGTTAGGCATTGTACCCCATGGAGAACCAGTGGAGAAATGCATCCACTATCACTATCCTTGGCAGGATGAAGCAGACTGGGCACAAGGCCCCCTCCAGAACCAGTGGAGAAGTTATCCACTTGAGAGACTGTGGCTTTGCACTCCCCAGGATCAAGCAGTGGGCAAACAACCCACTTGAGAGACTTGAGAGACTGTGGCTTTGCACTCCCCAGGACCAAGCAGTGGGCAAACAACCCACTTGAGAGACTGTGGCTTTGCACTTCCCAGGACCAAGCAGTGGGCAAACCACCCACTGGAGAGATTTGAGAGACTGTGGCTTTGCACTCCCCCGGATCAAGCAGTGGGCAAACAACCCACTTGAGAGACTTGAGAGACTGTGGCTTTGCACTCCCCAGGACCAAGCAGTGGGAAAACAACCCACTTGAGAGACTGTGGCTTTGCACTTCCCAGGACCAAGCAGTGGGCAAACCACCCACTGGAGAGATTTGAGAGACTGTGGCTTTGCACTCCCCAGGATCAAGCAGTGGGCAAACAACCCACTTGAGAGACTTGAGAGACTGTGGCTTTGCACTCCCAAGGACCAAGCAGTGGGCAAACAACCCCCTTGAGAGACTGTGGCTTTGCACTCCCCAGGACATCGCTGTGGGCATGTTGCCCCCTCCAGAAGCAGTGGCGTAATACCATCTTCCAGCTGAGGTGCCCCCCTTCCCTTTCCTCCTGAGGTGCCTGTGTGTTTACGACCTGATGCCCCCTGCAGTGTTCTCTCCTTTTTGAGGCAGGAGTCAAGTGTGGGCTTCGCCCATGTTTTTTGGCCCAGTGGACCATGGACATTTGGAAGGGACAGTATACGGACTTCTGTACATATTGTAAATATTTGTTTATACTGTTTTTCAAATCGTTAACTATATCTGAATATTTCAAAATATCACTGTTTGAACTCAATTCCTTTTGTCCTTGCATTCTTCCAGGGGTTTACGGGGTGTAAATGTAATGCTGATGCATGTTTTTGTGTGTATGGTGGTGTGGGTGAGGGTGTGGTTGTTGCGTGCTGCGTGTGTGTGTCACTCTCTTTTTCCTCCCCCCCTTCCCTGTGTGCTAGGTGCAGTACTCACCGTGGTCGCCGCCGCCTTTGATATCTGTTGTGTATGAGGAGGTAGACCAGCATCGGCAGGACCTGCAGCTCGGTCTCCATGGCGCCCTGGTTCTTTGTTGATTGACGAGAGGTGAGTGGTTTCCCTTCCAAGTCCTGTTTCCACCGTGCTTTTGATGGCGTTGGTACCGCCACGGAAAAGCTGAAGGATTGGCGGGTTGTGATAGGGTGGGCGGTACATTGTCTTCCGCCGCGGTGTTTGTTGCTACCGCTGTGGCGGTGAGTGTGTTAAAGTGGTTGCCATGTTGGTGGTTTCCGCCGTGGTCGTGATCCCATTCTTTTTACCGCCGGCCTGTTGGCGGTATTACTGCTGCTTTATCCCGACCGCCAGGGTTGTAATGAGGGCCAAAGTGTCTTAAGTCTTTGTAAAACAAATAAATGTCTCTTAAAAACAATAAAGGTCTCCTACAAGCACAAAGTACCTGGTTCGCATTCAAAATCTCTGCAAGGGACCGCAGAGAAGGTGAACGTGGAAAACGGGGAGGTGTGCGTCGCTTTCGCCCCTCCGCATACCAACTTGCGTCGTTATTTTTCACGCACAGGAAAGCTTTGCGTCGATTTCCGGCACGCTGACTTGATTCCACTTCGAGTTGCAGGGTTTTCTGGCGCCCCGTGGACTGTGTGTGGAATCCTGGGCTTGTGCAGCATAGTCACAAGCGCTGCATCGATCCAGTGGGCGTTGCTTGGAAATCTGTCCCGCACTGCAGGCGCTGCACCGATTCCTCTCTGGAAGTCGGACTGCGTCATCCCGGGTCAGCTGTGTGTCGATCCGCTGGGCTGTGCGTTGAAGTTCCGGTCGCAACGCAGGCGCTGCGTCGATCTTCTCCTTGCGAAGTCGGGCTGCGCCGTTCCGGTTCAGCGTGCAGTGAATTTCTCACTGCGGGGCAGGCTAAGCGTCTTTTTTAGCAGGCTGTGTGTCGAATTTTCACTGCACAAGGTGCCCAGTTGCAGGAGTGAAGTCTTTTTGGTCCTGAGACTTCAGGGAACAGGAGGCAAGCTCTATCCAAGCCCTTGGAGAGCACTTCCTAGCACAGCCAGAGAGCAGCAAGGCAGCAGGGCAACAGCAAGGCAGCAGTCCTTCTCGGAAAAGCAGTCCCAGTGAGTCCTTTGGGCAGCCAGGCAGTTCCTCTAGGCAGGTCTGGTTCAGGGGTTCCTCACCAGCAGGTTTCTTGTCCAGAAGTGTCTGTGAGGTAGAGTGTCTACCCCAAGATGTGTTTAAAGTCTGTAGTTTTGGGTCCTCTTCTTATACCCATTTTGGCCTTTGAAGAAGGCTTACTTCAAAGGAAAGTCTCACTTGTTTGTGAAATCCTGCTTTTCCCAGGGAAGGCCTCAGACACACACCAGGGGGTTGGAGACTGCATTGTTTGAGGGCTGGCACAGCCCTTTCAGGTGTGAGTGACCACTCTTCCCCTCCCTCCTAGCACAGATGGCTCATTCGAATATGCAGGCTACACCCCAGCTCCCTTTGTGTCACTGCCTGGAGAGAGGTGCCAACAACCCAACTGTCAAACTAACCCAGACAGGGAATCCACAAACAGGCAGAGTCACAAAAATGGTGTAAGCTAGAAAATGCCCACTTTCTAAAAGTGGCATTTTCAAACACACAATCTCAAAACCAACTTTACTAAAAGATGTATTTTCAAATTGTGAGTTCAGAGGTCCCAAACTCCACATGTCTATCTGCTCCCATGGGGAATCTATGCTTTAATCATGTTTAAAGGCAGCTCCCCGGTTAACATATGAGAGACAGCGAAAACCGAATTTGGCAGTATTTCACCGTCAGGACATATAAAACACATTAGTATATGTCCTACCTTAGCCATACACTGCACCCTGCCCTGGGGGCTACCTAGGGCCTACCTTACGGGTGTCTTATGTGTAGGAAAAGGGACGGGTTAGGCATGGCAAGTGGGGACACTTGCCAAGTTGAATTTCAGTTTCAATCTGCACACACAGACACTGCAGTGGCAGGTCTGAGAGATGATTACAGGGCTACTTATGTGGGTGCACAACTAGTGCTGCAGGCCTACTACAAGCATTTGATTTACAGGCCCTGGCCACCTCTAGTGCACTTTGCTAGGGACTTACTAGTAAATCAAATATGCCAATCATGGATAAACCAATCAACAGTACAATTTACACAGAGAGCATATGCACTTTAGCACTGGTTAACAGTGGTAAAGTGCTCAGAGTTCTAAAGCCAACAAAAACAGGTCAGAAAAAATAGGAGGAAGGAGGCAAAAAGTTTGGGGATGACCCTGAAAAAAGGGCCAGGTCCAACACTGGGCCAATATACTGGGCTCCAGACCTGCGGTTGGAGACTGATGGCTTTAAGTACCTGTGAGTGTTTATCACCCCTAGTGCCACACTCTCCTTGTCATGAAACTTGAAGCTGGCTTTGGCTCGGGTGAGGGAATCAATAGGCCTTCTGGGGCAATAGGTATAAAAGGGCGCTCGTATTCTTGAGTATGACCTTGCCGAAGAAAGATATTTTCCCAATCATTGGCGGTGTGGAAGAGAGGTCCAGGTAACTGCATGGGCCTGGAGGTCATAGTAGGCTTGGATGATGGAAGAGGTTTGCAACTGGTCGCTTCTGCTGTTGTCACTTACTAGCCCATTTGCCATTTTCAAAATGGTGTCTCTCCCCTGGCTCCTATATCAACTACAAATCTGGTCCCAGGGCCTTGGTTCAGGCAAATTAATACGATTCTCTCTGGGTTGCTCTGGCCAAATGTTTTCAGTCTACCTTTAGCAGCGGCATTGGGGCTGCAGACATATCCTCCTATTACTCTGCTTCTCATCTACTCATTAATAATGAATGCTGGTGTGACCACTGTGGGGACCTGTCATATGCAGCAGAAAGATGGGAGATGGACGTGGTTCCCCTGCTGGAGTTTCTTTACAAGGGGCCGGCCTGACAATCTTTCCCCAGCAACGCATTATTGACCATATGAAAAAGTTCTTTACGCCGACTAGGATGGTGGGCAAAGCTCATGGAGCAAATGTCTCTGTGGCTCTATGCTGCGACAGATGGCACAACTAGAGGAATTTAAGAAGTGGGATATGATATGTATATACACCCTGGGTGATGTTATGACTGACACAGTTCTGAAGTCCTTCCAAGACCTCCAGAGGGACTTCTGCCTTCATCACAGCCAATTTCCCTGCTACTTGCAGCTTCGTCATGTTATCACCCCTTACATAGGCAACCATGACTCCCTTCCCGATTACAATTCCCTGGGAGACAAATGTCTCGCAGAGGACCAAGGTGATCATAAATTAGCCAAACTGTATTGCACTTTAATCATACACAGCCCACACACAATATCGGCTCTTCGAATAGCCTGGGAGACTGACCTTGAAACTCTCAACAACAATGGCTGGTCTGAAGCCCTGACATCACCTTGTGGGGTGGCCATTTTAGCATGCCGGTGACTCATACAACTTAAATACTTACATAAGGCCTATTATAACAGATATTACCTATGGCGAATGGGAGTGGTGAATTCTCAACTAATCCTACGCTGTTGTGCAGAGGATGGCTTCTTCTTCCGCAGTGTGGGAATGCACTGTCTTGAGCCAATTTGGGAAGAATTCACCTCCTGCCTCGGAAGGGTTCTCTATAAACAAAGTTAGTACACTGTTCCAAGACAAAAGGCATGCAGATTAGAGGCGTACCAGTATTTTCAGGAGAGCCCTCAAGCATCCACTAGGATGCTCAGCATCATCATTGGGCAATCTCCTCGTCATACCGGCACTGCAATGGCTGGCGGACCACCCCAATCAAGGTGGTGGTACTCAACCGAGGATAATCCGGCAGATGCGGATGGGTCTGCAGAAAATACTGACAAATGGAAAAAAGTGTAGGAGAGACGAGTGATTTAAAATTGGCTCTGAGCCTTAGGCATCATACTTTAATAACTCAGAAAGAAGGCACAGGCCAAGATTAAAAAAGGGGAACTGGAGGAGTAAACACAGGGAACTATTTCCCATTATACTCCATGAAAGGAGAAAAGGTAGAGTACCCAATCCTAACATAAAGTGGTCAACATGTTTTGCGCCTCTACGGTAAAAAAAATGATCCCTTGGCGCTTCATCAGGACCTAGACAACTACTCCTCCTATTAAAATAAAGAACAAGTGCTGGGAAGTCACTTACTGACCGAGGAATACTTGTCACTGCCAATTTGTCAAATGCTCACCCTGTATGAAAGTAAAAACATACACATTAATTTGTGTCTACCAAGTGCAAAAGGTGATGGACACAGAAAACCCCGACATAAAACGTGGCACAGTGGACAGAACAAGAAAAAGGCTTACCCTCCCATGGTAGAGAAAAGGCATCATAGGCACACGTCAGTCTCAAACCAAAGAAGAATTACTAGGTACAAAAGAATTATGTTATAGTGCATGGATAAAAAGCATAACAATGGGTGAAAGAGAAACCAATGCTTTCTGCAAATAACATGTGCACACAGTCACTAAATACAGCTAGCAATCGTGTCAAAATAATACTGATATTGATCAAGCTGTAACATAAACATGCCATGACCCCAATGGAGAAAGCTGGACTTAATTAGGTCACTCAACACGACCTGTTCAAGTCTGTGTGGAACGTATTGCCACCACATGACGAACAAACACATGATCTGACAGTCAATACAAAAATTATTACTAAAGGTAAAAGCCGGTCGCTTGTCGGCAGCTCCGTGTAACAGTGTACACGATTCTGATATATAATAGAAACGATCATGGTTCTGTGGGTCAAAAAAAGAAAAAAATGCCACTGCCGGTAAAAAGCTTGTCAGAGGGACAGAAACGAAGGGAGCACTTACTTGAGTTTTCCTTCGGTCCCACGTTGAACCTACCCGGAGACGCGTGCCTGGAGATAAACGCACGGTGTCTCGGAAGGTTACAAGTAGCCGGTATCAGCGCGCGGACATTCGCGTTGAAACCGGAAACCACCATTCATTGGTAGAGAGTCCGATTCCAGGCATAGAAAGTGAGGACGGACTCTAAATGGAAAACGTGGCTGCCATATTACTTGTAAAAACTTTGGTAAAGCATAAAAGTAGGCACATGGGGGCCATTAAGATAATTTAAGAGGCCCATGGGATAGGATGTCAAAAAAGATATCTGCTTATCACCTCAAAGAGATAAGGGAAATCAAGATAAGGATAACCACACACGACTGAAATAGTTAGTGTTGCAGAGAGCGATGGCAGTGTCCTGCCCGCCTGCTCAATATGTCAAAAGTCCCTGAAAATGTCTAGAGAATGGCATGTTCTTGCAAAACAATATATATAATAAAAAGGGATCAGAACAGAAATCAGCATGGAAAGAAATGCCATGTCAAATGATGTTTGATCAGTAACGGGACAGTGTATAGTAACTCATTTAGGGTGATAAAGTGCACCATGGGATCTCGTCATTAAGACCCTCACTGGATATCTTGAGCTTGAAAATCCAACGTTGTTCTATGCGAAATAAATTCTTGGAATCACTGTCATTGTATCTGGGCACCTGTAGAACTATCCACCATAAATCGTCAGGGCCATGATTTGCTTCCAAGAAGTGTGAGCTCAATTTCGTGGTGATACGAGCACACCTGATATTACTTCGGTGTTCATTAATTCTCTGCTTCACGGGTCTGGTAGTCATACCTATGTACTGTAAATTGCAGGGACAGGTAATCATATAAATACACTGTCGAGTATTGCAATTGGTGTGCCTAATCAGATGCCAAGTACCAACGTATTTCAAATCCAATTGGTCAACCCGTTTGGTCAGGGGGCAGACATTGCAAGAACCACATGGGTAATGTCCGGTGACCGGGGGTAGATTCCATAAAGTAGTTTGTTTGGACGTGTCTTCTTGCTGATGTGGACGTGTATGAACAACTACGTCTTTGATGTTGGGTGACCTTTTAAAAGCAAAAAGGGGCCCAGGGATCTGTGTACCCCCACTCTGTAAGATGCTCCAGCATTTGTTAATGAGCTTTTTTATAGTGTTGGACAAGGGGGTGTTTGTAGATACACACATCAACCGGGATTCTCCTTCTCTTGTTATTGGTGTTAACAATGACTCCCTGTGATTATTCTGAGCACTCTTGTAGGCTGGGTTAATGATTTTCTTAGGGTAGTGACGGTTACGTAATTTACGTTTCAACTCAAGAGCCTGAGCTTCAAAAGATTGAACCAAGCTGCAGTTGAGACGTAACCTCAAAAACTGGCCAACAGGGAGGTTATTGGGCAAAGCTTTTGGATGGTGGCTGTCGTACAAAAGCAGATTATTAAGGTCTGTACTTTTATGGTAGGTATCAGTAACAAGTTTACCGTCAACTATCCTATTCATCAAGTCCAGGAAAGGGACTTGTGTGGAGGAGGTATTGGCGGTGAATCTCAAAAAGGGGTCTAAAGTGTTGACCGAGTCGGTTAAAAGATCGACATCCCCAGGATGTTGACCACTTTATGTTAGGATTGGGTACTCTACCTTTTCTCCTTTCATGGAGTATAATGGGACATAGTTCCCTGTGTTTACTCCTCCAGTTCCCCTTTTTTAATCTTGGCCTGTGCCTTCTTTCTGAGTTAATAAAGTATGATGCCTAAGGCTCAGAGCCAATTTTAAATTACTCGTCTCTCCTACACTTTTTTCCATTTGTCAGTATTTTCTGCAGACCCATCCGCATCTGCCAGATTATCCTCGGTTGAGTACCACCACCTTGATTGGGGTAGTCCGCCAGCCATTGCAGTGCCGGTATGACGAGGAGATTGCCCAATGATGATGCTGAGCCTCCTAGTGGATGCTTGAGGGCTCTCCTGAAAATACTGGTATGCCTCTATTCTGCATGCCTTTTGTCTTGGAACAGTGTACTAACTTTGTTTATAGGTTAAGATTTTGGGAGACCGTACACTGGACCACAATTCTCCCAGTCCCTCTCTTTTTTGATTGCGAGGGTTCTCTCCTGGACGGTAGCTTTGAATCTGAGACTGACTTTCCAGCATTTTACAGACAGCCTCAGAGGCAATAGGTATAAAAGGGCACCCCTGTTCTTGGGTCTGACCTTGGCGAAGAGAGCTATTGCTAGAGTGGAGGCATCCCCTCGTCATTGGCAGTGCGGAAGAAAGGTCTAGATCACTGCATGGGCATGGAGATTGCGGTATACCATGTCAGGGGTTGCCATCAAAAACACAGCAAGGTCTGCCAGAGGTGGGTGGACTATCAGGGGATTATTCTACAGCATGTCTGCATGGAACGCTTCTCAATTGACGAAGAAATTTGAATGTACGGGGGTGGGAGAAATGGAACAACAACATGCAATAGTATATGAAATACACATCATTGCTTGCTGTAGGGTGGTGGGTTGGTGCAAATTGTGTGTTAATGTACTTGTGTTTTTTTAGTTTCTCTGCTTTTTGTATAATCACTGGCCATCTTGGCACGTTTACAATGGTTAAACAAAAAGTATGCGAACAGTTGTTTCACAACAGTAGGCTGAATTTGAGGTTTACCCTACAAGGAGAAGAGTTTTTCATCATATAAACAACACTCCCATTTCCCTAATTCCAAGCCATAGCAGTGCCAATCTACTTGGTGCATCCAGGATGCACTCTATTGCAGTTGGCCTCAAATCATGCCTAGGTCCAGTCTACCATGACCACTAAATACTACTGGGGCTTTGAGCTATTGCCACTATTTTTATTTACATCTTTAAAAAATGTTATCTCCCCTTTTTGATTTTTGTTATTTTGGTGTCATTTTGTTTATTAAATTCTGTAATCAAATGCCTCTTTTTGCATGTTCACCCCTACTTTTTTGGACTGACACTGCTAGTTTCTCGACTCTGAGAATGCACTGAGGCCTGCTAACCAGACCTCTGTGTCAGTGTTTTGACCCTATACAAACTGCATCTTGAATTGGACACACCCAGCATGAAAGGACTGACTTACTTATAAGTTGCTAGTATATGTAATCAAGGGTACCCAGGGCATGTAAGGCAGAGTGTCTTCTCAGGGCTGGAGCATTGTTTGTGAGACTCTGTGTGAAAGAAGGTACAAAATGGTTCCCAGCCTGCCACCGCAGACTGGAAGGACAGTGTTTTCACTGCCAGTTCGACTTTGCCATTCACACCAATGGCAAGGTCACCCTTTCCCTTAATATATATGTCTCTCCTGAGGAAGCCCAATGGAGCCCTATGGCTGGGAGCTATATTTTGTAAAGTATGGCATATAGTTTAGTATGTTTTAACAGCAACACTTCCAAATTGTAGTTTCACTTTGGCTAAAGTTAGTAGCACCACTGGCTAACACAGGGTTACCGGTTGGCACCCCAACCCGGCTAATTCCTGAATTGGACTTCCTAACTGGGTCACGTAAGGTATCAAGTTAATCATGGCATTAAACCCGACCTTATGCCCTTGTAAAATTTAATAGCACAATTAAAGTTAAGTAACTTTTAGAAAGTTGACACTCTACTCCAGCTAGCCCAGTGGCCTCACACAGACAGCTTTCTGATTGCCGAGGGAGATGTGTGAACACCTCCCTGCCATGGGAATAAAGACAGTTACTGCAGAGTTAGGTGTCACCTTCTCTTCCAGGATGGCCACTCAGGGTGTTATCCCAAAAAGGTGAACTTCAAAGTTGAAGCCGCCTTTGTGAGGGAAGTAACACCAGCATCCCTGAGCAGTATGCCTTTTGTTCCTTCAGACAAAGAGGAGACAGAGTCAAGGACGGAAAACTCGCCCCAAACCGGTTCCACCGTGGGCATGTAGCCCTCTTGAAGCCACACCTCCTGGTGGGCAACCAAGCTCATGACATCCAAGGAATGGTCGTGCCATCTTGAAAGGTGCAAGAATGTGGCACTCTGGGATAGCCAGATGCCACACATCACAGGAACTTTGGCACTAGGTAGGAGGGGACCCAGCAGCCCATTGGCTAGTGACCGCATGGTCCCCTCAGGGCAGTTTCCTGGGATAAATATGGCACTCTGACCCTCAGATCATACCAGAATCAGAAAGAAGGACAGGTGAAAGCCTGCCCGGCAGTCCTTAGACCCACACACAGAGAAGCTGCATGGTCGGAAGGACTGCACCTGCTGCACTTTAGGCTAGCAAAAGTTTGGACTGTGCCTGCGGCTCCTGGCTTGGAAAAAAGTTGATTCCCAGTCCCAATCTATAGCAGTGACTCCAAGGATCAGATGGGTAATCTCCTGGAAACAGCTCCAGGGACACAAGAGCTCAAGTAGCCCAAACCGGCAAGCAGGAATCCACCACAGATGTTCTGTCACTATCACTGGCCAGGCTCCCAAGAGGACAAATCCGAGATAGCCAAAAGTTGCAGCTGAGTCTGCCTGACCCTGAACTGCTATCCACATCTAAATTCATCACGCCCAAGGGGCACTAGCCCCATCTAAAGAATTTTGCCCCACCTGCGGTGCAGACTGACCAGTAACCCAGTATCGGCTGGCCTGCTACTGTAACATAGAAGACTTCGAGGGACCCGATCTCTGAGTTCGCCCCACTTCACCCGTTGACCAAGGAGCAAACACAAAGACACCCCTGTCGACCACATCACAACCACAGCATCCTTTGCCTGCATTCTTGAGCATCAGGACCACTCCATTGAGGTCCATAGTGGTTGCCCTATAAAGTTTGGATTGGATCTTGCTTTAAAAACGCTCTGGTGGCCAGGTAACTGTCCAGAGTGTCCGCTATGGCAACCTGGACCTCTGTCCTGCCAGAACAGAATGCCTAACCCAGGCCGGAGTAGCCAAACTGTTTCAAACTTTTCAAAGGTTTCCAATGTCTTTGTTGACCAATGCTTTTTGTGGTTGCTTTTAAAAGTCTTCTAAAATCTGTACCTCTGGAACCCTCTGGTGGATTTTGTTCATCAAGGTCTAAAAATTCATAAAAAATAATCTATTTTTATAAATTGGTGTCTTGTTTCTTTCATGTGTTGTGACTTTCTTATTTCGTTGTTTGGTGCTGTTAAATGCTTTACACGTACTTCATTTGCTAAGCCTTACTGGTCACAGACACAGCTACCCAGGACTGATGTTGAGGTTAAGTAAAAGAGGCTGACTCGCCCCAAGAAGAGTGTGTACTGCACGATAAGGCCCCACAGCCATGTCATTTAGTACACCCAAATACTCACAAATTGTAATCTGTTTTTCTAAATTTGAGTGGAAATTTTATTGTGTTGTGTTACCAACTTTTTAACTGTTTTAGATATGTCTAAATGTTTTACACAATTTCTCTAAGTTAAGCCTATCTGCTCTGTGCCACAGATACCAGAGGTTGAGGTCAGGTTTAAATTACTGAAACATTTCACTGGGCCTATATATATAGTGACTTTAATACATGTGGTGAACACTCGAACCACCCCAACTAATAAATAACTTTCTCAAAGGTGATGTGTTTAGTTGTCATCCCTGATGTATCCACAGCACTGACACAATCGGCCATGAAAGCTCATCTCTAACCTGCAACACCATCTATGTTTCAGTGGAACTGTTTTAAAATGGCTTACGTCATTATCTATGGACAGATAGATCCTGGCAACACAAATTTTGTGCAACAATAGTAAGTCGCAGGGTTTCTCCCTCAAAGCTAGATTTTAACCACAACACTTGTCAACATACGTATGAACCGGATGGGTTAGCTATGAACAATTCAAGAATGAATCTGCAACAAAATACTGATGACACACAATGTACCTAACGCCTGAAATAATCAACATTGTCATTGCAACAAATTGCCTTATTCATCTGCAAAAATTAATGAAAGAGAACTGCTTCTGACTAAATCCAGACAAACTGAATATCTAGTACTATCCATATATCCATATTAACAAGAAACATAGTCTATGCACTTTTGAATAGGCTACACCTGACTGGTTTCTCCCCTACAATACACTAAGGTGGTCATTATGAACATGGCGGTAACAAACGCTGTGTTCATGCTGGCGGTCAAAATACTGGCCGCCAGCGACCCCTGAACCCCTCCGGCCAGATAATGAACATTTCTGTGAGCCGGCGGGCAGAAACCTTGTTTTCACCCACCGGTTCACAGAAAGGCTCGGTCGGGACATTGTTGGAGCCGCCATCAATGCCTCTGTGCGGCAGGTGGAGTTGCACCCATCACGCAGACACTGCCCGACAATCGGGCAGTGACCTGCGCGACGCGGCTCTGCACCGGGGCCCCTGCACTGCCCATGCAAAGTGCACGGGCAGTGCAGGGGCCCCCAGTGGCGCCCCGGGGCAACCCCACCGCCAGCCTTTTCCTGGCGGGATATCCTGCCAGGAAAAGGCTGGCGGGAAATGAAAAATTTTCCGCAGGGTAGTGCAGCTACCCTGGCAGATGGTGTTTCAACCCGCCGCCAGGCTGCCTGACGGCGGGAGCCTGGCGGTGGGTGACTTCTGCCGCTGGCGGCCGTCACCATGTACATTATATGGCAGTTTGGCCCACCATGCCGGCTTCAGCCGCCACTGCCGGCATGGCGGGCCAAACCGCCATGATCATAATGGGGGCCTAAATCCTTAAAATGGATAACTGATTTTGATTCCATGTTTCAACCACATATCAACAACATAACAAAAAGGCACACACTGATCTCAAAATAAAATTAACATCTCATCAACAATGAACAACTGAAGACAGTGATTCATGCCCTGGTCATTTCTAGACTTGATTTTCCAAAGTAATCTCGCAAGGCTTTCACCTGTCACATACATTTTCTCAGAACAATTTTACATTCAGCAACAAGGCTGCTACAAGAAGCAAAACTAGGACTATTTTGTGGTATTCTTTATGATATTTACTAGCTAGGGTACGATTCACACTTTGCACCAATGTCCAAAATGCATTAAACAATGAGAATCTATCTTGCCACAGTGAAATGCTTTCCTTCTCTGAAGGTAATAAATGTCTGAAAATCAAGGACCTTTTGGAAGTAACCAAATTCAAGACATTCAGTGCTAACAAACAATTCTTCTCAGAAGCAATTGTTCCATTATGGAACTCAGCTAGCTTCTTTGATGAAAGTAACACCTCTTCTGGAATTCAGGACAGAACTCAAGACTCACCAGTAAAAACAATTCTCAAAAGATCGGATACTCAGCTGACTTCCACTCCCACTCACCCTCAAGATTATCATCTTTCTCTCCACTCCATGATTTTAGCATATACTTGCAATTTGTTTTTTTTCCAAAATCGAATCTGTTTCGGCTGACTTACTTGTTTAGCTTTACCCTTCTTCATATAATGTACTCTTTGGTTCATTTGTTCTTATGTAAAGTTCCCTTATACCCTATTGGATGTGCTAGATAAGTGCCTAAATAAATAAATGAAGAAGCCTAGTGGACAGGCTCAAATGGAGGACACTTGATCTTCGAAAAGACTGTTCAGTTTCCAGGATGGGACTGGAGAAACATCTTTTCAGTTAAATTTAGGAAGTCCTTCATAATTGGGAATCATAAAAAAGGCCAAAGACATTTTTTTGTGCGGAGTAATGCTGCATGGTACACCTTTAAGGAAGAGAACCATGGACTAGCCAAGTAAAGAAGATATGTAGTGTTACACTTGATGGGATGAAGTCTGTCTGTCTGATGCATAACCTCCTTTACTTAAAAGTATAAGATGTCCTCATGGATGTATGCTATGCTTTCTTGAGAATTTACATACAGTCCTGAGTGAGATTCAGGTGTCCATATTGTAGTTTACAATCAAGGTCGCCAAGTTCTATGAGCGAAGGTTTGGATGAGTGATCTGTCTTCAGAGCGTTTTAAGGAGATACT
Source organism: Pleurodeles waltl (assembly GCF_031143425.1). Lineage (NCBI taxonomy): Eukaryota > Metazoa > Chordata > Amphibia > Caudata > Salamandridae > Pleurodeles > Pleurodeles waltl. The sequence continues at coordinate 695,742,143 of NC_090447.1, forward strand.
GTGTGGTTTGTCCTGACAATGGAAGATCTGTAAAGCAATATTACTGAGACTACTCCAAAACAATGAGGATCATTCTGGGTTTGCTGTAAAGACAGCTAGGTAATGATAGATAGAATAAAAGGTTTCAGAGGTAAGCTGTACAAAACCTCCCTGATCAGATGACCAGCTGATCAAAAGGGCATTTATCTGCCATTACCAGTTAATATATGTAGGGGAAGTCAAGCATTTCTGTTTTCTGCATCTGCAAAAAGATATGATTAAAGACCCACACACAGAAGCCTTTGTGCAGCACTTCACCAGTAAAGCCTTGAAATGTTCTCCTGAGATAGTCTGAATTGTGGTGATTTGCAGATCCATGTTTAGAAGTCTAGATTGTCTAGCACTTGAGGGCCAGAACTCTGAATTTGGTGCCCCCTGTTTGTTCAGGTGGTATATTTTTGCGCTACTGACTGTTTGGAGCAGGGGGGAGCTCTTCTGTAGGCTGAAAGGAACTGTACGTTCCAGAACATTTACATAGTTAGACATCGTTCTCAGACCACAGGACTTGATCCGGAAGGTTTTCCATTTGTGCACTCTAGTCCACGAGAGAAGCATTAATAATTATTAGCATTTCCCCATGTAATAGGTAGCCTGAATGGTATTACCACAGGAAGGGTTGCGTTGCGGCTAGAGTGAGCATCACGGTATCTTTCCATTGTTCTCAGATTTGGCATAATTGGTTTTCTAGATATTGCTGAAGAGGCCCCACATGGAATAGTGAATTTCAGCATAGAAATAAGCATGATGCCATGGATCTCAGGGCTGATGATATCTGTCCAGAAGTTGGGGGAGTTGTGGTCTGAAGTTGGCAAAATGTGAAATGGAAAAAGCAAGTCTAAAAGGTCTCTTCAAATGATGTACTCTTCTAGCACAGACCTCAAATAGCGAATAACCTTGATTGATGTCGAGAATAACCTTGATTGATGTTGAGCAAAAATTGAGTGGTTGAAGGTGGCGAAGGATGTTAACTTTTAGCTATATATCTTACAGCATTTGCTGACACCTTCAAACTTTGTTCAGCCAACAATTGAGATACAAGTAGACAAATATTCTTCTCCTCAATTGTGCATGTACCATGGTGATGCACTTTGAAAATGTCCTTTAAGGACTTTTTACAGGTAGCACTCATTGCAATGCAGGAACATCGGATGTTTCAGTGAAATTTTTAAATCATTTTGCAGATATCTGACACACATCCGCTTTACTCAACAAACTTCAGGAGATCTCTACTAGAATTCTAACATTCTGAATTTTCCTTTTAATAACAATTTGTCTATTTCCGGCAGAGAATAAACAAGGGAAATCCAGAAACCTCCTCAACGATCGCTTTTAAAACAGTTTTGGCCACTGGTGGTATTTGATTAACTTCTTCAGTGCTATTGCTCAGGGAGAGATTCTGAGTCTACGATAGTAGTCTTTCCGCACAGTATTCACCACCCATTTATCCTGACAATGTTTGGTGATGTATCCCACTACCAGGGGAAAACACAATGGATGGATTTTATGAGTTATCCTCAGCCACTGTTGATTAGCCTGGGTCCCAGTCCAGTACATCATTTTGTTACCCATCATGCCACCTCAGACAGGAACCAACCCAAGCAGCCAGGTTGGGTCTCCTCTGAAAAGTAATACAGCCAACCCCAGACCAGTTTTGGCCTATTGCTTGCACAGAAATGGCCCTTGTGATTACTGTGCCTTTGGACTCGGGCTGAACCCTATTAATGAGTCCCAAGGGGACCGAAAACAGTCTGGGGTTGCTTGTGTTTGCTAAAGAGGAGACCTGGCCCAGCATTTCAGGCTGACTTGAATAAGGCTGGTTCCCATCTGAGGTGGCAAAGTAGGTAAGAATATTATGGATCAGCTTTGAGTAACTGCCAGCGACTGAGATTATTTCAAGCAATCCACCCATCACTTTTTTGTTTTCCTATTACGATGATCAAATCAAATAAAATGAGGATTTATAGAGCGCAACTACTCACCCGTAAGGGACTCAAGGCGCTGAGAGGGTTTATCCTCTGTGCTTCATTTGAAGAGCCAGGTTTTAAGGTCCTTCTGTTGTGTAGCCATTTTAGTAATAGCTCCATGCACATTATTTTAACACACTAGGCCGCTGTGCACCTTAACCTAGATATATTTTATTCGGCTTCGCATTGTTATTCTTACAATGACCCTTTTTACGGTCTTGTTTTATTTTCATCTATCTAACTGTTTTTGCTTAGCCTAGCACTGTGTTCTCAAACAAGACATTCTTGATCACTCTGTGCTTCATTCAAGGCTACAGTTTGGTACATTGCCGGTGAACGTGGTAGAAGTTTAGTCTCCAACATTCGTAGAAAATATACATCGTTACGTAGGGACATTTTCTCAGAACATCAGTTGTTTTATTATAAAAACACTTCCTAGTCCCATTACATGTTAAGAGGGAGATTCCAGCCAGGGAACCACTACTGTACGCTGATTGCCAAATGCTTCACTACAGATGCTAACGAAGACTACAGGCCTTTGCTCAGGTATGAGGGCTGATGTCTTCCCGGGGGAACCTGAAAGGCAGAATTAGAGCTTAACATGCTGTGCTCAGATTATGACTTAGATAGGAAATAATACAGTGACCATAGTGACAATATGATAGCGTTATTTTTATGCTTCACTCTTCTCGTCACCATTTTGATACTGTCATGTTGTGTTGTCCTGGTTATTGCAGCTCACGCTTTGCTATCTAAGATGCAGTCGTTTTATAAAACCAATCATTGAAACATATACTGCTTCTGTTTGTCATTTATGAGACTGATTGTAAATGAGAGAACCGGATGTGACCTGAGTGACCACGACTTCCCTGAGAAGCCTAATATGTCATGCGCTCGGCTGCCCAATCATCCTTTTCCTCTGGTAGGGAAGAGGCACTGCCAGTTGGCCGGAGCAAAAACCGGATTTAGAGCGACAGGTGTCATCCGCAGTGGGTTAGACTCAGTCTCCCACACAGTGGACGATCCTGCTGCTCAAAATCCAGTAGTCTCATTAGAATAATGAGAGCCTATGTGACACTTCCTGAACTGAGGTAACAATGGTGACTGCCTAAGGTACAGGGGCAGGGTGTTCCAGCTCTTTGCCGCAACGTAGGAGAAGAATCTTACTCCAGCCGAGGTCTTCCAAATGTGGGGTACGGTGGCTAGTGCTTGTTGAGCGGATCGGAGAGGTCTGGTGGGGGAATAGAAAGTGATGCTGTGGTTGAGGTAGGCGGGTCCTAGGTCGTGGAGGGCCTTATATGCATGGACATGGAGTTTTAAGTTAATTCTCTTCTCAATATAAAGTCAGTGGAGGTCTCTTAGGTGATAAGTGATGTGTTTGTGGCGGGGAATGTCAAGGATGAATCTCGTGGAGGCGTTTTAGATGTGCTGTACTTTATTCAGGTTCTTGTGGGTGGTGCCAGCGTAGAGGGCATTTCCATAATTGAGTCTGCCGGTAACCAGGGCATGGGTTAAGTTTCTGCGGCTTTCCTTTGGGATCCATTTGTAGATCTTCCGGAGAAGTTGGAGTGTGTGAAAACAGGAGGATGTGACTGAGTTGACTTGGCGGGTCATGATGAGTGATGAATTCAGGATGAAACCGAGGTTTTGTGTGTGGTTTGTTGGGGTTGGGAGGGTGCCGAGGGTGGATGGCCAACAGGATTTGTCCCAGGTTGATGTGGAGGGTCCCAGGATGAGAATCTCATTCTTGTGAGAGTTGAGCTTGAGGAAGATGTCCTTCATCCAGGCAGCGACCGCTTCCATCCTGTTGTGAAAATTCTTCTTGGCAGTTGTAGGACTTTCAGTCAATGAGATGATCAGCTGAGTGTCGTGAGGATGGTACAAAGAAACAGAGGACTGTGATTTTCAGTAGCCTTCCCTGCAGCCAAATAAGGTTGCCAATCTCTTCTTTCTTTAAAGGTCTGCAATGCTGATACTACCTTTGCTGATACTACTACTGATGCCACTGAGGGCATTAAAGCAAAACATTAGCCTTGATAGGTACATTTGTTTTGTAGCAGCAGCTCTCCAGCTACAACCAATAGTGCTACATAACTCCTGTCTCTTTGCCCTCTGCCCTGGAAGTAACAACACCGGCCTACATACAGCGGCATCTGGCATCATTCCCCTCACAGTTTCTGTTTCCAATTGAGGCTCATGGAGAAGAAGCTGAACAGCAGACCATATTGCAGCTGAAACACAAGCGCAATTAGATACCTTGAAACCTTATTAGGACCAGTACTTTCTCAGAAGTTGAGGAACGGGGCTATGGTGAGTAATCTGCAGGAAGACATAGGCCCTCATTATGACATTGGCGTTAAATCCTGCTTACCGCCATGCCGTCTGACGCCAACATTATGCCGCCGCCGTGAATAACCCCCAAGCATATTATGACACACACATACCAATCCGTCACTATACAGCCACACACACAAGTCCGCCAGTCCAAAGGTCAGTGATAAACTGGTGGTAGCAAAACCCACACTGTTACGCCAAGAGAACTAGGCCCACAGCATTATGACCCACGAATCACTGTGGCGGACAATCAATGGCGGTAAACCACTGGTGGTACATACCGCCGCTGTAGGAGGCTGGCCTGGTTTGTAGTGGGTACCTTAGGTATTTACACCTTATACGAGGTCCAGTTATCCCTTATTAGTGAAATGTAGTAGTGTTCTAGCAGCTTAGGCTGATAGAGGTAGCTATAGCAGAGCAGCTTAGGCTAAACTAGGAGACATGCAAAGCTCCTGCAATACCACTTATAGTTACACAGTACTTATGCACAAGTAAAGACAATACTCAGTGTTACCAAAAATAAAGGTATTTATTTGGGTGACACAGTACTAAAAATATCTTAGAGAAAATACTCCTTCTGGAGGTAAGTATTATACACAATATATACATTAGACACCAAAATTAGACAAGTAAATAGTCATAGAACGATGCAAGCAATAGGAAATGCTATAGAATGCAATGGGAGAAAATAGGTCTAGGGGCAACACAAACCATATACTAAGAAAGTGGAATAAGAATCACGAATTCCCCCCTAGACAAGTGTAGTGTGTGCAGAATCGCTGGGAGAGTAAGAATACAGTAAAGGTAAGTAAATTACCCCACCCCAGAGCCCAGAAAAACAGGAGTAAAGTACTGCAAGTTTCCTTAGGAAACATTACACCTCGTGATTGGGATTTTGCAGCAGCCAACCAAGTCTGCAAAGAACAACTGCTGGATTTCTGGACCTGAAGACATGCAAAGGAAGGGGACCACGTCCAGAAGTCGAAAGAAGTTTCAGGAAGGACAGGAGCCCCTGCCAACCCAGAAGAGGGTGCAAAAGAAGAGTCCAAGGTTAGTCGAAGACTGCAGAAATGCACCCTAGGAAGATGCCAGCGGGCTCCCACGATGTGAAGATCGTTGCAGATGTGATTTCATGTTGGAGGTCGCCAACAAGCCTTGGCTACGACAGAAGAGCGTTTTGTGTCAAAATGGCACTGGATGGACCCATGAGGGACCTGGGGGCCTCAACTCTGTGTGAGGAGGAACAGGGGGTTCTCAGCACTTCATAGAGCCCTCAGGACACCAGATAGCACCCCCATAGGTCCCAGGACACGGGGACAAAGGAGGTTCCAAACACGGTTGATGCAGTACAACAAAGGAAGGTCCCACGCTGCCGGAGAACAACTCAGCGAGTTGAGCGTCGCAGGATGGAGTGCTGGCGACCTGGGCCAGGCTGTGCACGAAGGAAGTTTGCATATAGTGCACAGAGACCTCAGGAAGTGAAGACGCGGTGCACAGGGGTACTGTCGCTCTCAGGGAACGCAAGGCCTTACTTCCTCCAAATTGCATCAGTGGGACCTCGGGACAGTCTGTCGATGGAGTCAACCCTCTGTGTTTCTAGGAGCACGCTCGTCGCTGTGAGAGGAGTCCAGGAGTACCAGCCAGCGACTTGGAAGGTGCCTGCGTGAGCAGGACAGTGACTGTTACCCCACTGGAGATTTCTTCGGTCCTTCTGGTGCAGGGTGAAGACAGGGAGTCCCCAGAGCGTGCACATCGTGGAAACTGTTGCAGTTGCTGGCTGGAGCTGAAGTTGCAGAAGAAAAGTATCCCTTGTGGATACTTTGTTGCTGTTACTGCAGTTCCTGGAGCAGGATGCAGTTGATCTGAGGTCATAGGATGAAGTAGTAGTTGCAGAGGACTCCTGAAGGAAACTGGCAAGCAGAATCTGAAGCGAACCCACAGGAGAGACCCTAAATAGCCCTGAGAGGAGGATTGGCTACCTTATCAGGTATGGACCTATCAGAAGGGGTCTCTGACGTCACCTGCTGGCACTGGCCACTCAGAGCCCTCCAGAGTGCCCCCACACCTTGCAAAGCAAGATGGCTGAAGTCTGGGACACACTGGAGGAGCTCTGGGTACAACCCCTAGGGTGCTGATGGACAGGGGAGTGGTCACTCCCCTTTCCTTTGTCCAGTTTCGCACCAGAGCAGGGGACAAAGGGATCCTGAACCGGTGTAGACTGACTTATGCAAGGAGGGCACCATCTGTGCCCTTCAAAGCATTTCCGGAGGCTGGGGAAGGCTACCCCTCCCCAGCCTGCAACACCTATTTCCAAAGGGAGAGGGTTTAACACCCTGCTCTCAGAGGAAATGCTTTATTCTGCCTTCCTGGGACTGAGCTGCTCAGACCCCAGGAGGGCAGAACCGTGTCTGTGAGGTGGCAGCAGCTGTAGCTGCAGTGAAAGCCTCAGAGAGCTGGTTTGGCAGTACTGGGGGTCCATGGTGGAGCCCCCAGGATGAATGGAATTGGCTCCCCAATACCAGATTTAGAATGGGGGGAACAATTCTATAATCTTAGACACCTTACATGGCCATATTCGGAGTTACCATTGTGAAGCTACATATAGGTATTGACCTATATGTAGTGCACGCGTGTAATGGCATCCCCACACACAAAGTCCTGGGAAATGGCCCTGAACTATGTGGGGGCACCTTTGCTAGTGCAAGGGTGCCCTCACACTTAGTAACTTTGCACCTAACCTTCAGCAAGTGAAGGTTGGACATATAGGTGACTTATGAGTTACTTAAGTGCTGTGAAATAATGTGTGCACTATTTCACGCAGGATGCAATGGCAGGCCTGTGGAAGGGTTTGTCTGAGCTCCTTATGGGTGGCAAAAGAAATGCTGCAGCCCATAAGGATCTCCTGGAACCCCAATGCCCTGGGTACCTAGGTACCATATACTAGGGACTTATGAGGGGGGTCGAGTGTGCCAATTGAAATTGGTAAATGAAGTTACTAGCCTACAGTGACAAATTTAAAAGCAGAGAGAGCATAAGCACTGAGATTCTGATTAGCACAGCCTCAGTGACACAGTCAAGCACTATACAGAAACACACATTGGGCCATAAACTACGAGCACTGGGGTCCTGACCAGCAGGATCTCAGTGAGACAGGCAAGAACATACTGACATACAGGTGAAAATGGGGGTAACATGATAAGAAAGATGGTACTTTCCTACAAGCAGATCTGCTCGTCTGGATTTGGATGACCAACTTGGCCCATCAGAGATCTCTGGACAGTCTCACACCACCACAGAGCCTCCCTCCTTAGGAAACACCACCACAGCACCCACCCAGCGGGCCCATATCACTGTCCCCAGGACACTTCAATCAGCAGTGTGTCCACCACTACATGGACCCCAGACCACCCCACAAACACAAGACGATTAGGGACCTGGGGTCAGTGGCGGTGGGCACATGGTTCAGGGGACTGTAGGAGGTTGGCAAATCGAATACACCGGACTGCCTGTTTGGTGTTAGATAAGTTGCTTTATTGGTCTTGGTGCAGTACAAATAATATTGTTATAGGATAGTTTTGCAGGTAGGAGTTGGTGAATGTCTTCTTTCTTCTGGTCGCTAATCTCGTCTTCTTCTGTCCTTTCTTCCAGAGGCCTTGCGGGAAGCGTGTGGGGACAGAAGAAGAATAGGTGCGGTAAGTGTTTGGTTTTCACCTCTCCTTTTTCCCTCTCTACTTCTTCTCTCCGCCCTACTGTCTCACTACGCGGTTCTCTCTATCTTTCTTTTCTTCCACTCTCCTTGCTTTCGCCTTTTTGGGGGTTTTCCTTTGGCCACTCTGTTTTCCCTGCTTTACCCCTCTTCCCTGGTGCTGGCGAGGGTTTTTCCCTTTTCCCTCCTCTCTCTCTCGTACTGTTCTTATGTTTCTTCTCCTTTTCTTTGACTATTTTATTGTTGGTGCACACGTCTCGCTAATGTCCTTTTCTTTCCTCCTCTTTGGTCGGTTCCTTTTCTTTTTCCTTCTTTCCTCTTGTTCTTAGGCTAGGCTTCTTTTTCCCCCTCCTTCCATCGGGTTCTCCTATCTTTTCTCTCTGATTCCTTACCCCCCCTCCCTTGTTCCGTGCTCTTGGTGCTGTGCCCGTGGTGACCCCCTTCTCCTTCCCCCTCCCGCCTCCCTTCTCCCTGTCCCGAAATCCCGTACCAGGTTTGGCCATGCTTCTCCTGAAGCGTGGCGGGCTCACTCGTGCACTCCCCGGGGCCAGCGGTCCTCATCTCGGCGTCGGGTCCGCAAGGATCTTGCTTCCGGCTCCGGTCCGCGCTCTTGAAGAGGAGTCCTGGCGTCTTCCGTGTCCTTCTCGTCCGTCTTCCTCCGTGGCTCCCATGATCTCCACCTCCGGATCCCTACTCTCTCTCCTTGAACGGGTGGAACCACCCCTTTTACGGCGTCCTGTTCGTGCGGCCTCGGCAGAGAGCCAATGGGAAGGGGTTCTCCCCGGGTTGCTTCCGTGCTGCCAGGGGCAGAGATAGCACAAGTCATAATGGTGTGCAGGTCGGCCTGGTCCGATCCGTCACAGGGACAGAGGCACAGGACAACAGGGAAGCTGTGAGGACTGCTGTGCAACGGGGGGGACAGGCCCAGGGAACTGACTCTCCAAGAGTCACTCACCGCAATCCTGGGAGCATACCACCATTCCAGGAGACGATGGGCCAGATACTGGACAAGTTGCAGGAGAACATGCTGCTGCAGGAGGGACAGTACCTGGAGATCAGGGAGGACTTCAAGAACATAAACACCACCCTTGTCTCCATTGAAGGGGTGTTGACAGACATGGCCAACATGATGAGGGAGGCAGTGGCACCCCACCAGATCTCTGCCACTAGCCAAACCGATGAACAGCCCTCCACCTCCGCTGCCACTAGTGGACAGGAGCCACGGCCATAGAACCAACAGGCCACCAGCACGCCTCCCCCTGCAGAAGGAGAACCACCCCGCAAAGGTTCCCTTCAATCCAGGCAGAAGCCAGAGACTATTGCCAAGACCCCGCCAGGAAATACGACTGCTGATTGTCACCCTTGTGTCCTACTCTGTCACCCTGTCCACCTTCAACTGCCATTGCTCCCCTTCCTATGCCCCCTTGGACAATGCACCTGTGATACAAGTAGACTGGAACTATACCCTGGACTTTCCTTCATCATTACCCCAGCCCATTGCACATCCCCTTCTACCTCTTAGCACTTAAATAAATACCCTTTGAAAAAATACAAGTATGGAGTATGTCAAATGATTTAAGTATGTATTAGTTCACAAGGTTTAAACGTTGGAACTCAACTGTACAGAAATGTAAACATAGGAATGACCTGTAGTTGGCTGCAGTCTACACACCAGGAGCGATAGTGGGGCACAAATATCTGCACATAGAGATGCATGGGCTACAGTGAGTGGCCACAGAAGTGGGAAAAACAGCCTGCCAGTGATAATGTCAAACACAAAAATGTGAAGTAAATGTGAAGTTACACTTTCTTACCTGTGTGTCATTGGAAGTATTAACAAATTATTGCACTTCTGTTGTCCTCATCCTCATCCTCTGCCTCCTCTTCTTCACTGTCCACAGGGTCCACTGCTGCCACATGGCCATCTCCAGCCTCATCCTCCTGCAGAAAAGGCACCTGGCGACGTAAGGCAATGTTGTGCAACATACAGCATGCAACGATGATCTGTCACACCTTTTTGGGCGAGTAGTATATGGATCACTTGTTCGATGGAGGCAATTAAACCTGGCCTTCAGGAGGCCGAAGTTCCTCTCTATAATTCTTCTTGTTCGCCCATGTGCCTCATTGTAACGTTCCTCTGCCCTTGTCCTGGCATTCCTCACAGGGGAAAGTAGCCAAGAGAGGTTGAGGTAACCAGAGTCACCTGAAAATATCGAGGGACAACTGTTAGTCACACACCAGCCCTTAGGACCCAAACCATACCCATACACCAACACCCACTGGGTGGGAACCAGGGCTCACCTATTAGCCACACCCTGTGCCTCTGGAGTTGAGCCATCACATATGTGATGCTGCTATTCCTCAGGATAAAGGCATCATGCACAGACACAGGATATTTCACATTGAGGTGGGAGATGTACTGGTCCGCCAAGCACACCATCTGCACATTCATGGACTAAAAGCTCTTTCGATTTCTGAACGCCTGCTCATTTTGCCAGGGGGGGATAAATGTTATATGTGTACCGTCATTTGCACCAATAATGTTGGGGATATGTCCGATTGCATTCACTGTGGCCAAATCCTCCACCTGGGGGAAAACGATGTAGCTGCGCATGTGTTTAATCAGGGCAGACAACACTCTGGTCAGTACTATTGAGAACATTGGCTGAGACATTCCTGCTGCCAAGCCCACTGTCACTTGGAAGGAGCCAGTTGCCAGGAAATGGAGCACTGATAGCACTTGCACAAGAGGGGGGATCCCAGTGGAATGACGGATAGCAGATATCAGGTCAGGCTCCAATTAGGTACATAGCTCTGTGATTGTGGCCCTGTCCAGTCTATAGGTGAGGATAATGTGCCTGTCCTCCATTGTTGCCAAGTCCACCAGAGGTCTGTACACGGCGTATGTTTCCATCTCCTATTCATCTGCAGCGGTAGCAATCTATGGGGCAATAGAGTGAGGAGCCGAGCACAAACTGTACATTGTGGCCACAACAGTACAATGCATGAAGTTAATTTGAAATGTATAAGTGGCATCTGTCCTGTATGTACAATAGTGAACTGTGACGCAGTTATAATACAGTGCCTGCCCCCCCCCCGAAATGGCGTCCGCCTGTCCTGTGTGGAGGGACAGGTGGAAGTGAGGTACTTCCGCTGACGTTGTGCGAGAGGCGTTCGGGAACCACTGTGCAACTTCTCATTTGATAATATTGGGCCCTATGGGGTACAGTGACCAATGGTGATGTACGCCAGCAGTGACGGTATGCACCGCCGCGGACGTCACCGACATTTTCTATTTGTTCACTCACTTGCTACCTTACGTGCAACAGGAGAGGACCTAAACTGCATGTGCTGTTGTCTGGAACCTACCATGGCGCGTGTGACTGGGGAAAGGACCCCTGCATTCACCTCAGCGGAGTTGGAGAGACTGGTGGATGGGGTCATACCCTAGTACGGACTGCTGTATGGGCCTCCAGACCAACAGGTGAGTATCCTGTGAGCACGATGCATGAGGCATGTGCATGGAGTGGTGTTTGTGAAGACCTCGTGTGGGGGTGGTTGGTGGATGTCCCCTGGGCCGCGTGCTGCTTGTGTGCTGGGCCAGGTCTGTGTAAATGGGGATTCGAAGGGGTATGGTGGGACATGAGTGTAACAGGCAGGACGGTCTAATACCTTTCCCTGTGTGTATTTCCTCTGCAGGTCAGAGCCCATCAAAAGAAGGGTATATGGCGTGCCATCGCCGAGGACGTGCGGACCCTGGGAGTCTACGGCAGGCAGAGCACCCAGTGTCCGAAACAGTGGGAGGACCTCAGACGCTGGGCACGGTAGACGGCGGAGGCCCAGCTGGGAATGGCCTCCCAGCGAGGTAGGGATGCCTGTCGAACCCTGACCTCCCCTGATGAACTGCATACTGGTGGTGGCCTATCTGGAGCAGGATGGGCGCTTGAGAGCATCACAGCAGCCTCAAGGGGGTGAGTACTGTGCCCATCATGTACTAACTGTACAGACTCTTATCTTATTTCATACGAGTGCCCTGGCCTTTTGCATCATTACTACTTATGCCTGGTGGGGTGGTATCCGGGTATGGATGTGTGTCTGTGGGTGCCTCTAGGCCAGCCCTGACATTGCAGAGAAGGTCCCATGTTGGCCAGGGTTCTGATGTGATAGTCCTCCTACCTAGCTTGTAGGCATCCACTAAGGGGCAGGGCTGTGTAGGTACCAGGTATGCTGCAGTTGGTGGCATGTGTCCCTCCCTATGCCCTGGTGACTAGCACTGTTACTGGTAGTGCATTGCATAGTGCGTAGGCCTGTTCCCTGTGTGTGAGGGTGCTGTGTAAGCCAACAGTGGTGTTGGTGCAGCCATTGACCAAGTGTATCCTTTGTCTCCTCACCCCTTTTTGTTTTGTCATCCTGTCCTTATGTGCCTTAGCATCATCTGGCGGTGGAGCAGAGGCACTGGCGACGGAGGGAGCTGCATCCCACAGGACCCAGGAGGCAGAATCCACCGATGCTGAGGCACCAGTTGGACAGACGGCGAGGGGAGCACAACGGCGGAGACTGGAGGGGACAGTTCGGACACAGATACCTCCTCCGATGGAAGCTCCCTGGAGGTGGCGGTCACCTCTGTGATCACCCCAGCTACAGGTACATCCACCACCCCCTGTACCAGCACCGCCCTCCCAGCATCCATCAAGTTGTCCGTGCCCGCTAACCCAGGAGGGTGGGCATCTCCTTCGCCCCAGGCACCTCAGACCCTGCCCCAGTTAGCCATGCTGCCCTGAGATCCATCTCTGTTGGGTAGTCAACCATTGTGAATACCATCCAGGGGCTGGCAGCCCGAATGCAACAGACCAATGCATTTCTGGAGGGCATTCACGCTGGCTTGGCGGCCCAACAGAGATCAATCCAGGCTCTAGCCTCCTCTCTGATGGCAGACATTGTCCCTGTCTCCACCCTCCCCCTTCCAACTTCCTCTACCCAGTCCCATTCCCCTCAACCCCAACCTATCGCAAGCACACAGGTAGATAAGCATGCACCCATGAGTGGCGCAGGGAAACACAAGCACCACACATTATCCCACAGGGCACTCACACAAACACCATCCATGCACTGTGTCCTCTCACACTGTGTCTGTCCCCCCCTCCCAAGATACACAAACGCAAGCACTCAGACACCCAACAGCCATCCATCTCACAACAGCATCCAGCCCATGCACCTGCACCCAAACACAGCAGAAAGACACCTCCCACAACCACTCTCTTCCTCCACTCCCATACCTTCTCCCTCTCCCCGCCTCAATGTCCCTAAGCAGCTTTTCCTCTCCACCACTGACCTCTTTCCTACCCCTCCCCCCACACCGTCCTTCACGTCTGGCCATGGTGACTAAAACCCAGGCAAGCACCTCGGCCACTCATTCCACGGGCCCAGTAGTGCCCACACCCACTCGTGGTGGGAAAGGATCCAGGGCACCAGGCTGCATCACTGAAAGGGTGCCTGCCCCAAGTGCTGCCAGGAAGGGCAAGGAGCCATACCCAGCTGCTGCCAGGAAGGGCAAGGAGCCAGCCCCAGCTGCTGCCAGGAAGGGCAAGGAGCCAGCCCCAGCTGCTGCCAGGAAGGGCAAGGAGCCATTCCCAGCTGCTGCGAGGAAGGGCAAGGGGCCTGCACTTACAGGCAGGAAGGACAAGGGGCCTGGTGCTGGGACTCAGTGAGAGCCCCCACCACCAACCATGGTTGTGCAGCCATCCAAGGCTGCTGGGGATGAGCAGGAGCTTCCCCCCACAACCACCAGCAGCAGCACCACCAGCACCAGCAGTGGGCAGCCATCCGAGGCTCCAGGAGATGGGTTGGAGCCCTCCCCCACCACTACCAGCAGTAGCACCACCAGCAGTGGGCAGCCGTCTGAGTCTGCAGGGGATGGGCAGGAGCTTCCCCCCACAACCACCAGCAGCAGCAGCACCACCACCAGAGGCAGTGGGCAGCCATCCGAGGCTGCAGGGAATGGGCTGGAGCCTCCCCCTACCACCACCACCAGCACCACCGGCGGGCAGCTGTCCAAGGCTGCAGGGGTTGGGCAGGAATCTCCCCCCACAACAACCACCAGCAGCAGCACCACCACCAGCAGCAGTGGGCAGCCGTCCGAGGATGCGGGGATGGGCATGAGCTTCCCCCCACAACCACCGCCAGCAGCAGCAACACCACTGCCACCACTGAGCAGCCATCACCGCCGGCAGACATTCTGTAGACCTGCCTCCATGGGCTGTTGTGCGGCCTGCCCCCTGCAAATCCTGTGGAAATGACACCCACTTGATAGACGGTGACGTTGCCCTCCCCAAGATCTGCATTACAGGGCACAATGCCCCCTCCAGAACCAGTGGGTATGGCACCCACTCATCCCATCCTCCCCAGGATGAAGATCACAGGGCACGATGCCCCCTCCAGAACCAGTGGGGAAGCCACCTACTTGCTCCATCCTCCCCATGATGAAGATCACAGGGCACGATGCCACCTCCAGATCCACTGGCAAATGGCACCCACTCACCCCATCCTCCCAGGATGATGATCACAGGGCACGATGCCTCCTCCAGAACCAGTTGGGAGCCATCCATTCACCCCATCCTCCCCAGGATGAAGATGTGAGCCCACTTGAGAGACTGTGGCCTTACACTCCTCAGGATCAAGCACAGGGCATGTTGCCCCCTCCAGAGCATGTGGGCAAGTCACCCACTTGAGAGACTGTGGCCTTGCACTCTCCAGGACAGAGCAATGGGCATGTTGCCCCCTCCAGGACCAGTGGTGGTGTTTCATCTGCCGGCTGAGGTGTCCCCCCGTTCCCCATCTCCCTGAGGTGCCTGCCTATTTTCCAACTGATGCCCGTGCAGTGTTCTTTCCATGTTGGTGCAGAAGACAAGTGAGCCTTGGACTTTGTCATGTAGCCCTGTGGCCCACGCACATTGAGGACTGGGCAGTGTCCCTTTAATTGTACATATGTATATATTTTTAGATTGGATGTAGGTATTTCTACTGTATTTATATTATTACACTAACTTTCATCTATTCCTGTAGTCCTTGCATTATTCCTGAGGGGTACGGGGTAAATATGTTTTCTTACTGCATCTGACTGTGTGTATGGTGTTGGGGGTGGGGCTGTGTGTTTTGTGTGTGTGTGTGTCACACTCTTTCCCCCCCCCCACCCTGTGAACTAGGTGGCTGTACTCAGTGTGGTCGTCTTCGCCGTCGTTGGTGTTCGTGGTGGAGCAGGATGTAAAAAATCATCGGAAATATTTGCAGCTCAGGCTCCATGGCGGCGTGGTTGTTGCCGGTATCTCCAATCGTGAGTCTTTTCCCTTCTGTGCAGTGTCTCCGCTGTAGACGGCTACCGCCGTGGTGGCTGTTGTTTCCGCTCTGGTGGTCGGTGTGGTAAAGTGGCTGTCTATCTGAGCTCTTTGCGCCATGGTCATAATTTGGCGGTAATTACCGCCGGCCTGTTGGTGGTATTACCGCCACTTTATCTCCGACCGCCAGGGCTGTAATGAGGGCCTATATCTCATTTTGATATAGTATATACAAAGCCAGCTTCCTACAAGATCTACGGGAGAAAATTTAAATTCTAGAAAATAACATCAGAAGGAATAATATCAGGCTGTTGAATGTTCCAGAGGGCTCAGAGGGAGATGACATTAAAAGTTTTGTGTTAGCACTAGTGTTTATTCCCTCTGTTGGCCAGTTCAATCTGGAGGAGGCCATTCAGAGTCCACTGCGACCCTTTTTAAAAAAAAAAAAAAAAAAAAAGTGCAGCCAGGAAGAATCCTAGAAAGATTCTGATTAACTTTAAAACCTTTTCCACCAAAGGAAAAATGATGTCAGAGGCCCTCAAGGTTAACAGTTTTACCATAGGGGATTGGTCCTTCCGTATAAGATCAGACATCGAAAGGGCAACGCAGGACTGGCAGTGGGAGCTTGGAAAATACATTTAGGAGCTTAGGTCTTTGGGTACTACAGACCAGATGCCATTTCCCACCACATTAACAATCATGTGGAACAATAGGATGCATAATATGAGGGATCCAAATTAAATATGTCTCTTAGTAGGGCAAATTAAGGCATCTCGAAACTCTAGATGTCCAGAGGGAGGAGAGCTTAACCTGGTTAAATCCATTAGATTTACCCAATGGCAGTAGGGAAGGTTCCCCAGGGTTAGGGGTGGTGGGTATGGGCACACAAGATTGTCTTTTTTTGCTAATCAAATGGTGTGGGAGCATGTGGGAGACTAGGAAAAAAAATAGTCCTCATTTGGAATCTCAGTAATGTTTGTAGTGAATGGTTTACTTTGGAGCTCAGGTTCACACGACCTGTCATTCTTTCAAGATGTTAACGACTGTACCGGACCAATTAAAGGTCTTATCTTGGTATGTTAATGGCCATAGAGTTAAGAGTATAAGGCTGAGAAATTTGGAATACTTGAGGTTAGTGGACGAAGAAGTGATTCTCCTTCAGGAAGCATATCTACCACAAGAAGAATGGGGGGACATATTGAAAAATCAAAAGTGTGTAGGCCAGTTTGTCTGCACAAGCCAGTTGTGTGCTGTAAAGGGGATAGCAATCCATAAGGACTACTTTGGGAGAGACGATAGCAGACCCTAAAGGGAGATGATTGAGAGCTAAGGCAAAAGTGTATGGTTCTTGGTTAGTGTTTGTGGGCTATTACGGCACAAATACAGATGATCCAGCCCCTCTTCAAGCCTTGTTCCATCACTTGTTTGAGGTAAAATATCTGTTACAGTTAGGGGGTGACTTTAATGTATTAATGCACCCAGTCGTAGACAAATCCACCATGAGAAGCACTACTAATTCACCTATAATGAGAGTTTTTGTGAGACAGAATATGAAGCATATTAGTTTGGTGGATATCTAGAGCTTTGAGGGTGGTACGGGTCAGAGGTTCACTTTTATAAAAAAGAAATATGGTTACTATTCTAGAATGGAATTCTTTTTAACAGATAGGAGACTTTGTAGGAATTTAAAAAAAGTTGAGCATGTGCCTGAACATCTGTGTGATCACTCTGCCGTGAGGTTACATCTTACTCTGGATAAATTCCCTGTTCACCCTAGTTGGATGGTAAATCAAGCCTTGTTTTCAGATCAGCTGGCCATAGATGAGTTAAAGCAATACACTAGGGAGTTCTTTCAGTTGAACCGTGGTTCTGCTCCTTTGCAGGAAGCCTGGAAGGCCTTTATCAGGGGTAGGCTAATCAGTATGGCTGCATATGCTCATAAAGAGGAGAAAAAAAGAGATAAGAAAACTCAAGTCTACTACTCAGAAGTTGCAGAAGGAGGCTGATCTAATTATAGATGGGTTAGATTGAGTTAGAAGGGCAGATTAAGGGGGCCAGGGCTGACCTTGCAAACCTCTTGGAAACTAAAATCAGAAACGGATGGGAAATAAGTAGATTCTCTCATTAGGAGTATGGTGAGGGGTGCGCCAAGCTACTAGCTACGAAGGTGAAGGTTGAGCATACTAGAAACAATATTACATCTATTCTGGATGAGGATACAGGGTTAATTGCACAGATGCCTCTTTTTTTTTTTAAAGTTATACACAGAGGACTTAGATGTACCCCAAGGCCTGATTATGGAATACCTTGGTGAGACTGCTGTCCTCTGTTTACAAGATGGTTTAAGGCAGGTATCAGAGGCAGAGATTGACATGGAGGAATTGTATGAAGCGATTAAGAGATTAAAGAGAGGGAAGGCTCCTGGTCCTGACAATCTACCTAATGAGCTATATATTTTATTGGAAGATGAGTTGGTGCCAGTCTTGGTAGAAGTTGCAAATTTGTGAATGATGAGTTGGTGCCAGTCTTGGTAGAAGTAGCAAATTCTGCCTTTGTCAAGGGACTAGATAAACCATGTTTTTGGGATGAGGCCATTATTAGCTTAGTTTTAAAACCTATCAAGAATCCTGTACTATGCGACTCATACTCGCCCATCTGTCTTTTAACCACACATGATAAGATTTACACTCATATTTTAGCACAATGGCTTCGAAAAAGTGATTGGTTCATTAGTGCATGAAAACCAAAAGGTTTATTAAAGGGAGACAACTGCATGAGGTGCTATAGACCTGACAGTTAAGGACAATCTCCCCTTGGTGATGCTCACATCCGACGTGGCTAAAGCCTTTGAGTCAGCTGGCCATTTTTGCAGAGTCTGATCGACTTATTTAAACTTGGCTATATTTGTTCTAGAGCAATTAGAGGTTTATATGAAAATTCAGTAGTCAAGATATTGATAAATGGTAATCTATCCCAGCAGATCAAGCTTGGCAGAGGAACTAGCCAGGACTGCCCACTTCCATCTCCTCTTTATCTGTACATTGAACCCCTGGCAATTAAGATCAGGTTGAACCAAAGTATTACTCCTTTGCATATAAGGGGTGATAGAAGAAAGTGGCACTCTATGCGGATGACCTGGTGGTCTACACGGGGGATCTGGCTGGATCATTCCCAATTATTTTGAGTATATTAGAGGAGTTTAGGAAGTTACCTGGGTACTCTGTCAATCAGCAAAAAAATAAAACATATTATGCAATTGAACACCTCCTATAATAAATAGTCCCCTAATCAAACAGGAGATAAGCTATGTAGGGGTCCAAGTAACAGCTGACCTGGATGAAGTTGCACAGGTTACTTTTAATAAATTAATGATAGCTACCAGGAAATTGATAAAGGTTTGAGCTGGCTCCCACTCTCAATAGGCTGATCAAACAGAATTGAAAATGTCAATTCTCCCAAAGTTTACCTTCATTCTTAACGCAATCCCTGTAGAATGTAAATTAGCTTGGTTTAAGAAGTTGCAGGAGGAGCTGCGTAGCTTTATTTGGTCCTCAGGAGGAGTGTGAATTGTGTGGAAGAAATTATGTGGAAAGAGAGAACATGGATGCATTGCAAGTCCTGATATTTATAAATATTGCATGGCTTTCCAGTTAAAGAATGTAAGAGGGTTACTGTGTGACATTTATGTCTTCACTCCCCTCTTTAGGGCTATGACGAAGCATTTCCCTAGAGAAGGGGATCACTTTCTGTTTACATTTGGATACCAAAAATATGTTAAAAAGATCAGATTAACCGGTTTTGTGCCTTGGACGAGGTGACCTCGTCCAAGGCACCAGTTCCTGTGTGCCTTGGACGAGGTCACCTCGTCCAAGGCACAGGAACTGGGGGGAGCGCTAGCACTCCCCCCCTGTGCTCCCCACCCAACCCCCCAAGGCAGGGATGGAAGGGGAAGCCCTGCCCCTTCCACCCCCGACCCACCCCCCCACGATGTCAGCGCGCGAGCGCGCGCTGATTTGTCACAGGGCCTCCCCCTGAGCTTCCAGCGCGATCGAAAGAGAAATGCTTTGCATTTCTCTTTCGATCACGTGGGGGAGGCACGGAGAGGCTTCAAAGGGAAGGAAATGTATTTCCTTCCCTTTGAAGTCACTCCAAGCGTTTCAAAAGCCGGATTGCTTGCAACCCGGCTTTTGAAACGCCCACTAGACACCAGGGATGTTTCTTTTTTGGGGGAAATAGACATAAGAGAGCGACCCCTTGGGCAAGGGTCGCTCCCAATGGGGGGCATTTTTTAGGAAGGCCTTTTCTGCCCCCCCACTAGACACCAGGGAGTTTTTTTTCTTTTTGTGAATCTCACACAAGGGGATCGACCCCTTAGGCAAGGGTCGCTCCCCTGGGGGGGGGGGGGGGAATTATTTTAGGCCATTTCTGCCTCCCTGGGGGGTAGATCAGCCTATTTTGATTAGGCCGATCTGCCCCCAAGGGGGGCAGAAACCACTAGGCACCGGGGATTTTTTGTTTTTTTTTGTTTTACAGATGGGGAGTGACCCCTTGGACAAGGGTCGCTCCTCTGGAGGGGAAAATTGTATTTAGGCCATTTCTGCCCCCTTTGGGGGCAGATCGGCCATTTTTTGCTACGCCAATCTGCCCCCAAGGGGGGCAGAAACCACCAGGCGCCAATGTCACGCAGGGGGAGCGACCCCGTAGGCAAGGGTTGCTCCCGGGGGAGAGGGGTTGGGGGGCAAATTTATTTTAGGCCATTTCTGCCCCCCTGGGGGCAGATCGGCCTATTGTTATTAGGCCGATCTGCACCCAGGGGGGCAGAAACCTCTAGGCGCCAGGGCAATTTTTTTTTTTTTTTTTTTTTTTTAGAGATGGGGAGCGACCCATTAGGCAAGGGTCGCTCCCCTGGGGGGCAAATTGTATTTAGACCATTTCTGCCCCCCTTGGGGGCAGATTGGCCGATTTTATGTCAATCTGCCCCCAAGGGGGCAGAAACCACTAGGCACCAGGGATTTTTTTTAGGCCATTTCTGTCCCCCCTGGGGCCGGCTGAGCTAGAGGCCAAAATCCACAGGTAGGCACTTTGCAAAAAACACCTCTGTTTTCTGTGAAAAAATGTGATGTGTCCACGTTGTGTTTTGGGCCATTTCCTTTCGTGGGCGCTAGGCCTACCCACACAAGTGAGGTACCATTTTTATCGAGAGACTTAGGGGAACGCTGGTTGGAAGGAAATTTGTGGCTCCTCTCAGGTTCCAGAACTTTCTGTCACTGAAATGAGAGGAAAAGGTGTTTTTTTAGCCCAATTTTGATGTTTGCAAAGGATTCTGGGTAACAGAACCTGGTCAGAGCCCTGCAAGTCACCCCATCTTGGATTCCCCTGGGTTTCTAGTTTTCAAAAATGCGCTGGTTTGCTAGGTTTCCCCAGGTGCCGGCTGAGCTAGAGGCCAAAATCCACAGGTAGGCACTGTTTTCTATGAAAAAATGTGATGTGTCCACGTTGTGTTTTGGGCCATTTCCTTTCGTGCACGCTAGGCCTACCCACACAAGTGAGGTACCATTTTTATCGGGAGACTTGGGGGAACGCTGGGTGGAAGGAAATTTGTGGCTCCTCTCAGATTCCACAACTTTCTGTCACCAAAATGGGAGGAAATGTGTTTTTTTAGCCACATTTTGAGGTTTGCAAAGGATTCTGGGTAACAGAACCTGGTCAGAGCCCCACAAGTCACCCCATCTTGGATTCCCCTAGGTCTCTAGTTTTCAAAAATGGTTTGGTAGGTTTCCCTAGGTGCCGGCTGAGCTAGAGGCCAAAATCTACAGGTAGGCACTTTGCAAAAAACACCTCTGTTTTCTTTAAAAAAAAATGTGATGTGTCCACGTTGCGTTTTGGGGCATTTCCTGTCGCGGGTGCTAGGCCTACCCACACAAGTGAGGTATCATTTTTATCAGGAGACTTGGGGGAACATAGATTAGCAAAACAAGTGTTATTGCCTCTTGTCTTTCTCTACATTTTTCCCTTCCAAATATAAGAGTGTGTGTAAAAAAGACATCTATTTGAGAAATGCCCTGTAATTCACATGCTAGTATGGTCACCCCGGAATTCAGAGATGTGCAAATAACCACTGCTCCTCAACACCTTATCTTGTGCCCATTTTGGAAATACAAAGGTTTTCTTGATAGCTATTTTTCACTCTTTATATTTCAGCAAAAAAATTGCTGTATACCCGGTATAGAATGAAAACGCACTGCAGGGTGCAGCTCATTTATTGGCTATGGGTACCTAGGGTTCTTGATGAACCTACAAGCCCTATATATCCCCGCAACCAGAGGAGTAAAACGTAGAGAAAAATTGCAGTTTTTTTCACCTCAATTTCAATATTTTTCTTTTTCAGTTGTTATTTTCTGTAGGAAACCTTTGTAGGATCTACACAAATGACCCCTTGCTGAATTCAGAATTTTGTCTACTTTTCAGAAATGTTTAGGTTTCTGGGATCCAGCATTGGTTTCACGCCCATTTCTGTCACTGACTGGAAGGAGGCTGAAAGCACAAACATTTTTAAAAATGGGGTATGTCCCAGTAAAATGCCAAATTTGTGTTGAAAAATTGGGTTTTCTGATTCAAGTCTGCCTGTTCCTGAAAGCTGGGAAGCTGGTGATTTTAGCACCGCACACCCTTTGTTGATGCCATTTTCAGGGGAAAAACCACAAGCCTTCTTCTGCAGCCACTTTTTCCCATTTAAAAAAAAAAAAACGAAATGTTCACTGTATTTTGGCTAATTTCTTGGCCTCCTTCAGGGAAACCCACAAAGTCTGGGTACCTCTAGAATCCCTAGGATGTTGGAAAAAAAGGACGCAAATTTGGCTTGGCAAGCTTATGTGGACAGAAAGTTATGAGGGCCTAAGCGCAAACTGCCCCAAATAGCCAAAAAAAGGCCTGGCACAGGAGGGGGGAAAAGGCCTGGCAGCGAAGGGGTTAAAGATCGTGGAGGCTGCCTATAAACTTTGGTACCAGGTTCAGTGATCATCAGGTATACCTTATTATAATAACTTTGCTCCCGTTTGGGATTCACCTGACACCCCTGAATGTCTTCAAGATAAACTGTCAATCCCCTTGAGGGAAAAGGAAATTGATAATTGGAGTCAAATTTTGGAGGGCAACATATTGCTTCACTGAGCCTCATTCATGGAAAGTACAGAGTGTAATCTATCTAAATTTAAGTATTGCCCTGCATAAGGAGGTTGCTATGTGGTACTGGACGCTAGTGGAGGGAGGCCAGGGAAGAGACTTTTGATTTGCTGTCAGGAATTTGGGAAAGGGACCTGCTGTTGCTAGACGTCATTACCTTTTGGCAAGTATCAATGTCTACGTTATGGGTCATGCCAAATCCGCTTCTTTAAGGAAAAATCATTTGTTCACACTGCATATGGCCTTATGGACCCAGAAGAGGTTGGTGACTGCGGTGAAGCAAGAGGGGAAGAAGTGTCCTAAATGCGATGAAGAAAAGGCAGTTGATGTCCACATGTTTTGGCAGTGTCCCATGCTCCAGCAGTTTTGGCAAAATGTGTGTTGAGTGCTTATGGATGAGGTTGGTTCAGAAACCAAGGTAAGCCTCCCCTTGATCATTTTTGGTGTGATAGACAGTGGAGGGCAATCCCAAAAAATTCCTAAGAATCAAAAGCTGTTGTTGCTTTTATTGGTCCTTTGGGACATTGTGAGATATGTATGAAATGGGTGCTCCCTTCACCTCCAACAATGCAGGAATGGGTGTTATCAGTCATCAGGCTTAACCAATTAGATCAGAGTGGCCCTCTAAATAAGAGATTCAGGTTTTGGCCGTTATGGGAAAACTGGCGTACTTACAGGCATAGGCTGAAGCTTTTATCTCTGTGGAATTTAGGGTAACAGTGTCCATTGATTAGAAACTCCCACAAGAGTAATTTGTTAAGGAGGACGCCGGACGGCTGGTTTGTTGGTGAATTTGTATGGCATCAAATACGGTCTTGTGAGCTGTAGTGGGGGAGCGGTGCACCCCCCCCCCATCCTTACTGAGTCCCTCGTCACCCCCTTTGTGAGGGGTGGGGACCCTCGTGCTTAAATCTTTGAGCTCCATTAGCCCCTCAAATTCACAAATGAGGACAAAAAGAAGGAGCAAAAGGCCTCCAATTAGCACAACTCAATATCTATGCATGAAGACCAGGTATCAAGGCATTGGTGATGATGACTCAATCATCTTGTGGCACAAGCAGGTCTGCACTGTACAATAGATAATATGGTGGACAAAGTTTAAGTTCTAACATATCAGCATCCCAAATTCTTCCTACCCTGATGAGAATCTGTTACGTATTGTGCTCATACATTTTCTGAAGCACCTGCACAATGTGAGGGATCAGAGGACAGGAGAGTCCAAAGGGGTGGCGTACCTGATCTTCCAGAACATTTGACTAAAGGCATTTGCCATCACATTCTGTGCAGTGTAGTGTGCTGCAGGGGAAAATCTGCATCATGGGCCAATGCGACAAACAAAAGGCCTCTGAGCATGGGGTCCTATACCACATCCCCCACTGTCTGTTAGACTCCACTTGTGTTGTGTGAAATCCCTTGCACCATTTGGCACAAAATGGAAAGGAGAAACGTCTACAGGACTAGATGGATACCCTGTAGCTCCAGCACCCTTATGTGCCTATCTTGCTCTACTAGAAGCCAAAGACATTGTGCCGTTATCACTCCTAGGAGAAGAGGAGGCATCTATTACAATACCAACCTGTGCCAGTGAGAGGGCAGTTGAGGTCTATAAGGACTGACAGAATGGTCTCCACTTGTGCAGAGAGACCACTCTGAGGCTGGTATGATTGGTATCTGGGGCACCACTGGAGTGACATTACCTCTACTAGGCGTGAGAAACCATTGGATGCACAAGGTCATCAGGCCAAAAAAGCAGAGTGCCCTCAAAAGTGGAACCACTGCTGAAGTTTAAAACATTGAAATCACATCTCAAACATCCCAGATCCTGAGAATGAGCAAAAGGCTTCAAGCAGATTGTTAAGTAGGACTGTGCAGGCACCATGTTGGACATGATGCAACTACTGCGGACTGATGGAAAATCCCAGGCAATGAAACAAACCTAGAGTCATGCTAAATGGTCTGAAATGAACTGCGGAATAAACACGTCTTCACTGTACAGTTGTTTAAGTATAGGAAAATGTGAACTCCTAATCTTCTGAGAGAAACACCACCGCTGCTAGCAAGCGCACTGGTGAAGATCAGTGTATGGAGCAGTGGTAACACCAAAGGGCAATATCGTGAATTGATAATACTGGTACCCCACTGTTAAGTGGTGGTAACATTTGTGAGCTGGAAGGGTTGGGTGTGGAATACAGGTGTCCTGGAAGTCCAGGAGCGCCATCTAATTTGGTCTGTTGAGGGTCAAGATGATGTGGCTCAAAGATAGAATATTGAACTTGTCATGGCAGATAAAGAATTTCAGAATCTTCAAATTCAGAACGAGCCTGAGACCTCCATCCATCTTGGGAACCAGGAATTAGAGTAAGTAATATCTTTTACCACACTTCACCATTCCAATGGCCCTTTCCCCAACAACACTAAGATCCCACCTCCAAAATAAATGCTTTGGGCTGGTGAACATTTCCAGGCAGCTAGGAGATGTTCTGGAGGTGTGGTCACAAAGGAAAGGTCATAACACTTGTGGACCAAACTGAACATCCTCTGGTCAGCCACCCACCGGGTCAGAAAGTAGGGGGCCCCTTACCAACCACAAGTTGATGGACAGGGGACAAATCAGAGAGTTTTTTGTCAGCCAAGCCAGTGGGTGTATGTGTATTGGTGGGGCGGTCTGAAGTCGCTGCAGGAGACCCTTTGATCATCCTCCTCAAACGGTGAGGTGATGCTTTTGCTGGGCTTTCGAAAATCATACAAGCATTGGTACTAATGGTGGAAATGTTTGACAGTTATGACTATTCTTGAATCGTTCCAAAGAGGAATCTGCCTTTTCACAAACATTCCCTCCCCATCAAATGGAATGTTCAACAACAAAGCTTGGAAGCCCATAGAAAGGAGCATATCTAGGAATGATCATAAAAAGTTACTGGTGTTGACACAGAACATGCCATCATATTTGTTGAATGCAGACCACATTTCCATATTTATTCTGAGGCATCAATTGAGACCTAACCTGACAACTTCAAATAACAGGCCCTTTACATAATCCGGAAGACTAATGGTAGCAATTCTTGCCACTTCCCACAAGACAAGGACGCACCACAGAAGGAGACATGAGACATTGGCAGTGTGTAAAACAAAATTACCTGTTGCAAACACTTCAAACCAACATATTTAAAAAGTGTGAACTCAGTACGCAAGGCTGGTAAGGAAAGAGTTAGGCTTAGGTTTTCACCAAGTAAATCTAAACCACCAAGCCTGCTGGAGAAGGATGGATCAACAGAAATTACAGGATGCCCAGCACAAGGCTGTGATAGCGTGCAATCTGTTTGTGGACCAACAGGTCTAAAATAGGGTTCTCCTTGTCAACAAGCACAGCTTGAACAAGGCCTTGCTATATGACAGAAGGGGACACAGAAGTCTTTAGATTTTTTTTAAGGATGATTACTTGGGCTCAGCAGTTAGAGGAGCAAATTGAAGCACCTCCACAGCTTTGCACATAACAACCACAAATTAATAAACTTCCAGTGAAGGAGGGCCCGAAGGGTGGCAAATATTTCCAGTTAGAGATTTATCAAGGCCACTGGCATTCAGAAGATCCAGACAAAACCCAGCATCAGCGTGATACGGGGAAGGACATAGCATCAAAATATTCCTTCTCAGTGTGCTGGTTCTACAGATTTGACAGATCCAACTTGTCTGAATCTCAATGAAAGAGCTCTTCAATGCATTGAAAGCTATTGATAGAGGGTCTATGGGAGGCTGTTCCTCAGAGGATGCTTTTACCTTCTCTTTAGCCAATTTTAAGATTTCCTGTATTTTCAAAAGCCATGCCAATGTCAAGGGCGTGCAAAAAGAACAAGTGATGGACGGAATGCTGAACAATGTCAAACATTCACCCCCAGTACAGAGATCTGGGCCTAAATCCATCGTTTTTTTGCTGCCCATGCCATTCCAGTTTGGACCTAGCCATATGCAAATCAGTCTTGACCCTGTTCCCCATGGGAACAGTCCAGCCCGAACTGCCAAGCCAGGTCTTCCCTGGACTGGAAACAAGCATCCTGGGACCGGTTTCGGGGTTTCACCCCTCATTAGCCAGGCTAGCTTGAA
Organism: Pleurodeles waltl; assembly: GCF_031143425.1. Classification (NCBI taxonomy): domain Eukaryota; kingdom Metazoa; phylum Chordata; class Amphibia; order Caudata; family Salamandridae; genus Pleurodeles; species Pleurodeles waltl. The sequence goes on from NC_090447.1 coordinate 695,768,800, forward strand.
TCCAGTGGCATGGGAAGCACAGGACCCACGACAAATGCAAAAAGAACAAGTGATGGAAGGAATGCTGAACAATGTCAAACATTCACCCCCAGTACAGAGATCTGGGCCTAAATCCATCGTTTTTTTGCTGCCCATGCCATTCCAGTTTGGACCCAGCCATATGCAAATCAGTCTTGACCCTGTTCCCCATGGGAACAGTCCAGCCCGAACTGCCAAGCCAGGTCTTCCCTGGACTGGAAACAAGCATCCTGGGACCGGTTTCAGGGTTTCACCCCTCATCAGCCAGGCTAGCTTGAATCCAGTGGCATGGGAAGCGCGGGACCCACGTCTGGGCATACCCTTCCCACTTAGGGTGACAAATGCAAAAAGAACAAGTGATGGACGGAATGCTGAACAATGTCAAACATTCACCCCCAGTACAGAGATCTGGGCCTAAATCTGTTGTTTTTTTGCTGCCCATGCCATTCCAGTTTGGACCCAGCCATATGCAAATCAGTCTTGACCCTGTTCCCCATGGGAACCGTCCAGCCCAAACGGCCAAGCCAGGTCTTCCCTGGACTGGAAACAAGCATCCTGAGACCGGTTTCGACGTTTTCACCCCTCATCAGCCAGGCTAGCTTGAATCCAGTGGCATGGGAAGCACGGGACCCACATCTGGGCATACCCTTCCCACTTAGGGTGACAAATGTCAAGGGAGTGGGCGTCTTGGGTGGTGGATCTAGTTTCCAAAGAGTCAGGGGACCGCGACGCCAAGGAGATTGGCGGTGCTGTTGACAGAACTGCTGGAATTACTGTACTTGTGGTGTCTGCCCATGTTTGGGAGCCAAAGGTGTCACATAAGGAGAGAGAGCACTAAAAAAAAAAAAAAAAAAAACAGAAGTCTAGCCTAGCTTGACAAAAATCATCCAATTACGAGGTGTTAGCAGAAGCAGCCAAAATCTCCAGAAGACGCTCATTAAAAACAGGAATAAGCACAGAAGGAAATGAAAATGCTGATGTCCGAAAACAACACTCCTAAATAAGACATGTGAGTTACAATATGTCTTAGCACCAACACTTTCAAATTGTCATTTTGCTGTGGGTAAAATTGGTAGCCCCATTGGCTAATACAGAGTTACAGGGTGGCATCCCAACCCGGCTAACTTTTGACAGGGACTACCAAACTGGGTCATATAACGTATCAAATTTATCGTGGCATTAAGTGTGACCTGATGCCCAGGTCGCAATTAATGTCACTATTAAAGCTAGGTAACTTTTAGAAAGTTGCCACTCTGTACTCTGCTTGTCCAGCAGCCTCACAAATGCATACACATACACACAGACAGCTTTCTGACCGCCTGGGGAGACCTGTGAATGACTCCCAGGCTCAGGAACAAAGGCAGTGCTCCAGCAGCGATGTGCTACCTCCTCTGCGAGGATGGCCACTGAGGAAGTAAGGCCGTATGCGTACTTCAAATGGAAAGCAGCCTTCTATGGGCCACTGGGGCAAACACCACTGAACAGAATGCCTTTTGTTCCTGTAGGCAGCATGGAGACAGGGCCAGAGAAGGGAAACTCATCGCCAAACCGGTTTTACTGTGTACCTCTAGGGTGGGCTCCCTTGCTCCTGATGACCGAAGAAGGGTTGTGCCATCTTCAAGGGGACAAGAATGTGGCATTCTGGGAGGCCACATGCCACACATCACAGGAACTTCATCACTAGGTAGGAGGAGACCAAGTAGCCCATTGGCTAGTGACCACGTGGTCCCATCAGGGCATTTTTCTAGGATAAATATTGCACCCCTGGCACGCTGACTCTCAGTACTCACTGGATTTGGAAGGAAGATGAAAAGAAGACCACTTTGCACCCTTTGGAAGCATACAAAGAGAGAATGGGACACCGGAGCGACTGTACCTGATGCACTTTGGGCTAGCAGAGTTTGGACCCTGTTCTGAGTGCCTGGCTAGGGGAAAAGATGATTCCCAGCCCAAAGCAAAGACACAAAAGGTCAGTTGGCTGACCTCCCAGAACAGCACTAGGAACATTAAAGCAGGAATTGTCCAAGTCATATCTCTGGTAGCCACCGCAGACGTTTTGCCGCTACAAGAAGCCGGGCAGCTGAAGTGACAACTCGGATATAGCCAAAAGGTGCACCCATGTCTGCTGAACCCATGGGTGTTGGCTGTGATGGGATTCATCGACCAAGAGGGACATTAGTCCCCACCAAAGATTTGCACAGTTACTGCTGTATTGCAAAAGCACAAAGCCTGCATCGGTCACCCTTGGAATGTTGCAAAGAAGACTTTGTGGGACCCTGAGATCTGTGGACAGTCGACCCCGCTCACCTGTGGACTGAGAACTTGACCAGACTGCACCACCATTAACCACTCAGCATCAAGAGCATCCTTGAGCATCTTTAGCCTGTATCCCTCAGCATCAAGACCACTTGTAGGAAAATGTCTCCCTGTTGCAGTTACCCCCCACTTTTTGCCTGATACTGATGCTGACTTGACTGAGAAATGTGCTGGGACCCTGCTAACCAGGCCCCAGCACCAGTGTTCTTTCACCTAAAATGTACCATTGTTTCCACACTTTGCACACCCCTGGCACACAGACAAGTCCCTTTTAAAAGGTAGCAGTGGTACCAAGGGCCCTGTGACCAGGGAAGGTCCCCAAGGGCTGCAGCATATGCTGTGCCACCCTAAGGGACCCGTCACCTAACACATGCACACTGTCATTGTAGATTGTGTGTGTTGGTGGGGAGAAAAAGGCACAGTCAACATGGCATCCCCCTCAGGTTGCCATGCCCACAAAATACTGCCTGTGGCATAGGTAAGTCAGCCCTCTACCAGGCCTTACAGCCCTAAAGCAGGGTGCACTATACCACAGGTGGGGGCATACCTGCATGAGCAATATGCCCCTACAGTGTCTAAGTCTATTCTTAGACATTGTAAGTACAGTGTGGCCATATTAAGTATATGGTCTGGGAGTTTGTCAAAACGAACTCCACAGCTCCATAATGGCTACACTGAATACTGGGAAGTTTGGTATCAAACTTCTCAGAATAATAAACCCACACTTATGCCAGTGTTGGATTTATAAAACAATGCACACAGAGGGCATCTTAGAGTTGCCCCCTGTATTTTACCCAATCCTTCAGTGCAGGACTGACTGGTCTGTGCCAGCGTGCTGCTGAGAGACGAGTTTCTGACCCCCTGGGGTGAGAGCCTTAGTGCTCTCTGAGGCCAGAAACAAAGCCTGCATTGGGTGGAGATGCTTAAAACCTCCCCCCTGCAGGAACTGTAATACCTAGTTACAATGCCCCAGGGCACTCCAGCTAGTGGAGATGCCCGCCCCCTGGACACAGCCGCCAATTTTGGCAGCAAGTCAGGGGAGATAGTGAGAGAAAACAAGGCGGAATCACCCACCAGTCAGGACAGCCCCTAAGGTGTCCTCAGCTGAGGTGACCCCTGTCTTGAGAAATCCTCCATCTTGAGTTTGGAGGATTCCTCCAATGGGATTAGGGATGTGCCACCCTCCCCACAGGGAGGAGGCACAAAGAGGGTGTAGCCACCCTCAAGGACAGAACTCCATAGGCTACTGCCCTCCAAGACCTAAACACACCCCTAAATTTTGTATTTAGGGGCACCCCAGAACCCAGGAAATCAGATTCCTGCAACCTGAAGAAACAAGAAGGACTGCTGACCTACAAGCCTGCAGAGAAGAAGGAAGACGACAACTGCTTTGGCCCCAGCCCTACTGGCCTGTCTCCATCTTCGAAAACCTGCTCCAGTGACGCATCCGACAGGGACCAGCGACCTCTGTAGCCTGAGAGGACTGCCCTGGACTAAAGGACCAAGAAACTCCTGTGAACAGCGGCCCTGTTCAAAACCAGCTACTTCTTTGCAACAAAGAATCAACTTTCAAAGACTGCACATTTCCCCCCGGAAGCTTGAGACTTCACACACTGCACACGACGCCCCCAGCTCGAGATCCAGAGAACAAACACCTCAGGGAGGACTCTACGGCGACTGCGAGCCCGTGAGTAGCCAGAGACGACCCCCCTGAACCCCCACAGTGACGCCTGCAGAGAGAATCCAGAGGCTCCCCCTGACCACGACTGCCTGTAACAAGGGACCCGACGCCTGGAACCAACACTGCACCCACAGCCCGCAGGACCTGAAGGAACCGAACCTCAGCGCAGGAGTGACCCACAGGCGACCCTCTGCCTTGCCCAGGTGATGGCTGTCCCGAGAAGCCCCCCCTGTGTCTGCCTGCACCGCTAGAGTGACCACTGTGTCCCTCCATTGTTTTCTACCTGAAACCCGACGCCTGCTTTGCACACTGCACCCGCCCGCCCCTGTGCCACTGAGGGTGTGTTTTGTGTGCCTACTTGTGTCCTCCCCAGTGCTCTACAAAACCCCCCTGGTCTGCCCCTCGAGGACGCAGGTACTTACCTGCTGACAGACTGGAACCGGAGCACCCCTGTTCTCCATAGGCACCTATGTGTTTTGGGCACATCTTTGACCTCTGCACCTGCCCTGAGCTGCTGGTGTGGTAACTTTGGGGTTGCCTTGAACCCCCAACGGTGGGCTGCCTATGCCCCAGAACTGAGACTTGTAGGTGTTTTACTTACCTCCTAATCTAACCTTTACTTACCTCGCCCAGGAACTGTTGATTTTTGCACTGTGTCCACTTTGAAAATAGCTTACTGTCATTTTTAAAAAGACTGTATATGATATTGCTTTTATTCAAAGTTCCTAAAGTATCTAAGTGAAGTACCTTACATTTAAAGTGTTTACTGTAAATCTTGAACCTGTGGTTCTTAAAATAAACTAAGAAAATATATTTTTCAATATAAAAACCTATTGGTCTGGAGTAAGTCTTTGAGTGTGTGTTCTTCATTTAATGCCTGTGTGTGTACAACAAATGCTTAACACTACCCTCTGATAAGCCTACTGCTCGACCACACTACCACGAAATAGAGCATCAGAATTATCTACTTTTGCCACAATCTTACCTCTAAGGGGAACCCTTGGACTCTGTGCACACTATTTCTTACTTTGAAATAGTATATACAGAGCCAACTTCCCACACCACTCGATTGTCGTCTATGGCGGTCAACCTGTAAAATTTGGATCTTGCTCTAAATCTTGCTTGGACAGTTACCTGGCTCTTGTGGCCAGGTAACTGTCCAATGTATCCCTCCTGGATCCCTAGACCTTTGTCCTGCTGGACTTGGTTGCCCAACTCCGGCCGGAGTTGTTGAACCAACTTTTATAAACTTTTCAAAAGTTTCCAAAGTTTTTTTTAGCCAATGCTTGTTTGAGGCTGTTATAAAAGTTATTATTTCTAAAATCTGCATCTCCGGAACCCTCTGGTGGATTTTGATGATAAAGATCTCTAAAAAGTTATTTTAAAAAATCTGCAATATTTTTATAACTCTGTACCTTGTTTCTTTTGTGTTGTGTGACTTTCTTATTCTGCTGTTTGGTGCTGTTAAATGCTTTATATATTGTTCCTTTGCTAAGCCTTACTGCTTGCAGTCACAGCTACCCGGGGTTGAGCTTAAAGTTGAGTAAACATACCTGACTGGACCCAATACGGTATTTGTGAGTGTACTGCACAGTAGAGCTTCCCAGCCATACCATATAGTACACCCAACTCCTCACAAGGACTGTTTCGAAGAAGGGGTCTTTCAAATGTATTTATTGTGTGTTTGTTATAAGAGGATCCTTTTGCATGTAGTTTCTTATCACAGACTTAACTGGGGAGGTGGGAGGGAGAGCCTCTCACTCCCTGTTGGCTTTCAAATGCATGAAGACCCAGGTTGAAGGATCATGATACGGCACCAGTCAGTAAAGGGAGAGGTCATGAGGACTGGAGAGGGACACCTATCTACAACATTGTCAATAGTTTAAACCCAGATACCTTAGGAGGTGATGTTTGTCCTTGTCTACTGGGAAAGCATTGGGTAAAATTTCAAAAACAACTGGTAAATACTTAAGGAACTCTGGACCCGCATCGTTAAGTAGAAAAAGATCAAGAACTGGCAGGCTCAATGACAACATATATAAAGCGTAGTCACTTCTGAGGCAAACAAAAGAGCTTGGAGACGTGTGCCACCATCTGGCAGCATGGGAGAGCTAGGGCTAGGAGAAATGTTTCTGGATGCAGTGGGGTGATGGGGATACTCATAAGGTTAAAACTCTTGAGACAGAAGCATCAATCAGAAATGTTTTGATCTGAAGAAAACCAAAAACGCTGTTTTCCGGGTACCACCATTCTGTTTAAGTGATTCAGAAAAAAGACCTATGATAACTATCGGTGACAGGGCATTATAGCATATCGGGAGACAACTTCCTAGAAGAAGCAGTGAAGTTTTCTAGCCTTTTTTGGAGGCAACCTATACTACGTTTTTCCTGATTTCTGTAATTTCTTCTTTAAAAAGTTTTGTGAGAGATTTTTTTCATGTCAATTTTATTAATGTAATACTACTTTGAATTATAATTGGCTTCTTTTATAGTAAATAAAACGATTCACCCAATAAAGTCTTCAGATAAGCAACAAAAAATGTTTTCTTTAAATATGAATTCCTAAAGAGAATTGTTTTATTTTTATATAAGATATGCCCTGGGATCCCGCACATGGATGAGACTGCTCAGTTCTCATGACCTTGAAAGGAGATCCTCTAAAGGAGAACGTGCAGAGCTGGTGAAATATGGCCCCAAGAATCTAGGTTCCGGAGTAATTTGCAGCAGTCTTTTGCATCGTTCGGGTATATGCAATAAGTGCGTGCTAGTGCTGCTACGTATAACGTCTTTGGAGTGGCACTTGAACCAGGGGCTCAGGAGGTACTGCAGCGCCCCTCTAAAACATGAGTTTTTAGGAAGAACAAGGAAGGAGTACTTCAAATGTGTTTTTAGTGCCATTACTGCCAGACTTTCAAATACTGGACAACCTCTTCAGACTAACTGCTGCTGATTATTGTAACATGGTGACCTGCGTTTTAAATTACCCTATTTTTTTTAATCTAATCACGCTGTGTAGGATTGTATGAAAGGAGAATGCTATAGCATGGCAAATATTTTTCAACACGTTTTCATAAAACAGTTGCTAGCTTTACAAACTAAACATTACAATTATTCCCAATTATTCCAAAAGCACCACAAGACAATACAGAATCTTTGGGACGGATTCACCAATTCCTTTTCAGACACAAGTCGAAAGTATACACACAAATCGTGCCTTACGAGTGCAGGCTCACTTTTGTATTTCACAAAAAGTGAATCTGAACTCAAAGGATTTGATTATTCATACGCCAAACGGAGGTTTGGTTTTGCTACGAAGCGACTGCGTCAACCACATACCCTTGCGCTAGAGGAAACGCTGTTGAGAGCAGCGCCATGCTCGTCGTTGCCCCAGCGCACGTAAGCACGACTGTTCTCCCGCAACGCGGGATGCCTACACACAACGGGACCTTTGTTTTGCTGTGGAGGAACTGCATCAACCACCTACACTCGTGCCAGAGGAGGCGCCACTAAGAGCAGCACCACGCCTACTGCCCCTAGGCTCATAAGCGCGGCTGTCCTCCCGCACAGCAGGACGCCCTCACCCAGCGGGGGCTTTGTTTGGGTGTAGAAGGACTGCATCCAGTGTTGCCAGATTTTGAAACTCGTCCTAAACCCAAAGCCGCTCAAGTATAAACCCATGTTTAGCCCAACTGACCATTTTTCAGCCCGAAGTTGCAATGCTCCAATTATGCTAAAATAGTCTTCAGAAAACATTAAGGATGAATCTAAATTCTATTTAAAATACCGATAGTGGGAGGAGGTTAACTGTGCACTACCTACTCATTTTCAAGACCAGCCCCCACTGTGACTTTTCAACTTGCAATTCTGTCGCCACAGATCCAAGCCCGAACCTGACATGAATGAACGCTACAAGAGCAGATTATAACTCACTTTATGTCTATGAATGGGAACTTAAAAGCTATTTCAGCAATGTGACTCCAAAAACTAGAAATTATGCAGCATTAACACAGCACAATGAAACACAATTTAAGAAACATCCCCTTGTAATAAAGTAATTGCAACACAGTTTGTTTGGATTGGCCTACATTCTATCTACTTGCCTGAAGATATTCAACAAAAACTCCTTTACAATGACAAAATGGGACAACAGCAATAATAAACTTTGCAGCAGACACATTTGAAAAGCACTTTTCGTGCAAAAACATGTGCATGTAAATGTGAAGCAACAGTGTGAAAACTGACGGTTGATGCAGTAAGCTGAGAGCTCCACTCCTTTTCAGTTAAGATGAACTGAAGAGGCCAGAGAAGATACAGTCACTTACTTTTACCAATTCCCTGCCCTCTGTCCCAAAGACCTTCACCGTGACCACTTACTCTGGCACTGAAAGTTGCAGAGGAAATTCTTGTATCCATTGTGTTGCAGCCAGCACTAGACTAAAGCTAATAGTCTTGGCAAGCAGCAGATGGGGCTGGTTGGGTTACAAATGAATGCACAGCTATTTGATCAGAAAATAAAATTACCTATTTTCCTAGAACTTTTGGCTACACCCTCAACATTGACACACCCGCAAATTTGCTGATACTTTCACCACTTCTTGTTCCATCACACTCCATTCTCTTTCATCATTAGCGCTATACCGCTCCCATATCACCTCTGGCCTGGAAAATATCATGAGGCTCCTTTACACCCCTATTACTCACGCAGGCTTTAATTATTCATGCTCTTAACTTTATTTTCTCAGCAATTACTGAAAACACCCTAAGGATTAGAGTGCAAATAATCAGTATTATCTAATCTAATGTAATATCATGTCAGTAGTCACTATTTTATCTTGGCAGTATAACATAGAGCTAAGCTTGTTCCAGGACATAAGAACAAGCACTTCACAATAAGAAGAGACTACATTTCATGTTTTTTACTAAAGAAAAAAAGATCTTTCTGGCAACATAATTCATTTTATCATACCTTAATGAAACTGCTTGGCACACAGGTACGCGCAACACAAGCAGGCTGCAGACATGGATGTCACTTCACCAAAATGCCAGGGGTAGCAGAAGTGACATCATGTGCCCTTTGACCCTAAATTATCGCATGGGATGACTTCTTCATATGAAATTAACCAATCACAGTAAGTGATATAATGAAAGTGGACAGAAAATTATTACTAGAACAGATTTGAAACTTAAAAAAAAACAAGGAAAACTCAACTCCTGCTAAAAATGCTCAATTTATGTTGCCAGTGTCAAATAGTATTTCTAGATATAGGGCTGTGTTGAAATGAAATGGAATGGTGTAAAGACTCTGATCAAATGAAATAAAGTCAGGCTCATAGCCCTTTAATGAGTTATGAATCCACTCAGAGGAAAATGCATAACATATCATTTGTGACTGCTCATTACATGAGTAAAGTGACCAAAATTTAGACTTGTCCAGGGTGGCTTCTGGTAATCACTGCCAATTATAAAAAACTATTTTATAAAGTGCTTCATGTTAAAATCCTGCCATTTATATGTACTGTAAATAACAAGTGTCATTACCAGATGTAATGGTACTCAATTTACTGAACTTAGGAGGATATGGCTGAGATTCAGACTTCTCAGATTTCTGATGTGAACATTATGCATGGCTCATTGCAAACACTCAAGTCACTGAGATATACTGCTAGCTGTCTAAAAGATTCAGGTGCCTTGTTATAACTTTGAAAAAAGGAGGTAAAATTAGGGCTGAGGGTATTATTGAGACAAGGCTGATCAAAACATTATTTTTATGGGATATTGTTGGCCCTAATAATGTACAACAAAAACGTGCTTTGCCTTAGTGAGTGGTTAGGAACGAGTGCCATTCAATATGTATCAGCAGCAAAGTAACATGCATACTGCAACGTATATATTTCTTTTTAATAAACTGGGACTAACCTTTCAAATGCTGCATTTCAATGGAAATCTATGGTTCAAATGGATTCAAAGCAACAAATACTTTAATACAGCTCTGAGGAGCTATGATTAATTTCAGATGCAGTCAAGAATGAGAGTGATATGCACAACAGTTTTGTAAGGTGGAGTCACCGTAATAGCTATCATGAATAAAGCACATTTTTTGTGTTTAAGTCAGACACTGGGGACTGCAATAAATCTGAACATGCCTGCATTAGCCTGCAAAATACATGCTGCTACTTAGGAAGAGTTCTGCTTCCTATTCTGGACCCTCATTTCATAACTCATTCAAATATACAATATTACCATCATCTTCAAAAACCATTGGCACCTACATTTTTGTAAATGTTTTTCAAAAGTACACATTAGTGAAAGTTATGTGCAGCTTTTAAAGTTAAACTTTCCTAATGATCCATGTCCCCACTCTGCATATTGCTTACATTCCTCGTACATCCAAACCCGCCTTTTACCTTAAATGACGGTAACTGTTTTTCAGAGAGATCAGGTAATTTGTGTTTAGCCTCTCAGGTCTTTTTCTATCCCTGGTACTGACCCTCATGTCTAATGGCACATGCAGCAGATTGATGAGCCAATCAACAAAAGCATCTCCTAAGGTCGGTGTTATTATTGTAAGTTCCTTTTGTGTAACAGCACTTCGCTAACAAGGACAGGCAAGGTCGGTAAGCACCACAGCTTCCGTCTTCCTGAGACTATACAAGCCCTCAGTATGTGTGCAAAAGAATATGCACTGCAACTGCATGCACTATTTCACAGCCATTTTCACTGCATCAGGTCGCTTATAAGTCACCTATATGTCAGGTCTTCCAACCATAAAGGCTGGGTGCAAAGTACATGTGGTGAGGGCAACCCTGCACTAGCAGAGGTGCCCTCATGTCGTCCAGGCCCATTTTACCGGACTTCATGAGTGCGGGGATGCCATTTTACACGTGCACTGGACATAGGTCAATACCTATGTCCAGCTTCACAATGGTAACCCCGAAAATGGCCATGTAAGGTGTCTAACAACTGGGAATCGTACCCCAATACTGATTCCAGTATTGGTTGCCCAATCCCATGCACTCTGGGGGCATCACAGTGGACCCGCTGTACTGCCATACCAGCCTTCTGAGGTTTTCCAGACAGCCCCAGCTGCTGCCACCTCACAGACAGGTTTCTGTCCCCTTGTTGGTTGAGCAGCTCAAGCCCAGGAAGGCAGAACAAAGGGTTTCCTTTGGGAGAGGGGAGTTACACCCTCTCCCTTTGGAAATAGATGTTACAGGCATGGGAGGGGCAGCCTCTCAGAGTGTCTGGAAATTTTTTGAAGGGCACAGATGGTGCCCTCCTTGTATAATCCAGTCTACATCAGTTCAGGGACCCCACGTCCCTGCTCTGGCAGGAAACTGGACAAAGGAAAGGGGAGTGACCACTCCCCTGTCCATCACCATCCCAGGGGCGGAGCCCAGAGCTCCTCCAAAGTGTCTCTGGGTTTTACCATCTTGGATTCCAAGGTGGTGAGGCACTCTGGGAGCATCTGAGTGGCCAGGGCCAGCAGGTGACGTCAGAGACCTCTCCTGATAGGTGCTTACCTGGTAAGTTGACCAATCCCTCTTTCAGGGCTGTTCAGGGTCACTCCTCTGGGTGTTTCCTGAGATTCCGATTGCAAGACTCCAGCAGGAATCCTCTGAGTCCTTTACTTCATCTTCTACCGACGAAACCGCAGCTGAACCCAACAGGAACTCTACAAAGTGCAACAAAGAAGCAAAAACGACTTCTGCAACATTGTAACTTCAGCTCCTGCCAGCAACTGCAACAGTTCCAGGTCGTGCATCCTCTGAGGAGTGCCTGTCTTCAGCCTGCACCAGAAGAAATGAAGGAATCCCCTGTTGAGTGACGGAGTCACTTCCTTGCTTCAGCAGGCACACCTCTGCAGCAACGACCGGTGGCGTGAGTCCCCTCTCTAAATGACAGGCGTGGATCCAGCAACACGGGTGGTGGACTAAAGTGACTCCGACTGTCCCAAGGTCTAGCTGTTCAACTTTGGTAGAGGTAAGAGCTTGCCTCCCCACGCAAGACAGTACCCCCATACACCACATGACTAGTCCCCCAGCACTCCATCCTGTGACGCACAGCATCCTGAGTGGTTCTCCGGCGGCGTGGGATCCCTTTGTGTCGTGCTGTGTGGGCCTCCATTTGCACCTTTTTGTCTTCAGACTGTGGGACTCCTGTGCGCGCTGCTCTGGTCTTCCAAGGGCTCTCTGAGTTGCTGAAAGCCCCCTCTATCTCCCCCTCCTGGGAAGAGGCCACCAGGTCCCTTCTGGTTCCCAGGCAACACCACTTTCCGCAAGCTTTGCATGTGCCAAGACTTGTTGGCAGAATCCAGCAACGCAAACCAGATTGCATTCATCCATCCGGCGTGGGACATCTTCTGCATCAACCAGGAACCCGCATCTGTCTTCTTTGGTGCATTGCTGACTTTGTCTTCTCACCGGTGGTCCTTCTTTTGCACCTTCATCCAGGATAGCAGGGGCTCCTGTTTTCCCTGGACTCTTCAGTGTTTCTTGGACTTGGTACCCTTCTTCCACAGGTCTTTAGGTCCAGGAATCCATAGTTGGTGTATTGCAGTCTCTTCTGGTTCTTGCATAATCTTATATCGCAACTTCTTGTGTGTTTCAGGAAACTTACTGTGATTTACTCCTGTTTTCCTCAGGTCTATTACTTACCTTTGGTGTTTTCTTACACTCCCAGCACCCCTCTACAAACTTGCCTAGGTAAGAAACCGACTTTCGCATTCCAATATTTTAGTATATGGTTTGTGTTCCCCCCTAGGCCCATTGCAACCTATTGTAATTTTCACTATTTGCACTGTTTTCTGACTGTGCACTTACCTGTTTTTGGTTACTAGTGTATATATTGTGTATATTACTTACCTCCTATGGGAGTATAGTCTCCAAAGTATTTTTGGCATTGTGTTACTAAAATAAAGTACCTTTATTTTTGTAACACTGAGTATTGTCGTTCATGTGTGTGAGTACTGTGTGACTACAGTGGTATTGAAGAGCTTTGCATGTCTCCTACTTCAGCCTTGGCTGCTCTACCTACAGCTACCTCTAGGCAGCCTGGCTTCTAGACACTGATTACATTTCACTAATAAGGAAAAACTGGACGTGGTATAAGATATAAGTACCTTTGGTACCAACTACAAACCAGGCCAGCCTCCTATATGGTGGCAAAAGGGCTGGAACTTCTCTCTTTCTCAAAGTATCGCCACTACTGGTAAACCTGAGGGGTTTATTATTTTTTTGTGTCTTTATTTGTACTTTTTACTGTTGCTGTTTTAGCTGGAAGGGCTGGGCCCTATCTCGTGCTGGCATCAATGGATGGCAAGACCCTTGTGTTTTTAATTTGTTGTAGTTGCAACTAAGTGCTTCATTGTGGGGATGGCTATTGTGTAAACCTTTCCATGCAGCCTAATCCCAAAACAATAACAATATCTGAGCCCTTTCTGGTTGTGGGAAAATATTGACCGCAGTTTATTAACAATGATTTATAGCAAGACCACCCTTATCTTCTTTTCAAGGGCATAAATCACTGAGTCAAATCTCTTCAACATTATGAGAATTACAGACCACCTCAAAAACTCTTTGCCTGTCATAAATACATTTTGACATTTATCCGAATTACAGGCCATGTTATAAATCACTTTTTACATTTATGTGAATTACAGGTAATAAATCCTTGTTTACAGGGTATCATAAATCGCACAACATTTGCATGTCACATGCTCATAAAACACTTAGCCATAAATCAATCAATCTGTTAGTTCTTTGAGTATATTGCCCTTAGAGCTGGCGTTTGTCCTTTCTTGTGGGGGGTGGGGACACCGGGGTACTCTTTCACCTTTTAGGCCTAACTCACTACTATTGATTACTCCTTGCATCCAGCCCTCGGTTGGACCCGAGCTTCTAGCGCCGTGTTTCGTGTACCCCTTCCAATGACGGCCTTACTCTGCCGTCGAGCACCCCAATGTAAGTAGCCCTGCCACCCTGCTGTTTTGGGTGTGGTCTCTCCATCCTCTTTAATGTTCTTTTCCGCCTCGCCGCATATGGGTTCCGCCCATAGGCGGCTCCCCCCAATTCGATCCCTTTTATTCGCAGCCCACTAGTTGCATGGCTGCCCAAAGGTTGGCCTAGAAGATCTCCGTCCCCTCTGTGGACAGATGCACTGCGCTGTCACTGTAATACCCCAGCCTCTGTAGGTTGATTAGGCCATGCCAGATGCTGTCCCAGCCGTTAGCAATGCAGAATTGTTTTAACTGCCACGTTAAGCTTCTTTCCCGATGTGTATATGGCTCCTGCCAACTTGCCCCCTTCCAATTTGGCCTTGGGATGATCTCTGGCCATATCAGCATTGTGTTACCAAGAAGCCTCGCTGCCAAAATGAGGTCCCTTCTGATGCGTTCCAGAAGCTCCCACCTGCCTGGCTGTGTGAAGTTGTTGCCTCCCAGGAGTATGATTATAACATCTGGCTTACACAGCCGTGAAGCCTGCAATTTCTCAAGTGTGGGCTTTAGATGCTCCTACTTCATGCCTGGCATTCCGAATCATTTGATGTCTGTCCACTGAGGGCATAGCTCCCTTTGGGGGCCCTTTACTTTTCACCAGGCCTGGGTTTTCCGCACAAATGAGTGACCGACCACCTATACTGTCTCATGACTTGTATCTGTAGGCGAAACAAGTGCAGAAATGTCAAGTTCTCATTTCCTTTGCCCCACCCATCTCAGAGTTCTTATGAGGGATACATGGCTCAAGTTGGTGGAGGGACGGGGATGATCCACTCCTGCCCTGGTTAAAGCCTTCTGATGTAGCTTTTGTAGGCGCTGGAGCTCCATCTCCCAACTGCCTTGATGCCTGCCGCCAGTAGCCCATGCTGGGCTGCTGATGTCACTGCCCCTATCTGGAATGAATGTGTGCCAAAGTTGTCTGCTGGCAATCTTGCTCTGGTCAGTGCCCTCTTTAGTATTGTCTTAAACTGGAATGTGCTCAAGTATTCTCTGTTGTGTATAAAAAGCATCCCATCCCCGGTCATCCTCTGCCCCAAATATCTCTGTACATTGCATACTGGGCATAATTCTTGCTCATCCAGACATCTTAGCACCACTGTGGCCCCCTTACTCATTTGGTGAGTCTTGGATCTCCTCAGTAGAATTTACATCTGCCTTGCGCCTATGCATGCGTCCTGGCTCAGTACTCCCACGCTTGGAGGGGGCCACCAGCTCACTTACCTGAAAAGCCCCAAAAAATGCGAGCGTAAACGCTGCTTTGAACAGCATGCTCTCAAAGTTGAGAAAACCAAAACCCCCACCAGCTGCTTCAGTGTTCGATTGGGCGCGTTTGTGCACCACCCTTTCATCGCTGCCCTTATATAATGTGAACCTGCAGACTTCTTTTGTTTGAATGCCCACTGTATAAATTTCATTATCACCCTACCCGACTCCTCGTGGTCCTCAAACGCCCTTAGTCACGTTACCTCATGCACTGTTCTTGCTTAGGTTCTATATCCTCTTGCTGTCTTTGGGGCTAGTGCATGTTCTATCAGATGGGACAGGTCCCCTTCACCAGTGCCCATTGGCTGTTCAGGAATGGAGTCATCTCCTGCTCTGCTCCCGGCACTAAACTCCTTAATTTCTCCATATGGAGGCAAGAGAGTGCATCTGCCTTAGCGTTATTTGCTCTTGGAAGTGCCTTGCCCTAATGTCCAAATTGTTTGCTAGTTCATTTTTACCAAGTACCACAGCAACCTTAGCACTCTTGGGCATTGTGCAGCTCCCCTGTTAATCGCTTGAACTACTGCCTGGTTATCTGACCACAGCGTGATCTTCATGTTCTTCAGTTGGTCTTGCCAAATACGTAGGGCCACCACAATGGGGAATAGTTCGAGGAGCATGATGTTCTTGGTGAGCCTATGCTGCCAGCCGCGTCAGAGTAAAGCACAATTTGCTTTGCTGACACCCAGCCTTCTCTCCAAATCAAGGTCCCGTTAAACTCTTCTAAGAATGTTAGCCCATGGCTTCAGGTTCTCCTTCACTCCTGAGCCCAGCCTAGTGTGGTGGTGCTGCTTCTGAAGCCCCTTTGTCAAGTGTATGAGTCGCCTAGCGAAAACCTTCCCTGCTGGGATGACTCGTGCTGCAAAATTTACATTCCCAATCAGTCCTTGTAGTTCCCTCAGGGTGGCTTTCTGTTTGCCGCATAGCTTTTGAATGTCCTTACTCAGGTCCTGCACCATTTTATGGGGCATGCTGGATGTGCCAGCTCTGGAGTCCAGCTCTATTTAAAAAAAATACAAATCTGGTAGTAGGACCCATTGTCTTGTCTGCCAGCGGTACCCTCAATGATGGATTAAAACCAGATCTGTGGCTGGGGGTGAATGTTTGATTGATTCTGCATTCCGTCCATCATATATTGTTTTTGCATTTGTTGCCCTAAGTGGGAAGGGTATGCCCAGACATGGGTCCTATTCTTGCTATGCCACCAGATTCAAGCTACCCTGGCTGATAAAAGGGGATACGCTGAAACCGGTCCCAGAATGCCTGATTCTGGTCTAGGGAGGACCTGGAAGTTCAGACTGGACTGTTCCCATGGGGAACAGGGTCAAGACTGATTTGCATATGGCAGGGTCCAAACTGGAATGGCACGGCAAGCAAAAAAACTGATGGATTAAACCCAGATCTGTGATTGGGGGTGAATGTTTGATTGGTTCCGCATTCCGTCCATCATCTGTGGTTTTCGCACTCTCCCACATGTCAAGCACACATGCCTAAGTCTGGATGCTGCTCCACACGTAACTTCATCTTTGTCAGATTTGAAACATAAGGACGATGCCCCTCTGCCCGCCTGTGTTCCCTTTGCTTTTTCTTGCCTCCCTTTCTGATAGCTCCTGCAAAAGGTGTGCTCGCTTTTCCCTGACCAGCTATTAGCCTACCTTGCTATCATCATCTTGTGCATGTAGCCTGCCACATCCTCTTGATCCCACTCCATATCTGGGTGGGCCCGCATTTTAATCCTGAAGCCCTTATCGTAATCTAGCCATGCATTCGCTACAAACTGTCTCTGAGCTTTGTGTATCTTTGACTCATATAGCCATAAATCCTTTGCGCAATGTGGAAACTTCTCCGCTATGATACTAGCCATAATCCTAAATCTGTCAAGCCAGTTATCTACTTTCTTATCATATTTATCTCTCTCTTCTTCTTTCTTGTCTAATGTGGTCAAATCGAGGGTCTGTGACCGGGACTGCCATGCCATGGTTAATTCTGTTCGGTAACTTTGCAAGTGACCCTCGATTACTTTAAAAACAGCTGAGATGCTCAGCCGATTCACCGATGATGCACAGGGTGTTTAAGGGTTAACCTGTGAGAGGTGGCATGGCCTATACAGCCCAAAAAATAGCTCAGCTGAGCGACCAAATGCTGCACAGGGTTAACTTGTGTGAGGGGTGTGTGTCTTCTGCGCACTTCCTCCTTCCTCACCCTGCTGCCCACTGCTCTCGCCAGCTGCAGCACACCGCCGTGTGCTAGTGGGTCCCCAGCCCTGTACCTTTCTTGATGCTGCAGCACAACGCAGCCAGTGGCACCGCTAACTCATTCTGTAGCCGCTTGACCAGCGACATTGTTCTGTGAATGGGGGGGGGAAATCAACCACCTCCTCCTGTCTGACAGACACAGTGTGGCTCCACGGGCTCTTTCCAGGCGTGGTGGGCCGAGCAGGCTCTCCTTCGCTGCGAGGCCGGATCCTCCTCCGAGGTACGAGGGGCCAAGTGGGCTCTTCTTCACTGTGCGGCATGTTCCTCCTATGAGCGCGATGGGCCGAGGACGACTGTCACCTTCCAGAGGGGTGCTTCCGGGACGAGGTGTTGTGGAGGACCCACGCAGCTCAGCTGACCGCCACACACTGCAGCAAAGTCATTGATTTAAGGAGCTTGGAAATCCAAGTAGGTAGTCTTCTATGTTTTCTTTTGTTCCATCGCTGCCCGGACGGCCAGATGAATCAAGGGGTTAAGGCTAGGGCAGCCCCCTTTTTAACTTCCGGCGAGCCCCCTAGGGTGTGAAGGGAGAATTCAAACAAATACAAGGCCTTCTATTGGCCCAGGGCTTCATGCCATTTATCTTAGACGGCACCTTGCCCACCCCCCTCTCCCCCAACCACCATCTGCCGCCCTGTGGCAAAGGGGGAAGGGTGCTGCTTCCTTGCTTCCTCCTTCTCCTTTTTGGTGCACCCCTCCTGGGTGCTCTTTCTTGCAGGCCTTGGAGGGGTTTCTGCTCCAACCCCCACAAAGTGGAAAGCCTGGGAAGCCTCCTTCTCATAAGTCTGATTCCGGGGAGTATTTACCCGACCAGGCTATCCCAGCGATTAAGTGTCATAATTGTTACCCTAACGAGGGGAGGGGTATAAATAAGGATTTTGGTGACCATCAAGAAGTACCGAAGGTGATGGAAAGATTAGTAGACACCATTGTGGACTAAGGAAAGAAGTTTCTGCCCTTAAAAAAGTTGTTGAAGGCCTGGTGAAAAAAGTTGGTGAAGTACTACACCAGAATGCTGTTTGTCATGAAGGGAGGGCTCTGAAAGGGATTGATGGGGTCTAAGTGAAAGACCGAGATGGGAACCTTTGACCATAGGCCCTAGAGTATCTTATCCCTTGACATAAAATGAGTATATATCCCTAAAACCTCATAATTTGATGAAGCCTTTGCATAAACCAATTGATCCATCTTGAGGGGAGGAAGACCAACCCAGAAAACCCATGAGGGGGAAACCCAAGAAAAGATACCATCAGGAGGCTGGATCAGACGATCGGGGAATCCAGATGGCATGCTCCTGTGAGATCCTATTAGCACTGCCTTCAAATCTCCCATACGAGGGGGGTGGTTTATAAAGGTATCTATACTTGAACGCTGGTGAATTTAAATCATACTGTAGTTTATTTAAATCAGGTTCCTAAGACGGAGTAAAAGAACAACAGAACTCCCTAATAATTAGGGTTACGCACTGGTTACAGGAGGTTAGGCATTGCTACTCAATCATCAGGAGTGATATATCCAGAGCTAAGAGGATTGTATCTGAAGGTGATCCCTTTGACTCAGTGATGGGTGCTTTTATACATAAAGATCTGGTGTAGGGCCTAATGGCTATTGATGTACGCTCAATTTGGAAATGCCAACACTAAAATTCGGATGAAAGTATAGATTTTGAGTCGAACCTGAAGTCCAAGACAAATTAGTAAAAGGTGTTCTCATGGACGACCAGGGACTCTCTACCAATGAGAGATTAACAAATCTGACTGGGAATAAAGAGTATACTCTGAGTTAATCCGGACAGGAGTAATTATGAGGAGGAACTGTTGGACTGTGAATATGGGTCTTTGAATTTGTCTCTAGTCTCACACAATGGAGGGTCGAGTAAGTCGATAATGTAGTAATGGTGAACCCTCTTGAAGGAGGGAAGAATGGTAAACCAACTTAGGGTATAAAAATACAAACTTAGGTATAAAGAAGAGACTATTAGTAGCAGTAATAAATTGGTTGGACCTGCCAGTATATGCGATTTTCGCAGTTCTACTGAAGGCCTACCATATCAGATCAAAATACTGTCCTAGAATGCAGTAGGGATTAGTAAAATGATGTCCAAATCAGATTGGGGAAAGTTCACACAAGCCTATGATATTTGCTTATTCCAGAAGATTTGGTGCTCTGCCCCTATTTTAAGGAATGGGTTTACATCTTTCTGCACAAATGTGGTTTAGTCAGGTGGGGGAAACCATCAGGGGGCAGTTTAGCAATCTGGGGCAAGATTTCGCTCCAATGCTCAATTAGCCCTATCCCTATTGACACTCCAGACGTACTAGCTATTAGTTTGGCACTTCCATTAGGTATCCCTTTGAAAATATTTAATGTGTAGAATCGGGTAGAAGCTTGCAATGCAGGTTCTTCGATAATAAATGTACAACAGAGTAACCTCTCTGAGCTACCTGGACAAAGATATTTAATAGTAGCTGGAGTCTTAAATTCAACTATTGCTCCCACTGTGGTAAAACCCTATGATTTGACATTGGAACAAGACAGCCAGTAGAGGATTCTACAGTTATAATTTTTCCCTGTGAAATGGTCACCTAGATATGCACAAGATTTGGCATTAAAGAACAAGTTCCTTACCTTTGGTAACAATTTATCTGGTAGGAACATATTATAGTTGCAGATTCCTTAACTTAGAATTTCCCCCAGGCGTCAGACTAGATCCGGAAATTTTTCTTCAAGCAGTATCCTTGTGCTTCGTCAGGTGGCGCCGTTGGAGTTGTGGTCGATGTGATGATGTCGGGAGTTGTACGTAGACGCCAAATATACAATACACACTGGCAATCAGAAACAGGCAAAGAAAAGGTTAGAAAACAGTACAAATGGCAATAACCAATAGTGACTCTAGGGGAGCACAAACCATATATGCTAAAAAAAATGGAATGCGAACACAGGAGCCCCACCTAGGAAAGTAGAATGTGTAGAGGGGAGCTGGGAGGACCACAAAACCACAAAGGTAAGTAACACAGTACCCCCCAGCTACCAGAAATGCAGGTGTAAATTTGCCCCAAACCACCCAAAAGGAGGAAAAGAATCAAAAGAAGACACCCAGAGAAAACTACAAGAAAACCAGTGGTGGATTCCTGAAGAAAGAAGACCTGTGGAGAGAGGGGACCAAGTCCAAGAGTCACAGTGGAGTCCAGGTGGAGTAGGAACTACTACCTACCCAGCTGTAGTTGCAGGAGTTGGTTGAGGGTGATGAAGAACAGGGCAGCACTGCAGCCCTGGAGCTGGAGAACAGTTCCTGGTGGATACAGAATTTGTCCCACACTGGAAGGAAGATTGCAGACGGGTGTTGAAGCAGGAATTTCAACAACAAGCATTGGCAAAGGTAAACTCGCAGTTAGTGGAAAAGTTGTGCTGCTGGGGACCAGCAAGGCCCAGGAGGACTCAACCCAGGAGTGAGAGTCACAGGGGACCCTCGGCGTCGCAGAGAGTCCACAGGAGCAGAGGCAGCACCCACAGGAGTCCCACCAGACGGGAACACAGGAGTTGCTGAAGAAGCCCACGCAGCACTACAAAAGTGGATCCGACACCGCCGGAGAACCACACAGGAGGCTATGCTTTGCAGGAAGGAGTGCTGGGGACTGGAGCTACAGGTCGCCTGAAGATCCCTTGGAGGGGATGCAAACGAGCCTTGGCAGCTGCAAGAGATGCGGTGTACGGGGGAACTGTCCTGCGTGGGAAGGCAAAGGCTTACCTTCACCAAAGTTGGACAGCTGGCAGAGAGGACCAAGAAGACCACTCCGGACCACCACCCCTGATGTAGGATCCACGCAGCTCAAGATGAGGGGAGATCCACGCAGCCAGTTGTTGCTTGCTGTAGGTACCTGCGGTTGCAGTGGAGTGACTCCTTCACTTCAAGAGAGATTCCTTCTTCTTGTGCAAGCTGAATAGTTGCAGTCTTCTGAGGATGCACAGCCAGGGAAATGTTGCAAAGCTGGCAGGACGTGGAAAAAAAGTTGCAGAAGAGTCTTCTTCGTTGTAGCGTTTTTGGTTCCTGGAGGGTCCAGTCGCAGTTCCAATGGCCAGAAGTCGAAATGGAGGTTGCAGAGAAATCCTGCTGTAATCTTGCAAGCCGAATCGGAGGACACACCCAAGAGAGAGACCTAAATAGCCCTGAAAGGGAGATTGGTAACCTAACCAGGTAAGCACCCATCAGGAAGGGGCTCTGACTGCCTGGCCTGGCCACTCAGATGCTCCCAGAGTTCCTTGCCAACCTTGGAACCAAGATTGTAGAACCCAGAGACCCTCTGGAAGAGCTCTGGGCACCACCCCTGGGGTGGTGATGGGCAGAGGAGTGGTCACTCCCATTTTCACTGTCCAGTTTCGTGCCAGAGCTGGGACTGGGGGTTCCTTAACCAGTGTAGACAGGTTTAGGCATGGAGAGCACCAAATGTGCCCTTTAAAGCATACTAGTGGCTTGGGAAGGCTATGCTCCCCAAGCCAGTCACATCTATTTTCAAAGGGAGAGGGTGTTACCTCACTCTCCCAAAGGAAATCAATTGTTCTACCTTCCTGGGCTTGATCAGATCAAGCAGCAGGAGGGCAGCAACCTGCCTGAGGGATGGCAGTAGTTGGGCTGCTCGGAAAACCCTGTAAGACTGGTGGTAGCAATAATGGGGGTCCTCTAAGGAGCCCCCAAGGTGTATGGAATCATACTTTCAATACTTGCAACAGTATTGGGGTAAGATTCCGACATGTTTGATACCAAAATGCCCAGGTTCGGAGTTACCATTATGTAGCTAAACATAGGCAGTGACCTGTGTCCAGTACACGTGTCAAATGGCATCCCCACATTCACAAATTCCAGGAAAATAGGTCTGGAGTTTGTGGGGGCACCTCTGCTAGTGCAGGGGTGCCCCCACACACAGGTTCTTGCACCCTGACCTCTGGGCTAGGAGGGCCTGCCATAAGGGTGGCTTACAGTGACCTGGTGAAGTGACCTGGTAGTGAAAGGGTGCATTCACCCTTTCACGCAGGCTGCAATGCTAGGCCTGCAGAACACTTTGCATGGGCCCCTTATGGGTGGCATAATACATGCTGTAGTCCATTGGGATCCCCTGGTACCTCAATGCCCTGGGTTCCTAGGTACCATATACTAGGAACTTACATGGGGGTACCAGTATGACAAATGTGGGGTGAAAACGGTTCCAGCAACCAAGTTTAAAGAAGAGACCATAATCACTGGGGTCTGGATTAGCAGGATCCCAGTGAACACAGTCAAACACACTGACAACAGGCCAAAAAGTGGGGGTAACCATGCTAGAAAGAGGCTTCTTTCCTAAAGCCATGAAGAACACTGAAAATTATGTGCCAGAGCTAAGGCACTGAATGGGGAATCCTGGTCCCTAGAAATCATTTTGCAAGCGGGGAGGATGGGTGGGTCGGTAAGTAATTTACAACTAAAATATTTCTCCACTAGATAAACCATTACCGAAGGTAAGTAACTTGTTCATCTGATAGAGACTTCTAGTTGCAGATTCCTTACCTTAGAATCGATACCCAAGCAATGTCATCCTCAGAGGTGGGCTGCAAACCAAGATCATTCTATAAAGTCCTGCAGGACCGAACAAGCAAATTAGCCGTCTCTGTGGACTCGACTGTCCAGGCAGTAATGGTTTGTAAACGTGTGCAGGGATATCCATATTGCTGTCTGGCAGATAGCCAGGAAAGGAACTCTGCGTGCTAACGCTGTGGTAGCAGCAGTTGCTCTGGGGGAATGAGCGCGCAAGCCCTCAGGGGGTTGCTTCTTTACCAAAGTGTAGCACATTTTGATGCAAAGTAGTACCCATCGTGAGATGATATGCTATTGCACTGCCTTCCCTTTCTGCGCACCAACAATTCCAACAAAGGGTTAATCATCCACCCGGAAATCTTTTGTACGATTGAGGTAGAACGACAATGCTCTGTCTGGTTCCAGGCGGTGGAGTTTCTCCTCTTCATGAGAAGAATGTGTGTAAAAAGTAGGCAAAGTGATGGACTGGCCTACATAAAAAGTTGTAACTACTTTGGGAAGGAATGAGGCTCTAGTGCGTAACATCACTTTGTCAGGGTGCACAGACAAAAATGGTGGCTTTGAAGAAAGAGCCTGAAGCTCACTCACTCTGCGAGCAGAAGTGATGGCAAAAAGAACATGCATTTGCAATGCAATGGGTCTCGCATTTGCTCGACTTAGTGCTATTAGCTTTGTAAAGTTCTCACAGGACTTTTGTTGCCACATAAATTGAAAATGAAAATTAATACAGTTTTCCATAAGCGAGCCGATTTAAAACATAACGCCATGAGCATGAAGGAATACACAAAAGGAAACAGAAGTTTGCTCGCTCACAAACGTATCGGCAAATGTGCAATTACCCATGTAACAGGCTCAGGGACATTCTAAGCGATCGACTACTGCCCAGCTAGATCGAGTTGCGTAGGAAATTTTTTAAAAAGTAGTCCAGAAGTGTAGGAGGCTGGTCTGGCTTGTAGTGGGTACCAGAGGTACTTACACCTTCTGCCAGGTCCAGTTATCCCTTATTAGTGTAGAAGAGGTGTTTCTAGCTGCTTAGGCTGATAGAAGGTAGCTATGGTAAAGCAGCTTAGGCTGAACTAGGAGACATGTAAAGCTCCTATTATACCACTTATATCATATGCACAATATCATGAGAAAACACAATACACAGAGTTACTAAAAAAAAAAGGTACTTTACTTTTATGACAATATGCCAAAAGTATCTCAGCGAGTATCCTCAGTAAGAAGATAAGTTATATACACAAGTTATATGTACACAAACCAAAATTAGATAAGTAATAGCAAGAAAAGTAATGCAAACAGTGTAGAATTACAATAGGTTGCAATAGGAGCACATGGGTATAGGGGCAACACAAACCATATACTCCAAAAGTAGAATGCGAACCACAAATGGACCCCAGACCTATGTGAGCTTGTAGAGGGTCACTGGGACTGTAAGAAAACAGTGAGGGTTAGAAAAATACCCAACCCAAAGACCCTGAAAAGTAGGAGTAAAGTACACCTACTACCCCCAGAGAGCACAGAAGTCGTGATAGGGGGATTCTGCAGGAAGAACAAACACCAGCAATGCAACAACAGTGGATTTCCGGACCTGAGTACCTGTAAGACAAAGGGGCCAAGTCCAATAGTCGCGACAGTGTCGAGAGTGGGCAGGAGCCCAGGAAATGCCACCTGAAGATGCAAGGAAGCTGCCACCGGTTGGAAGAAGCTTGGAGTTCTGCAACAAAGAAGAGGACTAGGGACCTCTCCTTTGGAAGATGGATGTCCCACGTTGCGATGAAGCTTGCAGAGGTGTTCCCACATAGAAAGACCGCACACAAGCCTTGCTAACTGCAAGGGTCGCGGTAGAGGTTTTTGGGTGCTGCTGTGGCCCAGGAGGGACCAGGATGTCGCCACTTGGAGGAGGAGCCAGAGAGAGTGCCCAGCAACTCAGGGAGCCCTCACCGAAGCAGGCAGCACCCGCAGAAGTACCCCAACAGGCACTTAGAAGAAAAGTGAACCGGAGTCAACACGAAGTCACAAAAGGGAGTCCCACGACGCCAGAGGACAACTCAGAAGTTTGTGCACTGCAGGATGGAGTGCCGGGGACCCAGGCTTGGCTGTGCACGAAGGAAATCCTGGAAGAGTGCACAGGAGCCGGAGCAGCTGCAAATCACGCGGTACACAGCTTTGCAGTCTAGCGTGGGGAAGCAAGGACTTACCTCCACCAAACTTGGACTGAAGAGTTACTGGACTGTGGGAGTCACTTGGACAGAGTTGCGGTGTTCCAGGGACGACGCTCATCAGGATGAGAGGGGACCCAGAGGACCAGTGTTGCAGTCTTTTGGTGCCTGTGTTAGCAGGGGGAAGATTCCGTCGACCCACTGGAGATTTCTTCAGAGCTTCTGGTGCAGGGTGAAGGCAGGCTACCCCCAGACCATGCACCACCTGGAAACAGTCGAGAAAGCCGTCAGGATTAGGTGCTACAATGTTGCTGGTAGTCGCCTTGCTACTTTGTTGCGGTTTTTGCAGGCGTCCTGGAGCAGTCAGCGGTCGATCCTTTGGTAGAAGGGGAAGAGGAAGATGCAGAGGAACTCTGGTGAGCTCCTGCATTCGTTATCTGAAGAATTCAACAAAGCAGAGACCAGAAATAGCCAGAAAAAGAAGGTTTGGCTACCAGGTTTGGAGGATTGACTATCAAGAGAGGTAAGAAGGAGCCTCTGACGTCACCTGCCGGCACTGGCCACTCAGAGTAGTCCAGTGTGCCCCCAACACCTCTGTTTCCAAGATGGCAGAGGTCTGGGACACACTGGAGGAGCTCTGGGCACCTCCCCTGGGAGGTACTGGTCAGGGGAGTGGTCACTCCCCTTTCCTTTGTCCAGTTTCACGCCAGAGCAGGACTGGGGGATCCCTGAATGGTTGTAGACTGGCTTATGCAGAGATGGGCACCATCTGTGCCCATCAAAGCATTTCCAGAGGCTGGGGGAGGCTACTCCTCCCCAGCCCTTCACACCTATTTCCAAAGGGAGAGGGTGTAACACCCTCTCTCAGAGGAAATCCTTTGTTCTGCCTTCCTTGGCCAGGGCTGCCTGGACCCCAGGAGGGCAGAAACCTGTCTGAGGGGTTGGCAGCAGCAGCAGCTGCAGTGGAAACCCCAGAAAGGCAGGTTGGCAGTACCCGAGTTCTGTGCTAGAGACCAGGGGGGTCATGGAAGTGTCCCCCCAATACCAGAATGGTATTGGGATGACAATTCCATGATCTTAGACATGTTACATGGCCATGTTTGGAGTTACCATTGTGAAGCTATACATAGGTAGTGACCTATGTATAGTGTACGCGAGTAATGGTGTCCCCGCACTCACAAAGTCTGGGGAAATTGCCCTGAATGATGTGGGGGCACCTTGGCTAGTGCCAGGGTGCCCACACACTAAATAACTATGCACCCAACCTTCACCGGGTGAAGGTTAGACATATAGGTGACTTATAAGTTACTTATGTGCAGTGGTAAATGACTGTGAAATAACGTGGACGTTATCTCACTCAGGCTGCGCTGGCAGGCCTGTGTAAGAATTGCCAGAGCTCCCTATGGGTGGCAAAATAAATGCTGCAGCCTATAGAGATCTCCTGGAACCCCAATACCCTGGGTACCTCAGTACCATATACAAGGGAATTATATGAGTGTACCAGTATGCCAATGTGAATTGGTAAATTTAGTCACTAGCCTGTTAGTGACAAATTTGGAAAGCAGAGAGAGCATAACCACTGAGGTTCTGGTTAGCAGAGCCTCAGTGAGACAGTTAGGCACCACACAGGGAACACATATAGGCCACAACCTTATGAGCACTGGGGTCCTGGCTAGCAGGATACCAGTGACACATAACAAACACACTTACAACATAGGGTTTTCACTATGAGCACTGGGCCCTGGCTAGCAGGATCCCAGTGAGACAGTGAAAACACCCTGACATATACTCACAAACAGGCCAAAAGTGGGGGTAACAAGGCTAGAAAGAGGCTACTTTCCTACAAGAAGCCATACTGAAAACATGCAGCCTCATATGTTTTCAGTAGTTAGCCGGTGCGCTCAAGGAAGGCTAAACACTGGAAAAGGCATGATGTATGCATGCCTTTCACAAATGAAAGCAAGAGATTTTTAAAATGTAAGCCCACGAACCAACGATACTGATGATCATGCGGTAGGCGTGGTTAAAAGCAAACAGAGAGATTACAACATGCTAGAGCGCTTGCACACTCAACCCTAAAAGCTGTTTTGAAAGTAAGGAGATGTTAGGGACAATTGTGTAACAGCTCAAAAGGAGCACACATCAAGTAAGTAAGGACAAGATTGAGGCCCCACTGTGGCATGACAAACAGAGTGGGAGGAAACAATTGGGTGAGTCTCTTAAGGAATCTACCAACAATAGGAGACTTAAAACGGGAAGATTGATCAGGCAATCTAAGAAAATCTGAAATAGCCGATAAGTAACCTTTAAGGGTGCCCAAAGCAGAGCCCTGCTGGGCTAAAGAAAGAAAGAAGAAAAGAACCTCAGAGAGAGGGGATCAACAGACTTATTGGTACACCATGCCACAAATTTATGCCAATGACAGGCATGTACCGTTTTGGTGAAGAGACTCCTGGCTGCCAAGATAACATCACAAACTTCAATTGTAAGGTCTAAAGCAGTCAACTGCCGCCGCTCAATCTCCACACATGAAGGCGAAGATTTAATACGTTTGGGTGGAGAACCGTCCTCTGGTGCTGGGACAGAAGATCCTACCGAAGAGGCTGTCTGACTGGAGGATCTGTGGCCATGCTCAGTAGCTCTGGATACCATACTCTCCGTGCCCAGTCCGGAGCCACCAGGATTAACTGGGCCGGTCGTTCTTGATCTTCATCAGAACTTTTGACAGAAGTGTTATAGGCGTAAAGGAGGCCGTAGTTCCACTCAAGATGAAAAGCATCCTGAGCGAGTGCCGTCTTAGAAACTCCAACGCGCAAACCAGCTGACATTGTGCGTTCTCTGCGGAGGTGAACAGATCTAACCAAGGCTCTCCCCACTGCTGAAAAAGACCTCCGGATGAGGTCACCATTTGTCATCGGCTATGCATAGACGGCTGAGTTTGTCGGCTCTGACGTTCAGAGAGCCTGCCAGATGTTGAACCACCAGGGTAATGCCCTGATATGCCAGCCATGTCCAGAGGCGCAGATCCCACTCCGCCCTGTTTGTTGCAGTACCAAATGGTGGTAGTGTTGTCCGTGAACACCTGCACCACTTTCCCTTTGAGAGAGTGAAGGAATGCTTTTAATGCAAGCCTGATCACCAGGAGCTCCAAAAGACTGATGTGGAGTCCAGACTCTGCCAGAGACCTCTGATCTCAGCCTCTCCCATGTGGCTGCCCCATCCCAGGAGTGATGGGTCTGTCACTACTGTCAGATCTGGTTCGGGAAGAGAATGGGATCTGCTGTTGACCCAATCCTTATTCTAAAGCCACCACTGGAGGTCTTTCGCAGTCCCCTCCGAGCTCTGGACCATGTCAGAGAGATTCCCCTGATGCTGCGCCCACTGGAACTTCAGGTCCCACTGCAGAGCCCACATATGCCATCTAGCATGAGTGACTAGCAGGATGCAGGAGGCCATGAGGCCCAGCAGCCTCACAGTCATTCTCAATGAAACCCAGGATAAAGAATGAAACATCGTAATCATAGCCTGAATATCCTAGATTCGCTTTTTGGGCCCAAAACTGTGTCCAGAACAGCTCAGATGAAAGGGAGCGTCTGAGAGCAAGTCAGGTGTGACTTTGGCACGTTTATAGTGAATCCCAGAGGGTGCAGGAGGTTTGTCGTAGCCTGAAGGTGGGAGACAACTTTCTTGGGTGTGTCTGCCTTCAACAGCCAGTCGTCGAAGTAGGGGAAGACTGAAACCCCCAACCTGCTCATATAAGCTGCAACCACCTCCATCACTTTCGTGAACAGCCGAGGGGCACTGGTAAGACCAAAGGGAAGCATGGTAAATTGAAAGTGCTTGTGGCCTACCACAAATTGTAGGTAACGTCTATGGGCAGGCAAGACAGGGATATGGAAATAAGCGTCTTAGCAAGTCCAACGCTACCATCCAGTCTCCTGGGTCCAAGGCAGACAGGACCTGAGCCAGGGTGAGCATTTTGAACTTCTCCTTTTTGAGGAAGAGATTGAGGGCCCGAAGGTTTAAGATAGGAAGTAAACCCTTGTCCTTTTTGGGCACCAGAAAGAAGGGGGAATAACAACCACAACCTACTTCTGGTGCAAGGACCCTCTCTATGGCTCCCTTTGCCAAGAGAGCAGCTAATTCCTCACGGAGAAGTGCCAGATGATCCTCTGGTAAGTCGCCATAGGATGGAGGCATGGCACGTGGGGCAATCGCGAAGGGAAGGGAGTAGCCCCTTTGGACGATCTGCAAAACCCACCTGTCCGTAGTGATAAATTCCCAGTAGGGCAGGTGATGGCGAATTCTGCCGCCAACCCACCTGGGATAGGGAGACGGACTAGGAAAGCTTGGAGGCTGCAGCAGGGGTGGGGTGGACTGAGTAGACCTCTGATTCCCTGTCCGACGAGCCCATGGGATACTGCATACCCTGCCATGCAGGGGCTGAACAGTATGGGTGGCATGGTGGCTGGGAAACTGACACAGATGGGAGCCCCTTCCGTGGCCACGAAAGGGGCGAAAGGTGGACTTTTGGCGACGAGGGGCAGTTGAAAGGCCGAGGGACCGAACTGTAGCCCGGGAGTCCTTAAAGCTCTCAAGTGCCGAGCCCGCCTTGTCTCAAAAGAGACTGGTGCCATCAAAGGGCATGTCCATAAGGGTCTGTTGGACATCCCCTGAGAAACCAGATGTCCTCAACCAGGTGTGGTGCCTTAAGGCCACCATCGACTAAATCAATCTACCCAGAGTCGGTCGTGTCCAGCCCACAACGAATAGTGAACTTTGCCTCATCTCTCCCATCAGCAACTGCTTGGGAGATGATAGCCCGGGCCTCCTCCGGTATCTGCGGCAAGACGTGTGTGACTGTATCCCACAGGGGGTGAGTATAACGGCCCAAAAGGCATGTGGTGTTCACTGACCGCAACGCCAGACTGGAGGAAGAAAACATCTTCCCAAGTTGGTCCACTCTCTTTGATTCCCGATCCAGAGATGCAGAAGGGAATGCACCAGATGACGAGGATGCCTGGATAACAAGGCTCTCAGGCGTGGGGTGTTGGGACAGGAATTTAGGATTGTTCGGGGCGGGCCAATGGCAGCGAGCGATCGCCCTGTTCACAGGAGCCCCTGTGCTGTGTCTGGACCAAGTACCCAGAAGGACATCCGTAAGGGCTTCATTGAAAGGAAGGAAAGGGTCAGATGTGGAAGCCCTGATAGAATCATCTCCGTCAGGAGATTAGACCTACAGTTCGAGGCCAAAGACCTAGGCCGCCCTACTGACAGCATAGAATATGTGGCTCCCTCCGCCGTAGCCACAGTAGGAGGCAAAAGGATTCCAGGGTCTGGAGGAGTATCCAGACAACTGGCCTCGCCCAATTCCTGCACTCAGTCCATGTGAGGGTCATTCTGGAATTCATAAGCGTCCAGGGACCCCTTAAATCCTTCCCCGTATTCATTCCCATAAGGAAAAGGATCTGAATCCAACCTGGGGTGAACAAACCCCATCGAAACTCTGACTCTGAGTCGTCGGGGATTAGGATCAGGATGATGTTGATCGTGGGCACAACCGACGTTGGCAGCGTCGACGGCCGAGCCGGGGAAGGTGTCAATGGTACAACCAGCGTCAGTACGGATCCAGAGGTGCCCTCGGAGGTCGGTTGCGGAACCCAAAGTGCTCCCAGCTGAACCCGCTGGGCCCGAAGGCACTGAAGGGGGGGGGGTCGGACTGCCCAAAAATGAGACGCATGGCCTCATAGAATTCTTTTAATTGGTCAGGGGTCGCTCCCAGAAAGTCGGGGAGGCCGGAGCGGACCCAGAAGTAGGCTCCGAGGACTGAGGCTTAGAACGTCAACGCTCCTCCCGCGTTGTATCAGCCGAGCGATGGGGTGAAGTCGAAGGATGCCTAGCCTTCTTCGATCTCTTCTTACCTGAGTGACCCGAAGACTTGGAGGACGAGTGGTGGTGACTCCGTGAGGGGTATCGAGATCTTCTTCTTGAGCGAGACCAGGATTTATGCGGAGTCGAGCGTCGGGCCACCATAAGCTTTAGGGAACGCTCCCTAAAGGCCTTTAGGTGTATAGCCCGGCACTCTGAGCATGACTTCAGGTCATAGTCGCACTCCAAGCAACACAAACAGACCCGGTGCAAATCCGTCACCGACATCATGCAGTGATAGGCCTCACAAGGCTTTAAACCGGTCTTCGGGGGCATCCTCGATGCACCAAAAAAATCACCAAAAACTCGACAAAATTGCTGAAACTGGTCAAAAAACAGGGTAGCTCTCTCTGGGTCAGTAAGTGGCGCAGCAGGAAAAGAACGGACGTCACTGTGCAGAGGCGGCGTCTATGTACGACTCCCGACATCATCACAGCGACCACACCACCCGCAGAGTCGACCAACGCCACCTGACGAGGTGCAAGAGTACTGCTTGGAGAAAAATCTCCAGATCCAGTCCGAGGCCAGAGGAACTTCTAAGGTAAGGAATCTGCAACTAGAAGTCTCAATCAGATGCTTAATTTTGATTTAAGAGCAGCTAATGGCAGGTCATCCTCAGACAAGGAAGGCAAGATTACTTTTTACAGACTGAGCTATTCAAGTTTAATTACTATTTCTTAATTGACATGAGCCTTTGGGCCTTTTTGAATTATATGGCAGTATTGGATAGGATGGATAGCGATCACAATGCTCTGGGTCTGACACTAGTGGGTAGCATGGCAGAGGAACCTCCAATCATGGGTGGGATCTTTCCCACACTAACAAAGGTAAAGCCATTCTGAGGGACTGGGTTATCAAGCATCCTATAGCTTTGTCATCAGCTCTCTGGAAGGTCAAGGAGGAAGTTGAGAAAATAAATGCCCACGTCTCTGAACAAAGATTAACCGTATTGCAGGATGATCATGAAGTATTCTTTTCACATGTTAGGGAACTTTTAGCCCGAGACAAAAGGGGTGATAGTAAAAAAAAAAACAAGAAAGAGGTGACTCTGTACAACAAAGTATGCAGGACAGCAAATGTAGATTTACTAGCATTAGTCAAATCTAAATGTCAGGCTCACTCTATAGGAGGGTATTGGCTAAATCCAAGAGAGACTGGGAAAGTAACTTGTCAGAAAATATGCATGGTGCAATGATAGCTAAGATAATACATCTTTTTGGAAACTAGCTTCAGTATGTTTTAACAGAATTAAGACAGACTTGGAATATTCTTTTCAACCCCAAGATTGGGTATCCCATTTTAGCAATGTACACACATGTAGTAAGGATCTGGGACAGGACGGTGAACATACCTTGCTAATCCTTGACCTAGGTAACCTAAGAAAATTAAAATTTGATTTCAGTGAAACTTTGGTGGCAATTAAATCCTGTCTTGCATCTAGAGCTCCAGGTCCTGACAAGATCCCAAACGATTTCTGTATGCCTTACCCAGAAGTGTGGGGCTAGTATATACATTTTTTATCTAATGCAATCTTGTTAGGTATGGAGATTCCTCCTTCATGAAAATCGCAGCGGTTATACCAATATTTAAAAAGAGCCAACACAATGACCCTGATAATTATATGCCCATTAACTTGATGGATGCTTCACAAAAGATCTTTTGCATACAAGTGGTTGCCCAACTTCAATATTGGACCCAAGAAAATTATGTGTTTACAGACTTTCAGACAGGCTTCAGAAATAATGTCAGTACTATGATCAGGATTTCTGTTTTTTGGAAGATATCAGTAATCAACGGGGTCAATTGTATGTTGCCTTTGTTGATTTACGTGCCGCCTTTGACTTAGTTCCAAGGGGCAAGCGGTAAAGAGTCCTGGAGGCAATGGGTTTGCCAGCAAAATTTATTGGATATTTTAGTATGGCTACATGTAGAAAATTATGCCAGAGTAAAGTGTGGGGGGTTGGGGAGGGGGAGGGGGGGGGGGGGAATGGGCAACTGACAGACCCTGTTAGGATCAAATACGGAGTTAGGTAAGATTATGTTCTTACCCCTACCCACTTTTATTTGTATATTAATGGGGTGGTGGGACTTTCTGAACAAGGATGGGTGTGCCTCACCAAAAATTGGTGGCCAGAGGGTGCCCGCTTTCCTTTTTGCAGACAACACCTTACTGCTTTTAAAACCCCCTCCAGGGAATGCACCAGTTGCTATAAAACGTTAATGCTTTTTGTGTTGAGCAGGGGCTTGAGCTGAATAGTTTGAAGACTAAATTTATGATATTCAGCCCTGGGGAGCAAAAAAAAAACAAAAAAGCACAAGAGAAACACGTATGTGGGCAAAGATTCAACTGATGTATTACATTTTGATTATCTGTGAGTAAGATTAACGCCAAATCTAAATTGGGCTCTCCAACTTAAAAATAAAACACAGGTACTATGAACACATTATAAAATGAGTATAGCAAAGATTCATAGAATGATAGTAGAGGGTCGCACAGGCCTTAGAGATAATGTAAAGGCCATAGGGGCAGCTCTGAATGTTTCAGAAATCTAGGGGGTGTAAACACTAAAATCCTCTGTTAATGGTTGAAAACAAATTTATTAGATCTCTCTTGAGACTCCCAGTGAGTACACCAATGACTCCGGTGTATTTGGATCTGGCACAAAGGGGTATATCCCAGAAAACAGAGCGCAGATTTTTGATTTACTGGCATAGATTGTGGACTTTGTTAGCCTTAGAACCATATTGAATGGGTTTAAGAGATCTCAGGTCTCATGCATGTGTATGCAAAATCCAGCGGCTGAACTCTGTAAAAGCACTACTGGGGAAACTTAAATTGGAGAAATCTTGTCTATCCCCAGAAACAATCTACACAGTATCCAAAGCAGGCTTAAAAGAAGTATACTGGGATTTTGTATGTCTTCAAGCTGTTATTAACTGCAGAGGAACACTGACCATGGAGTTTGTAGATACCAAACACACCCACAGTATGAAATTAAATATGCCTCCTCTTGCATGGAAATGGTAAATACAATTCAGATATAAAACCCTCCCAACAAAAAGGTTCTGCATAAATGGTGTGAAGCCATACCTAGGGGTGATCTCTGCCCTGCCTGCGTGGGGGCATCAGAATTATTAACTCACATCCTATTCTTTTGTTTGGCCTATGGCTATAAAAATAGACAGCCCATCTAAGTAGGAAATTAGGTATTAGCAGGCACATGGAGGCTTTGCGGATTCTCATTTCAGAAACCAGTGGATTGGTGGTCTATTCTATTGCAAAATTATTGATGTCAGCTTGTATTTAGAGTAGTAAGTGCATGCAAGCTAGTGAGTAGCTGTCGAAATTCTGTTATATTATGTGGTCCATATACTGTTACATTGTATCCTCCTATGGCCTAGAATGAAGTTAAATCAGTTGTTTATATTTTTTTATATTGCATTTCTACACATTGTCCGGCATACGCTGAAATACCTGTGACCACTGTAGCCCGAGAAGTTAAGTTGGGCATATGTTACATACTGCCTTTTGCACTATATTATGCATTTGCACAAACTAGTCTAAGGAGCCGATATTTTAGAATCTATGTACTGTTGATGAAATTGTTCCTAACTAAGAGACCACATGCACTTACTGCCAAAATTAATGTAATCAAATTATTTTGCAAAGGCATGCTGTGTACGCTCAAGTGTTAACCTGCACATTTCATGTTGCATGATTGTAAAATTGACATGTGTGTCCTGGTTTTTAAAATATATGATTTTTCTATTAGTGTTTTCATTTTGGATTGGTATTTTATGTTTCTAATCAATGAGATGGAGTATTTCCCCCTGTAGGTAATACAAAATACATATATTGCTGCTTTCTGAACTATGGCCTGGATGCAAACTAAGAAATGACTGTACTGAGTACTTTAACCACATTGGGTGATTGTTTTATTCTGTGTTGTCTTACTGTCTTTTATTTATATTGTTGGGATGGTTTTAAGTTCAATTACAAAAAGGCTAATATAATGAATGAAAACTACAACACTAATTCAATCACACCACATTCATACTAGAATGAAATATGCTTATACATAGAAAAAGATATATACTCTGAATATAACAAAAAGATCCCTGAAAGACACAAATACAATATAAATACATATCCATATAAAGAGTGATAAAATACAATATCTAGCATTGCAAAAATCTAGGATAGTGAGGAAGTAGGAACCCGAAGCCTACGCGCGTTTCGGTAATCCTCTCTTAATAAGGCCACCTTCATCAGGGCAGTTCCCAATCATCTAGTAAAATGTTGAAGCATTAGCCTTTTTGTAATTGAATAAATTATATATTGGAGAAACAATTTATGAATTGATAATGTAATATTTTAGTAATCAAAATTAGGACTCTGATGTAGCCCAAGACTGGACATATAGTCATTAAATATTTATACCTATATATATAATTTTTTGTAGACATACAGAATCAGTTGTACTTTTTACATATTTGGGTGTTGTCCTCTATTTATATCCTAATGGTAGCATTTGATAGTTGCTCTGAATTTCTGCATTCACTTCAGTTTGCATTTCCCTGGTGAGCTACTGCATCAGGTCAGGGATTCCCATTTGTCTTCTGCTTCTTGGTTGCCTGTTCTTCTGAAGAAGCTGGACTGCATATCTCCTGAACATGGGGCAGGACAAACCCGCCCCCCAGAGTAAGGTGGCACTGACCAAAACAGACCAATTCACAGCGCCCAGGGAATCTGGCACATGTCAAGTGCCGGGCATGGGGAAAGAGGCAGAGGGGACCCCTCCCCCACCAGATATGGCAACGCTTTTGAATGCTATCCAAGATTCAAGGGAGGCGTTGGAGTCCAAGGTTGATGGTGTTCATGTGGACCTATCCCTGGTGCGTCAGGGACCTGTGGCTGAGAGGGTGACAGAAACTGAGACTAGATCCTCCACAGCGGATGACGCAGTGAACTCCCTCCAGACAAAAGTATCTCGGCTCAACTCACTCGTGGCAGCCCTGGAGGAGAGGGCTGAGGACGCCGAGAACCAGTCCTGTAGAAACAATCTTCACCTGGTGGGATTGCCAAAGAAGATAGCAGGAGGTAGAATGGAAGAACTCATGGAAACCTGGTTCTGCTCCTGTATCCCGGAGGGCAAGCTGTCGAGTTGCTTTGTGGTGGAACAGGCGCATTGAGTGCTGGCCAAGAGGCCTCCACCAGGGGCCCCTCCTGTAGGAGGCTAGCTTGGTTTGTAGTGGGTACCTTGGGTACTTACACCTTATACCAGGTCCAGTTATCCCTTATTAGTGAAATGTAGTAGTGTTTTAGCAGCTTAGGCTGATAGAGGTAGATGCAGCGGACCACCTTAGGCTGAACTAGGAGACATGCAAAGCTCCTGCAATACCACTATGGTTACACAATACTTATACACAAGTAAAGACAATACTCAGTGTTACCAAAAATAAAGGTAGTTTATTTGGGTGACACAAGGCCAAAAATATCTTAGAGGCAATACTCCTTCTGGAAGTAAGTATTATACACACTATATACACTAGACACCAAAATAAGGTAAGTAATTAGACATAGGATAGTGCAAACAATAGAACATACCACAGAATGCAACAGGAGAAAATAGGTCTAGGGGCAACACAAACCATATACTAAGAAAGTGGAATGCGGATCACAAATTCCCCCCTAGACAAGTGTAGTGGGTAGAGAATCGCTGGGAGAGTAAGAATATCATAAAGGTGAGTAAAATACCCCACCCCAGAGCCCAGGAAAGTAGGAGTAAAGTACTGCAAGTTTCCTGAGGACACACTACAAGTCGTGATTAGAGTTATTGCAAGAGCCAAGCAAGACTGCAAGCAACACATTGTGGATTCCTGGACCTGAAGACCTGTGAAGAGAGGAGACCAAGACAAGAAGTCTCAGAAGATTCCAGGAAAGACAGGAGCCCCTGCCAACCTAGAAGAAGGTGCAAAAGAGGAGTCTCCAGTTGGAAGAAGACTGCAGAAATGCACCAAGGGAAGATGGCTACGGGTTCCTGCATGATGAAATGGATGTCCCACGTGGAGATGTCGGATGCTGGCGAGTTTCGGCGCTGGATTAGTCCAACAAGCCTTGGTTCAAGCAATGTCGCGGATTGCGTCAAAGTGACGCTGCCTGGACCCAGTAGGGAACTGGGGGCCTCAACTTGGAAGCCCCCCTCTACCTCTTCAGTCCAACACTGGAGGGAACCCACAGATGACCAGGCAGCACCCACAGAGGTCCCAGGACACGGGGACAAAGAAGGTGCAAATTGCGGTTGTTGCACCATTACAAAAGAAGGTCCCACGCCGCCGGAGGACAACTCAAAGAATTGATCGTCGCAGGATAGAGCGCTGGGGACCTGGGCCAGGCCGTGCATGAAGGATTCTTGAAAATAGTGCATAGAGGCCTCAGGAGGTGAAGATGACGCGGTGCATAGGTGTACTGTTGCAAACGGAGAAGGCAAGCTCTTACCTCCTCCAAATTTGGACAGCGTAACCTTAGGACTGTCTGTGTCGAAGGGGTCCACCACGTGTGTTCCAAGGAGCATGCTTGTTGCCAGAGAGAGGAGTCCAAGAGAACCGGTCGTCGTCTTAAAAGGTGCCTGCTGGAGCAGGGAAGTGACTCCGTCACTCCACAGGAAATTTCTCCGGTCCTTCTGGTGCAGGGTGAAGACAAGGAGTCCCCAGAGCGTGCACACAGTGGAAACTGTTGCAGTTGCTGGTTGGAGCTGAAGTTGCAGAGGAAAAGTAGCCCTTGGGAAACTTTATTGCTGTTACAGCGGTTCCTGGAGCAGTCAGCGGTCGATCCAAGGTCAGAGGATGAAGTAAGAGTTGCAGAGGATTCCTGATGGAAACCTGCAAGCTGAATCTGAAGAGGAACCCACAGGAGGAACCTTAAATAGCCCTGAGAGGGGGATTGGCTACCTAACCAGGTATGCACCTATCAGAAGGGGTCTCTGACGTCACCTGCTGGCACTGGCCACTCAAAGGTCTCCAGAGTGTCCCCACACCTTGGAAAACAAGATGGTTGACGTCTGGGACACACTGGAAAAGCTCTGAGCACCACCCCTGGGGTGGTGATGGACAGGGACTGGTCACTCCCCTTTCCTTTGTCCAGTTTCACGCAAGAGCAGGAACTGGGGGTCCCTGAACCGGTGTAGGCTGGTTTATACAAGGAGGGCACCATTTGTGCCCTTCAAACATTTCCAGAGGCTCTGGGAGGCTACCCCTCCCAAGCCTGTAACACTTATTTCCAAAGGGAGAAGTCTGGGGAATTGGCCCTGGACTGCGGGAGGCACCTTTGCAAGTGCAAGGGTGCCCTCACACTTAGTAACTTTGCACCTAGCCTTCAGTAAATTAAGGTTAGACATATAGGTGACATAAGTTACTTAAGTGCAGTGAAAACGGCTCTGAAATATCCTGTGCACTATTTCACGCAGACTACAATGGCAGTCCTGTGAAAGGGTTTGTCTGAGCTCCTTATGGGGGGGGGAAAAGAAATGCAGCAGCCCATAAGGATCTACTGGGACCCCAATGCCCTGGGTACTTAGGTACCATATAGTGGGGGCTTATAAGGGGGGCCCAGTGTGCCAATTGGAATTGGTAAATGAAGTCTCTAGCCAATAGTGATACATTTATAAGCAGAGAGAGCATAAGCACTGAGGTTCTGGTTAAGCACTACTGACAACACACACATTAGGCCACAAACTATAAGCATTGGGTTCCTGGCGAGCAGTATCCTAGTGAGACAGGCTAAACACACTGACATATAGGGTTTTCACTATGAGCACTGGGGTCCTGGCTAGCAGGATCCCACTGATACAGTAAAAAACACACTGACACACACTCACAAACAGGCCAGAAGCGGGGGGTAACCATGCTAGAAAGAGGCTACTTTCTCACACCTTCCCGGCCGGTGGTGGTCCGATTTCTCAACTACAGAGACCCGAGATACTATTCTGCGGGAGGCCTGTGTAGGAGGCTGGCCTGGCTTGTAGTGGGTACCAAGGGGTACTTACACCTTGCACCAGGTCCAGGTATCCCTTATTAGTGTAGAGGGGTGTCTAGCAGCTTAGGCTGATAGAAAAGGTAGCTTAGCAGAGCAGCTTAGGCTGAACTAGGAGGCGTGTAAAGCTCCTACTATACCACTGGTGTCATATGCACAATATCATAAGAAAACACAATTCACAGATATACTAAAAATAAAGGTACTTTATTTTTATGACAATATACCAAAAATATCTCAGGGAGTACCCGCAGAATGAGGATAGCAAATATACGCAAGATATATGTACACAATACCAAAATATGCAGTAATAGCAATAGAAAACAGTGCAAGCAATGTATAGTCCCAATAGGTTGCAATGAGAGCACATAGGTACAGGGGCAACACAAACCATATACTCTAGAAGTGGAATAGCAAACCTATGTGACCTTGTAGAGGGTCGCTGGGACTGTAAGGAAACAGTGAGGGTCAGAAAAATAGCCCACCCCACGACCCTGAAAAGTGGGTGCAAAGTGCACTTAAGTTCCCCAGAGAGCACAGAAGTCGTGATAGGGGAATTCTGCAAGGAAGACCAACACCAGCAATGCAACAACGATGGATTTCCAGACGAGAGTACCTGTGGAACAAGGGGACCAAGTCCAAGAGTCACGATCAAGTCGGGAGTGGGCAGATGCCCAGGAAATGCCAGCTGTGGGTGCAAAGAAGCTGCCACCGGATGGTAGAAGCTGTGGATTCTGCAAGAACGAAAAGGACTAGGAACTTCCCCTTTGGAGGATGGATGTCCCACGTCGTGAAGAAGCTTGCAGAGGTGTTTCCATGCAGAAAGACCGCAAACAAGCCTTGCTAGCTGCAAGGGTCGCGGTTAGGGTTTTTGGATGCTGCTGTGGCCCAAGAGGGACCAGGATGTCGCCAATTGCGTGAGGAGACAGAGGGGGGCGTCCAGCAAGACAAAGAGCCCACTCAGAAGCAAGCAGCACCCGCAGAAGTGCCGGAACAAGCACTACGAAGTGGAGTGAACCAGAGCTCACCCGAAGTCACAAAGGAGGGTCCCACAACGCCGGAGGACAACTCAGGAGGTCGTGCACTGCAGGTTAGAGTGCCGGAGACCCAGGCTTGGCTGTGCACAAAGGAAATCCTGGAAGAGTGCACAGGAGCCGGAGCAGCTGCAAATCACGCGGTTCCCAACAATGCAGTCTAGCGTGGGGAGGCAAGGACTTACCTCCACCAAACTTGGACTGAAGAGTCACTGGACTGTGGGAGTCACTTGGACAGAGTTGCTGAGTTCAAGGGACCTCGCTTGTCGTGCTGAGAGGAGACCCAGAGGACCGGTGATGCAGTCTTTTGGTGCCTGCAGTTGCAGGGGGAAGATTCCGTCGACCCACTGGAGATTTCTTTGGAGCTTCTAGTGCAGAGAGGAGGCAGACTACCCCCACAGCATGCACCACCAGGAGAACAGTCGAGAAGGCGGCCGGATCAGCGTTACAAGGTCGCAGTAGTCGTCTTTGCTACTTTGTTGCAGTTTTGCAGGCTTCCAGAGCAGTCAGCGGTCGATTCCTTGGCAGAAGGTGAAGAGAGAGAGATGCAGAGGAACTCTGATGAGCTCTTGCATTCGTTATCTAAAGAATTCCCCAAAGCAGAGACCCTAAATAGCCAGAAAAGGAGGTTTGGCTACTTAGGAGAGAGGATAGGCTAGCAACACCTGGAGGAGCCTATCAGAAGGAGTCTCTGACGTCACCTGCTGGCACTGGCCACTCAGAGCAGTCCAGTGTGCCAGCAGCACCTCTGTTTCCAAGATAGCAGAGGTCTGGAGCACACTGGAGGAGCTCTGGGCACCTCCCAGGGGAGGTGCAGGTCAGGGGAGTGGTCACTCCCCTTTCCTTTGTCCAGTTTCATGCCAGAGCAGGGCTGGGGGATCCCTGAACCGGTGTAGACTGGCTTATGCAGAAATGGGCACCATCTGTGCCCATCAAAGCATTTCCAGAGGCTGGGGGAGGCTACTCCTCCCCAGCCCTGACACCTTTTTCCAAAGGGAGAGGGTGTAACACCCTCTCTCTGAGGAAGTCCTTTGTTCTGCCTTCCTGGGCCAAGCCTGGCTGGACCCCAGGAGGGCAGAAACCTGTCTGGGGGGTTGGCAGCAGCTGCAGTGAAACCCCGGGAAAGGTAGTTTGGCAGTACCCGGGTCTGAGCTAGAGACTCGGGGGATCATGGAATTGTCTCCCCAATGCCAGAATGGCATTGGGGTGACAATTCCATGATCTTAGACATGTTACATGGCCATGTTCGGAGTTACCATTGTGACGCTATACATATGTCGTAACATATGTATAGTGCACACGTGTAATGGTGTCCTCGCACTCACAAAGTCCGGGGAATTTGCCCTGAACAATGTGGGTGCACCTTGGCTAGTGCCAGGGTGCCCACACACTAAGTAACTTAGCACCCAACCTTTACCAGGTAAAGGTTAGACATATAGGTGACTTATAAGTTACTTAAGTGCAGTGGTAAATGGCTGTGAAATAACGTGGACGTTATTTCACTCAGGCGCCAAGGGCAGGCCTGTGTAAGAATTGTTGGAGCTCCCTATGGGAGGCAAAAGAAATGCTGCAGCCCATAGGGATCTCCTGGGACCCCAATACCCTGGGTACCTCAGTACCATATACTAGGGAATTATAAGGGTGTTCCAGTATGCCAATGTAAATTGGTGAAATTGGTCACTAGCCTGTTAGTGACAATTTGGAAAGAAATGAGAGAGCATAACCACTGAGGTTCTGGATAGCAGGGCCTCAGTGAGACAGTTAGTCATAACACAGGTAACACATACAGGGCACACTTATGAGCACTGGGGCCCTGGCTGGCAGGGTCCCAGTGACACATACAACTAAAACAACATATATACAGTGAAATATGGGGGTAACATGCCAGGCAAGATGGTACTTTCCTACAGCCTGCTCCCATGAAGAGGTATGGTAATACAAGTCCAAAATTCTGATTCTCACGGACTATACACGAGCTGTTCAGCAATGCTGGCGATCGTACGAGGATGTTAAGCAGAAACTACAGGTGCTGAAAGTGCTCT
The DNA here is from genome assembly GCF_031143425.1 of Pleurodeles waltl. Classification (NCBI taxonomy): domain Eukaryota; kingdom Metazoa; phylum Chordata; class Amphibia; order Caudata; family Salamandridae; genus Pleurodeles; species Pleurodeles waltl. The sequence continues at coordinate 695,811,090 of NC_090447.1, forward strand.
ATACGCTTGTTTTCCCAGCCAAACCACAGGTTATCTAAGGAACTTCTACTCTGTTCTTTGAAACATGGGAGCTTAACAGGGGGAAAATGGCAGGGCCAGATGGGTACCAAATAGAATATTATAAACAGTTCCTTTCACTGCTGGTGCCCCATCTCTTGAACTTCTACGCTGAGGCCTTTTCGCAGGGAGCCTTCCCCCCTGCATTGGACTGCGCCACAATTGTGGTCCTGCCAAAGTCCAGATGAATGGAGTGCTCTCACATGCATTCCCCATCCAACGAGTAACACGTCAGGGATGTTTTTATCCCCATTGCTCTTCGCACTGGCCATTGAACTCTTGGTGTGTCTGTTGCGAAGCAACCCTTTGATGTAGGGCTGGAGGTGGGGAGACTGAATGGAAGCCAGAGTGGCATTATATGTGGACGATGTCCTGGTATTCTAGGAGAGCCACCTTTGTCAGGCCCCACATGTGTGGAATTGTTGGAGAGATTTGGAGAAGTGTCCGGGCTTCTAGGCAATACCCAAAATTAAATTCTGGTGGAGGTAAGGGGAGATGTGGCTGATTGACACTGGTGCCTCCAATTCTTAGTGCGGAGAAATTTGTTTAAATACCTAGGGATCCACATCTCCCTTCTGCCTGAATCAGCCTGGGTACTGAACTTTAAGGGCCTAGCAGCACATTTAGAAAGGGACCTGCAGCGATGGAAGGACTCCCCCTTAAACCCAATAGGGCGCACTGCACTCCTTAATATGATGTGGCTCCCCTGCTCTCTATGCCCTCACGCACTATCCCTATCCGATACCTAGGGCATGGTTCCGGGTCCTCACTTTAAAGTTCACTAATTTCATATGGAATGGTGGACGACACAAAGTGGTCTTTGATACTGCGTGGGAATCTCAATACAAAGGGGGCCTGGGAGACCCAGATCTTTATAAATATATCACTTTGCAGCTCAGGTGATGCCTATAAATGATTGGTTTGTGGGGGGTTGGAATGACCCGCTGTACCGGCTCTAAATCCACCAGGTGGGCTTCTGTGGCCTGCTGGGGATGCTTTATGGAGAGAAGATTCCTGTCCACATAGTGTCCTGTTCCCAGGTAGCTGTAGGTTGCTGGGGAGCGGTCCTTAAAATTATAAAATGGGACCGGTGCTTTACTCGATTGACTCCACTGTGGCAGGGGGAATGGCTGCATCAACTCACTACACTAGAGGGGTTTCAGTGTTGGGACTCAATAAGGATCACCTACTTGGGAGACGTGTGCACAGGAAATAACCTTATGTCATTCCAGGATCTAAGAGAGCACTACGTTCTACATAAGTCACAATTCTTTCATTACTTGCAGCTGTGTCACGCATTGGCGGCACACATTCCTCCTATCGCCCAGCTCCCTGACTACAGCCCGCCTGAGGCAAAATTATTAACTGAGATTGGGGAAGAAAGCAATGTCTCAAATTTACAAATGACTACTTACGAATGTACCAGATGGGTTTGACCACCTGCGACAGAAATGGGCACATTGGAGCGGGGAGCTGGATTATGACAACTGGAGGGAGGTATCATTGGCCCCTAGGGAATTAGCCATCTCAGCTAGGCTGACGATGATACAGTTCAATTACCTACATGCATCTTACTTAACCCCAGCAAGAATCTCCAGAATGCCTGGCAGGGCGTTGATCACCTGTGCTAGGTGTAATCTCCCAGATGGTGATTATTTCCATGTGGTATGGAGTTGTCCTTGGATCCAGCCCTTCTGGGTGGGGGTCAGAAAAAAAAAATTGGCTGAGGTTTTGGGGGTTCCCATAGATTTAACTCCCAAGGTCCCATTGCTGGGGCTGTTGGAGGAACTTGGCAGCCTGAGTGCAGACTGGTCGATTGTAGGATTTGCATGCCTCATGGCCAAAAGAGATATAGTCCACCTGTGGATGCAACCCTGAGGCCCATTGTTGACGGGATGGAGGGCGGGGGAGGATTGGCGCACCCACCAAGAAAAAACGATCTATGTGGCCAGAGGGTGCCCGGAAAAGTATCATAAAATATGGGGGAGATGGTGGACCCACCATGGAGTTCTATTGTATTGTTACATTTATGGTTGGTGGATCATCCATGATTTGTTTTTCTGACTATGTGAATTCTGTGACGGACAATGTCGGAACATGTGTGTACACTATTCTAAACTCAATAAAATTTGGTTATAAAAATTCCTACCACCCATCATTACTCCATCTGACGATAAGAACACTGCGCCACGTATGTGGTTGGGCCTTGTGCCCGCGACAGGAGCGGACAAAAACATTCTTCTAATTAACTTTTCATTGTTTCCCTCACCTCCCGTCTCATTTGCCAGCACTCCTTTTTTTTCCAGCTTTTTAGTCTCACCCTATGATCAAAATGCACATGGATGGCGATATGTTTGCACATCATTCAAACTTGATTGCAGCAGGTCAAAAAGGCTACTGGTGAGCATTTAACATGCTGTCTTGCTCCTCTACTCTAAGACAAATTACAAAGTTTGACTAACTGAAGATTTTGCACTTGGTAAATCAGATAGATGTTGTGGGGTGCTTAGTACTCTGGTATTGCTAACCAGTGTCACACTGCCCTGTTCTTCATCGCTAGATACCTAGAAAAGACTGGGATAACAAATTCTGCAGTACTGTTTGATCTGGGTTTATTCCTACTATACATGGTCACAGGAGAAACATCTGCTAAAAAAAAAATGAATATGCAGACTAGCTATTCGGTATTTAGTGAACCAAACTATGCTGGTGTGCAGCTGGGGTAAGAAGGTTGTGACCTGCAGGACACTATGCCTTAGGTTGTTTTCCTATGCAATTCACACCATGAATGAAGTTTATTTTACATTGCCGGTCCAGAACTGATCTTTACCAATCATGTGGGTCGTCGTTTATTAGAAGCCAGGCAGAGACTGGGCTCCTTCCAAGGAAGTGTGGGAGCTGCACAATGCACTTTACCTGTGTGCTCTATACAGTATTCACTGCATTTGTCATCTTCGTGAAAAGAACAAACACAGCTCAATAGAATTCCATTAAATATATCACCATAGTTTATTCAATTGATTTTGCCAAGCTGTAGGTTTTTGGCACCACAGGTAACAATCTTCATTTTGACATGTTGCCAACATAAATGACAATTAATTTTGGCGCTCCTGGGGCTGGATAATGAACATGCTCTAGTTAAGTTTGCAAGCTCAGAATGGGTTTATGCACCTATCTGTGCTCAAATTATGGTACATACAGCACATAGTTGGCAACACAGAGCAGTGGCTGTCTCTTCATGTTTGTAAGCTGCACTATCTGCAACTTCTACACTATCTTCCAGATTTTCTCAGTTAATGTATGCCTTGTAGGCTTCTCAGTTTTAGCAAAAAAAGGGCTCCTGGACATCTTCTGGGCCTGTTCTTGGTTACTGAGGATGATTATGATATGGCACTTGCGTTTCTGTTGGTATGCTTTTCAGATTATTGTCATGTAAAAGAATAGGAGCTAGGTACAGAACTTTATGGAAGGACATTGCTTCTAGAGGCGTCCATATGCGCGGTGATCTTTTTTGCCACAATCTTAATACCTTTGCTTTGAGAAAGCAATGATTCATCCTACTCTAAGTGAATGATGACATCATGTCTACCACCCTGGACTGGTTAGCCTGAGAAGAGTTTGAGACTCCATATGTAAGAATTCCATTTTTGGAAGTGCTAGGTCTGAGGCAATTCACACACAGCTAGTTTTCAACTGCCTGTAGGCACAGCACTGGTGAGGATAGGTTCACAAATGTAGGATTTGAGACGGGAAAGATGAGTGGGTATCATCAGCATAGCTGTAGGAGTTCATGCCGAAGAAACCGCAGATGGACGAGATAACCATTCAATAATAGGGACCATTGTTGTGCATCATCAGGGAGGAGTTTAACGGGATAAAACTAGTAAGGCCGGAAGCAATCCTCTCCAAAGCTTTTTATTGGATACCTACTAAGTAGAGCTTTATAAGAAGAGTAGGGTGATGTACCAATTCAAATGTTAATCAGTATGAGAATGGCTACCACATTTTTGACTACAGCTGCCTAAATGTCGACTCAGACAAGGAGAACTCAGTACCTCTTTGAAGAGGTGGCATTTTACTAGGTAGTCAGAGGAAAAACTGATTGGTTACTATGAAGTCAGAAAAGCTGCATGCAGCCTGCTTGTGTTTTAGTCAATGCTGGCAAAAATATGTTTTAGCCACTGCTCCATAGTTTCATAAAAATGATCGAGCCTCACCTTGCTTTATGAAGAAAGGTTTCATATCCAATATCTCGTGATCCCTGCAGAACACTACATTTTTACAGTGAGTCATGAATAAGTGGCTTTGAGGACCCTGGCAGTCATTGCTGAAATGAGTACAGCTTTCAAAAATTAACAACATGGAGGATAAGGACGAATGGCACGGTCTGCAAGTGACTTCACCTAGGGGGAGGTGGATCTCCCTGTGAGGACATCGCTAAGCATTCGTTCATTGCAGGGCTGAAAAAAAAATACTTTATAAGGGGACCCCTCCGTCAGGATGGGGCAAGTACGAGATAATTGCCTTACAGGAAACTTGGCAAATTGATCCTCTTCAGTTACCAGCGTTTACACTACAACTCATTGAGGCCAGAAAGTTACACACATTTAGAAGACCAATGGGGTTGGGGTGGGGGGGGCTTGGCATTGTACGTATCAACAACACTGGATGTACAGTGAGAGCAATTACCATCTCCGTCAATGGATTTACAAATGATAAAATTCAGCCTGAGTCACGTCAGCCACACAAACATAGTTCTGCTGTTTAGTATGTACGCCGACCCTACCGCATCCAAAAACAAGGCGCCGTTTATAAATCTAATATCTATTATAATGGAGATAAAACTAGTAAATTCAATGTGGGAAATAATTATAACCAGCGATTTTAACACCAATTTAATTTAAACCCAAGCAAGGAATGAATTACTGCTAAATGAGAACGATCTCTGGGATATGACACCACAAGCAGTTCAGCATTTCAAACGTAGAGATCGTATCGGTCAGGAGTTAGTCCATTCACTTGAGTACTTAGGTCTGAGAGTGATAAACGGCAGAGCAAGAGAGGACAGGCCGCCCAGAAATACTTACTATAGTGGACGCACCAGATCTACAATCCACTATAGCATTCTCTCACACCCATTATTAAAATATGTGAAGAAATTCACAGTTAAATATACTACAAATAGCGATCTCATGATACAGTACTTGGAGCTAAGCTTATATTCTCATCTTCATAAGCCACCACCACCTGACATTGGCTCCTGCCAAAGCATCAATTTGAAGTGGCTAAGATGGACTAACAACTCACTTCCCAGGCTGGTAGATAAACCAAAAGAAATAATGGAGACCAGCCACACATGTCATAATACGATCATAGCAGCTTGGTCATACTTTTCCACTTGTCTGCTAGCTGATTTCCCTTCTGCAAGACTTACTATTACGTAAGCGGCCAGGGGCATTGAGGATTAAAATCAAAATGCTGAACAATAAAAAAAAAGATCTAAGAAGAACAATTCGGCATATAAGTAAACTTCCAGCAATGTCCCTATTATGGGAGAAAGTGAGAATCCTGCGAAAAGAGTACAAGAAACAAATTTGGCTCAGTCAAAAAACTGAATACAATGCCTTCAGGGTGGAGCACATCTTGGATGCAAAACATAAAAACTCAAGGGCACTCTTGTCAACAATTAATGGCATCACCAGGGGCGTAGTGCCAGTAAACTCTTCAAGTATAACCGAAGTAGCATGGGTAGCCCATTTGAGCAACGTTTTCTCTAACAGCCTGCACCAGGTTGCTCATAAAAAAGCAAGGAAAGGCACAACTGGTGTAAAGGAAATCAATAAACCCCCTTAAAATGGAGATTTATTTGTCAGCACTTGTCCTCTTACTATCCATGGAAATTTGACGGTAAGCCCTATACAGCTGCAGAAGTGGCAAATGTGATTAAAGCTGGTCACAGTAACAGCACAGTGCGCTACGCCATAATGGCATTACGAAAGCCATCTACAAGCAGGATCCTGAATACTGGTCTCAACACTTGGCAGCTCTTTATAATGAGGCCGCATTGACATACAAGATCCCTAGCGACTGGAGAGGCTCAATAATAAGCCCAATTTACAAGGGCGGGGATTGCTTGAATCTGTTAAATTACAGACTAATTGCCCTTATTGACGCAAAAGCAAAGTACTATGCCTCTCTAATTCTAGCCCAGCTGCCACAATGGTCAACTTTAAAAGAAACAATTCCTGTCAACCAGAATGGGAAAGGCTTTGGTACAATTACTAATATTTTAGTTGTAACATCAATTGCTGACAAATGCAAGCGATCCAAAAATAAAGCTGCACTTATGCTTTATTGACTTCAAAGTAGCATTTGACCGATTGGATCGGGATTTCCTATGGAATAAGCTAAGAATGTGGGGGCTTTCATCAAATCTCTTACGTGCTATGGAGCAGCTATACTCGTCCACTTGGATACACATTAGATTGGCAAATGGCACAAGGCTGTCCAGAAAAATCCTGACTGAAGGTGGCTTAAAGCAAGTGTGTGTGCTAGCCCTGCATTTTTTTCCCACCTGTTTGTAGCCGATTTAACCCCCAGACTCAACTAGGTTAACTCCCATTCGCCTCAGCTGGTCCATTTAAGACTGACCCATCTTTTTTATGCAGATGACATTGTCCTTCTTAACCATACAACAGTAGGCCTACAGAGACTACGTACAGGTCTCGCAGAATATGTCACACTTAACAAATTGGATAATATAGGAAAAACTGAAACAATGTGCATCTGTAGCAACTTTGGTTCTTTTTCATAGGTCAGGCTTGGTGATTCCATGTTAGAGGAAGTTAACTGTTAGACGTATTTGGGGATGAATATAGATAACAGGCTGAGCTTCAAGGCTCATGAACAGTTTGTTCCTAAGGAAGGAAATGCTTATATATTTGCGTTGTATGCCTTAGCCAAAAAATCTGACTAGCCCCACATTTAAACCTCCTTATGATGGTTATTTCTGCAAAACTTCTGCCATCGATCACCTACCTACGCTAGTGTTGTCATGCTTGGGAGGGCTGCACGGTTCTTAGATACACTTTAAATTAGGGCATACAAGCATGCATTCTGGCTTTTGCCGACAGCCTCCCAGTGCAGGTCCGATTAGAGTTTGGACTTGTAAATCAAACATGGGGGAGAAGATACCTTATGCCATAAAAGCATGGCATAAGGTAAGAACAAATCAAGAACAAGCTTTTGCCAGTGCCTTATGGCAGTCAGTGGACCTGGATCCTAATATCTTACAGGGCTTATCTACATTCCTCATTGATGCAACAAGCGCAACAGCAATGTGGAACACAAACTTATCTCATCATGCATTCTGTCAGGTATCGAATAAAGCTGTGAAAATCTACTCTTTCATTGCTGATAAGCAAGCACTTGCATCTCCACCTACGCCTGGATGGTTCTCCACACATATAGGAAGCTGCAGCTGGCAGCATAACCAAGTATGACCTTCTCATCACATCTGAAAAGGAAATTGATGGCCATTCAATTTGGGACCTTACTCTCCTTGGCTGAGCAGCCTTTGTGGAAGCATTCTGGCCCAAATTCATGCAGACTGCTTGGAGCGGTTAAGGAAGACATTGTGCATCTAGTCTGCAATTAGCCCATTCTTAAAATATCAGAGGGTTGTATGGTTAAAAGAAGCCTTTAACAGCCCACTGCAGGTCAGCTATAATCAATGCTATCCATTCATCAGACCCTCAGATTAACTGTAGACTGATGAAGTTTTTAACTGCTTGTGACAGAATTCTGTGTGAAGTGCCAGTTGGTAGTTGATATAAACTTTTATTCAGCATGGATTTAATTGCAGCAGCAGGTATCTTTTATTTAAGCTACTGTGTAAAACGTACACACATACCTATCTTATCACTACCTGGACGTTGTAATTTTGACATTTTAGGAGTCCTTTTTGTAGATCATATTTAATGTTTCAATCATTTTTCAAATTTGGATACATATAGTTGAATATGAAAGGTGAAAATTGTGATAGTTTTAATTAACTGAAACACAAAATTATTCTTCACTCACAAAAAAAAAGCTTCCCAAAATTTAAGGTAAAAAAGAAAACAAGACTTGATAGAGGACTCTACACATTGAAGTAATTCTCTAAGAGTAGGACAGGTGCCAAAAGAGCAGATTGCCACGAAACAAGCCATTTTGATTTAAGGCCTATGAAAATTGCAGGGGTAGTTTTAGTTACCTCCAAGCTTTGTTTACATCTGGTCAGCTAAGGCAGTGCACTGTAATTTATTGTATGATGTATGTTTTTCACTATACATATGTTTGTATATGGTGTACACTTTGTACAGGTTAAGTCAATAAGTGACGGGAGCATCAGCAGTGTTTGAGACCAGAAGAGTACAGTCAATGTTATGATATAGTGTTGTCTAAAGATGTATGCCTTCAGCTCTTTCAAAGCAGACCTGGAAAGCCCTGATGAAAAATGGGACGTCGTTCCAGAACCAAGATGTTTAGATGAGGGCCTATTGCTTACTTTTTATTGTACTTTTTTGCATTTCTTAATCTCTAAATCAGGGGTCTTCAAACTGGGGAGCCTGAAGTGATCCCAGGGAGGGTGCGAGGGGAGGTGCAGTGCGTGGCCAGAAGAAGCATTATGCAGATAACAGTGCTTTGTTTTAAGCAGAAGAACGTTTATTGCATTTTAAAAAGGTAACAGAACTTAGCTGCAATGTTTAAATAAGTCTAGACATATTTAAACATTACCAAATTAAAAGAATAATTGTGAAAAATTCTGAGTGGGGTCCCGATTACTCTCCCCCTCCCCCCCCCCTTACTGGGAGGGGCACGGCATTAAAAACATTGAAAACCACTGCTCTAAACTGATGTGACAAATAAGTGCGGTACTAAGTATTTCGGGTTCTGCAACAATAACAATCTGTGGGCAAACATTAATTATCGCACTAACACTAACTCACTGGTGTGAAATAACACCTGACTTTCTTGTACTAGGTTTACAGTCAGTGTATGTATGGCACAGTGGTAAGACTTGCAAAATCCATCTGAAAATTAGCATCTGATTTGCTGACACTCATATAGGTTGGGAGCTCCATTTTGGAATCACTACATTCAAGTGTTTTGTGGCATATTTTAAAACTAACTGTTTTGAACTGGGCGTTGTATTGTGATTCTAGGGCGACACAGGCCATTTGTTCATTTTTTCTGTATCTGGCTGAAGCAAGAGCACGTGTAAAGTGGCACTTACATGCCATTAGTGGCCATTTTTGTGGTGCTGTCACATTGCAGTGGTCGGCGGTCTAGCTCCAACTATACAGCTTCATTTAGGATGGCTGGGAAGCACACATGTGAAGCTGGTGCACCTAAGACAAGCCTGCATGTGCCGCCTACGTCCAACCAGATAAAGGGGCCAAGAACCCTGCTCCTTTTAGGTGAAAAATGCTAATGTATACCTCCAATTAACTTATGGCACTCCGACCTGCTCACCCTGTAAGCTGCCAGACGCCAGATCTATGAGTGAGTCCGCTATCATGCAACTGCTGCCATTTTTCTTTCCAACCATCTACAAGTCTCGATAAATCCTAAAAATGTTACTAGATATGTGGGTCAAGTAACTTGAATAATCTACTCAACCTCACTGTAATGTACTTGATCCGTAAACAGCTATATACAAAATAGAGTAATTTTACGGATAAATACAAAATAATCTATGCATTGACTGGGCAAGAAAAAAAAAAACACTCCCCAAAAAGGTCCACAAAAAAACCTTTTGCAGACATGAACAAACAGGATTTCCTCTTCTGTTCTCTTGTTCCATGCATTGAAGCCTGTGAAGCCAGTGCACAGAAATGCAAGGTTATCAAGAAGAGAATCTGCATTCCCTGTACAACCATGCCCCAGCTGCAACAATGTCTAGATGCTTGGTGATGATTTTTGTTGCAATGGACGAATATGGCTCAGCGTGTGCCCTATAACATAGCCCTGTCTCACGGACTGCAGTCTTGTTGGAAAGGGAGGTATGCCCAAAGCGCTACTCTAGTGGTGGTGAAAGGCTACTATCTTTGCCAGCAGTGAAGTAGCCCAAGCTCAGTGGCAGCAGTATACCATGTACAGGCCTCGAAAAATCACAAAAACTTTACTAGACCTGCAGGTCAAGTAACTTAAATAATCCACTGGACCTAACTATAATATACTTGACCCGTAAACGTGTCTCAAATTGTGTGATCCTAGGCAAATAGTTTACAGAGTCGCCTTTTTCTTCATTCTCTCATATGATTGCACCTTCAAATATGTGAGCTCAGCATTTCTGCAGTACAAAAAAATCCTCTGTTTGATTAAGTAGAATAGAAGTTGCTCCATGTATCACAAGAATCTAGCCCACTTACAGGGGTCACATGACCCATGACTTGATTTTAGTTTAGTAATAGCATTGCCATCAGTGCAGGAGTATTTCTCAGTTATTTTAAACACTCACTTATAATAAATATATTACTCAACCATGTTGTGGTAGCATACTGTAATCTAGACCCAGTAAATTTCCAAGAAATGTCCAAAAACCTTTCCACTAACTTGCAGCTTTAAAGATAAAACCATATAAAGTATTAATCTGTGAAAATTGGGTTTCAGAAAACATATCCTTTGCACATTAACACGCAAAGTATTCTGATTTGTTTTCATTCTATTAAAATATTATTTTCATCACAAGTTTAAAAAATGGGCTTTCACAACCACTGAAATACATTTCTAAATGTTTGTACAGTTGACTTAGACATTTCAATGTTGTTGTGTTAGGAAAAACCTGTCACCCTACAGCCTTTTATTTCACACTCTAAACAGCAGGTCAGACAGTTCACCTTACAAAATCCTGGAACTCTGCAGTCAGCAGGAAAATAAATTGTAAGATAAACTGACTTCTGACCTCTGACTGTGAACACAGAGCAAATGTGACATACAAGAACAAGATTTTAAAGTGTCACTTTCTGACATAACAGAACACCTGTTCTTTGTCAACTCACCAGAAGGGGCGAGTAGGTCCTAAAAATAGCTCAAACTGATAAATGACTCACCATAGCGAGTGGTCAAGTAGATTTCTCGAACCCTGATCTAACATAAGCCCCAATATGGTGACAGGAAATGCTGATCACTGTGATACCTTGTTGCATTTAGGTAGAATTCCACTTTTATAGTATTAACTGCCTTCCTAGGCATCACCAATATCTATTAAATGTTTTGTGGGAAAACCATGGTTCCACAATGGATCACTACCTGATGTGATTGCTACACTTCCACCTAACTACTCTATTGTTAGGAGAGACAGACAGGATAAAATAGGTGAGGGATTGCTATTGACTTTAAGAATGAATATAAATGCAAAATAAAAGAGCTCCCCTTCCCCGTGTGTGAGGCCTTGCTTTTATCTCTCTCCCTTACACACCAAAGATATCTGGGGCCCTGATTTATCGCCCTCAGGGGTATGTTTGGAATTGGTGTGCCACACTCTCAGACTTATTAGCCCCATATATTCTTACATTTTCTAATTTTACGCTGCTCTGAGAACTCAACATCCATTTGGAAGACCCCAAGTGTAGTCAGGGAATCACTCTTATAGAGGATTTGGGTGTCTTGAATATGGCTCTTTGTACTTCGGCTCCAACTCATGAGGCCAGCCTGCTTATGGATCCAATTTTTTCCAATGTGAAGGACCTGTCCGCAGATCCTCCCCCACCCTAACTCTGGTCAGGCCATTTAGCAGTACGTTTGCTATCGGGATCCCAGCTACTACTTCATCAGGGCTAACCAAACCAGAAATCAAATCTAGGAATCCAAACTGGATGTTTCGGCCTTGAACTTGCAAATTCAGAGCACTGAACCTGCTCTAAAGCAAATAGCTAACTCTAATCAGGGTCTGATAGATAGCTGGATCACAAATTCCCTGGAGGCAATTTTACCAGCCACACTTAGTCACTCAGCAAGATCCACCCACCAGCTCATTGGTTCAAAGAAACATTTCGGCGTAAGAAAAATTATGCCAGGACCTTGAGACTCTGGAGAAAATATTATTTTGAGGAGTCTAATGCTAAATATACACCAGCTATAAAAAAAACAACCATGGGCTCTGTAGAAAAGCATGAGCACTATTTTATTCTGATAAAATTAGTAATGCTCAAAACTGTCCTAAGACGCTATTCAAAGTGGTTAAAGAACTCTCCAAACCTGGCAAAACATCTGCAGCACCCTCGCTTTCTCAGATTCAATGCAAGGAGCTGGCCCTTTTTTCCATCACAAAGGTGACAGATAGCCATCTTCATCTGTCTAAGGACCATAAGGGTGGAGTGCAATCTGATGACTACGCTGTATATAGCTGCACTTCGAATTCTACCCAAGAAGGGCATAATAACACTGTGAATATGTCCGGTCTAACCTCTAAAATAAACTTGTAGTCCCCACTGGATAGTTCTACTTTTTCAGCTACTTTACAGCCAATCAAATCAGGCTCTCTGCTGGATTCCCTACCTCCCATCAAGCTCAACCTTTTGGACCCAAAATGATTACTGGTGGTGGTGAATCTCCTTAACTCCTCTCTACGGGAGGGCCATGTTCTGGAAGCATACCATGGTTCTTCTGCTCCTAAAAAAACACCCTTTCTTGATCCAATTGGTCGAATTTTTGACCGACTTCTCTGCTGCCTAAATTCTCCAAAATCGTGGGGAAACATGTGAACGCACGGCTTAGATCTTTTGTGGAAACCTAAAACGTTTTACATCTGTCACAGCTGGGCTTCAGGGCTGGGCACAGCACTGAATCCACCCTCCTAGGAGTTACTGAACATCTTAGATAACTCATGGATGAGGGTGGACCAGCCTGCTTATTTTATTAGACCTCAGAATGGCCTCTGACACTGTGACCCATTCCATCTTGATCAGAAGATTGGTGACACTGGGTCTTGAAGGAACAGGTTTGGCTTAGATAACATCATTTCTAAAGGATCGGGCGTTTCAAGTCTGTTCAGCCAATGCTAGATTGGAGTTGCAGGCTTAAACTTCTGGAGTCCCTCAGGGCTCAGTTCACAGTCCAATGATGTTTAACATTTACGTCCGCCCACAGATGTAGTGGACAATTGTGGTATGACCCCATTTTGTTTTGCAAATCACACAAATTATTTCTTCTTCGTCATTTGTACAGGTTCTTGGACCGGCCACTCTTACCCTAGGCTTGAGCAGAATCTCCTCATTGATAAATAGTAACTCTCTCAAGCTCAATGGTGATAAGACGGAGATCAGGATCCTGGATAAGAATCCTCAACTTTGGGGTTCACAACACTGGCCGGAATCTCTAGGGGCTCTTCCCAACCTGTCCCTCAACTTTAAAGGTTTGGGCTTTCTGTTGGATAAGAATCTTTTCATGAAGCCTCAGATGGTGAAGGTCACCTCCACCTATTTTGTTGTGCTCAAGTGGGTGAAAAAGATCATCTGGATGATTCCCCAATCAGCTCAAAGGATAGTGATCCAAGCTCTAATCTTATCTAAATTAGATTATGGCAATATCCTGTACATACGAATAGATAAGGCTTCCATCCAACAACCACAGATAGTTCAGAATTTAGCTGCTAGACTTCTGTATCAGCTCACGAAAAATGCTTCAGTTTCGCACCTTTTCCATGAGCTGCTCTGGCTAACGGTTACTAAGCACATTCAATTCAAAGCTCTGTGCTATATGTATAAAGCCAGAGCAGGTCTGAGATATATTCAGCATTGGGTGGTGCCTTTTCAGCCCACATGCATGCTGGGATCACTGAAACAGGCATTATGCACTGTGACTAGGTTTTGCTCGACTCATTTGGGAGGGCACTCCTTTACATTCCTGGGTCCGAAACTAAACTCCCTTCCAGAGCCCATGAGAAATTGCACTTCACTACTTGAATTCAGTAAAGTTCTGAAGACCTGGCTGTTTTAAGCTCTCAAAACTGTACATCCTTATCTTTACTCAATAATGGGGAACCCTTTTTGGGTAGCTGCACACTTTATAAGACTATATAATAATAATAATGTGTCAAAGATTACCTGTAATTCTTTGCCCGCCTACTGAATAGTTGCACAATCAACACTTATGTATTATTTTTTTTGAGCAATTTTGTTTTTAAAGTGGAGTGACTTAAGAAAAATACAAACCAGGATGCATACCCCAAAAGTAAAAGGGTATTCAAAGTTTTCAAGGAAGAAGATAATAGCAGTGACGAGCACGGTGAATGTGCATGTCTACCACATTTACCTGCTCCAATGCAACCACATTGCTTTGTATTTTGAACCCCATTGCTGGCTACTCTCTTAATGTGTATTACCAGTAATGAGTTATTAACACGTCTCTGGAGTAAGAACAGAATTTATATGACTCATTTATTTGGTGTCACACCTCTATCGACTCAGGAGAGGCTCTCATAACATGTTTGCTTAGCATTCATTTATCATTCATTATAACTAACCGCTGTACTTATAACACATTTACAGGTTACCACTTGCACCATGGATACTTGAAACTGACTGCGCTTATCCAAATTTAACAATTCTTTTACACTGTCATAGTGGAAGGAATTGCCTCTTTCTGCATGTTCACCCCCCAACCCCTCACACACACACACATTTTTGGACTGACGCTGTTAGTTTTTCGACTCAGAGTGCACTGAGGCCTGCTAACTAGACCTCAGTGCCAGACTCCTAACCCTTTCCAAAATGCATGTTGGACTGAAAATCCCTAATTGGCAAGTGCATGTAAAGCAGTGTGTCCACCCAGGGCTGCAGCACTGACTGTGCCACCCTTCATGTGACAAAGTACAAAATGGCTCCTAGCCTGCCAATGCAGACACTGGAAGAGCAGTGGTCACACTGCTAGTTCAACTTTGCCATTCAAACTAATGGCAAAGTCACCACTTCCCTTAGCAATATTTGTAAATCTTCCCTAAGGAAGGCCTACAGAACCCTACAAAACGGAACTGTGTATTATTGAGTAGGAAATTTATTTTTTATATATGCCTTAGCAGCACAACCTCTAAATTGACATTGTGCTGTGGAGAAGTTAGTAGCCTCATTTGCTAGTACATGGTTACTGTTGGATACCGTAAGATGGCTAACGTCTGAAAGAGACTACTTAACCCGGTACTGTAAGGTATGAAATTAATTGTGGCATTAAACCTGACCTGATGCCCAGGTTGAATTTAATGCCACTATTAAAGTAATGCAACTTTTAGAAAGTTCCTACTCTGTGACCCAGCTGGTCCAGTAGTGTCACACGGGCACTGGCCAACACACAGCTTTCTGCCCGCTTGGGGAGTAGTATGAATGACTCCCAGGCTTAGGAGCAATAGCAGCCTGCTGCTGGTTGAGGTGTTACTTCCCTTTTGCAAGATGCCACTTAGGGTGTTAGCCCAAAAGGCGAGCTTCAAAGGGGAAGCTGCCTTTTGTGGGCAAATGAAATGACATTCCTGAGGGGCAGCTCTTTGTTCAGGTGGACGGGCTGGCAACAGGGACATACATTGAAAACCAGTTCCCAAACTTGTTTTCCTGTAGGCGTGTAGCCCGGAGGTAGCCACACCTCTAGGCTGAACTACCACTCTCCTAACAACTAAGGAAGGGTTCAGACATCTTGGGAGTGGAAAGAATAGTGCACTCTGAGATTGTTAAGTGCCACATATTGCCATAAAGTCATCACTAGAAGGGAGGGGACCTGGTAGCCCATTAGCAAGTGTCCATGTGGTTCCCTCAGGACACTTTGCTAGGATATATATATGGCACCCCTAGAACCCTGAACCACAGATCACGTTGGAACTGGAACAGGGAATGAAGAACTACTTCCCTGCTGAGCCAGGGACCGCACAAAGAGAGGCTGCCAGGTCTGCTAGACTGCAGCTCCAGCACCTTGGGCTAGCGAAGTTGGGTCCGTGTCTGTGGCTCCTGGTTCTGGGAAGTCATGTCCCAGCCCCAAATGAAAGCAGTGACTCCAAGGGTCAATTGGCTGACCCCCCCCCCCCCCCCAGAACCAGCTCCAGAACTGCTGAAGCCCAAAAGAGCAAGATAGTAGCCACTTTGGAAGAATCACCACTGACTGCTGCTGGGCATTCCAAGAGACCGATCCTCGATGGCCAAAAGTTGCACCAAGGTCAGCCAGACCCAGAAGTGTTGTCAGAGTCCAGATTAGTCACCCAAGAGGGAACTAGCCTCCACTAAAGGATTTCACCCTGTCCTCTGTGTGTGGAGACCAGTAGCCCAGCAGCCCCTGGACCTCTACTGTCTCAAAGAGGACTTCGTGAGACTCCAACCTCAAAGGCTAAAGTCACCCCCACATAACCTCTGGACCAAGTAATCACCACAAAGGCACCCCTTGTCGACTGCAAAGGAACCAGACATTTTTTAGCATATTTTCATCCTGTATCCCCTGCATCAGGACCACTCCATCAAAGTCTATGGCGGTTGTGCTGTAAAGTTAGGAAGTTGACTGGAAAATGCTCTAGTGGCCAGGTAACCGTCCAAACCTACCTCCCGATGGTGGGCACCTCAAGAGGTAGCAGGAGCTGGGCCTCGGGAGTGGCGGTCACCAGAGCCAATTATGACCATGCCCCTGGGCCCTGGCCCACCCGGGGGCAAAAGTAACTTTTCTAAAAAAAAAAAAATGTATTCTATGTTTTTTTTCTCTTCACTGGGGGGCACTGCACACTTTGTGCTTGAAAACAAAAACATAACAGCTATCTTGTTATAGTAATTTGATCTTCATTGTACACTATATATTCAAAATATTTGACTCGGGTAAATTGTATGGATGTTAATATGTATTTAAGCACTGAATGTGCACAGCTTTTTCATTACATGGATTATGTAAGTGTTTTTTCCAAATGAGCTCCATGAGGGCCATTGTTTTTTGATATAAGAATACTGAACTGATAGCAATAATGCTAATGTCTTGAGTTACAGCTTTGCCAATATTGCTGCATTTTGTTTGCACAATGCCATTTCATTTAAGTTACTTACATTCAGTAACTCTTTTTTCTGGTAGAGACTTTCTAACCACAGATTCCACACGTTAGAATATTCGCCAGGCATCAGACTAGAAGCAGAAAATCTTGAGCGGTACCTCTGCATACCGGTGGGTGGTGGTGTTAAGCTCTGTGTCCGAAGTGACGTCACAGTGCTCTTATAAGTGCCAACCCGGTACGCTAAACCAAAAATGCAGCGCCAAATAAGAACCAAGGTTTCTGTTTTGGCCAGCTTGCAGTGTCTAACAGGACCTTTTAGATGAAGAGCCCAGTTCACAGAGCAGGGAGAATCGGTTACGGATCTGCAGCTGGACAGGGACTCTACCATAAAAAGCATTACCGAAGGGAAGTATCTTGTTCTTCTGAAAGAGACTTCTAACAGCTTTGGTGGAGTGAGCCCACAGGGGGGATGCCTCTTCTCAGATTTGTATTCAGAGTACTATCCATTAGGAGATGGACTGTTTCAACATAGGCTTTCCCTTTTTTGATCCAGTGAACTCAGTAAAAGTTGGAAATACACCTGACGTCCCTAGGTGTGACCAATTTAGAGGAGAAAGCTCTTTTAGTGTCCAAACAATAGTCTCTCCTCCTTGAAAGAATGAGGAGGTGCGTAGAAAGCAGCCAGAGGAATGCTCTGGCCAATATGAAAGTGTGGTGACCACTTTTGGGAGGAAAGAGGCATGCGTCTAAAAAACTGGTTTGTCTGGGAAGAAGTAGGAGTACAAAGGGTGAACTAACAGAGCCTGAAGCTCACTGACCTTCCTGGTTGATAATGGCTACCAGAAAACAATATTTTGAAATTCACGAGCCACAAAGAACAGCTGTGCAGGGGCTCAAAGGAAGAACACATGAGGTAAGTGAGGACCAAATAAAGATCCCACACTGGGGCATCACAAAGGGAGTAGGCAGAAAACAATGTTGTAAACCTTTAAAAAAACACAAGTTAAAACTGGTGAAGGAAACAGTTTTAGCAGCCTCAGAATAGCAGACCAGTAACCCTAAACGTTCCCCAGGTCAAGGTCTTACCAGGCTAAAGATAGAATTAACAGCAAAAACTCCAAGTGAGCAGAGAGATGTGTCCATATGGTGTGAGGAACACAATGCTACAAACATACCAATGGCAGGCATAGACAGTTTTAGTGAATGGACGCCTACCTGCCAGGATGACATCTTCAAACTTCAGGAGGGAGATCAAAAACACTCAACTGTTGCCACTTACTCTCCAGGTATGAAGGTGGAGCGAGTGCAGGTTCAAGTGCAGAACCCTGACTTGCTGCAGCGACAGGAGGTTCCCCCGAAGAGGCAGCCTGACCACAAGATAGATGATCATATTGGGGAGTTCTGGATTCTATACTTTCCATGCCCAATCCAGAGTCACTAGGATGCCTTAGGCCAGGTCAATCCTCATCTTCTTGAAAACTTTAGGCGGAATGTGTCTCCGAGCAAGAGCTGCTTTGGAAATTCCAGCACGCATAAGTGATGACATTGTGTGTTCTAGGAGGTAGTGAACAGATCCAGCCAAGGTTCTCCGCAATCTCCCGTCTTGATGTAGACTCAATTAGTGACTCGTGAAGCATCGATAATGGAGTTCTTCCATGCTGGTGTTTAGGGAGCCGTCAGGTGCTGTACCACCAGGAAGATGTCCTAGGGCTCCAGCCAACTGCAGAGATGCAGAGCCGCCTGGCAGAGGGTCCACAATCCCAACCCGCCCTGTTTGTTGCAATACCATATGGCAGTGGTGTTGTTGTGAACATTTGAACTTGAACCAGCCTTCCCATTTGGATGTAAGGAAGGCATTTAAGCCAAGCAAAACACCCTTAACTCCATCACAATGATGTGGAGTTGAGACTCTGCCAGAGACAAGAGCCCTCTGATTTCCACTTCTCTGTGTTGGCGCCCCAACCAAGGAGTGATGTATCTGTCAACATTGTGAATTCTGGTTGGGGAATAAAGAGGGGTCTGCGGATGACCAAACTGCGGTTGCTTCAATCACTACTGCAAATAATTTGCAGTTTCCTCCAATATTTGGACTAGGTCAAAGAAATTTCCCTGATGCTTCATGCAGAGCCCGCATATGATAGTGGGCATGCTTTACCAGCAGGATGCAGGTGGCCATGCATCCCCGCAAACTCAGACTCACCAAAATTCTGGCAAGAGACTGAAACATCAGAATCAGCCTGAATATCTCCGACTTGCTGATCCGGAGGACAGGCGTGGAACTGCACTGTGTCCAGAATGGCTCTGCTGAAAGAGAGCATCTGAGAGGGTGTCAGGCGTGACTATGGCACTTTGATAGTGAATCCCAGCAAACGCAGAGGGCTCACCTCAGTCAGGAGGCAGGCAAGGATTCCCTGGGGAGAGCCTGCCTTCAACCCACAGTAATTGCGGCTGTGGAACACTATAATCCGTGACCTATGCAGATGTGCTCCAACCACCACCATCACTTTCATGAAAAGCGGAAGGGCACTCATGAGACGAAAGGCAAGCACAGAAAACTGGAAAGGTTTATGGCCCACAGTGAACTGAGGTAGCAAATGTGGGCCAGTAGGACAGAGATGTGGAGATGCACATCATGCAGGTCCAGCACCACCATCGTCTCCAGGATCCAGTGAAGGCAGAACATGAGCCTAGACAAGCATCTTGAATCTCTCTTTTCCCAGGAAGAAGTTGAGGGCACAGATCTAGTATAGGGCGGAGTCATCAGTCTTTCTTTGGCACCAGAAAATAGCGCGAATAACAATCATGCCCTACTTCTGGTGCAGGCACCCTCTCGATGGCTCATTTCGCCAAAAGAGCCTGCACTTCCAGACAGAGTAAGGAGAGATGGTCCTCTGACAGCTGTCCTTGTGTTGGTGAGAGAGGCTGAGGTGTTTTCACAAACGGAAAGGCATACACCTATTTCACGATCTGAAGCACTTACTTAGATGTAATCGTGGGCCACTCGGCAGGCGATGCCTGATCCTGCTGCAAACAGGATGGCTGTGCTGAATGTCGGGCACGCTAGAGGGGCTTGGAGGCTGCACAAGCTGGAGTGGCAGAGAGTTGGGTATCACGCTGGAAAGGGTCCCTGTGTCCTTCATGGGGTCTGCGGCACCCTCCCCAAAAGAACTGTGCAGGCTGTTGCACTGGGTACTGCTGACACTGCGGACACCTAAAGTTGCCCCTTCCGTATCTGCGTAGGAGCAGGACTGCTGTTGTGGCTGAGGTGATCAGGAGATTCCAATGGATCTGGCAGTGACCCTGGTCTCACAAGAGTGCTTGAGAGCTGTGTTTGCCCTGTTGCCAAACAAGCGGGAGCCATCAAAGGGCATGCTGATCAGTGATGTTTGGACATCCTCCAAGAACCGTAATCAGGTGTAGGCGTAGTGGTGCAGAGCCACTGTAGAAGCCATGGCTTTACCCAGGAAGTTTGACAGTCCACACCAGATGGTGAACTTCAATACATTGCTACGGTCCACAAAGCTTGGTTGAGAATGGCATTACCCCCCTCAGGCACCAAGAGAAGCAGCTGCGCAACCAAGTTCCACAATGCATGGGAATATTGGCCCAGGAGGCATAGGGTATTCACCAACTGCAAGACGTGTGGCGGAGGAGAATATGAGCTTCCCAAAGGTGTCCCAGCCACTTGGATTCCCTGTCCGGTGGTGTGGTTGCAAGAAAACTCAGGTTTTGTTTGAGAGGCCTGTCCCACCAGGCTCTCAGGGGAGGGGTGCTGTGCGAGGAAGACTGTGTCTCCCAGTGAGGGATGATGCTGAACGGTAATGATTTGGTGAACAGGAACTGCTGTGTAAGGCTTTACCCAGGCCCCCAGGAGCACACTGGTGAGGGCTTCAATAAATGTGAGCAGGGGCTCAGGTGAGCCAAATCTAGGTTGAAGCACATTCGTCAAGACATCGGCCTTGACCTCGACAGCCAGCAGCTGGAGATCAAGGACCTCAGCTGCCCTGTGCATCACAGTGGCAAAAGATGTGCCCTTCCCCGGAGGCTGGCCCAGAGGGGGAAGCATTCCAGAGTCCAGGGAGGTATTGAAACCACTGGTGTCACCCAGCATCTCATACCAGTTTTCCTCTTCAGTGTCCTCAAGGGGACCATACACCTCCCACCCCCCATGAGAGTAGGGTCTGTAAATAGGTAGAAAGTTCAGGGAGTGGTAGTGCATGGATGACTCTGGCACAGTGGTTGCACAGTGTCAGCATCTGGTATTACGATTGGCTTGTTGTTGAGCGGTGCCAAGTGTGATGGATCTATGGTGGATGGAGGCACTCGTGGTGGCATCAATCCAGAGCCTGTAGTGGATCCAGAAGGACCAGCTGGTACTGATGACAAACCCTCTGAAAGTAACCAAGAAAGGGCACCTCTCGCCTTCGTGGATTCCGAAGGTGCACCACATGGATCTGGTGGCCCAAAGATGGCATATGCATGGAGTCATAGAATTTCTTAAGTTGGGTGGGCGTCGCTCCAGCACTGGGAAGCTCAGGGTAGCACGAATAAAACCCTAATGCCCTCTCCGCAAGTGTAGTGCAACCGCAGAGCCTAGGTGCACGAGGTTGAGAGGGGAAAGCTGAAGAACGCTTTATCTTCTTTTTCTTGTGGTTCTAAGACTTACCCAACTTCGATGAGGTCTTGGAGTGGAACAGCTCCAAGATCTTCTGCAGAAACAGGACTAGAAACAAGACTTCTTTTGCCGTGCTGCCGGAACTTTATCACCTGCTAGAGAATTGCTTTTGGATTAATCGAATTGCACTCGCTGCAGACCATGGGGTCATGTCCCTACTCAAGGCACCATAGGCAGTCCACATGGGGAATCAAACACTGTAATCTACCTGTGAAAATTCCTGCAAGAGTTAAACCCTGAAGGTTTAGCAGGGAGATGTCCCTATCACATTGGGAGCATAAATCTTAAAAACAGTGATAAAAAAGTAAGAAAAAGTTGGTCAAAAATTGACCGAGATATCCCTCCGGATCTGAGTCGGTGGCACAGAAAGAGAGAAACTGATGTCAGCACACCAGGGTGGCGCTGATACGGGCACTCCAACATCACTTCTGATGTCACCAACATGGAGCTGACCACCACTGCCTGGTGAGCAGATATACTGCGCAAGGTTTTTCGGATCTCCTCTGGTGCCTCGGGAAGAGTCTAAGGTGAGAAATCTGCAGTTAGAAATCTCTATCATAAAGAGTGCATCAACTTTGTACTGTGATTTTGGCACATGTTGCGATGTTAGAGCATAATTTGGCAACCTGTCAAGAGTTCAATGTCTAGCTTTCTATTTGTTAGGCTATTGAATGGCTCACTTGATGGTGCATTTGGGGCCACAAGTACTCATGTTGGCATTCTGAGGGTTAAGGGGTGTTGTCCTGCCAGATGCGATGATCCGTGGTCAAGCTGGTCTGGGTTTGGGTCAGTTGGGCTCCTTGAGACAGTGGCAGGCTATTTTGAGGAGAAGGGAGATAGGCGGGATCAGTAGTTTCACTACCTCCGTCACCTGATTGGTTTTATGAACTAACTCCACAAACCTGAGGCTTGGCATGCACCCATAATCTCTGACCTTCCATCCATCCATCGTCAACATCCTAAATATAAAAGTGAACATAAAACTCTTTTTCTACTTAGGCCATATCAAAATTCTTACTGACTTTTGGTTTTTCACCTTTGCAAAGAAGTGGAGACCATTCTGATGATCATCAGAGAAGAACTGCTCAACACAAAAATCTGCAAGATCACATTACAACAGCTGTTATATAGGTCACGTTTCCTGTCTGACCAGGTCAGACTAATAGCACACTGATCCACTGCAACCAATATTACCAGAATGGGCCCTCAAAGACAGATCTTGTGGCAGGCTCTGTTAATGGCACTGTAACAAAAACATTCCCAGTCTGTCAATAGTATTGCCTCATAGCTCTGGAGGCTTACCAGGGTTGTTTATCCATATACATTTCAAAGGTTTTCCACAAATGAGAGTCTGCTTTTCTGGAATATAGAGATTTTTGGAAATCTTCATATGTGAAATCTTCATTTATTAGTTCAATTTCAAAGATGTTTCCAGTTATTTAGTATTTTAGTATTTGTAATAAATGCCAGGATGACGCAACACCTAAAACAACAAAAAAGACTGACAAAGGGAGGTCAAGCCAAAGTGAAATATTGTGTGAAAGATGAAATATGTGTGCCATAACGGTCACTTGGTTCACACCAAGGAGCATGTTGGCTTTGTAGGTTTAGATGTTTGCTGTAAAAAAATAGACACACAAAAGAAAGACAATTGCAATGATAAGGCCGAGAACAGACCTGCTGCATATTACCCCCAAATACAAAAAACAGTCATTGGGATTTCATGGAATTCGGATACTTTTAGCTCCTGCTCTTCGTTTACAACTAGTTGGTAATACCTGTATTTGTAGGTAGTACCAGATGACATTTCTCCTAAAAGGGGTATCAACGAGAATTTTATTTTGCAACAAAATTTGCCCATTACTGTACCGTGTCCGTGTGTGTCACTGATCGTTCCCATCCACTTCCCACATGTTTATTTTCTACTAAGCATGGCCTGCCCTCCAAGGATGTGGTTTAATGGCCATGTTTAGGAAATAAAACAAGAACTAAGAAAACAAGTATAATCATGACAGTAATATGCCGACATACCCCCAACAGGTTCTTCATAAATACTATGCTGTGCACATCCATGTCAAAAGCAACAGCCTTGGAGTTATACCTCTAAGGACTGTAGCATATAGAAGAATGGGGATAGGCCCACGCTCCAACAAATCTCTGAGAGACACAGGCCATGGTACAATCAACAGGAAGTCTCTACTGGAACCAGATTCCTACACATTGTGTAACAACATTAAACTTTCCGCTGGGTGGAGGTACCTTTAGATGGAATGTTACCAAAAAGAAGTTCACCCTATTTGATGAATCGATGTCTGAAAATACAAAAGAACTAATTATCTTTAAATAAAACAGAGCGCTTTAAAAACATGTTGACTGCATACGGTTTCTTACGCTGTAATCATGATGCCTCGACTGCAAAGCAGTCAAACCTATTTCTTAAGATATTATTTTAAAACTTTATTTTACCATCCACAGACCACTGAAAGTACCACCATGCCTTTCCAGAAGGCTATTTAAGATGCACTGATGACACGGCCTGAAGCCAACACAAGCCCTATTGGAGTGTGTAGATAAATTAAGATAACAACAGCTCTCTTCTACTAATGCTACAACCGTAGACAGGATCAGAACATTTTTCGACATGATTAAAGATTTGAAACTCAATAATGGTGTAGCAATATCCTGGGCAAAAAAAATAATTTCTGTATTGCTTGACCCACTAAAAATGGAATTTCATATTAAAAAGCATAGGCAGGGGAGCACAGAGAAACCTGTTAAACTTGTTCCCGTAAAATAATTGTTTTCAATACCGGTACATAGATGGCACAAACGCACCGGGTACCCACAGATAAAATTATATATTTTGAATATTTGTTTCTGATCCTATCTGCAGCAGCAGGATTTGCAAAGAACTTGGGAGGCAAAGAAAGCAGGAAAACTAAGAACGTTCGTGTTCTGTTAAACTTAAGTCAGTAGCATGTAAAGCGAATTCCCCCAGACCTGCTGCAATACCCAATGCCTTATGATGCTGCAAAAGTGAGAACGTGGCCCAGATTTAAATAAAAGGCCATGTATAATACTTGTTAATAGCTGTAAAGCTTCCAAGACCTTCCGCTTTTTGTGACTCTTTTTTTGCAGAGATGAAATGGCAGCACACAATCAGTACAGTAATGTAAGGGTGTGCAGAAAAACTGGCCAGTGTACTTTCCAGACTGTCTGTAGCGTTCTCCTAGATGGTATCACTCCAAAACGAAAAAACTCAAGGAATGTAAAGACATGCAGTCAGGTAGGTTGACAGAAAATATCTTCCCAGCGAAACAATTAGTCTGTCTGCAGGTACATGCTAATGTACCTTGAAACAAGGTGGAATTGGCATAAGAGTTCTTAATCAGAAGCATAGAAAAACATTTAATTTAATTGTAAGTTTTCACAATCAAAACTGCTTAACAGCCGGCTTTGACAATTAAAAAGTGGAAAGCTTTTCCAACAACCTCCGACTCTGATATTTAGCGTCCATGGTGCCAATAACTATTTTAGGTGAATTGCTTGTTGCAACATACGCTATGGTAGTTCATAACTTAAACAGAATAAAAATTAAAGATGACCATACATTATAAGAAACGAACTATCTCGATCCATCCATTATTGTAAAATAACATTTGCAACCTGACCCATCTAATGTCAAACTCTCATTGAGGTGCACCTCTACTTCGGATTCAGTAGCGACTACAACCATTGCAAACCCCAGATGCACAACACTTTCATTGCTTTAAAAAAAAAAAAAAAAAAAAGCAGTTGGTATGTTCTTAACTACAACGTCTAACATGCTCTAACACATATTCAGGAAAATGAAGACTGCACACTTGTAAACCATCCAGCTTGCAAGGCATCCGAGGATATTCATCTTCCTTCCATTTATTCTCTTCAGGATCAAAAGAGAGGATTGAGTCGCTGTAATGACCATTGTAACAAAGGCCGCCGAGCACCATAATCTGCTTGTCCAAAACAGCAACGCCATGACCACTCCTACCAATGGGCATTGATGCTAGAATAGTCCACTGGTCTGTGTCCGGATCATAAACCTCTGTTGACGGGCACCCCTGGGACTCAAAGGAAGCCCTCAAAATCACACAAACACCTCCAAAGACATAAAGCTTCCCATTGTAAGAAAGCATTTTATGAAAACATCTTGCATAATTCATTTTGCATCTGTTCTCCCAGCAGTTTGTGAGAACTTGTGTCCTCCTAGTTCGCTGTTCCACTGTTCCTTCCTTGCTGGGGTCAAAGAGACACACTTGCTTGGAAGTAGAAGACGATGTTATTCCACCTGTTATAAACAACTTATTACCAAGCACTGTTCCTTCATGACCATACTTGTTGACTGGGTAAGGGTCAACAAATTCCCACTTGTTCTCGGTGATGTCGTAGCGCTCTGTTGAGTAAAATGTCTCATCCCGAGTTCTCCCTGCTACAGCATAGATATATTTCCCAATGACCCCAACAGCAAACTCTGAGCGGGGGACAGACATGTCCGACATGCGCAGCCAACTATTTTGACGTGGATCATAACGAAATACTTTGGAGGACGCATGAAACTCTCCATCCGGCCCCAATTCTTCCCCACCTAACAGGAACACAAAGTTATTGACAATAGCAAGGCAGTCTGGCCTAAGGGGCACGTTTGGACCTTCTAGCTCCCACCAGACCTTTGGTTTATGTAGGAGAAGAATTTTGCTGTTTACCATGCTGTGTCCTATCATTCCTCGGAAAACTGCAGTTTGAGGTTTGGCTGAACGGATACGGTTAGCTTTCATTTCCATTAAAGGCTGATGGTGAATGCTGTGAAAGTAGTTCATGGCTTGTTCCACTTCATGCCGCAGCTGCCGAGAATAACGATAAAATTCTGAGGTTTTTACCTAGAGACATGATTTGGGGAGGAAGAAGATAAGAGTTAATTGTTGGTTCTTAAACCACTAGAGCTTAGAAAAAATCAAAATGAGCCAGTAAAGCGCTATTTACAAATGTAAATAAATTCTAATTAAGGGGATAGTGCATGGCAAAGGGTCAGGTAAACGCAACTGTTTTGTAATAATAGTCCATGTATAGTCATTTCAATCACAAGAAAAAGCAATTGTACACAAGGAGCCACAGTGCAATGGTTAAGGACTGCAAACAAACTGGTGTCTAAAATGACGCACAAGAGAAAAGAAGAGAAGGGCTTTGGGATGAATACATTTCAAATGACCCACCATTTACTTTCAGTCCTCCTGAGAAAAAACAAGCATTTTGGTTTTTTAACTTCTTGTAATGAAGAATGTATTAATTTGTGTGTGTTCAAGCACAAAAACTCTAATATTATGAATGCAGTGGCATCTTCAAATTGCGGTGAATTCTACAGCTTAACCATTTTAATAATTTTCTCTAAACTAAGACCTGAAATGATGGAGCTGGTGTTAACAAGCATTGGCAAAGCCAATAGGTTTCCCCTATGCGGGACCTATTGGCGTTATCCATGTTTTTTAAGACACTGCAGAACAGTGCATGCTGCTGTGCAACATGACTCAGAGTAAATTAAAACAAAGTGCTATGGCTCGGTCAGCGCTGACCTCGTAGTAAAGGTTTTTTGTTTTTGTTTACTTTAAGCCATGTTGCAGCTATTTGGCTTTGTTATTTTTTTTAAGATGTTGCACAGCTGGGTAGTTTGCTGTCCAACATGGCTTAAAGTAAATGAAAACAAAATGCTTATGGTGCAGCCAGTGTTGACCGCTTTGCAGCTCTTTGTTTTTATTTACTTTAAGGCAGGTTGCACAGCAGCCCGTGGTGCTGTGCAATATGCCTTAAATCAGCATAGGGGTTTAGGGGGTGGCAAGCAACCCCCATTCCCTGGGAAGAAGATGTGGAGTAACAGACAGAGCTGCTAACCCGGGAACTGGGTTCAAGTTGCGGATGCAGCTCAACATCATGTGATTCTGGGCAAACTACTTAATCTCCGTGTGCCTAAAAATAAAAAATGAATATGTCCTTGTGTAATGTAACTGGTGCTCATGTCAAGCTCCCCTAAACAATTGAGTCAAGTTAGTTCTATATAAATCTGCAAACAAAAACACAAGAGAGGGAGGGGGAGAAATAAAGGTGGGAGTGAGTAAATTGAAAAGAACATAGGCATGGGGGTGCTGAAAAGTAAATTTAAAAAAAAGATTACATGAAGGTGCCTGTGGCCAGTGGAAGGACACTGTCCAGAGGTAGCAGTACTTGGTCAATGCTCAATTTCAAGGACAAGAAGACAAAGCCCAGGAGGAAGCCAGAGGCGAGGAGAATGATGCTGCCAACCAATAGGAAGCAAGGAAGTGAGAGTGATGTGGAAGCCAATCAATGGTAAGTAATAGGTGGGCTCTAAGCCCCTTTTAAGTTTTTTTCTTCAGAAGAGATGAAGGGTGGAATTAGAAAATGTGCCATCTACACATTACTGCTTACTTTCATTTGCTAAATGTCTGCCTAAGCTCCATTTCAGTGTCAACAAGAATCCACAAAAACGCATCTTACCTCTATGTAAGCACAACGCTTCTGTTTTTTCCTTTCTCCTTTTAAAAACAGGATGTGAAGGGGTCTGTTATCTGTTCTGGAAAAGGGCTCAGACTGCAAGCAGAAAAGGACCACGAGTTGCCTTCAGGTTAGGAACATGCATTGTGGTAGGACAATGAATCCTTGCAAACCGAAGCACAGAAGACCAACACAAGAGCAAATGGCATGAAACCACAAGACCAGAACTCTGACATGCTCAACTACCTCCAAGGAGCATCTCTGCAATGATCTGATCTTCAGAAGAATGCAGAAATCCAGCAAAGCACTAAAGAAGTGGTATAGTTGGAATCTTGCTGTAGGGAAATCAAGGGGAAGAACGGTTCCTACCTACTAACCATAGTTACAATCCCTCATTGCCACATGAATCATGGCTTTAGTGCTTCTGGACATTGAAGTAGCAGTCAATACCGTATTTTTTTCATGTATTTCTTTATTGGTTTTAATACAGTCGAGCATGACGAGAACCATATACAGCAATAAATGGGAAATAAAGGTACAGAGATAAAGAATATTCATATCTAAAAAAAGAACAATTAAGAATACAACATCTAACTGTGCCACATATCAAGAGTAAGTATTCCAGAATAATTTAAATAGGTGGGGAGCCATCATTTGATTATAGGATCAATTGCGCTATAGTGGATTAGTGTGTATTTCCTTGTCCTCTAGATGGGCTCAGTGATGCCATGTGGCGGTCCTGGTGTAGCGAAGCGGGGCACATCCCATGCGACCGGGGCCAATGAGGGTGTCTAGGTAGCATCATATATGTGTGAGCGTGGGCAATGGTGGGGTACACCTCGAGGAAGCAGATGGATTCTCACTAGCAGCGTGATCTGATCCTTAGAGCAGAAATGCAGTGTGCCTATCTAGAAGATGTGGCAGTGGCCTCGGAGTGTTCAGGGTGTGTGTGTGTCATTTTTAGCTTCAATGTGAACAGTGAAAGCATCCCAAATTTCACAACCTCCGTCTGACAATACCCTGAATTGTTAAAGCCATAGGGTTTAGGCCTCCGTGCGGGACCACTGAAGCAGGTCGTGTAGCCACTTGGCGTAGTTAGGGGCGTGTGGAGCCTTCCAGTGAGTTGCTATTAGGCGGTTAAAAGTTATGAAGGCCAAATCAATAAATCTATGTAGTTGTTTGTCTCCTTTGGTGTGACGACGCCGTCCCAGCAAGCAGGACTCTGGGCTCGGCGTCAGTGCATGGTCAGTAATTTCCGCAGTTGTTTCGGTAATGTGTCGCCATGCCGTTGCCAGTGGTGGGCAATCCCAGACCATATGATAAAAGTCCGCTGCTGGTTTTGCGAATCAGGGGCACGCGGGGTCCGACGTGGGGAACATGCATTTTATGCGGGAAGGGGACAAGTAGGATTGGTGTAAGTAGTTAAATTGGGTGTATTGGAGCCTAGGGTTCCGTGAAACACATTTAATGGAGGAAAGCACTGTTTTCCAAGCTTTCTGCGACAGAGGAGTAGGGAGTACTGCGTCCCAGCAAGATCGTGTGAGCTCTAGACTCGGGAAGGCCTCCGACAATAGCATAGTGTATAGCCGTGATATCACTTTTTTGGTGTCCCTAATGGATAGGGTCAACGTGAGAATCTGTGACGTCTGGGGTTCGTCATCTCCCATGTCCCACGTGTTCGCAGTAAATGTTGTATTGTGCAATATGTCAGAAAGGCACCCGCATGTATCCCCGTATTTTCTACTAGTTCGTTAAACGTTAGCAGTGTAGCTTCTGGGTAGAAATCACCCACTCTCTCAAGACCCGCTTCCCGCCATGGAGTCATGTTGTGGTGCGCTGGCAGGTCACAGGTTCTAGGCAAGCATAGCAGTAGAATCAATGGTGAGTATGGCATATTAGGACCCTTACCATGAACGTAGCGCAGCCAGCATGTTTTATCAGTATCTAGTATGACGTTACTGCGATGTGTGGAGCATGCCCTTACCAATAACCAGGCAGACAATGGTGTCGGGGCAAGTGTATCCATCCTCATTTTCTGCTCTGCTGTGTGATGTTCCTCTGTCCAGCTAATAGGCAACTGTAGCTGGGTGGCAGCGTAATACAATTCGAAATTAGGCATACCTAGGCCCCCATTATCCTGCATGTATTGTCGTCGTCGTCAACGCTACGCAACGTCTGTCCTTTTCCCGTAATAAACCATTTAGTATACTCTGTAGGGACTTAAAGAATGAGCAGGGGAGAACTACCGGTAGCGTTGCAAAATGGTATAATAGTCTAGGAAGGATGATCATTTTGGCTATAGCTACTCTGCCCAGGGATGATAGAGGGAGAGATCCCCAGAAGGGAAGCGAATACTGTATGGAACGAATAGTCCTGTCTATGTTGCCCTCTTTAATGTCATCCACTGAGTAATATACATGAATTCCTAAATACTTAAATGTGGTATGACACCATGGTAAGTGGTACTCTGGTAGGTCCGGCTGGGATTCAGGGGGACAGGCATTAAGGGGAATATGCAGGATTTAGACCAATTTACTCGCCGTCCGGAGATTTCGGCAAATAAATTTAGTGTGTCCATCACCCCCGGCATGGAGACCACATCATCTTGCAAATAAATCAAGGCGTTGACTGCATATAAGGATATAATGTGGTGTGTGTGTAATTCCGGAAATCCCCATTGGCGTACATGTTTGCGAAGTTTGGCAGCCAGGGGCTCTATAGCTATGGCAAACAAAAGTGGAGAGCGGACATCCCTGTCTAGTGCCCCTGTATATGGGGAATGGGTCTGAAATGATTTGCCCAGTCTAGACTCGAGCCGATGGGCTAGAGTATAATGTAGTGATCCATGTTATATACCCGTTGATAAATCCCATTGCACCCAGCGCTTTGATGAGGAAGTCCCAGATCAGTGTATCAAACGCCTTCTCAATGTCTAACGATATGGCTACTCCTCGACGGTAAGTCCCTGAATTGTTGTACAATATGCAAAGCAGTCTCCTGATGTTCAGGAATGTGTTTCTGCCCGTAATAAATCAGGATTGATCTTCATGGATCAGTTGCGGGATAAATGGGAGGAGTCTATTAGCTAGTATTTTCCCCAGGACCTTACAATTTGTGTTCAGCAGAGAGCGGGCGGTACAACCTGACATCAAGAGGATCCCGGCCAGTCTTCGGGAGCACCGCTATAAGGGCCTCACATAGAGATCCCGGTAGCTGCCCACAGTCGTGCAATTCATTAAGCATAGTGAGCATGGGCTGCAAGAGGTGGCTCACCTGTATCATGCAATACTCTATTGGCAAGTCATCTGTGCCCGGTGCCTTGTTTCGAGCCATTTGGGTTAGTGCGAGACGTATCGCTTCCATGCAAATGGGACCGTTGAGTGCAGCCGCCCAAGCGCGACAGGGGGAGAGAATCCAGGAAGCTGGATGCTCGCCCAGTTGGAAGGGGGGTGGTGGGGGGGGGGGGGAGCTTATAGCCTCTGATAGTAGGAATAGCAAGTTTTGATTGCCCCTATGGGTGAACGCTGTGGGGTATCTCGGACTAGCCAAGCCAACAAGCGGCCCAATCTGTCACCCTCCGCATATTATCATGTCATGTAGTGTCTGTAATCATGTTAGCCCAGTCTGGCATCAGTCTCACTATGATTGGCCCGCAAAGAGCAAAGCTCCTTGGGGGGCATCTCGCCACTGGCCACAGCGACCTCTACTGTCTGCATTTAAGACTCTAATACGGCCAGCTCCCGGATCAATACCCACTGGATCCCCACAGAGGTGGCCATGCAGTGGCCACGTACTACTACTTTATGTGCATCCCATTCTGTTGCTCGATGTGCCGTTGTGTTATGTGAAAAGTAGGTGTATAAACACGTGGCAAGTTCTTCGCGGGGGGGGGGTCAGACAACGCCTCAACCTGCAAGCGCCACGTAGGTATATGTGTGTTCGGACAGCCCCATCCTAAGACCACCTTTAAGGGGCAGTGGTCTGATGCAGTGCGTGCAAGGTAATCAGAGCCGTGTACCCTATGCACCATTGTTGATGGTGCCAGAATCAGATCTATTCTAGTGTGAAGGTCGTGAACAGAGGGGGGGGGGGGGGGGGTATAAAATGAGTATTCACGCTCTATTAGATGTCCCATTCGCCATAAGTCACATAAACCATTCTCCACCCTCCAGGCCTCAAACTCATGAGAGATGTGTCTACTCGGTGCACTCAGTAGCGGGGGGAAGGAGCAGTTACGGTGGCCGTCAGGAGCACAGTTGAAATCTCTCCCCCATAGGCTCTCCCTAGCAGAGTCCCTTAGCAGACCAGCAGTCGTCGTATTCAAGAAGCATCTTTGGTTAGTGTTGGGTGCGTATAGTGCCACAAGGGACAGTGGTGCACTGCCAAGACAACCCTTGCTCACTACATATCTACAGTTGGGGTCCACTTGTGAGTGGTCAACATCGTAGGGTACTCCGGGGGCAATCCAAATTGCCACGCCGCGGGCGAATGATGAGGAGGTGGTTCTAAAGGTTTGGCCTTTCCAGCTAGAGCCTGACTCCGACAAATGTTATGCACTAGGTGGCACCTCAGGTATGTGTGGATATGCTGTCTCTTACGCTGTGTGGCCATGCCCCTTACGTTCCATGTGATCACATTGTAGCGTGGTGCATATACTTGTGTTTGTGTAGCCATGTCTGTGTAATAGTGCGAATCTGTGAGAGGTCCCCAAGAGTCCGATCTGCACCCATCCCAGCAAGGACTGTCTGTGTCCACTCTGGGAGTATAATACCTCACTGTAATCACGCCCCGTTCCCTTCTCTCTAATAATGATTAGTGGCAATAACAAAACACTCAAGAGAATATAAAAGGAAAAACCTGTACGAGTCTAACAGGAGACCAACCTTATGGTTCACTAACAACATACATCCAAAAACATAACATAGCCTGTAAGCAGGCGTTGGGAAGAACTG
The DNA here is from genome assembly GCF_031143425.1 of Pleurodeles waltl. Lineage (NCBI taxonomy): Eukaryota > Metazoa > Chordata > Amphibia > Caudata > Salamandridae > Pleurodeles > Pleurodeles waltl. Next base: position 695,844,304 of record NC_090447.1, read on the forward strand.
GTCCATACGGGATAAGACACAGGGAGTGAAAGCCTGGCAATAAGACCTGGGCTCCCAGCCATCCGGACAGCAGCCCGGGTCCTGCTGCCACACGGTACCGCCAAGGAGTCTGGGGACTGACACAAAGTCTTGACGTTGCCCCTCCGTAGGCCCAGGTAATGCGACCTATTTCTCACCAGGAAGTTAACAAAAGGGATCCACCGGGTGCGTGAGTTCCTGCAATGTAAGGAGCCTATCTCAGATATCATCTGCAGAACACGGGGTGAGCAGTGGGCCGTGAGGAGAGTCCTTGGAGTCAGATCAGTCTCCCCAATCAGTGTCTAAGAGTCCATGGGCTCACGCAGGGCAGAGAATGGATTAGTCACAAACTGCGTGGCCTCAAGCAGCGCACAAGATTGTTCCTCCACCGCCTGGGCCGGTGTGGGATTGGCTCTCATCCGTGCACGGCGTTCACGTTTCCCTTTGGGGGTCGACCATTGCCTCCCGGATTCCTCTGGATGTGTGTAGGTTGAGCAAGTCCTTTGGCATGGAGCCAGGTCCAAGTGTCTTCAGAGGAGGCGAAAATACGTATTTTGGAGTCATCCTGTACACGAAGTTTCGCAGGATACAGGAGGGCGTACTTGATGTTGTGTGCCCAAAGTCATTGGTTCACCTGATAGAAAGGAACTGCGTTTCTTTTGGATTTCAGCGGTGAAGTCTGGATAGGCAGTTATGAGTGCATTTTCAAATTTCCACAGGCCGTCTTTACCAAAAAGCTGAAGCACCAGATCCCTGTCCCTGTAATTCAGCAAGAGGGCTATTAATAGGCAGGGGTGGGCCCCCGGTGGCGGGGGCCTGCCCGGCACTCTGTGTGCTTGTTCCACCGAGAAGAATTTCGGGATTTTGTCCTGTAGAACCGTGTCATCAAACCACTGCTCCAGGAACAGTTCAGCGTTCGAGCCCTCCCCGCACGCTCCGGAAATCAAACCAGACGGATGTTGTTACGCTGTGATCTTCACTCTGCGACTCAGTGTCAACCTCCGAAGACAAGTGGATCATCTTCTCTTGAAGCTCCTTCAAGGTGTGGTGCAACTCAGCCACTTCTTTCTCTGTTTCCGTGACTCTCTCGGATAATGTGCGATGGTCTGCACGTTGTAAATTAACATCAAGTGTCACTGCGTCAATCTTCGTCTCCAGGGTGTTTTTGGTATCCAATATGGTCTGTAGTACCTTTTCAAATTGCGATGTATGAATGTGTAGCATGGCATCCATTTGCTGTAGGGTCTGGGAGGTTTCGTCCGGGCCCACACGTGGGGTGTCTGGCATGTCTATAGTCGCCGCTGGTTTCTTAGTATCTTTTGGCTTGCCCAGTCAGACACTAATCGTTGGGGCGCTCCATGGCGGGTTGCCCTTCAAATGGTGCGTCGGTCGGTGTGGCACAATCAGCACCTACAGGGTGAGTGGTGACGAGCGACCCCTAAGGAGGCCACGGATCACAAAGAGGGCTCCCGTCCTTGTTGATGCACACTACTATTTAGGGCTGATTGAGGCCTGTGCCTCCCGGTGTGGTGTTCGCCTAGGATATCTTGTGTCTCTTAAACTTTAGTACAGTCTAAATGCGACGTATCTCAGACGCCTTGCAGTATCTCTGTTGGGGAGGCACGGAGATGGTGTTGCCACTCATCGCCTCCTCGCTGTAGCGTTGTCTGGGGGGTCTCGCTCAGTTAGTCCCCAAGGCCCGGTCCATTTACTGGGCCCTGTGATCTGGTCCCATCAGGCTCCCTCGCCGCCACCAAGCCACAATGTCAGGGCGTTTCTACCAGCCCATCGGCCGCTGGGTTGAACCTCGAGGTACCCCAGCATGGCTGTGCCTCTCGGGTCACCAAGCAGGCGACGGGCTCCTCCTCCGCCACGGTCTGCAAGTTCCCGCTCCCGCCTGTCCGGCACAGCACAGGCTGTGGCCCGAACAGCCCCGCTGAGGTGCAACTCACAGGCTGCGGCCTGAAGAGCACTGCTGGGGCACGACTCACAGGCCCCGGCCCGTCGTCTGCGAGGGTGTGGGTCCATAAGCACCTCCAGCCGCCACCAGCATTGGGCCGCTCACCTCCCAATGCTCACCTCGAGCGGGAAGCCGTCCGGCCCCAGCAGTATTCTCCTGTGCGCTCACCAGAGCTGGCGCCCACCTTCGCTGCCGGCCGCACAGACTTGGCCTACTCTGCGCCGTAAACAAGGCGTCACTTCCCCTTCTGATCACTCCCTGCCACAGTCCGTCTCAATCCGAAGCGCCAGGGGTGACAGGGTTTATGGCGACCTACCGGGGGAAGCCGGTAATCGCCTGGAAGAAGGAGATTTCTTTGGCCAGGAGCGGAGCTCCAAACTACGCTGCCGCTCCGGTCGCCATCTTAGCCACACCCCCCTCGCAGTCAATACCGTATTGATAATTCTGATACTAGGCAAAGTATAAAGGCAATCAAAACTTCATAGTTAAACTTAACTATCAAACCAAACCTATAACAAGTTACGAACCTGTAATAATGGCTCTCTAGCGTGGGTGTCTTTTATAGATTCACATGTCTGAATCAGTCCCCTCTATCAGACTGAGTGTACCCAGTAATTATAAACACAGCAAAAAACTAAAACGGTCACCATGGTTCAGATTTTATTTCAAATACATGAAGTAAATGAATTTATATACTAGCCTTGTTGAAGGGTAGATGGGAGAATAGCACGTAAATGAAGATGGTAAATTGTTCAAGGCATGAAAACTTGAAAGCAGCTACAAGTGGAAAAATAAACACACGTTAATAAAAAGGGTATATGGAAATGCTGAGGGAGATACGACCACTCTGGATTTGGGGCATTATCACAGGTTATTTTGTCTAATGAAAAGTGGGAACTGACAACCTAAAATTAAAAAATCTCAATATGAGCCTTGATAAGGCAGTATACTTGCAAACCATATGTCAGCAGTATATGCAATTATTGATCAGAACATCTGATGTTTGTCCTTAGACATATATAATGTACAGAAAATCAATATTTTCAACAATGAAGATTATAGATTACATAATTTGAACTATGAATGGGAGGGGAAAACATAATTTAGAAATGTCTTGAAAAGCCTAACAGTTAAACCCATCAGTGCGGTATCCAGTAAATTAAGGCTTCTTTTTTAACACGTTTAATTATTGAGTTTTTGAACAAACATAACACAAGTACATGCATGTAGTAAAAAAATGTTCACCTGTTTTGATATCAACCATCAAGCTCAAATGCCAAAAATTGGCTTCCAGTGTGTGAATCTGTGACCCTCACATGTGAGAGGGAGTGAGAAGAACAGGGGTATGAGGGCGTAGGGAAAGAGCAGGGGTAGAGAAAAGAAAGTTATCAGTATCGCCAGAAGGAAACGGATGCAATATGGGCGGTGAGTGGAGTTACCTAAAAAGGGGAGTGGGCTCTCATGGTACATAGTACAATTCAAGAACTTGTTTTAAGAGATTCTGGGGATGATTCAAAATGTCGGTCTCTCAATTTAGAGAATAGGACCTCAAGCCTGGGGCCATCGGTTGCCAGAGCAATTCCCTAGCGTCCTTGCTGTGTAAAGCTGCTGCCTCAGCTATTGCCCAGGAGATGGACAAGCTCCTCCACTGGTCAGGGTTCAGAGGAGGGGGTTATTTACAGCGGATAGTAACTGTTTCTTTTGCTAATTTAAGGGCCAAGTCTAGTAAGCGTCTTACAATTGGGCATTTGCACAATATAGTTTATAAGCCCATGGTTCTCACCTCCCAACTTGAGATGCAATTATTCCTGTGAGTTGTTCCAAAAGGGAATGAATAGCAGTCCAATACGGCCCTAACTGCTGACAGTCCCATAGGATGTGCGTCAGGTCAGCTGCAAGGGTGTTGTGTCTGACACACGCGTCGAAGGAACCTGGAAGATGCAGGCCAACTGCTTTATATTTACAACTCCCATCAGAATGTATGGAAGTTATTAAACAAGCAAGAAAACCTACTACTAGACAGTGCTATACAAACAAATGGAAAAGATTTGTATATTACTGTCAATCTAAAAATATAGACCCTTTTACAGCATCAATACAAGATATTGTATGTTGTTTACTTCATTTACAAAAATCTAACTTAGCCTTTTCTTCAATTAAATCACATCTTACTGCAATTTCTGCATATTTACAAAATATACAACATAACTCTATTTAGAGTTCCTGTCATTAAAGCTTTCATGGAAGGATTAAAACGCATCATTCCACCTAGAACGCCACTAGTTCCATCGTGGAATCTAAATATAGTACTTACAAGACTTATGGGTCCACCATTTGAGCCAATGCACTCAAGTCAACTTCAATTTCTAACATGTAAAGTTGTCTTCCTAGTGGCAATTACTTCCTTAAGAAAAGTAAGTGAAATCCAAGCCTTTACTCTTGAGGAACCTTTCTTCCAAGTACACAAATAAAGTTGTACTAAGAACAAATCCAAAGTTCTACCAAAAGTTATATCGCCATTTCACATTAATCAAACAGTGGATCTGCCAGTCTTCTTTCCACAGCCAGATTCTGTGGCAGAAAGAGCGCTACATATATTGGACATCAAAAGAGCTTTGATGTACTATATAGACAGAACTAAACCATTTAGAAAGACTAAACAACTATTTGTAGCTTTCCAAAAACCACATATAGGCAATCCTATATCAAAACAAGATTTAGCAAGATGGACTGTAAAGTGCATCCAAACATGCTATATCAAAGCAAAAAGACAGCTTTTAATTACTGCCAAAGCATATTCTACAAGAAAGAAAGGTGCAACAATGGCTTTCTTAGGGAATATACCAATGACTGAAATATGTAAAGCAGCTACATGGTCGACACCACATACATTCACTAAACACTACTGTGTAGACGTATTATCACAACAACAAGCCACAGTAGGTCAAGCTGTCCTAAGAACATTATTTCAAACAACTTCAACTCCTACAGGCTAGCCACTGCTATTTTTTGGGACAACAAACTGCTTTGTAGTCTATGCACAGCATGTGTATCTGCAGCTACGCATGCCATCGAACGGAAAATGTCACTTACCCAGTGTACATCTGTTTGTAGCATGTTCTGCTGCAGGTTCACATGCACCCTCCCTCCTCCCCGGAAGCCTGTGGTTGTTTGTTATTACATTTGCATATAAATTTACATGGACATCTCTTACTTTATACCTATATACTCTATCACTCCTTCCTTTACCCTCTGCGGGAAAACCTAACAATGGAGTCGATGCCCATGCGCAATGGAACCAAAGAGGAGGAGTCACTCGATCTTGTGACTCGAAAAGACTTCTTGGAACAAAAACAACTTGCCACGGAGAGTGTGTGTATATATATATATATATATATATATATATATATATATATATATATATTGAAAATGTCACTTACCCAGTGTACATCTGTTCGTGGCATTAGTCGCTGCAGATTCACATGTTTAGCACAGTCCGCTGCCTGGTGTTGGGCTCGGAGTATTACAAGTTGTTTTTCTTCGAAGAAGTCTTTTTTGGTCACGGGACCGAAGTACTCCTCCCTCTTCGGCTCCATTGCGCATGGGCGTCGACTCCATCTTAGATTGTTTTCCCCGCAGAGGGTGAGGATGGAGTTGTTTGCTATAAATAGTGCCCATGCAATGGAGTGAATACGTATGTACATAAAAAGTTTATAATAATTATTTACAAATGTACAAATGTTTAAGATTTAAGATCTACTTCTAAACGGCTACAGGCTTCCCGGGGAGGCGGGAGGGCACATGTGAATCTGCAGCGACTAATGCCACGAACAGATGTACACTGGGTAAGTGACTTTTTCAGTTCGATGGCATATGTCGCTGCAGATACACATGTTTAGCATAGACTATAAAGCAGTTACCTCCCCTAAAAGCGGTGGTTTAGCCTGTAGGAGTTGAAGTAGTTTGGAATAATGTTCTTAGTACAGCTTGGCCCACTGTAGCTTGTTGTGCATTTAGTACGTCTACACAGTAGTGTTTAGTAAATGTATGAGGCGTAGACCAGGTTGCAGCCTTACATATTTCGCTCATAGGAATGTTTCCTAGAAAGGCCATTGTAGCACCTTTCTTTCTGGTTGAGTGTGCCTTTGGTGTAATAGGCAATTCTCTCTTGGCTTTAAGATAGCATGTTTGAATACATCTGACTATCCATCTAGCAATGCCTTGTTTAGAGATTGGATTTCTTATGTGTGGTTTTTGAAAAGCTATGAACAGTTGTTTTGTTTTCCTGATTAGCTTTGTTCTGTCAATGTAGTACATTAGTGCTCTTTTGATGTCTAATGTATGTAGTGCCCTTTCAGCCACGGAATCTGGTTGTGGGAAGAACACTGGCAATTCTACTGTTTGATTTAAATGGAATGGTGAGATTACTTTTGGTAGAAATTTTGGATTTGTTCTTAGAACTATTTTATTTTTGTGTATTTGAATAAATGGTTCTTGTATGGTAAATGCCTGTATTTCACTTACTCTTCTGAGGGATGTGATTGCAATGAGAAATGCGACTTTCCACGTTAGATATTGCATTTCACAGGAATGCATGGGTTCGAAAGGTGGACCCATGAGTCTTGTTAAGACGATGTTAAGGTTCCATGAAGGAACTGGTGGTGTTTTTGGTGGTATAATTCTTTTTAGCCCTTCCATGAATGCTTTAATAACTGGTATTCTAAATAGAGACGATGAATGAGTAGTTTGTAGGTAAGCAGATATTGCTGCGAGGTGTATTTTTATAGATGAAAAAGCGAGATTCGCTTTTTGCAAATGTAGTAAGTATCCCACTATGTCCTTCGTAGAGGCATGCAATGGTTGGATTTGATTGGTATGGCAGTAGCAAACAAATCTTTTCCACTTAGATGCATAGCAGTGTCTAGTGGAAGCTTTTCTAGCTTGTTTTATGACCTCCATACATTCTTGTGTGAGGTCTAAGTGTCCGAATTCTAGGATTTCAGGAGCCAAATTGCTAGATTTAATGATGCTGGGTTTGGATGCCTGATCTGTTGTTTGTGTTGTGTTAACAGATCTGGTCTGTTGGGTAGTTTGACATGCGGTACTAGTGAAAGGTCTAGTAGAGTTGTATACCAAGGTTGTCTTGCCCATGTGGGTGCTATCAGTATGAGTTTGAGTTGGTTTTGACTCAATTTGTTTACTAGATATGGAAGGAGAGGGAGAGGGGGAAAAGCGTATGCAAATATCCCTGACCAACTCATCCATAGAGCATTGCCTTGTGATTCGCGGTGTGGGTACCTGGATGCGAAGTTTTGGCATTTTGCGTTTTCTTTTGTTGCGAACAAATCTATCTGGGGTGTTCCCCAAATTTGAAAGTATTTGTTCAGAACTTGGGGGTGAATTTCCCATTCGTGGACTTGTTGGTGGTCTCGCGAAAGGTTGTCTGCTAGTTGGTTTTGGATCCCTGGAATAAATTGTGCTATTAGGCGAATGTGGTTGTGAATCGCCCACTGCCATATTTTTTGTGTTAGGAGACACAATTGTGTTGAGTGTGTTCCTCCTTGTTTGTTTAAATAATACATTGTTGTCATGTTGTCTGTTTTGACAAGAATGTATTTGTGTGTTATTATGGGTTGAAAAGCTTTTAACGCTAGAAATACTGCTAACAGTTCTAGGTAATTTATATGAAATTTTGTTTGGTGTACATCCCATTGTCCTTGAATGCTGTGGTGATTGAGGTGTGCTCCCCACCCTGTCATGGAAGCATCTGTTGTTATAACGTATTGAGGCACAGGGTCCTGAAATGTCCGCCCTTTGTTTAAATTGTTGCTGTTCCACCATAGAAGCGAGAGGTATGTTTGGCGGTCTACCAACACCAGATCTTGAAGTTGACCCTGTGCCTGTGACCATTGTGATGCTAGGCACTGTTGTAAGGGTCGCATGTGTAGTCTTGCGTTTGGGACAATGGCTATGCATGATTACATCATGCCTAGAAGTTTTAGCACAAATTTTGCTTGTATCTTTTGGTTTGGAAACATAGCACTTATTACCTTGTGGAATGCTTGCACTCTTTGTGGACTTGGAGTGGCAATTCCTTTTGATGTGTTGATGGTTGCCCCTAGATATTGTTGTGTCTGACACGGTTCGAGGTGTGACTTTGTATAGTTGATGGAGAAACCCAGTTTGTGAAGGGTTTGTATGACATATGTGGTGTCGTTTGTGCACTTTTTTACTGTGTTGGTCTTGATTAGCCAATCGTCTAGGTAAGGAAACACATGTATCTGTTGTCTCCTGAGATGTGCTGCTACTACTGCTAGACATTTTGTGAATACTCTTGGTGCAGTTGTTATTCCGAATGGCAACACCTTGAATTGGTAATGTATTCCTTTGAATACGAACCTTAGGTACTTTCTGTGAGAAGGGTGTATCGGTATATGAAAGTACGCATCTTTTAGGTCTAATGTGGTCATGTAATCTTGCTGTTTGAGCAGTGGAATGATGTCTTGTAGTGTGACCATGTGAAAGTGGTCCGATATGATGTAGGTATTTAGTGTCCTGAGATCTAATATTGGTCTTAATGTTTTGTCTTTTTTTGGAATTAGAAAGTACAGGGAGTAAACTCCTGTGTTTTTTTGTTGTACTGGTACTAACTCTATTGCATCCTTTTGCAGTAGTGCTTGTACTTCTAGTCCTAAAAGTTCTAAATGTTCTGGTGACATTTTGCGTGTTTTTGGAGGGATGTTTGGTGGGAATTTGTGGAATTCTATGCAATAGCCATGTTGGATTATTGCTAAAACCCAATTGTCTGTTGTAATCTGCTGCCAAGATTGGTAGAATTGGCTTAGTCTTCCCCCCACTGGTGTTGAGTGAAGGGGTTGTGTGACTTGAAAGTCACTGTTTAGGAGGAGGTGTTTTTGGAGTCTGGAATCTTCCCCTACTCCTTGGGAATTGACCCCCTCTATATCCCCTGAAACCTCCCCTTTGGAATGAACCCTGATATGGTGTGGTTCTTGTTTGTTGGCTGGTGGTGTCTGTGGGTTGGCCACGAAACCCCCCTCTAAATGGAGTTTTTCTAAAAGAGCCTCTGCTCTGCGGGGAGTAGAGTGCGCCCATGGCTTTGGCCGTGTCTGTGTCCTTTTTAAGTTTTTCAATGGCTGTGTCCACTTCAGGGCCAAAAAGTTGTTTCTCGTTGAAGGGCATATTAAGGACAGCCTGCTGGATTTCAGGTTTGAAGCCTGAAGTGCGGAGCCAAGCGTGTCTCCTTATGGTGACAGCAGTGTTGACTGTCTCGCTGCAGTATCGGCTGCGTCCAGTGAAGAGCGGATTTGATTGTTTGAGATTGTTTGTCCCTCTTCAACTATTTGCTGCGCCCTTTTTTGGTATTCCTGGGGAAGATGGTCTACGAGAAGTTGCATCTCATCCCAGTGTGCGCGGTCATATCTGGCCAGCAGCGCTTGAGAATTTGCGATGCGCCACTGGTTGGCTGTCTGTGATGCCACTCTTTTTCCTGCTGCATCAAATTTTCTGCTTTCTTTGTCCGGAGGTGGGGCGTCGCCAGATGTATGGGAATTTGCTCTCTTGCGAGCTGCCCCTACTACTACGGAGTCAGGTGGTAACTGCGAAGTAATAAACACTGGGTCTGTGGGTGGTGGTTTGTATTTCTTATCCACCCTTGGAGTGATGGCTCTTGATTTTACGGGCTCTTCAAAAATTTGTTTGGCGTGCCGTAACATCCCTGGTAGCATTGGGAGACATTGATATTGGCTATGTGTAGCTGAGAGGGTGTTAAATAAAAAATCATCCTCTATAGGATCGGAATGCAGTTGGACATTGTGGAATTCTGCAGCCCTAGCCACCAGTTGCGAGTATGAGGTACTGTCCTCTGGCGGTGACGGCTTTGTGGGGTATGAATCGGGATCATTGTCCGGCACTGGGGTGTCATATAGGTCCCAAGCGTCTTGATCCTGATTATCTTGACTTATGGTAGTTTGCACTGGTGAGTGCATTTGTGGCGGTGTTTGTGCCGGCGATGCCTGTTGTGGTGGAGAGGGCGGAGGCGTGACTTTTTTAACCACTTTGGCTTGTGGTTGTGCGTCATCCTTAAGAAGTCCGATCCTTCTTTTCCTTATTATTGGGGGAAGGGTTGATATCTTCCCTGTGTCTTACTGGATGTACAGTCTCTTTTGTGTGTAGTCTGATTCTACACTTTGGAGCTCTTGTCCAAATCTGTGCATTTGGCCACTTATTCCTTGTTCCTCTGTGTAGGATGAAGGTGTGGAACTTTTGGGCGCCGAGAGAGAATCTTTTTTCGGCTTCGGCACCGACAGAATTTTTGTGGATTTCGGCAGTGTGTCTCGGTGCCGAGGTTTTTCGGTGCCGGCATCTTGTTTTTGCCTCTCGGAGCCGCTATCTCGGCTCCGAGGTTGCTCCATGGCGGTCCCTCGACCGGAGTCGGGTGTCTTCGCTATGGGCGTGCCCTTTTTCGGCGCCTTCGACGGGTCGCCGGTCTTATGGGTCGAGCCATGGCCTGTTGGCAGTGGCGTCCCCTGGGCTTTTGTCTTCTCGATGGTTTTAATTTTCGACGTCTTACTCACTGTTTGTTGCTGTTGTTCGACGTCGGAGTCTCCGGATTCTGATTCCGGAACCGAGAAAGTTTCCTCTTCGTCGTCGAAACGTTGTTTTGTTGGCGTGGACGCCATTTGTAGACGCCTGGCTCTTCGGTCCCGGAGTGTTTTTCTGGACCGGAAGGCTCGACAGGCCTCACAGGTATCCTCCTTGTGCTCGGGGGACAAGCACAAGTTACAGACCAAGTGCTGATCTGTATAAGGATACTTACTGTGACATTTTGGGCAGAAACGAAACGGGGTCCGTTCCATCGGCTTCGATGTCGCACGCGGTCGGGCCGACCAGGCCCCGATGGGGGAATCGAAGCTACCCCAAAGTCTTCCGATGATCGGTGTCGATGTACCTAACTATCCCGATACCGAACGGAACAATACCGACGCTTTCTTCCGAGATTCTGACTAACTTTCCGAACCGATACACAGAGCGAAAAGGAATACGTCCGAACCCGACAGCGGAAAAAAACAATCTAAGATGGAGTCGACGCCCATGCGCAATGGAGCCGAAGAGGGAGGAGTCCTTCGGTCCCGTGACCAAAAAAGACTTTTTCGAAGAAAAACAACTTGTAATACTCCGAGCCCAACACCAGGCAGCGGACTGTGCTAAACATGTGTATCTGCAGCGACATATGCCATCGAACATATATATATATACACACACACACATACATACACACACATATATACACACACACACATACGCGCAGAGGCCTAGGGCTGTCATTTTATTTGGGTGACATCCGGGATCTATCCTGTTACCATCAGGGAAGCACCAAGCATGCCCTTATTTACTGGCAGTGGACCACTTGTTCAGCATGTAGAGAGAGTTTTGTGAATCCATAGTTGTGACCAGATCTTTTTTCATGTGTGACTGAAGCAGAAGCCTACAGGTTGTCTCGTGTAACATTCTGCTTCAATGTGCTAAGCTAAATCCTAGCACTAAGATATGACATGAATGTTATGCATATTTGAGTATGTGGTCAGTGCAGATGCATGAGTAACCAAAGTAATGGAGGCCTCTGTGTTCCATTTTGAAAGCCCCTGGACCTGTTAGTGTGCACACAATGGAGGAAAGGGAGGTTGTTTTACCAGAAAATGGAAGTAGATTGCTGACATTATTCAAGCTGAAGGGAGCAAACCTTGACACTGAAGTGTGGAGAGGGGAGGCATGGTTCCTTTAGAAATTCAATTAAGCCTTCTGCTGAGAGGAGATGCTGGTTAGTCTTCCTGTAGCAGTACCATTTTGTAGATGGCGGTGAGTGGAGGGTGGTACAGCAGTCTCTGTAGTTACTATGAAACGGACACCTTTATGGGAGGCCAGGCTTTAGTTGCTTTCCTGGCCACTGCTGAGTGTAGCTGCAGAAACTCACACTTCCTTGTGACTCTGGGGTTTGTGCTCCAGGCTGGAGCCTACCCTGCTGTGAGGAGCATCACTTCAAACAAATGCTACATCTGGAAAGCAGCCTGTAAAGGACACTTAAAAGAAGAACCACCCCAAGTTCTAAAAGTCCAGAGAAAATTCCCTGTCTGGTTTCACAGTATAAACATGGGAGCCACTAACCAACCAGTTGTTCTAGTTCCAATTAATTTGCCAAGGAAGGAGAGTGATCTGTATGGTGCTCAGAGGACCGCTGTGCAACCATATCTAGTACTGGTCTGACCGCTAGCTCTCCAGGTAGAAGTTGCTCCTCTGACCTGAAGCGCTTAGAGGCCAACTTGCCTGCTGAGAGAAGAAAGGAGCCTGCCAACTCTGCAGGAGGCCCGACTGTCATGAAAGAATTAGAAGCAGTTTGACTCCCTGTGATGTGCAGCCCTAACAGACTGGGAGCAGAAAGACTGTGGCGAGTGATCTGAGTGTACAGTCTCTCCATATGAGCGGGTGTAGGCTGGTACTGCAAAAAATAATCTGTGCCGAAGCAGACTGTACCACTGCACTGCAGAACTGTAACAGAGTGGACTATGCTGATACATCGAGAAACTGTGCCAAAGGAAAACTGTGCCACATCAAAGGCTGTGCCTGAGGCAGTCTATGCTACTGTGATCTCTCCCTGACCTCCACAGCCCAATCCCCACATCTCACTAGAGCGCTGAAGCAGGTTCATTGATACCCTGCGTTATCAACAGAGCCATGCACACCAGCAAGGAGGCTGGACGGCAGACTCTGCTATTACCTACTGCGGCTTCTGCCTGAATGTGGGAACAAAGGGTGTGAGGGGCAGGGGGGTTGGAGAGGGAACCTACCTAATTACACAAAGAATGGACATGCAGTAAAGGGGCTATCAGGACCTAAGGCACAGTAACCCAATAACCAGTAAAATAACTGTACCTGTAAGCCTGTTTTGTAAATTATTATGCTTTACGTGAGTATTTAAGTATTTTTTTTAAACAAAGTGAAGCATTGGTTGGGACAGTCAATTGCTGCACTACTGGGAGACTGTTCAGTTCTGAGCTTAAGTTATCTACAGTCTATATCCCTCAATCAGGTGTTTTTTGCATAGCGCAGCTAGTCCCCCGAGTGGGTATTCAGGTGCTTGCTACAGGTGTCTAATCAAAAAGCCCCTTTTTGAAGTGGGTCAGCGAGGCTACGTGCGGAGGAGAAGGGTGTTCCAGGCTTTGGTGGCAAGGTGGGAGAAGGAGCGTCCTCCGGCAGGGCAGTGGTGTATGCGTGGTATTATTACAAGGACTATGTGTGCTCAGCGGAGGTTCCTGGTTAGTTGGTGGAGGTGAAGGTGGTGGGTCAGGTAGGGGGGTCCTTGGTTATGGAGGACTTTATAGGTATAGGTCAGGAGCTTGAAGAGACATCTTTTCAGAATCAGGAGCCAATGGAGGTCCTTCAGGTTTTGGGTGATGTGGGTTCTCTGGGGCAGGCTGAGGATCAGTCTGGCAGCTGCATTCTGGATGGTCTGGAGTCTTTGCATGACTTTGGTTGTGGTGCCTGCGTACAGTGCGTTGCCATAGTCCAGTCAGCTGGTGATAAGGGCCTGCATCACTGTCTTCCTCATGCCGATGGGGAGACACCTAAAGGTCATACGGAGCATGTTGAAGCAGACTGAGGAAACTGCGTTGATGGGAGGCAAAAAAGAACTGGGCAACTAAGGGTCCAGAAAAATTTGACTATAATTACCCTTTACAAAAAAACACTTTACAAAAAACTACTACAGTGACATCAATTACACACAGCGGCAAGTTAGCCCTGGCCTTGTTTGCTATGGTTCGGCAGCAGACACAAGGAGCAAGGCAGAGGCAGGAGAAAAGAGCGCTGAGACCGGGGTCAGAGGCTCCTCACTGGACGTCTCCCTAAGAAGCTTATAACTGTGAGCCTCTGGTATTAATGACAGTCAAGTGTTGAAGGGGTTGTACTTGTCCGAGCTTTGCAGAGCTACATCAAACAACCCCCAACCCCCACTGCAGGGACCCAGTAACCTATGCTTGTCCCGTGGCCCCTGGGTTGGAGACAGACAACGTCAGGATCTACAGAGGGAATGTGCGCAATTGTCTGATGCAGGCCGATGCCCCACTGCCAGTCTAGTATTGTGTGCAACGGCCTAAGGCAAGAGAAGAAAGGTTATTTTGCCCCCCTCTGCTTGATGAGAAATCAATGAGGTTCTGTTTTCTGTCAGTGCCAAAGAGTTATGGATCCATGGGAGAAACGCCAGGATGAGATGCCATCTAGTGGCTGGGTTCAGAATCTTCTTGTTAGTCATCTTTTCTTTGTGCTGGGTATTGTCTATAGCTATTTAGTGCTGTCTGCCCCTCCCATGAGGTCTTCCTGTCTTTGCTGGCTTCCCTTTATGTTTTAAGGTATCTCCATATCTTCTCCTCTATGTTTTGGCCTCATTTTTCCGGGTGGTAGCATGTAAGTCTAGAAAACTCTTCAAGCTGCAAAACTACTCATATACTGGCAAGTAACCATTTTGTTTTGCAGAATGAATACTTTTATGGATTCGCCTGGTGTGCATTGATTTTGTAGTAGGATCTCTGGTCACTCTTGGAGGTGGTACAAAGATGAGGTTGAGCTTACTAAGAGGTGTTTCAGTAGTCTTTGTCTCTTGCAACTGTTTACATTGATGTCCATGCAACAATGTTTTGTGAAGGTGTGGACCGATAAAGATGTGGCCGCCATATATATATATGTCACTTACTGGCACGTTTGCTTGAAATGTCAGGGAGGCTCCTTTTTTCCTTGTGGAATGTGCTCTGGGTTTTACTTATAGCGCACACCAGCTTTTTGGCAGCATATTTGGAATGCTTGTGCTAGCCACCTTGCATCTATGCCCTTCGTCGCTGTTGAATCTTTGCTTGAATTATCAAATGATATAAAGAACTGGCTTCACTTTCTGACCTCCCTTGTCCTTTCTAGGAGATAAATCACAGCGCTGCATACGTCCGCATATGCAGATTTCTTTCAGTTTGTGCTTCTGGGTGTTGGAAGAAGCCCAGAAGCTAGATTATTTGGTTTATATGCAACTGTGTTAAGACCTTTGGGAGGAAACATGGGTTGACCCGCATGACTACTCTGTCCTTGTTTATTTGCAAGAAGGGCTCTTGAGTGATTAGTGTTTGCAGCTTACTCACCCTGCACAATGATGTGATCATGATTAGGAAGGTGGTCTTCAAGGTCAGGAACCATAGTTCTGCTTTGTGTAGATGTTCAAAAGGTGCCTTAATTTTTTAATATCCTGATTGAGGTTCCACATTGCCAGCGGTGCTGATCTGGGTGTAGGTATACTTTTTGCTTCTTCTAGGAACCTTTTAATAACTGGTGCTGTGAAAAGGCTCCTTTCTATATGTCCTTTTGTGAAGGCTACTATTGCTGTCAAGTATAGTTTTAGTGAAGCATATGTTAGGCTATTATCTAGTAGGTATACAAGGTGTCTGATCACTGTGGTGTTCTCTGTTCCGTTGTGGAACAGGTCATTGTCTCCGCACCACAAGACATACCTCTCTGCCATTACACTGTGTAGCCTCTTCTTGTGATTGGCCTTCTAGCTTCCTTTAAGATGTCCATAGATCCTTTTAGAAGGTTCAAGTGGCCAAATTATGTGCCCTCAAGAGCCGGGCCACCAGGCTAAGGCTGCTTTTCTGCGATTGGTGTATCTTGCCTTCCTCCATGGAGGTTGAGTTTTCTTTGTAGCCTTTTTTACCTTTCTTCGCACCATCTCCACCAGGCGTGAGAACCACATTTGTCTTGCCAACTGTAAAGCAATTAGGGCCAGATGTAGGAAGCCTTTTGCGCGTCGCAAACTGTGAAAAACACAGTTTGTGGCGTGCAAAAGGCCTAACGCGATGCACAACCTCAAATTGCGAGTCAAGGAAGGGGTGTTCCCTTCCTATTTGCGACCGCATCGCCATGCTGAGTTGCTTTGTGACCGCGAATGCGGACGCAAACCAACTCGCAGTTACCACCCACTTGAAGTGGGTGGTAACTCATTCGCAAAAGGGACCCCTTCCCCTTTGTGAATGCCAAAAAAAATGTTTTTTCAGAGCAGGCAGTGGTCCTATGGACCACTGCCTACTCTGAAAAAAACGAAACTAAATGGTTTCGGAAGTTTTTCTTTTTGCAGCTCGTTTTCCTTTTAGCAAACTGCGACCCACCTCATTAATATTCATGAGGTGGGTCTTTGCGACCCCATAGCGAGTCGCAGAAGGTGTCTGAGACACCTTTCTGCATTTGGTTTTGCGAGTCGCTATGACTTGCAAATTGCAAGTTGCAAAATTATACCTACCTACATCTGGCCCTTAGAATCAGAGCAATTTTAGACTGCTTGCATTTGTATATCACTGAAGGTATGAGAGGAATCTGTAGACAGCTTCACATAAATGACATTAACTAGTCTATCGCTTGGGATCAGTGGTATGAGTGTTTGGGTGCAAAGTTTTGGCATTTTGCATTTTTTGAGGTTGTAAAAAGCCTGATCTCTGGGGTGCTCTGCTGTTGGAAGAGCTCTTAGAGCACTAGCTCATTTAGTTTCCAGTTGTGTGATACGGATGCCAGTCTATTTAGTCTGTCAGCTTCTTGCCATGTTGTCCATCTTGATTTACACTGTCCTTCCTCTCACTTGTGTCTGATAAGTCTTTAAGGCCAGGGAGACTGTCTTTAGCTGCAGGAAATTTATATGTTGGTTCACTGCTTCGCCTTTCCTTAGGTCTTTGACTTTTTTGATTTCCCCATGTGTGCTTCCAGCCAGTGTGGGACGCATCCGCAGTGAGTTATTGTATTTGGTTGTGTGAAAGGTCTGCCCACTGTTATGTTGTCCACAGTCCATCTCTTCCTGCACTCTTTGTGTTACAACCACTAGATCTTCCCAACTCCTCGCTGTCTGTGACCAATGCTTTTTGATCCACTCTTGCAGTGGTCTCATGCGCGTGGGATCAGTAGGATGCATAAGGCCATCATGCCCAACATCCTCCCCACAGATCTCACTATCAGAGATTGATCCTTGCAGTAGTGGCAAGCCTGTTGTGGGGTGCCTGAATCCTTTGGTGGGTAGGGAAGGATCTTATCTCTACAGTGCTGATTCTTTCTCCTAGGAAAATCTTCCCTCTCTCCAGCTTTGTTGAAATCTTTTCTAGGTTGATCGTGAAAGCTAGTCAGTGGAATGTTTCAATGGTTGTACTGGTGTAATTTTCGCATTGGGAGTACCAGCTTGCTTTGATTAGCTAGTCATCTAGGTATATGTAAACATGTATCTCCTTCCTTCTTAGGTGGGTTGCATTGAGACTAGACATTTTGTGAACATCCTAGGTGCTAACGTGATCTCAAAGGGGAGCAGGCTGAACTGATAGTTGTTATTGTTCTCAGGTAAATTTTGTTCATGCCATTCATGGGAATGTGTAGATAAGCGTTCTTCATGTCTATGGTAGCCATATAGTCCTTTACCCACACCTGTAGGATGACCCCCTGCAGTACGGACAATTAGAATTTCTGCTTCTTTATGGACTTGGTAAGAAGTGGAGGTCCAGAATTGGTCTTAGAGACTAGTCAGTTTTGATTGATTGCTGTTATGGGCACGCTATATTCCACCCCCCCCCCACCCCCCCAAAAAAAAAAACACACTTAGGCCTTGAAGACCTCAAGGCAGGATGCATCGTATTTAAAAGTAAGAAATGTAGACATTTAAAGTGAACATGTCTTTACAATGACTAACACCCAAAATATATTTTCACTGTAGGAAAGCTAGCTGGCCTATATAAAAAGAGTGCAGATTAAAATTCAATGCTGTATCCCGCGAATGGGACTATCTAGAAAAATAATTAATCAATAACAACTATTTTTTAATCGTTTTTAAAATCAAATCCAATGGTTAAGTCAGATTTTTAATAAATATTAAGCAAAAGTAACTTTTAGAAATGTACCTTTTCCTGTCTGATGTTTTTAAGAGGCTTTTCTAACTTCTTCCAACTAGTGACTAACATTTGCAGTGGTGGGAAAACGATATGAAACACCTCCCAGGAGCAAATAGGCTGACCTGAATGGACAGGGATGAATTTGTTGACAATTACAGAATATTCAGGGTGGGAGCATCCAGTTTGACGCTAGGGTGTCAAATCCTGCTTAACAAGTCTGCTGGGTTTACATAAAACATTGGCGGCGCACTTGAAAAGAATGTACAAGGATGCTGAGAAAATTCTTGTGTATACACTGTCTTGCTGCTGAAGAATCCTACTTTTGTACCACCAGACTTCTGTATCTGGGTTTATTATGGGCTCAGTGGCTGCTTCAAACCAGGTTTTAGTGTTAGGGGTGGGAGGATACTTGGATTAACATAGTACACCACAGACTGACAGACACACACAGACAGACAGACACACACAGACAGACAGACACACACACACCCACACACACACACCTTCTCCCCCCCACCCCCCTTTAGATCCCAAGATTAGTGTGACAAAGACTTTCACCAATTTGAAAATGCCCAAATTAGGATTATTAGGGTTAGTCCTGGAAACTACCTCATTGGTTAGGGAATGCCCAGGAGTCCTTCCCACCCACTAGCTTGTTCTAGGCATAAATCGGCATTTCCAGGCACCCATTTCAGAAAAATTCCTGGACCTGCGGAGTATCAGAAGAGGACCGAACATGTTGTCTGAGGCCAGATCAGAGCCCTTAAGGACTGGATCTGCTCTCTCTTGTACAAGGTCAAAGTGGCCTCCAAGAGTCAAGAGACTGACCTTTTAAAGCTAGAGGGACACAAAAAGCTACAAGATGCCTTTTTTTTTTTTTAAATAACTGCTAGCTGACCAGTGGAACTGGACCATGACTGGACACTGTTGTTTGGCCTCGTCCTAACCATGTTTGGAGTCTCTAATTGCCTGCCGGAGTTCCTTAGGGGCTTTAGAAGTGTACTCCTGTGGGGGATTGGTCCTTAAAGGACTAAAGTCAGAAAGTAAAATCTTTCACCAAGTCAAACCTGGTTGGTGTATCCAACCCCCACTCCATCGCAGTCAACATCAAACTGTGCCTAGGTCTCAGACTACAGCAACCAGTATGATTGGCAGTATGATTGGCACTTTGTGCGTCTTGGTGCTATCCCTTCTTAAAACTTTAAAATTCAGAACTTCAGCTGCCCTTATTAGATTTTTGTCATTCTGGTGTCATATTGTTTATAAAATTTTTTTCTATTTTTCAATCTGGTTTGGATTTTTTTAAAAATTATTTTGCATTTTGACTTTAATCTTGTTTTGGTACTGCATAACGAATAGTTTCTTACCTTTAGGTGTAATTTTTCAGCTTGAAGAATTTTCTAGATTTACATGCTGTGCACTGTCCTGCCATATAGTGATTGGGTCTGGAATTCTCCAAATTTTTTGTCTTCTTTAGTTCTTCCGTTGTTTTTGTTGATGTTCTTGGGTGTCGATCGATCTTCCCATTTGATGCTTCCTGTGACGCTGTAGCCCCTTCCCCGGAAGCTCACACCTTTGGTCGCCATACGCAGATTCTTCTTCTTGCTGGAGGTGGGTGGGTTGCTTGTGAATCCAGACAATTCTTCACGCTGCAAAACTATATCCACAGGTAGGAAACTATTTGTTTTTCAGCGTGAATCTTTTCTGGATTCATATGCTGTGCATCGGTTTTGTAGAGGTCTGTTAGCTTTACGGTGATTGGGTTGAAGATGGACTTAAATTGGTAAACTGATGTTTTAGAACCTTTTGACCCACCTGTGCTTCTTTGTTCATTTGAATGTCTATCCAGTAGTGTTTTGTGAATGTACGTGTAGATGACCATGTGGCTGCCAACACATCTTTTAAAGAAGTGTTAGCTAGAAAGGCCACGGTCAATCCTTTTTTCCTTGTTGAGTGTGCTCTTGGGAT
Organism: Pleurodeles waltl; assembly: GCF_031143425.1. Lineage (NCBI taxonomy): Eukaryota > Metazoa > Chordata > Amphibia > Caudata > Salamandridae > Pleurodeles > Pleurodeles waltl. Next base: position 695,864,218 of record NC_090447.1, read on the forward strand.
TGAGCTAAATTTTTCCCTTGCACCTGCGTGGCTTATTTGTATAGTTTCTGAAATCCATCTGGACACTGTACCCTTAGTAACTGTTTTTGCCATACTGTTGACCGCAAAGGAGACAAACAGTTATTTTGCCTTTCTGCGTGGCTTTTTTCTCCCCACGTAGTAAGTTATTGTGCATCATGCGTCCAGTGTGTGTAAAGCTCTCTCCGCTTGCTTTTTTTGGCTTTGGATTTTTTTTTGTATTTTAACAGTTTACTTTATGCGGAAGTATGAAACTATCTTTAGTAAAAACTGTGGATCTAGCCTCATGACAATTCTATCCTTGTGAATTTGGAGCGAGGTTTTCTGAACTGTGAGTGCTTGTATTTCGCCTACACTACGGAGCGATGTTATGGCCCCCAGGAAATCTGTTTTAGATGTGAGCATTTAATGTGGCCTTGTGCAAGGCCTCAAATGGTGTCACACCACATTAAGGTTCCATGCAGGTACAGGTACCTTCCTTGGTGGTGGAGCGATCATCTTTGCTCCTTCTAGGAATCATTTTATTACTGGAGCTGTGAAGAATGTTCCACCTATGTGCCCCCTTGTGTAAGCCACCATTGCTGCTAAATGTACTTTCAATGAAGCCTATGTTAGGGAGTGTTAGATATTTTAGAACTGTTGACTCTTTAATCATCTTACTTGATAGTCCCCTTTTGAGGCACCATAAAGAGTATCACTTCCATTTTGAGAAGTAGCACTTTCTTCTTGTTGGCTTTCTTGCCTCTCCAACAGCTGCCAGTGTCTTTATTTGACAGTCTTAAATGTCCAAATTCTAAGTCTTCAGGGGCCAGGCTCAAAGCCTCTGGTTCTGGATGAAGCACTCTTCCTCTGCCATAGACATCTGATCTTGATGCAACAGTAGCCTTTGAATGTTCCACTGTGTCATCTGTATCAGATCTGAAAACCATGTTTGTTTTGCTGACGGTGAGAAATTAGGATTAAAGTAATTTTGCTCCTCTTGCACTTGTTGATCATCTTGCGCAACAGTGGGATTGGGGGAAAAGTAGAAGCAAATGTCCCTGACCAGTTTATTGACAGAGCATTCCCCAAGGATTGGTGGTAAGGCTGCCTGGATGCAAAGCTTTGGCATTTTGTGTTCCGTGGCATTGCTAAAAGATCTATTGTCCGTGTTCCCGACTTCCAAAAGATCCTTTCCAGTACTCTGATTAAGCTCCCATTCATGAGAGCATGATGTCTGTCTGCATAGCTTGTTTGACTCTGTATTCTCTTTATGTGGGATGTAAATTGCTGTTGAGTCTATCTTCCTTTGTATGGTCCACTGCCACAGTTTTTGGACTAACCTTAATAATGTATGGGATTGTGTTCCACCCTGTTTTTTTAATATATAAAGCATGGCTGTAGTGATGTCTCTTTGGTCCAGTATCGATTTTCCTAATAACTGCCTCTGTAACGCTTTTAAGGCTAGAAACAGAGTTTTCAGTTCTAGCATGTTGATGTGTTGTATCACATCCCACTCCTTCCACACTCCTCTGGCCTCGAACAAGTTCATGTGAGCTTCACAGTCCATGTGTGAGACATCTGTTGTGATTGTTACAGCTGGAGTTGGTTGTTGAAATTTCATACCTTGAGGTATATTTGTTCTGTTCCACCACGCTATTTACTCCTGTACCTTTTGCATTACAACCAGTAGATTTTCCTAACTCCCCATTGCTTGTGACCATTCCTGGCCAGGTCTTATGTGAGTTCTCACATTTGGGATTAGAGGGATGCATGATGCCATCTTCCTTAACCTCTTCGCTGCCAGGCCTTTTCCCCCTCCTGTGCCGAGCCTTTTTTGGCTATTTGGGGCAGTTCGCGCTTAGGCCCTCATAACTTTTTGTTCACATAAGCCACCCACGACAAATTTGCGTCCTTTTTTTCCAACATCCTAGGGATTCTAGAGGTACCCAGACTTTGTGGGTTCCCCAGAAGGAGGCCAAGAAATTAGCCAAAATACAGTGAAAATTTCGTTTTTTTAAAAAAAAAATGGGAAAAAGGGGCTGCAGAAGAAGAATTTTGAGTTTTTTTCCCTGAAAATGGCATCAACAAAGGGTTTGCGGTGCTAAAATCACCAGCTTCCCAGCTTTCAGGAACAGGCAGACTTGAATCAGAAACCCCAATTTTTCAACACAATTTTGGCATTTTACTGGGACATACCCCTTTTTTACGATTTTTTTGTGCTTTCAGCCTCCTTCCAGTCAGTGACAGAAATGGGCATGAAACCAATGCTGGATCCCAGAAACCGCAACATTTCTGAAAAGTAGACAAAATTCTGAATTCGGCAAGGGGTAATTTGTGTAGATCCTACAAGGGTTTCGTACAGAAAATAACAACTGAAAAAGAAAAATATTGAAATTGAGGTGAAAAAAACATCAATTTTTCTCTACGTTTTACTCTAACTTTTTCCTGCAATGTCAGATTTTCGAAAGCAATATACCGTTACATCTGCTGGACTCCTCTGGTTGCGGGGATATATAGGGCTTGTAGGTTCATCAAGAACCCTAGGTACCCAGAGCCAATAAATGAGCTGCACCCTGCAGTGCGTTTTCATTCTATACCGGGTATACAGCAATTCATTTGCTGAAATATAAAGAGTGAAAAATAGCTATCAAGAAAACCTTTGTATTTCCCAAAAAGGGCACAAGATAAGGTGTTGAGGAGCAGTGGTTATTTGCACATCTCTGAATTCCGGGGTGACCATACTAGCATGTAAATTACAGGGCATTTCTCAAATAGATGTCTTTTTTACACACTCTTATATTTGGAAGGAAAAACTGTAGAGAAAGACAAGGGGCAATAACACTTGTTTTGCTAATCTATGTTCCCCCAAGTCTCCTGATAAAAATGATACCTCACTTGTGTGGGTAGGCCTAGCACCCGCGACAGGAAATGCCCCACAACGCAACGTGGACACATCACATTTTTTGAAAGAAAACAGAGGTGCTTTTTGCAAAGTGCCTACCTGTAGATTTTGGCCTCTAGCTCAGCCGGCACCTAGGGAAACCTACCAAACCTGTGCATTTTTGAAAACTAGAGACCTAGGGGAATCCAAGATGGGGTGACTTGTGGGGCTCTGACCAGGTTCTGTTACCCAGAATCCTTTGCAAACCTCAAAATTTGGCTAAAAAACACGTTTTCCTCACATTTCGGTGACAGAAAGTTCTGGAATCTGAGAGGAGCCACAAATTTCCTTCCACCCAGCGTTCCCCCAAGTCTCCCGATAAAAATGATACCTCACTTGTGTGGGTAGGCCTAGCGCCCGTGACAGGAAACGTCCCAAAACACAACGTGGACACATCACATTTTTTCATAGAAAACAGTGCCTACCTGTGGATTTTGGCCTCTAGCTCAGCCGGCCCCAGGGGGGGCAGAAATGGCCTAAAATAAATTTGTCCCCCACCCCCCAAACACCACCACCAAACCCCCCCCCCCCCAGAGCGACCCTTCCCTGGTGCCTAGTGGTTTCTGCCCCCTTGGGGGCAGATTGACCTAAAGTCGGGCAATCTGCCCCCAAGGGGGGCAGAAATGGTATAAATACAATTTGCCCCCCAGGGGAGCGACCCTTGCCTAATGGATCGCTCCCCATCTCTAAAAAAAACAAACAAACAAAAACACAAAAAAACAATTTGCCCTGGTGCCTAGAGGTTTCTGCCCCCCGGGGGCAGATCGGCCTAAAATAAATTTCCCCCCTACCCCTCCAACCCCCTGAACCCCTCCCCTCCCCCGGGATCGACCCTTGCCTACGGGGTCGCTCCCCCTGCGTGACTTTGGAGCCAAAAAAAAAATCCCCGGTGCCTAGTGGTTTCTGCCCCCTTGGGAGCAGATTGACCTAAAATCGGCCAATCTGCCCCCAAGGGGGGCAGAAATGGTCTAAATACGATTTGCCCCCCAGGGGAGCGCCCCTTGTCTAATGGGTCGCTCCCCATCTCTAAAAAAACAAACAAAAAAGAAACACAAAAAAACAATTTGCCCTGGGGCCTAGAGGTTTCTGCCCCCACTGGGGGCAGCTTGGCCTAATAACAACAGGCCGATCTGCCCCCGGGGGGGGGGCAGAAATGACCCAAAATAAATTTGCCCCCTCACCCCCCCAACCCCTCCCTGGGATCGACCCTTGCCTACGGGGTCGCTCCCCCTGCGTGACATTGGCGCCAAAATAAAAAATCCCCGGTGCCTAGTGGTTTCTGCCCCCTTGGGGGCAGACTGACCTACAATCGGCCAATGGTCTAAATACAATTTTCCCTCCAGGGGAGCGACCCTTGCCTAAGGGGTCGCTCCCCATCTCTAAAAAAACAAACAGACAAAAAAAAATTTGCCCTGGCGCCTAGAGGTTTCTGCCCCCCCCCCCGGGGGCAGATCGGCCTAATACCAATAGGCCGATCTGCCGGGGGGGGGGGGGGGGGCAGAGATGGCCTAAAATAAATTCCTCCCCCCCACATCCCCCGGGGAGCGACCCTTGCCTACAAGGTCGCTCCCCTTGCATGACGACGCAAATGCTGAGCATTTCTCTTTCAATCGAGCTGGAAGATCTGGGAGACCTCTGACAAATCAGCGCTTCCCCTTCCATCCCTGACTTGAGGGGGTGGGGGGGAAGCACACAGAGGGAGCGAGAGCGCTCCCTCTGGGCTGTGTGCAGAGGATGTAGTGGTTACGTCCTCGGCACAGCAGCACTGTGCCGAAGGATGTAACCACTACGTCCTCGGCACAGAAGGGGTTAATAGTTTGTCTACCATCCTCGTTGTCAGTGTTTGCCCCTTTTGGCAAAGCTGTATCTCCATCACCAATGATTGTTTTCTCTTTTCTTTTGCAAACACCTTTCCCTGGGTTGAGTGGATTCTTGTTCCCAGAAATATTTTCTCTTTTTCCAGCTGTGGGATGACTTTTGTATGTTTGTTGAGGACCCTAGTAGAAAAAGAGTGCTTGTTACCTATTGGATGTTTTCTTTGCCCTTGTTGTAAGTGTTCCCTCTTACTAACCAGTTGTCCTTGCATGGGTTAACATGTTTGCCCTGTCTTCTAAGGTATGCTGCTACCGGAGCCAAACACTTGATAAACATCCTTGGGGCAGAATTTATTCCAAATGCCAGTACTGTGAACTGTTAGTGAACCTTGCTTACCACAAGGTTCACTATGATATGTGAAAGTAGGATTCCTTTAGGTTTGTAGTCTCCATACAATCCCCTACTTGTAGAACGACCTCTTGCAATGTTGTCATTTTGAATCTGTGTGTCTTTATGAGCTGGTTTATAAACCTGATGTATAGGACTGGTCACAGAGAACCATCTACCTTGGGAATTAGGACATATGTTTAGTAATTTCCCTTTTTGAGGTCTTCTTCTTGAACTCTTTGTATTGCTTTTTACCCACAGTAATATCTCCACCTCCTTGAGGATATGGGCTGTTTCTTCTTTGTAATGGACATTCTTCCTTGCTCCCTTTGCTGGTGGGAAACTTTGAAATTCTATGCAATATCTGAATTCAATTAAGTTCACTATCCATTTATAAGAGGTTATCTTGCTCCACTCATGAAGGAAGTCTTTTATTCTGCTTCCTAGTGGTGTTGTGTATAGGGGTTTCTGTTCGTTGTTGATGCCTCTCACTGATGGTGCTTGTGAGAGGGTCTCACTTTTGAAGAGTCACTAGTGCGTGGGAGTAAAGTCTCCCCTGTGAGACTGACCCTTTCTTCTGTCCCTTCCACTAAAACCCTGATGGCTTTGCTTTTGGTACTGCCAACTTTGATGAATTGAAGCCGCTTGGCTACTCCCTTGAAAGCATTGGTGTGAAGTTCCCAACTGGAATCTTCCTCTCCCTGTGGGCCTGTGGGATGATGCTGTCCCCTCCCTGCACACTCCTCCACAAAACTGCAATGCTCCCATTGATTTGGTCATCTCATTGTCTTTTTTCAATTGGTTGAATTTCTCATCAACTGTACTGCCAAAGAATTGCTCTCTGTTGAAAGTAGAGTTGAAGATGCTGGGTGTACCTCTGGCTTAAATCTTAAAGACTCTTAGCCAGGAATGCCTTCTGAGTGTAATGCCCAACATCTTTTGTCGGCTTGACGTATCCGCAGAGTCCAAAGCTGACTTTAAGCATGTGTTGGTGATGTTCTTGCCACTGTCCACTAAGGGTGTTGCCCTTTTCCTGTATTGATCAGGGAGGTGTTTCATCAACTCCCCAATTTCCTTCTGGTGTTGGTGCGCATGGTGATTTAAAAGGGCACTGGAATTTGGGATGCGCCACTGGTTGGCTGCACTATGATCAAACTTCCTTCCCATGAGGTCCTCCCTTTTGCTCTCATTTTCTGAGGGTGGCCCAACCGTTGATGGAAAGTTGGCCCTCTTTTTAGGTGAGGATGCAACGACCAAGTCTGAAGGAACTGTGCCCTTTATATAAGCTGAGTACTTAGAAGCGTGTTTGCATTTCTTCTCTGCCCTTGGGAGTCACTGCTCGACAAGTGGTGGGTTCTTTAAAGGCTTCTCTTCCAAGGTCTAGGACACTAGGGAGCATGGGTAGAAAATGGTATCTGGTTTCCGTCAGTACCAGTGTTTCCAGTAGGAAGCAAGACTGAGGTTTCTCTTCCTCTAGTTAAACCCCATACTTGTCTGTTGCATGTTTGATGACCTGATTATACAATACATGCCAATGTCATCCGGAGGCAAAGGCATCGATGGATAACTATCCGCACCGTCCTCAGGGGAGTCTGTGTCCAGGTCTTGTCACTGCTCTATATAGTCAACCTCTGAGTCAAGGTATGTCTCTGCCATCTGTTCCTTCTCCTACTCGTAGAAGAGGTCTTGTTTCTCCTCTTGGGGCTCAGGAGTTAAAGGAGGTTTGATTTCCTCAACCTTTTTTTTAATATGATCTTTCATCATCTAAGTTTTCTGAGGTATGCGAAAGCCCTTCAGATTTCGAAGAAGTCTTTTTTTTCGTTCTGAATGAGGGGGGGGGCATATCAGCCTTGAGCACCTCTTCTTTTGATCTCCACAGCTCTTTCCTCGGTGTTGAGGCTTTGGGTCTTCCTCTTCAGTGTTGAAGAGTCCTTCGAAGACGTATCGGTCATCGAGCTTCGCTGTTCTGCTTGCAACCTGATTTCAACACCAAAACGTCTTTTCCTCGAGCGTCTTTTGACGACCTTGATTTCTTGTGTTCTCCTGTGGAGTCTTCTTTGAGGGATCCAAGAAGCTCTTTGTCTCAGGGCACAGCAGCGGTCGTTAAAAGCTACAATGCCGAAGATCCCTTCTACGCCCTTGAGTCAGATATTCATGACTGGGGTAATTTCTTCAAGGGCAATGACTTTCTGACATTGGAGGATGTAAGGACACAACTGATATGTATTTTGTAAACAGACCATGTGATAACCCAAAATATTGCAAGGCATTAAGACAGTCCTGAAATTATTCAAGATATTTACTGTATTTTGTAATGTGCAAGGGCATCCTTCAACATTCCAAGAAATTTAGAGTCACCTAAAAACAACAGCTAACACGTGTCTCACCCCTTTCATGGTACAGAAACCTGGGGCTTTCTCAGAGGTACTAGCAATGCACCAGGCAGGGTCACCAGGGAAGAAGGGTTGGGGGGGTGGGGAGGTGGGAGAGGGGAGGAGGCAGGTGCAACTTTAGCTACTGTACTGGGGAATGACTATATAAGACAATTGAGTTAATTGAGCTTTAGGCTGGGATTAGAGACCTAGGTGCGAAGAGACACCATAGTGACGGCCACGTGGCTCATAGACAACTCAGTCTGGTGCAGCAACAATATCAGCAGACTTTATTACACAAGGCCAAGATGGCCTGGCAGGTATCATAGAGTTGTACATATGAATGAGGGGACAAGTTGAGTCAAATGCTCAAGAGATTATGTCAAGATGTGCCTTGCTCACCTCCCTGCCCGATGATCATGGTTGGATCAGGTGCCTTGTTCACAGATCCAGAGGGGATTGCGAACAGTTTCGCCACTGCTTTTTGGAACTCTTGCATCTTTATTAAACCTCACCCACAAGCATGTCTCTATCTAGGGATGCACCAGCTGTTGCTACAAAAGTTGTATTTGAGTTGGAGAACCTGGAGAAGTTAACAGTGGCTCATCTTAAACAATTTTGCACAGAACTTTTCTGCCCAATCAAAGGCTCCGCTAGGAAGGAGGAGCTACAAAAGGTGCTGAAGGCCTGGCTGTCAGCTAAGGAGGATGGGGGACACACAGAGGAGGATAATTTGGATGAGGAGGGGCAGAGTATACATAATGTTGTGTTGTGTAATCCTGACCTGCCTTGGGGGAGGGGTTCCAGGGCAGGGAGTAATGTTTCCTCCAATTGTCTGACCGCTGAGAAGTTGCAGGACAGACAAGCAGAGGAAATGCACCAATTTGAGTTAGAAAAGCTTGAAATGGAAATGGAAATGGAAGAGAAAAGATTAGCCAAGGAGGAGAAAAAGATGGTTTGGCTCATGAGTTAAGTTTGAGGGAGCTGGACCAAAGGATCCAGTCCAGCAGAGATGCTGGCAACAATACCACAGTGCAGCCTGAAAAGAAGGTACACATCCCAAAGGATTAAGTGCAGGATTACAAAAGGAAGGACGACATGTACCTGTGATTCAAGGGGTACGAGTCAGCTCTCCACATGAACACGGCCTCTGAGGTACACTGGGGGTCGGGTCTGTGGAAGCACTCTGAGGAAGAGGGGAGGGACTCCATGACATCCTTAGGGGATCACAAGGGGCTCACCTACTCTATCAGGAAGGATGCCCTACTCACTAGATATGGTCTCACGACTGAGCATTAAAAGGAAAAGTTTAGATCCTATAAGAAAAAGGAATCCAAAGTTGGTTGGAATGTGTAGATTATTTCTGCAGGTGATTGGATGGTTGGGTTAAGGGCAGTAAGGTAACAACTTATGGGGGGGGCTGTATAATTTGATTGCATGGGAGCACTTGCATAGTCTATTTTTCCAGAGCTGCGCCAGCACCTAATTGACAGCGAGTTGACTGACCCAAGGAAGCTTGCCCAGGAAGCAGACCGTTGGGAGAGCACCAGGGTCCAAAAGATGTATGGAAGAGGCAGGGTCCCCATCAAAAGAAGTGGGGAGGCAAGGGTAAATGGGGGGAGTTCTCTTAAGGGCCCCAACCTAGTTCCCAGGGTAAGGATTCCCAGCCCCAGGTGAGAAAAAACCATGGGTCTCTACAGGGAAACCTACAGAAGAGTCCCTGCAAGTGGCATGCATGTGATCAGGTAGGTCACATGAGCGGAGACCCCCAAATGTCCTGAGTGGACACAGGCACCCTCTGGTGCTCAATTGACGAGTTTGGCCAGTGTAACGCTGGGGGAGGAGTTGGTTCCAGGAGGAAGGTGGGAGCCAGCTGAGATGATGGTTGTTTCACTAGGGGACAGTGAGATGGTCCAGAGGACCCATGTGCCTTAGAACACTAAGGAGTACAGGCAGTGGGTGACTATCAATAGAAGGAGGGTGGGGGCTCTGAGAGACACAGGAGCCGGTGTGACTACTGTGATGTGTCACCTGGTATCTGAAGAGCAGGTAGTTCCCCATGTACTTCACCACATAGTTGCAGTAAACAAGTCAGAGCACCTTTGTAAGGTGGCGCAGGTTCCCTTTGAGTGGGAGGGTGGTCTCAGGTTCCTTGAGGGTAGCTGAGAGTCCAACTATGCCAGTTGAATGTCTGCTAGGCAATGACCTGCAAGATTCCCCTTGGAGTGAGGTGGAACGCCGGGCTCACTTGGAGATGTTGGGTCTGCATGGGTGGGCGTGAGTGACCACCCGGTCTATGGCAGCCCATCAGATTGATCAGGAGGCCCTGGAGCCTGAAAGAGTGGCCCAGGTGTGTGCCAGAAAGAGAAAGGGCAAGGGGAGTGGGAACCCTACCCCAGAAGTTCCAACGGTCCGGGAGGAGGCTGAACCTGAGAGGGACTCCCCAGAGCCTACAGGGGAACAAGTGGCTAAACTGAGGGCGGTGCCCCAGCCAACCCATTGGCAGCAGAAAGGGGGTCCCACCAGGAAGGAATTCTGTGAGCCACAGAAGTCATGCCCTACTCTTGAGGGTCTGCGGCAGCAGACTGCAGACCAGGCGTCTGGCATGGAGCCTCGATCATACTAGATCTATTGGGAGGATCGCCTCCTGTATAGCGCGCCTAAGGTTGCTGAGCCCAGGGAGGCACGTGTGCTGGTGGTACCCCAGCTCTTTAGAGCCTTCCTACTGGGTCTGGCTCATGATGTACCTTCAGCAGGACATTTGGGTCACGACAAGACCTTTGAAAGGCTTGTCATCCATATTTTCTGGCCCCAAATGCACAGGCACACTGACACACATTGCAGGTCTTGCTAAACTTGTCAGGACAGTTATAAGAAGTGGGGGGAAGAACAAGTCCCCCCTCGAACCATTCACTGTTGTCAGCACACCCTTTCAGCGGGTGGTCAGTGACACTGTGGTGCCTCTGGATCCCAAGACAGCCATGGGCAACAGGTTTATCCTGGTCTTCGTGGATCATGCTACCCAGTACGCAGAAACCATTCCTCCGAGGTCAATGACAGCCTCTGTGGTGGGCGTGCATTGATGGGGATTTTTACCCGCATGGCGTTCCTCAAGGAGGTGGTATCAGACAGGGGTACCAACTTCATATCTACCTATATGAAGTCTCTGTGGAAGGAGTGTGGGGTAACCTACAAGTTCACCACTCCCTACCACCTCTAAGGAAATGGGTTGGTTGAAAGGTTCAACTGCACAATGAAGGGCATGATTATGGGTCTGTCAGAACCCCTGAGGCGGAAGTAGGACGTCCTCTGGTCATGCCTTCTTTTTGCTTACAGGGAGGTACAGCAGAAGGGACTTGGCTTTAGCCCCTTTGAGCTGCTGTATGGCCACCATGTGAGGGGACCTCTGAGCGTTGCCTTTAGGAACTAGACTGCATGCTACAGGAAGCGCGCTCAGTAGAACCTAGAAGCAAGCCAGGAGGACATTAAACAGTGGTATGACCAGAATGCCATTCTGGTTGAGTTTCAGTCTGGCAGGAAGGTGTGGGTCATGGTCCCAGTGGAGCCTTGTGCTCTCTGGGACAAGTGGACTGGGCCTTTTGAGATGGTAGAGAGCAAGAGTGATGTCACCTATCAAACCTCACTTTGAGAGGTCTGAACAGATAATGCTCTTGGCATTAGTTGATGGGGTGGAGGAGGAGAGTGAGCCTCTTCCTGACCTTATGTCTGCTCAGGAGAAAGATGGGTCCATGGAGGGTGTGAACCTCTCCTCAACACTGACCACAGAGCAACAGAGGGACTAACGCCAGCTGTTAGGACAGTTTGGCTCCTTGTTTTACTTGACCTCAGGGTTCACTCATCCGTGTACAGGATATGGACACTGGGGACAGTCCACCTGTAAAACAAAAGATTTACAGGGAGACTTACAAGGTCAGGGACAGCAAAAAGGATGAGGTTTTCAATATGTTGGTGTTAGGGGTAACTGAGCTCTCCAGAAGTCCTTGGGCCAATCCAGTGGTCTTGGTCCCAAAGACTGCTGCCCCATGTGCTACCCAGGAACTAAGGTTCTATGTAGACTACCGTGGACTCAATGCCCTCACTTAGACTGATGCGCACCCCATCCCCAGGGCAGATGAGCTCTTAGATCGGCCATGAGCTGCCAAGTTCCTAAACACATTTTATTTAATGTCTGGCTACTGGCAGATTGCCTTGACCGATGGGGCCTAAAAAAGCTAAGCATCTTCAACACCAGAGGGGAACTACCAGTTCAGGGTTATGCCCTTTGAGTTGAAAAATGCCCTTGTCCCCCCCATCCGCCCTCCGCCCCCCCGCCAAAGACCCAGACAGAGGTGAGAGCCTTTCTAGGTCTCACCGGTTACTACAGGTCTGTCAAGGGGTATGGCACCGTTGGTGCCCCCTTGACAAAGCTGACATCCCAAAAGCAGCCCAAGAAAATTATCTGGACTGAGGCTTGCCAGGCCGCTTTGGATGCCCTGAAAGCAGCCATGTGCACGGCATCCATGCTGAAGGCACCCAACTTCTCCAAGGACTTTGTTGTGCAGGCTGACGCTTCAGAGCATGGTGTGGGGGCAGTTGTTACACAGCTAAACGAAGAGGGCCTAGACCAGTCTGTAGCCATTAGTAGGAGGTTACTTCCCTTGGAACGGAGGTAGGGTGCAATTGAGCCAGAAGCGTTTGCTGTGGTCTGGGTACTCAAGAAGCTGAGGCACTACTTGTTTGGGACTCACTTCTGGGTTCAGACAGACCACAGGCCCCTCAGGTGGTTAATGCAGATGTGGAATGAGAACCCAAAACTGTTGAGGTGGTCCATCTCCCTACACGGAATGTACTTTACGGTGAAACACCGCACTGGTACAGAACACACCAATGCTGATGGTCTGTCCAGATTCTTCCACCTTAGTGATGAGAACTCCGATGAGGTTGGGTAGTTCACTCCACTTTCAGCTGGGGGCATGTGTTGGACCTGTCATTTTTGGTGTGGTTTCCCCTGTCTTTGTGCCTCTGCTTCCTGTGTTTGACTTTTTTTTTGCTGGTTTTGGTACTCTGGGCCCTTTACCACTGCTGACCAGTGCTAAAGTGCAAGTGCACTCTATGCAAACTGAATGTGTAATTGGCTTTTCCGTGATTGACCTATCTGGTTTACTAGTAAGTCCCTAGTAAAGTGCACTAGAAGTGCCCAGGGCCTGTAAATTAAATGCTACTAGAGGGCCTGCAGCACTGATTGTGCCATCCACATGAGTAGCCCTGTAAACATGTCTCAGACCTGCCATGCAGAGTCTGTGTGTGCAGTCTCGCCCTGCCAATTCAACCTGGTCAGTGTGCCCACTTGCCAGGCTCTAACCTTCCCCTTTTGTACATGTAAGGCACCCTGCTAAAGTAGGCCCTAGGTAGCCCAATGAGCAGGGTGCAGTCTATGTTAATGGTAATATCAATCAGGGTGCACTGTTCCACACTAGAGAAAAAATATAAGGCAACCTATGTTTGTACTGAGTATCCTCAGGAGAGCCCTCAAGCACCCACTTGGGTGACTGATATCATCATCGGGCTTACTCCTCGCCAGACTGGTGCTGCAATGCCTGGCGGGCAACCCAGCAATCTGTGTGGCACTCAACCATAGTGAAATTGTTAACAACCCGGGTCTGTAAAAACTAAATAAAGCAAGGAGAGTGTAGAAAACAAGACAGAGTACTTAAAATTAGCTCTGACCCTAAGCTATTATTTTTAATGCGATAGAGGAAGGGTTCAGGCCAAGATTAAAAACAAAGATTTCAGAATGTTAACTGGAAATAATGTACCAGGACATTCTATGAAAAGGGAAGGTAGTTTACCTCATCCTACATGGTCAACATGTTTCGCGTCTATGGTTGGTCACAAAGTGATCCTGTGACGCTTCTTCAGGACCCACGAAAAAACAGTCTTTAATAATTAAACTACTTCTCCTATGTGTCAGAAATTAATTAAGTGCATTTATAGTCTCTTACAGAGTAGGAGACAAAGTATGTCTATATCAGTTGGTCAGTACAGTCGCCCATCCCTTATTAGTGATTGGGCTCCTTAGGTCTGCGCTAGCATCAACCAAGGAGGGTCAATTTTGAAACTTCCTTGGCTTGTCCGGGGACCTACCCCTGCCGCGCGCCTGTAGACAATGTTAATGGTAAGACATGTACCTCCGGAGGCAAATCCTTCTCCTACCTCGCCTCGAAGACCTGGAACTCCCTCCCCACCAACCTATGCAAGACCCAGGACCTCCTGACATTCAGAAAGCACCTAAAGACATGGCTTTTTGAGCAGTAATACGTCAGCCCCCCCCAACAGCGCCTTGAGACCCTATCAGGTGATTAGCGCGCTTAATACTTTGTTAGATTGACTGATTGATTGATTGATTTACATGTCCTGACAGTGAAATACTACCCAATTATGTTTCCACTATTGCAAGGCATATCTCTCTCATAGGTTAACAAGGTGATTACCTTTAAATATATTTTAAGTGCAGTTTCCCATTGGAAGCAGATAGAGATTGGGAGTTTGGGGTCTCTGAACTCACAATTTAAAAATACATTTTTAGGTAAAGTTGTTTTTTAGATTGTCAGTTTGAAAATGTCACTTTTACAAAGTGTGCATTGTCTTGCTTAACTACTCTGTGGCTCGGTCTGCTAGTGTATTCCACATCTGGGTCAGACTGACAGTTGGGCTGTTGTGAATTCCTTCTAGCCAGTGACACAAAGGGAGCTAGGGTGTAGCCTGCATATCATGAGGAGTCTTCTGGGCTAGAGTGGGGAGGGAGGAGCTGGCACTGACATCTGAAAGGGCCATGCCATTCCTCACACAATGCAGACTCCAGCCCCCTGGTGTGTGTCTGGAGCCAGGCCTGGGCAAGACAAGTTCTTGTGAACAACAAAGACTTTCCTCTGAAGTTTGCCTACTTCAAAGGCAGAAAGGAGTATAAGTAGTGGGCCCAAAACCCCATTCATTTAGATTACTTCTGGACCAAGTAGAAGAGCTGGAGGAGAAGTACAGCCCCTTTGCCTGTGAGTGTGCTTTGTCGGCTTGGCCTGCAGTTGCTGCTTCTGCCTTTGAGAGGACAAAGATTGGACTTTGCTGTGTTTTCCTGCTTGTGAGTGTCAGCAAGGGCTTGGACTGAGCTTTCCCCCTGTTTTGACGTCTCAGGGCCATTAAAGACTTCCTCTGTCAGCACCTGGACTCTCTACTATCCTGCCAAGTGGTGCCCAATCCAGTTCCTAGGCCCTTGAAAGGAGAAGCTGGTGGAACCAAGACTGAAATCCACAGACAGGAGCTGTGTGGGGGAAAAAATTGACGCAGTACTTGCTTCGCAGCTGAAAAATTGACGCACCACGTCTGGGAAATCTAAGCAACACCCGTGTGCAGCTGCCAAAACTGACGCATCACTCATGCAGTGTGACTCTTTACCATTGTGTGCCAGGGTTTCACAAGCATCATCGCTGGGCATCAAAACCACAATGAACCTGGGCGGATCCAAGGTTGCCCATCTGGAAATCAATGCATTGCTCTTCTGTGGGAGAGAAACGACACATCGCGTACCCGAGAAGAAACAACACACGCCCTCATTTGCGAGTAAGGAATTAACACATTGCTGAGTTTTCTGACGCACGCTCGCCTGTGTAGCTTTATTTTTGACACAAAACAGGTACTTTGGGTAAAAACAATGCATCTATTGATTTCTATGGATTAAGACTCTTTTTACCTTAAAAATTCCTAACTTTACTTGTCTCTGTTGGGTTTTTGTCGTTTTGGTCTTGTTTGATTTAGATAAATGTTGGCTATTTTTCTAAACCAGTGTTGTGTCACTTTTGTGGTATTTTTAGTGTGTTACTGTGTGTTTTGGTACAAATACATTACACATCGCCTCTGAGATAATCCTGACTGCTTGTGCCAAGCTGACAAGGGGGTAAGCCAGGGTTATCCTAAGGGTGTATCTCCCTTACCCTCACTAGAGTGAGGGTTCCTGCTTGGACAGAGTGTAAACTGACTGCCAACCAGAGACCCCATTTCCAACAGCCACATATATTGAGAGGAACTAACCAGAGCGCTGACTGAGGAATTCTTTCCTCAACTGATTTTGTGTCCTTGGACACCAAGCTCACTGTGGATGACCTATCCGCACCTCTGCCGTGGTTAAATGCAGGCAAGGGCACCAGGCCCAATGGGTTCCCTTGTGAGTTCTTGAAAGCATACATGTTGAAACTCCATGATCCAAAACGCTAAGGCTGTCGCCGTCCCGCCCCCAGACCTGCGCCATGCAGAGATTGAGGTCTTCTTGAAGCCAGGCCGGCCAGCGGATGAACATTAATCATATTGCCCAATCTCCTCCTTTAGGTCAAGATCTTAGCTAAGGCGCTGGCAAATAGGTTGATCCAACAAATCCTGGGTATCGTACAATCTGATCAAGACGGTTTTATGCCAAACCGGGTGACCTGTCATAATATTAGGCGCAAATATAATGCGCTGGCAGTTAGGCTGGAGGAGTCACCAGCAATTCTACTGGCCCACCATGACAAGGCGTTCAAACTTGATGAGTTGGTAATACTTATTCACCCTCCTCAAACAGCTGAAATTTGGCCCACAATTCCTTTCTTACCTTAAACTGCTTTACACAGGCTTAACAGCATCTCTGCAGGGGCCAAGTCAGATATATTCCCCATTCAGTAGGGGACACAATAGGGCTAACCCCACTTCCTTTTTGCCCATGCCATGGAGCCCTTGGCTATAGGGATGAGGATGGATGTGCAAATGCGGGGCTTTGAATGGAGGGAGGAACTCTCCAACAGGATTGCACTCTATGCAGATGACTGTAGGAAAGTATCCTCTTTTTGGCATGGTTACCCCCACTTTTTGCCTACTGTCAGCGTCTTTTAACTGCGTTCACTGGGATCCTGCTAACCAGGACCCCAGTGACTGTGCTCTCTCCCTCCAAATTTGGTTGCTCCTGACTTTGTACACCCCACAATTGGCATACTGGTGCCCCATGCAAGTTCCTAGTATATGGAACCTAGGTACCTAGGGCATTCAGGGACTGGGGGTTCCCCATGAGCTGTGCATGTATTATACCACCCATGGGAGCACATGCAAAATGTGACTGCATGCCTGCCATTGCAGCCTGCGTGAAAAGTTGCATGCACCCTTTCACTACAGGTCACTGCACCAGGTCACTGTAAGTTACCCCTATGGCAGGCCCTCCAAGCCCAGAGGGCAGGGTGCAAGTACCTGTGTGTGAGGGCACTCCTGCATATGCAGAGGTGCCCCTCCAAACTCCAGCTCCATTTTCCCGGACTTCGTAAGAGCGGGGAAATCATTTTACCCGTGTACTGTACACAGGTCACTACCTCTGACCAGCTACATAATGGTAACTTCAAACCTGGGCATGTTTAGTATAAAACATGTCAAAATCATACCCCAATAGTGTTGCCAGTATTGGTTGTATGATTCCATGCACTCTGGGGGCTCCTCAGAGGACCCCCAGATTTGCTCCTACCAGTTTTCAGGGTTTACCCGGGCAGCTCGCACTTTTGCCATCCTACAGACAGCTTTCTGCCTTCCTGCTACTTGACCAGCACAAGCCCAGGAAGGCAGAACAAAGGGGAGTGGGAGGCAACACTCTCTTCCCTTTGGAAATAGGTGTTAAATGGCTTTGGAGGGGTAGCCTCCCAAGCCACCAGTATGCTTTGAAGGGCACATTTGGTGCCCTCCTTGCATAAACCGGTTTGCACCAGTCCAGAGACCCCCAGTCCCTGCTCTGGCGTGAAACTGGACAATGGAAAGGGGAGTGGTCACTCCCCTGTCCAGCACCACCCTAGGGGTGGTGCCCAGAGCTCCTCCATGTGGCCACTTGATGCTGCCATCTTGAATCCAAGGTGGGCAGAGGCCTCTGGGAGCATTTGAATAGCCAGGTCAGGCAGGTGAAGTCACAGCCCTCTCCTGATAGGTGGTCACCCTGCTAGGTGACCAATCCCCCTTCCTGGGCTATTAAGGGTCTTTTTCTTGGGTGGGTCCTCAGATTCGACGTGCAAGATTCCAGCAAGACTCCTCTGCATCGTTTACTTCATCTTCTGGCCACCGGGACTGCAACTGGACCCTCCAGGAACCGACAATCTGCAACTCCATCTACGACCCTGCTTTGCAACATTGTTTCTCTGGCTCCTTCCAGCAACTTCAACATTTCCCTGGCTGTGCATCCTCTGAGGATGACAAGTCTTCAGCCTGCATAAGAAGCAAGAAGGACTCTCCCTTGGAGTGAAGGTGTCACTCCCCTAGGCACCAACTGCCATGACTGGCAGTGTGGATCTTCTCTGCTGCAAAACTGCGTGGATCCTGTAAACAAAGGTGATGGTCTGGAGTGGTCCCCTTGGTCCTCTCTACCAGCTGTCCAACTTGTGAGATGGTAAGCCCTTGCCTCTCCTTGCAGGACAGTACCCATGTGCACCGCGACTCTTGAAGCTGCCAAGGTTTGCTGGCTCTTCTTCCAAGGATCTTCAGGGTCCGTGTAGCCCCAGCTTCCAGCATTCTTCCCTGCAAAGCACAGTCTCCTGCCTGCTGCTCCAGCGATGTGTGCTGAGTGGGGCTCGCTGAGACTCCTGTACTGCTGCCTGTGAGTTGCATGTGGGGGCTGCATCCTCGACTTCTGACTCTCCTCACTGCTGAGGGTCACCTGGGACTCCTCTCCTTGTGTTGAGTCCCCCGGGACCTTCCTGGTCCCCAGCAGCTCTGCAACTCTTTATCTGTGACTCTTGTCTTTGTCAAAGCTTGTTGGTGGTTTTTCCATACCACTGACTGACTGCAACTCTTCTTCCAATGTGGGACATAGACTGCATCACTCCTGGAACTTTTCCTCTGCTCCTGTGCTGAATAGCAGACTCCTGGTCTTCACCGTTGACCTGGTTCTGCATCTTCAGAAGGGTGGGTAGTGGCTCCTGCCCCACCCGGACACTCCAACTGGAACTGGACTTGGACCCCTTCATTTGCAGGTAATCTTCTGTCAGGATCCATTTTCTGTTCCTTCCAGTCTTGCTTGGGTCTTGCACAGTCCTTTTACAAAGTTAACCTGTGGGTTTGGGGAAAAACCATGTACTTACCTCTTCTCTCCTGGTCGCTGGGGGGCACTCGGGTACATTTCTTTTGGGGTTCCTAGTTCCTTCAGCTCCCCTCTACCGATTCCACTTCCTTGGGTGGGGGACTGACTTTCGCATTCCACTTACTTAGAATGTGGTTTGGTCTCCCCCAAGGGTCTCCAGTATTTTCTGATATCTCACTGTTTTCCATTGCTTTCTATGCCAATTCCTGACTTCTAATGTGTATATAATAGTGTGTTTACTCACCTGCTAGTAGAGTCTTGCCTATACAATATTTTAGTATTTGTGTTATCATAATAAAGTACCTTTATTTTTCCAACACTGTGTGGTTCTTTCATGTGCTATGTGACTGTAGTGGTATTACATAAGCTTTGCATGTCTCCTGGATAAGTCTTGGCTGCTCATCCACAGCTACCTCTAGAAAGACTTGGCTTCCTAGACACTGCCTACACCTCACTAATAGGGAATACCTGGAATACCTGGACCTGGTATAAGGTGATAACACCATAGGTGCTCGCCACACACCAGGCCAGCTTTCTACAATGACGTTGTCTTTTTCCTTACCACAACCAAATCCACAGGGCCTAGTATATTTAAAATCAGGCATATATTTGGGGATACATCGGGCCCGCATATTAATATCTCCAAGTCTACGGTCTTTGCGATAGGCACCAGCCACCAGGGGCTCTGAAGGACGTCTGGACTGCGGGTCGCTACTCACAGCTTTCAATATTAGGATGTGTTTGTATCCCCAAAGGAGACAGTGGTGTGGACAGCTAATGTGGAGCTGCTGCTTGCCTGCAGGCGGGAAGACAAAGACCTGGTCAGTGCTTCCCTTATCCTTGACTGGACGGTCATCTATTTTTAAGATGGTGTCCCTAACCAGACTCTTCTACGAATTATAAAACTTCTCATATAACGTCCTGCAGCAGTGGTTCCACTGGCTTATCGCCGTATTCAATGTCTTCTTGTTTGGGGGGTGGCAGGGGTAGGGGGGGTAACATTGCCCTTAGCAAATGCTTTTAATTTACCTACTTTTGGGTGGGGTGGCATGGCAGCGGCAGACGTTGAATCCTGCTACCAAGCAGCTCATCTCTTTATCATAAATGATTGGTCGTGTGGTACTCTGGGCGATGCAGCATATTCGTTAGAAAGATGAGCGGGGGAGGTACTCCCCTTCAGGCATACCTGTATGGAATGGAGTGTGCTGGAGGAAAGGTTTTCCCCCGGAGCCTAGAGTGGTGCTAAATCTTTGGTACTCCTCCCTCCGCAGCATAAGGCAGTGGGGTAGGCTGACAGGGCAATGCCACTGTAGAGGGGCTGTATGCTTCTGCAGGTGGCCTCATTGGAGGAAATCCAGAAATAGGACCTCATCGAGCTCTCAACCTTGGGGATGGGATGCAGGGCACAGTCCTCAAAATGTTACTGTCCCTAGAGATAGTGTATCAACTACACTGCAACCAGTTCCTAAATATCTCCAGCTCGGACATGCACTAACCTCATACACTGCCACCCTTTCTGATCTCCCTCAATTCAACTTTTTAGAGGGAAAATTCCTTATAGGTGATCATAAAATGACATATTTACCAGTCCCTCATCACCAATCAAAACCAACACCTTTGGTTCCATCCTCGCGGCGTTGGAGGCAGACATAGGGGAGTTGAAAAAGGAAGACTGGACAAAAATCCTGGGGGCGCCACAGGAGGCTGCTATAGCGACCATGCTTCAGCTGATGAAATTCCAGTATATACACAGGGGGTACTATACTTGACATAGGTTTTGGAAGAAGTGGGTAATAATATCCCCAGCCTGCCTTCACCGTGACACAGCTGAGGGCACTTTCTTTCACACTGTATGGAGCTGCCCTGAGTTAGACGAATTCTGGCGGGGAGTGTTGGCATGCATGGGTAGGGTTCTGTCATCACAAGTGCATAGAGACCTGCCCCTCACCCTCCTCCACCTCACGGAAGACCTAGGCGGGGATAGGTATAAACTGTCCCTGCTTTATCTAGGACTGATGCTAGCCAAGCTTCCTATCGCTAGGAAATGGAAGGTGGTGACCCCCATCCTTAGCAGGATGCAAGAAGGGGATGGATCACTGTACGGGGATGGAGTTGATATATAAAGCAAGAGGTTTCCCCTATACACACTGCAAGATGTGTGCTGACTACAAAGGAAAAAATTGGGCCAGCCCACCCCATCAGCCACTCGCCTGAAGACAAATACCTGAACATTCTGATCAGCCACTCGCCTGAAGACAAATACCTGAACATTCTGGGGAGGGTGGGCTGGCCGAGTGGGATGATAAATCTGTTATTCCTGCTTTATTTCTGTCTGGGTAGGGAAATAAGGGAGGGGGGGGGGAGGAGAGGGATATAATGGGCAGGTTCTTTCTGTTTCTTTTTACTTGTCAGTCAATTTATTGTTCAATCTAGGCTATGTTGACTGTTGCATTCTCAAAACAAATAAATTGTGTTTAAAAAAAGAAACAAAAAAAAACAACAAAAAAAAACAACGCAAACCTCACAATAATGGCATGGGGGATTACAAGGGACACTGGGAAGCCCCAAGCTTATCACAATAAGCTTCTGATCTCATCAGAAACGCTTGGACAGATTCCACTGTCAAGTGCTACAGCTCCACTTGGCGTAGATGAACACACTGGGGTCTTGATTCTGTGGGGACAGTCATAGTATGCATAATACATTTCTTATCAGAACTGGCCCTGGCATTTCAATGAGATTCCTGCGGGAGAACACACCCTGGTGTGTAGACTGCTGCTGGGCATCCAGTGCATTGAAGCCTCAGGAGCCTTGAGATGCAAAATGTAGTATTGAAACCATGAGTCTTGGCAGGGTAATCAATTCTTATTCAGGAAACAATTAGCATGTAAGCTAGCAATGTTATTATGAGTTATTTCTTGGAAAAAGAATGCTGACATAAGAATACTGGACATTTCTGCAAGAATGTTTAGTCCAGAGGGAGTATCTTTTTCTGTTTCCAGAAAAATGAAATCCCATACAAGGCTGATACGATAAGCAGTGTTTCTCAACATCCTAGTTTGTGTGTAGTGAGGTGCATCAAAGCCTACACAACAGTGACTGAAAATTAAGACTGCCAGGGACATTAAATGTTGATAGCAATAAAGAAACCACTTAAACCAGTTTCATCGCCTACCACTGCACGATGGGTGTGAAGGGTCATGAAGGAAGGAGGAATCAATAAACTCTGTTGTTGGGGACTCCAAGCCCCAGGATCCCGGTTGGTGCAGTTGGGGAAAGGAAGCAGGCCTCCATGATACTAGCGCCATAAAGCGCCATCATCTGCCCCGCAGTGCAGGGCACACTGGGTCAAAGGTGGGCCCGTCATTACCCGGAAGAGGCTGGGCCAGTCCTCTTGGTTGCACTGTTTGAAAATTCTTTCTTGATATTTGGTTAAGTTTTTACTTAATTATTTGGGTTTATCTTTCATTAACTATAGACAGTATTTAACATCTTTCTAGATCTACTGGTAGGACTGCTATTCTTGCTTGCAGATTCTCACAACGGAGAAAAGAAAAGCAGAAGTTAGCCCTCGAGGGCCAGGGAAACCTAAATAATCTATGGGTCATGCCGCGTCCAACTGCACATGTGACAATTTGAGAGAGGAGGTGGAATCAAGTCTAAATTCGACCAAACAAGCAGTAACTTCCTGAATTGGTTCTAGGGTCCCGACCATTTTTGAGAAATCTATGCATGCTGCCGGAATGCAATCATGTGGGCCGCACATGAAGCCACAGGTACAAGGAACTGACTGTGATGTGGCACAATTGTCTAATATTTTCAATTTGGTCTTCGGTAATGCCCTTCTGGTGGGAAAGCCTGCAGAGACTGGGAAGGAAGCCCCAGTGGGTTTAGCCAAAACATGTGTACCCATGGCAGAATGTCATAATAGATTTGAATCTTTTCAGTCTTTGGAATTATCCACCAGTATTGTTTCCAGCAGTAGAACTCCTGAGGGAGGAAGACTTGAGGGTTTGCCACCCACTGTGACTGATTTGCTTGGTGTCAGCAAAGCCATCACCAGCAGTGAGGAAGTAATGGACATTTTAAATTTGCTAACGGAGGAAATCACACATTTAATAGGGGTCCAGCTGCAGGATTTATCCTCTAAGGTGCACTCATTACAATCTCAGGTTACATCATGTATAAAGTGGGGGTGGGAGGTTGGGATGGACGTCATGTTAACTGCAATTCTATTAAAGAATTACACATATCAGCAGAGCCTGGGGCAAACCTTTGATGGGAGGAACTCCTGTGATGAGGAGGTAATAAATGGTGTCTAACGAGTCATCAGTGCATCCAAAGTTGTGTGTTGTCCCAGACCCATAAATTTACACCTGGTGTAGTTGCCTGGCCAAGGGAATGACAAAAGCACTGATAAGTCTGCTCAAGGTAACTATCCACCATGTGCCAAACAATCTCTGCAGTCTAATAACATTGTATCACAGTACACAACCATCTAAGTATACAGATATTGTATATGATAAATGTCCCAAAACTTTCTTCTACCTCAAAAGAAGATAAGAAATCTTTGAATAACGAAGTAATCAAATGGATCAGACACTCACATCAGTGTCTCTCTGTATCAAGGTCACACCTTCTTCATGTTGGGTGTGTGTCCCTTAAGAATGACCCATATGGGGGGGGCGTGGGTTGGCTCACACTAAGATAGCCGCTTTCTAAGAGAGCTCCACAGCTCTGAAACAGAGTTCCTCAAATCTGGACAAAATCCATCAACACCCTGCCCCAGACAATGCTAGTGCAGCCTAGCTGATCAAGGCGAGGCCCTTGGAAATTCAGAGCGACCATGGAGGGCACAGGCCATAGGATGAGGTGAGGCATACCCGGGGGCCGGAGCTGAGAGGGAGCATATGCCCTGGAGAGTGCTGCGGCAGTGGAGTGTCTCAAGCACCACGAGAGGGGTCGCCTGCCAGCTGGCCCAGGAGCCAAGAGAGAGGCCAGGAATCAGGAGCAGCAAAGGGCCAGCCTGGCCACCTGGGTGGTGCGGTGAGAGGGGCTGGAAGCGCATCAGTGGACTGCTGGAGCGAGTAGGGACGAGAAGCTGCGCTGCAACTGGCAGACCCGAGCGGGCTGTGTTGGCGACAGAGGAAGGAGAGTGGAAGCTGGAGCGGGGCCCGAACTCGTGGGGGAAGAGCCGAGAGGTGCATTGCACCTGTGCCCCCTCCCCCACCTCCCAGGACTTAATGTGAATACAAGGGGCGGCCTGCTATAAGGGGGGAGCCTGAAGTTCTGCCTTGAAACTGAGTGGAGAGGAGCGTCGGAGGCGCCGCATTGGGGGGCGCGCCGTTCCTCGGAGCGGCTGGACCGAGTTGTTTGCAAGCCCCCTTGTGAGTAATAGCCGGAACAGGGTGGGGGGTGTTGTGGAACCCCATTCGGACAGTCAGACTCGGGCTTCTTGTCAGACCACACTCGGGGACCAGTCAACACCGGAGGAAGTGGAGAAATTGCAGAAGAGACGCAGAGGAGAAGGGGGACTGAGGGAGGCAGCTGTGATCATTGTGGAGACGGAGGGGCACAGGAGTTGAGGGTGGCCGACTGCGCACAAGTGAGAGAGAAGGGGCGAACAGTGTAGGAAGCTGGCTTGGTGTTTGGTGAGTACCTATGGTATTATAACTCTATACCAGGTCCAGGTACCCTTATTAGTAAGGTGTAGTCAGTGTCTTGGAAGCCAGGTTCTCTAGAGGTAGCTGTGGATGAGCAGCCAAGGCTTATCTAGGAGACATGCAAAGCTCATGCAATACCACTTATAGTCACGCAGCACTTACACATATGAAAGAACCACATAGTGTCACAAAAATAAAGTTACTTTATTTTTGTGACACAAAAACTAAAACACTATATAGGCAGTACTCTAATAGCAGGTGAGTAAACACACTATTATATACACCTTAGTAATCAGGAATGGACATAGAAAGCAACAGAAAGCAGTGAAAACAGCAAGCCAAACCATAAACTAAAAACATGGAATGCAAAGATCAGACCCCCAACCCAGGTTAGCAGAATCTGTAGACGGGAGCCAAAGGAGCTAGGAACCCCAAAAGTTGAGTACCAGAGTGCCCCCCAGCGACCAGGAGAGAAGAGGTAAGTATTGTGTTTTTCCCAAACCCACAGAGAAACTTTGTGAGAGGACTGTGCAAGACCCAAGCAAGACTGCAAGAAACAGAAGATGGATCCAGACAAAAGAGGACCTGCAAATGAAGGGGACAAAATCTAGTTCCAGTTGGGGCAAGAGCCACTACCCACCTTTGAAGACCAGGAGTCAGCCATGCAGCACAGGAGCAGAGAAAGAGTTCCAGAAGTGATGCAGTCATTACCACTTCGGAAGAAGAGTTGCAGTCAGTCAGTGGCGTGAAAAAACCACCAACAAACCTTTGCAAAGGCAACAGTCGCAGAACAGAAGCTGCAGAGTTGCCGGGGACGAGGAAGGTCCGAGGGGACTCAAACCATGGAGGGGAGTCATAGGCGACCCCCAGCAGTCAGAAGAGCAAGAAGTTGTGGATGCAGCCCCTACAGGCAACTCACAGGCAGCAAGCACAGGAGTCGCAGTGAGGCCCACTCAGCACACCTGGAAAGGAGTACCATGTCGCTGGAGCAGCAGGCAGGAGACCACGTGTTGAGGGAACAGTGCTGGAGGCCAGGGCTACACGGAGCCTGAAGGTCCCTTGGAAGAGCCAACAAGCCTTTGTAGCTGCAAGAGACGAGGTGCTCAGGGGTACCGTCCTGCAAGGAGAAGCAAAGACTTACCACCTCCAAAGTTGGACACCTGGTAGAGGGGACCAAGGGGACCACTCAAGACCACCAACCAACACCAGTGTTGCAGGATCCACGCAGTGTTGGAGGAGAAAGGACCCAAACAGCTGGTCGTCGTTGCAGTTGGTGCATGCGGACGCAGGGCAGTGACTCCTTCACTCCAAGGGAGAGTTCTTCTTGGTGCAGACTGAAGACTTGCCATCCTCAGAGGACGCACAGCCAGGGAGATTTTGCAGTTGCTAGAAGGAGCCGGAGAAACAATGTTGCAGAGCGAAGTCATTGCTGGAGCTGCAGAATGTAGATTACTGTGTAGTCGAGTTGCAGCTCCAGTGGCCAGACGTTGAAGTATACATTGCAGAGGAGTCCTGCTGTAATCTTGCACATCGAATCTAAGGACCCACCCAAGAGGGAGACCCTATATAACCCTGAAGAACGAGTTACTTACCTTTGGTAACGACTTTTCTGGTGGATACATTAGCTACCTGTGGATTCCTCACCTAATGAATACTCCCATGGCGCCAGCATTCGACGGAAATCTTCTTACTAGCCTCTGCACGTCGACGAGGACGTCACTCTAGCCCACGCGACGCCGTCTGACGTCATACAGGCAATAAGAGGTCCTCGACGACGTGCCGACGTCAGTACCAATCATTTTTTACGTGTATGAGAACAACCAGGCAATGCAATGAAAGAGCAAGGCAACATCCCATTACATTGTAAAAATACACAACATTGCATGAATAACTGTAAATCTTTTATATATATATATATATATAACTCTCTCTTTTTAAAATATATATACACATCAAGTATATACACAAAGATATATACATATATACATATATATAAATATAATATATACAACATCTATTGCACCCTCAAAGACCAAGAGGAGCGTACTCAAGGATTACTTGGTAAGACCAGAAAGGCAACGGGGAGGCGGGTGGGACCGTGAGGAATCCACAGGTAGCTAATGTATCCACCAGAAAAGTCGTTACCGAAGGTAAGTAACTCGTTCTTCTGATGGATACAACTACCTGTGGATTCCTCACCTAATGAATAGAGTCCCAAAGCAGTACCACGCCCGGCGGTGGGTGCCTAATGGTCAAACCAAGAAATCCTGCAGCACTGACCGTGCAAAATGGCTGTCCCTTCTAACCTCAGAATCCAAACAGTAATGTTTTGCAAAAGTGTGAAGGGACGACCAAGTTGCGGCCTTGCAGATGTCGACCACAGGAACACCTCTGGCCAAGGCCGAAGTGGCCGACTTAGCTCTGGTGGAATGAGCTCTAATGCCCTCAGGAGGATCCTTCTTTGCCAAAGAGTAACAGATTTTAATGCAAAGAACAACCCACCTGGATAGTGTTCTCTTGTGGACTGCCTTTCCTCTCCTCTTGCCCACGTATCCAATAAACAGCTGATCCTCCAGCCTGAAATCCTTTGTTCTATCAATAAAGAAGCTCAACGCCCTCTTTGGGTCCAGACGGTGCAGTCTTTCTTCCTCTTTGGAAGGATGAGGCGGAGGATAGAACGTGGACAAAGTAATTGCCTGAGCCAAATGGAAAGGTGAAACAACCTTCGGGAGGAAAGCAGCCTTGGTCCTCAACACCACCTTATCCCCATAAAAAGTTGTATAAGGGGGCTTTACTGATAAGGCCTGCAACTCACTCACTCTCCTTGCTGATGTTATAGCTATCAGGAAGACTGTTTTTAAAACCAAATAACTTAAGGGGCAAGAATGCATAGGTTCAAAAGGGGACCCCATAAGGAAAGTCAGGACCAAGGACAAATCCCATTGCGGCATAACGAATGGCTTTGGAGGATATTTATTTAGAAGACCTTTCAAGAATCTGATAACAATAGGGGATTTAAATAAAGATGGTTGGTCTGGAAGACATATGAAGGCTGACAACGCCGATAAATAACCCTTAATGGTAGCCACTGCACAACCTTTCTGCGCTAGAGACAGAGCAAAAGACAAAACGTCCGATAGATGAGCATGCAAAGGATCAATCTGCCTCTCTCCACACCACGCAACAAATTTAGACCATCTATTAGCGTAGATAGATTTAGTGGAGTGTCGCCTGGCCGCTAATATAACATCCACTACCTCAGGCGGGAGAGAGAAGGAACTCAGGTTGCCCCGTTCAATCTCCAGGCATGTAGGTGCAGACTCTGGAGGTTGGGGTGTAAAACCTGCCCCTGCGACTGCGAGAGGAGGTCTGCCCTGAAAGGGAGACGGAGCGGAGGGCACATTGAGAGTTAGAGAAGGTCGGAGTACCCTACCCTCCTTGGCCAATCCGGAGCTATTAGGATGACTAGAGCCCGGTCCTGGCGAATCTTCCTCAATACTCGAGGAATCAAGGGTATGGGAGGAAACGCGTAAAGCAACTGGCCGCACGAGGTTATTTGAAACGCGTCCCCCAACGCTCCCTGCATCAGATACTGGAGGCTGCAGAATAACGGACAATGCGCGTTCTCTCGAGTGGCAAACAGATCTACCCGAGGAAACCCCCACCTCTGGAAGATTAAACGGACTTGATCTGGATGGAGACGCCACTCGTGGTCTGCCGAGAATTGGCGACTGAGACTGTCCGCACGCACGTTCAAGACTCCGGCCAGATGGTTTGCTATCAAGCAAATCTGATGGTCCTTTGCCCAGGACCATAGTCGAAGAGCTTCTCTGCAGAGAAGGTACGACCCCACTCCTCCCTGCTTGTTTATGTACCACATCGTGGTAGTATTGTCCGTCAGGACCTGTACCGACTGACCACGAAGGGAAGGGAGGAAGGCCTTGAGAGCCAGACGTACAGCCCGTAACTCTAACAGATTGATGTGAAACATCTGTTCCTCTGGAGACCAAAGGCCTTTGATCTCCAGATCCCCCAGATGAGCTCCCCACCATAGAATGGAAGCATCCGTTATGACTGTGGCCACTGGTGGCGACTGCTGGAACGGCTTTCCTTGTGAAAGATTGTTGCTTGCAATCCACCACTTCAAATCCACAGCAGCATCTCTGGAGATCTTGACAGTACTCTCTAGATCCCCTTTGTGTTGAGACCACTGCCTTCGGAGGCACCACTGAAGAGCCCTCATGTGCCAGCGAGCATGCGTGACCAACAGAATGCAGGAGGCAAACAGACCGAGCAGACGAAGGACCTTGAGGACTGGAACTACCGCTCCATTTCGAAACATTGGAACCAGATCCTGAATATCTTGAATCCGCTGAGGCGGAGGAAAGGCTCAGTTCAATGTTGTATCCAGTACTGCCCCTATGAACAGGAGGCGCTGAGAGGGCTCTAGGTGAGATTTGGGCTCGTTCACCGAAAAACCCAGGTCGAACAACAACTGGGTTGTTGACTGCAGATGATGCGACACAAGCTCCGGGGACTTGGCTTTGATCAACCAGTCGTCCAAGTAAGGGAATACTGCTATCCCCTTCCTTCTGAGTTCTGCCGCAACCACCGACATCACCTTCGTGAAGACTCGAGGTGCTGAAGTAAGACCAAACGGAAGGACCGCAAACTGATAGTGCTGCGATCCCACCACAAACCGGAGATACTTCCTGTGTGACTTGAGTATCGGGATATGAAAGTAAGCATCCTGCAAGTCGACAGACACCATCCAGTCTTCCTTGTTCAACGCCAAAAGCACCTGTGCTAGGGTCAGCATCTTGAACTTTTCCTGCTTGAGGAACCAATTCAAGACCCTCAGGTCCAGGATTGGTCTCAAACGACCATCCTTCTTGGGAATCAGGAAATACCTTGAGTAACATCCTCGACCCCTTTCCTGCTCTGGGACCAACTCCACCGCGCCCTTTGAAAGGAGGGCTTGTACCTCCTGTTCTAGCAACAGGTGGTGTTCTTCTGAACAATAAGAAGGGCGGGGCGGGATGAGGGGCTGGAACTCCCGAAAGGGAAGGGTGTAGCCTTTTCCCACAATACTGAGAACCCAAGTGTCCGTTGTAACAGTCTTCCATTTGGTGAGAAAATGCTGTAATCTTCCCCCTACAGGAGAGGAGTGAGTGGGAAATGGTGGAAGCCTAAGGCTGCTTCCCCTGCTGCACCCCGCCAGAGGATGAGGAAGAGGCAGAGTGCTGCTGAGAGGCTCCTCTGGTGCGGACCCTACCTCTCCCTCTAAAAGATCTATAGGGATGGGAAGAGGCAGGTTGCTGATATCTTCCCCGAAAGGAAGAGGAGGAAGAGCCACGCCCAAATCCACGAAACCTCCTGAAAAATCTGGAAGAGGCCGTGGAAGAAGGAGCTTGGAGCCCTAACGACTTAGCCGTGGCCCTGCTCTCCTTAAAACGTTCCAAGGCCGAATCAGCCTTGGCTCCAAACAGTTTGTCCCCATCAAACGGGAGATCCAACAATGTGGACTGTACATCCGCAGAAAAGCCCGAGTTACGGAGCCAGGCCTGCCTCCTTGCCACCACAGTTGTGCCCATTGCACTGGCTACCGAGTCGGTCGTATCCAGTCCAGTCTGGATAATCTGGGTCGCAGCAGCCTGGGCATTTGAAACAACATCCAAAAGACCCTGGGGAAGCTCTGTAAATGATGAGGAAATGTCATCCATCAGAGCATGAATATACCTCCCCAGGATACAGGTTGCGTTGGTGGCCTTCAACGCCAGACTGCAGGACGAAAAAATCTTCTTGGACTGCGCCTCTAGTTTCTTTGAATCTCTGTCCCCAGGCACCGTCGGGAAAGAACCAGGCGCTGACTTGGATGAACAGGAGGCCTGCACCACCAAGCTCTCCGGCGTAGGGTGCCTAGACAGAAAACCAGGGTCAGTCGGAGCCGCCCGATACCTCCTGGCCACGGCTCTGTGAACTGCTGGGGAAGATGCCGGCCTCTGCCACACCTCTAACACCGGATCCAGCAGAGCGTCATTAAATGGCAAAAGAGGCTCCGCCGCAGCTGAGGCCGGATGTAGCACCTCTGTTAGAAGGTTTTGTTTAGCCTCCACCACCGGCAAAGGCAGGTCCAAAAAACTAGCTGCCTTCCGTACCACTGCGTGAAAGGAAGCAGCCTCCTCAGTATATTCTCCCGGGGACGAAAGATCCCACTCAGGGGAAGTGTCCAGCCCACTGGCCGACTCCAGACCACGCAGCCCATCACCTGAGTCCTCTAGCTCTCCTTCCTCCAGGGCTCATTGGTACTCCTGCTCCTCTAATACACGGAGAGCACGTCTCCTCGAATGAAGCCGTTGTTCAATACGCGGAGTCGACAATGCCTCCGCCGAAGTCGAAGATCGGCGCCGATCTTCAGAAGCCACCGACGCCGCGTCCGGCGCCACAGGTAACTTCGGCGCCGACGAAAGAGCAGTCGAAGCAGATGGACCCACCGGAGTCACAGGCAGAAATCCCGACGTCGACGGGATGGAAATCCCCGGGGCCAATCCCTCTGAAGCCACCGGAGCGGCCACCGGCGCCGACACCGGTGCCGAGCCCACGTTCCCAAAAGGGAGAAAGGGCATAAAGGGTGCCGGCCGAAGAGGCGCAGGATCACCCAATGAAAAGGCCAAAGGCCCAGCCGGAGCACCCCCTGGAGCCATCTGTTGGAAGATGGCATACATCGCATTCAAGAATGCGGAACTATCGGCTCCAGGGGTGGGAAAAGCCGGATACTGGGGTGCCTGTCTCGGAGGCGACCCCGACGCCGGCCTCGACGTCTGCAACGCCGGAGAAAACACCTGAGGCTCCAATACCTCAATCACCGACGCCTGTCCAGGTGAAGTCGGAGACGCCGGAGAGGGCAATGGCGTCGAAGGATGCGGTGTAACCGTGGGACTGATCTCCCATGTCCTTCGGCGCCGATCCGAAGACCTGGAACGAGTCTCCTTTGAATGACGCCGAGATTCTCTACGGCGGCGGGAGTCTCGATGACGCCGATGTCTTGGTGAAGAAGACTTCTTGTGATGCTTCTCCTTCGATTTCGCCATAAACAGCTTCGCCTCACGTTCCTTGAGGGCCTTTGGATTCATGTGCTGGCATGAATCACAAGTCGAGACGTCGTGGTCGGAGCTCAAACACCAAAGGCAATCGGAATGAGGATCTGTCACTGACATCTTGCCTCCACACTCACGACAAGGCTTGAATCCAGACTTTCTCTGCGACATTATTACCACAGCGAAAGACTACGCAGCAAAAATACACTGTAACCACAAAAGTAACAGTTGCTCCCTCGAAGATAACCGTTTCGAAAGCACGGAAAAAAGGGAACTGACGTCGGCACGTCGTCGAGGACCTCTTATTGCCTGTATGACGTCAGACGGCGTCGCGTGGGCTAGAGTGACGTCCTCGTCGACGTGCAGAGGCTAGTAAGAAGATTTCCGTTGAATGCTGGTGCCATGGGAGTATTCATTAGGTGAGGAATCCACAGGTAGTTGTATCCATCAGAAAGAGGGATTGGTCACCCAGCAGGGTGACCACCTATTAGGAGGGTGCTGTGACGTCATCTGCCTGACCTGGCCACTTAGATGCTCCCAGAGGCCTCTGCCCATCTTGGATTCAAGATGGCAGAATCAGGTGGCCACCTGGAGGAGCTCTGGGAACCAACCCTGGGGTGGTGATGGACAGGGGTGTAGTCACTCCCCTTTCCACTGTCCAGTTTCGCGCCAGAGCAGGGACTGGAGGTCCCTGAACCAGTGCAGACTGGTTTATGCAAGGAGGGCATCAAATGTGCCCTTCAAAGCATACCAATGGCTTGGGAAGGCTATCCCTTCTAAGCCATGTAACACCTATTTCCAAAGGGGGAGGCTGTTGCCTCCCTCCCCCCAAAGGAAATCCTTTGTTTTGCCTTCCCGGGCTTGAGCTGTTCAAGCAGCAGGAGGGCAGAAACCCATCTGTAGGATGGCTGCAGCGCAGGCTGCCCGGGAAAACCCTGCAAACAGGTATGAGCAAAGCTGGGGGTCCTCTAAGGAGCCCCCAGAGTGCATGGAATCATACAACCAATACTGGCAACACTATTGGGGTATGATTCTGACATGTTTGATACCAAACATGCCTATGCTGGACATAGTTAGAGACCTGTGTCCAGTACACAGCTAAACTTGCTTCCCCGCACTCATTAAGTCCAGGAAAAAGGAACTGGAGTTCGTGGGGCACCTCTGCTTATGCAGGAGTACCCTCACACACAGGTACTTGCACCCTGCCCATCTGGCTATGAGGGCCTGCCATAGGAGTGACTTACAATGTTCTAGTGCTTTGACATGTAGCGAAAAGGGTGCATGCACCTTTTCACGCAGGCTGCAATGGCAGACCTGCAGACACATCTTGCATGGGCTTCCATGGGTGGCATAATACATACTGGAGCCCATGGGGAACCCCTGGTGCCCAATGCCCTGGGTAACTAGGTACCATATACTAGGGACTTATATGGGGGCACCAATATGCCAATTGTAGGGTGTAACAAGTTAGGGACAAACAAATCCAGAGGGAGAGAGCAAAGTCACTGGGGTCCTGGCTAGGATCCCAGTGAACACAGTCATAACACACTGATAGCAGGCAAAAAGTGGGGGTAACCATGCCAAAAAGAGGATACTTTCCTACAACCAGGATTCCCCCGCCCCCATCGGGTGGGATCTCCTCTGCCACATAACATGGTGAAACCAAAAAAGCAAGGCCTCATGTTATCCAACAAAATGGACAAATATGCAATAACTAAACAGCCTCGCCCCCATCGGGGCAGGACTCATTCAGATTAGAGGCAACGGAACCTTTTTGGGCGCTATAATGGTGGCAATCTTGGATCTCAAGTCCACTATGGAACCCAAATTAGATGCTGTAACGGCGGATGTCTCTTTCGTGTGCGCAGACCTCCAGAAGATTGCCAATAAGGTGTCTACTGCAGAGACCAACACCCAGGCTCTCAAGTCGACCTCCAAGAGATTAGAAGAGCAGGTGCAATCTCTCACAAAACAACAAACAGCAATGGCAGCCAAGTTGGAAGATCAGGAAGACCATGCAAGAAGGAACAATATTTGGGTGGTCGGAGTCCCAGAGGGGGCAGAGGGGCCTAGCGTGGACCTCTTTCTTTAAGACCTTATCCTGAATACCCTCTGCCCAAAGAGATTGTCAAACTTCTTCTCAGTGGAAAGGGCTCATTGGGCGCTTGTTCCACTACTGAGGCCTGGAGCCCCTCCAAGGACAATTATCAATATAATCTTTAACCATCGCAATGCCATTCTACAGGCAGCTCGCACTCATGGGGACTGGCACCACGAAAACGCTGTCATCAGGTTCTCCCCAGACTATACATTTCAAGTCTAGAAGCAACGCCACAGCTTTGATGAAATTAAGAAAGCTCTTCCCAGCTAAGCTTTGGGTAGTAGCAGAGGGCAAATCCTGATACTTTACCACACCAGCAGAAGCATGGGACTGGATTGAAGGCTGGCGTCTGGTGAGGTAACGAGCCAAAGAGAGAGGGATGGAAGGATGAACACACAAGGAACCAGTGGGTTGATGGCCCCATTGAACCAACCCTAGATCATGGCACCTCCGAAGAGAAGGAAGGGGACGAGCCCTTCCTCTAGACAGCTTTGAGGTCGCGGGCCGGGGCCACCTGAGGAGCCATAGGCACAGAATCGATGATGCACCCCAGGGAGGGGGGAGGCAGGAGCAAGGAAACAGACAAGACTCTTACTGGACAGGATGGCACATAAAGCAAGATGGATTACATCGTTCCAACAGGCCTGAAGAGGGGTTATGCACAAAGATGATAACGGGCAGGATGTTGAACGTTAGGCATGCTGGCTGTAATCGAAAAGAGAAATACACTTGGAAATCATTTGGCACATCTGGGCGGAGCCAGCCAACCCTTAACACACTTAATGTTACAGTTTGGGTGACAGGCACTCTGCATGTTGGGGGGGCAGTTCTAGGCCTACTAAGCAAGGTAACGGGGGGGATCTAGTTGAGAGACATGGAGGTTTAGTTATTTTGGAACCATTTAAGTTTCTTTAAAGTTGGCTCAGGGGCTCTGTATTTACGGAGGAATGAGAAAACTTGGGAGGGAGGGAAGTGAGGGTGGTCAGTCCACTGGGGCTTATATCCACAGGCCACGAAAGTACTGGACCCAGCATGACGACCACTAGTTATCTGCACTAAAGGTCATGTCGTGGAAGGTTAATGGCGTGGCAATAAAATTAAACACCCTCTGGTCCTGCACTATCTCAGGAGGCATACACCGAAAATAGTCTTCATTCAGGACACCCAAATGAAGGGCAATTACCATAAGGCCCTGGATAGAATGGGCTACTTTATGTTGGCGCATGGCAGCTTCACTGCTGCCTCAAGAGGGGTGGGAATCTTACTAAGAAAGGCAACACCTTTTATTCCTGGTCCAACATGGACGGATACACTGGGCAGGTTTGTGGCTCAGTCCGGGAACCTGGCACAGGCAGACCCTCAATCTTTGCACTGTATACATTCCCCCGAAGCTACACTCAAACACTCTTCAACCCCTTGGGACCCTGCTGTTACAATTGCCCCCAGGGATTCTAATATTTGAGGGGCGGGGCATGAACGATACTACAGATCTGAAGTATGACGAATTGACTCAAACCAGGGAGGGCGGAGGAGATAGCACCCTGAAGTCCTTTGCAGACTCTATGGGGCTGAACGACTTGTGGAGGGCCCACAACACATGCAAGAGACAATATACCTTCCTGTCCACATCCCATAAAAGCTTCTCATGTCTAGATCATCTATTTACCCATCACTCTGAGGTAGGCTACTTTTGGAGGATGACCCATTTAGCACAAGGTATTTCTGATCATTCCCCAGGGGAGGACACATAGAAAGGAGCCATAAGAGACATGACGCAAATGTCTAGACTAGACCCATGGTGTTTGAAGGAGAAAGGCTTCCCAGAAAAGATATGATAGGGCGCAGAGCGTACTTCTCTGAAAAAGGAGGGACAGTGGCCTCCGCATATAATCTCTTGGATCTCTGGGAGGCGTTTAAGACAGTAGCTCAGAGACAGGCTTAGGCATTAATAGGGGGCCTAAAAAAAGTATTGCTGTAAATATAAGGCGCTAGAGAAAGAAATCTCCAACTTAGAGGCTGAAACACTTGGGGGGGGGGGGCTGACCCACACTGATGCCATAAACTCCAACTCAAACAAAAACAAATGAAAGACTTTGTGACCAATGAGGCACAGGCCCACAAGCTGGCTATGCAAATGCATATATAAACGAAGTCGGGGGCAAAGCAAATAATTTGTGGGCATGGCTAGAAAAACAGATAGAAGCAGGAATTTGGTGGCAGAGATATGTGATGAGGAGGGTGCACAACGTTCAGCGAGCGATGCAATAGCGGGGCCTTTGCTACCTACTATGAACACATATATTCTTCACAGATGACCAATACGCAGTCTGCAGACCTCCCGCTGGTAGAACTGTCTGGTGTCAATCAGGGGCAGCTAGATCAGGATCTGATGGTGGAAAAAGTACAAAAGGCCTTGGGTGAAATTCTATCTGGGAAGGCAGTGGGCCCTAATGGGCTTCCAGTGGAGCTCTTCAAATGCATGTCGGACAAAGTGGCACCTCACATGTTGGCAATGTTCCAAGCAGCTAGGGTAGAAGGGATTCTCCCAGCAGATCAACGGCGCGCTACCATAGTGGTCCTGCATAAAGAGGGCAAGCCCCCCAACATCCTGCAGTTCATACCATCCCACATCACTATTGAACCTGGAGGTTAAGGTATTAGCAAAGATTCTGGTGAACCGACTGCGATCCCACATGGCCAAGCTGATACATCAGCATCAAACTGACTTCATGCCACACAAAACCACTAGATTAAATTTGAGACGCCTGTGTGGGATCTTGCATGCAACAGTGGCCATCAAGCCCGGAGGAGGCAGCAGTACTCTCGCTGGATGCCAGGGTGGCCTTTGACTGTATTAATGACCTTACCTATATGCAGTTCTGGCCAGACTGGGCTTTGGCCCCAGGTTCTGTACTTGGGTTCAACTATTATATAATTGCCTGCAGGCGAGAGTCAGAGTTAATGGGTTGCTGTCCCGTTCCTTTACATTCCACAGAGGCACTAGGCAGGGCTGCCCTTTAACGCCGTGGCTGTTTACCCTTGCATTGG
Organism: Pleurodeles waltl; assembly: GCF_031143425.1. Classification (NCBI taxonomy): domain Eukaryota; kingdom Metazoa; phylum Chordata; class Amphibia; order Caudata; family Salamandridae; genus Pleurodeles; species Pleurodeles waltl. Next base: position 695,900,770 of record NC_090447.1, read on the forward strand.
AGCCACTGGCCACCTAGGTGTGCCAAGACCCCATCGTGTGGGGTATACCCAAAGGGGGCTGTTGGGAGGCCCGGATATCTCTGTATTCCAATAATTTTCTCTTATATGTCACAAAACCTTGCTGCTCCATAGATAGATTGTTGCATATTTTGCATCTTTATGGCACCTACTCTGGTTATAAGATGAAAGGAGAGAAATCCTGAGTCTTTCCTTTAACAGGAAAAGACATTTCCCTACCGAATAGGTGTGTAGCCCTGGTGACTAGTGAGTGTTTTGTGACAAGAAACTCGGCAGAGTTCCTTAGAAAGAACCTCTACTCACAAATGGACCAGCTCTGCGCTGATGTCACACACTGGCGGAGGCTCCCGCGGTCCTTGATGGCCCGAGCCGCCCTTTTCAAAAGGATGACCTTACCACGCCTAATCTATGTATTCTAGAATAATCCATTTAGGGTGTCCTCAGACTTCTTCTCAAAGATAAATGGAAAGATATGCAAGCTCTTGAGGCATGGTGGAAACCCCCTCATATCCCTTGGTAAACTGCAGAGAGGGGTATTCGACAGGGGAATATCGGTCTCTAACGGACAACTGTATTACTGGGCACCCCAACTAATCTCGGTTAGTGACCAGGTATGTGCCGATGTGGGGGAGCCCACCTACAGGACAGACAGGGAGGCAATGGGAGAAGTAGGGTACCCCTCAGTGTTATAGTTCAGGAATGGGGTGGACTTGCTCCTGCACCACATGCAGGCAGCAGTGAGAGCATGGAGGGAGGCCACCAAATTCTTGGGATGGGGCGGCAATCTGACGGCCATGACTCCACTATGGTGTAGTGACCAACAAAATGAGATTTGTACTCTGAGGGGCTTCCTTAGATGGGGATTACTCTGTATCAACAGACTTTGGGACATCTGGAGGTGTGGGACGCTAATTCCTCTAGAGGACCTACAGAAGAAGTATGAAATAGGAGTCTCTGAAAGTTTCAAATATATCCAATTGGGCCATGCACTCAAGAGGGATCTACGTGCGGGGGAACAACTTCCGAAATCCTCTCCGTTAGAGGACCATTTACTACTGGACCCTATGCCCGAGAAAGCGATCTCACTAATCTACAGGACATTAATTAATAACTCCCCTGATCCCTGGCATTATCTCCGTGAGGCATGGGAGAGCGACGCAGGCATGACAGAATACTATTGGCAGCAAGCCCTCCAGACCCCTAGGGACATGGCAATCCATGCAAGGTTCTGCCTCATCCAAATGCGAATCCTCCACAGATCATATTTTTCCAGATCCCTCCTGCATCGCATGGGCCACAGTGATTCAGACTTATGCAGAAGAGAATGTGGCAGGGTGGGGACATTTTTTCACATCTTATGGGACTGCCCAGCAATCCAACAGATTTGGGGAAAGGTGGTCCATATCATGGCCCATGTCACGGGACTCACGATCCCACTGGAGGCTTGCTGGTTGATTACATGTAACAGGGGAGGAGACGTGGCCGAGACATCAGAAGACCCGGCTGATGCTGGCGACGGGGGTGGTCAAAAGAGACATAGCCCAAGCCTGGGGAGCGCCCAGGCCAACGGACACTCACATGCCTGGCAGGAAAACTTGGACTGGTGCCATCATGCAGAGTGGGTTGTCTATCAGAGCCGGGAGTGCCAGCAGATATTTGATAAGATATGGTCACACTGGGGGACTCAGAGGATTGTGAGGGGGATCCTGGGGATAGGCAGGGGAGTCAGATCGGAGGGGGGCAGGATTCTTCTTAGGGGTTTCCTAAGATCTGTTGGGGTTCACTATGTACGATTCTAATAGGGTTTTCATTCCATGATTTGGTCTTTCATTCAGGCAGGAATTCTCTGAAAACTATCACTTCTGACCAGGGTAAATTTACTGAATGTTATAGTTATTAATGCACTGTACCAAGCAACGGTTTTATAAAAAGAGGTTTTAAAATTATGACCCATATGATTACATTGTTATTGACATTGGGAGGGTGAGGGGATAATGGAGAGGTTAATGGTTCTTGATTTACAAACAAACTCTAGTAATGGCTCCTGCATTTGATTGAAATTAAGGCCTTCTCCTAATCAGCAAATTGACATGATGTCTATTGAGGGCCTTAGAGTGTCTCAGGCAGGGAACAGGGCTATAGAGCCTCTAATATCAAATGTAATGTTGCAGCAGCTTTTGGAATCAAGAACTAAGAAAATCAGATTGACTTACTAATCATCTAGAGCCATCTATAGGCACCTGGGTACCTAGCCTGCCACTTGCCTGTGGCCTACAGTTCCTGCATGTTCCAGCCTTGTCCAGTTGCTGCCGTTTGACCAAGTGGCTCCCTGGGTTTTACCACCCACAGTTCGTCCTGTCAACAGAAGCCCCACCCACCCCAGGACATACATAATGCAACTACAGCGTGACTGCACTAGTAAGCACATGGGCAGCAAGCCTGCCATTTGCCTGTGGCTTCTAGTTCCTCCTTGTTCCTGCCTGATCCAGTAGCTGCTGTTTGACCAAGTGACACCGCTGCTGCCTAGGTTTTCCCGCTCACTGTTCTTCCAATCAACAGAAGCCTCATCCAACCCAGGACCTCTTAATGCAGGATGCAGTGCTACCGCAGTAGGAAGGTACCTGGGAACTTAGTCTGCCACTTGCCTGTGGCCTCCAGTTCCTGCTTGTTCTAGTCTGATCCAGTTGCTGTTTGACCAAGTGAAACAGCTGCATCCCCACTTTTCCCACTCACCGTTCTTCTTGTCAACAGAAGCCCCGCTCACCCCAGGCCCTACTTAATGCAGGCCGCAGCACAGCCATAGCTCCGAAGGTGCCTCAAAGGCAAACCTATGAGTGACTAGCACCAGGAACCCTGGCCCCACAACCATACAAGGCAACACCACCATCACAGCTGCATCTGCCACCGGAGCCAGCAAACACAGCCACTACTCCTCCAGCCATGTCTGTGACCTCAACAACATACACTGGTAAACATGCTGCTGCTGCGCATCCCCCATCACCACTGGACCTTTCTCCTGCACCCAAAGCGATTTCACCTGTGACACCTCAGATGCCGAAACTGCTACCTTCAACCAAATGACGCATGCCATCACAACCCTACATCAACTGTCAGCCATGATACCCAACATCCAATCCTTTGGTAAACATTCCCCCAAAATTTGGGGCATCCTCAACAGCAACACACCTGACCTTCTCTTATTGACCAAGACATGGTTCAACCCAGCCTCCAACGCAGACATCGCCGCAGCCATCATGCCCGTCTACAAACTCATACATCAGGACCAAACCCACAAACCAGGCGGAGGACTCTCAATTATCTACAAAAATAAGATTGATTGCACCACATCCACGGACTCGGACACGAGCCTCATGGAACACATCCACTTTAAAATAAGAATAGACTACGCCGCCACACTGAAGGGAACCCTCCCCTACTGTCCCCAAGCAGAATTCTGCAACCACATTACTGAATTAATCACTCCCCTCTCCACCACATCAACCAACTACATCTTGCTTGTGGAACTCAATTCCTACCTGGAAGACACCACAGACCTCAACTCCACAGCCTTCCTTGGCAACCACAACAAACTCAAACTCACCCAGCTTGTACAAGGACCAACCTACATACCAGGCCACACCCTTGACCCTTTTTTATCCTCCAACAGGATCACCATCACCCACACAACCTCGCTCACTTAGTCCGATCACAACATCATACATTTTAAGATACCCACCCACCAAGCCACCCTACCAGAAAAACCCACAGCACCATCAAGTCACTGGAGCAAAATATCCAAATGAAATTGGATTAAGACCCTATAGGAACGGCCACCTAACTACACCTGGAACCCGAATGCTGATTCAAGCTGTTCAATAAATGTCTTATCAACTCAGCCAACTGCACTGCTTCCACCAGAAACACGACCCCAACTGGTACACAAATGACCTCAGGGAGTCCAAACGCCACTGCAAACCCCTTGAGAGAAATTGAGACTCAACAAAACTACCACCACAAGATCCACATACAAAGCTTCCCTCAACCTCATTGCCAAACAGCAGTTAGGCAACTGGAAGCCCCTCTCAAATGAAGACAACCCTGCCCTAATGAATACCATCCATTCAAGAGTCCTCTCAGACCTATGTCCTCACTACATATACAAACTTGGAAGAACCATCATCTCCCGCACTCACCACTATCATCAATACCTCCATAACCACCGCTCACCCTCCTGTCTTGCTGAAAAAATGCATAAGTTAAACTACTTATTGGAGAAACCAACAGCTGTCCCCCAAAACCTTCAGTAGCGACAGATCCACCTCGCTCGTGCCTTTTCCAGCTAACGTCATGGAGAAAGCCATCAATACCCAACTCTCAGACCACCTAGAACTTCATCAACTCCTAGACGGATCTCAATCTGGCTTTCACACCAACCATTGCACAGAAACAGCCCTCATTGCATCCACCAATGACATCAGAAGCATCCTTGACTGAGGAGAAATGGCTGCACGCATTCTCCTTAATCTCTCCATGGCTTTCGATTCAGTCTCCCACAAGTCACTCATCAGGAAGCTTCAGCGCTTGGGTATTTGCAGGGCCACGGGAATTATGTGATAGTGCAGATTTTTGCATAATTATAGATTTGCCGCATTTGCCACATAATCCATCATCTGTTGCATAATCTGCAGATTTTTTTAAAAATGTGTTTCTAGCTTAAACAGTTAAAAAGCTACTAAAAATGCGAAGAGAGGTGTTTCTGCGCAGTGGAAGGACCTTTGTAAAGCTGGCCTGGTTACATTTCAGTTGCTTACTGCTATGTTTGGGTGATAAATCAGTATGAATATAATTCAACTAATGCCCAGAGCATGTTACCAAGTTTAAAAATGATTAAATAATGAAGTCATACTATTACAAAATGTGCTGCATTATCCTGCATTGTTTTCCTTTTCTTGCAGCATAATTAACTCTAACCAGACACATTATTTGGCCCTATCCTGTTGTATAATTCTAGTGGCCCTAGGTATTTGCGGACCGGTCCTCAAGTGGATATCCTCCTTCCTCACAAACAGAACTCAATGAGTTAGACTTTCCACCTACACCTCAGGCCCCAAGAAACTCATCTGCGAAGTCACTCGAGGATTGGCGCTCAGCCCAACAGTACTCAACGTCTACATGACACCCCACATGGACATCATCAGAGCCCACGGCATCAACATAGTATACCATATCAATGACACACACAACTTATCCTCTCCCTTACCATCTCATCCAGGCAGCACCAAAGCAAGCATTGTCAACTGCATGAGCAAAGTTGCTGCATGGATGAAAAACAACTGCCTCCAGCTCAACATAGACAAAACCAAAATACTTACCTTTGAGAACAACCACCACTCCCCCTGGGACGCCTCTTGGCAGTCCTTCAAACTTGGTCCCTCACTCACCCCTGCGGACCATGCCAAGAACCTCTAGATCATCCTGGACAGCAACATCTTCATCAGCAGACAGATCAATGCTGTCGCCTCATCATGCTTTAACATCCTGCGATGCTAAGAAAGATTTTCAAGCTGATTTCACTTAACACCAGATGCACAGACACCCAGGCTCTTATCACAAGTAGACCGGAGTACGGAAATGCCCTCTACTTTGGAATCCCAGCCCATGTTCTAAGTTGACTCCAAACAACTCAGAACGCCACCACCAGACTCATCCTGACCATCCTGTGAAATAACCACATCTCTCCACACCTCATACTGTCTGCCAGTCCAGGAAAGATGTAAGTTCAAGCTACCCACCCACGTCTACAAAGCTCTCCCATAACACCAGTCCATCGAATCGCAAACACCATTAGAACTACTACCAACCCACCAAACACCTTCCGTCTGCATCCCAGGCAAGTGCACATCTCTCCCTCATCAAGAAGACCAGGAACACAGGACCCTCCTTCTCATGCCTCGCAGCCAAGACCTGGAACATCCCGCAAAACCTCAGAACCCATAATCTACCCCTCCATCACAAACTTCACATTGCTCTTTCAGACAAAACAGGCATGATCAACCCCCCTGACCCCCAAATAACCCCCCCCCCCTTTGTGTGCCCTACTTGGCACCTGCATACCCTCACAAGTGATTAGCCGCGCCGTACAAATCCACATAACTTAGACCGTAAATTTCTCAACTACCATGAGATTGACTCCCCACTCCCTGGGTGGGTGAGCATGGAATCTTGGAAGTTAGAGAACAGTCACACTGGGCCAAGGCCGACAAAGTCGAGATCATGTGTTTCCCGGAATCTCCATCCCACTATTATAACTGTGCTCACACTGGGATTGAATACACTTAGGCTACTATCTTGGAATGTAGCAGGATTAAAATACAAATTTGACGACCTAAGTTAAGGTGAATTTATTAATTCCTTTCATATATGCCTTTTCCAGAAAACGTGGGCAATTTTTCCATTTTGTAGATCAGGTTATCTAAACTTTAGTGTAGAAGCAGTGCCATGTACTTCAGGCAGCCCGTCTGTGGGGTTAATCATCTAGATCAAAGTGTCACCTGCTATAAAGATCAAATTACTGGACATTTGATCCCCAGATATATTAGGGCTCCATATTTATTCTGATGAACTGCCGCTCATAATGATCTTTATTGGATACAACTGTTGTACTAAGGGCAACAAGGACTTCAAACCATCCAAATTTTGGATGACTATTTTAATCAAGATGCTGCAAGTTATCCCTTACCAGTTGCAGGTGACTTTAATATGACCTTTGAACCTCAAAGGACTATATACCATCTAACAAAAGACGAAGACAGGGTTTGGAACATTTCTAAGTTACTAAATTCTTACCTAATGAAGATCTCGCCAGTTGATTCCCAACTAGCATCATTTGTTCTTGCACATGGGCTTTGGACATGTAATGGCTGCTGGCCCTCAAATCGTAACCCCCCAAACCCACTTTCAAGAGGGCCATAACAACAAGCAACACTGATTACATATTGCTAGATTTACACCGTTGGGTGAACATGGGTCATATGAAGGTTGGAGACAGAGAGGACAGTGACCACAATGCCCTTTTGCCAATTATAACAGGCATCCCTCTTCAAGATAATGTGATTGCCACTTTACCTGCACTGGTATTTCAGTCCAGTAATAGGAACAGCAGATGGCCATGCATTATTGATTTTCCAAGAACACATGCTGCAATATATGGATCTGTAACTGAAATATTAGAAACCTATTCTAATACGCCTTCTGACATGATTCCTACATTATTCATCCACAGCATTATGGTTGACCATCTAAAAGATACTTTATCTAATTGCCTTGTCCAAAATGTGTTTAGCCACAGAAAGTAGTTGGCACAACCCTTTGCGCAGGAAGGCAAAGCCAGCTAATTAAAGCAGTCAAGGGAGGTATCAAAGGTGATATATCAGACACCAGGAAAGAATAAAAGGTTGTCCAAACTTCTAGTAACAGGGATTGCAAGGAGTCAAAAGGACAGGATTTGGCCACTACTTTGCAAGAAAAGGAGAAAAAGGAATTCTGACATCTCCTTGCTCTTGGTAATAGTGACCCTATCAAGATAGAGGAGTTCCATATACAACCTTAGGTCAGGTTAAAGCACTTCAAGGAGTTGTATACAGAAACTAATTTAGATATCAATCCCGAAGATAGAACTCCCAGGGCGTCCATGGAATAGAGAGGGTAATTCCAAAAGAGCAAGTTACTTACCTTCGGTAACCCTTCTTCTGGTGGATACAATAACTACCTGTGGATTCCTCACCTTTTGAATACCCCAATGTGCCAGCATTCAGCAAAAATATTTTCTCTGTAGCTCTCCACGTCGACGTCACAATGGAATGGCTCCGCATGCAGCTCCGTCTAACATCATTGGAGCCATAAGAAGTCCTCGCCGGCGTGCTGACGTCAGCTTCACCAACTTTTTTTCCATGTCTTCGAGGCGAATAGTTAACACTAACATTGCAAAGACAGTATGTGCGTACTCAAAGATTTAATACAAATATACATTCTGTATATACAATTTGCAATATATACAATATATACAAACAATTTCCTTCTTGTTATATCCAGACAGGCAACGGAGAAGCGAGTGGATCAGTGAGGAATCCACAGGTAGATATTATATCCACCAGAAAAAGCATTACCGAAGATAAGTAGCTCGTTCTTCTGATGGATACATCTACCTGTGGATTCCACACCTTTTTAATAGAGTCCCGAAGCAGTCCAACACTCGGAGGTGGGTGCCTGTCAGCCTATACTAAGAAGTCCTGCAAGCAAAGTGACCATTCCTCCTCACTTCTGAGCCCAAGCAGTAATGCTTTTTAAAGTGTGGAGGGGAGCCCAAGTTGCCACTTTGCAAGTATCAACAACAGGAACACGTCTAGCCGATGTAGCACACTTAGCTCTGGACGAATGAGCTCTTTTAGCCTCAAGAGGTTCTTTCTTTGCCAAAGCATAAAATATTTTGATGCAAAGGATGACCCACCTTGAGATTGTACTTTCGTGGATGGCATTGACCTTCATCTTGCCTACATAACCGATAAACAACTGATCGTCCATTCTAAATTTGCTCGTCATGTCGATGTAGAAGCTCAACGCTCTCTTTGGATGCAGACGATGCAGCCTTTACTCCTCCTTAGAGGAATGGGGAGGAGGGTAAAAGGTTGGAAGGGTGATGGACTGCCCTAAATGAAAAGGAGCCACTAGCTTTGGCAGGAAAGCCACACTGGTTCTCAGAACCACCTTGTTGGCATGAAAAGTGGTAAACAGGGGTTTAACACTCGATAAGACGTCTAGCCAACGTGATCGCCACTAGAAAAACAGTTTTTATCCTAAGGAGTCTCAACGGGCAACTATGTTAAAAGCTCAAACGGTGTACCCATCAGCTATGTTAAAACCAAATTTGAATCGCACTGAGCATTGATGAACGGAGTGGGGGACATATATTAGTCAAACCCTTAAGAAACCTTAAAATTATAGGGGACTTAAACAATGAGGGTTGATCAGGAAACAAATAAATGCCGACAGTGCAGACATATAGTCCTTCACTGTTGCAAATGGACAAGCTTGCTGTGCTAAAGAAAGAGCAAATTTTAAAACACTGGATAAGTGGGCCTTTAAAGGGTCAACATGTTGTTCTCCACACCATTTGACAAATGTGGCCCATCTATCAGCATTGACAGTTTTGGTGGAGTTTCACCTAGACAGAATAACATCCACCACATCAGCAGGAAAAGAAAAGGAATTCAGTTTGCCCCGTTCAATCTCCAGACTTGTACATGCAGGCTCTAGAGGTGGGGGCGTAGAATCTGCCTCTGCAACAGCAAAAGGAGGTGTGCCCTGTGAAGGAGACGGAACCGAGGGCTCAGTGAGAGTTGTAGAAGGTCTGCGTACCACACCCTTCTTGGCCAATACAGGGCTAATAATATGACTTGGGCCTGGTCTTGCAGATTTTCCTCAGAACACGAGGAATCAAGGGTATGGGAGTTAACTGGTAAAGCAATTGGCTGCTCCAGTCCAACTGAAATGGATCCCCCAGCGCTCCCTGCATCAGATGTTGGAGGCTGCAGGGTAACAGGCAGTGTGCATTGTCGCGAGTGGCAAACAGGTCTATCTGAGGCGTACCCCATAACTGGAAGACATGAAGAACCACCTCCGCATGGTCGGCTGAAAACTGCTGGCTGAGACCGTCCGCACTAATTTGAGAACTCCGGATGAATGGTTTGCTACTATGTAAATCAGAGGATTCCAAGTCCAGGACCAGAGTCGTAGTGCCTCTGTGCAAAGAAGATACAACCCTTCTCCTCCCTATTTGTTGATGTATCACATCGTGGTAGATGTTATCTGTCACTTTTATCGACTGACCGCGAATAGAAGGGAATCAGGCCTTGAAAGCCTGACGTATCACCCGTAATTCCAACAGACTGATATGAAACATCTGTTCTTCTGGAGACCAAAGACCCTTGATCTCCAGGTCCCCCAGATATGCTCCCCACCCAAGAGTGAAAGCATCCCTTATGACTAGTCACCTGAGGTGGTAGGCAAAATGGTCTCCCTTGTGTCAGGTTGCCGTCCACAGCCCACCATTAAAGATCCGCTGCAGTGCTCCTGGAGATCCTTATTGACTCATTTAGATTTCCGTTGTGTTGAAACCACTGCTTGCAGAGGCACCACTGAAGGGCCCTCATGTGCCAGTGTGCAGAAGTGACCAACAAAATGCAGGAAGCAAACAGACCGGGCAGACATGTGACCTTCAGGACTGGAACGAGCACTCCATTCTGAAACATCGGAATCATAGCCTGAATGTCTTGGAGAAGGGTAGGCACGATTCACTGTGGTGTCCAGTACTGAGTCTATGAACAGGGCACGCTGAGAGGGCTTCAGGTGAGATTTGGGAACTCTGATGGACAAACCTGGATAGAAGAACAGCTGAGTTGTCTAATGCAAGTGATGCTGCACCAACTCCGGAGGCTTGACTTTGAGCAACCAATCATTCAGGTAAGGGAACACTGGTATTCCCTACCACCTGAGATGTGCAGCGACCACTGCCATCACCTTTGTAAAGACTCAAGATGCAGAAGTAAGATCAAACAGAAGGACTGCAAACTGGAAGTGTTGTGACCCTAACATGAACCGGAGATACTTCCTGTGCAACTGCAGAATGGAAATATGAAAATACGTATCCTGCAAGTCTATGAAAACCCTCCAGTCTCCTTTGTCCAGCGCAAGAAGCAGCTGTGCTAGCATCAGCATTTTGAATTTTTCCAATCTGACGAACCAATTAAAAAGCCTCAGGCCTAGGATCGGCAGTAAATGACCATCCTTTTTGGGTGGGGGGTGGGGGGTGGGGGCAGGAAATAGCTTGAATAACTTCCCTGACCCCTTTCCTGCTCTGGAACCAACTCTACTGTGCCCTTTAAAAGCAGATTTTGCACCCCCTACTGTAGTAGCAGTAGATGTTCTTTCGAACAAAAACTTTGCTGGAGAGGAAAGGGAGGGGAAAACTCTTGGAAAGGAAGGGCATATCCATTTTCTACAATGTCTAACACCGAACTGTCCGTTGTTTTGGACTTCTGTTCTTGTAGGAAATGAATCAACCTCCCTCCCACAGGTAAAGCATGTTCAGGCTGCTTCCCTGAAAAATTAGCAGAGGAGGTAGAAGAAGAGAAGGAGGAAGGCTGGTGGACTGCACCTCACTGCTTAACTCCACCAGAACCCTTATAGTATCTGTAGAGAGGATTGGACAGCTGTTATTGCTGGTCCCCGTCAAACCCACTGAACCTACGTAGAGGTTTATAGGTCGTAGAGAGGGACTGAAGACCCAACAATTTTGCCATTGCCTTGCACTCTTTGAATTGTTCTAAGGATGAGTCTACCTTGGCTCCAAACAGTCTGGATCCATCGAAAGGCAAATCCATGAGTGTGTATTGTACATCCGGGGAGAACCCTGAGCCCCTCAACCAAGCATGCTGTCTTTTGGCAACTGAAGTTCCCATGGCCCTTGCCAATGAATCTGCTGTATCCAGGGCTGATTGAATCACCTGTTTTGCCGCAGTTTGACTGCCATTTAAAAGCTCCGGAAGGTTCTGAACATCCGGCTGGAAGCTTGGGAATGACGTCCCTGGTCGAATCCATTAAAGCATGTATATATCTACCCAGAAGACAAGTAGCATTCACAGATTTCAATGCCATGCTACCAGCAGAAAATATCTTCTTTGACGATTGTTCCATCTGTTTAGATTCCTTATCCTCCGGAGTTGCTGGAAAGGGGAACATTTTGAAGAACAAGAAGCTTAGAACACCAAGCTTTCTGGTGTCTGATGCCGATTTGAAAACCCAGGATCCCCTGTCGCCATTGTATACCTCCTTGGCACTGGCTTCTGCCACACATCCAACACTGGTTCCGTCTGAACCTCATTGAATAGCAACAAGGGCTCTGATGCAGACGAAGAAGAATGAAGAACCTCTACCAGTATATTAGACTAACTCAGTTGTGGGAAGAGGCAAGTCCAACAGCACCGCTGCCTTTCTTATTACGCCATGGTAAGATGTAACCTCCAGCGGGGTATGCCCCCTGGAGAGAACTCCTACTCTGTGAAAGTGTCCATACCACTTGAGACATTAATGCCTTTGAATTCCTGAGATGGTACTGAATCTCATCCTCTTCTAATTCAGGTTCTTTCTGTTCCTCTAAATATTGTTGCTCCTCCAGGAGCCTCAAGGCTTCCCTTTGTGATCTCAACCTCGACTCCAGCAACGGTGTCGGAAGAGAATATACCGGCGTCAAAGATGTCTGTTGCCGCGCTAGTAAAGCTGGTGTCAACACTGGTAACCTAGATTCTGAAACCGGTTTAGCAGGAGGACAGTGATATGACGTCTGACCACTGGCACCAATAAATCCTGCGGAACATCAGTCGGCAAAGGTGTCCTCTTCCTCGGCACCATTAAAGGCCAGGGATACTGAGCCGTTGGCATAAAAGGCAGGAACTGAGCATGTCTATACGGTACTGGTAAACTTTCCAGGGAGAAATACAATGGACCCGTGGGGCCAACCGGCGCACCAGAGGTGGTCATTTAAAACGTTTGTTGGCTCTATCCCTGGAGCTGGAAAAGCAGGATATTCTTGTTCCTGCTGAGGAGGTCGAACAGGACCCACTGCCTTTGCTCAGTCTCCTGATCAGGAGGTGTAACAGGAGAGAACTGCGCAATCAGAGTCGTAGGTGATGCCAGGATCGCTACCAAAGACGGCGCCAGGGGAAGTTCAGGCACCTTTGGAGGAGAAAGAGTAGAGGCTGAGGACTCACTTCCCGAGTCGAGCGTCGCCAGGACTTCGGAGCAGGAGGCAGAGGCCGAGGACTAGATTCTGTAGATGACTGACGCCGTGAACTATGAAGTCGTCTCTTCTTGTGCAACCTTGAGGATCGATGAGAAGACGACTCCTCACGGGGCAGGATCTACGACAGCCTCGCTTGTCCTTCTTAGCTTTAGCCAAAAACAATTTTGCCTCTCTCTCCATCAAAGCCTTGGGATTCATGCTCTGACACGAAGTGCAGCCCCCAACGTCATGATCCGAACTAAGGCACCAAAGACAATATTTGTGCGGGTCCGTAACCGACATCTGTCCTCCGCACTCCTGACAAGGTTTGAAGCCCGACTTCTTAGGCGGAGACACTATCACCTAACAAGACACAGAAACTAAATTTCCTTGAAACAGTGCAACCACACGGAGAGGTTGTAAAAAAAACGCTACGCGTCGAAGGCGCAGAAAAAAAGGAACGGACATCAGCATGCCGACGAAGACTTCTAATGGCTCCAATGACGTCAGACGGAGTTGCGTACAGAGTCTTTCCATTGTGAAGTCCTCGTCGACATGGAGAGCTACAAACAAAAAGTTTCCGTTGAATTCTGGCGCACTGGGGTATTCAAAAGATGAGGAATCCACATGTAGATGTTTCCATCAGAAATATATTTTTTATTCTAAAAGTGACAATGCAGCCTTTGACTCTACGAAGATGGGAAAAGCGTTCAGGCTGGGTTAAATCCCAACAGACTTATATCACTCTGAGTAATTTATCTGGGAACCTTATATAAATCTACTGTCGAATTAGATTGGGGCCGGCTCAAATATTCTAGTCACCTGGTGGGGTCAAAATTATTCATAAATGTAAGAAAGTTACTAGGGATAAACCAGCCAATTATAGGACAATTCGTCCTATTGATACCACCCAAAATATATTTTGTAGACAAATTCTTCCCAGACTACAGGATTGGATACAAAAAGCAAGAGTTTTGTCCCACTTCCAGGCAGAGTTTAGGGAGAATACCTCTACCTCGGAAGACAGGCTAGGGCGTGAGCACTTGTATGTGATTTTTGTGGATTTGAAGGCAGCTTTTGACCTGGTACCTAGGGCAAAGCTATGGTCTGTCCTTCATAAAATAGGACTATCAGAACCATTGCTGCCCTTAATAATACGGTTACATAGCAATAATTATGCGCAGGCCAGATGGGGAGATTAGGGGCAACTTGAAAGAAATAATTCCTATTGAAACGGGCGCTCGCCAAGGCTGTGTCCCATACATTCTTTATTAATTATATTAATGGGGTAAAGAAGCAATTATGAAACTGCAATAATGACTCCCTCAAATTAGGTGCCCAGAAAAATACTTCTCTTCTATTTGTAGATAACACCTTTTTACTATCAAGAACCCCAGGATGCCTGCAAATTTTGTATGACAAGTTCACAAATTTCTGCAATTCATACGGATTAGAAATCAACATTCATAAAATGAAATATATGGCTGTTAACTCCTGCAGTTCTTTCAAAAAGGAAGATGCATACCCAGGACATCCCTCTAGAGCAGAGGTCTTCAAACTGGGGGGCGAGCCCCCCTTGGGGGGCCTTAAGTGATCCCAGGGGGGGCGCCAAACTCTGGCAAAAAGAAATATTATACAGATAATATGCCTTTGTTTTAAGCAGAAGCATGTTATTGCAGTTTTAAAAAGGTAACAGTACTTAACTGCAATGTTTAAATAGGTTTAGATATATTTAAACAGTGCCATCTTTCTAAAATAAATGTGAAAAATTCTGAGGGGGGGCCCCAAAGATTTTTATTTTTCAACTGGGGGGGCGCGGCATTAAAAAGTTTGAAGACCTCTGCTCTAGAGAGAGTGAAGGAGTTTGATTACCTAGAGGTTTGGCCAACAAACACATTATCATGGACAGCACAGATCAAGAAAAGTGAAGTTTGGGGCTTTGGCAATTTATCCTAACAGTCATTAATTGAGAACAAATTTATTTGATCTTTCACTGGTCTTACACAAAATTCCCCCTTAATTCCATTATGAATAGACCAGAGGTAACTAAATATCATGCACATTTCATACCTTAAACCTCTCTTGTACTGGCTAAGGTTGTGGTCAAGCAAAGAACCAGAATGGAAATGACTGCTTTTACTGAACTAAAAGTCTGAAACGCAGGCTGCAAGATACCTTGGTTTGAACACATCAAAGCATGGTTTGATAGTCTTGATAGGAGTGAGGTGTATGGTAAGCCAATCTCGGCAAGGTGATGACTGAACAAATGAGGACGAGATACTGGACATACATTAGTGAATAGTGTTACATGAAGTACGGTTTAGGCAGTTTGACAGAAAAATTCCTCGATGTAAAATGATCACTGCTTTTTTAACAGTTTCTCAACAGACTTGATGCGAGAGACCTATATCTGAAATGTACATATGGTATTCTTCCTGTGAATAGGTTTTGCAGAAGGTGGTGCTTCCTGTCACGAGTATCTTCAATTTGCCCAGCTTGTGCTTCCCCCTGCAAAATGGTAGCTCATTTCATGTTTTTCTGTCAAGCATACGCAGGTATTAGGAGCTTGTGGTGGGCTCTTGTGTGTGGGAATTGGGGTGTGAGGAACTCTGAAGTAGTGCTTAAGATTTTAATAACAGATAGTAATGAACTATAAGTGTGTTTCGTGGTGATATATTTGCATAAGGCTTTGAGGGTAAGGCATAATTTCTGTGGAGAGTAATTGAGCTTGCAAGAAACTGTGAAGAACAGCTTTATGATGCTCTGGTGTTTGAACACAAATAAAATATCAAATGAATTTCAGGTGGTTTAGAAGCAGATTTAAGTTTCCCTGTGAACATAACAGACCAATTTCAGAGGTTTTTGTTGACAGGTATGTTCACATTAATCTATTAGATAAATGGTCGCTCGCCCACTCCATGTTATCAACAGAAAACTTTTCTTCTATTTTAATACCTGACCCACAAATTCTGCTCTGTTTATTTTACTTTGTGTCACTTTGGTACACATGCAATGATCTTAGAGCTTTTTAACTATGCCCCCTGCAAATTCTTAGGAGACTGTAATTAGATACTACCCACGTTTACTGATGGCAGACTTGAGTTGTATAGATTACTGGTTAAAAATTATTTCTGCTTCTCCCATGTAAGCTGTTTATATTTGCACTAGAATGTATTTTTTTTTATAATACCTTTATTTGAATTGCTGCTTCTGCACAATTGTCTCTTGTATTTTATTGTATATATGTATCATTTTTATTCATTAATTTATGTGAACTTTCATGGCTATAACTGGCCTAATAAAGAGTTTATAACAGAATCCATATTTGTAGCACATTCGATCAGAGGGATGATGGTCTCCAATTCTTTCTCTCTAGGAAGTCTCTTGGAGGACATCTTTAGTGCAGCTGAATGGCCCTCAGACTACCTTTAAGAAGTTTTACTTCAACCACTGGTGGCATCAGTGGAGATAAGTAAGCTTTAAACTTGCATAATCTGAGCCTTTAGTTCTGAGACAGAATGTACAACTTCTGAGCTATCGTGAAGGAAAGTTTCATTCGATTAAGGACATGGAGGCAGGGTTTATCCCACCCAATTAAGTACTCAGTTACATACCTTCCACCCAGAGGAAGACCAAGACAATGGGTATAAGTATGACTACAATGACTGATTATGGCTACAATGACTGATTATCTTTATACGATTATACATGCATAGTCATAAAATGAAGAGAAACAATACATTATCATTCATTATTTACATAAAAAGCTCATCAGATAATAACAAACTATAAAATATCTTACCAATTTAACAATTGTAAATGCATTTATATTTAGGCACCGAGTACAGTGAGGTGCCCTAAAGAGTGATAGAATGAGTGGCATATACAAAAAAAAACTAAATATAACTCAGTTAAAATACTGATCCAGTCTAATATTTGCGAACCATAAGATCTCATCTAAAATTATTTAAACGGTCAGTCTAATAGTTTATTTGCAGTCAATCCCTGAGAAGTATAAAGTGCAACAGTGCATAAACTAAACTAACAAGCTTTGGCAAATCCAATAGGTTTCGCCTATGCAATCTATTGAGGGAGCTGCAGTATCTCCCAGCCTTGATTTTGCCTGACTGGGTTGTTGTTGATCACGTTTTCATTCACCCACCCACCTCTAGTCCAGGCAAGCAAAGATGGGGAAAACAGCAATGGGTGTGGTGAGTGGGGCAAGCAATGGGAGTACTGCCACTAGGTCAGTAGACCATGAGGAGCAGATGGTGGGCGGAGGGAGCAATTAAAAGCAAGGACAGACGAAGGAGGGCAGGAGGGGGATGGGATGAAATTAGCACCAATGGAGGAGGAGCCAAGATGCCGCCGTAGTCGGACGCATCTTGCGGAGCTCCGGGACGGCCTCCAGAAAAAGAGATCCTACATGCAGTAATCGCCCTCCGGAGACCGCCAACTGAGAAAAAAAAAATCCCTATACTCCCCAGACACCACAGATCCTGAGAGAACGGCCACGAAACGGAAAACGGCCCTAGAAAAGAATCGAAGGAAATGCGGATTAGGCCGGACAGGGCCTGAATAAAAGCGGTGCGTAGAGAGAAGCAATAGCGGAGCGAAGAAAGCAGTGAGAAGGGGTGATAAGATCCCGAGGTTCCCCCTCGGAGACGCCACCACCCAGAAAGAGATTTGAAAACGGCACTAAGACCGCTGAATGATCGGAGGCGGCCTGAAGGTGAGATCCGAAAGCAGCGCTACGCGGGGAGCGGACACCGGCACGGACGTCGGGGGGGGGGGGAGCAGAAGCAAAACTGACAGGAGATCCAAGCCCCCTGAGATGCCTCAAAATGGGAAAGGGTCTGACAAGGGGCACTAAGGCCCCGAGTGCCTCACAAACGGCCTGAAGGTGAGTTCGCCAAGGCAGGCCCGGGCAAGATGCAGATATCGGCATCGGTAATAGGGAGGAGCCCTAGAATCGAAGAGGAACCCGGGAAGGTGGAATAAGCGAGAAGCCCCCAGGGCGATGAAGGCCCCCCCACCCCACCCCTCCACTGCATAGATAGAAGACTGGCTGGCACTGGGACGGGGCCCCGGTGATCGACCGCGGTTGCAGACCCCTTAAACAGCAGACCGGATCCTACAACACCCGGAGCGCAGGTGAAAAATCCAGACAGGAGACCTTGGAGGGGGGAAAGGCCGGAAAATATTTGATATGAGCTGAAGCGCCCCAGAAAAGGAGTAAGAAGCCACGATCGGAGCTGGGAATTGGCAGTTATGGGGATGAATGTAAAAGGCCCCCAGGGGAGTATACGACTGACTGAAGTGGGATCGGTGGAGGACTTCCTCCCCCTCTGATTCGGGCCGAAGTGACCAAAAGATCTGAATATAACGGAATAGAGAGAGAAAGAGAGACGCAGCATCGGGAGAGATACTAGTTTTATGACGAAATAAGATCTGAACAAATAAACCCACAAGAATAAAAGGGAGGAACGAGAACCGGGTTCGGCCAAAGTTCTAGAGGCCTGGTATCCTCAGATGGAACGGACCTACTACGGCTTTAGATAGACAGTGCCTTGGGTAAGAGATAGTATAGGACTCGGGCCAGTGGCCTGAAACTTCTTGGCCAAGGCGGAGGCGGAAACTGGATGGCATGAGACAAAAAACCCAAAAACCCCCGCCAGGGCAAAATGGACAGATACACAAAAGTGGTAACCCCGCCGGTCCTGATTGCCGATGCAACTCCTGCTCCGGACAACAATGCGCTTTTGGTGGCAATACAGGCCTCCAGGGGTGCCCTGGAGGAACGAATGGGTGAGGTGCACTCAGAGGTAACACTGCTAAGACAGGACTTGCGGAAAATAGCCGAGAGGGTCACAACAGCGGAGGCGCGCATATCAGAAATAGAAGATACTATAAGGAGTCTAAGAAAGGATGTATCGGAGCTCAAAGTAATTAACAAGGATGTAGTGTGGCGCCTTGAAGACTCGGAAAACAGAACACGCCGTAACAACCTCAGTTTTGTGGGTTTTGCTGAAGGAATAGAAGGAACGGACATGAACGGTTTCCTTGTGAAATGGCTGAAGAAAATACTGCCACCAGATAAGTTGTCGACATGTTTCATAATAGAGAGAGCCCACAGAGCATTGGGTGGCCCTCCCCCCCCAGAGCCCCCTCCAGACCAGTGATAGCCCGTTTTCTCAATTACCAAGACAGAGACACAATTTTAACGGAGGCCAGAAAGCTGGGAGAAGTAAGGCACGAAAACTCGAAGATACTAGTTTTCCCGGACTATACTAGAGAAGTACAAAGACGTGCCTTTGACGCGGTCAAAGCCAGGCTACGTGGCCTCCAGCTTAGATATATGCTCTTCATCCCGGCAAAACTAAAGGTCATGTTCCAAGGGAAAACCTTCTTTTTTCAGTCCCCAGAAGAAGCATGGGACTGGACTGAGGAACGACCCAGGCTAAGGAAAGAAGAAACTGCCGAATCTAACAGGACACCTAAAGGAACTGAGGGAGCGAGACCAAAGGATTGGTCCCTCCTGGTGTGCAAAGGCATAAGAAGACAGAGGACAAGTAGAAACACGCCCTGGAGAAATCCAAGGAGAGCTGAGGGAAGAGCAGACACTACTGACTCAGAGGAAAATTATGGAAAGAGGAACTGGTCACAAAACAAACAGCATGACGAAGATCAGCAAACCCCAAACGAAAGATCCGGACTGAGAGAGAGTTCCCCGCACCCACTAATGGAGGTCATAGATAGGATGGGAGTTTAAAAAGACCCACAGACAATCGGAGTCCCGGTGGGACAACTGCAAGATCCAAGAAGTTAAGGAAAGGAGCAGCCGTCTATGCCCTCCTCCGAATCAACTAAAACACAACCCTATAAATAGGGGTGGTTTGAACAATTTTCTTAGTCATACATAGTAAGGGATAACAAGGGGTGAAAGGGAGGGCCACAGACCTCCGGACTCGAGTGGGATTGGGACATGGGAAAACAAGCTCACAGGGACCTATGGGAGGTAGGGTGGGGGGGAGGGAGGGGTATCTAGTTTTCTACGGTTGTTTAATATACTGATTAGGTTAAGTTTCTTAATTAGCTCAAACATGCAGGCAGTGATAGCACCATTTCAAAACAAAAGAGGGATTCCCTATAGAACACGGAAGGGGGACACCGGAGACCATACTGGGTTATACACCCCAAATGGGGAAATTCATAAAGCAAGATGACCCCAAGACATAGAAATAGAGTGTCGCTCCCAGAGAGTGAGAGAGGATTCTCCGTCCTCACATGGAACGTAAATGGACTAGGGGATAAAGTTAAAAGAGGTTTGGTCTCCCAATACATCAAGCGACAAAAGCCAGATATAGTACTCCTACAAGAAACTCACCTAAAAGGTACAAAATGTGGTTTTCTGGCAAGGGGCCCCTATGAGGTACTAGCGCATGCCGGCTACACATCCAGCTCTAGGGGGGTTGCAATACTGATCCGTAGGACCCCTCCTTTCAGGATCACTCGTAAATGGGAGGATACAGATGGGCGCTTTGTAGGAGTGGAGGGGGTGTGGGGACGGCGTGAAGTCATGCTCATGAGCACATATGCTCCTCCGAGACTGCAAGCCCCTCTCCTGGAAAAGATTGCAAAGATATTACTGCAGTCTTCAGCCTCCCTGCATGTCTTGGGAGGAGATTTTAATGATGTAATGGACCTCACACTAGACAGAACAGGGGGAAAACAGACAGCAGGTCGGGGCACCCCATTGCATGATTTTACAGTCGCCCTGGGACTGACAGATATATGGAGATGGAGACACCCGAGGGAGAGGAAATATTCGTATTTCTCAGGAGCCCATGGGGTATTCTCTCGCCTGGACTATATCTTCGCACCAGCAGGGGAAATAGGCAAGATACAAGGAGCGGAATACCTCGCTAGAGGCTTGTCAGATCATTCCCCCCTGATGGTCACGGTAGGAGGGAAATCGGAGAATGGAAGGAGCTGGAGATTGAATCCATGGGACATGCGGGACGGGGAAGTGGCAAGAGGTTTAAGACTGGACACTGACTTCTACTTTAAAGAAAATGAAGGGTCGGTTGAATCAGCAGTGATTTTATGGGAGGCATATAAGACTGTGCTCAGAGATAGTGCGCAAAACCTGGTTGCCCAAAAGAAACAGAGAGATAATAAACAAATAGGCGAAATAGAGGCCAAACTTCTAGAGATTGAAAAAAAGGCGACGCATATGCCCTCAGGCTCATTGCTGAGACAACTAGAACTAGCAAAACTTGAATACAGGGAACTAGCAGAAAAAGAGGCAAAGGCCCACCTGAGAGCAACGCAATGCAGACTGTATGAAACAGGAGACAAAGCTGGGAAGCTACTGGCATGGCTGGGGAAAAAGGAAAGGGAAGCGCAATGGGTCCAAGAAATAGAGACACAAAATGGAACCAGGGCTACTGAAGATAGCGACATAGCCGAAACATTCGCAGGCTATTATAAAGAATTTTATAAAGCTAGACCATTGGCAGAAATGCACTCCATTGCTAAATACTTAAATGAGATAACCCTGCCGAGACTAGACGTGGCAGACCGAGAGGAGCTAGAGGAAGATATCACAGTAGAGGAGATTTCTGCCGCACTAGCGAAACTAAGGCCGGGTAAGGCGCCGGGACCGAATGGATTCCCGGCCGAAATCTTTAAAAGTTTTAGGGAAATACTGGCCTCACACTTATTAAATATGTACCTAGAGGCCCGAGAACAAGGGGTGCTCCCCCCAGACCTACGAAGGGCTGAAATAGCAGTAATACATAAAGAAGGTAGACCTAAAGATAAATGTTCCTCTTATAGGCCGATATCCCTGCTAAATTTGGAAGTAAAGGCCCTAGCGAGTGTGCTGGCAACCAGGATCATCAAAAACATCCCCTCACTAATACACATGGACCAGACCGGTTTTATACCGGGACGATCCACAAGACATAATTTAAGAAGGGTACACATGTGGCTCGCCACGGTGTTGAACCGCTCAGAGCCCCACCTGTTCCTGGCATTAGATGCGGAAAAGGCTTTCGATGCAGTACACTGGCCATTTCTGGTGGAGACCCTGAGAAGATTCGGCTTCGGCCCTAAATATATTCAATGGGTAAAGTTGCTATACACAGGACCGGTGGCGGTGGTTAGGGTAAATTGAGTTATCTCCTCACAATTTCCCATTGAGAGAGGAACGAGACAGGGATGTCCCCTCTCCCCCCTGCTATTCGCCCTCACACTGGAATCCCTAGCTTGCAAGATTAGACTCTCCAGCGGCATAACTGGTTTTAGACTGAGACCAGAAAGGGAAGAAGAGGAACACATCTCGCTATATGCGGATGATCTCCTATATATAACGCGCCCAGAGGTAACAATCCAGAGGTTGTTCCTCCTGATAGAGGAATATGGCAGGCACTCAGGTTATTGTATCAATTGGCACAAATCGGTACTATATATATCACAGCAGGAGACATCCCTCCCACCTCTACCGATGCAACTACAAAAAACGAAAGAAGGATGTAAATATCTAGGGATATATGTAACCCATGAAGATAATAGAGGCCTCGAACGTAACATAGGGAGGGTAGCGAGAGAATGTAGTAATGATTTTAATAGATGGAAAACGCTTCCCCTGACGCTAATGGGCCGAGTGGCAATGATAAAAATTATTGCGTTACCAAAGTTACTGTACATGCTGCAAAACACATACTACCAAATCCCCAACTGCCAATTCAAAAACATAGACAGGGATATCAGATTCTTCTTATGGGAGGGGAAACACCAGAGAGTTGCCTTAAACACACTACAGCGTAACCAATACGCAGGTGGTTTGTCACTGCCGGACATTGAGGCTTACTACTGGGCGACTCACCTAGCCAATGTCAATGATTGGATGTTCGCTGTAGATGAACATCCCACCTTTCGATTGGAGAGGCTGCAATGGGAAGGGAGATCCTGTAAACAATTCTTATATGAAGGAAAGGGAACCAGTCACCTAGCTCCTGCCACGGAGGTGACTCTGCAGGCATGGAAAAAGGCTAATAAAAAGTTAGGATGGTACAGACGCCCTACCATGGAGACCCCGTTATGGGAAGGAAACTGGCTACAGGAAATTAAGAAGCTTAGGGGCTTCAGGGGCTGGGACATGATTGGGATCTCCAAGATAGGAGACCTGATGTTAAACGGTGGACTCTTTGAGTCACTACAACAAGAATATGCACTGAACGAGACACAATATTTCCAATACATAAGGCTCAAACATGCGTGGGGGAAGGAGGGGCTAACAGGACAAGAAATCATGGAATACTCCCCCCCTAGAGAGCCGCCTGTTAATAAATGAAATAATGGAGAAATCAGTATCCCTGATATATAAAACCATTAACAACAACATGCCAAATACACTAATAAACCTTCGTAGCAAATGGAAGAAAGATGTAGGGCAATTGGAAGAAATAGATTGGGAGGCTGCGTTGATGTTTCCGAGAGAGGTGGCAATAAGAGCAAGACTTTGCTTGATCCAATTCAAAATTCTGCACAGAGTGTATTGTGACCCAAACAGACTACACAAAATGGGAAAGATCAGACACCCACAATGTGTTATATGCCAAGGTGAAACTGGTACCTACATACACGTAATATGGGAATGTCCGGTGATAAGAGTTCTGGGAAGGCGTATTGGGAAGAGCTCTCGGGGTGTTGAGCGAGACGATCCCCCCAGATCCCAAATACATACTCTTGGGCATCCCCAATGACATAGATTTACCCAGAAGGAAACTTATGCTATGTGGACTCGGACTGATGGTCGCGAAAAGAGACATAGCCAGACAGTGGGGATCCCAGGCCCGGCCAAACCTGAATACCTGGAGAAGAGTGATGGATGGATTTATGATGGGGGAAAAAATGACATACATAAACAGGGGATGCCCGCAGAAATTTCAAAAGATATGGGGAGACTGGATAACATACTACTCTATGGAAGTATAGCCAGAAACGTCCAGAGTACAGGGGTCAGGGTGGGTGGTCAGAGACACTCCATGCACACCCACACCAAAATAGAATAGGGAGACTTGAGAAGACACTGCAAGAAGGTACACTTTTGGTAGGATTGTGTTTTGAGAATGTTGAGAGGAGGTGGGAATTAGGGAAGCCTCTTTCTGTGTTTCTAACAAAAATGTTAATCATGTATCTGATTGCTAATAACTGCCTGAGCTATATTATTTTGCCGGACTCGTTGTGTCCGGGTTTAAAAGCAAATAAAAAAATTATTAAAAAAAAAAAAGAAATTAGCACCAATGGAAGGCAGGAGACAGCAAGCCACACTATGGACAGCGGGAGGAGGGAAACACATGCAATCTTATGGTGTGCAGCCAAGAAGTTAAAATGAAGTACTTCCAAAAACAAGCGGCCAGTGGAAGGACATTGGTCGCAGACCGGATGCTATATTTTGTCCAACTCAACGGAACAGACAGACTACCAGAAGAGAAAGGAGGTGAATGTGAAACCAGACCAGTGAGGAACAACAAAAGGAGAGTGCCATTGAAGCCAACCAATGGTAAGTAATGGGTGGGCTCTAATTCTTTTTAATTTTTATTTTTTATTTTTATTTACAAGAGATTTGGCAAGAACAGTGCAAGCACTGTGCAGGTGAAACCTACAAATCAATGGACTTGGCGCCAACAGAGTATTTTTCACAAAACCTCCTACTGCAAGACATACGAGTGGGTAAGACAATTTATGAAGAAAACAAAAAGAGGTATATACTGAAGAAAAGCGCACATTTTGTGAATGAGTACCAAGTTTTTGCACCCGGCAAAATGATAACGTTAGCAAAAAAAAAAAGAAAACAAACATGTTTGGGGTGTGGATTTATCACATGGGCAGAACAAGATGGACTTTGAGCCAAACTGGCTGAGCGGAAAGTAAAAATAACTTCTTATCGTGCACCAACACGGCATCTGGTCATGAGAGTCCATTCTCAAACATTGATAACACGGATCAGAAGAGATAAGTGAGGTTCAGTGCCCAGGCTAGTTTGAATTACAGCTATATCCCTCAAGATTGGCTCAGTTACCTCTCTATGCTTTCTGTTGCAAGACTCATGTACAGCTTCCTCACCTTGCACCTTCTCTTCTTTTAAAAGACAGTTGAGATAAAACACAAATTGGGTCTACTCAGGACTTCCATGGTTTTCTTACGTGGCTTAGCCACGAAATCCTGACCTCAAAGTCGCAGGCAAGGCAATCAACAATAATTTCTTAATTAAAAGTCGCTTTCTGGTTGCTCCATTATGACATCCAAAGGAGCAGAGGAGCGAGCCAGACCTAGTCCTCCACGTAGGTCAAGCTCAGCTCCTCAAGTATGAAAAAATGTGAGCTACCTAGCCAGAGACCCAAAAAGCACCTACAAAAATAATTATCTTCCTGTTGAAACCTAGTGCAGTAACGGAATACCCGTACTGCAGTCCCATATACAAGGACTGGTAAACATTTCAATTTATATATCTCTAAAAGGGGTATGACAGGTTTGCTGCTGATCTTTAGGGGCACATAAAACACAGCCGAAAGAGGATGGTTAAAACGAAGGCAGCAATTAAAAATACAGGGCATAAAGCTACTGCAGGAGTCAAAGATGTTCCCAAGGTAGCAGAATTCAGTCACCCTGGAGATGTTTTAGCACTTGATGGAAACAGTTTTGACTTACAGGCTTTGGTGCTCACACACAATATAGTGAGATTTGATTGTGTTGATTATGTGAGCTAGATTATCCATGAATAGGACAAAGTTCTCAATAAGGCCCATTAGACCACTGGGCACAAGGGGAAGAAGAAGAGAATCATCTGCCATAAGGCAGTCCTGGAGTTGAGTTTACCTTGGGTAGATCATTCCCATTAGCTATCAGAAAAGAGACCAGGCCATTTATATATCATAAAAATAAGATCAGTGCCAGGATGCTACCCTGTCATACCTTAGGATAACCAGAAAGTATCAGTGCATTTGTCATCTGTCCCATACGTAACCATAGCCAAGACTCCACGATATAAAGCCTGTAAAAAGTTAACCAAGGGCTAGGGCAGGTACACCTTGTTTAAAATAATTAGTTCACACAAAAGGTCAAAGGCACTACTCTAATCCATAAATAGAAGGAAAGGGCAACTGTTTTTGCAACTGCATACTTTCCAATTGAGAGGCTAAGATTAATGCACAGTTCCTGCGTCCCAAGCCCTCTCTAGAACTATTCTGCACTCTACTGATGATACCTGGCTGCTGGGCACAGAACTCTACTTTTAACACAATCACGAAAGAGCGAGAGGTACTCAGGCCTGAGCACAGTCTCCCTATCAATTCAAATCTACACCAAAAGTGCAACAGCCAATGGATTTTCATATATTATTAACACCTATACCTGAATAACAAATCACTAAGGAATATTTAAAATATTAAGAGAAAACGTCTCCCCCACAAATTGATGGCATGCTTCATCTTAGTGTTTTCTCGCACTCCAGTGGGTGAATACTGCTAGGGTGTGATAAAACATTTTCCTGGGAGCTCATATATTTGTAGCTCCTAGACAAATACTGGAGGTCCACTTCTAAGTTAAACATGGGAACTCATTACGTCATTGAAAACAAAACACTGCATTCTTCTTAGGAATACAATTGTTCCAGCATTCCTAGTATGCCAAAATGTTGCAGCTGATTTCTACATGTCCAAATGGGTCAGTCCCCCTTCTTTACGGCACCTAGACCTCGCTGCCTACCCTCAACTAAGTGTGGGGAAATAATAGAAATTTAAAGAGGCATACCTGCAGTCTTCATAGATCTGTATGACATTCATAAAAAGACCTCAGTTAAGAATCAATGTGGGCACTCCACCTCACACGTGTTAACAACATGCACACCCAAATGTACAAAGATGTGAACCCATCTCCACTGCAAATCACACAGCATGCTTGGGGTGCTTTATTCTACTACATATAGTCCACCTCGCATATAGAGAAAATCTATGGGGTAGAACATATGGATATGAACAGATTTGTGTACTCATTTCTTACCCAA
Organism: Pleurodeles waltl; assembly: GCF_031143425.1. Lineage (NCBI taxonomy): Eukaryota > Metazoa > Chordata > Amphibia > Caudata > Salamandridae > Pleurodeles > Pleurodeles waltl. Next base: position 695,927,697 of record NC_090447.1, read on the forward strand.
CTTTAAGTTCTATACAGGCCCAATCAGCTCTGAGGGGGCAGATGCTTCCCTGTTGTCACACGCTTAAAGACAATAGATTTAAAGAATAACAAATCACTCAGTCAGCTCTTATATTCCCCAAACTATATACATACTTAATGGAGCCTAATGATACCTAAATACTAGTTTTACCTACACTGGCAAATGGATAGTTCTTACCTAAAATGATCTCCCATCACCGTAACATGTTCAGTCTTGTAACCCAAGAAACTCTATAAGCTATGCCTACTTGCCTTTTCGGTTTCTTAAGGTTAAAGATTGTTTACGTTTTTCATATGCTGTCCAATAAAGTGATCGGTTGGTAACAGCAGGGATCCTGTTGATTTACCTTCTTAAAAATGGGGATTATGACAGGATGCCACCACTAGTTGCTCACAAAACTCTAGTAGTGGTGGCACTGCACAATCAAGTTGGTTGGATGTCCAAGCGGGATAATGGATGATGATTTCAATGTCCTATTTTTTCCATACAGTCAAAATAAAAACAGAAATGTTGAAGACGGGCCTGAGCTGTGGTTGTTGGTTCGCATGAAGAAAGAGAAAGAGGAGTGCTGTTCATTTGTCGACTGTTATGAATGACATGGAGCAAAGCTAATGGCTGTGTATTGTTTCATGTTTAAGACTCATAGGACATGTAGTCTTTATCTTATTTGATATATAGTGGTTATGTCGGGGCAGCTGAGCAGTAAAGCTGGAAGAGTTAATCGATGATAAGCGATGGGTGTACCCTAACCGTGTCTCACAAGGCCTAAAAACCACATCCATCCAGAAGCATATCTATGATGAAGGTAAACTTTTTATGTAGATCCCAGTTACTGTCCGGACAATACCACCTAAATATGAAAAGACGTAACAGTCTAAAGAAGCAACATCAATTTCCCTAACAAGCAATTCAGTCATAACAGCAGCAGCGCAACCAACATCAGGAATTTTTGTCACCAGGTATTCCTCATATAGACATCGAAGGCCACACAATAGATCGATATGGAAAAAAGGTAACAAACACAGAAAGCAACCTCTATTACAGCTGCACATTTACTAGCTCTCTATGGCCACTACAGGAGGCAGACATACGCTGAAACTGCCTCCTATCTTGACACATTACTAAAAGATAAAGAACCAAGACCTATGACATATGCCATGAAGGACAACCCATGTGTGAAAATCAGAGGCTCCAGGGATGACACTTCAGGTAACATCAGTTGAAGCTGGGACTGCAGTGGTGGTAGAATCGAGGCAAAGTTTCCAGGTGCCTCCCTTTCAAAGAATCAGACCCAACATTCTTCATCACCACATCGACAACACATCCGTTTAAAGATGGGATCTAAGGTGCAGACTGCATACTAAGAACTCAGCCTTCAGCGCTAAGGTTTAATGCCACAGTAGTTAATAAATACCACTCAACAATACTTCTACCAGCTACCAGGAAAATCAATGGCCTAATTGTTATCCTTTATGCTGGAGGATAATGAACAGCTTGATGACAAGCAGCCTTTACTTCAACTATTATAGAGATAAGCACTATTCTTGATGCGAGGAACAGTGGAGAATTCCTTCTGGATCTCTCAGCTACATGCAATAAGGTAAACCATTTCACCATTCCAATCTACATATTATAGTCTAGCGCAGCTTGGAATTTACAAAGTGCCCGTGTCCAGTGTGGGGTTCCTTAAGCCTCCTCATTACCTGTGCCAGTTGATGGAGGGACTGTTACTTCAGTGCCTGCTACCTCTGGCACTGGTGCCAGGGGCACCACCAGTGGGTGAGACCACTGTACATACTACAGTGTCATTCTCTGCCCCTTCCCTGCTCCTTTATGAAAAGCCAGGCTCATAGACAAGAGGGCAAGCCGTTTGGACACAATTTGCACCTTTACACCAGAACACATGCCTTTTGTGGTGCATGGGTTATTTGTGAAGTCTGAAGCATCATTAAAGCAGTTTTGTTTATTTGTATACAAACAACACTACTAAGTCTGAGGATGTTTCAGTAAAGGTACACATTTTTGACATAGGGAACACAAGATTCACACCACACTTGGATTTACTATGTTGCTGTCTGGATAAGCACATACCTATCTCATACCTCTTGCACTTAGAAAGAAAACCTTTTTAATGCGGTGTACACAAACCAGCTCATATTCAATTCACTACGTTCAGTTTGGAACAGCCAATAAGATTCTGACACCAGATTACACAGTTAAAACTAGACTTCAGGAATGTATTGCTGTATTGTCATCTATTTAGTGGTGACAGTGTTTCTGTAGTTATTGTTACATTTTGTTTTACCAATAATTTTGGCACGATTTACTGAGCTAACTTGAAACTTTTGCTTCTGCCAAATGCGACAAGGTTTTTGGTTGATTATGGGAGGGCAAAGAGGCATAGGCTGAATGAGCACCGATGCAGATACATACTAGGGGAGCTGTACCTATCCATGACATTCTTTAAAAAAACTTTAAAAAAGAAAAATAATTCCCTTAAAATGCAAACTTAGCCAAGTGAAAGAAGAAACTCTCCTGAGTCCAGTGATGCAATTTTCAGCTGGGGTAGCACAAAAACCTTAGCCAATAAATTGCATGCGGAGAAAGAGTAATAAGCCCATCGACAGCCTTGGCCTCTAAGTACATGATGGCTCAACTGCAAGCGCATGAAGACAAGATTGAGTGAGCATCCAACAACAGAGCCAACACAGAAGTCGAAAACACAGTGTGAAATTGGCTAGATGCTGAGAGAAGCAACCTGGAAGGGGTGTAGACCAGACATCTGGGTGCAGCAAGAGGCCTGGCTTGAAGTATTTCCTTGCACATTCCCTGTCATATACATCTGGCTGAAAGTGAAAACCTCTTATGCTGCTGGGCACCAGCAGTATCTGACCAGGGGCTGCGCTTGCACTGAGGCGACTAGCCAAGGGCTTCAGTAAGACAGGAGAGCAGGGACTTTCTTTCATTTTCCCATGTCCATCCATCTTTACTTCCACCTTGACCCCTAGGGGTGACAATTACTGATGCACAGAGAGCCCAGCAAAGAATGAGGAGGAGCAGCGGACAACACAGACTATGAAAAAGGCATGAGAAGGAGGTTTGCAAAGAGTCTGCTGAATGTGGTAAGTGGAGGAGGACCAAGGGTGTTTAGGAGGAGATATCAGCTGGTCAAGCAAGGGCGGTTTGGTCCAGTTGTCTCAGGCCAGCAGCAGGCCCCTCGTTGATGTTGCAGTTCACCTGTCTAGAGTGCTGAAACTCTTTAGGTGTGGGTAATGCAAAAGTAAAATAAACCATATTGGCCTCAGCAAGCATTTGACAGGGGTGTTGGCCCCTTCCCAAATTCTTCAGAAAAGGATCAAAACACACAATCGGAAGTTTAGCTTTAGTCAGAGAAAGACCCACATCTAGCATCAACATCCTCCCCCACAACCCCAGAATACCACACAACCAAGAACAAACCCTAGTTCTACAAAATCTTGAGGTTAGACTCAGAGTTGTTGACAGTAAATTAAAATACATAAAGCTCAAGGCAATGATGCTTTTAATTCTCCTCACTTCACTGGCTCAAACAGTGGTATGCGGGCACTCTATTCTTCAGTGGAGTGATTGAGTTACCAATTATACTCTTTTGAACTGTGTGTACACAGTGAGAAATTTTGAATCTGGGCTGCAGCTGGGAGCAAGAGAAAAAGTGAGCGAAATACAGGTGAGAGAAAGAGAGGTGCTAGGTCCACTGTGAAAAATTGACAAGTAGAGAGACTCAAGACAAGTGACACTGAAGAAACTTCATCGAGGGTACCAGAGAAATTAAATCCTGAGCCCTGCTCAACAGATGTGTTCTACCCTCTTTAACCCCTTAGCTGCTGGGCCTTTCCCCCCCCAGTGCTGAGCCCTTTTTTGGCTATTTGGGGTAGTTCGCGCTTAGGGCTTCATAACTTTTTGTCCACATAAGCTAACCACGCCAAATTTGCGTCCTTTTTTTCCAACATCCTAGGGATTCTAATGGTACCCAGAGTTGGTGGTTTCCCCTGGAGGAGACCAAGAAAATAGCCAAAATACAGTGAAAATTTTGTTTTTTCCAAAAAAATGGGAAAAAAGGGCTGCCGAAGAAGGCTTGTGGTTTTTTCCCTGAAAATGCCATCAACCAAGGGTTTCTGGTGCTGAAATCACTATCTTCCCACCTTTCAGGAACGGGCAGACTTGAATCAGAAAACCGAATTTTTCAACACAAATTTGGCATTTTACTGGGACATACCCCATTTCTACTATATTTGGTGCTTTCAGCCTCCTTCCAGTTAGTGACAGGAATGGGTGTGAAACCAATGCTGGATCCCGGAATGCTAAACATTTCTGAAAACTAGACAAAATTCTGAATTCAGCAAGGGGTCATTTGTGTAGATCCTACAAGGTTTTCCTACAGAAAATAACAGCTGAAATAAAAAAATATTGAAATTGAGCTGAAAACAACAGCCATTTTTCTTTATGTTTTACTCTGTAACTTTTTCCTGCGATGTCAGATTTCTGAAAGCAATATACCGTTTTGTCTGCTGGACTCTTCTGGTTGCGGGGATATAAAGGGCTTGTAGGTTCATCAAGAACCCTAGGTACCCAGAGCCAATAAATAAGCTGCACCCTGCAGTTGGTTTTCATTCTATACTGGGTATACAGCAATTCATTTGCTGAAATATGAAGAGTGAAAAAGAGGTATCAAGAAAACCTTTGCATTTCCAAAATGGGATCAAGATAAGGTTTTGAGGAGCAGTGGTTATTTGCACATCGCTGAATTCCGAGGTGCCCATACTAGCATGTGAATTGCAGGGCATTTCTCAAATAGACGTCTTTTTTACACACTCTCTTATATTTGGAAGGAAAAAATGTAGAGAAAGATAAGGGGCAATAACACTTGTTTTGCTATTCTGTGTTCCCCCAAGTCTCCCGATAAAAATGATACCTCACTTGTGTGGGTAGGCCTAGTGCCCGCGACAGGAAACGCCCCAAAGCGCAACGTGGACACATCAAAATTTTTGGAAGAAAACAGAGGTGTTTTTTGAGAAGTGCCTACCTGTAGATTTTGGCCTCTAGCTCGGCCGGCACCTAGGGAAACCTACCAAACCTGTGCATTTCTGAAAACTAGAGACCTAGGGCAATCCAAGGAGGGGTGACTCGCGGGGCTCGGACCAGGTTCTGTTACCCAGAATCCTTTGCAAACCTCAAAAAGTGGCTAAAAAAACAAGTTTTCCTCAGATTTCGGTGACAGAAAGTTCTGGAATCTGAGAGGAGCCACAAATTTCCTTCCACGCGGCGTTCCCCCAAGTCTCCCGATAAAAATGATACCTCACTTGTGTGGGTAGGCCTAGCGCCCGCGACAGGAAACGCCCCAAAGCGCAACGTGGACACATCAACATTTTTGGAAGAAAACAGAGGTGTTTTTTGAGAAGTGCCTACCTGTAGATTTTGGCCTCTAGCTCAGCCGGCACCTAGGGAAACCTACCAAACCTGTGCATTTCTGAAAACTAGAGACCTAGGGCAATCCAAGGAGGGGTGACTCGCGGGGCTCGGACCAGGTTCTGTTACCCAGAATCCTTTGCAAACCTCAAAAAGTGGCTAAAAAAACAAGTTTTCCTCAGATTTCGGTGACAGAAAGTTCTGGAATCTGAGAGGAGCCACAAATTTCCTTCCACCCGGCGTTCCACCAAGTCTCCCGATAAAAATGATACCTCACTTGTGTGGGTAGGCCTAGCGCCCGCGACAGGAAACGCCCCAAAGCGCAACGTGGACACATCAAAATTTTTGGAAGAAAACAGAGGTGTTTTTTGAGAAGTGCCTACCTGTAGATTTTGGCCTCTAGCTCAGCCGGCACCTAGGGAAACCTACCAAACCTGTGCATTTCTGAAAACTAGAGACCTAGGGCAATCCAAGGAGGGGTGACTCGCGGGGCTCGGACCAGGTTCTGTTACCCAGAATCCTTTGCAAACCTCAAAAAGTGGCTAAAAAAACAAGTTTTCCTCAGATTTCGGTGACAGAAAGTTCTGGAATCTGAGAGGAGCCACAAATTTCCTTCCACCCGGCGTTCCCCCAAGTCTCCCGATAAAAATGATACCTCACTTGTGTGGGTAGGCCTAGCGCCCGCGACAGGAAACGCCCCAAAGCGCAACGTGGACACATCAAAATTTTTGGAAGAAAACAGAGGTGTTTTTTGAGAAGTGCCTACCTGTAGATTTTGGCCTCTAGCTCAGCCGGCACCTAGGGAAACCTACCAAACCTGTGCATTTCTGAAAACTAGAGACCTAGGGCAATCCAAGGAGGGGTGACTCGCGGGGCTCGGACCAGGTTCTGTTACCCAGAATCCTTTGCAAACCTCAAAAAGTGGCTAAAAAAACAAGTTTTCCTCAGATTTCGGTGACAGAAAGTTCTGGAATCTGAGAGGAGCCACAAATTTCCTTCCACCCGGCGTTCCCCCAAGTCTCCCGATAAAAATGATACCTCACTTGTGTGGGTAGGCCTAGCGCCCGCGACAGGAAACGCCCCAAAGCGCAACGTGGACACATCAAAATTTTTGGAAGAAAACAGAGGTGTTTTTTGAGAAGTGCCTACCTGTAGATTTCGGCCTCTAGCTCAGCCGGCACCTAGGGAAACCTACCAAACCTGTGCATTTCTGAAAACTAGAGACCTAGGGCAATCCAAGGAGGGGTGACTCGCGGGGCTCGGACCAGGTTCTGTTACCCAGAATCCTTTGCAAACCTCAAAAAGTGGCTAAAAAAACAAGTTTTCCTCAGATTTCGGTGACAGAAAGTTCTGGAATCTGAGAGGAGCCACAAATTTCCTTCCACCCGGCGTTCCCCCAAGTCTCCCGATAAAAATGATACCTCACTTGTGTGGGTAGGCCTAGCGCCCGCGACAGGAAACGCCCCAAAGCGCAACGTGGACACATCAAAATTTTTGGAAGAAAACAGAGGTGTTTTTTGAGAAGTGCCTACCTGTAGATTTTGGCCTCTAGCTCAGCCGGCACCTAGGGAAACCTACCAAACCTGTGCATTTCTGAAAACTAGAGACCTAGGGCAATACAAGGAGGGGTGACTCGCGGGGCTCGGACCAGGTTCTGTTACCCACAATCCTTTGCAAACCTCAAAAAGTGGCTAAAAAAACAAGTTTTCCTCACATTTCGGTGACAGAAAGTTCTGGAATCTGAGAGGAGCCACAAATTTTCTTCCACCATCTGATAGAAACTTATAGTTGCAGATTCCTTACCTTAGAATAGATACCCAAGCAATGCCATCCTTGGTGGTGGGCTGCGAACCAAGATCATACTAGAAAGTCCTGCAGGACCGAACGACCAAAGTAGCCGTCTCGACAGGCCTGACTATCCAGGCAGTAATGCTTAGCATACATGTGCAGGGATGCCCACCTAGCTGTCTGACCGCTATCCAGGACAGGAACTCCGCGTGCTAACGCCGTGGAAGCAGCAGTTGCTCTGGTGGAATAAGCCCGTAAGCCTTCAGGAGTCTGCTTCTTAGCCAAAGCGTAGCACATTTTGATGCAAAGAAGCACCCATCTAGAGATGGTACGCTTTTGAACCGCCTTCCCTTTTTTCGCACCCACATAGCCAACAAAGAGTTGATCGTCCACCCGGAAATCTTTAGTACGATTGAGGTAGAACGCCAACTATCTTTTTGGGTCCAGACGGTGGAGTCTCTCCTCCTCATGGGAAGGATGTGGGGGTGTGTAGAAGGTAGGCAAAGTGATGGACTGGCCTACATGAAATGGTGTAACCACTTTAAGAAGGAAGGAAGTTCTAGTGCGTAACACTACTTTGTCAGGAGGTACAGACAAGTATGGAGGTTTTGAGGAATGGCTGTGAAGCTCGCTCACTCACTCTGCGAGCAGAGGTGATAGCGACCAGAAAGACAGTTTTAAATGTGAGGAGCAGCAAGGGACAATTATGCATTGGCTCAAAGGGGGTACACATCAACTAAGTAAGTACAAGATTAAGGTCCCACTGAGGCATGATAAATGGAGTGGGAGGAAATAAGTGGGCGAGCCCTTTTAAGAACCTACTCACAACAGGAGATTTAAAGAGTGAGGGCTGATCAGGTAGCCTCAGAAAGGCGGAAATGGCAGATAAATACCCCTTAAGGGTGCCCAAAGCAGAGCCCTGCTGGGCTAAAGAAAGAATGAACAGAAGAACCTCGGACAGAGGTACAGAAAGGGGTTCAACAGATTTGTTGGTACACCATGCCACAAATGTATTCCAATGACCGGCGTATACAGTTTTAGTCGATGGGCGGCAGGCTGTCAAAATAATATTGCAGACTTCGGGTGGAAGGTCAAAAGCCGTCAACTGTTGCCGCTCAGTCTCCACGCGTGAAGGAGGAGGAGGTTGGACAGGTTCGGGTCAAGAACCGTCCCCTGTTGTTGCGACAGAAGATCCACCTGAAGAGGCAGTCTGAGTGGAGGACCGATGGACATGCTCAATAGCTCTGGATACTACACTCTTCGAGCCCAGTCCGGAGCCACTAAGACGACTTGGGCCCGGTCGTACTTAATTTTCGTGAGAACTCTGGGAAGAAAGGGATAGGCGGGAAGGCGTAAAGGAGGCCTGAATTCCACTCAAGACAAAAAGCGTCTCCGAGCGAGTGCCGCCTTGGAAACGCCAACGCGCAAAACAGCTGACATTGCGCATTCAATGCAGAGGCGAACAGATCTAACCAAGGCTCTCTCCACTGCTGAAAGAGACCTTGTGCCACCTCCGGATGGAGATGCCATTCGTGATCTATGGCTGAGTTTGTCTGCTCTGGCGTTGAGGGAGCCCACCAGATGTTGAACCATCAGGGTAATGCCCTGATATTCCAGCCATGTCCAGAGGCGCAGTGCCTCCTGACAAAGGGTCCAGGACCCTACTCTGTCCTGGTTGTTGGAGTACCACATGGCAGTAGTATTGTCCGTGAACACCTGCACCACTTTGAGAGAGGGAAGGAATGCTTTTAACGCAAGTCTGATTGCCCGGAGCTCCAGCAGATTTATATGAAGCCCCGATTTCGCCGGAGACCAGAGGCCTCTGATCTCTGCCTCTCCCATGTGGCCACCCCAACCCAGAAGTGACGCATCTGTCACTATAGAGAGATCTGGTTGGGGAAGGGAGAGAGATCTGCTGTGGACCCAATTCGGATTTGAAAGCCACCACTGCAGGTCTTTCACAGTCCCCTCCGAGATCTGGACCATGTCAGAGAGATTCCCCTCATGCTGCGCCCACTGGAACTTCAGGTCCCACTGCAGAGCCCGCATATACCATCTGGCATGTGTCACTAGCAGGACGCAGGAGGCCATGAGGCCCAGCAGCCTCAGAGTCAGTCTCAAAGAAACCCAAGACCGAGGCTGAAAGATTGGAATCATAGCCTGAATGTTTTGGACTTGCTTTTCGGGAGGATAAGTCCGAAACTGCACTGTGTCCAGACCTGCTCAGATGAAAGGGAGCGTCTGAGAGGGGGTCAGGTGTGACTTCGGCACGTTTATAGTTAACCCCAGCGTGTGCAGGAGGTTTGCTGTAGTCTGAAGGTGGGAGACGACTGTCAGGGGTGAGTTCGCCTTCAACAGCCAGTCGTCGAGGTAGGGGAATACTGAGACCCCTAACATGCGCAGATGAGCTGCAAACACCGCCATCACTTTCGTGAACTCCCAAGAGGCGCTGGTAAGGCCGAAGGGGAGCACAGCAAACTGAAAGTGCTCGTGACCTACCACGAATCGTAGGTAACGTCTGTGGGCAGGCAGGATGGGAATGTGGAAATAAGCATCCTCCAAGTCCAACGCTACCATCCAGTCTCCTGGGTCTAAGGCAGACAGAACCTGAGTCAGGGTGAGCATTTTGAATTTCTCCTTCTTGAGGAAGTAGTTCAGGTCCCGAAGGTCTAGGATAGGACGTAAGCCCTTGTCCTTCTTTGGTATCAGAAAGTAGCGGGAATAACAACCAATACCTATTTCTGGCACAGGGACCTTTTCTATAGCTCCCTTGGCCAAGAGAACCACGACTTCCTGGCAGAGAAGCGCTAAATGATCCTCCGGAAGGTGATGGAAGGCTGGTGGCATATGTGCTGGAGCAGATTCGAAAGGGAGGGAGTAGCCCTTCCGAATGATCTACAAAACCCACCCATCCGTGGTGATATGTTCCCAGTGGGGCGGTTGATGGCGAATCCTGCCACCAACTGGGTGGGAGTGAGGGGACGGACTAGGAGGGTTTGGAGGCTGCAGCGGGGGCAGAGGTGGACTGGACAGACCTCTGGTTCCCTGTCCCACAGCCACGTGGGATTTCGTGTCCTCGGCCACGCATAGGCTGTCCAGCGTGCGCAGCACGGTGGCTGACACGACAGGGCACCCCTTCCATGTCCACGAAAGGGGTGAAAAGCGGACTGTGGTGGGCGAGAGGCCAAGGAAAGACCGAGGGACCGAGCCGTAGCCCAGGAATCCTTGAATCTCTCCAAGGCAGAGTCTGCTTTGTCTCCGAAGAGACGGGTTCCATCAAAGGGCATGTCCGTGAGTGACAGTTGGACATCCCCGAGAAACCAGAAGTGCGTAACTAGGCGTGGCGCCGTAATGCCACTGTTGTTGCAACCAATCTGCCCAGAGAGTCAGTCGTATCCATCCCACAACGGATTGTGAACTTCGCTGCATCTCTCCCATTGTTCACTGCTTGGGAGATGATAGCACGGGCCTCCTCCGGTATCTGCTGCAGGACTTGCGCAATCGTATCCCACAGGGAGTGAGTATAACAGCCCAAAGGGCATGCAGTGTTCACAGACTGCAGTGCTAGACTGGAGGAAGAAAAACACTTCTTGCCAAACTGTTCCAGCCTTTTGGATTCCCTATTCAGGGGTGCGGAAGAGAACGCGCCTGAAGGCGTGGGGTGTTGGGACAGGAATTTTGGGGCATTCAGAGCAGGCCGATGGCGGCGAGCGATAGTCCTATTCACAGGAGCCCCTGTGTTGGGATTGGACCATGTACCCAAAAGGACATCAGTGAGGGACTCACTGAATGGTAAAAGGGATTCTGAAGTAGTAGCCCCAGGCTGAAGCACCTACGTCAGGAGATTAGACTTGACCTCTATAGTAGGTAGCTCAAGGTCAAGGACCTCAGCTGCCCTACTGACCACCATTCTATAAGTTGCTCCCTCCGCCGTAGCCACGGTAGGAGGAGACCGCATGCCATGGTCAGGAGAAGTATCCAGACCACTGGCTCTGCCCAAATCCTGTGCCCAGTCCATAGCAGGGTCATCCTGGTATTCATAAGGGTCCAGGGACCCCTCCCAATTCCACCCCATATTCGTACCCATAGGAAAAAGGGTACGAATCCGACCTGGGGCGAATAGGCCCCACCGAAGCCAAAGTCGGCTGATGCCGCTCCGACTCAGAGTCGTCGAGGATAAGAATTGGGTTGACATTGATACTGGGCACCACCGACGTCGGGAGCGTCGATAATCGACCCAGCGCCGGGGAAGGTCTTGAGGGTGCGACCGTTGCCGTTGTGGATCCACCTACGGATCCGGAGGTGACCTCAGTGGCTGGTGCGGAACCCTAAGGCCCCTCAGCCGAACCCCTTGGGCCCAAAGGCACCGTATCGGCCTGCTCAAATATGAGGCGCATGGCCTCGTAAAACTCTTTCAGTTGGGTGGGGGTCGCTCCGGCTCTGGGAAACTCGGGGAAGCGCTGAGTCGACCGAGAAACAGGCTCCGAGGAGGCCTAGTGCATGGACACCAATCCCGCTTTGCGTCAGCCGAGCGTCGGGGCGAAGTCTGAGAGCGATGGGACTTTTTAGACTTCTTCTTCTTCTTCTTACCTTGACCTGAGGTTTTAGAGGAAGACAAGTGGTGATGACTCTGCGACCGATCTCGAGACCTTCCTCCCGAGCGAGACCTACGCAGAGTCGAGTGCCGGGCCGCCATTAGCTTTAGAGACCGCTCCCTCAAAGCCTTCGGGTGCATGGCCCGACACTCTGAGCACGACTTCAGGTCGGGGTCGCGCTCGAGGCACCACAGACAAACGCGATGAGAATCCGTCACCGACATCGTCCGATGCCAGTCCTCACAAGGCTTGAACCCGGTCTTCGGTGACATCTCGACACACCAAAGTTGCACACAAAAAACTTCAACAAAACGGACGAATTCTGCCAAAGAAATAGCCTATGGTAGCTCTTCTCCGGATCAGCGCGTGGCACAGAAAGAAAAGAACTGACATCACTGCCCGAGGGTGGTGTCTATGTACTACTCCCGAAGTCATCACGGCGACCACGGAAGGAAGGCAGTGCATGTTTGTGGCACTACATGCCACAAACAGATGCTTAGTGCGTAAGTAACATTTTTCGTTTTATCGCATGTATGGCTGTAGATGCACATGCTTTGCAAAGACTATTACTGTAAAGCAGTGCCTAACCTGTGGGTGTTGCAGTTGTTTGGAAAAGTGTCCATAGCACTGCCTGACCTACATTAGCTTGCTGGTGTGCTAGAACATCCACACAATAATGCTTACCGAAGGTGTGTGGTGTAGGCCATTTAGTTAATTTACATATATCAGCTATAGGGATATTGTCCAGGAAAGCTATGGATGCCCCTATTTTAAGAGTAGTGTGTGCTCTAGAAGGTGTAGGTAAGGTAATTTTTTTATCTTTAAGGTAACATGTCTGGATACACTTACCTATCCACATAGCAATGCCCGATTTGGAAGGAAAATGTTACTTACCCAGTAGACATATGTTTGTGCCATGTAGTGCTGTAGTTTCACATGCTCTGCGTACTCCTGTTATCTAGTGTTTGGTTTGGAGTGTTACAAGTTGTTTTTCTTCAAAAAAGCATTTTCAAGTCACAGGACTGAGTAACTCCTCCTTCTCGATGGTACTGCGCATAGGCATCTAGTCCTTTGTTAGATTCTTTTCCCACAGGCGGGTGAGAGAGAGTATAGAGACAAATATGTCCCTGCAAATGTGTCCGCATATGTACAAATATATACAAGTACATGGTAACTACAACTGCCACAGGCATCCAGTGAGGAAGAAGGGTGCATGTGAATCTACAGCACTACATGCCACAAACAGATGTCTACTAGATAAGCAACATTTTCCACTCAATGGCATGTGTGGCTGTAGATAGACATGCTTTGCATAGACTGTAAAGCAGTCCCTCCATGAAAGAGGTGGCTAGCCTGTGGGAGTTACAGTTGTTTGAAAAAGTGTTCTTAGGACAGCTGGTCCTACATTAGCTTGTTGACTTGCTAGTACATCTACACAATGATGCTTTGTGAATGTATACGGTAAAGACCAAGTAGGTGCTTTGCAAATGTCAGCTAAAGGCATGTTTCCTAGGAAGGCCATGGTGGCCCCTTTTTTCCTAGTGGAATGTGCTCTAGGAGCTACAGGTTAATGTAATTTTGCCTTTGCATAGCAAGCTTGTATGCATTTAACTCTCCATCTAGCTATGCTGTTTTTTTTATATTGGACTACCCTTGAGACGCAGAGAAGACGCTACAAAAAGCTGTTTAGTTTTCCTAAAATCTTTGGTCCTATCCAAGTAGTACTTGAGTGCTCGTTTGACAGTTTGGAGAGCTCTTTCTGCAACAGATTCAAGTTGTGCGGAAAAACCTGGTAACTCACTGGATTGATATGAAATTGAGAAATCACTTTGGGTAGAAACTTTGGATTTGTAAGAAGAACCAATTTGTCTCTGTGGATTTGGAAGAAAGATTCTTCCAATGTTAAGGCCTGGGGCTCACTAACATGTCTGAGTGATGTGATTGAAACTAAGAACGCCACTTTCAAAGAAAGATACTGAAGAGGAGATGAATGAAGTGGCTCAAAAGGAGGCTCCATGACCCTAGTAAGTATAATATTAAAATTCAAGGATGGTGTTGGAGGCACCCCGACTGGAACGACTCTTAAGGCCTTCCATAAAGGCTTTTATAACTGGGATTCTGAACAAAGAATTATGTTGTCTGTTCTGCAAGTATGCATCTATCGCTACAAGGTGAAGAAGAATAGAAGTGGAAGCCAAATTTGCTTTCTGTAAATGAAGCAAATAAAAATGCCTTGTACAGTAGCCGTAATGGGGTTAATTGTTTGGACTGACAGTAGCAAGCAAAATGTTTCCATTTTGCTGCACAACATGCTCTAGTTTTAGGTCTATGAGCTTCACTGAGAATGTCCATGCAGTCTGAAGGCATTCCTAAATACCCAAACTCTATGACTTCAGGAGCCATATCGCAAGGGTGAATGACTTGGGGTCTGGATGTCTGATCTGTCCTTGATCCTGTGTGAGACGATCCAGTCTGTTGGGGAGCTACTCGTGAGGAACTAGTGAGAGGTAGTGAACCACAGTTGGTGTGCCCAAGTGGGAGGTACAAGGATCATGGTGAGTGATGCCTGCCTGATTTTCTGAACCAGTAAGGAAACGAGAGGGAGAGGTGGAAAAGCACAAGCAAATTTCCACCAACATCCATAGAGCATTACCGTTGGATAGAGGGTGTGGGTGCCTAGATGGGAGGCTTGGGCATTTTGCGTTTTCTGCTGTGGCAAAAAGGTCTATTTGAGGAGTTCCCCACTTTTTGTAATATTTTTGAAGGACTTGCGGATGGAGTTCCATTAGTCGACTTGTTCATGCATCCTGCAGAGAGGATCTGCAAAGTTGCTGCCCTTCCAGGGAGATACTTTGCCACTAAGTGAATGCGATGGTGGAGAGTGCACTCCCATATTGTCTGAGTGAGTTGCGATAACTGGGATGACCGTTACCTCAGTTTCTGTAGATAATACATGGCTGTCATGTTGTCCGTTTGGACTAAGAGAACCTAGTGTGACAAGTGAGGAAGAAACACTTTCAGGGCTAGAAACACTGCTTGAAGCTCCAGATAGTTGGTGTGCATGGACTGGTGAATGAGATCACATAATCCATGTACTGTGAGGTCTTGAAGGTGAGCGCCCCACCCCATCAGTGATGCATCCGTGGTCGGAATGAGCTGAGGCAGAGTCCAGAAAAGGCTGCTCTTTCAACAGGTTGGTGGTGTAACACCATTGCAGAGAGCGGTGAGTATGGCAGTCTAACAACACTAGATCTTCCAGGTGACTGTGACTGGGGCCACTGAAATGACAGACACTGGTGTAGGGGACACGTGTAGTCTGGCACAGGGAACAATGGCAATGCAGGATGCCGTGACCCCTAAAAAACACGTTAGTCCTAACTGTATGTGTGTGATTCTCCTAAAATTGTGGGAGAAGAGACTGAAAACTCTGAATACATGCTGGGTTTTGGAAATGCTAACCCCAACTCTGCATTGAGAATGGCTCCCAAATAGGGTTGAACCTGAAGAGGTTGTATATGGGATTTGAGAAAGTTGATTGTGAACCCCAACTTGTGAAGTAGGTTTACTGTGTTCTGAGTGTAAGACTGACACTGCAGTAGAGTGCTGGCTTTGATTAGCCAGTCGTCTAAGCAAGGGAAGACGTGTATATTTTGTCTTCTGAGGTGTGCAGCGACTACCTCCAAGCACTTTGTGGAAGCAGTTGTGACTCCGAAAAGCAGGACTTTGAATTGATAATGTTTTCCTGGAACCACAAATCTTAGATATTTCCTGTGTGCAGGGTGGATGGCAATGTGGAAGTAGGCATGTTTTAAATCTTGTGCCATCATAAAGTCACCTTGTTGAAGAAGGGGAATAACTTCTTGAAGAGTAACCATGTGAAAGTGTTCTGAAAGTAAGTGGTAATTAAGTGGTTCGAGATCCAGAATTGGCCTGAGAGTTCCATCCTTTTTTGGGGATGAGAACATACAGGGCGTATACTCCTATGCCCTGATATTGTAATGGAATAGGCTCTATGGCACATTTGAGAAGCCAGGACTGTACCTCTTGCTTTAGAAGGGTGAGATGTTTGTGAGATAACCTGTGCGAACGAGGCGGAATGTTTGGAGGTGTGGCAGTGAGCTCCAGACAATAACCATGTTGGATAATAAAAAGGACCGATTGGTCCGATGTCATATCTATCCATTGTGTGTGAAAATGTTGAAGTCTCCCCCCTACAGGTGTGGTGTGGCACTTGGGCAGATGTATGTAGTCACTGCCTGCTTAGATGTTGAGGTTGAGCCACATGTGGCAGTGCTCTTGCCTCTGTTGTTGTCTCTATAGGTCCCTCTGAAGAAACCTCGAGAATATGAAGTTGAGGGTTGTCTAGGTTGTAGACCAACTCTTAATATGGGGCGAAGAAAATTACCTCTGTGTTCCTGAGACTAAATGGCACCCATGGTATTTGTGGTGCAGGTATCTTTTTTGAGTTTCTCTAGAATGGAATCCACTTGGGGGCCAAGAAGGTGTTCTTTGTCAAAGGGCATGTTGAGCACCACTCTGACTTAAAGCCAGAGCATCTCAGCCAGACAAGTTTCCTTAACAATATGCTTGTATTTACCCTTTGTGCAGCTGTGTCCGTGGCATGTAACACACAGAGTATAGATTTATTGGTGATTGTTTGTCCTTCTGTCACAACTTGCTGGCCTTGTTTGCGGTGCTCATCTGGGAGATATTGGAGGGGCGCCTCCATTTCATCCCAGTGAGACCGATCATACCATGATAACAAGCCCCGTGAATTGGCAATGCGCCAATTATCTGCTGCTTGTGCTGCAACTCTTTTGCCTGCTGCATCTATCTTTTTACACTCCTTGTCTGGTGGAGGAGAGTCTCCTTTGGCCTTGCGTGCTTCCTTGCAGTGGTGGCCACTTGAATCTGGTGGGATCTGATATGTAGTGGATCAGAATAAGCAGGTTTATACTTTTTATCCACTCTAGGAGTGATAATTCTAGAGTGGGCTGGCTTCTTAAAGATGTCATATGGGTGACAAATCATGCCAGGAAGCACAGGAAGGAACTGAAGTTCCCTATGTGTGGTGGTTAAGGTTTCAAACAGAAAATCCTGTTTTATCGGATCCCTATGGAGGTGAACATTATGAAAAGCAGCTGTCCTTGCTATAACATGAGGGTAACTAGTAGAGTCCTCTGGGGGAGAGGATCTTGCAGGGCATAAATCTGGGTCTGTATTTAACATGGGATTGGGATTATATGCATCCCATGGATCTGGGTCTTGCTATGTTCCACCCAAATATTCCTCTATAAATAGAGGTGGACCCTGAGGTGTGAGGTCTCCTGCAGTAGAAGAGGCAGGAGACAGAGAAGGGAAAAGAGGTGATGAAGAATAAGGGCGTGGAGGTGGTGAGGAAGGTAATTCAGGAGGAGGAGGAGGAGGCGGCAAAGGTTCAAATAAAGTAGCCTTGTCCTCAGAGGTCTTTTTAGGAGGAGGTGAAGTGTCCAAGGCCTCTTGGAAGTATACCTTCCTCTTGAAATGTGACGGGGGAAGCAATGATACGCCCTGTACCTTCCTGGATATGGAGGCGGGCTGTTTTGCGTCCATAATCTCCAAAATAAGCTTGGTTGGAAATAGTATAGTGGAGGATTAGCTTGCATCCATACACTATGAAGGAGTCGACTCCTTTGTTTTCGGTACCAATAGTTTCAGACTGTGACTCTTTGTCGGTACCGAAGCAGCTGTTGCGGCTGGTCGGGTCAGACACCAGGTGCTCGGTGCCAAAGGTTTGGCAGAAGTAATTTGGCCTGAAATGCTGGAGGTCGATGCTAGAGCCAATGTTAGCGTCTTGGCTGATTTTGGAGCTGAGCCAAAGGGCGTGGCAGCCAAAGTAATTTTCTAAGACCGACCATGGCCTGGTGGC
The DNA here is from genome assembly GCF_031143425.1 of Pleurodeles waltl. Taxonomy (NCBI): domain Eukaryota; kingdom Metazoa; phylum Chordata; class Amphibia; order Caudata; family Salamandridae; genus Pleurodeles; species Pleurodeles waltl. The sequence goes on from NC_090447.1 coordinate 695,945,454, forward strand.
AGTGTTGGTCCAGTGACCTCTTTAAGCATTGTTTAGTAGCCTCTTGTTGGGCAGGAGGTGTTACAGTACTCATTAGCTGCACCAACATCACCACACTGCTCACAATCTCCAACTGAACGTCTGAGTCAGAATCCTGAATGGAGAAGGACTCTTCTTGTTCATGTTCCTCCTGTGCGTGCTCCTCCCCTAAGATGTCCAAGGTGTCTTCTGGGGATTTCTGCGCCATCTCCAACCTTTGGGCTCTTCGTTCCCAAAGGGTGGTCTTAGATCTGAAAGATCTACAGGCATCGCAGGTAGCTTCCTGATGATCGGGGAGAGGCAAAGATTACACACCAGATGATGGTCGGTTTGGGGGAACCTATAATGGCCAGGAGGGACTGTCTCACCTGGCCATGGAGACCTTTTGGGATCTATGAGAAAGTGCAGTGAAAGTGAAAAGTGAGTTAAAATTACCTCTGTACCCAGACAAATTGTTGATTTATAATGACTGGGAGAGGGTAAAGATAAAAGCAGTGTGATGTGATTGGAACAAATTACTTTTCCTTCAGATCTAATGGTCTAGTCGACATGTTTCAGCCTACTTGCTCCCAAAATTAGGTTGTCTGCTTTCTTCAGGACCCTTTTAATACAGATCCCAAAAGACCAAGAGGGATATTACCCTGTGGAACCTTTGGTCTTATGAGTGCAGTGACTTCATGGACCTGCAGGCTTGTCTGTGAGTCCTACAAAACAAAGCAAAAGATAAGTACCACCCACTAAACTACTGTAATTTAGAAGCAGACTATAATATTTACAGCCCTCTTTTATTGCTAGAGATCAAATCTTAACCCTGCAAAATCAGAATCGAGTAGGTCCTGGTTTTCCAATATCAGAATTTCATATATAGCCTGTGTATTACTACAGGTGCGCCATTTGCCACACCATATGAGTGCGGTGAGAACACAGCAATATCCCCCAGGGAACAGTTATACCATATTATTGGTGGTCAGAAATATAAAAAAAATGGCAAAAAAAAAACAATAGATGAGCAGTTGTTTTTACTTATTAACAATTGCTACAAAATAGGAACAGAGGTTCTTAAAATCTTTAAAATAGGAGGGATTCATAATCTGTAATCTGTCAACCATACTTTAATCTAGTGGATGCATACTTTTTCATTTTCTCTAGGGCCAAATAAATCTGGTGACCGAAAAGATGTTCCTTGTCTAAAGAAACATTTAGCAGGCTTTGTTGGACTTCTATCTTAAAGTCAGACATGCAGAGCCAATCATGGTGCCGCAGTAATATGCTAGTATTAATCCCCCTAGCAGCGGTATCTGCTGCATCCAATGCATAACGGATGGAGGTGTTGGAAATCAGCTTGCCCTCTGAGACAAGCTGTTGCCCCCTCTTTTTATGCTTCTCTGGGGGGTACTGGAGGAGTTCCTCTATTTTGTACCAGTAGGCTGGGTCATATAGTTCTAGCAACCCACAGAATTAGCAATACACGAACGACTGGCTGCTACCCTCTTAACAGAGATATCAATTAGTTTGCTCTCCTTGCCAGGAGGTAGACCATCACCGTGACCCTGTGATGATCCTAGCTCGTGCAGGGTCTTTGAAAATATCCTCTGTATGCTGCAGCATAGGGCGATATTAGTGTGCCCTGGGTGTTGCAGAGAAAGTCTCAAAAAGGAAATCCTCTTCCAGAGGCTCTTCATGTAGTTGCGCGTCACAGTATTCTGCAGCCCTGCCAATAAGATCCTGATACAAGGTGGAGTCATTAGGAGAAGGTCTAGGAGGGTATAAATCAGAATCAGTGTTCCCTTAAGGGTCAATGTCATTTGCTGTCGAAGGATCAGGAGGTGGTGGTCGTGTGGTACCGTATGTATCATTACCTGTCCCATGCCCACCTATAAATGGGTGTGGGGACCCTTGAGGTGTGATATCTAGGGGATCCTCCTGAGAGTGTAGTGGAGAGGGTGAAGGTGGTGGAGGAGAGGAAAGTGGAGGAGGTGGTAAAGGACTGGTGGCCTTATCCAACTTCCTCTTATTCAATGGCAATTGCAGATCAATGGCTTCACCAAAGGAAAGGTGGAACTTGGATGATGGTGGAGTAGTGACCAACGGTTTGGGCAGGATGCACCCCATTTGAGGCTGTATGTGGATTTGCCTCTGACGGGCATCAAGTCTTTCCTGCAGTTTATGAAGGATCGGTTCCACTGTAGTGCCCGAGTCGGAATTTAAAACTGGTTTCGAAGGCTTTCAGCTGGAGTGATTTTGTTTTTCTAGGCTGATGTGGTAGGGCCACGTTGGCATCAAAGTAATCAACTCTGAGGGTTTCAGCTGTTTCGGCACCAAGCCTGTGGGTGGGGTGTCCAAATGGATTTTCTGGTGCCAACCATGGCCTGTTGGAAGTTGTGGTCCAGGAGTCTTTTGTTCGGTTTAAAACTAATGTTTTTTGGATTGAGAAGCAGGGGCTTCTGTACTCACGGTATGTTGACCCGGTTAAGCATCCTGCATCTTGAAATCGATTTCAACCTCAGAAACAAAGCCCTGAATGGAGAACTCCTCTTACTCCACTGCAAAGACGTCTGGGAGTTTTTGTTACTCTTCCTCAACATTGTGGTGTTCAACAATGTTGAAAGTTTCTTCAATGTCTCTCTGTTGCATTTCTTTTTGATGTGTCTGGCGGTCTCTGAGTGTCTTCCTAGACCGAAAGCAGCCACAGTCCTCGCAATCCCCCTTCCTGTGTTCCGGAGACAAACAAACAGAGGTTGCGGACCTGATAGAGATCGGCCAAAGGCATATTTGGCATGGCAGTTCGGACAGAAATAAAAAGGCATTTGTTTTATTAGTAGGGCATCATTCTCTGATGAAATTAGGGGTGATGGAAGTGTAGGCCCCAAAGGGCAGCTGATAAAGAATATCCATTCAACGAGTGATACTTCTGAGAAAGTCAATACACAATATGTGTTTAAACATATTACTGACAAGTTAAGGGTGAAGCACGAACAGAAAGAAGCCCGAAGCGGTCTCGACCCAGAGCGCAGGCACACATGATCGAACCAGACGGCAGAAAGAAAATAATCTAACCATGGAGTCAATGTCCATGCGCCTTATCACCAAGAGAAGTCACTCTACTGCGTGACTTAAAAGACTGCTTAGAAGAAAATGAACTTGTACACATTCAGACCCAACACTAAATGGCAGGAATATGCAAAGCATGTGTATCTACAGCCACACATGCCATCAAACATTGTTATCAAAGCTAAGTAATATTTTCTTTCATGTAGAATAGATGGCACATCACTTAACCAGGTTTCTTTAACCAGTAGCATGCCATGGCAGGGCTCAAATATAGGATCATGGATATTAAAATCTGTTTCTTCTATGATTAAGCATTTAGTAGTTCTGATTTGAAGAGAGTATTATAATGTAAAGGGTTCCAGATGAATATTGTAGCTTTAGAGGTTTGTTCAAAAAGCAGATTTAAGGTTAAAGTAAAACAAGCATCTAGGCGGGATTGGAAAATGCTTAGTGGCGCTTTTACAGGGCTCGGGGAAGGGGCGTGGAAGGGGCAGTTTGAGAGAAGATGGAGACATGAGAGTTACTCATGGGTGTGTTAGTGGAGGATTGAAGGAATGAAAGGGGGCAGAGGATGAACAACTTATTTTTATTTATTTTGCAATTTTGATATAGCACTGCTAACCACCCTGAGGTGACTTTAAAAGGCTTTGGGGTATGGGTACAAATAACTGTGATATGTATTACAGTACAATGCTACTGTATCTATCAGAACCGTCTCTAATGGACAAAAGTTACCCCAAAAGAATAGTTCAATCAAAAGGAATGAAAGTGAGCTAGCCACTGGCCACAAAACAGTCACCAGTGAGAAGGGATGACAAGTTTCTCAAAGCATAAAGCATTATTTGTGCACTGCTTTCCATCCCCAACCTCCACCCACCTTACTATGTGGAGACCCGCTTCCTACAACTCCGAATTTGCAGACCCTTTCTTGGAGTTCAAGAAATGACCCTAATCCATTCTAACCTTTGCATGCCTGAAGACTTGACCACATAACTTGACAAACCTCACTCGTATCAAGACAAAAGCCTCCTCTGTAACCTTATATCGATTAATTTTCTCAAACAAATCAAGGCACAATATACAACAATCCATATCTGTCTGCGCCCTAACTCTATCTCAGTAACACAATTCCATTCTTTCACCCGGACCAATCATTATGTGATTTTCATCAACCACTCCATATCTTCACCACTGAAAATGAGTAATCCCTCAAACCATCAAATAACTTTCAGGTCACTAATCATTCTGGATCTCTTCTACCACGGCCTGGCAACTGCTTCTGGTGAGCTTTAAGCAATTAAACTCATTTCAATGCACAAGAAGTCCAAAGAATACTTGGTTGGAGCAACCAAGGACTAAATAGCTAAAAATCAAACAGAAGGCTCCCCCCAAAACATATCTGAAGGAAAACATGCAACAAACACAAAAAGATAGCATTTAGGTGAGAAGTCATATTGAAGAGAGCAAAAGGAAAACACTACTGTACCTCAACAGATGCGTGGTGAGCAAAGAATCCTAATCAAATCGATAACTAATTACAGAACCCAGAATGCAATTAAATTAACATTGTGATTTTCTGGTCAATCATTTTCTTAAAAAATAAAAATACCCCTATCTTACCCCTGAAAAGAGACGGCAAAACATCCCACCCTCTAAGTATATACACAGACCTGAAAGTCGCACAGTTTATTATACCATTGTCAATCTGTGTTGACAGGCAACAATCTACTGCTGCAGGTAAACATCTAAAGCATAGAACTGGGGTGTACCTTATGGTTAATTGTGATGTGGTTGTTTTGACTGTGTTCCAACTTGTGTGTGCTTGTGGCAGACGAGGGCATGTATGGATGGGAAGAGTCTACGATGTCATTAAGATGTCATTCATGCCCCACTTTGCTTTGATGTTGCTGAATCAAAGATATCTGCTGTCGTTTCTCTGCATCAGCAAGGTCAATAAGTAGTCCCATGTAATTCTTTTGTGTACCGTTACCTGCATGTGTTGCATGGGGATAGCTGTATTTACTACTTCAGCCCATTTTAACAATTCTTTCATTCACACAATAGTCTACGGCACTAGGTCACATTTCCAGCTTATTGCTGTTTGTCTCTGCAAGTACCAATGCCAAGACTACAAACCTATTCTCTAATGTAGTCTTTTGGGGCCTTACCATTAGCTACAATACGCAGGTTTCTGGGCTTTACAGGTTAGGTTAGACCATCGGTCCGCAGCCAGGTTCTTGATGGTCATTCTGTTAATTCCAGACATTACCAAAACATACACATGAGACTTGTGTCTCCTCTTTCGCATCTAGGGCTAGTGCTGGGTACTGGTGCTTTGATTTTGTGTAACTGCTGTGGCAGCAACATGCCCTGTGTAGTATGTTGATTCAAACTGGAGAAGTGTGGCACAAGGGTTAGAGCGGCAGACCCTGATGTAGAGATCTGGCCCAGGACCATGGTTCAATTCCCACCTCGGCGGGTCTTGGGCTGAATTCCCTTGGACCAGATAATTCTATTTCAAGATCGGAGGCTCCGATTTTGCGGTCTCCTTCTTTACTAACTCCAAACAGCAGGCAATCATTTTACAGAAAAATATTAACTACATATCCCATGAGGCATAAGCCCAACATCACGTGGCCCAATCACAACCCATACCCTTTGTCCATAAATGCTATGACCTCTAACGTCACTTCCTCTTTCTTTGCTGCTCCGCAGCAGATAAGTGAAGTTTTTATTAATTCCTTAATAATTGTACATTTATTGTTATTTAACGATAATCTTTTAATGCGTATTTGTTGTATATTTACAGCATAGCGATTCCGCTCGCGGTAACCCGTTTATTTATGCCTTTACTATACGCGCTTAACGCAGCATCTATCGATCTGTTCTGACGCCCTGTGGAGCGGGAGCAACTACACGCCTGTGTAGTTCCCTTTCCCTGGCAACGGTCGCGCTTTGCGCGCACGTTTTCAAGCCGATCTCATCACTTTGATGAGTCGGCTTGCATTCTCGGGCGCGCGGAGCGCCTGCCAGCCGGTTTTTCCTTTCATCTGCCAAAATCTTTATCTGCTCCCTGACGCCCAGCTCAAAATAGAACTGGGTTGTAAAATTTAAAAAGGCTTTGCCTAGAGTGTACTTTACGGGCAGCTCCCTCCACATTATAATAGGGCTAATTAGCCTGTCTGGGGCTCACACTCCCCCTATTGATTTTTCTAAAATAACAACAATGGCTCAATGGAGTGAAAATGAGTCTGGGTTTTACCCTGATGATTTGGGCAACCAACTAGAAGTAAACCCAGTTGAAGCCCTTGATAACAGAGTGCAATAATCTGTTAATGACGCCCTGGTAAAAGTTTTGGGCCCCCTTTCAGGGCAATTATTTGATTTTGCCAAATCCCAGGGTTGGCATGGCGAACTTCAATCCTCTTCTCATGAAAATAAATCTAAGTGCAAAACCAAAACCAAGAACCTAGAAGAGGTTGAAAACAAGATCACCGGTGTTCATGCTGACGCATTTAACAAATTATTTAAAAAGCATTCCACCGAACATAATTACAGTAATTCTAAAGACCTAGACTCTTCTCAATCCTCTTCTGATACCAACTCTGACTCCAGCGATTCTGACGCTTCGGACCGCCTATCCCCAACAAAAAAACCAGGAAAGAACCTTCCTCATCTAAGACCCTAGATTTCGACCCCACTCAGATCATGCACCCTAGAGCCTCCAACTGGACCCCATCTCCTGAAGTAGCTCTATACATCCACGACAATGTCTGAAGAAGCTTTGACAAGGAGGTCCGCTCACGCCTTCGGGCTGAATGCCCTAGACTTGATGTAGATGAAAAGGTTACGGACACTCCAGACATTAACCCCACTATGGTCACATTCATGAGGAAATTTGGCAAAGACCCCAAAAAGGGTTTAGACAGATCATGGCAGAATTGCCAAGATAAGCTTCTGGATGTCACTGGCCCCTTGACGAAAATCCTCGACATGGCCTACCTTGCCAAACAATCAAATACACCTGTGGATACTGATGTCCTGATTGGCTGGGCCCAGAGATCACTTTGCCTTCTCGGCAACGCGAACTGTGCGGTGTTGTCTGAATGTCGCAAATCTATTCTTATGCGAATTGATCCCAAATTAACAGACCTGGCAACCTCTGAAGCTGGCCCATCGGCTGATGGCCTCCTTTTTGGCTCGTCCTTCATAAAGGACCTAGCAAAATTTTGCGCTACCTTCTCTTCCCTAGACAAGGCACACTTATCGCTTAAGAAAGTCTTCAAAAGAAACCTTTTTGCCAGGGCCGGACGTTTTGGAGGGCGTATGCCCGGCCGAGGATCCTTCCAAAGCGCTCAGTATTCCTACACAAGAGGGAGAAACAACTGGTACTCCGATCAATCGGACGCCACGCCTTCTACCCCACTCGCAACCGAGGCGGACGCCCCAGATACAGACGAGGACCCCGCAGGGGTCAGCAAGGAGCGATCCAAGAATCCAGTTATTCAGGTGAGCATTATTCCTTATTCTCAAGTACGTCTTGGGGGCAGAGTGGGTTTATTCCTAGAAAACTGGAAAAGAATTTCAGGAGACCCCTGGGTTCTACAGACAGTTACTGGTTTTCATCTAGAATTTATAGTAACTCCGATCCAAACTTCCCCTTCAACACAAATGTATTTTTCCCTCGCAGATCAGACTTTTATAGACTCAGAGGTACAAGACCTCTTACACAAAGGAGCGGTGAGTTTTTCTTCCCCTCACCCAACAGGCTTCTTAAGCTCCATCTTTGTCGTGGACAAAAAGGGAGGAGGTCACCGTCTAGTTCTAAATCTCAAAGAATTCAACTACTAGATTTTGTACAGACACTTTAAGATGTAGGGTAACCACTTGTTATGAGACATTCTTCTAGAGGGAGATTGGATGGTATGTCTCGACCTCAAAGACGCTTACCTGTCAGTGCCCATCTATCACCCTCACAGGAGATTCCTACAATTCCTCTGGAAGGGACACTATCTGGAATTCAACGCCCTCCCCTTCGGCCTCTCATTGGCCCCGTGGTGCTTCACGAAATTATTGAGGCCTGTGATGGAACGGCTGAGATCCAAGGGAGTCAGACTCGTAGTCTACCTCGACGACATCCTTCTGATGGCTCAGAACCCCCAGACACTCCTGATTCATCTGGAATGGACAATCAATCTTATGCAGGAATTAGGTTTCCTTATCAATGTGCAGAAGTCATTATTGACTCCCTCCCAAGTGATAGACTTTTTGGGATTCAGGATAGATTCCATCCTCGCCCTTTTTATTCTCCCACCTCAGACAATTCGAAGCATCAAGAGAGATTGAGGGTTGCTTTAGCCAACCAGATAATTTCTTTGAGGAACATTGCCAGAATAGTGGGTCTGCTGGCCTCTTCGATTCAGGCAATCTTCCCGGCCCCTCTGCACTACTGCGCCCTTCAGAGACTCAAAATCAGACACCTTCAACAGGGTCTCAGCTACTCAGAAATGATTCCCCTGACCGACTAAGTGAAAGCAGAGCTTCATTGGTGGCTCCAACACATGGAAGCTTGGAACGACAGAGCAATTTTCAGCTCTCATCCAGAAATTGTGATAGAGTCCGATGCCAGCCGTTGGGGATGGGGAGCCTGGTGCGGCTCGATAGTAACTAGAGGTCGTTGGTCGACCTGGGAACAGACCCTTCATATCAACTGTCTGGAGCTCCTAGCGGGATCTTTTGCCATCAGGAGCCTTTCTCCTCAGAAGACTGACTGCTTCATTCTGCTACGAATGGACAACATATCGCCAGTGCGGTATGTCAACAAACTGGGGGGCACAAAATCCAGGATACTGGCCGAAATTGCTAAGGAATTCTGGCACTATTTCCTCAGTCATCACCTGACTATCATGGCGGAATATCTCCCAGGGGAACCAGAATACAATAGCGGACTGGAACTCCAGGTACCTGACAGACTTCAGCGACTGGAGACTAGATCCGATAATATTTCAACAGATATCCCAAGTGTGGGACCCGTGCGAAGTGGAATTATTCGCATCTCGCCTCAATACTCAGATACCAAACTTCTTCAGCTGGCGCCCAGACCCTCTGGCCCAAGCGACCGATGCGTTTCTTCAAGATTGGTCGAAGTTTTGGGGATATGCCTTTCCCCCGTTCCTAATGATCCCCAGAGTTCTGTCTCAAATAAGATGTCAGAAAGCGGAGATCATATTAGTGACCCCTTGCTGGAGAACTCAACCTTGGTTCCCACTTGCCCTTCAATTGACCTGCCCTACCTCTGCTCATTCCTCCTCGCCCGAATCTCCTTTTGAACCCGGAGAATCATCAACATCCAATGATTGTTTCACTGAAACTAACACTGCTGGCTTGGAAGGTTTCAGGGCAAGATGGAACACCCCAGGAATTTCGCAGCAAGCTGCGACATTCATCAAACAAGCTTGGGCATCAGGTACCCACAAAAGATACTCATCTGCATGGCGAAGATGGACTAGTTGGTGTGATAGACGGGATATCAATCCCGTGGAATCAAACATTGAGATGATTGTTAATTTTCTGGCTGAACTAGCTGGCTCAGGCCTAGCCTATAGAACAGTCAACAACTTTAGATCGGCCATTTCAGCTGGCCATACTCACCTTGAGGGGAAACCGGTTGGTGAACATCCTCTCATATGTAAGTTACTTAGAGGTATTCGCTTATCTAATCCTCCTCAAACTAAATATTCCGTCTTGTGGGACGTCAATATTGTATTGAGGTTTCTGGAATCCTGGCCTGACAATGGTTCCCTATCCCGTAAACAAATTTCAGCCAAATTGACAATGTTATTATGCCTCATCTCTTGCAAACGTGTATCAGACGTCAGAGCCTTGGACTTAACAGATAGGGTATATTCACCCAAAGGGGTTACTTTTAACATTTCCAAACGGACAAAGACTAACTGCAGGTCAGTATCTTACCCAGCTTTTTCAGACAACCCAAAACTTTGTGTGGTTCAATGTTTGAGAGAATATGAACTGTCTACAGAGCCTCTTAGACAGGATTCCTCAGGTCAGTTACTCATTGCTCTACAAAAACCCTTTAAACCGGTCTCATCGGCCACCTTGTCTCGATGGGTTAAATGGCTAATGAATGAAGCAGGCATAGACATTAATGTATTTGGAGCTCATTCAGTGAGATGCGCAATGGCGTCTAAGACATATGCTTTAGGTTCTCGTCTAGAGGACATTATGAAAGCGGCCGACTGGTCGTTTGAATCCACATTTAGAAAATTCTATCAAAAACCTGTTTTAGATGTTGCTTCTGTGGTTATTAATCAGCTTTAAACGAGCATAATCGGAGCCTCCGGTCCTGAAATAGAATAAAAAAAATTCTAGATTACGCGTCAAGAATTTTCAATTCTATTAAGGACAAGGAGGCGAGGATTATCCCTCCCTAAGAAACAATGTTGTTAATATCATATGATGGTAATTATGTTTTGATTGTATAATAGACATTATTTCTTCCCACCCTGAACTGATATTATCATTGAAAGATTGTTTTCCCTACATTACGGGATATTACCTTATGTATATTTTTTCCTTAGGTTCTGATCAGAAGAACTCTTGAGATCGCAACTTTCCTACTCAGAGGACATTGTTCACGGACCTGTTCTTCTGTCCATTCAAGAAGTTTGGTTCCAGAGGAGTTCGGCTCGCACCAAGTTTGGAGTTTGAGAACTTTTGATTTTGACTATTTGTGAAGGGACTTATCCAAAGAAAGAGGAAGTGACGTTAGAGGTCATAGCATTTATGGACAAAGGGTATGGGTGGTGATTGGGCCACGTGATGTTGGGCTTATGCCTCATGGGATATGTAGGTAATATTTTTCTGTAAAATGATTGGCTGCTGTTTGGAGTTAGTAAAGAAGGAGACAGCATAATCCTCGCCTCCGTGTCCTTAACAGAATTGAAAATTCTTGACGCGTAAACTAGAAAAAAAAATTATTCTCGCCTCGGGCCTAATCTGATTAATGGGTCCCACTCTGTAACTCCGGGCAATAGCTTGCTTAATCTCCACAACGGCCCTGACAGCGCTTGGATGCCTGGCTTCACCCTGGAGGTTGCCCAGGAGTGGGTGCCTCACAGGAAAAAGCCAGGAGGGGTTCCACAGTGGTATGTGTACAGCGCCTTGAGACCCTAACAGGTGAGTAGTGCGCTATATAAGTGCAAAATGTACAGTTTTTTTTTTTTTGTTAATGTAAACCTTGTGTTCCTCAATACCTTTTCAGGGAATGCAACCACAATAGTCCGTTATGTGTCTGTTGTCTGTCTGCATAGATCTCTTTCACACGTTCCTGTATATTTCCAGATTAACCCTCGTCATTAAGTAAGGTGAGGTATATAAGAATTGCAGCCTTTTAGAGGTTTCTCTAAGGACGATATGTAGTACGGTGTGGGCTTGAGGGTCAATGTCCGCTCCTCCCCACATTTGCTTGGTCATTTAGGTCAGGATGCCATGGGTCAAAAATTGGCTCACAGACAGGATGGGTTTGACCCAAATTGTCAAAGATTTGCATTGTTCCATCTACAAAAAGACCCACCTCATGTTCAACATCAAGCTCAGACCACAACCTATTCAGATATCCTATTTAATTTAACCTGCTACAGCTACATTGATGATGAACTAATCATTCTAAAACTCAGATGTTCATTTGATCTGAACACCGGTACCATGAAGAAACTCATACAAGCAAAATATTACTGGATTTTTACTTACCACCTGAAACTCGATGCTGTGTAAAATTGAGATTCTTGCCTGTTGTAAGGAAATGCCTCCTTGGCATGGTTGCCCCCTGACTTTTTGCCTTTGCTGATGCTATGTTTACAATTGAAAGTGTGCTGAGGCCTGCTAACCAGGCCCCAGCACCAGTGTTCTTTCCCTAACCTGTACTTTTGTATCCACAATTGGCAGACCCTGGCATCCAGATAAGTCCCTTATAACTGGTACTTCTAGTACCAAGGGCCCTGATGCCAAGGAAGGTCTCTAAGGGCTGCAGCATGTCTTATGCCACCCTGGAGACCTCTCACTCAGCACAGACACACTGCTTGCCAGCTTGTGTGCGCTAGTGAGGACAAAACGAGTAAGTCGACATGGCACTCCCCTCAGGGTGCCATGCCAGCCTCTCACTGCCTATGCAGTATAGGTAAGACACCCCTCTAGCAGGCCTTACAGCCCTAAGGCAGGGTGCACTATACCATAGGTGAGGGTACCAGTGCATGAGCATGGTACCCCTACAGTGTCTAAACAAAACCTTAGACATTGTAAGTGCAGGGTAGCCATAAGAGTATATGGTCTGGGAGTCTGTCAAACACGAACTCCACAGCACCATAATGGCTACACTGAAAACTGGGAAGTTTGGTATCAAACTTCTCAGCACAATAAATGCACACTGATGCCAGTGTACATTTTATTGTAAAATACACCACAGAGGGCACCTTAGAGGTGCCCCCTGAAACTTAACCGACTGTCTGTGTAGGCTGACTAGTTCCAGCAGCCTGCCACACCAGAGACATGTTGCTGGCCCCATGGGGAGAGTGCCTTTGTCACTCTGAGGCCAGTAACAAAGCCTGCACTGGGTGGAGATGCTAACACCTCCCCCAGGCAGGAGCTGTAACACCTGGCGGTGAGCCTCAAAGGCTCACCCCTTTGTCACAGCCCAGCAGGGCACTCCAGCTTAGTGGAGTTGCCCGCCCCCTCCGGCCACGGCCCCCACTTTTGGCGGCAAGGCTGGAGGGAACAAAGAAAGCAACAAGGAGGAGTCACTGACCAGTCAGGACAGCCCCTAAGGTGTCCTGAGCTGAAGTGACTCTAACTTTTAGAAATCCTCCATCTTGCAGATGGAGGATTCCCCCAATAGGGTTAGGATTGTGACCCCCTCCCCTTGGGAGGAGGCACAAAAAGGGTGTACCCACCCTCAGGGCTAGTAGCCATTGGCTACTAACCCCCCAGACCTAAACACGCCCTTAAATTTAGTATTTAAGGGCTACCCTGAACCCTAGAAAATTAGATTCCTGCAACTACAAGAAGAAGGACTGCCTAGCTGAAAACCCCTGCAGAGGAAGACCAGAAGACAACTGCCTTGGCTCCAGAAACTCACCGGCCTGTCTCCTGCCTTCCAAAGATCCTGCTCCAGCGACGCCTTCCAAAGGGACCAGCGACCTCGACATCCTCTGAGGACTGCCCCTGCTTCGAAAAGACAAGAAACTCCCGAGGACAGCGGACCTGCTCCAAGAAAAGCTGCAACTTTGTTTCCAGCAGCTTTAAAGAACCCTGCAAGCTCCCCGCAAGAAGCGTGAGACTTGCAACACTGCACCCGGCGACCCCGACTCGGCTGGTGGCGATCCAACACCTCAGGAGGGACCCCAGGACTACTCTAAGACTGTGAGTACAAAAACCTGTCCCCCCTGAGCCCCCACAGCGCTGCCTGCAGAGGGAATCCCGAGGCTTCCCCCTGACCGCGACTCTTTGAATCCTAAGTCCCGACACCTGGGAGAGACCCTGCACCCGCAGCCCCCAGGACCAGCAGGACCGAACTTTCACTGGAGGAGTGACCCCCAGGAGTCCCTCTCCCTCGACCAAGTGGAGGTTTCCCCGAGGAACCCCCCCCTTGCCTGCCTGCAGCGCTGAAGAGATCCCTAGATCTCCCATTGACTTCCATTACAAACCCGACGCTTGTTTCTACACTGCACCCGGCCGCCCCCGCGCTGCTGAGGGTGAAATTTCTGTGTGGGCTTGTGTCCCCCCCGGTGCCCTACAAAACCCCCCTGGTCTGCCCTCCGAAGACGCGGGTACTTACCTGCAAGCAGACCGGAACCGGGGCACCCCCTTCTCTCCATTCTAGCCTATGTGTTTTGGGCACCACTTTGAACTCTGCACCTGACCGGCCCTGAGCTGCTGGTGTGGTGACTTTGGGGTTGCTCTGAACCCCCAACGGTGGGCTACCTTGGACCAAGAACTAAGCCCTGTAAGTGTCTTACTTACCTGGTTAACCTAACAAATACTTACCTCCCCTAGGAACTGTGAAAATTGCACTAAGTGTCCACTTTTAAAACAGCTATTTGTGAATAACTTGAAAAGTATACATGCAATTTTGATGATTTGAAGTTCCTAAAGTACTTACCTGCAATACCTTTCGAATGAGATATTACATGTAGAATTTGAACCTGTGGTTCTTAAAATAAACTAAGAAAAGATATTTTTCTATACAAAAACCTATTGGCTGGATTTGTCTCTGAGTGTGTGTACCTCATTTATTGTCTATGTGTATGTACAACAAATGCTTAACACTACTCCTTGGATAAGCCTACTGCTCGACCACACTACCACAAAATAGAGCATTAGTATTATCTATTTTTACCACTATTTTACCTCTAAGGGGAACCCTTGGACTCTGTGCATGCTATTCCTTACTTTGAAATAGCACATACAGAGCCAACTTCCTACACCTGTCAAGTGGATGAACCACCACTCTTCTTGTATTTAGCTCATGACCAAGGACACCACCTCCACACAGAGTTCAAATGAGGAAACCTCTGGCTATTATGGACGCTAATCTAATACCACAAGCAGACAAAGTGGCTGAATGACGCTTCCACTTTATGAAGTGCCTCTGATTAATTTTACCATAAGCTACAGTCACTTTGGTTTTCATTCATTTTGACTATGCCAGGGGGTTAATGCTTAGAGGTCCTCTGTTAATACTAGAGAAACTATGGAGAATTTTAAATAAAGTCTGCCATCCTCGCCAGACCTCATTTTCCTTCACTGGCTCCCAATATCTTAACAGATCACCATTACCTCACTGCACTAGCCAAAGGAACTGGCCCACTCCTGCTTTTGCAAAAGCATTCATATTGTCAAGCAAGATGTCTGTCCCTACGAACAGCTCCACTACCAACTGTGTACCCTTACAGAAAAACAGAAATCAGTGGAACGTCCTTCGCTGTCCAGTAGGCCAAACTTTGGAAATGAATGCCGGCTCAAATAATGGCAAATAATTTTAATTCCAGGAAGCATTAAAAACAAAATGGTTACCTAACTGTAGTAGTAGTTTTGCAGCTTGTGATGCAGCTCACCTCTCAAACATTCTCCTCACCATTTTCATCCGTTTACTCTCCTACTCCGGTGGAGGTTCGAGGTGGCCAGTACATTGGCTCTTTTTCCTAGTGTTGTTGGCTACAATGATAGAGTCTGCTCCTGCATTGCCCTGATTGTTTCCCAGGACTTTAGAACAATGCTTTTGGGGGTGGGGAGGGGGTCAATAACCTGCAGTTTGCTGGTCTTTGAATGCCTCTCTTCTCTAGTCCAAAATGCTTGGAAGCATTGTCAAGAATTGGCTCTGACTCTGTGAGGGTAGGAGAGTTTCCAGCAGAAAGCAAGTGCACAATTTGTCTTCATCATGATGAACTCTAATCCGCTCTGTCGCACTTTTTAGGTCGAGCATGCAAGTGGTTTGCCCTGTTGTAAGTAGTGTGGGCTTTCAACCATGTCCACTGCACGCCCATCATTTTCACTGGTTGGTGGGCCTGCCTTTCAATAATCCTTTGTTGTTGGTAAATGCTTTACACGTTTGTCCCTCCTTGGGGCGGTTTTGTTACTGCCTTGCAGACTACCCCTGCTACATGGAAAATTGCATGATTGCCGATACGTTTGACTGAGAGCGAACTTCTTTCTGTGTCTCTCCTTCGCGCTCATGGCGACCATGGCGCTTTGGATAGGAGGGCAAGGATCAACGGCCTGCAGGTTTGCTGGTCTTTGGAGGCCTCTCTTCTCTAGTCCAAAAAGTGCTTGGAAGTATTGTCAGGAATGGGCTCCTACTCTGTGAGGGTAGGAGAGTTTCCAGAAGAAAACAAGTGCACAATTTGTTTTCATCCCGATGAACTCTATACCGCTCTGCTGCCCTTTAACCTCTTAAATGCGGGCGTCGGCCACTGGCCGACGCCCACACACCCTCCCTGGTGCGGGTCACGACCAGTGGCCGACACCAGGAAGGGCATTAATAAATCCTCGGGTGCGTCGCACCCGAGGATTTATTTTTTATTTTTTTCCCCCCCCCCCCCCGGGAGACACGGAAGCTACCGTGTCTCCCCCCGCCCCCCACCCGCCCCTTTGTGACGTCAGCGCGCCGCGAGGCGCGCTGACATTGCAAAGGTGTTTTCCCCATGAAAGCAGGAAGCAGCCTTGCGGCCGCTTCCTGCTTTCATGGGGAAAACGGCCTTTTTCACGTTCGGGAAGGCCTCGTAAGAAAGGGGAGACACTCCCCTTTCTTACGAGGCCTTCCTGAAAGTGTTTCCTGGCCCCCGGTCGCAGCTGTGCTGCGATCGGGGGCCAGGAAACACTTTCAGGTTTCCTGGCTCCCCCGATCGCAGCACAGCTGCGATCGGGGGGGGTCAGGAAACATTTTGAAAAGGCCTCGTAAGAAAGGGGAGACTCTCCCCTTTCTTACGAGGCCTTCTGAAACTGTTTCTGGCCCCCGATCGCAGCTGTGCTGCGATCGGGGGCCAGAAACAGTTTCAGAAGGCCTCGTAAGAAAGGGGAGAGTCTCCCCTTTCTTATGAGGCCTTCTGAAACGGTTTCCTGGCCCCCGATCGCAGCACAGCTGCGATCGGGGGCCAGGAAACCCCACTAGACACCAGGGATTTCACTTTTGGGGGGCAGCCCCCCCCGGAAAACGGGCCGCCCCCCCCCCCCGGCATAATTTTCCTAAAAAAATAAAAAGGTAGGTGCCCCCTGGCGCCCCCCCCCAGGGGATTTTTTTTTTTTTCAAAAAAAAAATAAAATAAAAAAAATAATTAAATGACAGGGGGTCGCCCGTGGGCAGGGTGACCCCCTGTGGGGGCAATTTTTTTTTTAGATGTTGTAGGGTTTCCCTGGGGGCCATATATGTATATATCTATATATATATATCTATGTAGATAGATATATCTAGGTACATGGATATATCTATAGATATATCTATGTAGATATATATTTATATATATATATATATATATATAGGTAGATCTGTATCAAAGAGATTTATAAAGCGCGCTACTCACCTGTGAGGGTCTCAAGGCGCTGGGGGGGGGGACGGGGGGGAGGGAAAGGGGCTAGGAGGTTCACTGTTCAAAAAGCCAGGTTTTGAGGCCCTTCCTGAAAAGAAGTAGGTTTTGGGTCTTGCGAATGTGGGTTGTGAGTGCGTTCCATGTTTTGGGTGCAATGTAGGAGAAGGATGTGCCCCCGGTGGTGGTGTGTTTGATGCGGGGGTCAGAGGCGAGAGAGAGGTCAGCTGAACGGACGTTTCGTGTGGGGGTGTGGAAGGTGACTCTCGTTGAGGTAGGCAGGGCCTGTGTTGTGGAGTGATTTGTGTGTGAGGATGAGGATCTTGAAGGTGATCCTTTTGTCAATGGGGAGCCAGTGGAGGGATTTGAGGTGTGGAGAGATGTGTTCGTGTCGGTGGAGGTCGAGGATGAGTCGTGCTGCTGAGTTCTGGATGCGTGTAGTTTGCACTTGAGTTTTAGAGTGGTGCCGGCGTAGAGGGCGTTTCTGTAATCAAGCCTGCTGCTGATGAGTGCGTGAGTGACAGTTTTTCTGGTCTCTGTGGGGATCCATTTTAATGTTTTTCAGTATACGGAGTTTCTTGAAGCATGAGGAGGTAAGAGCGTTGATTTGTTGGGTCATAGAGAGGGAGGAGTCTAGGATGATGCTGAGGTTGCGTGCGTAGTTGGCGGGGGTGGGTGCAGGGCCTAGCGTGGTGGGCCACCATGGGGGGTCCCAGGTTTTTTTGGTGAGGGCCAAAGAGGATTATTTCGGTTTTGCTTGAGTTGAGTTTCAGGTGGTTGGCTGTCATATATACATCACTTTTGTCAATATGTGTGTGGTTTCCCTGGGGGGAAAAGGGTCCGACTTGTCTAGTGGCAGTTTTAGTGCCATAAAGAAGCGCAGAAGGTTTATATGCCTACTGCAAAGAGCACATCTGTATTTTATGTAAATAGCTGAGTACATTAGTAAAGTCTATGGAGAGATGAAGGGCACTTTTGCTGGGTGGTAATGAGGGAATCCGAGGAGGAGGGAGTGGGAGCACCAATAATGATTGTTGGACTGGGCGCAGGAGGTGCTAAAGACTGTGACGAATGGTATGTGACAAGGTGTTTTTTGAGTGTCTTGAAAGTACGTGCTGATTGAGGGAAGAAGCGCAGGTAAGGTGGCCTCTACTGTTGCACGTATCTCACACACACCATCGATTTTGTGACTGTCTACGTAGGCTAGTGTTTTAGAGCAACAGTTTAGCCAATAGCAGAGATGGCATCTTGATGGATGACTGCTGCCTGCACTCGGGTTATAGAGGACCGCTCTGACATAGGATCAGAGACTGAGACATCAGATACTGAGACAGCATCTGAGGGATAGGACAATGGTGCAGACTCTGGGAGTGATTTTTCAGTCAGAGGAGTCCCATTCGAAAACTCCTCTTCCAGTACATTATGAGGGAGGTGATGAGGACAGTCCTGCTGTCCCTTCGCAAGCTGTTCGTGCAACTGGGTAATAGTGGGTTAGGCCAACCCAGAGAGCAGGTGAATGCGGCGGCAAGCAGAGAGAGAGTGCTCTCTTGGGAGCTCACCAATTTAGTTCAGCCCCAAATTCCACCACCCAAATCATATTGTGGAGACATCAAAATTGTCTATGGCAAAACAAACTGGTTTTGTAAGGCAGGCACCTGTGTTTTTGGTCCTGGATTCGGCGGCCATATAGAGAAACACACTAAACCCAAACATTTCTGGAAACTAGACATTCGGGGGAGTCCACAGAGGTGTGACTTGTGTGGATTCCCCAAAGTTTTCTTACCCAGAATACCCTGCAAAGCTGAAATGTTGAGAAAAAACTCTATTTTTCTCGCATTTCTGTCACACAAACTACAGGAATATGCTGGGATCCACAACATTCCTACCACCCAATGACTCCTCACCTGTCCTGATAAAAACACTACCCCACTTGAGTGCCTACACCTAGTGCCTGTGTCAGGAATGGATCACCCCAGGGTCAACAGCTGCCTCACGTAAGGACCAACATTGACCGTTGTGTGATCTATTCCTGTCGCAGGCACCAGGCCTAACCACACAAGTGAGGTATCATATTTATCGGGAGACTTGGGGGAACGCTGGGTGGAAGGAAATTTGTGGCTCCCCTCAGATTCCAGAACTTTCTGTCACCGAAATGTGTGGAAAACGTGGTATTTTAGCCACATTTTGAGGTTTGCAAAGGATTCTGGGTAACAGAACCTGGTCCGAGCCCCACAAGTCACCTCATCTTGGATTCCCCTGGGTTTCTAGTTTACAAAAATGTGCTGGTTTGCTAGGTTTCCCCAGGTGCCGGCTGAGCTAGAGGCCAAAATCCACAGGTAGGCACTGTTTTCTATGAAAAAATGTGATGTGTCCACGTTCTGTTTTGGGGCATTTCCTGTCGCGGGCGCTAGGCCTACCCACACAAGTGAGGTATCATTTTTATCGGGAGACTTAGGGGAACGCCGGGTGGAAGGAAATTTGTGGCTCCTCTCAGATTCCAGAACTTTCTGTCACCGAAATGTGAGGAAAACTTGTTTTTTTGGCCACTTTTTGAGGTTTGCAAAGGATTCTGGGTAACAGAACCTGGTCTGAGCCCCGCAAGTCACCCCTCCTTGGATTCCCCTAGGTCTCTAGTTTTCAGAAATGCACAGGTTTGGTAGGTTTCCCTATGTGCCGGCTGAGCTAGAGGCCAAAATCTACAGGTAGGCACTTCTCAAAAAACACCTCTGTTTTCTTCCAAAAATTTGGATGTGTCCACGTTGCGCTTTGGGGCGTTTCCTGTCGCGGGCGCTAGGCCTACCCACACAAGTGAGGTATCATTTTTATCGGGAGACTTGGGGGAACGCCGGGTGGAAGAAAATTTGTGGCTCCTCTCAGATTCCAGAACTTTCTGTCACCGAAATGTGAGGAAAACTTGTTTTTTTAGCCACTTTTTGAGGTTTGCAAAGGATTGTGGGTAACAGAACCTGGTCCGAGCCCCGCGAGTCACCCCTCCTTGTATTGCCCTAGGTCTCTAGTTTTCAGAAATGCACAGGTTTGGTAGGTTTCCCTAGGTGCCGGCTGAGCTAGAGGCCAAAATCTACAGGTAGGCACTTCTCAAAAAACACCTCTGTTTTCTTCCAAAAATTTTGATGTGTCCACGTTGCGCTTTGGGGCGTTTCCTGTCGCGGGCGCTAGGCCTACCCACACAAGTGAGGTATCATTTTTATCGGGAGACTTGGTGGAACGCCGGGTGGAAGGAAATTTGTGGCTCCTCTCAGATTCCAGAACTTTCTGTCACCGAAATCTGAGGAAAACTTGTTTTTTAGCCACTTTGAGGTTTGCAAAGGATTCTGGGTAACAGAACCTGGTCCGAGCCCCGCGAGTCACCCCTCCTTGGATTGCCCTAGGTCTCTAGTTTTCAGAAATGCACAGGTTTGGTAGGTTTCCCTAGGTGCCGGCTGAGCTAGAGGCCAAAATCTACAGGTAGGCACTTCTCAAAAAACACCTCTGTTTTCTTCCAAAAATTTTGATGTGTCCACGTTGCGCTTTGGGGCGTTTCCTGTCGCGGGCGCTAGGCCTACCCACACAAGTGAGGTATCATTTTTATCGGGAGACTTGGGGGAACGCCGGGTGGAAGGAAATTTGTGGCTCCTCTCAGATTCCAGAACTTTCTGTCACCGAAATCTGAGGAAAACTTGTTTTTTTAGCCACTTTTTGAGGTTTGCAAAGGATTCTGGGTAACAGAACCTGGTCCGAGCCCCGCAAGTCACCCCTCCTTGGATTCCCCTAGGTCTCTAGTTTTCAGAAATGCACAGGTTTGGTAGGTTTCCCTATGTGCCGGCTGAGCTAGAGGCCAAAATCTACAGGTAGGCACTTTGGAAAAAACAGCTGTGTTTTCTATAAAAAAAATAGGATGTGTCCATGTTGTGTTTTGGGGCATTTCCTGTCGCGGGCACTAGGCCTACCCACACAAGTGAGGTATCATTTTTATCGGGAGACTTGGGGGAACACAGAATAGCAAAACAAGTGTTATTGCCCCTTATCTTTCTCTACATTTTTTCCTTCCAAATATAAGAGAGTGTGTAAAAAAGACGTCTATTTGAGAAATGCCCTGCAATTCACATGCTAGTATGGGCACCTCGGAATTCAGCGATGTGCAAATAACCACTGCTCCTCAAAACCTTATCTTGATCCCATTTTGGAAATGCAAAGGTTTTCTTGATACCTCTTTTTCACTCTTCATATTTCAGCAAATGAATTGCTGTATACCCAGTATAGAATGAAAACCAACTGCAGGGTGCAGCTTATTTATTGGCTCTGGGTACCTAGGGTTCTTGATGAACCTACAAGCCCTTTATATCCCCGCAACCAGAAGAGTCCAGCAGACAAAACGGTATATTGCTTTCAGAAATCTGACATCGCAGGAAAAAGTTACAGAGTAAAACATAAAGAAAAATGGCTGTTGTTTTCAGCTCAATTTCAATATTTTTTTATTTCAGCTGTTATTTTCTGTAGGAAAACCTTGTAGGATCTACACAAATGACCCCTTGCTGAATTCAGAATTTTGTCTAGTTTTCAGAAATGTTTAGCATTCCGGGATCCAGCATTGGTTTCACACCCATTCCTGTCACTAACTGGAAGGAGGCTGAAAGCACCAAATATAGTAGAAATGGGGTATGTCCCAGTAAAATGCCAAATTTGTGTTGAAAAATTCGGTTTTCTGATTCAAGTCTGCCCGTTCCTGAAAGGTGGGAAGATAGTGATTTCAGCACCAGAAACCCTTGGTTGATGGCATTTTCAGGGAAAAAACCACAAGCCTTCGTCGGCAGCCCTTTTTTCCCATTTTTTTGGAAAAAACAAAATTTTCACTGTATTTTGGCTATTTTCTTTGTCTCCTCCAGGGGAAACCACCAACTCTGGGTACCATTAGAATCCCTAGGATGTTGGAAAAAAAGGACGCAAATTTGGCGTGGTTAGCTTATGTGGACAAAAAGTTATGAAGCCCTAAGCGCAAACTACCCCAAATAGCCAAAAAAGGGCTCAGCACTGGGGGGGGAAAGGCCCAGCAGCTAAGGGGTTAAAGGTCGAACATGAAAGTGCTTTGACTTGTTTTAAGTATTGTGGACTTTTAACCAAACTCACCGCACGCCCATCACTTTCACATGTGGGCTTGCCTTTAAATAATCCTTTGTTATCATTGGTAAATGGTTTACATTTGTCCCTCCTTGAGGCGGTTTTGCTACCACCTTGCAGACTGCCCCTGCAACATGGATAATTGCATAACTGCCAATACATTTGACTGAGAGCAACCTCCCCCCCCCCTTCATTTTCAATTTAAGTGGCAAGAAAAGTCTAGTTAGGAATTTACAACTTTAATAGCTCTAACTGGAGCAAATACCAAGACCCATTGCATTCCAAATGCTTGTTACCATTTGGTTGTATATGGCGATTTCATCTGGGGTTGATGGCCTCAACAGATAGGTATCCATGCTTTCCTTGGGTGAATCTGCATCGAGGTCCTGTCATTGGTGTTCGATGCACTTGGACCCTCTGAGGTCCTGGAAGAGGCCCAGAGACTCTGGATCCCCTTTTTCATAGAAGAGTTATTTTTCCTCCTCTTCTTCTAGTTCTAGTGTCACTGGGAATTCCATTTCCCCTGAGGGCTTCTCTTACTGTACCCTTTCCATCAAAGACATTACATATATTCAAAATGCCTGGAGGGAGCGTCAAAGTCCTTCTTTTGGAGGACTGCGGGCCATCTTGGCCTGGAGCAGTCTTTTCTTGCGCTTGATTTCGAGAGTGTGTTCTTTGGCCTAGAGTGTAGTTACCAATCTTTTCTTTAGCAACATTAACCTCCTCTTAGCTTAATAGTCCAAGGTCTCTCAGTAATGTTATTTCCTTCTGCCCCTGCATGATGTAGTGTGCTTTCTTTTGCTTTTCTCTTGCCCTCAGCGTCTTCAGTTTGAATTCTGCGCAAGCACTGGAGTTGTGATCTAGGCAGACAAAGATTGCACACCAGGTCCCTCTGTGACAGCTTGTGGTGGCACTTTGGGAAGAAACAGAAAGGTGCATTCTGTGTCTCACGCAGAGCAGGGGGTCCCCCCGTCTGTGCAGTCTTCTTCCTTCACAATCTTTCGCTTGACGCACCTTCTAGTTACTTTGGGTTTTTCAGTGGAAATCTCTGTAAAGGATTTCCTTCCTTCTGCTTTTAACGATGATCTTCACTAATATATTGTATTTTCTTGATGATTTCTTATTTTCTTTCTCTCGTCTTCCCTTCCATGATTAGAAAGCTTTCAGTGATGCTTCCAGACCCAATGGCAGAAAAAAATTGAATTTGAAGATTGAGACCACAAAAGCAGACATCTGGTGAGGAATTTGGACGCCAGGAGAGGCTGAACTAAGCACCAAATGGTGAGGCACAACACCCAGCAACACAAAAAAGAAAAATAACAAAAAGGAGAGGAGAGACTACTGTACAAGGGGATATTTAGGGAGCTAACCACTAAATGGCAGAATAATACACAGAATTTGTGACAATTAACCACTTGGAGGTACATTTAGAAATTCTCAGATGCGCATATCAGACTGAAACCTTTATAGACTTTCACTTGAAATCTCAGCGGACTGAAATTGATTTTTTAATATGGTCTTATAAGACTCAAGCAGTTCTCAAATAAATGCAAAGAATCCTAGATCTTTCATCAAAGTGAAACAATTCAACACCTCATCATATGGAGGCAATTACAGATCCTTGGATAGCGCACTACACAACGAGAAAAATATATAAAAAGCCCACATGCACTCGTCAGACTGCGACAAAGATTGCTAGGTTTATTAAAATGAAACCAAGATTATCATACATGTCCCCACTCTCAGACTGGCCTTTTTGGCAACCGGAAGATTATTATCTAACAGTTTTATTCAATGTTTTTAAAGTAGAAATATTAGTGACATCATGGCCAGCATGGCACAAATCATAGCTGCTGACTCAGTAAAAAATCTCCTCATTTTGAGCAAATTTCACCCAATATAACCAGCCTACCCTGTTTTACTAAGCAATCAAAAGCGGTCATAAATAGCATGATAATATGAATCTTCGAAGGGCTTTACTTGAGACTATGTGTTGCCGGACTAGAACACACCAACAACAACCCCTCTGCCCCTTAGTAGCCAAAACATAATACTGATAATGATTTTCACATTTGAATCTGTTACTTAACCCAAGCTGCACTGAGTCTTGCAAGTCTGGCACTGCATGGTGGCACATCAGTCCTGTTGAAAGCACCCACAGTGCACATTTTTATTAACAGACAAGAAAACAAACAGAAATAATCAATGTCTCTCTACCCTTTTTTCCTTTCGGCCAATCAGTTATCTTACACTTTTATAAGTGTTTAAACGTGTAGTTAAGAACACATAAGCATCTATCAATGTTTAAATGTGGCAACTTCCTACAAAATAGACTGACATTTTCAAGCGTGGGCAAGGGATACGGCTAGGAAACAAACAATGTCAACAAAATACAAAGAACCTTCTATGATTTTCACAAGTTTTCAAGTTGTATATGACAATAAAATCTATTTGATATTTGAATACACAGCATGTGAATCCAGAAAAGATTAATGCTGAAAAACTTGGTCTTCCCATCATAATCATGAAATGCATAGCATGAATTATACAAAATGGCAAAAAAGATACTAGCTAACACATCTTTTCTAATACTCAACCGCAATCCAACATACTCATGTGCTGCATCACTCACCACACTAGGTGTGCGGCAGGTCTTTTAACCTCATACACCTCAACTATTGTCACCCAATTGGACATACCACATCCAACACTCTTCCTACAATGCACTCTAAATAGAGGGCCCATTATCTGAGGAATATCAGAGGACTTTGCAGTCTTAAGAAGTACTAAACAAATGCTGTAATAAGAGCGTTTCAAATATTTTATTTAAAAAAGTGAATGGGGAAAGTACCAAGGAAGTGGCTGGCTGAATGATGCTGTCTGGAGCCCACTGGTTTCAGACCTACAACTGTAGCAGTGTAAAAACTGCAGTTTGACCTGTTGAAACAAACCCTTTAGACAGGTAAAAATCTCCCTTTTAAATATTAAAAAAACACCCTTATGCAGGCATCGTAGCCCACAAGGCTTGGTGACTGGCATGTAAACACAGAACATGTGGAGATGTAAAGTTAATATGTTCTTACATCATCTAGCACCCAAAAGCTATTTTCACTGTGGCTGGCCAGCTGTCCTTTGTAGAAAATTACAGCACAGATTAAAATACTACTACTGTATCTCAGAAATGGGACCAGCTAGAAAGATAATTAATAAATATTAAGGGAATGTAACTTTAAGAAAGTTACCTGTTCTCTGCCTGAAGTTCCTTAAAACTAATTTGCATTGGCTCTCCAGCTTCTCCCAGCCAGTAATTAGCTGTGAATAGGTGAACTGCCTCTCAAACAATAGGCTGACCTGAAAGGGCAGAGATTACTTCTGTGAGCACCACAGAATCAGTATGATGGAATGCTCTGGGTATCCTTTTTGACACTATCGTGTCCAATCCTGCTTGAGTATCGAATCCTACCCGACAGGTTTACTGAGATCATACTCAACACTAAGGGCATCTTGAAACAGGAGAGAACAGCGTGCCAGGGTAATTCTTGTGGATCCGCTGTCTGGTTGCTGAAGCTCTCTGATATTGTCCTACCAGACTCTGAATTTGTTGTGGATACAGTGGCTGCCTCAAACTGAATTTTAGTGTTAGATGTCAGAGGACACTAAGATTACAAAATCACACTCCCCACGCCTTCAGAACTTAGAGTGGCCAGGGACTTTTGTCATCTTGGAAATGCCTGAAGTGGGTAGCGTTGGCACAGAAAATATTTACCACATTTGTATAAGTGTGCCCAGAAGTGATTTCCACTGACCTGCTAGTGCCAGGCATAAATGTGGCACCTCAAGGAACTCACTTTAGAAAGCTCCTAGAAGATCAAAAGAAGACAGAATCTGCTGTCTGCGACCTGAGAGGAGGCCAGAGGGACTGGACTTGGTCCATCTTCTACCCAAGACAAAAAAATGGACTCAGAGGGTCATTTGGCTGACTCCAGTCTGGCTACAGGAAGCCAACGTACTTCAAGAAGCCTTTTCCTGGAAGTACACAAATGACCAGTGGCGTATGGACCTTGCTGCTGGCCTCTGCCTGATACCCTGTGACTCTCTAACAACCACTCTTTAAGTCCTGGGTGCATCAGACGTCTATTCCTGTGGTGGATTGAGACTTAAAAGACTAAGTCTGAAGGTACCATATTTGATAAGGATGAACCTGGTTGGTCTATTCAACACACACTCTAACAATGTCAGCCTCAACTTGGTCTCGGTCTACTATGGGAACCAAAATAGCGCTTTGCGCTTTTTTGGCACGATTTCCACTTAAAATACTAGGAATTCATATCTCTTGTTCCCTTATTGGATTTTTGTCATTTTGTTTATTAAATTGTACTCTATTATTCTAATTTTGTTTAGCATTTCTATTGTTTAGCACTGTGACTTTTTTACTGTTTTGGTGCTCTGAAAAATACTTTCAACATTGCCCTAAATTAAGCCTGTCTGCTCTGTGCTACCCGGGGCTGAGCTCAGGCTACTTTAGCTACTTTGAGGGTTCACCCTGACATCATTCTTGTAATTATCTCTAAGATGGGTAGTTATCAACCACAAAAAAAGAATCCTCTTTGTTATTTTTTTTTTTTTTTTACAAGTGCCAATTAAGAATAACAGTGACTAATGAATTTTATTGCGTTTTAAGCATCGAAGCATAACTACAGCATTCCTTCGAACTGAGGATTTGGAGGGATTATATATATATATATATATAAATATATATATATATATATATATACATATATACACACACACACAAACATACATATACACACATACATACACACACACACACCTACTGACAGTCACCTGAAGGCAGTTATAGTTAGGGCCATGTTTCCATAGGAAAAGCATTTTTTGACTTGCCTATATCTTTGGAGTCATTTGACAAATTTTCACAAAATTCTAAATGTCCCCAAAAATCTGAGCCAGTGATTCTTGTTGCGCATGGAAAGTTCAGGGTGATCTGTCAAACAGGGGCTGAGAAAAAGGAGGTGGGTGGTTGAAAGATGTGTTTCCCATGTTAATTCCCATAGGAGTTTTGAACAAGTCTACAGCCTAAACCTCTGGATGGAATTTCATCAAACTTGGCAGAAAGCTAGATATTGTTCTGTAGATTGTGCTTTTTATTATTTGGTGTAAATTTGTTCAGAAGTTGGAGATATTTAGGGGGGAAAAAATGTGTATACCTGGGCAGAGCCTAAGCACAGATCTCATGGTGAGATCTGAGTGGCTATCAGCACTTCAACTAGAAAGTGAACACAGCAATCGCAGACCAATGTACATGATAGCACCCCATTGAAATGCATTGTAGTGAATGGCAGGTTTTGAGGGTCACAAAAAGGAGAACGTATAAAGCGTGATACATTTTAGATATAATATAAATCATTTGTTGATGGTACCATATGAAATTTAGGAATTGTGTTGTGTTCAAAGGTGATTGTACCCTGCTGGGATTTCATGCATCAAGGTTGAGAGAGAACTGTTTTCTCATGATTTTCCCTTAGAAATTATGAAAGGTGCTCCAGAAGCTAAAATGAGAGAATATTTTCCGTAAATGCATACTATCTTCCACAGCCAAACGAGAATAAAATCTGACATTCTCAGGAAAACAAGTACTTCTAACAGCAGCAGCATCTCAGTTGATTACCCTTTGTTCTAGTGAAGGCTCCCAGAGTGTTCTAAAGAACAACTAGAGAGCTAACAAGTCACTTATGACAAAAGTGCGGCACACCTGAAGCCATCTTGACTGAATCAAAATGGTAAAGCTTAAAACATTTAATTTAGAAAGGAACAAAATGATAGGGTTCATTTTGTCATAGAAATGATGGTTAGTGCTGTAGAAAAAAAGTAGCAGGTTTTAAGTGACTTCTCAAATAACAATCTCTTTATTTCATCAAAACATTCTGGCATGTGGACTAAAACATGCATTGTCAAAACCAGCAGCAGATTGCCACTTAACTCAGTAGTGATCAGCAGCTTATAGTATTCTAATGAACAACTAGAGTGATAACATTCTGAATGTATGCCAAATGTGTGGCACATCTGAATGACATCTTGATGGAATCAAAGTGGAAAACTGAAAGCATTTTCTACTGATACTGCAGTAAATATGGAAATTAGGGAGCCAGGACCTGCGTCCAACCCCACCACTGTGCATTGCAATGAGCACCTTACTTAACTTAAATGTATTTTTTAAAAACCTAGAAAATTCACTGAAAAAAACACAAAGGCTACAGGGACACTATAGTTAGGAAATATAATTTTAAAAACCTTACAAGTTCAATAAAAAACCAAAGGCTACAGGGACGTTAGAGTTCAGTTCAGATTTCACATGCACAAAACCATATTAATTCAACTGATAAGAGTAATTTCAAGTAGCTATAACACATGCCGACCCCATGCACTGCTGATTACCTGAGAAATTACATCACTCATGACATCTTCTTTGACATCATTGATATCACTAACATTTGCAGCAAAATTATTGATGAGAAAACTCTGCATGACGATGGCACAAGTTATAGTTACTTGAAATAACTAACAGTTTAATTTATAGGTTTTTTTTGTGCATGTAAAATCTGAACCTAACTATATTGATTTTTAGTGAAAACATAATATATATATTAATGTTGTTTTCTTATTTGAGTGAAGAACCATAAACTCCCATTGACAAATGTTTTTTTCCTGAACTGTTTTTGGTTGTGTATGATACACCTTGGTCACTGATAAAAGTAAAAAACAGCTGTGTCAGGCCTTAAGCCGTGAGCTAATCTAAATTGTCTCAAATGTGCAGCCACCTGGCACTGCTTCGCATTATTATTAAAGACTTCTAAGGCAACATAACATAGGTGTTAGTGTTCGTTTGATCAAAAGGGGCACCAAGAGAGCAGTTCCCACAAAAAAGTCCCTAGACAGGGATTTACTGTAGCACCTCACCTATATATTAGCTACTGATCAGTTATGAGTGAAGTATCCAAGACATGAGCATGCGCCTTCACTGCAGCCTACCATGGAAGCTCTGATCAGAGGTGGGGCCTGCTGCTACTGCTGCTGCATCACATGCCCTGCTCATGCAGAACAAGGCGTTGGCTGCACTGGATGCGACTGGGACCCCCAATTAAGTGCTGGGACCCCGCAGTCTTGTTGCCACCCACCTGCAACAGGCTGAACCCACAGATTAAGGGCACCTCAGGCAGTTGGCAGCCATGGCCTACTACAGCGGCCTTGGTCACAGACGGAGCCTGCTGCTACTACGTGCGTAAAGCATGGCCCTTGTTCGGAGGAAGGTTGTGACTGCGCTGAATGCAGACAGAGACTTCACTGTGGTGGCCACAGGTGAGTGCTTGTGGGGATGCACTTGACCCCTTCTCCTACCCCATGAATAGTCCAAACCCGGGTCCATAAGCATGTGGGACGTGCAGCCTGCCCTGAAGGAACACTGGTGCTGTACATCTGGGGGAGGGGCGTAATACCCTTTGCAGTGATTTTTTCAGGCATATTTATTACCTGCAACGTCATACCTCCCCTAACTTGTTCTCTATACAAGAGGTCTCTCCCTGGCCCGGTTTCCCTGGAATACCGCGCTGAAGCCGCATCGTGGACATACTTTCTGTGAACTTGGGCCTTAATAAGACACTTCATCGGCCATTATACAGACGCTCCATGCAGTGCGACCAGGGTGTGTGTTTGGGGGGGGGGGGGAGGGGAGGAGGGGTGAGGAGGTGACAGATACTGATGTGTACACAAGGAGTGATCAAACCGCTATAACAACCTGCTACTACTTAAGTATTTACCATAGACAGACAGTGCGAGTGCTGCACTGGGCGGTGAGTGCTGTGAGGTGTCGCTGGTAGTTCCAACATTCACAAGCAGGCCCACAACTGAAACACGCCCCCCTTCGAGGAGCTGCTTTGCTCATCCACACCGTGAAAGCTGACCCAATCCCCTACAGGACAGAACTTGGTATTTGAGGTCTCATCGTGACCTGATATCTATGTGGTGACATGCTGGGACGCCTTAATGAGTACATGGTGTACAAAGTTGGACTACATCTGAACAAGTTACAATCGATGCATGGGCGCCGGGGGTTCATAGGTCAGGTGGCTAAAAGCGGTCATCATCTAGCTTGCACCTCTAATAGACAACAAGTGATTGGACTACCACAACAACCCACAAACTTATAATTATCCAATGCCACAGTATTGTCGGTTACGCGTTTTGCTGCTCCTGCTGTCAGGTATTATTGGTTGCTCTGACACTTGCATGCAGGTACACACCTGAGGCTCAGCACTGCCCCTGCTGTGTGTCACATTTCCACAGTATTCATGATGGGACAACCATGAAACAGAGTCAACCCTGCACGCTTCCACCCACTCATGCCACCCATAGGCTCTAAAGAGACTACTGAAGCAACAGGCTGTAATTCTGCCTCTGACACAGTTGCAGGTAAACTGGATGTGGTACTTGCGGCCATTGAACACTCTTGAGTTATGCTGGATTCAAAGACAGACACGGTCACTACACATATGACTCTGCGAGGGATGATCATTTCAAATTATCAGACACAGCACACTAAACAAAGCAATCATTGGTTATTGGCTATTGCATAACCACAAGTTAAAGACACAATCCCATCTCCACTTATTGCAGGAAAAGATTTTCATCCCTAAAGACTATGCGGAAGAGGCAGAAGGCTGATCAAAGAGGAGTTATATTTGGATGGTAGGCCTTCCCGAAAATGTAGAGGGCAGTGACGCAGAGCACTACCTTGAGGATTGTGTCTGGAGATTTCTATCTGTGAAGGCACTGTCACCTTTGTTCCCCTCTGTGGAAAGGGCCCACAGAGTCCCAAAATGGCAGCCCCGTCCAGGTGCCCCACTTCGACCTGTGGGGGGGGGGGGGCGCGGCAGGGGGAGGGGGGTTTGGAATTAGGGCTATACTACATTGGATCGATTCCCTCCAGACTCAGAAATGATGCCTACAGTGACTTTTCAAACATCAGAAGATATCCTTTAGTCTGTCAGTTATGATTTAAGCATACAAAACTCTCACAGCCCACCTCTTAGACTGGCCCCTTCCTACCAGTCCTTAGTCACTGCTGGCTTGGGTTCGTACCCACTGTACCCCTGCTCTCAATGGTATTATATGTTCATTGTTTCTTATTATGAACAGATTGTTTATTTTACGGTTATGACCTGCAATCACTCAGGCAATGTGTCGCCGGACGAGACCGGCAATGCCTGCTTGACGCGAATGGAAATCCTCCACCTTAGTACTTACCCTGTGTTATGGCTGCACTAATAGTGTAACATGGAATGTTACAGGTATACACATCCTCTCCGAGTGACATGCAGTATATTCATATCTAAGTAGGAGACAGACACACATAGCATACTTACAAGAGTCTAATATTACAGAACTGGAGGCTTGTCGAATGCAGAAGAGATGGAGAGGACAAGTGTTTTCCATCAATTATTCCACCTATGACAGGGTGGTACTGATATGGTTCAGAGCTGGGGTTTCTTTCGTTGCTACATACAAAATCAAAGACCCAGAAAGCCACTACATCCTGGTGGAGGGCCACCCAGATGCCCACCATGTGCTCCTTCGTGTGATTGACGCACCCCACACAGAGCAAGCCCAGTTCCTAAACAAGTTGTATGCAACACTAGGTCAGCGGAGCGGGGATTCTCTGGTTGTTACGATGGGATTTTAATAGCATTCTCAATGTAGAGTCGTACCGCTCCTTTCCACCCCTGCCACTCCTAATGCACATCCCCTATCCACGTGGTTGTAATGGTGGGAACGTCACCGTAACACCAATGTACAGGGTATACTTGAGAGTGTCTCTCTCTTCTCTCTCTCCTCTCTCTCTCCCCTCTCACTCTCTCCTCCCTCCCTCTCCCTCCCCCCTTTTCTCTCTTTCCCCCCCCCCCCCCCAGCTAATTCAGTAGAACACTATCCCCTCTTTAGTTTTTTTGGGCACTGGAGCCGCTGGTGCTCCTTCTGCGAGATCAGGTCCAGCAATGAGGCATTCCCTTTGGGGACGGTTGACATGTACGCAGATGACATGCTACTTTATATTAACAATATTCAATCTACACTGTCGACCACTAAACACTTACTCAAATTTGCTCATGTATCAGGTATTAGAATTAACTGGAAATAGTCTTGTCTCTTTCTCTTTACCATTCATACACCCAACTCGACATTTTACATGGATGGCGCCTGCCTAACCAAGCAACCATCAACCCTTCAATAGCTGAGGATTACGATTTATCATATGCTGAAAGACCTCCTGGATGGTAACCTAGTTAGCATGGTTAATGCCATGAGGGCACAGATATAATTCTGGCAGACTGTGATGACCTCTGTTGCAGGACGGGTGGCACTCACCACAATGGTGGTACTGTCATGACGGCTGTACTACTTTTCCAATCTCCCGCTACACATACACAGACCCTTCTTTCGTTACAACATTTGATGGGTGACTTTTTATGGCACAATACTAGTCACAGAGTAACTCTCACAAAGGTGCATATATATATCTCCGGGCAGCCAGCGACGGGCTTGACGTACCTAATTTAGAACAAAATTACCTGGTCTTGCAGGTCCAATAAGTGGCGCACTGCTTTGATATCTCTAATCTGGAACACACAGCAACACTCATCCCCCAATGGGGTATGAGACTGTTGCTTAATACTTTCCACCCCTATACCAAAGCGGCAACACCGGATGCACTTCCGGGTTGCATATCACTGTTTTCATAGGACATTTTTTATCACTTGATCAGTTACACCTTACGTGCCCACGCTTCTACTGGAAGGTATGGCATGGGGACTTATGTCGACCTGAGGGAACTGGGGCCCTGGCACAAGGTGGGAATACACAGTGTAGGTGACCTCTATCTGGATGGGACGGTCTTACCCATAGAAAAATTAATGGCTGACACCAGCCTACCATCAGGTCAATTGCTATTGCGTATCACTGTTTTCATAGGACATTTTTTATCACTTGGTCAGTTATACCTTACGTGCCCATGCTTCTACTGGAAGGTATGGCATGGGGACTTATGTTGACCTGAGGGAATTGGGGCCCTGGCAAAAGGTGGGAATAAACAGTGTAGGTGACCTCTATCTGGATGGAACTGTCTTACCCATAGAAAAATTAATGGCTGACACCAGCCTACCACCAGGTCAATTGCTACTGTACACTTACTTTATTCTTATTATGTAAGTGATGGGACATTTCTGGGGAGACATACAACAGGAGCCCCCACAGCGTCTTAGAAGGCAACACAGATATGCATTGGCAACGGTAGTCACTTGACCAAATGGCTGGCTAATTCTCTGTGCACAAACATGGCTACTCCTCTCACAGCACTGCGCAGACATTCAATCAATCAATCAATCAATCAAACAGAATTTATACAGCACAGCTAATCACCCTCAGCTGTACCCAGGAGTTGAGAACATAGCTGCTAAGGGGTTCAGTAGAACAACCAGGTATTGAATTTCGTTTCTTGAACTTCACAAGAAACGATGAGCTCTGTAGGTCCATGGGGAGGTTGTTACAGGATGTAGCAGCGAGGTAGGAGAAGGAGCATCCTCCACTGTTGCTTCGGTGGATGTGGGGAGTGTGTGCGAGGGAGAGGGATGACGAGGACAGGTGTCTTAAATGGACATCTCTTCTGAATGGAGAGCCAGTGAAGCTTCTTGAGGTGGGTGGGGGGGAGTGGATTTCGAGGATGAGTCTGGCCGCTGAATTCTGTGCAGACTGTAGTTTCTTCAGGAGATGCGTGGTGATTACTAGGTACAGTGCGTTGCCGTAGTAGTTGTGGCTAGAGCTTGAGTGACGGTTCATCTGGTGCTGACAAGCAGCCATTTGAAGATTTCGGGAGCATGCGAAGAGTGAGGAAGCAGGTGGATTTCTATGTGATGAAGTATCTTGATAAGGTGTGTGGTGGGATATGGTGTTGAATGCTGCTGAAAGGACGAGGAGAAGCAGGGCCACTGTTCTCCCCAGTCGATGTGGGTTCTGAGGTCATCAGTGGCAGCGATCAGGGCCGTTTTGGTGCTGTGGTTGGCACAGGATTCAGATTGGGAGGGATCCGGAAGATTGTTGATCTACAGGTGTTATGCGAGTTGGAAGCTAATACAAATTTACAAAATATGCAGAGCCTATTTAACTCCATATAAAATTAATTACCGCTGCCTGGCCCCGGATGTGGAGCTCCTACATATCCTGTGGTCCTGCCCACTACTGGTGGAATATTGGAGGGAAGACATTGCACACCTCACACGCTGCTTGGGTACGGCCTACACCTGGAAGAGGGGGGGGAGGGGGAGGGGAGGATCTGTTTACTTGGTCTCACTCATCATGCTTAAAAAAACAAATGGTGGGAACATGGCTCTCATATTAGTAAAGTGACTAATCACCCCTAAATAGAAAGTGGCAAACTCTCATGCCTCTGCTGCGTAGGTGTTGTGTGGGCACAGGCAGAGTGTGCGGCTTTACATTCATGGGAAGTGAAAGGTCTCAGCAAATACCCAATTTCTGATGACTGGGATATGCTTGTGGAGGAACTCTGTAGTGATGGAGGGTGCAAATCAATAGCCTTAGAGCCCTCTGTGAGCCCTCCCTCATGACATGATGCATGCCCCAGTCAGAGGATGAGAGCCTAATAGTATAAGCGAAATAGCTGCTGGACCCTTGAGACGCCCCCAAGAGAAAACCACGCACAGATCGTAATCCCTTCACACTGGTGAGTGCAGAAACTTTCTTTTTGGGTTTTAGTTAACTGCAGTTGTAAGCAGTTTTAATGTAAGACATTTTATAAGCAGCAGATTGGCATTGCCTATGCACAGGTATATTTAAGTTGTATATATCACTGCGGTCAGTGAAATTTTGTTTACTGGGGCAATACAGTTTTGGTTATTGTATGTTAACATGAGCTGCAACCCTGTTTGTTATAAACACACTGCCTTGTAATTTGCGTGAAATCCACAATATATTTTTGTAAAATGAAAAATGACAAAAAATAAAAAAAATCACTGAAAATAAAATAAAGGGTATGATACAGGTAAAGTATCAGGATAATCGGTGGCTTGGCATTCGTTTGAATGTTAACTAATGACAAATATAAACAATTTAGCATATAATAGGAATGTCAGGAGATTGAAAAACCCTAGGAAACTCCGGTTGCTGCTGACTTTTTCAATAAACACAGTGCTGACATTATGATGCACACTTAAACACAGAGACAGAAGCATTTTGCCTGTAAATTGGTCACAGGCAGGTGGTTCCTTTCTTCAAACAGTTCATATTAAGGTGGATTCTGGAGTGAGTGTGTTCCCATACTAATATGAAAATTGATATATTATGTGAACCCAGGTCTTAGATATTAGGTCATTACTACAATGCTTTTCGATATGCCAACCATCCCCTAACAAAAGACATGTCTCAGTTTTTTTAATCAGATTTTTAACATTTGCCTGTCACAAGTTGAACACAGATAATAAGGGTGATGGCTGCAATTTAGTTTTGGATTCCATAATTCACAAGTTTAGTGTGGTTCACTGATTGCCAAGCAACTCCAAGAGAGCTGATCCAAATTATGGAAACTTGGGAGTAGTGGATGCATGTTGTGTGAGTCAGGCTTTCATGTTCATGCAACTCCGTGGTACACTACTCTTAGTCCAATCTGGACTACTGGCTACATTGCAAACATTTGGGTCAAACATCTTGAACATTACGTAACAACTCACACACTATTTCATCATTCTCGAGTGAAGTTTGGAGCTACAAATCCCACCCAGGAAACACTCCCTGCAAGATTGTGACACCTGCGCAAGGAGGCCCTTAAATGTTAGAACTAAGATGAAAACAGCAATTGTTGAGTATTTCAATATTAATGTAGGTACCCAAAAATAGTAGTTAGGAAAGCCTTTAAAGTCTATAAAAGTGTAGTAAACAGATGGGTGTGCACAAGTCAATTTGAAGAAAACTATAAATATATACCAAGTGCAGGGAAGGAGCTTCACCGGCTGAAAATAATTTGATGCTGCTGTCCTTAAAAGAGCTGGCTGATAAAGAAGTAGCTTTCGGAACCAAGTATGCACAAGCTAAAAGGCATGGTGGTAACGGTAGGCATGGTAAATTCCTGGCTTGGCTCTTCAGAAGAAAGCACATAACATTGTTATATTGGTGTGGGAATCCTTTAGCTCAGAGATCAGAGAGAGTGAACACATACTGTAGGGGTTTACACATTATAGAAAATTATATGCCTATTATTTTTATATCTAGACAACAAGAAGATAAATATCTGAATGTCATGCTTGCCTGGTTAAATGACACCCATAAATAATATCTGTGAAGCCACGGATGGTTGGACTGGAGAAAAGTGGGAGAGTTAGGTGGCGGAGAGATTCCACGAGCAGCTGATTTCAAATTGAGAATTTATGCAAATTCAGATGGCGAATGCTGCATCATTACTGCAAATCTATTCGATAAACCAACCATCTGTGTGAACACTTATGAACCTGATACTGACTTGTCTGAGTTCTCTGAAAGATTGTTAATGCTTCCCAGCCATCTTGAGTCCTTGGAAACTGATGGCTTAACACATTTTTTTTTATAAGGAATTGAAAGATACACTTGCTGCTGTGTTTGAGGAGACATTAGCCAACAGAATCCTCCTGCAAACTGCACAGAAAGCTGTGATCACAGCGCTATTGAACCTTGATAAGGATAGTCTACTGTGTTAGTCTTACAGGCCAGAGTGTTTAATAAATGTGGATAACAAAATACTAACAAAAGTTATTGCAAGCAGACGCTAATGAATAAATTAGTATTACAGGACCAATCTGGATTTATTTCTAGCAGGGTAACTTACACTACCTATGAACTTTATTTGCTGTTATATATCAGCTGAAGCCTGAGCTTCTGGCAGTCTCAGAGTTTCTTGATGGCAAGAAAGCCTTTGATTCCACAGTGAGTATGCTTAATAGCAGTGCTGCGAAGTCTTTGAAAGAGCGACTACATGATTAGCCATTTAAATTTCATAAAGAGCTTAAAGCCAAGGTTAAGATTTAAGGCTTTATGGCAGAACCATTTACAATTTGCTAAGATGAGGCAGGGCTGCCTAAATCTCCCTGCTACTTTTTGTGACAGCCATAGAGTCACTGGTAAGTTGAATCAGGGAATACTAAACACAAACTGGATTAAAGTTTCTTGAGGCCAGTTATTTGGGTCTCTTTAGGAAGACCATATTATGCTGTTCATTAAATATCCGGATTTGAAAGGTCCCTCGATGATTACAGAAAATTGAACTTGGTGGATACTCTAGAAATAAACTAGGACGAGTCTGAGATATACCTACTAATGTACAGCACGTGTCCAATAGAACTGGAATTTCCACACCACTGGTGCGAATCACAGTTCTTAGAGCTCGTAATGTGGTACCCAAAGATAATTATAGAACTGTGACCAAAAAAGACATTTAATACTACAATTGGTCTATAACATTTACACTATCCCTTGCAAGCAGAACTGCATTAGTTAAAATTATAGCTATGTCTAAATATTTAGACTTATACTGGATATCACTTCCCAAATTGTTTTGTTTTTTTCCCCATATCTCAGATCTACTTTATTTCAATTGGTGAGGTCAGGGGGGAAAAAAACATGAATATGGTGGGAAATCATGACATGCCTTTTCAGAAGGGTGGCTTAGTAGTTTCAGTTCGTGATCAGCACTTTTTATGTTGAACAGGCCCAGTCTGTGGCGCTTGGTAGGATTCCACATCTAATGCACCACACACAACGTAGTCGAGGGGAGCTGATTTCGGGGGCACACTACAGACAGTATTAGCCACAAAAGCAAAATGACATGTGCCACTGATTGAAGCAGCTGCACTCACTCCTAGAGGCTTGTTATGAGAAGGCATACATGTATATTCACTTGAGCTCCCACTTTATCATAACCCATTGCTTAGTCTAACAAGAATTAGTTACCATCTCACTTAACACAACAAGAAGACAAAAGGTGGGCAAGATATTTAGTTCATTGTGAAGTTCTCACACTGGGTGACCAGAAAGTAAAGAGGTCTGACACAGCACTAGAAACTTTCATATATTTTCAACTCCAATATACAGTCAGTACCACCTATGCTGCTATCCCCAAAGAAACACCTGGAGTTTCAGCTTTTGTCTTGTTTTATACAAATACCAGAAACTAGATGGTGGGTGTCAAAAATATATGATGCAAAGGTGAAACTAAGGGTGGACGTAGTATACACAGCTCGAGGTGTGGATTTAGGAGAATAAACTGCTGATCAATGTTTGCACTATTGCTGTGCCCCCACACTGCCCTCAATTTATACGAGTGGAGATTTATGCATTTTTTATACTCTGGTTAATTTGTTAGAAACTTAATCCCTTGAATAGACCTTTCTGTAGAAGGTGCCACTGCATACAGGATGATTTTATTTATGTAGGCTGGAGCTGTTTATATTTGGTAGATTTCAGGAAAACACGTGACGTTCAGGCTTCGCCTTCAATTATACTGTTGGGAAATGTAGTATGACTCCCTGAAGCAAATAGGAAATTCACAGTAGTAGCCTTCTAACTGGTGAAGCTCAGCATGCTCAAGATACAGGCCCAGTACCTTTTGGGAAAGACAAGCTAAAAGACATGGGGGGTCATTTTAACCCTGGCGCGGTAGCACCGCCAACAGGCTGGCGGTGCACCGCTGGGCATTCTGACCGCGGCGGTTCAGCCGCGGCCAGAAACGGAAAGTCGGCGGTGTACCGCCGACTTTCCGCTGCCCTTGAGAATCCTCCATGGCGGCGGAGCGCGCTCCGCCGCCATGGGGATTCTGACACCCCCTACCGCCATCCTGTTCCTGGCGGTTCTCCCGCCGGGAACAGGATGGCGGTAGGGGGTGCCGCGGGGCCCCTGGGGGCCCCAAAAAGAATTTCAGTGTCTGCCTAGCAGACACTGAAATTCGCGACGGGTGCAACTGCACCCGTCGCACCTTCCCACTCCGCCGGCTCAATTCTGAGCCGGCGTCCTCGTGGGAAGGGTGTTTCCCGCTGGGCTGGCGGGCGGACTTTCGGCGGTCGCCCGCCAGCCCAGTGGGAAACCCAGAATGACCGCTGCGGTCTTTTGACCGCGGTACGGTCTTCTGGCGTTTCCCGCTTGGCGGGCGGCTGCCGCC
This sequence comes from Pleurodeles waltl, assembly GCF_031143425.1. Lineage (NCBI taxonomy): Eukaryota > Metazoa > Chordata > Amphibia > Caudata > Salamandridae > Pleurodeles > Pleurodeles waltl. The sequence goes on from NC_090447.1 coordinate 695,984,988, forward strand.
GCCCGCCAACCTCAGAATCACCCCCATGGTTCTGTGCGACAAACAAGCAGAAGCGTTTGCCACTGTACAATCTATTCAAAGGACACATAGAAGCCCCTTAGGGCCTGCCTGAGGTCTCAAAGCCATGATCTTTAACTACAAGATGGACTGCCCAAAACTGTTTTAGGAAACTACAGCACAGATAGACATACTTATGTTGTGTTTGCCTATTTGAACCTAGTAATATGCATGATGCAACTGCATGAGGATAGCTGGATAACGCCAATGTTAACTTAGTTACATGGTTACTTATGCTTGCAGAGCTAGAAAAGCGTACATAAATTAATAAAAAAACAATAAGTACATAATACTCTAAGAATGGTTTAGCCAATCAAGTGGTTAATTAGAGGGGATACATTAAAAGACAGAACTGCATGCCAAGTGGATGATCACCTGGTAACCATCCTTTCATAAAATGGTGAGCCTCTAAGCTAATACACTGTATGAACATTTCCATTTTCTTTAAATTATTAGCTCTACATTGTAAAAAATGAATTAGCCTTACAATTGCCAAGAGAAACCTAAGTGGAAATATCATTGGCCACCACCGACAAATAAAATGTGCTGGCTCTAGTGCATGACAGTAATTATTGGTTTAATTATTGTGTACAGTATTCTATTTAATGAATGACAGAGTTGACTCGTAGTAACGGTGTTAAGGCATTAGCTAGTCTCCTGATTGCTTTTACTTTAAGTGTATCAGTCAAGTGCTATATTTAGTGGCAGATAAATGTGGCAGCCTTAGCCATGCAACAGCTAGCAGTGATTTCAAGTAGTACAAGACATCTGAAAATATCAGCTGTATGCCTACTCAAGGACACACGTGTGCAGACTAGAAAGGTTTTTAATTCCCAAAGACATGTTAACTGAAACTCGTTCTAAGTAAGTTCTGAACCTCCAGAAAACCACTGACACCTGGAAACAGAATATACATATTATATATCTTTCATCCAATACTTGCAAGTTAGCAAAGTTCGGCTACACAAAAACCAGTCCTGAACATGATGTCATGTTAAACATGTAAGAGATGGCAATAAGATAACAGACAAATGCATCATAAGCACTCTTGGTTCTGCCTACCCAGGTGCCAGTGTTTTGCCTTTGGATTTGTGTTATCAGAGTTTGGTGAAGAAAAATTAACTTGTTTACTATATCATTTTCTGGGTCTGAGACTATGGATACTATCAGTGAGTGCCTTACTAAAGTAACTGCATAACAGCTTGGAATGACAACTAATGTAGACTAAACAAAGTGCTTACGTTTCCCTAGATGTAAGTGCCCACATACAAACATACCAAATTTCCCCTCCTCTTCATCCCCACTCACTTGCCTAATAAACATGCCCTTATACCCCTCACATACAGACAAGCACATGGATCCTCTGTCCAGGTCCACCAAGATGACATTAAATAAACACAAACGCACAGTCCCAAATACACATCAATTTCCTTACTTACAAACCTGCAACATTTACTCACCTATTATGTGTACACCACACTCACCATCTTATCATACACAGGGAAGAAACACACTCAAATGGACCATCCATATTATGTGCCTGACAAACATGGGCCATTCAACCCAAGTATTACATACTAGCACACACATACTTACTATGCTAGCTGTCCACTCTCAATCCCGCATACATAACAGGCACACACTCATTCGCTTAATGATTAAACAGATCTACCCAGCGGATACCTCTTTAGCTTAGCCCAGACATTCGCTCACCAATACACATAAAAAGGCACTTGGTCCACCTACTCAAACGATCCACCACAGAGGATACCCTCACTCAAAAGCTTAACAATACGTAAACAATACATAGACAATATGGCCACAAAGTCCTACAGGCAATGAAGCTCCTTGTCTTTTTTTTTTTTTTTTACAACTGTGCTAGACCTGGTCATCAGTAGCTTCAGAGTGTACATTAGCTGCAGAAGGGGTGTTATCAAAGGCTGAGAGGATCCCATACCAACAAGTTAAATGTAGCCTTTCATATTCTAGTTACACAAATGAGAGTAGGAAATCTGATATTTAAAAGTCATGTGACATTTTGTAAATGTCAAAGGCAGAAAAGCAGCAAGTGTGCAGTTACTTGCCATCTTTTGAAAATCATGGGATGTATAATTTGTGTCTGAATGTGACTCTGTATCTTAAGGCTTGCCAATTAATGGCACTATAGATATGAAGCAAGACCAGCAAATAAGACTGAAATATTGGAAGAGGCCTAAACTCCTTTTGAAGGCCCCACCTCCAAGTGCCCAAAGTTCCCTTTCAGAGTCATATACTTTGAAGAGACATTGATTAGCGGCATGTACAAGTGAAATACAGGGCCACTTTTCAACAAATCTTTAAAGTTATCTTGCACTACTGTTCAAACCTCCATTCCAAAGACCTACAGCCATAACAAGAAAAATAAAAACGTTCAAAGTGTTTCTCCACTAACCTGCAAAGAAAGTAACCAAACCTGTTTTAGGATGACTCCCAAACACTGGAATCACACCTTGTTTGCTCAAAAAATATATATCCAACTTCAGAGTGTCAAGCTACTCAAACCCAAGCTCTTCACAGACTTCCTTCCTGACTGAACAATATAGAAAAATACAGCTGTTTCCACTCTGAGCAAACTGGATGGTATACCACGTTGTCTCTTTCAACACCAATTACAAATGTCACTGCTGGTTATAATAACCTATTCACCACCCCACTACGGATTGTGAACTATAAATTTCCCCTTTTAAACGACAATGACAGTTTAAATTGCTACTAAAGTGGAAATATAGAAAGAAGTCAGTGTCTCCAAACCAACCCATTTTATTAACGAAAAAAAATCCCTAGAAAGCTGACAAACACATGCTTTAAAATATAGATGCACTTATTTCCGTGCTTATTTTTCCTAGCAGGTTTGGGAATCTTACCTATTGTTGGCATGCTGCCCTAGCTAAGTGATGAATCCTGACTACTGCTTTCAAATGCACCAACCTTCTCAAACACACTGGATGGTGTCATCAAGCAAAACCTGATGTTCTGTATGATGGTATCCGTGTGCCTCCAGCGTCTCCTATCGTGCCGCAGCCAAGCCTGAACTGACTCGTATAGCTCTATCTCAGGGAACCTGCTCAGCAGGTCATTCTCCAGGTAACTCATGAGCTTCTCAAAGCTTAGGTATGATAAAAAGTCAGGTCTGGACATTAGTGGAACAAAGTTTTCCAGCAGAAACTTATCTAGCTTCTCCCGGACTCCCTCGATGTTGACGCTGAAGTCATCCAGGAGCCGCATGATTTCTGCACAGTTGTCCAAGCATATTTTCACCATCAAGAAAGAACAACAAAACTTCACCACCTCTGTCAATTGGACATACATGGCGGCTTGCAGGATCTCATGAACAGTGGCCATGCTCAGCTCAATGTTTCCATAATACATGAACTGCAGGACGTGGCTGAAGCCTGTTGCAGTGAGGCCCTTTAGGTGGATCTTGTCTTGGTCACGCTCACGCATGTCTGCTGTAAACATAATGCGGAAGTAATCGCTCTGTGTTGCAAGCAAAGCTTTGTGGGCTTGGAACTGGTGATCTTCGATGACAAGTGTCACATCAAGAAGCAGTCCTTCCTCATACAGTGCTCTAAACCCAGCAGAGACACTGGTATCATGGATGGAGGAACTATACCCTTCCACGTCCCCTGCCATGAATTACCTGAAAAAAAAACAAGCATAAATATCCATTTACTCATACATCTCACAAGATGTAGACTTTAACAAGTAAGCATAGGACCAAGGCAATTGCATGCCAAGGCTTTCAACAAGACAGCATAAAATTGCAAAACATGACAGATTTATCAAAAACAGCAGAGGTGACTCATCACAGTTTAGTGTCTGCAATATAAGCCGTACTTTGCAAACCTCTAGAATGCCTACAATGACTTTCAAACCTATTAAATTGTCCCAGCCTGTAATTACCTGATGAATGATCCAAATTTAATACATTTAATGAAGACTCGACTCGTTAGCATCCATTTGGTGGAAAGGGCTTCCATCAGAAAACATCCGATAGCAAAACTGCATTTATGAATTAGATAAAGATCTGGGTTATTACTATGGGTGTGCAAAAGTAGCGCTATTTGCTTTCACATAATTAGGCCAAATGTAGGAAGAAGTGCACGAAATGCAAAACCAGTGTTTGTGGTATACTTTATAATGAAAAGTGTCCACAGCACACAATTACGCAATGCGGCGTAGTAGTGCAATTTCACACATTTAACAAGATTATGCCGGTCCAGCAGAAATTTTGCCCAGGCCTAGTCATAACTGCAGAGACACTACTAAGAAACACGACCATGGACTCATCCATAGAATTATCATGTAGGTGTGGCCATATCAACAACTACAAATGGAAGTCGACAATGTAATTCAAAAGTGTTAATTACAAATCACATAGGGATCACATTGCATGTGGCTAATTAAAACCGTCTGATAATGTTTCTGAATTTAATAAAGCATGATTACAATAAAATCACATTTGTAAATATTACCATCATGCCAAGAAAAATGCCTTCATAAAAAAATGGTAAGTAATATTGCTTTGATGCCCACATAGTATCACAATCCTTTTTAGTCACTACATTTTCATGAGCACCTAGCATCAATGATGACATCTGTATGGATCCATGCTTTGTGTCAAGTCAGAGCAAAGAATTTCCATAAATCAAAATGAAACAATAAACTATCATTAGCAACATAATAATGATACACACATACAGTTAGTTTTTACCTTAGTCTGTAGATCATAAATTGACCTGTAAGCCTTAAATAGACACTGCACCAACTATGTCAAGATCCATGAAGAGGAGTTTGTTACTTTACATGTGCACCACTGTGTGTTTCTTCTACCTCTCCATGCCTCTACCACAGCTGGGTTATTCAAAAAGCCATGAAATATCTTGGGCATGATAATTCGTTAAATTATGGAATTAAAAGCTCTTCCTACCCTCTTCCTTTGTAGGCAAATGCCAATAGCAATGTAGTAGATATGTACACTGAAAGCACTGCATTCTTCTGACACTAATCGGCCATTTGCTTCCCTAATTAAGATGTGCGAAACTTTGCCTTTCTATGACAATAGGGTTAAGTGACCGTTCACAGGACGTCCGACTAAAATGATTTTTGGTTTTCTGGGGAGCACAATACTAACATTTCTTTGAATCAAATCTCTCTTCCTAAATCCTTTTATTCTTGTCTTCAGTTTCTTTCCTCCCAAATTCTGTCCAACGGGTAACGGTTATACCCATGTTTACCTTGTGTAATGTAACTATACAGTGCTATCAATGTAGCATTTTAAACATCAGTTCTTTCCACAGACACCTCTTGCTCTGCAATTAGCTACTTTTAATATAAACTTGAGCAGCGTTTTTTAGGGGAAAACTAATTTTATGAGTAACACTTTTTCTGCCCCTATCCTATTTTGTGAGGAGACAATACCTTTTATTCCTCCCTCCGTACCACAGTAATAGCAAAGATTGAGGGTTATGTTGGGATTCCCCACATCTGTAGGATGTCCCTAACTTTCAGGTATTTATGTAAAAGTTAGACTCCGCTAAACACTAGAGAGCACAGCTTCCATTGAGTCAACAGATACAGTGGAAGTTGTGCTCAAAATTAAACCTGGTGTTAGGGTTTCCCGTGTAAAATTAATATTGTAGGAAAACTGGGCTTATTGCAGAAGCCACCTCACTCTTTGCCCCCATTTTTAGCATATAAAGGTGTTTTCTGACTCTGACTGCGCCCTAGGCACTGCTAACCAGTCCCAGAGCCAGTGCACTCTTTAAAATGGTATATGCAAATTAGGCCTGATTAGAATTGACTCTGACAACCTACCTATTAATCCCTAGTACATTGTAGGGCATGTAGGTTTAGGGACCCCGTATAGTTAGTGCACCCATAGGTGCACTGCCATTGTAAAGGCAGGCCTGCCTTGCTGACTGCTTTTAAGAGAAAATGAACCCCAAATTTGACTCCGGAATTACAAATAATTCCAAAGTGTCAAACTACCTTATTATCGCATATAGGTCACACCTAAGGTCTGTCCTCGGTGCCCCCAGGATTGGGTGCAGTGTAAATATAAGCAGGGACTTTATAAAATATGTTTTATAAGTCCTGGTGAGGGGAAAACAGCCTCATTTGTTTTTCCTCACTGTAGTCAATGGGCTCCATAGGCTAACATTGGGAGACTTTATTTTAAGAGCTAAATACAGCATGTTTGATACCAAATTAAATGTTGTAATAATTCCAACAACTTGCCAATGTCGACATTAATATAACTAGAAAAGGGAAAGAGTTTTAGAACTCTTTCTGAAAGTTAACAAATTCAGCCTTGTAGTGTCCTTTTCTGATTGGTCAGCCGCTGGCACCCTGAGCCAAGCTACCTTAATGATGCGTGAAGGTGCCTGGGCTGAGACAAAGGAAGAATCTGGTGGGAGGAGAACTGCTGCAGCAGATGGCAGAGCAGGATGGGGGAAAAGTAGCCAAACTGGTCTTCAAAGGCGAGAAAGACACTTGGAACAGAAACTGGACCTCCCTCATTTCCTGCTCCCCTGGACAGATAGGAGCCCAACTGATTAGATAAGGAGAGGTACTGGAAGGGTTGTGTTAAGGGAGACTTAGCCAGATCTAAGGTACAAGAATGAATGTTTGCCATCTTGAATTTATACAGAATGTTGCTTTCAGGGATTGATTTTCGCTACACTTCAGAAGAAGTGGTCATCTCAGGGTGTGGTGGCCTGCAACACACTGGACAGGAGCGACCCCCATCCTTCCCACCCCAGGAGCAAGGATAAATATAGCACAGCTGTCCCGCATGGAGAGCTGCACTTACAGGGACTGCATCAGCTGCACACTTTGAACTTCACCAAGGAAAGGACTTTGCCGTGCTTCTGTAACTCCAGAAGTGGACTCCCTGTAAGCTACAGATACAAAGGAGCTGCCCAGAACCCCCTGCATCAATTCCTGCAAGACGAGACCAGCGTCCAGTGGCCATTTGAGGATTCTGACCAGGTGCATTCTGGGAACTGAAGTCCAACTCCCAAGGAGCAACTCTGAGTTTCTGGAACCTTGGATCAAGTCTGTGGACACTTCAAAGACCCAAAAAGGAACTCTGGAAAAAGAGCCAGACGTTTGGTGCAACTATTGTAAAAAGCTACATAAACTGCAGAGATGCTTTGTTGAAGTTGTAGTCCCAGACCCCAAGAGGCAAACCAGAGTCTCTGAACCCTTGGCTGGTGCTGGGGACCACTTTCCTGAATCAAAAAACACTTCTGAAAGTACGTGTAAAAGTGTTACACTGTGGGTGGCCTGAACTCCGGACTTTGTCCCTGTCCAGTGTGACCTTTTTTTTTTTTTAACTCTGTGAGCACTATTTGCTTCTAAGCTCTAGTTTTACTTTTAATCTTTAAAAAAAAAGTCATATCTCTGGTTCCCTACATTGGATTTTTGTTATTTTGGTGTCATTGTAAAGATACAAATATTTCCAACTTTTATAAATTGGTGTTGGATTGTTTTTTTTGTGTTGTGTTTCACTTATTTATTGTTTTGTTGATAATAAATACTTTACATACATGCCTCCTAGGTTAAGCCCAACTGCTTGTGGGCCAAGCTACCAAGGGTTGAGCAAGGATTAATTTATTGAGACCCTGACTGGACCTAGTGGGGGACTGTGGCCTATTGCTAAGTGTAGGTACCTACCTGACCTCCAATCTGCCCCACAGTTGAGTAGGGGAGCAGAACAAAAGCCCACTGGAGCACCAGGAAACGCATTTGGAGGGAGTGCGGCCCCCCAGCAATGGGCTGATTCCTCTGTCCCCTTAGACCCAACTGTCTTTCTGCCCCCCCCCCCGACAGCTTGCAGGCTGTTACCCCCAATCTGTCCCCAGCCCTGGGGGCAGTAAGCCCGCTAGACACCAGAGATTTTTCTTGTGGCACAGTGGGTGCATCTTCAGGTCTAGACCTCACCCATCCAAATAACCCCAAGAAGTCTTCCACTAATCCTCCCCACCATCCCTCAGGCACAAAAGTCTTTCTTACCCCTCCTCTGGGGGGGGCATATTGAAGGTTACAACCTTCAATCTGCTGGGAGGGGGGCACAGTAGTAAGGGGCGGCCCTCCCAGGCATCGGGCCTAGCCCTCATTCACCCAAATTACCCCAAGCAGTCTTTCTGCCCATTGTTGGGCAGAAAAGTGCAAGCCACGGGGGAATTATCAGTGGCAATTAGTAGGATCACTAGGGAGGGAATTTGAAGAGCGATATGAGGATAAATACATTGGCCAGTTAATACGAACCAAGTAATGGTCTGGATTGTCTGGTTCTTGTGACTGTAGAAGGGCAGCAATACCTCAAGTAAGCCTTAAACCTTTCTTTGACTGTACTTCTCTCCTCTGAGATTTCCACCTGCACCTCTATGAACCTCTCATACTGTCATTGACACCTCAAAGAGGGAGGGCTCCAGGAACATGCGAAAAGAGGGCACAAGGCTGAAGGTGTGCCACAGCAATCACAGAAAAGGAGGTCAGGTTCCGAAAAGGGAGAAGTGTATCATGTGCACCAAAGGAAGTGGTGCTTATGGAAGAGATTTCCAATGTTAATTAAGTTGAGCATAGTGCTTCTCAACACAAGCCTTGGTTCCGCTATGCTCATGTACCTATCATTCACCAGCTCTCATTCTCCATCAAAATGCAACCACTGCAACTGCCAGCTCCTAATCACAGGAGTTCACAGTGGTGCTTAGCTTCCTTCTTAGCTGTTCTTATTGGCAGCAGTTGCTGAACGACTGGCTTTAGCAACTTTCTCTAGTGCCATGACTCAAACTGAAGTATCAAATGCTACTGATATTTACCAAGACTCCCTGCCAGCTGAAGGGAGTACAGACTGAAGGAAATGGGGCACAAGGTCTCCAGGAGGGCAGCAAGAACTGAGGGACACAACATCTACAAGAGGGGACTATTTTGAGAAGTTGGGTGTGAGGTCAAGGCCAGAGTGAAGGAGGACAGGCTAGGGGCTGTCAAAAAAGCTCAACTAGTGATCAATGTGGTGGGCTGTCTGAAGTTCCCTGGGACATCAAGACGCTTGGAGGTGTTGTGAAATGGTCCAGAAATGTCCTTGGTGAGAGAAGAAGTATGATGCGTCCTCCTTGCATGCTACTGTCCTTAGACAGGAGCTTCTTTCCTCATATTGGATCAGGCATTGCCTAATAACTCAAACACCTTTCAATTGAACACATTAATTGACTTTTTAAGGGCTGTGAGCTGCCAAGCCACGCGCGCGCACACACACAATCTGCATGTTTTTTTCCTTTAGTGCTGTTAACAGTTAGACATATGTGCACCGCCTTCACACATTCCCACATGACTGTCTCTCTGCGAGCTCTGCCCAGAGGCCTGGGACTTGGTGGGCCTGTAGTTGAACACATTTATGACATTGTGACAGCCAATAGTTTACAGCATGAACACTACAATACTCCCATGCTGCATGAGGAGCAAAATTACAGAAACTTCTGAGGAAATTATAATTGACACTTAAACAACCACTGCTCTGTGTGCTCTGCCGAGGCGCCAAGGTAGGGATTAGATAAGCATGCAACTGTGACAGGCATTTTAAAAACTCACGTGGTTTTCAGCCTCAACTCCAGCAGTCTCAATCATGGCATATCACAAACACCTATTTACACCCTCATCTCACCCACTTTGTAGTCTGCAGTATGTCATGCAATATTAATCAGCACTTAAATCTCTTCCCCCCCCCCCCAGAGAGGCCACTGTAATTTAGAGCAGACTGTATTCTAGACACTTTAATGACAGAGGTAGGGACCTTGAGAAAATCATACTGCCCGCAACTCTAACATCAACTCCAAAGATATTGATCATGCGCTAAAGTAAGGGCTGTACAGCTCTCTCACATTGCATGTAAAGAAAGTTATAGAAGCACATCTCAGGAAATGAAATACTCCTGGGAAATAAACACATTTCCATACCACAAGAAATGAAAGATGTAAAATGTAACTGCACATCTCCTTTTCCCCACAGAGCTCTAAGCCTTTGTCCAGTCCCTCCAACACCCATTGTTACCAAACACCCAAAACTTCATCTTGGTGTATGCAGAATAGCAACAATTTGAAGAAGACAATAAAAGCCTAATTTCATTCAGTGTCACGGATTCTGAACAACATAGACCTGGGTGGGTGTTGTCACAAATTAAAATCTAGCCTCGTCAAAGCCAATAGGTCTCGCCTATTCAAGCGCTATTGGCTTTGGCAATGTGTTTTTGCCATGTTGTACACCAGTGTGGTTGCTGTTAAGCATGACTAAAAGTTGATGGAGTGGAGTGTCGTAGAGTGTCAAAGAGTAGAGTATCAGAGAGTGACTTTGTAAAGAGTGGAGTAGGGAGAGTAGAGTTTAGAGGGGAGTAGAGTCCAGTGGTTCAGTGGCAGAGTGTCGTAGATTGTAGTGTCGTGGAGTGGGCTGGAGTGACTTGAGGTAGTGGCGTAGACTTGATTGGGGTGGGTTAAATTGAATTGGGGTACGTGGTTTGGATTGAAGTGATAGGACCAAGGTGGATTGGCTTCGGATGTGGTGGACTGAATTGGAATGGGGTGGATTGGAGTGTGCTGGGGGAAGGGGAATTGGAGTGGGATGGACTAGAGGGGGATGGATTGGACTGGAGTGGGGTGGATTCAGGTGGAGAGTGCTGGGTTGGATGGACTGGACTGAGTGTGGTGGACTGAGGTATGGTGGATTGGAACAGAGTGAGGTGCATCCGAGTGGGTGGAGAAGTGTGGGCTGGATGGGATGTACTGAGTGGGGTGGACTGGATTAGAGCGGGGTTGATTGTAGTGGTGTGGATTGAAATAGGGTAAACTGGATTTGGGTGGGTTGGGTGGGGTGGATTGTAGTGGCGTGAAACGGATGGAGTCGATTGGGGTGAGGTGGATTGTACAGGACTGGATTGAAGTAAGGCAAATTGAAGTGAGGTGGAGGGGACGGAGTGGGATGGATTGGAGTTGACCGGGTTGGGGTGGATTGGATTGGAAAGGGGTGGATTGGAGTGGGCTGGATGGATTGAGTGAGGTGGACTAAACTTAGTTGGGTGGCTTGGAGTAGAGTGAGGTGGACTGGGTGGGGAGGTTTGGAGTGGGGTGGAATTGAGTGGGGTGTACTGAATTGACGTGGTGTGAGGTGGATTGGATTGCAGTGGGGTGGATTGGAGTCGATCAGATTGGGGTAGGATGTGGTGGATTGGACTGGGGTGGTGAGGTTGGATGGAGATGGATTGCAGGGGGTAGATTGAATTGTAGTGGAGTGGTTTGGATTGAATGGGGTGGGTGGATTGGATTGAGTGGGGTGGACTAATGGGTGGGTTGGAGTAGAGTGAGGTGGGTGGATTGGGGTGAAGAGGGGTGGGCTGGGTGGGTTGTACTGTGCGGGCTGGACTGAGCTGGGACGGGGTGGATTGGAGTGGTGTGGATTTAAATGGGGTAAACTGGATTGGTTTTGGTTGGCTTGGGGGATGGGTATGAACTGGATTGGAGCGGGGTGGATTGGAGTGAAGCCCCTTAATATTGTATTTCGGAAATCCGATTCAGGTGATCTTAGGACATTAAGAAACTACCAGGACCAATTACGTCTGTTGGGTCTTTCGCCCCTGGAGCCTTGGGGGCTCCCCATCAAAGACCTTCAAAATGGAGACCAAGTATCCCTCATAACACTCTTCTGAGGGCAGCTGGGCAGAACAGTCCAAAGCTGACTTAAGGGTGTGCTGTAACTCGGAACACAGCATTGCACAGCATTAACACTCCATAAATAATTGTCCTAATAAAGCTTTCTCTTTAAAATGGAAATAATCTTTAATTCACAGACAACTAATACTTTACTCATAATGACAATTATTTATAATATTCTATGGCAAGACCGGAGGTGAGTATTATGCCTAATCTTTTCTTTTTTAATGAAATAGCAGCAGTCAAGAAAAACAACAACTCCCAGAAGGCCAAAGGAAAACGGGCCAATTGGAGACGAATAGTAGTTCAAGCAACCCACCAATGACAGGTGATCTCACCCCTAAATACGTATCTTGACTGTGAACATCCCTCTTTTCTTGCTGCTTGCAGTCAAGATAAGTATTTTACATTTACGCTCTGTCATTTCGTTTAATCAATTGTATTACCAATGTATTTAATATCATGTACTAACGCTGCATTTCAGTGACGTTTATTCCCGTTTTTCTGTTTAGGCAGCGTGTAGCTGCATTGTTCTGCTCTTGCGTGCCTCTCCTCGCGCGCATGTGTGTTTCCTTTGTGAGTTCGGCATTCTAAACTGCCATTTCTGGACAGCGCGACTTAATTTTCCTGTCAGCGCATCTCAGAAACTGCCATTTCAGGCCGGTAGTCGGGTTTTGCATTACACTAAATATTTTTTCTTACCGCTGCTCAGCTCTGGTTTCCTCCTTCGTTCAGGTTTTCCCTCGGGGCATATTTTCTCCGCCCATAGGCGGAGCTTGGGAGTTTCTTCTCTCTGTCTCAGTGACACTAACCCTTTCACTGTATCTTTTGTTTCCTTATTAATTTTTTATTTTTTCTTCTATGGAAATGGAGGGTTCTTTTAATAAAAATACCCTTGAGGAGGAGGAACAAATCAATGAGCAGCTTTCTGGTTTTATCCAGAGTTCTGCTGAACAAGCTGTGTCATCTTCTATAAATAAATTATCCAAAAAAAATTGAAAATTCAATTTTAAATATGTTTTCCAAGACGGTTCTGGCCCATTCTTCAAAAAATATTTCAAAAAAGGCATTGATTAGTGAGGTTTCCTCACACAAGGCAGAGGACGAGGTTTCTCATAAGGCTCTTTTGAAGGAGGGTTCTAAGGTTTTACATTTTCAACCGTCGCTCAAGTGTACCAAAAAAAATAAAAAAAATATTGCTGCGCCTATTGTGATCTCCAGTATTTTAGATACTGATAATGATGGTTCAGATTCCGTCTCTGACACAAATTTTTCAGATGATGATGATGATTCAGTTTTCTCTCCTCCTCCTCAAAAGAAAGCAAAAATGATGGTGCATGAGACTACCCAGCCTCTAGTAGAGGCTGATGTGGAAGGGGTTCCTATGTTCAACCCAATAGATATACATCATCCCAATTCAACAGAGTGGTTCCCTGCGGACCATGTGGGCGATTATGTGGCATCTAGACTACGCACAGCGTTAAACAAACAAACTAGAGCCAAGCTCCGTTCCGAACGCCCTCGTCTTTCTTTAGTTTCTAAGATCACAACCACTCCAGCTATTGATCCTTCCCTAATCACCTTTCTTCACAGAGTTTGGTAAGGACCCTCGCAAGGGTGTTGATAAAGCCTGGTCAACTTGCCAGGAAAAGCTGCTGGACGTAGTGGGTCCTCTCACCCGTATTTTCGACTTGGCCAAATCTGCCCGTCTTAATGACTGTCCCATTGATCCGATGGATTTATACCTACGGGTGCAAAGATCCTTTTGCCTTTTAGGCAATGCCAAGGCGGCGAACACCCATGAGCGCAGGAAGGGCCTCCTCCTCAAATTAGATCCTAAATTGGTCAATCTGGCTGGATCGGACCCTGGGATCAAGGCGGAAGGACTACTTTTTGATGATAATTTTATCAAAGAACTAAGCAAATATGTTTCCACTTTTGCTTCACTGGACAAAGAACAGCAATCGCTGAAAAAGATGTTCCACAATCGGGTTTTCGCCAGGGCCGGCAGAGGCAGGAACCGCTTTGCCGGCCGCTCGTATAATCAACAAGGTTTCCACGGTGCCTTCAACGCCTCTTATCAAGAGTACAGACCACAGTTCTATCCCCAAAGAGGACGTGGTTTCCGCAACAGAGGCGGCAGAGCTTCCAGAATTCAAGCCCAAACTGGTAAGTCAATGTTCTGACCCTCCTATTGTAGGGGGTTGACTTTCGTTGTTCCTTCCAAAATGGCAGTCATTAACTTCAGATCCATGGGTGTTAAGCACTGTTCGAGGTTACAACATAGAGTTCTATTCAAAACCTTTCCAGACCTTTTTTCCTCAACCTCATAAGTTTTCCCAGGAAATGTCTCAGACGATTTCAGCAGAAATACAAGTTCTATTACAAAATCATGCCATCCTCCCCTGCCACCCAGACCCCTCAGGTTTTTTCAGTTCGATTTTTCTCGTCCAAAAAAAGAACAAAAAGATGCGCTGTCATCAATTTGAAACACTTCAACCATTTTGTGGTCTATCGTCACTTCAAAATGGAGACTATTCTCCATCTCAGGGATTCTCTTCTACAGGGCAATTGGATGGTTTGTTTGGATCTCCAGGACGCTTATCTGTCCGTTCCTATGCATCTAGATATCAGAAAATACCTTCAATTCGAATGGATATATAAATGTTATCATTTTTCTTCCCTTCGGCCTTTCTTCAGCACCCTGGTGTTTCACAAAACTCATGAGGCCGGTAGTGGCCTTTCTCAGAGCACAAGGTATTCGACTAGTCATTTATCTAGACGATATACTCATTATGAACCAGGAGTATACTCTCCTATAATCCCATCTGTTTCTAACTTCCTCTCTTCTCACCGATCTCGGTTTCTTAATCAACAACGAAAAGTCCCCTCTTGTTCCAGTCCAACGTATAGTTTTTCTAGGTTTTCTCATAGATTCAGTGTCAGCTACTCTTCTACTTCCACCCACAAAAGTGAAGTCTATAAAGTCGGAAATTACCCTCATCCTACGCAAATCCTTTATTTCCCTCAGATCTCTGGCAAGGATTGTAGGCCTTCTCTATTCTTCCATCCAGGCTATCTTTCCAGGTCCTCTTCATTACAGAGCCTTCCAAAGACTCAAAATACTTCATCTTCAAAGGGGACTGTCTTATTCAGACAACGTAGTTTTAGACCACGATTCACGTCCAGAACTCCAATGGTGGATAGACCATTTAGACGCCTGGAACGGCAGGACCATCTTTGCGTCAGCCCCAGATCTTGTATTAGAATCCGATGCAAGCCTCTCGGGATGGGGAGCACAATGTGGCACAATCTTGACTGGGGCTACATGGTCTCTACAGGAGTCACAGTTGCACATCAACTGTTTAGAGATGCTTGCCGGCTCCTTTGCGGTCAAAAGTCTGGCAGGAGATTGAGTATCTTGCGCGGTTCTTCTCAGAATGGACAACGTTTTGGCGGTCAGGTATATAAACCGTCTGGGTGGTACAAGATCCAAACCTTTAGCGGAATTAGCTAAAGGGTTTTGGGAGTTTTGTCTTCAAAGAAAAATCTCAGTCCGAGCGGAATACATTCCAGGAAATCTCAACACGGTAGCGGACTGGCATTCTCATTTCCTTCAAGACTCCAGCGATTGGAAGCTTCATCCCGAAACTTTTCAGGCTATTTCTCGCAAATGGGGTCCATTTCAAATAGACCTTTTTGCATCACGTCTCAACACTCAGTTGCCCCAATTCTACAGTTGGCGACCAGATCAGTCTGCTCTAGCATTCAATGCTTTTTCCCAGGATTGGTCAACATTCCTCAACTACGCCTTTCCTCCTTTTATTATGATAACCAGGCTCATAGCACACATCAGACGCCAACAAGCGATGGTAGTTCTAGTGCCCCCTTCTGGCAATCCCAGGTATGGTTTCCTTCTCTACTGGAATTAGCAACAGAACCCCCCCTTTCTTCTTCCCTCCTTTCCAGAACTTCTTACCAACCCTTTCGGTATGTCTCACAACTTGATTATAGACAACCTTCTTTCCCTTTCTGGGTGAAAATTGTTGGGGATTCCCTTCCAATCCCTTCGATTATGGCAGAA
Source organism: Pleurodeles waltl (assembly GCF_031143425.1). Classification (NCBI taxonomy): domain Eukaryota; kingdom Metazoa; phylum Chordata; class Amphibia; order Caudata; family Salamandridae; genus Pleurodeles; species Pleurodeles waltl. Next base: position 696,000,873 of record NC_090447.1, read on the forward strand.
CCTTCAAGCTTCATTGAACGTTCCTGGGCTTCAGGCACAAAAAAGGCCTACAGTTCAGCATTATCCTTATGGCAAAGCTGGTGCATGGGAAAAAACATTGATCCCCTTTCAGCAGATGTGACTTTCATAGTCAATTTCCTTGCAGCCGAAGCTAGTAAAGGTAGGTCATACCGCACAATTAATTTGTACAGATTGGTGATCTCCTCTTCTCACCCTTACATCAATTGTAAGCCTGCGGGGGAGCACCCTCTGGTTTGTAGACTTTTGAAGGGAGTAAAGTTCTCGAATCCTCCTTTACCCAAATACAGTTCTTTGTGGGATGTCAATGTTGTGTTTAACCTATTTTTATCATGGCCGGACAATCACATGCTTCCATTGAAAAAACTGTCTGCGAAACTAGCCATGCTCCTATGTTTGGTTTCTTTTAAACGTCTTTCAGATGTTAGAGCTTTAGATATCACTGTTCATAGACGTACTAAAACTAATTTGTCTTCAGTATTTTATCCTTTGTCCCACACATAATTTAGGGTGGTCTGGGAAAAATGTTAAAAAATATATGAACAACAAACAGCCGATTTGAGATCTCCCACTTCTTCCCAGCTCCTGATTTCCTTCAAAAAACCCTTTAAACCTGTTTCTTCTCCAACTTTGGCCCGTTGGGTTAGATGGATTATGTCCTTATCTGGCATTGACACTTCTACTTTTGGTGCCCACTCTACTAGAGGGGCTATGGCTTCTAAAGCCTTTTGGCCCGGTTCCCGTTTAGAGGATATTCTCAGATCAGCTGAATGGTCTAATGATAATGTGTTTAAGGTGTTTTATTGCAAACAAGTTCAGCATGTGGCCTTTGATGTCATTAGTATGCTTTAAACTTGCATAATATGAGCCTCCGGTCTTGCCATAAAATGTAGATTTTCCTAGTAATTTATGACGGAAAGTCTTAATTTTATTAAAGACACTAGAAATCTACATTTCAGATGGTATTACACACCTGAACTCCCTCCTGTAGGAACCTTACAGAATTAACATGATGCAAATCTCGAATGAAAATCGCCCAAAGAAATATTACAGGGGGCAACTAACACTCTATTTGTAGTCTGTGTCCGTGGTCTGTGAAGTACCACATGAGAGTTTGCATCTCTGCGGGCTCTAATCGTTTAAACAGCAAATGGCGTATATGGGACTTTTAAAAAGCATAAGGCTTTTCAAAATCAAAAGGTTTGTCTGCATGCTTTGTCAAGTTGTTCACAATTTAATATGGGCGACCTACTGTCACCATTTAAAAAAAAAAAAAAAAAATACAATAAAGGAAGCCTGTGGAATGGATTCATGAATTGTGAACTACTTCTGGATATAACATATTTCACATACATGACATATGAAGCCAGGCAGTTTTTTGATCATGATTTGAAAACCAGAAAGATTTTTATCATTATCTTTGATACCTTTGTGGCCTTTTTTGGGTGACGTACTACACAGTTTCCAACTAGAATAACTAAATTGGGAATTTAAATCCTGTGCAATAATTATATCACAGTGCCCCCGTACAGCTTGATTGTTTATTTGCATACATTACACAATGCTTATGTCTTGCACAACTCGGGTCAAACACTGTACTAGTGGCTTCCCTTACTACTTAGAAGGCCCAATAGACTGTTCAGAATGTAAATTTGCCTGTATCTGCGATAGACCTAGAGGCAACATACTGGAGAGAGGTAGACTACCGACAACAATACTGGAGTGTCGGAGAATATTATTCTGGAGATACTGAGAGCCTCCCTACATCCTTCACTTCCCCAGGCTCTACGCCGCCCTAATTGCCTCCTCTGTAATGTTGGATCCTTACAGAAATACATCATAGAACTTTGGGACCCCATCTTCTATCTGATGCCAGACGTCTGATTTCTCACTGGTGAGTCCCACTATCTCACCTGCCATTACGCTGACACTTTCAGATAACTACTGTATGCTCAGACTCAACAGAGAAGCCAGAACCGATGGCGGGAATGCCATCATCTTTCAAGACAAAGTCAGAGTTTCTCTTATTGACACTACACACAGACTAGGTAAAAGGATGCATTTTTAATATTGAATTCACTTCTAATGACTGTTGGAAAGGAGCACTAGCTTATTGTACTCCGGACTTAAAAAAAAAAGTTTAGCCACTGTTTAATCGAACTCCTATCTACACATGTATTGTCATCACAATATTTTCGTTTACTGGGCAACTTAAATTACCCTGGGGAAAACTCCTCCATACCAGAGGTTGTGCAACTCATCTCTGACTTAAAAATACTGGGTCTGCACCAAAAAAATTAAAGGCCCTACCAACTCGGCAGGCCATACTCTGGATTTAATTCTTTACAAATAAGAATGTTTTAACCTTTGACACCCCCTCCCCTTTATCTGGACAGACCATTCCGTGGCGGCGGGTTTCCCCGGACTCTTTCACAGAAGTTTTAATTTCTCAATGGCTCCTAAGGACTTACAAGTCAACCAAGGACTTGCAGACTACCTTAAGTCCCTGAATTCTGCTTTTGATAACATCACCTCTCTAAAAACAAGCATTTTCAATGCAACAGGTTTCGCATTTGCTCGAATTAGAGCTATTAGTGTTGTAAAGAAAAAAAATGCAGCACATAGCGTGATCGCGCTGCGTGGAAAATAAACAGATAAGGTAGTCCAGAACCCAGGCTGAAAACATAGAGCCTTGCACGTTTTTAGTAGTTTACCGGTGCTATGTAGGTGGGCTAAACACCGGAAACGGCATGACATATGCATGCATGCCTTTCACAAATGAAAGCAAGCGGATCTTAAAAAGCAAGCCCACGAACCATTGTAAGTGACTGACGTGACATGGGCGTGGTTTGAAGCCCAAAGAGAGATTACAGAATGGATGGATGGAGCACTTTGCGTTCGCCCATAACAAGCTCTAAAACTAAGCCATAATCACATGCTGTTTGGTACACTAAGATAAGCCGAGAGAAATTGTCCTGTAAAAAGTTGGAGACGATGGCGTCAGACTAAAAATCAAAATCACAAAGTTGCATACAAATCATCTCTTCCCGCATACCATCGGAATATCAAATGCTCTCGTAAAACCTACATAATCAATCAAATTGGTTATGCTGGCAACTAATCCAAATAATTATTCAAAGTCTTTAATTACTTTAAAGCACACGCCTGCTCTCAGGCAAAGCAGGCCTTACAAGAACTATGTGATTATCCTGCAGATTTTTTCAAGGACAGTAAAGACAATTTATCAGAATTTCCCCAGCCCTCTTGACCAGTCTGATGGACTTGTCCGCAGCTTTGACAATGTGTCCCACTCCTGGGTGCTTCAAAGGCTGCATGAGATAGGCATCTATGGGACATCTCTACTGTGGTTCTGAGACTTCCTTGAAAATAGAACACAAACCATCTCACTTGGCTCATTTAAGTCTCGCACCATGATGTTAGACAAGGGGGTCCCATAGGGCTCATGTTTAAGCCCTACTTTGTTTAACATATGTGACCCCTCACCCTGCACTTCCCCACCGACACCCAGCTTGACATCTCCTTTGATAAAGACCTGGACAAAGTTAAAGACCGTTTCTCTAAAGGTATGAGAGCAATCGCAAAATGGGTGACAACACACTGTATACAGTTAAATGCTGACAAAACAGGGATCTTATTGTTAGGCAAGGCACAACAACTTGGTCCTTTGAATGGTGGCCTTCCGAATTATGCACCGCTCCTACTCCCAGGCAGGGAGTCAACAAACTGTGTTAAAATGGACTAATCTTTATCTACGAAAAAAAAGTTGTTTCCAGTACTGGTATCTGCTATAACACAGTATGACAGCTGAGGGCAGTTTTTTTTTTTCTTCCTCTCTGCTAGGACAACTCAGGTCCAGGCACTAATCATTAGCAGACTAGATTATGGAAATCTACCACTTGATTCAGCAAATGTGACATTAAATGTCTAAATTGCAAGTAATACAAAACACGGCAGCACAACTCCTTTGTAACCTTCTTTTTGGCTCTGCTTCTGCACCTCTTCTGAGAACCTTATATTGGCTGCCAGTCAGGAAAAAAAATAATATCCAAAATAAGTTGCCTTGCACACAAATTCTTAACGGTAAAAATTCCCAGCTACTTACAACAGAAGCTCAAATATTACAGCCCAGTTAGGAATTTGAGATTTATGGACACTGCTTTATTCATCATCCCCCTTATCTGAACAACAAGATGTGGAGACAGGTCCTTCTATTACCTGGCCCCTCCCTACTGGAATAACTTACCATACTACGTCGCCCCCCTCGTACTGACCACATCAGATTCCAATAATTAATTAAGACAGTCTTATTTTAATTTAGTGTTCTATTTTTGCCCTTCGTCTGTCCCCAGCGCCGAGATACCATTTAGAGGGTGATTTGTGTGCTTTATTAAATTAAATTGACATCACATAGCAATGCTCTGTGTTTTCAGTAGATGTGGAAACCATGTGCCAGTTGTCACCATAATTATGTACATTAAACAGATGTATGTGTGCCCCCTCTTTTTAATAGACTGTGTATGACACTATTTGCTGAGGTGATTAGATTAATAAACTTTTACTTTGCAGGTAACAGATGTTCTTATCCAGGTAGTTAAGTCCCCTTATGTTGTTCATTTGGGCCTTTTTGCGCATTGTTATTACATTTTGATAGCCTTGATTAAAAAACTAACAAAAAGCACTGTTCTTCAGGCGTTGCTTCATTCACTGGCATCAAAGTAGGCAACTTTAACTCCTGGTGCAGTGCTACAAAATTGAACGAAAGATGTAGGAAGATTTGTTTAAAACAAAAACAGACACTAAGAGTTGTTTCAAACAAAAGTTACTATTTGCTGGAAAGTGGATTATTGGTAAGGCAGGTAGGTAGGCAGGCAGAATGCGCTTTCCTCCCATCTGGCCCCTGGTTGAGGAGGGGCAGAAAGCCCACTAGAGACCAGCAAGTTTTTTTATTGCTTCAAGATGTGGGGGTAGCATGGCCACAAGCTGACACACTGGGCCTTGCCTCCACCTCCAATAAGACCCAAACAGTCTTTCTGCTCCCTGAGGACTGAAGCACCCTATCTTTATGGCAAGAAGGGAAATTCTGATGTTGGATTTTTTTTTTTTTAATCTAAGACTGAGACCCAATATTTTCCTACTTTTATGCTGAGTGGCTGCATTTTTCACGCTCCAGTAGCTGTCACCTGGGGAAACGTACTAAAGCCTGCCATTTTTGAAAAGTAAACACATGGGTCAGTCCAAGATGGTGTGCCTTGTGTGAATCCAAAGACATTTTCTTACACACGGTGCCCTACATGTCTCAAACGTTGACTAAAACTGCACATTTTCATTCAATTTCTGTGACGTAAACCTCGGGGATCGACAAAGTTCCTACCATCCTGCCTTCCTCCTCTTCCCCAATAAAAAATGCTATCCCATGTGTGTGGCTGAGCCTGACGTCCATGATACAAAACGCTCCAAAACACAATGTGGAGAAATCGCTACTAGGGGTAGCTTCAGCGTTTTAACCCCGGCTCAGTGGCCACATAGGGAATCCTACCAAACCCAGACATTTCTGAAAACTAGACATCCTGGGGAGTTCAGGGTGGGTTGCCCTGTGCGCATCCCACATTTTCTTATCTACAGTGTTGTGCAAATCTAGAATAAAATCACAAATTTACCTCGCATTTCTGTGATATAAAGTTCCGGAAGCCTCAGGAATCCTCAAAACGCCTACCACACAGCACTCCTTCACTTGTCCTGATAAAAATAGTACACTTTTTGTGTATCTCTGCCTAGTGCCCCTGATAGGATCAAATCAAACCAGGACCAATGAGAGCTACTCCACAAGACGCCCATTGACTTTGGTTTGATGCATGCCTGCCGTGTGCCTTAGGCCCTGCCATACAAGTGAAGTAGCATTTTTAAAGGGACAAGTGGGAGAATGCTGGGTGGTAGGAATTTTGTGGATTCTTGCTGATTCCGGATAGTCACATCAAAGAAGCGCAAAGAAAATGTGCAATTTGAGGCAAAGTATGAGGTTTTAAGGGCATTTTGGGTATGGAAACTCCGTGGGATGTACATGAAGCATACGACTGAACTCCTCTGGGTGTCTAGTTTTCAGAAAATGTCTGGGTATGGTAGGTTTTGTCAATCACTTGCCTAAAAGAAAAAAAAATGCTCCTACCCCCATAGCCAAATCATTATTTTTGTGACATGAAATGTTGTCTCCACATTGTATTTTTGAGGCCTTTCCAGTTGCAAGCACTAGGCCTCCCCACATAAATGAGGTGGCATTTATATCAGATGTGTGTGGGGGGGGGGAGGGGGGGAATGATAGGTGGTGGGAAACTTGTGGCCCCTTGAAAATTCCAGAACTTTCCATCACAGAAATGTGACGAAGATGTGCTTTAGTCAAAGTTTAAGGTTCGCAAGGGCAGTTGGGTAAGAAAACTGGAGAAAGCAATGCAAGTTACCCCATCCTTGATTCCCCAGAGTGGCTAGTTTTCAAAACATGTGCAGCTTTGCTAGGTTTCCCAAGGTGTCAGCTGAGCTAGGGCACAAAATCCACAGTTAGCCACATTGAAGGGAAAAAAATGGGTCAGTTTTCAATGGTGAAAATGTGACGCGTCATGTCGCGTTTTGGGACCTTTCCTGTTGCGGGCACTAAAACTACCCACACAAGTGTGGTACTATTTTTATCGGAAGATGTGGAGGGAATGGTGAGGGTAAGAAATTTGTGACTCTCTGCAAATTCCAGAACTTTTTATCACATCAATATGAGGAAAATGTGTTTTTTTTAATCAAAGTTTCAGGTTTGCACAGGCTGCTGGGTAAGAAAACCTGGGGAGAGCTCTATCAGGAATTCTCCTGGGTGTCTAGTTTTCAAATATGACTAACTTGGCTAGGTTTCCCTAGCCTCTGGCTGAACTAGGGCACAAAATCCACAGCTAGCCATATTGCAAAAAAATGACAGTTTTCTGTGGAAAAATATTATATGTTCACCTTTTTATCCAGAGACTTGGGATAATGCAGAGTGGTAGGCAATGTATGGCTCCCCACAGATTACAGACGTTTTTCTCACAGAAATGTGAGGATAATCTGTGTGTTCTAGTCAAACCTGGAGGTTTGCAAATGTTTCTGAGTAAGAAAACTTAAAAATGTACAGATTTGCTAGCTTTTTGTATGTGCCATCTGAGCTAGAGCCCAAAATCCACAGCTACCCACATTAGAGAAAGGGTCAGTATTCAGTGGAAAAAATGTGCTGTGTCCATGTTGCACTTAGGAGCCCTTTCCTTTCGCAGGCACTAGGCCTACTTTCACAAGTGAGATACCATTTTTTAACAGGAGGCTTGTGGTAATATCGAATAGCAGAACATTTGTTATTACCAGTTTCATTTCTCTGCAATTGTGCATTCCAAATGTAAGGCAGTGTGCAGGAAAGAAGACATTTTAATATATGCCCTCAGAATCACAAGACAGTATGGGTACCCACAAATTCAAAGATGTGCATATAACAACTGATCACAAGCTCAGTATCTGGTGTTTATTTCAGAACATAGGTTTCTTTAATACTAATTTTTCACTCTTTATATGTTACAGTATGAATTGCTCTATATCCGGTACACAATGAAAAACCACTGAAAGGTGCAGTTCAGTTGTTGGCTTCGGGTATCTCAGAGTCGTGGAGCACCTAAAAACTCTACACATTCTTGCTACCAGAAGGGTCTATAGATTTTGTAAATCGGATATTGTGACAAGAGGTTACAAAAGAAAACTGTCACAAATGGCTGTTTTTTTGTACTTTTTTTTTTTTATTTCTTTTATTTCCAAAGTTAGTTTCTTTGGCAAAACTTTGTGAGATCTATACAAATGACCCCTTGCTGAATTTAGAATGTTGCCTACTTTTCAGAAATCTATAGGTTTCACAGTCCACCCATGAGTTTTGTGCTGGTTAACCTCGCAAACTGAAAGTAGGCTGAAAGCATACAGATTAGGAAAAATGGGTTACCGCCTTATATTACAGATGCTCCCTCCTAGTACTTCTCTCACCCCCCCACTCTCTGTTCAGTGGTGTTCACTCACTCCTCTAATATTCCCAACCTTACACCTCTAGTACACAGTCACTTTTTTCTTTTATTAGCCACTTTTGCGCTAAACTCTTAATATTATTTTTTATATACACCGAGCCAAGTCGTGTCTGCTACCTTTTATCAGTAAGTTAAAAAAATTAAAGCAAATGGCACCCACTCAGCGGAACAATATGACCACTACTGTATCTTTTTTAACATTTTGGTGAGGCATTGTAGTGTCCCAAAGCTGTATAGCACTGCCAAAAGCAATTGGTAGTCAATAGGTCACAAAAGCCAGACCCATTAGCCTTGCCTATGGTTGGTATATTAAACTGTAGATCGCATTAATGCTATCAAGCCTAATAAGCTTAATACGTTTTCGAATGTACCAAAGCTGTTACTGTTGTAAAATTGCACATTTCCTGTACTGTGTAGCAAGAATAGCCTCGTTCTGTTGAGTGACACCAGCAAGTGTGAATTGTCACTCATGGTTTTGCATGAAGTGTATGTTAGACTTTATAGGCTTTCCCAAAGTGTTTTTTTTCCACAAAATAAAAAACACATAGCAACAAATGATTGCTTTCGCATAAAAAGCATCTATGAGATTAAAAAAATATAACGTGATGATTCAGTTAACTTTTGAAGAGTAAAATAGTCCCTGAAGCACTCTAAAGCAAAGAGTACAGAAGAACTGGAATGATACACTTAACAGCCAACAGCATGATAACCTTGCAGCAGTAGTTGACACTTTTGTCAAGACTGGTTACTTTCTTTATCATACTTACTAAAGGAGGACTATGATAAAGGCTCTCTTGCTGAATGACCTTCATTTCACATAGAAACAAAAACAGGACAAAACAAATGAATGAAATGGAGCCGTTGATTTGCCCCGGTTTTTTTTTTCTTCACAATGTGTCCCGGCTAGCTTTATTGTGCTGCTAATGCCAGAATACACAGGCTTGCACAAATGCACACTTGTGCATGCCTGTGTCTGCATATTACTAAATTAAACCTTTGCTAATGGCTGTTTATCAATGGTAATTTCCTGTGCCTATTTTATTTTAAATGGTTGGTTTCAAATATCACTTTACCTTTGTTAAATTTGAAACTTATTTTTAAACTTTGTTGGATGATGTAAAGTTCAATTAAGCAGAATAAATACCTGAATCCTCCATGTTACTCCAATGTGAGAAACATAATTAATACAATGCTCCTCTCCCCGAGGGGACCCCTTGCCCATAGCTCAACTGGGCGGGCAGGCGGGGGAGGGGAGGGCTTATTGATGCTTTTAATGTTAAATGTGATCTAATTGTATCAAGGTTTACGCCTGTTAAAACCAGATTATTGCTGATCCTCTATGCTCTGACTCACGTCAGTGATTCAACAACTGGATTTAGGGCCAGATGTAGCAAGCAGTTTTGCCCATTCTGTGTCTATGGGAAAATGTGTTCGTACATATGGCCCTTAGGGCCAGATGTAGGTAGGTTTCCTTTTGCGAGTTGCAAATTGCGAGTCCCAGCGACTCGCAATTTGCAACTCGCAAAATGGAAATGCGGAAAGGTGTCTCAGACAGCTTCTGCAACTCGCTATGGGGTCGCAAAGACCCACCTCATAAATATTTAGGAGTTGGGTCGCAGTTTGCGACCCCATAGCGAGTCTAGGCACTCACGGGGATGGTGGCCTGCTGGAGACCCCTTCCCTTTTGCGAATGAGTTACCATCCACTTCAAGTGGATGGTAACTGCAAGTTGGTTTGCGACCGCTTTCGCGGTCACAAAGCAACTCTACATCGTGATGCGGTCGCAAATAGGAAGGGAACACCCCTTCCTATTTGCGAGTCGGAATCACATTTTGCGAGTCGGTACCGACTCGCAAAATGTGATTCTGCATCGCGGAAGGCCTTTTGCGCCTCGCAAACGGCGTTTTTCGCCGTTTGCGAGTCGCAAAAGGCTTACTACATCTGGCCCTTAGTTCTTTAACCCAAGGCTTGGCGAATGAGACCTCCCGGCCTATTCTTGGATCCAGCAAGAATATTATTAGGATGGTACCCTCCCTTGAAAAACCTCAGCCTTCTAGGACACTGATCCCCGTTACTGCTGGCCTTTTAGCTCCTACCTCAGGCTCTCGCCCCCTTGAATGTGTCTCACCCCACCTATCCTAAGCCAGATACTGCAATCAATTTACTGTCTGGAGCCACCCCATTTGTAATGGTTTTGGGGAATGTGCCTCCACTGACTAGATCAATGTTGGAATCTGATGACAAACTCAAAAATAAGGTGGTTCATTGGTTAACTAGGCACTCTAATCTGGGAATGCAGATATTTGGCTCTATCAACATGGTGAGAAGGGTGGGCTGGCTGGGGCCAGATATTAAGAGTGGGACCAGGGATTGTATGGGTGACAAATTTTAATAGACCCAACATTGATGCTCACGTTTTGACAACCCTAGGTTCAGTCAGATCTTTCAGGCTGTTTAACATTCTTGCCCCTCCTCTTGGTTTCTTTTACAAACAGGAAATGGTTTGTCCGACCTTACAGAAACAGGTCTCACAGTGGAGGGATCGTTGGAGTAGATGATCTCCTGTTCCCCTATGTCTCCAGTCCTGAGAACCTTCAATAGATTTGTTCCTTGATTTCTGTGACTGACTCGCCCAGACTGTCTTACCTTTGCCTACCGCTACTTCCCCACCAGTAACTACCCCAGAAGATACGCTGGTTAGTAACCCTTATGACCTCTTGAATATTGCGGGCATGGCTGCCAAATTTAGCAATCATAATTGTGTTTCCTTTGTCAGGCAATATCAGGAAATTTGTTTACAGAAAATGTGAGAAGAGGTAAATCACCTTTTACCTCAAGGAAACGTATTTTCCCCTGGCCGTAGCTACAACAGCAGGAAGGGTTAAAGGAGGTTCGATTATTTTTGTCTCCTTAAACCTGCGTGGGAAGTTCAAGGAACTTGCCTGGGATTCACAGATGATGCGAGTGTTTAAGTTAATCTTTGCGGGTCCTAAATCTGTCACATTGGTTTAATTTTGCTCAGAGACTGGGGTCTAGGCTGCCCATATCCTCACCAAGGTTTATAAGGCCAAGTTTGTCTCTAATATTTTATATGGTAGAGTAGTGTGGGATTAAACGAAAGCTGATGAGATCCAAATCCTCAAAAACACGTTTTTAAGGCATGTGTTGTGCGTTCACTAAAGCACCCCAGCAATTTGTGAAAATGAAGAGCTAGGAGTAAGGTACATAGGAGACCTGATTGCTCTTAGGCCACTGTTATGCTGGATCAAGTTCTTGACTAGAAATGAATCAAAGTTGAACAGGTTGATCTGTAAAGAACGCTCATCTTTTGACCATGCTGTCAAGATCCAGTGGATTGCTTATGTTGAAGATACTTTTAATAGCTTGCATAGGGAGGATTTATTTGATACCCCCAAAGTCTATAAGTTACTCAGAATTAAAGTGGGTAAGAGATCAATTACTAATACTTAATGAGTTACACAGAGAGCAGACTGATCTGATGAAACCCATGGTATGGGGTCATGTTATTAAAATCAGTAGAGACTATGGAACCTTATTTATCAATTGTAAAGAGTAACAGGGATAGATTTTGATTGACTAGATTCAGGTTTAGCACGTTGCATTACTTTCTGGCTTCTCCTAGGGGCTGGTGTTTGTCTGGCACGCTGGGTCCCTGTGGCAACGACAATGAGTCTACGCAGGACACACTGCACTTTGTTGTTTTGCAGTTATTTAAGTTACCTAGGAGAATGTTTATTATACCTTTACTGAAACCCCTGGATTTTATGCAAGCACTTTCAGCTCCTATGTTCCTCCAGCTTTTACCAAATGAACATGGTACTTTTTAAAGTTTCCTGTTTAAGAGCTGCAATGCGATTAAGGTATACCAGACTTGATGAATGTTGTTGTTATTGGCTGATTTCATGATGTGATTCTGGTGCTGCTACCTTTTGGGGGCTCACATAATGATATCATTTTTCTGCAAGATGTAACGGCACTTTGTGTGTAGGTGGTTTTATTTATTTTGTCTGTATTTAGTTGTTATACTCTTTTATGGTTATAATTATAGCCAAATAAAGATTAGTGATTGATTAAAAAACTCGACATTTTCCCCTGTTAAATTTCGGCAGGTTAGACCTGGCGAAATTTAACAAAGGTTGAGTTATTTAACGCATCCAATAATTATCAGATGTGTTAAATAACTTTGAACTCGTAATTTCGACCTATGTGTAAACAGGAGTTTTGTTTTCGCACAGTCAGAATATTATGAGGAACTTGTAGTCAGACCCTTAGAGAGTCTACTATGCAGATACTATATAGTTTTAAATCTGAATCCTATAGGTCTTCACAAGTCACTAAGTGCATTCCAAAATTACTCGCGAGAACCACCTAAAAATTAACAGAGAAAAGACAAAAGTAATGGTATTCAGGAAGAGTGCAATACATTATGGAGACAAGGTGCAATAAAACAGAAAGTTGTAAATAATTATAAACCTTGCTTGGGTACATTTTACAAGCAATTTTTCCATGAATGAGATGTCAACTGGATGGTGGCCTGCACTAAACCAGTGGCCAGGGCATCTGGGAATGAGTCCTGTCACAAACGCAAAACCTGCTGCAGGTTGTTTGTACACTTGTCTGTACTTCCTATCCCCATTCTGTCCTGCTTGGAAACAGCTTGCAGCTTTCTGCAGTGCAGACAAGAGAATTTACTGTAACACTAGGGCCTGCCTTGTTGTTTTCTGTTGGTTTGTCCAACTTTGGAGTCGTATGCCAACAAGCCCAAAAGGAGCAACTGAGGGATGCCAAAATATCTGCTTTTCGACACTCACAGGACAAGCAAAGTGGTCTATGAATTTTCCAACTTGAACTCTTTCAGCCCTATGTAAGCAGGTAAAGAGGTGCCTTTAAGTGATGAGCTGCAGCAGATGAAAGTCCCTGGACAATACAGCTTCAGAAACACATTTAGCTACAAAAATGCAAATGCAGGACCTTATCATTAAAGAGCTCTTATTGTGTTCATGAAAACCATGCTAGAAGTTCTGAATATGGAATATGCGTTTGGTATTAATTTCTTCCATTAAGCCCGCAGGCACAAGGAGAGTATAATTTGACAAAGAACAGTTTGTTAAAGCGGGAGACCTGAGTCTAAAGCATTCTGCTACTTGCTCCAAAGGTTCTAAATATTCTGCCATATTGCATTTCGGCAAAAATACCATAAATCTGTGCACTGTCCCGTCCAGTTTTTTTTTTTTTTTTTTTTAAACACATTCACTAGCAACAATTCTTTCAATGGTGACAACGCCCAAAAAGTTCTGCACATCCAAGAGTAGCCTAAATTACAATAGCACATATAATATACTAAGCAACATGTCATGTAACAGGTGAAAATTTGGTGTTACTACCTTGCCATAAGGGGAGAGCTCCGGTCTGGAAAACCAGAGTGGAGAATATTATATCAAAATACTACAGCACACTGTAAAAGTAACATGTGTACACTAAAGTAATATTTCAAAGTTAAGCAGAAGTGCTATTTTATTCCACAGATAGTCAGAGCCATGAAGTCTATATGCTATATATCGAGTTGCAACCACAGCATGATTTCACGTTCACTCCTATTCTCATTCAATTAATGGAGTGAATCATGTAAAAGAGGAAAATAGCCTTGATAAAGTAAAGAGGATGAAACACGCGTCGCCGGCTATACTGCTGTGGACATTTATGAAATAAAATAGCACTTCTGCTTACCTTTGACATATTACAAAATGTACTGTACACAACCCAGGCTACGTGTAATATAAGGCTGCCACAAAATGTGCAAAATGATTCAGTGTATAAGTGCTTCCAAGACCTTCCAAAGTTGTTATACAGAGGAAATGGCAGACAAGTGTGACAACAGGGGAGTGAGAGGATGAGGGTAGGGGGGAGCGAGAGTGATGGGAGGGAAGCATCAAAGCAGTAGGGGTGACAAAACTGTTGTTAAAGGAAGCTTATGACATGAGGGTGGTAGCAGAGAAAGAATGCCAGAGCAGGCAGTTGGCAGAGGAGATTAGCACTGAGGATGGGGATGGGTGAAGGTGATGACAGCCTGGTTAGATAATGGCAAGAAGCAGTTAAATTTTGACAACCAAGGAATATTGGTACAATAAAATACTGCAAAGCTTTCGCAAAAAAACAAACAAACAAAAAAACACACACACACAGAACAGCTTTTACCCTCAAAATCTTAATGTTGGTGCTGTAAAACCCGAGGGGGGCTGTTTGGGGGAGGAAATTAAAGAATGAAAACCCAGAATGGAACGAGGCCGTTTTATATATTCTACTCGCAAGAGAATTACGTGTATTGCGAAGTGACCATCGAAAATTCACCACCATACCTAATATAAAAACAACTTTTTGTGCTTGATACAATGCAACATCAATAATACAACTCTAAAAGCAGAGAATCACCAATAAACATCTAATAGGAAACACAAAAATGAAAGATGAACAGCTGGATTTTGAAATAACTTTTCAAAGGACGTGCTGTAGAGTAAACCCCGAGTTGGTGCTCAGAGATTAGCCGTGGCTGCGTACCGATCTGAAGTATTGCCATTGCCCGCTGTCTGAATCCAAACCTTCTGCAGGAACGTCTGCATCTAGACAAACGCATCCAGGGATTTTATATAATAAAACATTTATAACATCTAATGAAAGGAGTAAGACTGGAAAGTTCAGAAAGACGTACAGACATGTGAGAGGAGAGCATACGTGCCCTGGGGGTGTGCTTCAGATACGATCGAAGCCTATGCAGGCCAAGTCCCCTCGTACGTTAAATGACTGATGTTTGGGCAGTAGTGTGGTAACGGGATAGGAGCACCTACCTCTCTGCAGCTCTGCTGCGCCAGGTGGAGCGTCCGCCTCCTCAATGTATGTCGGAGGCGGTGGGCGGCGGGCCCCGACTGCTTGTGCAGCTCCGTACTGCCCCCGGAGCCGCTCGCTTCATGCCGGAGTTACGCAACACCTATTGATATATTTTGTTTACATCTTATGTGGAGCTATACAGCAGCCGCCATGTTCATCTGGTCCGAGGTAACGTCACTTCCGCACATTCTTCATGGAATAGAAGGGCTTTCCGGTATGAGGTTCGATTACAGAGTAGAACCGCTAGAGACTTTGGAGCCTAATACCATAATAAAAAAATCATACTGGAACTCGGGCTTATTAACTGAAAAACACGGGATGCAAAAACTCATCATTTACGAACAAACAATGATAACAAGAATGATCACGTTTTAAAAAAAAATACTAAAAAAAAAACTGGGACATGCAAAAGACAAATAGACATAAAGGTAGGACTACAAACGAAAGCCCACCGAAAGGGTATACTACCCTGTGCCATAATGCCTTCTAACATTTCAAATAGGCGTGGTTATTACCTTATATAAATGTATTGAAAATGGATTTCCCTTATAATGCGGTGCACCAGAATGCATAAAGTAGTGTGCACAGATGATAATCTACATGTAACCCGCATTTATTCATCGATTGCAAATATATTAATGCTAAGGTATTTGAGTAAACATTTCTGTAATGATTTTATGTTCACTAAGAGAAATGTGTTTGAACACATTTAATCAAAGTGCATTATATGTAAACCTTAGTTTGACTGGCGCGAAGGCCTGAATCTTCCTGTGTTTCATTGTCAACATGAAAGTCTGTTTTATTTCATATTTCTCTAAGCTGTAGGTGCAGTGGTATGAGTTTGAGACTAAGAAACATTCCATTGTGGACAAAAGATAAGGTGGCCTGAGACAACGTGTTACCAAGGTCGAAGAGGAGTAACACGGAGGCGGCAATCGAACACCCTTCTGAATTCCTGAGCACAGGATTGAACTAAAGGACGCTTAAAGGTTCAGTTGCCAATTAGGGTTAGGTAGTTGATAGAGTTGTTGTTTAGTGGCAACATTTAATCTTTGATGTCACTCCTTGGAATGATTGAGCTGTAAGAGTGGTATGGTTAGCTGAAGGGCAGATTCCCTTTTTAAAGAGCAGACCCCTCTGAGGTACAGACTTCTATTTCCAAAGACTTAGTGGCTTTATGGTGCACATACCTCTCTTGACAGAACATTCTACTGAAGTTCTGTTGTGCTGACACTTTTCTCTGAACTCTAGTTCGATGTTAGGATAATTAGCTATTCAGATCAAATGGTTAGGCAGGAATATTTATCTTTAAATCCAAGGCATCACACACTTTTTCTACTGTATTGCTGTTGTTGAAACATTGGTTTTCTATATGTTGATTAACTTTAGAGTGGTTTGTCATTTTAATTCTCCTTTGGTGATGCTTTACATTTACACTATGGTTTTGAGACTCATGTACGTAAGTTTGACTTTGAGTCTGCAATAAACTTTTCATGTCAATTTGGTCTCTGAGATTTAATGTGTGGCTGTCAGGTTACACTGTGATTGATAAACTACTGGAAAAAGTATATTCTCAACCCTCAGAACAGAGGAAAAGATTCATTGAGCTCAAGAGTTTAGAAATAGTATCCAGAGCCTTATCATATGGTAGCGACAAGGATGGTTGTTCCTGAAGTGAGGTGAACTGGAGCCACATTCTAGAGTCATTAGCCCCAGAGTCCAATCCTTAATGTCCGTATCCAGATTTGGAGGATCGTCGAAGTTGTGGAGACTTTGAAGAGAGTCATACTGGCAGCAGAGGTGTGAGTATTAATAGGATTGTTGATATAGCAGTTCACGATTAGTTTGTGGTGTTTGTGAGAATTGGATAGTGTTTAGCAGGGATGTTTTATGTGTCGTGAAAGTTTATAGATTTATAAAGTAGTTGAAGTGGTTATCAGGTCTGAAGTGGCCTAAGAACGCAGGATAGTATTAAAAGGTGTTGAAGACACTGTGTAGAATTCTCTGCTGAGAGGTTGTGCTCGTTGTGAGACGTCGTCAGCGATACAGTTAAGATAGGGGTTAATCTTGTGCGAATGTAAGACAACTGGTATAGTGGATCTTAATGCACAGAGTGAAGCTGTACTAATCTGGATGTGACCCTGTGGGTCGAGATTTAATTCAAAGTGTTTAGAAACTTTCTTCTGTGTTTGAAATTATTCATTCTTTAGGGACGCAGACAAAGATTATTGTATTGTATCTTATATGTGTGTGTGACATTGCGGAGCGAGTGTGCATGCAGATTGTAAAGGAGGGGAACTGCTGCGAAGAGCGAGGTCTACGTCACGAGGTCTATGTCATAGTGTGCCAGGCTGGTATAGGTCAGTTGGGGTGGTGCAATGCTGCTATTGGTTGACACCGTCATAGAGAACCGCGCTGCGATTGGTGGTTTCTTCAAGTTAAGGGATTGTAGGTACAACATTGTTCTAAATTGAATTGGAGTTTTGTGACAAATGTAGAAAAATGGAATGCTTTAAATTTGTGTGAGATTAGTTTAAAGGAGTTGTTCATATATCCAGCAGGGAAGGAGAAGTGGCACCTTCTGAAGATACCCCAGGTCTTTATATGGTGATTAACGTAGGGCTTCACACATGTCTTTTGCTCGGTCAATGGCACACAATTACAGAAAAGGAAGGTCCATTGAGATTTCCACAGTATGGCACATTAAAGTTGCAGATTATTGAACATTTGAGGAGGGTACTGTATGAAATGAAGCCACCTGCCAGACCTGCACAATATGAGGCACTTAATGCTTGGGAATATGCTGCTTATACCAGAGAAAAGGAGAAGTACCAGGGTTGAGCAAAGAAAGGTAAACATACTTATGAAGGTGCTAGGTGGGATGAAGAGCAGAAAAGATGGAGAACAGACATGATAGAAGGAGTCCAATAGTATCTGATTTTGACCACTGATGTGGTTGAGGGCGAGAGAGAAAGAAAAAGGAGTAGGAAATCAAAAGATAACAAACAAAAAGAACTGAATGATATGAGCGTAGACAATGCTGAGGACTCTGGAGACAGTCTTTTGGATATGCTACTTTCTGAACATCCATATCCGTATAATGAAACTAGAGATGGAACCAGAAATCAGGACACCAGTGGTAGTGATCTGATTATCTTTGCGACTGCTTCAAATAAGATGACACCTAGTCCTGGGGGAGCCAATCCCACTAGTGTACCCTGTGAGTTAAGAGGTGAGAGTTTGAAAGAGTGTGCCCCAGTTGACCTTATTGTGAGTCCCAATAACGATTGGCCTGGTAGTTTCTAAGTACAAATCAGAAGGTTCTGGCAAAAATACTTACAATCTGGCTGTGCATAATAATATTGAGAGACAGAATAGAGTTCCAAATTGCTAGGGAGTTCGTCCCTTTGATTCCAACACATTCTAGCACTCCACATGGAGCAAGTGCAGATACAACTTTAAATATGTCAGGGTGCACCTCAGTAGGCACTTATCAGAAGATACCCCCCATGCTACTCCTGTATGCGAAATGAGAATTGGGGGATATGGTGTTCAGAAAAATTATTCCACACCTAAGATTCCTGTGGTGACTCGATCCATTAGTGCGAAGGAGATAAATGAACTGGTACAATTCTTTAATGGAGGTACTCCATTGAGAGAGAGTATGAGTACAGAAGTGAGTCAGGTAACAATTCAATCAAAACTGAGAGAGAAAACTTTGGATGTGTCAAGGCTGACAGTAGATTTGGCTGCAATGATTATTGGAAATCTTGGCCTGGAACAACTAGAGACTTATCAAGAAGATGAGCTTGCATTTATGTGTAGGGACATTACTAAGCGAACATGACAAGTTCATGATAAATTGGCAGAATTGGCTCAAAAATATGAGGTAGACTTAAATAAAACTAAAGCTCTGCTAAGGAGCTTTTGATTGTGCTTCGGTGAAAAAGACATTGCTGATATGAGAACACCAGGATCTAAAACTCAGATCAAAGAACTAATTCAGAATATTAGGAAATAGAGTGATACGTGGGAAACTAAATGGGTGAAAAAAAAGGAGGTAAAGGGGAAGGATGTAACACCTCCCTCTGCTCTGATTGGAGCAGGGGTAGATGTTACAACCTTCTGCTTGAGAGAAGTGCATGGTGGAGGTTATGTTCACGTGCCATGGAGCAGAAGTGATCTTGTATCATTTACCAATGATTTCCCCAAATTACAAGAAAAGCCATTAGAATGGTATAAACGGGTCAAAAGGTTTTTTAAAATTTCACAGGTGCTGGGGGTTGATTTGAATACACTGTTCACCATTGTTGTCCAAGCGATTTATGGACTTAGTGTGAAATAACTGTTCAGTGGCCTGAGATGAAACCATCTAGAAATGCCATGACTAAAGGTCCTTCACCATTGGTAATGAAAAAGTATCCGGAGGTCATGACATTTCTAAAAGGGAAGGTGCCTCCTCAAGATGTTGATTATGTCTAAATTGACCGAACGACTCAAGTCTAAGGAGTCGATTAATGCCTACTATTGGAGGTTGTTACAGGCATTTAAGCAGTACAGTGGTGTGGAGACATTAGAGACGAAGGATATGGGACATTTTGAGTTCAGATTTGTGACAGGACTGAAGCCAGAATCAGCATGATAATTCAGCAACATTTAATTTGTTGGCAGAACAAGTCAATTGATAATATTTTGCAGTATGCCAACTAATGCCATGATGAGATTGAGATGAAACAGAAAAAGTTGATGGAAAAGCAGAATCTTGCCCAGATGAAAGCAGCCCAGAGAGCTGGTCCACTGCCCCCAGCTGTAAGCAATGTAGGACCAAAATAAGGTGTATATCAGCAAACACCACATCTGATGCAGCAAAGAGGTCAAGGAGTTCATATAGATCCCAGTATGGAAATAGATGTAAGTAGTCTAAAAATGTCAACTCCTTGTCATATTTGCAATTAGCTGGGACATTGGAAGCGGGAATGTCGTTTAAATATAACTAATCAGGTCCAAAATGTAGGATTTGTGCCTTCTCAGAATAATAATCCTAATCAGATGCAGGGTATCCAAAGACCCAGGAGCCAAAATGTTAATGTACCCCAGGCCCGATGATGCAATTTACCCAACCTCCAATGCCGCAGGAGAATGCTGTTGGGTCGCATCACAATATGAATCAGAGCTTGAAAATAAATGTGAGTGTGATGCAGGATAATAATATTTTTTTCCAATAGTTCCCTTTGTTTGATACGGGTGAAAGAAGTATCCTTGATCAGTCAGTATAACAGTGCCTGAGGGGGAGGAAGACTGCATACCTGACATAGACTTAGAGGTAGACCAGAGTGGACCATTCGTAGATAGTGAGGTGGATGGTCATTCAGTGTAATTTTTGGTTAACACTGGTGCTACCTGCTCTACTCTGAGAACAATGGAGATTCCCAACCTACCCCTCTTGGGAAAAACAGCCAAAGTTGTTGGTGTAGAGAATAGACAAATGACAGCTCAGAAAACTGCCCCAGTCCCAGTAAAGATAGGATCCTTTGAGGATAAACACAAGTTCATAATATGTGATCGTAGTCTGGTGAACCTCTTGGGAAGAGATCTACTAACAAAATTGAATTGAGTTATCTTTGTTACCCCAGCAGGAACAGAAGTACATACCAAGATGAGGATGCCGTCTTTAAGTTAATGAAACATGAATCACATTGCACATTATTGACATTGCTAACAGTTGATGATTTGCCTCCAGCTTTAAGAGAAACTGTCAAACATGAAGTGTGGGATTTTTCTGGAAAAGTTAATGGACTGATAAAAAGTGTAGAACGTGTCCACATTACTGTTAAAACTAATATTGAATTCCGGAGAACCCCACAGTACAATTTGACCCCTAAAACAATTGCTGGGATAAATCCTGTAATCGAGCACATGATACAGCAAAAATTCTGAAGGAGATAATGGGGAGTCCTTGTAACTCTCCCATTATGGATCTACAGAAGCCAAGTGATAAATTTTGAATGAGGATAGCCAATTGCTCTTCGCATTTCGACTTTGAAATAGTGTTTTGGCACTGTGCGGAGTCTCATAATGTCTGTACATTTAATGGTGTCAAATGCACATATTTGCAGATACTTACAAATGCATTTACAAAGGAGTTTTGACACGGAGAGCCGGAGTGAAAAATCAATGACCAAAGGTCTGTTTATTTTTGCTGCAGCAAAGAGGACAGGTTTACCACTGGCATCCCAGGCCCGAAGTAAAGTGTGCTGACATAAAGCGTTTAACAGTGATATTTATACTCATACATCAAAGGATACATAAAATGTGTAACTAATGATATACGTCATACAGATATTTTAAGGAGTTAATCAGTATCCACACACTTGTTCCATTCCCAGCCTTGTCCTTGCCTCCCTTCTGCAGCTGCCTGACTCCCCACATTCTTGAGACCCTTCAAAGGATTACGTTGTTCAAAGGTATAGATATCAGCCTTTCCCTCCCCAAAATACCACAGCCGAGGTCAGTTAGTTATTTGAACACACAATTATAATGAATACAGTGCCCCAGTTAGGGAAAGAAACCAGCTGCAAGCCTATGGCGTGGAACCAGGCTTATTTTACCTAAACAAATATACATAAGATAACATATGTGATAGACAGTGCGTTCAGAGACAACAAAAGCTCAAACTTACACGTGTAAAAGAAACGAAGCAATTCAAAATGAATTCTAACAATCGACCCTTTTTGAGTTTTTTTTCTTCTGAACATAATAAACGTTTGAATAGTTCTAAATTTCCTCATATATGTTGAATTTTACTCCCACTTCATTGAAATTTGCATTCATGGGGACATAAACAACCGATGGGTATGAGCAACCAGTATCTGTAGTGAGGACAGTGGGGTCAATAGCCATTAGGGAAGTTATCTCTTCTCTCTGCATCATAGCTCGATTGGTTTCTAGTATTTTCACTGGCGGAAGTTTACACAATTTTAAACAGGAACAGAGAGCAGGTAAGCACTGCACTAATAAACAACTTAATACAATAGCTATTATTATAAAAAGTATGTCTTTAAACAACCAGCCCCACCCCCCAAACCAAGACCATAACCATGATAAACTCCAATCGCCTCCTTCATATTGGCCCCCCTTTTCAAATACCTGTACTGCTTCTTTTATTTTCCCAATATCCAATTCTATCTCTGATGACTTGTTGACAAAATAACAGCACTTTTGCTGGTACTGATGTTGGATTAAAACACATACTCCTCCTTGTTGTACTGTAATCAAGTCTAGGGCAAGCCGATTTTGTATCGCCAATTGGGCTGCAGAGTTTATCTCTACCTGTATACTTCCTATGGCCTCTCTGGTGGCATTAAATGCAATGGCTAATTCAGCTGACATATTCATCATTGCCAGTTGCAAATCGAAAATTCCAAATCCGGGAATAAGAACATGTAATACTTGAAATACCCAGTTCTTTCGCTCCTCCAGTATGGGTGTCCCTCGTTTGTACCTATGTGCAAAACTCCCCATGTTAAGGGGCTGAGAAGATGATATATTTGATATCACAGTAATGTTGGGTGCCAAATATGCCAGTGAACATATCCCTTCCCAGTTTAGAGGCAGTACTTTATATGCAGTTCTTCCACATACGAAGTACATGCCTCCCTGGATTTGTGAATTTATAATGCTGTATTTTATTCGAGGCAATCCTACACCCTCTGGGGTGTCATGCTCAGAATTATTGCAATATTTGTAATCTTCCCAGATTGTATTTAGCAATGATACATTTGCCCAGGGTGCAACATATGAACATCTAGCCGTCCAGAGGGGGCCAAGGAAAACCCGGGACAATATTACAGGTGAATTTTTCCCATTTCTATCTTGTTCTCTGGAGGGATCATATAACAATCCTTCTGGATCTACTAGAATCTCATTTTCTCCCACAGTCAGGTTCCAATAATTCACAGTGTAATTTTGATGAGTCCCATTAATTAACGCTGTCCAATTTCTGTCTATTTTCTCCTCTCCTTCAAGATCCCAATTCCCTGTTTTTATATCAAATAACAAAGTGTAAACACACTGTTCAGGAGGGATCTTTCCCATGTATTTTGCCTCTGGGTTTTGCCCATAAAAATAGGTACCAAAACATATGGGAAACATTTTAAGTGTGGCATTCTCTCCAGGCATCGGGGAGAGCTTGTATTCTGCCTGGGTATTAGGGAGCACCGCACACCTAGGGTACCATTGATATTCTTGTTGGTCACATCTCCAAGTGGTATTTGGTACAAGACACACTTCCCCTCTTTCATATTCGCTTGGTGATACTGGTACTTCATAAAGGCCTATAGGATCCTCGGGGTGTCTAGACAAGTGCCGGCAAATCCAACAGTCAGTGAGACTTAATGTCTCCGCTAATTTTCCATGAACCTTTATCAATGGATGTAAGGTAGGATTTTGCAACAATGATGCAACACCACTGGACATTATACATATTAACATAAGGGTCACTAGGTACTTCATTATGGTTTTGTAGAAATAGTTATAAGGCCACTCTTCCCTATTCTCTAGAGGGATATTTGTCCTGCCAAATGGATATATCTTCATAATTTTATTGTGCTCTTCTCCTTGGTCCTACAACTTTTCTATGATACCGTTTTACTCGTCTCAACCGCCTACGCGTGTTCAAAAATATACTCACACAATTACCAAATATGTAAATGCAAAATATTGATATCACTATACTAATAATCATATACGTATAGATACAGATAAGTGAATTTTTCCTTCAATGTTCACACCCACTAGGGTTCAGCACCGCCGTGCTTTCCACTCTAGCAGTTAGGCTGCACTGGTTGGTCCAGGACAATAGAGGTTGGCTTGATCCTAGGTCCCTTAGCTTCTCCTTTTCAAGTTTTAACTCCTGGTGAGTCTCAACTCCCAGTGAGTAAGTCGCAATACTTCAAAATTAATCTTCAGTATAGTTTGTCAGTTTCGTTCAGTGTCTCAGCAAAATGAGGGCGGAGGCCAGCAATTTTCAACCAGATTAGTGATGTGCTTGGGTATTAAACAGAAAAAGGGTACCTTTTTTTTTTTACCGCTGGGACTACAAACCGCACCAACCCTAATGGCTGGCCGCTTCCGTAGAACTGGTACTTGGTTTTTTTTCTTTATCGCCAGTCACAGAACTGTTAACTCCATTTACCCACTGATTGAATAGCGTTGCACAAGCTGCATCCCACTATACTTGTGTTCTCGTTGAGACAATTGTTCTGACCAATGTTCTGGTGTCGTTGCACAGGCTAGTCACCCGTGTTCATGCTGGAATTTTAGTCATCACAGTCATTTACAACCTCGTCGCCCAAAGTGTGCGTAACAACAGTAAGGATAGCTCGTTTTAATGCTGGTACATCAATGGCATCGGAAATGCCGGTGGCGGTGAAAGCGGGGAACTGTATTTCACGAAGGCAGGCGTGCCGTATTCTGCTGAGCAAAGGATTCCTTGGCCATTCAGAAGAGACCTCAGTTTGCAATTCCAAGCTAGGAGCTATCAGGGTGATGTAAATGTAGCTTTTCGTAGGGGTCACCACCTTACGCACCTTCAAAATTCTGTTCATTTGGATGGGCGAGGACGCAGGTTGTATCGATGAGTTTGTTGATCTTCAAACAGCAACTCTTCGTCACTGGGCTGCTGTGTCACCGCAGGAGCAGAAGTAGCACTTGAAACCTGTGGAGGTGTTTCCTGTCTCCCTACTTCGCTGTAATCAGGAGACAATGGTAATTCTGCTGTTAGAGTACTCTGTAGTGGAATCGGTGCACGCTTACAGTGGCTAGCATGTATCCAGTTTTTCCTTCCTTCCACTTTCACCGCTGTCTGTGTTGCAAGCAGTACCTGGGCTGGCCCCCGCCACCTGGGCTGAAGACTGTTGGTTCTTTGAAAATTCTTTGTCATAAGCCAATCCCCTGGCTTAAAAGGGTGACCAGGGCCTTCAAGAGGAGTCGGTAGGCTGGCCTTGACCTGTTGGTGGATCAAACGCAAATCTTTAGTCAATTGTTTACAGTAATCTACAAACAAAGGATATTGCACTTCAGAAAGCTTCTTTGGTCGTGGTACCCCCCAGATATTGGCTGGCCTCCCCATGACAACTTCATAGGGGGATAATCGTGACTTGCTACTGGCAGTCATCCTGATGGACATTAATGCTAGGGGCAAAGCATCTGGCCATTTTAAGTTGGTCTCAGCACAAATCTTAGCTATTTTGCTCTTCAAGGTGTAGTTATACCTTTCTACAAGGCCCGCTGATTGTGGGTGATTTGCAGCATGAAATCGATGTTTGATGTTAAGGGCGGTACAGACCTTCTCCATTACCTCATTAGAAAAATGACTGCCATTGTCACTCCAGACTAATCGTGGCAAGGCGTATCTAGGAAAATATTCTTTTAGTAATATTTTGGCGGTAGAGAGAGCACCATTGTCTTTTAATGGGTAGGCCTCTATCCATTTTGAAAACATGCATACTACCACTAACACGTATTTCAGTTTGTTACACGGTTCCATGTGGATAAAATCCATCTGTATAGCTTCAAAAGGGAGATCAGGAGGGGCAAAGTGGCCAGGGGGCGTAGGGGTCCCTTTTCCTGCATTGTGCACTGCACACACCATACAACTTTTAACCAGGTTATTAGCAGCTTTGGATATCAGAGGATTACTCCAAACATGGTCCAAAGTTGTCTTGATGCCTTGGGCACTGATGTGTGCAGGACTGTGGGCCATAGTAACCATAGCGTGTACATAGCAATTAGGTAACATCCATCTTCTTCTGTCTGTGTCATCTGTGTAACAACCCTCACTGTCTAGTCTACCGTTCTTCTCCCACTGTTCCCTTTCCTCTGCTGTTGCTTCTGCTTGAATATCTCTCACACACTGCATGGTATTTTCTAATACTTCGTACTGGGGCTCTCCCTTGATGCTACTCTCAACATATGCATTGTCAAATGGTGCTCGTGCTGTTGCTTTCGCTGTAGCATCTGCAAAAGCATTTCCTCGTCCTATATCATCAGTAATTTTTTTGTGGGCACTACACTTAATGATTGCGACCTGACGGGGCAGATTGAGAGCAGTCAAAAGTGTCACAATCAAGTTGCCATGCTGGATGGTAGTGCCATGTGACGTGATAAAGCCTCTATTCGCCCAGAGTCGCCCAAAATTATGAGCTACTCCAAACGCATATTGGCTATCAGTGTAGATGTTAACACTAAGATGTTCACTTATTTCACAAGCTCTGGTGAGGGCAATTAATTCTGCAGCCTGTGCCGAATTTTGCGGGAT
Source organism: Pleurodeles waltl (assembly GCF_031143425.1). Classification (NCBI taxonomy): domain Eukaryota; kingdom Metazoa; phylum Chordata; class Amphibia; order Caudata; family Salamandridae; genus Pleurodeles; species Pleurodeles waltl. The sequence goes on from NC_090447.1 coordinate 696,027,198, forward strand.
TCTATGAGATTCAACCACTGTCTTGACTGTGGTGACGGCATAGGCTGCAGTGGTCGTACCATCTGGTAACTTGAAGCAAGACCCATCTACAAACAGCTCTCCCTGTGGGTCAGATAGGGGAGTGTCTGTCAAGTCTACCCGTCCCTTAGTTTCTTCCTCAGTGGCAAAAATGCAATTATGATCAAATTCCACATTGTCCTGAGGGAGGGGTAGTAACGTAGCTGGGTTCAAGACATTGCACCGCTTCAAAGTAATATTTGGACTGAACAATGTTAATTCGTAACCCGTTAGACGAGCACTGGTGAGGTGCTGCGTCTGTGTCTTGTTTAACAAAATATCAACGGCATGAGGAACCATCACAGTGAGCGGATTGCCACCAACAAACCCTTCACTTTGTTTCACCGCAGCTGCTGCAGAAGCCACTCCTCTAAGACAAGTAGGCAAAGCTTGCGCCACAGTGTCCAAGGTGGAAGAGAAGTATGCACAAGGGCGTTGTCTCCCACCTTGGGCCTGTGTCAAAACAGACAATGTACAGCCATGCTTTTCATGCACAAATAAAACAAATGGTTTGCTGTAATCCGGATTACCCAATACAGGAGCAGAGCACATCGCCTTTTTTAATTCTTGAAAAGCCTCCTCACATTTGTCAGTCCAAGGTACAGGAGAGGGCACATCTGAAAGTGTCAGAGCAGTCAATGGTTTTGCTATAAGTGAAAAATTTGGAATCCACTGTCTGCAAAAAGATGTAAATCCCAAAAATGCTCGGACTTCAGAAGGGGTGCGTGGTGCAGTCATTGTATGAACCAATTTAATTCTGTCTGGATGTAATCTCCTTCCCTCCTTAGAGAGGAGGTGTCCTAGATAGGTGACCTCCTCTCTACAATACTGCAATTTTGGAAGGGACACCTTATGGCCCAGAGGTGCTAAATGATGTAATAATGCAACAGTATCAGTCTTACATTGTGTCATGGAATCTGAGGCAATTAAAATATCATCAATGTACTGCAACAACGCAGAGCCTGTAGGTGGATTGAATTGGTCTAATTGACGTTTAAGACATTGACTATATATGCTCGGGGACTCAACAAAGCCCTGTGGAATTCTTGTCATCGCGAATGATCTACCAAAAATCGCAAAGCTAAACAAATATTGAGATTCTTCGGCAATTGGAATGCTAAAGAAAGCATTCTTCAAATCGATTACGGTGAAAAAACACGCAGAGGGTGGGATCATGGTGAAAAGACTATTCATGTCTGGGACCACGGGAAACTGGGGAAGTACTATTTTATTAATTTCTCGGAGATCAATAACTAATCGATATACTGTGTTATCAGTAAATGATTGCTCACCATCTAATCTATTAGCATCATTTCGTTTCTTTACAACAGGAAGGATTGGACTGTTACATGGGCTGCTCACTATTTCCTTTATGACACCTGCATGCACAAGATCAGATATGACTGCCTTGAGCCCTTTTTCGCTTGATTTAGGTAATTTGTATTGAGGAACACGAGGTAACCGGGCACCTGGTTTGATTTTTATTACAATAGGGTCGATATCCATAATGCCTACATCATTCTTGCCTTTGGCCCATAAGCGAGGGTCTATTTCCTGTAGCTCTGGGGGTAAGTCGTATTCCTGTGAGAACATGCACCGAGTTGGGGAAACACTATCCATAGTTACATAGACACCATCCATTGAACAGTGAATAACTGCATTTAATTTCTTTAACAAATCTAATGCAAACAAGTTTTCATTGCAACCTGATGTTAAAGAGAGTGGCGTGTGTACTGTAAATGGGCCTACAGTTACTCTCATAGGTGTTGAGATGGGGCTCACCACGGGGATTCCAGAAATCCCAATTGATGTGGTATGAAGCCCAGACAGGGGAGCCCCGGGGACTGCAGAATGTGCAATAGATGTTCTGGTGGCACCAGTATCTAGAAGAAACTTATGGCCCTCTCCTTCGATTTTTACATCAATGTAGGGACCATTTTGATCTACAGGAATACTTACTCGCCCCTGGCCCTGTCTGTGGCTGTCCTAATAATTGTAGGATTCAGAAAAGAAATCATCAGCATAATATTGTCGTTCAAATGCATTGTCAAAAATATTAGTGTTACGCGGGACCTGATTCTCATTCTGCGAATTCTGATCAGTTCTACCTCTTCCTCGTCCTCGTGCATTACCTGCCGCGTTCCCTCTATGAAGTGACATACTTTGTCTTCCTTCCAGTAATGGGCAAGTATCACGCCAATGTCCATCCTGCTTACAGTAGGCACATTGGTTGATATTTAATCGGCGGTCTTGGGGTGGTGCAGATGCACCTCGGCCTCGACCCCTTCCCCGTCCCCTTGGTGGGCCACCCCTTTGCTGAGGGGTTGCATCCCGCTGAGGGTATGCCTGCTGTAATAATACCTTTTTCTTCAATTCTTTTACTGACTTCTCATTCTTTTCTAATTCTTCCTTGTACCTGCTCTCATAGTATTGCGCCATCTGCAAAATCTCTGCCTGTCCCTTCGTCATCCACGAACTCTCTGTTGCTTTTAATTTTTGTGATATTTCAGGTAGAAGGCCATTAACAAAGCGTTCTACAAATAGTGTGACACCTGTTACGGTGGCGAGGTCTTGACCGCTAAAATCTATGAACGCTTGTTCAATTCGAGTAAAATAATCTGGGACATCTTCACCTATTTTCTGTTTATAAGTGGCAAGCTTTCCCCAATCCACAGTCTGAAGAGGTATAACAGTTTCTAACTTAGTCAATATCCGATTAGGTAAATCTAAAATATCCTGATGCGGCAGGGTTCCTGGTGCCCTTTGTGCTTCACGTGCTTCTAAACCCCCCCATGTATTTCCCAAAGTAGGTGCATCATCTACTCTTCTAATTTTATGCCAAACTTCAGGACCCAATAAAACACCAAAAAAATAGTCAATGTCTTTGAGTGTCATGGTTGTGGTGGAAATGGCAGTTCTAAGGTCCCGATAGAATCCAGCTGGATTCTTTCGAGGGTCTGGCAAGTCTTTCTTTATAGCCATTACCTCCTCCCTTTTCCATGGTATATGAACAAATTGGGCCACCGGCACGGGAGCTGGTTGTCCGGCGGCAGCTGCTGCTGCGACTGCAGCTGCAGTGGGCATATCAGGGTGCACTTCCCTCATTGGGTACCCCTTGTCATATCTATTTAGAACATCTTCCCTGGCTATGACACAAATGCGTACTCCCTCATTTATGCTGTTACTATCAAGAATACAAGCCCTACTGTCCCGCCATAATTGGTTTAATTCTTGTTCATAAGGGAGAGGGGTAGAATCTGTAATACAAGACTTCCAATCCCTCTCCAATTTTTCAATCATATACAGCAGTGCTAGTTGCTGTCCAAAATGTGACATCTGTTGTATTGTGTCCATAATATCGGTGTGGGTGTAAAGAAGATGTGACATCCAGTTATCTGACTGATCCTTGATAACCCGTTTTTCCCAATCCCCAATAGTGGAGCGGGTACTAGGGGGCGAAATCGACTTCATAGGTGTGCTCCATATGGGTGAAAGTGAGTGAGTGGCTGTGCACCGTCGGCGTTGTCCATTTGGGGTATTAGGGGCAGGGGACATTATTGGTAACCTTGCAGTGTTGGCTGGTAGTGGTGGGGCAGGTGGCGGAGGGATTAGGACTTGGGCTACTTGGGTGGCTTGAGCTAGAGGCTGTGGTGGCTGTGGCACATGCTGCTGTAGTGGTGCACCTGGATTTCCCAAATTGTGCCCTTGCCCTTGCTGCTGTTGCTGTGCCCCTATGATAGGTTGGGCTACTGCAGGGGGTGTGTAAGGTGGAGGTGCAGTAGGGCTATTATCTAATAGCTGTAGCATTACCTCATCTTCCTCTAATGCATGTTTGGGTTCTGTTGGCTTTGATACATAACTTCCCTCCACCTGGGCCCTATGGACTCTATCTTCAGACTCAATTCTTTTCTGGGTTTGGGAATGGTGGTACAGGGCGGCTTTCTGCATGATGGTTCTCCGGTTCTCCTTCTCTAACAGTTTATCTGACTTCGTTTTTCTTTTGGTGGCCTCAATTTCCCATTTTCTGTATACTTCAAACATATGTTGTCTAGCCTTTTTATGAAACAAACATTCCTGTAGATAGGTTAGTTTCTTTAAATCAAAAGACCCATCCTCCGGCCACTGGAGGTCAGGACAATGTCTAGTATATTTGCGCCATATACTATTATACAAATTATTCTCTAAACCATAATCCTTTAACATGTCCCACCCTGGTGTTCCCTCTTTTGGAATGGGTTGCTTTTTATCTAAACGTGGCACATGATTTCGGCGAAAACAAAGACATAACCCTTGCCAACATTTCTTATTTCCCATATCTAACCTTTTAATTTTTCAAAATGCAACACGCACCAAATTTCAAAATGCAACCTGCACCGAAAAAAAACCCTTTTTCAAATGTGCACCAAAGGAAACCTTTTCAAATATTTACCAACTTACAAATTGCTCCAGGCCTGGGCAAATTACTCAAACAAGAAAAACACATGTAATACAAATTGTCAAATGGTACCTTGTACAAATGCAAATTTACCAAGAACTAATCATTCCCAAAATGATAAGTTATCCAAAAACAATTATTCTCTCAAATGCAAGTTAAAGCAGACAAATAGCCAGCGAGGAACAGTCTTACCTGACTATCTGCTTTTGCCTGGATTTCTCTCCGGCCGCCCGTGTCAGACTAATCCGTCAAGATAAACACCGATGTTTCAGGGACTTCGCTGGGACATCATGAGAAAACGGGGGGGAAACCTGCCCGGTGGATAAGATGCAGCTGCTTCAGAAACTAAGTCTTTGTGCAGGGGCCCCTGGAATCTACACCTCCGGAACGGCGTCCCCCCACTGGCAGCACGTCTCGTGACAGAGCTACTGAAGATATCCACTGGAAGGTCCCTATTCGGGCGCCAAAATTGTCAAATGCACATATTTGCAGATACTTACAAATGCATTTACAAAGGAGTTTTGACACGGAGAGCCGGAGTGAAAAATCAATGACCAAAGGTCTGTTTATTTTTGCTGCAGCAAAGAGGACAGGTTTACCACTGGCATCCCAGGCCCGAAGTAAAGTGTGCTGACATAAAGCGTTTAACAGTGATATTTATACTCATACATCAAAGGATACATAAAATGTGTAACTAATGATATACGTCATACAGATATTTTAAGGAGTTAATCAGTATCCACACACTTGTTCCATTCCCAGCCTTGTCCTTGCCTCCCTTCTGCAGCTGCCTGACTCCCCACATTCTTGAGACCCTTCAAAGGATTACGTTGTTCAAAGGTATAGATATCAGCCTTTCCCTCCCCAAAATACCACAGCCGAGGTCAGTTAGTTATTTGAACACACAATTATAATGAATACAGTGCCCCAGTTAGGGAAAGAAACCAGCTGCAAGCCTATGGCGTGGAACCAGGCTTATTTTACCTAAACAAATATACATAAGATAACATATGTGATAGACAGTGCGTTCAGAGACAACAAAAGCTCAAACTTACACGTGTAAAAGAAACGAAGCAATTCAAAATGAATTCTAACAATGGTGAGTCCCACAAGGGTATACTGAGTCTCCATCTATTTTCAACCAGATTCTCAAGAAAAATCTGGAACCTCTGGTTATGCCATGTAATTCAGTCTTGATTCAGTACACCAATGACCTAATGATGTCAAATTCTCAAGAAGCTTGCAAACAGGACACCATTGCGTTACTGAACCTCTTGGCTGAGAACGGACATAAGGTATCCCCAGGAAAGTTACAATATTGTCAAAAAGAGGTCCAATATCTTGGACATCACATTGAAAAAGGAGTGAGAAAAGTGTCACAAGAGAGAATTTCAGCCATACTGAAAATGAGTCTGCCATCCACACAGAGAGAAGTCAGGATATTTCTGGGAATGGTGGGCTGCTGTAGATAGTGGATACCCAACTTTTCCCTGGTGGCCAAGCCTCTACAGAGACTGACACACAACAATGTGTCTGATTCTGTACAGTGGGATAACGATTGCCTTGTCACATTTCTAGAACTGAGTGAATGTCTCTGTCATGCTCCGGCTTTAGGGATGCCTGATTATTACACATTTTTTGCACTTTTTATCAGTGAGAGGGAGGGCTCTGCTCTTTCGGTGGTGACTCAAACGCATGGAAATGCTAAGAGACTTGTGGCTTATTTTTCCACCACGTTGGACCCTGTTGTTTCTGCATTGCCTGGCTGCCTTAAATTGGTAGCAGCAGTCAACCCCATCATAGAGAGGTGTGAAAATATTGTTATGGGTTGTTCGTTAACTCTGAATGTACCCCATTTGGTCGCGCTTTTGCTGACTAAAACAAGAACCCAACACTTAACAAGTAGTTGACTTACTAGGAATGAGCAGACCATCTTGGCAGCAGAAAACGTGACTATCAAGGTTTGTGGGATTTTTTAATATTGCTACTCTGTTGCCAATACTGGGTCAGGGACGCAATGAAGATTGTGAAGAGGACCATGATTGTCTTGATGTTACTGGACTGTGTACCAAACTGAAACCAGACATACAAGATGAACCATTACCTGAATCTGATTATTTCCTTTATGTCAGTGTTTCATGTTTGAGAGACAATAGAGGACGTGTGAGAGCAGCCTATGCTGTTTCTACTCTTTCTGGATTTGTCAAAGCTTTTTGGCTTCAAGGAATGTTCTCTGCCCAAGTGTCTGAACTGATTGCTCTTATTAGGGCATGCTGCATCGCTGATCAATTGAAAATGACAATCTTTACCAATAGTCAATTCAGTTTTGATGTAATTCATTACTTTGGACAACTTTGGTCCCAGCGAGGATTTATGACGTCTTCTTGATATCCAATTCAGAATGACAAACAAGCGAGAAACCTTCTCAACACATTACAATTGCCTGAACAAGTTGGAGTGGTCAGGTTTCCTGCACATCAGTCTGGAGATGATCATGTGACATTGGGCAATAGATACGCCAACGAGGTTGCCAAGTACTGTGCTCATAATGTCTGTACATGTAATGGTGAATTCACAAATGAGAGAATGGATGGGACTAACTTTAACCTTTTGTTGACAATAGCTGATACTCGTGATGACGTGAAGAGGCTTAAGGAAGAAGTGTCTGAGGAGGAACAATAGAGATGGGTCAGAGTAGGTTGTGTCAAAGGAGATGATGACATTTGGGTTTCAGTGGATGGACAACCCGTGTTGCCAAATAGTTTGTTACCTCCTATGGCTAGGCATTTCCATGGTCCAGCTCACATTGGTAGGAATTCCATGGTGAGATTGTTCATACAGACTTGGTTCAATCCTAGATTCAGAATGATGTGCTGAAGTGTTGTGTCACAGGTACATTGAGTGTCAACAGAACAATGTAGGCAAGGGAACGGCTGCCACATTAAGTCACATAGGGAGGCCAGGAGGACCTTTTAACAGGATACATATGGATTTCAATGAGATGTGTGTGTGCAGTGGGATGAGGTATGTTCTGGTAATTGTATGTATTCTTTCCAGTTGGGCAAAGGCTTATCCAACTATGTAAGGAAATGCCTCCTTGGCATGGTTACCCCCTAATGTTTTGCCTTTGCTGATGCTAAGTTATGATTTGAAAGTGTGCTGGGACCCAGCTAACCAGGCCACAGCACCAGTGTTCTTTCCCTAAACTGTACCTTTGCCTCCACAATCGGCACAACCCTGGCACTCAGGTAAGTCCCTTGTAACTGGTACCCCTGGTACCAAAGGCCCTGATGCCAGGGAAGGTCTCTAAGGGCTGCAGCATGTCTTATGCCACCCTGGTGACCCCTCACTCAGCACATGCATACTGCCTCTCAGCTTGTGTGTGATGGTGGGGAGAAAATGACTAAGTCGACATGGCACTCCCCTCAGAGTGCCATGCCAACCTCACACTGCCTGTGGCATAGGTAAGTCACCCCTCTAGCAGGCCTTACAGCCCTAAGGCAGGGTGCACTATACCACAGGTGAGGACACCAGTGCATGAGCACTATGCCCCTACAGTGTCTAAGCAAAACGTTAGACATTTTAAGTGCAGAGTAGCCATAAGAGTATGTGGTCTGGGAGTTTGTCAAACACGAACTCCACGTTCCATAATGGCTACACTGAAAACTGGGAAGTTTGGTATCAAACTTCCCAGCACAATAAATGCACACTGATGCCAGTGTGCAATTTATTGTAACATACACCCAGAGGGCATCTTAGAGATGCCCCCTGAATACCTACCCGACTTCTAGTGTAGGCTGATCAGTTTCTGCCAGTCTGCCACACACCAGACATGTTGCTGGTCACATGAGGAGAGTGCCTTTGTCACTCTGTGGCCAGGAACAAAGCCTGTACTGGGTGGAGGTGCTTCTCACCCCCCCCCTGCTGGAACTTTAACACCTGACGGTGAGCCTCAAAGGCTCACCCCTTTTGTTACAGCGCCCCAGGGCATCCCAGCTAGTGGAGATGCCCGACCCTCTGGCCACTGCCCCCACTTTTGGCGGCAAGGCTGGAGGAGATAATGAGAAAAACAAGGAGGAGTCACCCACCAGTCAGGACAGCCCCTAAGGTGTCCTGAGTTGAGTTGACCCCTGCCTTGAGATATCCTCCATCCTGAGTTTGGAGGATTCCCCCAATAGGATTAGGGATGTGCCCCCCTCCCCACAGGGAGGAGGTACAAAGAGGGTGTAGCCACCCTCAAGGACAGTAGCCATTGGCTACTGCCCTCCCAGACCTAAACACACCCCTAAAATCAGTATTTAGGGGTTTCCCAGATCCCAGGAAATCAGATTCCTGCAACCTGAAGACACAAGAAGGACTGCTGACCTACAAGCCTGCAGAGAAGGAGAAAGACGACAACTGCTTTGGCCCCAGCCCTACCGGCCTGTCTCCAACTTCGAAAACCTGTTCAAGCGACGCATCCGACAGGGACCAGCGACCTCTGAAGCCTCAGAGGACTGCCCTGGACTAAAGGACCAAGAAACTCCCACGAACAGTGGCCCTGTTCAAAACCAGCTACTTCTTTGCAACAAAGAAGCAACTTTCAAAGACTGCACGTTTCCCGCCGGAAGCGTGAGACATCATACTCTGCACCCGACGCCCCCGGCTCGAGATCCAGATAACAAACTCCTCAGGGAGGACACCCCGGCAACTGCGAGCCCGTGAGTAACCAGAGATTACCCCCCCTAACCCCCCGCAGCGACGCCAGCAGATAGAATCCAGAGGCTCCCCCTGACCATGACTGCCTGTAACAAGGGACCTGACGCCTGGAACCAACACTGCACCCGCAGCCCCAAGGACCTGAAGGAACCGAACTTCAATGCCGGAGTGACCCCCAGGTGACCCTCTACCTTGCCCCGGTGGTGGCTGTCCCGAGAAGACCCCCCTGTGCCTGCCTGCACCGCTAGAGTGACCCCCGGGTCCCTCCATTGTTTCCTACCTGAAACCCGACCCTGCTTTGCACACTGCACCCGGCCGCCCCTGTGCCGCTGAGGGTGTGTTTTGTGTGCCTACTTGTGTACCCCCCAGTGCTCTACAGAACCCCCCTGGTCTGCCCCCGAGGACGCAGGTACTTACCTTCTGGCAGACTGGAACTAGAGAACCCCCTGTTCTCCATGGGGGCCTATGTGTTTTGGGCACCTCTTTGACCTCTGCACCTGACCGGCCCTGAGCTGCTGGTGTGGTAACTTTGGGGTTGCCTTGAACCCCCAACAATGGGATGCCTATGTCCCAGAACTGAGACTTGTAAGTGTTTTACTTACCTCCTAACCTAACCTTTACTTACCGCCCCCAGGAACTGTTGATTTTTGCACTGTGTCCACTTTGAAAATAGCTTATTGTCATTTTTACAAAGACTGTACATGACATTGTTTTCATTCAAAGTTCCTAAAATATCTCAGTGAAGTACCTTACATTTAAAGTGTTTGATGTAAATCTTAAACCTGTGGTTCTTAAAATAAACTAAGAAAATATATTTTTCAATATAAAAACCTATTGGCCTGGAGTAAGTCTTTGAGTGTGTGTTCCTCATTTATTGCCTGTGTGTGTGAACAACAAATGCTTAACACTACCCTCTGAAAAGCCTACTGCTCAACCACACTACCACAAAATAGAGCATTAGAATGATCTACTTTTGCCACTATCTTACCTCTAAGGGGAACCCTTGGTCTCCGTGCACACTATTTCTTACTTTGAAATAGTATATACAGAGCCAACTTCCTACAAAATAGAAAGAACATTAGTCTCACAGTAGCAAATTGCTGTTAAGAGATCTCATACCTAGGTTTGGCTTCCTGACTTCTTTGGAATCACATTGAGGTACACATTTCAATAGTGAGGTTTTAAGATTGCTGTGCGCAGCATTGCAAAGGGAACAAAGTGCATTGGAGCTAGAGACCTGAGGCTTCAGGTCTTGTGGAACGAGTGAATGACATGCTGAAATCAAGACTTGCAAAGATGTGTGCTCTGACATCTCTAAAGTGGCCTGATGCTTTGCCTCTTGTGTTGATGAGTCTTCGGAGTGTACCTGATTGAAAGACTGGACTGTCCCTCCTGGAGATCTTAATGGGGAGGGAGATTGTTGGACCTGGTCCTTTTTGCAGGGTCATCCCCAAACGTTTTGACTTCCTCCTATTTTTCTAACCTTGTTTTGTTGACACTAGGACTCTGAGCACTTTATCACTGCTGATCAGTGCTAAAGTGTAGTTGCTCTCCCTTCTAAACTTGGTGTGATTGGCATACACCAGATTGGCTCATCTAATTCACCTGTAAGTCCCTTGTACAGTGGTATTCCTTATACCCAGAGCCTGTAAATTAAATGCTACTAGTGGGCCTGTAGCGCAGCTTGAGCCACCCACAGAAGTAGCCTTGCAAATCTGTCTCAGACCTGCCACCGCAAGGCCTGTGTGAGCAGTTTCCTGCCACATGGACCTGGCATCTAAGCTTACTTGCCAGGCCTGGACCTCCCCTTTTACTAGTTATAAGTCACCCCAAGGAGACCCTAGGCAGCCCCATGGGCAGGGTGCTGTGCAGGTAAGAGATAGTACATGTGTCTTGTTGTGTGGCCTGTCCTAGTAGTGACAAACAGCCTATTTGGTTTCTCACTGCTGTAAGTGCTGTCTATCCCATTGGAGTGCATTGGAAATGCCCTTTCATATGGTTAAGTGGTATTTTCTGATCTATGAGGGGTGATGTGGACATGTTTGGTATGGTTAGAATGGTAGTGAGAAATGCTGCTTACTGGTGTAGGTGGATTTTTTTATTACCATTGTAGAAATGCCACTTTAACAAATTTGGCATTTTTCTGTGCTTATAGCTCTGGTGCTTTTGCAGCGTGACTCCAATCCAAGTCTGTGGCAAAGTGACAGCTCCACTTGGTTCATACTTTCCAGATAGTCATCACACAGGAAGGGCTGGGTGTGACAGAAGAGGCATCTGCATATTGATAGTCTTCCTGGGCTAGGGAGAGGGAGGGTCGTTCACACCTTACATGTGAATAGGCTGTGTTCTGCCCTCACACTATGGAATGATTACCCACCTACTGATGTCTGGAGACAGGACTGGGTTGAAAGGGTGTTGTGCTTGACTTGAAAGGACTCCTTTGAAGTTACCCCCTGAACAAAGGCATTTTTTCAGTATAAGTAGAGGGGCTCTGCCCCCTGATTGTAGAGCACTTTTGGTATTGGGACCTAACCTCTGCCAGAGGGACTGCTAAGCTGCGCAAAGGGCTCATCTGAACTGCTCTTCTCTTGTTGGCTTGCTGCCTGGTGTCTGCTGGGTGGTCCAAAGGACTCACCTGGACTGTTTTTATGTGTGTTGCCTTGCCTCCAGCCTGGTCCCTGACTCTTGACTGCCAAGGTTTAGTGAGACTGCTAGGAGAACCACCACTTGAACCTCATGTTGTGTGCTGGCCTGCCATCCCCTTTTGTGTCCCCCCTTTAGTGCCTCGCAAGAAGCCCAGCACGGAGAGGGCACTGTTTTCCTGATCCCTGGCACTATTGCTTGGCAAGCGATTTAGACTGTCCCTAAACACCTAAGAGGCACCCCACTTTATAACTCCTTGGTGCACTGTATGGCCAGGAACCCACCTGTGCCTTAGTGTGTGTTCCCACATACTCTAGGCGCATCACTATACCAGGGCTCATGTGGTGCGGTGGGAGTTGTTTGACCCGCGGGGACCGCAACACGCCTAGAACCAGATCCTGAGTTTTTAACCCCATGCGGTGCACTCTGTTGGAGCAATGCTGGACTACTGAGTGCCTTTAGCAACACAAAAGGATGATGGACGGAGTGCTGAAACTTTTTTTCAAACACTCACCCCGTCACACATCTGGGTTTAAACCATTGTTCTTTTGCTCACCATGCCACCCCAGTTTGGACTCAGCCATATGTAAATCAGTCTTGACCCTGTTCCCCATGGGGCCAGTCTAGCCTGAACTGCCAGGTTCTCCCTGGACCGGAAACAAGCATCCTGGGACCGGTTTCAGGGTATCACCCTTCATCAGCCAGGCTAGCTTGAATCCAGTGGCATATTAAGTACGGGACCCCCGTCTGGGCATACCCTTCCCACTTAGGGAAACTTTAGCAAAGCAAAAGGATGACAGACGGAGTGCTGAAACTTTTTTTAAACACCCATTCACAGATCTGGATTTAAACCATTGTTCCTTTGCTCACCATGCCACTCCAGTTTGGACCCAGCCATACGTAAATCAGTCTTGACCCTGTTCCTCATGGGACAAGCCCATCCCGAACTGCCAGGCCAGGTTCTCCCTGGATCGGAAACAAGCATCAGCCAGGCTAGCTTGAATCCAGTGGCATAGGGAGTACGGGACCCACGTCTGGGTGCACCACCAACGACCCTGAAGGGATTCCTGGCTGTGCCCTTGCGGTAGGAGATCAGGATCAGCCTCGCAAGGTGGCATATCAACCCATGTCCTTCCCCCACTGCCGCTTTGCACCAGCCCATGTCTGGCGGGGGCCCAACTCGATTGATCCAGAAAGAAGAATCAGGAAAAGCCTCCCTCTGCGCTCGTATGCAGACACTCCATAAGAGGAGGGGCTGAGTCAGATGGTGGAGACTCCTAGATGGAGGGGACCCAGCGCAGTCTTCCTGTTCTCCATTTCATCATTTCCCGGTGAGTCGGCTCCCCTCCATCCGGTGGCAAATCTTTGGGGGACATTACTGATAGGCTCGGAGGACGGGAAGGGAACCCCCTTCTTTAACATATTTACAGTAACAGGAGCGCAGGAGCTCTTGCCCCTCCAGTGGAGGGTGAGTAGTTACAGTGTGCTCCAAAAAAGTAGGAGACATTGGTGGTGGTGTCTGTGATTGTCGGAGATTCCTCATACTGTGTAATTTATAAAAATAGTGCAGGAGCACTGGGTATCCAGGCGAGACGATCAGTGCCCAGATGTATATGGTTGTACTTTGGGTTGATGTTGTCAGGCCCTGCATCCCCTATAATGTCTTATGCCCTCAGTACGTATGCTGTGGTTTATGCCCTGATGTGTAATCTAATTTGCCTGGTTGGAGCAATATATATATTTCAGGACTCGCATTGCATGCGTAGGGAGGGTTTGATAATGACAAGTTTTAGTATAGAAGTGATCTTTTTATTTGCCCCCATGATGATGATTTGAATTGAGTGTCCCCTTGATGCAGCAGCCCCTGTTGCAGAAGAACAAGTGGTGCGAGAAAGACAGTAGGAACAAGGTAGACAAGCTGCTGGGAACCAAACTGAAGCAGACACAGCAATTGAGCAAATTGAAGGGGGTCTAGAACAAGTCACAACTGACCTTGAAGCAGAAATAATCAAATCTTGTCCTGTAGTGAATAAGTCAGACTCAGAATGAGACCCTGAGGAAGGAACTAGTGTTGGAAGAAAGCGAGTGGAAGCAGGAGACTGATGGCCAAGAAGGGAGGAAAGAGGGAAAGTAAGTCTGCCTAAAGAACATGTGCGACCAACGATTGCTGAAGAAACTGAGTACTCTGATTTGAGTGAGGGTGAAGGTGTAACAGTCAGAAAATCAAAAAGAATGAGAGTGCCTAGTCGTAAGTATTCTTCTCTGGAGTGGGCGTACTTTGCAGATCAAGTGTTCTGTAAATATTGGAATCAACATACAGGTACAGCTGAACCTCCATGAACTGAACATTGTGGTTGAGTTTTATCTTGAATGTTCATTGTCATCCATAAGCTTAGTAGTAAGTAGAAGAAAAAAAAAGGTTGTCATTTAGAAGAACACAGAGTAAGGCTAGGGAAGTCTTATGAAGATTCAAGGCATATTATCAAATGGATTTTATATCTTTGAGTTCTTTTTTTCATACCTGTGGTGAATGAAACTGCAGAAGAAACATTGCTGCTGCTGTACTCATTGGGTGGTAGATCTGATTCTGGAGAAGTCAAAGAAATAAGTGTGGCTACATAATAGGTGCGTTAGTGCTTATTTTTTTATAATATGGGTAGTGCTGTTGATAGGAGCATTTTCTCCTACATTCCATGTAGATAAAGAATTACCTTCTTGCGTTTTTCCACAAACTAGTAATCCTAAGAAAAGCAACAAGTTAGATGAAAAAGCATTACACTTAGATGAACCTGGGGAGAATATTCTGCAAATGTATATTTTTGTTTGTTAAATATGTATATTGAAAGCAAGGAACTGTTACATGTGCACTCAATTGCCTGCTTCCATTTCAGAAGGTTAAAAAAGGAGACTACCCAATAAATCCCACTATACCTGGATAAAGTTAAGCAAAAAAATATAACAATTAGTGAAATAGTAGGTAAAATACAAATCTTAGTACCAATCAATGAAGCTATACCTCAATCATTGAAACTGCAATTTAATTGCATGTTCTTGGTTCATTAAATTTATACTTGCATGTAAGAATAGCATATAAACTGTATAAAACATGTGTTACACATAAATCAAGGTACAAACAAACAAATGATGAAATTCATGTACCAAGTAGTCCTTCAGTTATCTCCTCCTTTTAAGACTGTGTGGTTACCACCAGTATTTTCACTATGAATCCACACCACAGAGATGATGGCATTGCCTACACATCTCTACATCATCCTTATTTGTGTGCATCTTTGAAGCAAAAATCCTTATAGAACGTATTTGATTTCTTCGCAACATCTCTTTGAAAGGCCGACGCGTTTTGGCCCACTTTAAATAAGGGGCCTCATCAGGACTGTAAGAGGCTGGCCTGGCTTATAGTGGGTACCTTGTGGTACTTACACCCTGTGCCAGGTCCAGTTATCCCTTATTAATAGAATAGAGGTGTTTCTAGAAGCTTAGGCTGATAGAAGGTAGCTATGGCAAAGCAGCTTAGGCTGAACTAGGAGACATGCAAAGCTCATACCATACCACTTATATCATATAGCACAATAACATAAGAAAACACAATACTCAGAGTTACTAAAAATAAAGGTACTTTATTTTAGTGACAATATGCCAAAAGTATCTCAGAGGATACCCTCACTTAGGAGGTAAGTGATATACACAAATTATTTGTACACAAACCCAAAACAGATAAGTAACAGTAAGAAAAGTAGTGCAAACAATGTAGAATCACAATAGGATGCAATAGGTAGACATAGGCCTAGGGGCAACACAAACTATATACTCCAAAAGTGGAATGCGAATCACAAATGGACTCCAGGCCTATGGGAGGTTGTAGAGGGTCGCTGGGACTGTAAGAAAACAGTAAGGGTGTCCAAGATACCCCACCTCAAGACCCTGAAAAGTAGGAGTAAAGTTACCCTACTACCCCAGAAAGAAAGAATAGTCGTGATAGGGGATTCTGCAAGAACCACAAGCACCAGCAAAGCACTGAAGACAGATTCCTGGACCTGAGGACCTGTAAAGGAAGGGGACCAAGTCCAAGAGTCACAATAGTGTCCAGGGGGAGCAGGAGCCCAGAAAACCCCAGATGAAGGTGCAAAAGGGCTGCCTCCGGGTGGAAGAAGCCGAAGATTCTGCAATAAGGAAAAGGGCTTGGAACTTCTCCTTTGGATGGAAGATGTCCCACGGCGTGCTGGAGGTTGCAGAAGTGTTTCCAGGCAGAAATACTGCAAACAAGCCCTGCTAGCTGCAAGAGTCGCGGTTGAGGATTTTGGGTGCTGCTGGGGACAAGGAAGGACCAGGATGTCGCCACTTGGAGTAGGAGACAGGGGGGACGCTCAGCAACTCAGAGAGCCCCCGCAGAAGCAGGCAGCACCCGCAGAAGTACCGGAACAGGCACTTAGAAGATCTGTGAACTCAGAGTCACAAAAGGAGGGTCCCACGATGTTGGATTTCAACTCAGCGAGTTGGGCAATGCAGGACGGAGTGCTGGGGACCCAGGCTAGGCTGTGCACAAAGGAATCCTTGGAAAAGTGCACAGAAGCCGGATCAGCTGCAAATCACGCAGTACACAGGTTTGCTGTCTGGCGTGGGGAGGCAAGGACTTACCTCCACCAAATTTGGAACGGAAGGGCCACTGGACTGTGGGATACACTTGGACCCAGCTCCTGTGTTACAGGGACCATGCTCGTCAGGATGAGTGGGGACCCAGAGGAACCGGTCATGCAGAAGTTTGGTGCCCGCGTTGGCAGGGGGAAGATTCCATCGACCCACGGGAGATTTCTTCTTGGCTTCCAGTGCAGGGTGAAGGCAGACAGCCCTCAGAGCATGCACCATAAGGAAATAGTCGAGAAAGCCGGCAGGATGAGGCGCTACAATGTTGCTGGTAGTCGTCCTGCTACTTTGTTGCGGTTTTGCAGGCGTCCTGGAGCAGTCAGCGGTCGATCCTTGGCAGAAGTCGAAGAGGGAAGTGCAGAGGAACTCTGGTGAGCTCTTGCATTTCGTTATCTGAGGAATAGCCCAGAGGAGAGACCCTAACTAGCCAGAAAAGGAGGTTTGGCTACCAAGAAAGGAGGTTTGGCTACCAAGAGAGGTAAGCACCTATCAGGAGGGGTCTCTGACATCACCTGCTGGCACTGGCCACTCAGAGCAGTCCCTTGTGCCCCAACACCTCTGAATCCAAGATGGCAGAGGTCTGGGACACACTGGAGGAGCTCTGGGCACCTCCCCTGGGAGGTGCAGGTCAGGGGACTGGTCACTCCCATTTCCTTTGTCCAGTTTCACGCCAGAGCAGGGCTGGGGGATCCCTGAACCAGTGTAGACTGGCTTATGCAGAGATTGGCACCATCTGTGCCCATCAAAGCATTTTCAAAGGCGGGGGAGGCTACTCCTCCACAGCCCTTCACACCTATTTCCAAAGGGAGAGGGTGTAACACCCTCTCTCAGAGGAAATCCTTTGTTCTGCCTTCCTGGGACTGGGCTGCCCAGACCTCAGGAGAGCAGAAACCTGTCTGAGGGGTTGGCAGCAGCAGCAGCTGCAGTGGGAAACCCGGAAAGGTAGTTTGGCAGTACCCAGGTTCTGTGCTAGAGACCCGGGGGAATCATGGAATTGTCCACCCAATACCAGAATTGTATTGGGGTGACAGTTCCATGATCTTAGACATGTTACATGGCCATGTTCGGAGTTACCATTGTGACGCTACACATAGGTAGTGACCTATGTGTAGTGCACACGTGTAATGGTGTCCCCGCACTCACAAAGTTCGGGGAATTTACCCTGAACAAAGTGGGGGCAACTTGGCTAGTGCCAGGGTGCCCACACACTAAGTAACTTGGCACCTAACCTTCACCAAGTGAGGGTTAGACATATAGGTAACTTAGAAGTTACTTCTGTGCAGTGAAAATGGCTAAGAAATAACGTGGACATTATTTCACTCATGCTGCAGTGGCAGTCCTGTGTAAGAATTGTCTGAGCTCCCTATGGGTGGCAAAATAAATGCTGCAGCCATAGGGAACTCCTGGAACCTCAATACCCTGGGTACCTAGGTACCATATACAAGGGAATTATATGGGTGTACCAGTGTGCCAATGAGAATTGGTAAAATTAGTCACTAGCCTGCAGTGACAATTTTAGAAAGCAGAGAGAGCATAAACACCTAGGGTCTGGTTAGCAGAGCCTCAGTGATACAGTTAGGCACCACACAGGGAACACATACAGGGCATACATTATGAACACTGGGGTTCTGCCTAGCAGGATCCCAGTGACACATGGGCAAAAACAAACATACATACAGTGAAAACGGGGATAACATACCAGGCAAGATGGTACTTTCCTACACAACCTCCCCCCCAAACGAAGGACAATAAGGCTAACCTTGCCCAGATGAGTCTTCATTGTCTAAGTGGAAATATCTGGAGAGTCCATCTGCATTGGAGTGGGTACTCCCAGGTCTATGTTCCACTGTATAGACCATTCCCTGTAGGGATATGGACCACCTCAACAATTTAGGGTTTTCACCTTTAATTTGTTTTAGCCAAAGTAGAGGTTTGTGGTCTGTCTTAACAATAAAGTGAGTACCAAACAGATATGGTCTCAACTTTTTCAGTGCCCAGACCACAGCAAAGGCTTCCCTCTCTATGGCAGACCAACGCTTTTCTCTAGGGGTCAACCTTCTGCTGATAAAAGCAACTGGTTGATCCTGGCCCTCAGAATTCAGTTGTGATAGTACTGCCCCTACCCCTAATTCATATGCATCAGTTTGAACAACTAATTTCTTGGAGTAACAAGGGCTTTTTAGGACAGGTGCAGAGTACATGGCCTGTTTGAGCTCCTCAAAAGCTTTCTGACAGCTGGCTGTCCACAATACCTTCTTAGGCATTTTCTTGCTAGTGAGATCATTAAGAGGGGCTGCTATGGAGCCATAATTCTTTATGAATCTCCTATAGTACCCTGTGAGGCCAAAAAGGCTCTCACCTGGGTCTGAGTAGTAGGGGGAACCCAATCCATGATAGTTTGGATTTTCCCCTGTAGTGGTGCAATCTGTTCTCCACCAACCAGGTGGCCCAGATAAACCACTTTCCCCTGCCCTATCTGGCACTTTGAGTCCTTGATAGTGAGGCCTGCCTTTTGCAGGGCCTCCAAAACTTTCCATAGGTGGACCAGGTGATCATCCCAGGTTGAGCTAAAGACAGCAATATCATCTAGATATGCTGCACTGAAAGCTTCCAACCCTTGCAGGACTGTGTTCACCAACCTCTGAAAAGTGGCAGGTGCATTTTTCAAACCAACGGGCATTACTGTGAATTTGTAGTGCCCTCCAATGGTAGAAAATGCAGTCTTGGGTTTAGCATTTTCTGAAAATCTAATCTGCCAATACTCTGCGGTTAGATCAAAAGTGCTAAGATACTTGGCAGAAGCCAGTGTATCAATGAGCTCATCTGCCCTGGGTATAGGGTGAGCATCAGTTTTGGTTACCTGATTGAGCCCTCTGTAATCTACACAAAGCCTCATCTCCCTCTTTCCATGTTTGGTGTGAGGTTTTGTACAAACACAACTGGGCTAGCCCAGGGGCTTTCAGAAGGTTCAATCACCCCTAAGTCTAACATTTTCTGCACCTCTTGTTTAATGCAGTCCCTGACATGGCCAGGCTGCCCATAAATTTTACTTTTGACAGGCAGGCTGTCTCCAGTATCAATTGTATGTTAACACCAGGATGTTGTACCTGGTACAAGTGAAAAGAGGTCTGAAAACTGACTTAAGAGATTGACGCAGTTGTCTTTCTGTTCTGCAGTAAGGCAATCTGCTAAGACTACTCCCTCCACTAAGGCATCAGCTTCAGTGGTGGAGAAGAGATCAGGGAGAGGGTCAATCTCTTCTTCCTGTCCCTCATCTGTTGCCATGAGCAGGGTGAGATCAGCCCTGTCATAGTAGGGTTTTAGGCGACTGTCATGAATCACCCTAAGGGGACTCCTGGCAGTGCCTAGGTCCACCAAATAGGTAACCTCACCCTTCTTTTCAACAATGAGATGGGGTCCACTCCATTTGTCCTGGAGTGCTCTTGGGGCCACAGGCTCCAATACCCACACCTTCTGTCCTGGGTGGTACTGAGTCAGGACAGCCTTCTGGTCATGCCATTGCTTTTGCAGCTCCTGGCTGGCCTGAACGTTTTTACTGGCCTTTTTCATATACTCAAGCATTCTGGATCTTAGGCCAAGTACATAGTCTACCATGTCCTGTTTAGGAGTTTTTAAAGGTTGTTCCCAACCCTTCTTCACAAGAGGAAGTGGACCTCTTACAGGGTGCCCAAAGAGGAGTTCAAAGGGGCTGAAGCCCACTCCTTTTGGGGGTACCTCCCTGTAAGCAAAAAACAGGCAAGGTAACAGGACATCCTATCTCCTTCTGAGTTTTTCAGGGAGTCCCATTCTCATAACTTTGAGAGTTTTATTAAACCTCTCAACCAGACCATTTGTTTGTGGATGGTAAGGAGTTGTGAACTTGTAAGTCACACCACACTCCTTCCACATTGCTTTTAGGTATGCAGACATGAAGTTGCTACCTCTGTCTGACACCACTTCCTTAGGAAACCCCACCCTGGAAAAGATTCCCAGGAGGGCCTTTGCCACTGCAGGAGCTGTAGTGGTCCTTAAGGGGATGGCTTCAGGGTATCTTGTGGAATGATCCACTACCACCAAGATTAATCTATTGCCTGAAGCTGTTGGAGGGTCAAGGGAGCCAACTATGTCAACCCCTACCCTTTCAAAGGGCACGTCAGCCACTGGAAGTGGAATTAAAGGGGCCTCTGGAGTGCCACCAGTCTTGCCACTGGCTTGGCAGGTCACACAAGAGCGACAAAACTCTTTTGTGTCCTCTGACATATGAGGACAGTGAAACAAGGGGACAAGTCTTTCCAAGTTTTTGTCTGGCCCAAATGCCCAGCCAAAGGAATGTCATGAGCCAGTTGAGAAGAAACTCTCTGTACTGCAAATGAATGACCAATCTCCTGGCAGCTCCAGGTTTAGGGTCCCTTGAGTCTGTGTACAAGAAGTTGTCTTCCCAGTACACCCTATGGCTATCACTGACATCCCCATTCTGCTGTTTGACAGCTTGCTGTCTCAAACCCTCTAATGTGGGACAGGTTTGCTGTGCCACACTCAGCCCTTCCCTGGAAGGCTCCCCTGCACCCAAAAGCTCAGCAGTGTCTGCTGCCAGCTCCTCTGGTATAGGTTCTGCACAGGGAAAGGATTCTTCTTCCTCAAAAGGGGAATCATCTGTAGAGGGAGGGATAGTGGGTTGGGATTTACCCTTTCTACCCCTAGTTTTTGGGATCACTTGGTCCATTGCTCCAGGTTTCAAGTTTCCCTGTCCTTTTTGCTTCTTGGACTGAGCCCTTGTCAAAGCAAAAATATGCCCAGGAATGCCCAGCATTGCTGCATGAGCCTCTAACTCCACTTCTGCCCAAGCTGATGTTTCCAAATCATTGCCCAGTAAGCAATCTACAGGTAATTCTGTGGCTACCACAACTTTCTTTGGACCAGTAACCCCCCCAGGTGAGATTCACAACAGCCATGGGGCGGCTAAGAGTGTTGTTATGAGCATCAGTCAATTGGTACTGCTGACCAAGTAGGTGTTGATCAGGGTGGACCAGTTTTTCTATCACTATAGTTATACTGGCTCCTGTGTCCCTGTAGGCCTCAACCTCAACACCGTTGATTAGGGGTAGTTGCTTGTACTTACCCATATTAAGGGGACAAGCAACCAAGGTGGCAAAGTCAATGCCACCATCAGAGACTAAAACAGCCTCTGTGGTCTCCCTAATAAGACCAACACCAACAACATTGCCAATAGTGAGCCCAGCTACATCCTTGGATTGGCTATTAGTAGCAGACTTCCCACCACCACTGCTTTTACTAGGGGCACTAGAGGTTGCAGTTGGGGTTGTGGTGGTGGGAGGTTTGGTGTTTTTCTTTGGACAAGTGGAATCACTTGCCCAATGGCCTTTGACTTTACACAAATATCACCAAGGCTTTTTCTGATTGTTTGAAGAGGATTTGGACCCACCACCCCCAGAGGATTTTTGTGGGCCTGATGAAGCCTCAGAATGTTTACTTTTGTCCCCACCCTTCTCAGAAGACTTATCATCCTTCTTCTTGCCATCCTTGTCACCCCCTGTATGAACTTTTCTGTTCACCCTTGTTCTGACCCATTTGTCTGCCTTCTTTCCCAATTCTTGGGGAGAGATCAAATCAGAGTCTACTAGGTATTGGTGCAACAAGTCAGACACACAATTGTTAAGAATATGCTCTCTCAGAATAAGATTATACAGGCTTTCATAGTCAGAAACTTTACTGCCATGCAACCAACCGTCCAAGGCCTTCACTGAACAGTCCACAAAATCTGTCCAGTCTTGAGAAGACTCTTCTGGTGTCTCTGAACTTAATCCTGTGGTTAAGCCAAATCCATCCAAGAGTGCATCCTTCGAAACTTTGTAATTATTGGCATCACTTTCTCTGACAGTAAGGAGCCTATCCCTACCCTTTCCAGTGAAAGATAGCCACAAGATAGCAGCCCACTGCCTTTGAGGGACCAACTGCACCATACAGGTCCTCTCAAGTGCAGCGAACCACTTATTAATGTCACCCCCCTCCTTGTAAGGGGGGACTATATTATGCAGGTTTCTGGAATCTTGCTCTCTAACAGGATTACTATCTGAAACACTGCTACTGCCACCATGGGGAACTAACCCCAATCTCTGTCTTTCCCTTTCTATGTCTAAGGATTACCTGTCTAAGGCCAGCTGCTGCTGTTTAAACTTCAGTCTGGTCTCTTCCAACCTCAGCTTTCTGAGTTTCCTTTCCATTAAGTTATCCTGAGGGTGGGAGGCTTGGGAATGTTTGGACACAGAGGAGATTTGGGAATTTGCAGTGAGAGACCTGTCCCTAACTGTCTGGACCCTAGTAACCTGGCCTCTAGGAGTGAAAGATGCCATACTAATGTGTGATCCTCTAAAATTACCAGTGTCACTAGGCGCCCTGCTAGGGGGCAGGACTTTGTAAGAACCCTCCCTAGCGTCTTCAGGGAACTCCTCTGAGTCTGACTGGGAAGCCTCCCCTTTTTCTACCCTTTCCTGAGATGGGCCAGACTGGTTCTGGTCATCCTGTAAGAGCAGGGTAAAGAGAAACTCTTTTGTTGGATTCTTACCTATGCTTAAACCTCTATCCAGGCAGAGACCCCTCAAACTCTTGTAGTTTAAACTTTCATAAGTTGCCTGAACAACTTTGGAAGTAGCCTCTACTGTAGACATGATAGAAAAAGGTTTAAGGATAGTGAGAGAAAAAGTTTTAGAACATTTGAAAACACAGAGATTTTTTTTCTCCAAACTTATAGAAAACTTTTAGAAGTTTTCAAAACTTTTCAGAAATTTAGGTAAAAGTTTTAGAGTAGAAAAGTAACTGTTTTGGTTAAATGTACATATACTGAACTATTTGGTATATGATTTTCTTATGAAAAGCACCAAATGACAAAGTGGTAAAGCAGTTACAAGTACTTATCCCACCGCTGCACCACCAATGTAAGAGGCTGGCCTGGCTTATAGTGGGTACCTTGTGGTACTTACACCTGTGCCAGGTCCAGTTATCCCTTATTAGTAGAATAGAGGTGTTTCTAGCAGCTTAGGCTGATAGAAGGTAGCTATGGCAAAGCAGCTTAGGCTGAACTAGCAGACATGCAAAGCTCCTACTATACCACTTATATCATATAGCACAATACCAAAGGAAAACACAATACTCAGAGTTACTAAAAATAAAGGTACCTTATTTTAGTGACAATGTGCCAAAAGTATCTCGGAGGATACCCTCAGTTAGGAGGTAAGTAATATACACAAATTATATGTACACAAACCCAAACAGGTAAGTAACAGTAAGAAAAGTAGTGCAAACAATGTAGAATCACAATAGGATGCAATAGGTAGACATAGGCCTAGGGGCAACACAAACTATATACTCCAAAAGTGGAATGCCCCACCCCAATACCCTGAAAAGTAGGAGTAAAGTTACCCTACTGCACCAGAAAGACAGAATAGTCGTGATAGGGGATTCTGCAAGACCCACAAGCACCAGCAAAGCACTGAAGATGGATTCCTGGACCTGAGGACCTGTAAAGGAAGGGGACCAAGTCCAAGAGTCACAATAGTGTCCAGGGGGGCAGGAGCCCAGAAAACCCCGGATGAAGGTGCAAAAGGGCTGCCTCCGGGTGGAAGAAGCCGAAGATTCTGCAACAAGGAAAAGGGCTTGGAACTTCTCCTTTGGATGGAAGATGTCCCACGGCGTGCTGGAGGTTGCAGAAGTGTTTCCAGGCACAAATACCGCAAACAAGCCTTGCTAGCTGCAAGAGTCGCGGTTGAGGATTTTGGGTGCTGCTGGGGACAAGGAAGGACCAGGACGTCGCCACTTGGAGGAGGAGACAGGGGGGACGCTCAGCAACTCAGAGAGCCCCCGCAGAAGCAGGCAGCACCCGTAGAAGTACCGGAACAGGCACTTAGAAGATCTGCGAACTCAGAGTCACAAAAGGAGGGTCCCACGACGTTGGATTTCAACTCAGCGAGTTGGGCAATGCAGGACGGAGTGCTGGGGACCCAGGCTAGGCTGTGCACAAAGGAATCCTTGGAAAAGTGCACAGAAGTCGGATCAGCTGCAAAACACGCAGTACACAGGTTTGCTGTCTGGCGTGGGGAGGCAAGGACTTACCTCCACCAAATTTGGACAGAAGGGCCAATGGACTGTGGGATACACTTGGACCCAGCTCCTGTGTTCCAGGGATCACACTCGTCATGATGAGAGGGGACCCAGAGGACTAGTGATGCAGAAGTTTGGTGCCTGCGTTTGCAGGGGGAAGATTCCATCGACCCATGGGAGATTTCTTCTTGGCTTCCAGTGCAGGGTGAAGGCAGACAGCTCTCAGAGCATGCACCACCAGGAAATAGTCGAGAAAGCCAGCAGGATGAGGCGCTACAATGTTGCTGGTAGTCATCTTGCTACTTTGTTGCGGTTTTGCAGGCGTCCTGGAGCAGTCAGCGGTCGATCCTTGGCAGAAGTCGAAGAGGGAAGTGCAGAGGAACTCTGGTGAGCTCTTTCATTTCGTTATCTGATGAATAGCCCAGAGGAGAGACCCTAACTAGCCAGAAAAGGAGGTTTGGCTACCAAGAAAGGAGGTTTGGCTACCAAGAGAGGAAAGCACCTATCAGGAGGGGTCTCTGACTTCACCTGCTGGCACTGGCCACTCAGAGCAGTCCCTTGTGCCCCAACACCTCATAATCCAAGATGGCAGAGGTCTGGGACACACTGGAGGAGCTCTGGGCACCTCCCCTGGGAGGTGCAGGTCAGGGGAGTGGTCACTCCTTTGTCCAGTTTCGCGCCAGAGCAGGGCTGGGGGATCCCTGAACCGGTGTAGACTGGCTTATGCAGAGATGGGCACCATCTGTGCCCATCAAAGCATTTCCAGAGGCTGGGGGAGGCTACTCCTCCCCAGCCCTTCACACCGATTTCCAAAGGGAGAGGGTGTAACACCCTCTCTCAGAGGAAATCCTTTGTTCTGCCTTCCTGGGACTGGGCTGCCCAGACCCCAGGAGGGCAGAAACCTGTCAGGGGTTGGCAGCAGCTGCAGTGGAAAACCCGGAAAGGTAGTTTGGCAGTACCCGGGTTCTGTGCTAGAGACCCGGGGATCATGGAATTGTCCCCCCAATACCAAAATGGTATTGGAGTGACAATTCCATGATCTTAGACATGTTACATGGCCATGTTCGGAGTTACCATTGTGACGCTACACATAGGTAGTGACCTATGTGTAGTGCACGCGAGTAATGGTGTCCCCGCACTCACAAAGTTCGGGGAATTTGCCCTGAACAATGTGGGGGCACCTTGGTTAGTGCCAGGGTGCCCACACACTAAGTAATTTGGCACCTAACCTTCACCAAGTGAGGGTTAGACATATAGGTGACTTATAAGTTACTTATGTGCAGTGAAAATGGCTGTGAAATAACGTGGACGTTATTTCACTCAGGCTGCAGTGGCAGTCCTTGTAAGAATTGACTGAGCTCCCTATGGGTGGCAAAAGAAATGCTGCAGCCCATAGGGATCTCCTGGAATCCCAATACCCTGGGTACCTTGGTGCCATATACAAGGGAATTATATGGGTGTACCAGTGTGCCAATGAGAATTGGTAAAATTAGTCACTAGCCTGCAGTGACAATTTTAGAAAGCAGAGAGAGCATAAACACTGAGGTTCTGGTTAGCAGAGCCTCAGTGATACAGTTAAGCACCACACAGGAAACACATACAGGGCATACATTATGAGCACTGGGGTCCTGCCTAGCAGGATCCCAGTGACAGATGGGCAAAAACAAACATACATACAGTGAAAATGGGGGTAACATGCCAGGCAAGATGGTACTTTCCTACAAGGATTGATGGAGATAGAAGTACCTAATGAATACAAACCATTACCAAAAGGACAACTTTCAACCATTCGAAACCTCCACAGTGAAAAATTGTATTAAAACTTAAAACCATAAAAAGTGCCTCCACCAACAAGCCTCCTTGAGAACTTAGGCCCTCATTATGACATTGGTGGTAAATCCCACTTACCCCCACGATGACTGCCGCCAACTTGCCGTGGCATATATCCGTCCACCGTATTATGACACATACAAACCAATCCGTCACTATTCAGCCACATACACAATTCCGTCAGTCCAAAGGTGTAGGAAAGTACCATCTTGCCTGGCATGTTACCCCCATATTTCACTATATATATGTTGTTTTAGTTGTATGTGTCACTGGGAGCCTGCCAGCCAGGGCCCCAGTGCTCATAAGTGTGCCCTGTATGTGTTACCTGTGTTATGACTAACTGTCTCACTGAGGCTCTGCTATCCAGAACCTCAGTGGTTATGCTCTCTCATTTCTTTCCAAATTGTCACTAACAGGCTAGTGACCAATTTCACCAATTTACATTGACATACTGGAACACCCTTATAATTCCCTAGTATATGGTACTGAGGTAACCAGGGTATTGGGGTTCCAGGAGATCCCTATGGGCTGCAGCATTTCTTGTGCCACCCATAGGGAGCTCTGACAATTCTTACACAGGCCTGCTACTGCAGCCTGAGTGAAATAACGTACACGTTATTTCACAGGTATTTACCACTGCACTTAAGTAACTTATAAGTCACCTATATGTCTAACCTTTACCTGGTAAAGGTTGGGTGCTATGTTACTTAGTGTGTGGGCACCCTGGCACAAGCCAAGGTGCTCCCACATTGTTCAGGGCAAATTCCCCGGACTTTGTGAGTGCGGGGACACCATTACACGTGTGCACTATACATATGTCACGACATATGTATAGCGTCACAATGGTAACTCTGAACATGGCCATGTAACATGTCTAAGATCATGGAATTGTCACCCTAATGCCATTCTGGCATTGGGGAGACAATTCCATGATCCCCCGAGTCTCTAGCACAGACCCGGGTACTGCCAAACTACCTTTCCCGGGGTTTCACTGCAGCTGCTGCTAACCCCTCAGACAGGTTTCTGCCCTCCTGGGGTCCAGCCAGGCTTGGCCCAGGAAGGCAGAACAAAGGACTTCCTCAGAGAGAGGGTGTTACACCCTCTCCCTTTGGAAAAAGGTGTTAGGGCTGGGGAGGAGTAGCCTCCCCCAGCCTCTGGAAATGCTTTGATGGGCACAGATGGTGCCCATCTCTGCATAAGCCAGTCTACACCGGTTCAGGGATCCCTCAGCCCTGCTCTGGCACGAAACTGGACAAAGGAAAGGGGAGTGACCACTCCCCTGACCTGCACCTCCCCTGGGAGGTGCCCAGAGCTCCTCCAGTGTGCTCCAGACCTCTGCCATCTTGGAAACAGAGGTGCTGCTGGCACACTGGACTGCTCTGAGTGGCCAGGGCCAGCAGGTGACGTCAGAGACTCCTTCTGATAGGCTCCTCCAGGTGCTGCTAGCCTATCCTCTCTCCTAAGTAGCCAAACCTCCTTTTCTGGCTATTTAGGGTCTCTGCTTTGGGGAATTCTTTAGATAACGAATGCAAGAGCTCATCAGAGTTCCTCTGCATCTCTCTCTTCACCTTCTACCAAGTAATCGACTGCTGACCGCGCTGGAAGCCTGCAAAACTGCAACAAAGTAGCAAAGACGACTACTGCGACCTTGTAACGCTGATCCTGCCGCCTTCTCTACTGTTTTCCTGGTGGTGCATGCTGTGGGGGTAGTCTGCCTCCTCTTTGCACTAGAAGCTCCGAAGAAATCTCCTGTGGGTCGACGGAATCTTCCCCCTGCAACCGCAGGCACCAAAGAACTGCATCACCGGTCCTCTGGGTCTCCTCTCAGCACGACGAGCGAGGTCCCTTGAACTCAGCAACTCTGTCCAAGTGACTCCCACAGTCCAGTGACTCTTCAGTCCAAGTTTGGTGGAGGTAAGTCCTTGCCTCCCCACGCTAGACTGCATTGCTGGGAACTGCGTGTTTTGCAGCTACTCCGGCTCCTGTGCACTCTTCCAGGATATCCTTTGTGCACAGCCAAGCCTGGGTCCCCGGCACTCTAACCTGCAGTGCACGACCTCCTAAGTTGTCCTCCGGCGTCGTGGGACCTTCCTTTGTGACTTCGGGTAAGCTCCGGTTCACTCCACTTCGTAGTGCCTGTTCCGGCACTTCTGCGGGTGCTGCTTGCTTCTGAGTGGGCTCTTTGTCTTGCTGGACGCCCCCTCTGTCCCCTCACGCAATTGGCGACATCCTGGTCCCTCCTGGGCCACAGCAGCATCCAAAAACCCTAACCGCAACCCTTGCAGCTAGCAAGGCTTGTTTTCGGTCTTTCTGCACGGAAACACCTCTGCACGACTCTTCACGACGTGGGACATCCATCCCCCAAAGGGGAAGTTTCTAGCCCTTGTCGTTCTTGCAGAATCCACAGCTTCTACCATCCGGTGGCAGCTTCTTTGCACCCACAGCTGGCATTTCCTGGGCATCTGCCCACTCCCGACTTGATCGTGACTCTTGGACTTGGTCCCCTTGTTCCACAGGTACTCTCGTCAGGAAATCCATTGTACCTTTATTTTTAGTATGTCTGTGTATTGTGTTTTCTTATGATATTGTGCATATGACACTAGTGGTACTGTAGGAGCTTCACTCGTCTCCTAGTTCAGCCTAAGCTGCTCTGCTAAGCTACCTTTTCTATCAGCCTAAGCTGCTAGACACCCCTCTACACTAATAAGGGATACCTGGGCCTGGTGCAAGGTGTATGTACCCCTTGGTACCCACTACAAGCCAGTCCAGCCTCCTACATTGGTTGTGCAGCGGTGGGATAAGTACTTGCAACTACTTACCACTTTGTCATATTGTACTTTTCATAAGAGAAAAATATACAAAACAAGTCCAGTGTACGTACACCTAACCAAAAAGTTTTGCTTTTCTTCTCTTACTCTTTTGCTAAGTGCTGAAAAGTACCTCTAAAACTTTCAAAAAGTTCTTAAAAAGTTTAAAAAGTTTTTTTTCTGTCCTTTAAAAAGTTCTGAAAACGTTTTCTTTCTTTTTCTGTCCCTTAAACCTTTTCTATTATGTCTGGTACAGGTCAAACTCTGGATCTGTCCAAAACTGCATATGACCACCTTAGCTGGAAGGCAGCAAGGAGTCTCTGTGTTGAAAGAGGTTTAGGGGTAGGGAAGAATCCCTCTAGAGAACTATTAGTTAACATGCTCGTTGAACAAGATAAGACCTTAGTTGGCACTTCTGGTGAGAGATTAGCTGATGGCTCCCACTCTGATTCTGGGGCACCCCTAGTAAAAGAGTTAGAAGGGAACCTTCCCAGCCTGCCCCTTAGCAGGCCACCTAGCATAGCTGGTACTAATGTGACTTCTCATCACAGTAAGAGTGTGAGTTCCCATCACAGTAGGAGTGTTACTTCTGTAGGCCAGAATGTTAGAGTGCCATCTGTTAGGGACAGGTCTCCCTCTGTTCATTCACACCATTCTTCTGTGTCAAGGCATGCCCAACCCACCCTCCCTGAAGACAGAATGTTAGAAAGGGATCTCAATAGATTGAGAGTGGAAGAATCCAGGCTGAAGCTTAAAAAGCAACAGCTGAATCTAGACAGGGAAGCATTTGATTTAGAAAAAGAAAGACAGAGGTTGGGATTTGGACCCCATGGTGGCAGCAACAGTATTCCAAATAGTCATCCTGTAAAAGAGCATGATTCTAGGAATCTGCACAAGATAGTTCCCCCTTACAAGGAGGGGGGTGACATTAACAAGTGGTTTGCTGCACTTGAGAGGGCCTGTGTTGTACAGGAGGTCCCTCAAAGGCAGTGGGATGCTATCCTATGGCTATCTTTCAGTGGAAAGGGTAGGGATAGGCTCCTTACTGTTAAGGAAAGTGATGCCAATAATTTTACAGTTCTTAAGAATGCATTCCTTGATGGTTATGGCTTAACCACTGAACAGTACAGGATCAAGTTCAGAGAAACCAAAAAGGAGTCTTCACAAGACTGGGTAGACTTTGTTGACCATTCAGTGAAGGCCTTGGAGGAGTGGTAACATGGCAGTAAAGTTTCTGACTATGAAAGCCTGTATAACTTAATCCTGAGGGAGCATATTCTTAATAATTGTGTGTCTGATTTGTTACACCAGTACCTGGTAGACTCTGATCTGACCTCTCCCCAAGAATTGGGAAAGAAGGCAGACAAATGGGTCAGAACAAGGGTGAACAGAAAAGTTCATACAGGGGGTGACAAGGATGGCAAGAAGAAGGATGGTAAGTCTTCTGACAAGGGTGGGGACAAATCTAAAAATGAGTCTTCATAGGTCAGTGATAAAGTGGCAGTATCAAAACCCACACCGTTACGCCAACAGAACTACGCCCATCACATTATGACCCACGAATCACCACGGCAGACATTCAATTGCGGTAAACCATTGGCGGTACATACCGCTGCTCTCAAAATACACACACTCAAACAAAACAACACCACATTGGACAATTCAAACAACACACACCTGACACCCATCCACACACCACACCCACACCACTATAAAACACACACCCACATTACCCACAACCCTTTACCATTACAAACCATTGGCACGAGACACACACCACGACCACAGACAAAACAAGAGCTGCACACTACCTACACCTATACACCACCCACACACCTTACATCACCCTACGCACCCTCACCTACACAACTCACACAACACCTATGGCACCACAAAGACACCCCCGATTCTCAGAGGAAGAGCTAAGGGTCGCAGTGGAGGAAATCATCAGCGTAGAGCCACCGCTATTTGGAGCACAGGTGCAGCAGATATCTATGGCTAGGAAGATGGAGCTATGGCGGAGAATCGTGGACAGGGTCAACACCCTGGGACAGCACCCAAGAACCATGGATGACATCAGGAAGAGGTGGAAAGACCTACAGGGGAAGGTACGTTCCATAGCAGCAAGACACCAGCTCGCTATTCAGAGGACTGGCGGTGGACCCCAACCTCCTCCCCCACAACTAACAACATGGGAGGAGCAAGTCTTGGCAAACATGCATCCTGAGGGCCTGGCCGGAGTAGGAGGAGGACTGGACTCTGGTTAGTCAACTCTGTACTACTAGTACCCCCCTACCTGCATGCCATCACATACCCCACCCTAACCCTCACTACCATCACATCGCCACGTCCCCCACCCCCACCATTCCACCATCACATCTCACTCATCCCAATGCCAAGCCTTACATGCCATACCAATGCATGGACACCACTCAAAGCCCTCCATGGACACCTATCACTAAAGCATGCACACTAGCGAGAATCAGCTATCCAACCACATACCAACATACACAAGTGAAAACTGCCAGGGCAAATACAACCAAAGAGGGAAAGCCACGGATGCACAATATGTCAGACACAGATACAATAACACAGCATTACATCCCCACAGGTACCTCAGCCAATGTCAGCGGAGAGGAGGTGCCAGCAATATCCAGTCCCCCCACAGAAGAGGCCCACAGTGATGACAGCAACTCTGGACTTCAGGATTTGGATGACCAACCTGGCCCTTCAGGGACCACTGGACAGCCAGTTACCCAGGCCCAGTCACACACCACCACAGAGCCTCCCCCATCAGGAAACACCACCACAGCACCCACCCAGCATACCCATACCTCTGTCCCCTGGCACGTCAATCAGCAGTGTGTCCACCTCTACAGGGACCCCAGGGCACACCTCATACCCAAGACAATCAGGGACCTGGGGTCAGTGGCAGAGGGCACACGGTTCAGGGGACAGAGGCACAGGACAACAGGGAAACTGTGAGGAGTGCAGTGCGCCAGGGGGAGGACAGGACAGGAAACCAACTCTCCAGTTAGGCACTCTCCGAGATCCTGGGAGCATATCAACATTCCCAGGACACGATGGGCCAGATCCTGGACAATGTGCAGGAGACCAGGCGGCTGCAGGAGGGACAGTATCAGGGGTTCAGGGAGGGCTTGAAGGCCATCAACACCACCCTGATCTCCGTAGCAGGGGTGCTGGCAGACATGGCCAATATTATGAGGGAGGCAGTCTCACAACAGCAGGCCCCTGCCACTAGCCAGGCATCTGAACTGCCTTCCACCTCCGCTGCCGCTAGTGGACAGGAGGCCCCGCCCAAGGACCAACTGGCAACCAGCACCCCTCCCCCTGTAGAAGGAGAACTACCCCACAAACGTTCCCTGTGATCCAGACTGAAGCCAGACACTCTTGCCAAGACCCCTGCCAGGAAATGAGACTCTCCTTTTTGTCACCCTTGTGTCCCACACAGTCACCCAGTCCACCTTGAACTGCCATTGCTCCCCTTCCTATGTCCTCTTGAACAATGCATCTGTGCTACAAATAGACTGGAACAATACTCCATCATCATCCCATCCCATTGCACTTGTCCCTCTTTTTCTTAGCACTTCAATAAACACCCTTGGAAAAAATAGACGTGTGGAGTATGTCAATTTTTTCAAATATGTATTAATTTAACCAAGTTCAAACAATGCAATTCAACTGTACAGTAAATGAGCATATGTTAATGATCTGTAGCTGGCTGCAGTGATCACACCTGGAACTATTGTGAGGCACCAACATCTGTAAAATGAATTGCCAAAGGGTACAGTAAGTGGGCACGGAAGTGGGAAAAACCAGCATGCCAGTGCCACAGAAATTAACAATAATTACAATGAAATGTGAAGTAACACTGTCTTATCTGTGTGTCATTGGAAGTACTGTCTGATGACTGCTGTTCTGTTGTCCTCATCCTCATCCTCTGCCTCCTCATCCTTACTGTCCACAGGGTCCACTGCTGCCACACAGGCATCTCAAGCCTCCTCCTCCTGCAGAAAAGGCACATGGCGTCTCAGGGCAAGGTTGTCCAACATGCAGCATGCCCCTATTATCTGGCAGAACTTCTTGGGTGAGTAGCACAGGGATCCACCTGTTAGATGGAGGCACCAGAACCTGACCTTCAGGAGGCCAAAGGTCCATTCTATAATCCTTCTGGTTCGCCCATGTGCCTCATTGTAACGTTATTCTGCTCTTGTCCTGGCATTCCTCACAGGGGTCAGCAGCCAAGATAGGTTGGGGTAACCAGAGTCACCTGCAAATATTGAGGGACAACATTTAGCCACACACTATCCCATATGGCCCGCACCATACCCATACACCAACATATACTGGGTGGGGACCAGGGCTCACCTATTAACCACACCCTGTGCCTCTGTAGTTGGCCCATCACATTTGGAATGCTGCTATTCCTCAGGACAAAGGCATTGTGCACCGACCCAGGATACTTAGCATTGACGTGGGAGATGTACTGGTCCGCCAGGCACACCATCTGTACATTCATAGAGTGGAAACTCTTACGATTTCTGTACACCTGTTCATTTTGACGGGGAGACAAATGCAATATGTGTTCCATCAATCGCCCCTCTTATGTTGGGATATGTCCCATTGCATAGAACCCGGCCTTCACTGTGGCCAAATCTTCCACCTGGGGAAATACAATGTAGCTGCACATGTGTTTAATCAGGGCAGACAACACTCTTGTCAGCACTCTTGAGAACATAAGCTGTGACATTCCTGCTGCCAAGCCCACTGCCACTTGGAAAGAACCAGTAGGCAGGAAATGGAGCACGGATAGAACTCGCACAAGAGGGGTGATCCCAGTGGGGTGCCGGATAACAGATATCAGGTCAGGCTCCAATTGGGCACACAGCTCTGTGATTGTGGCCATGTCAAGTCTATAGGTGAGTATTATGTGCCTGTCCTACATTGTTGCCAAGTCCACCAGGGGTCTGTACACGGGGCTATGTCTCCATCTCCCATTCATCTGCAGCGGTAGGTATGAAAGGGACACAAGAGTGAGTAGGCTGTCACAAACTGAACAATGGAGCCACAACATCACTCCACAATGTGCAAACATGTAATGGGACAGTATAATTAGTGAAGTATGTGCCTATTGATCCTGTGACGCAGCAATAATCGATAGACCTGTCCACCCCCCCCTGAAATGGCGACTGCCTGTCCTGTGTGGAGGGACAGGTGGAAGTGAGGTAATGCCGCTGACGTGCGCTGTGGCGGTAGGCGGTCGTGAACCACTGTGCAATTCCTCATTGGTTAATATTGAGCCATAGGAGGTACAGTGGCCAAGGGGGATCTGTTCCGGCAGTGTTGGTATGCACCGCCATGGACGTGACCGACATTTTCTATCAGATTCCTCAAATGTTTCCTGACCTTCCATAGGAGAGGACCTACACTGCATATGCTGCTGTGATCTGTATCTGGAAACTACCATGGCCCGTGTGACCAGAGAAAGGGCCCCAGTCTTCACTTCTGAGGAGTTGGAGCGACTGGTGGATGGGGTCCTACTCCAGTACGGTCTGCTGTATGGGCCTCCAGACCAACAGGTGAGTACACCTTGTGCACGATGCATGTGGCATGAATGCTTGGAGTTGTGTGTGAAGGCCTTGTGTAAGGGGGGTGGGTGGATGTCCTCTTGGCAGTGTACATGTTGTGGGCTGGGCTATGTGTGTGCCAGAGGTGATGGAAACGGGTATGGTGGGCCATTTGTGTGACAGGCTGGACTGTTTGTCTAATGTTGTTCTCCTGTCTGTATTGTCTCTGCAGGTCAGAGCCCATCAAAAGAAGGGAATGTGGCGTCTCATCTCCAAGGACGTGTGGACCCTGGGGGTCTATGGCAGGCAGAGCACCCACTGTCGCAAACGATGGGAGGACCAGAGACGCCAGGCACTGAAAACCGTGGAGGCCCAGCTGGGGATGGCCTCCCAACGAGGAAGGGGTGCCTGTCAAACCCTGACCCCCCTGATGGCCTGCATACTGGCGGTGGCCTACCCTGAGCTGGATGGGCGCTCGAGGGCATCACAGCAGCCACAAGGGAGTGAGTACAGTGGCTATCATTACAATTTACGGCTGGTGGGGTGGTATCCTGGTGGTGGTTGTGTGTCCTTGGGTGCCCCGAGGCCAGGCCAGACATAGCAGCATAGGCCCTCTGGTGGCTAAGGGTTTGAATGGGAATTAATGCTTACCTAGCTTGTTAGAATTCACTCCTGAGCAGGGCCACGTGGGTCCCAGATGTGCTGCAGTTGGCGGTGTGTGCCCCTCCTCATTCCTTAGTGACTAGCCATTTCACTGGTAGTGCAATGCATAGTGCGTAGCACTGTTCCCTGTGTGTGAGGGTGCTGTGTACACCAACAGTGGTGTTGGTGCAGTCACTGACCCAATGTATCCTTTGTCTCTCTCCCCCTTTACTTGTTTTGTCATCCTGTCCTTATGTGCATTAGCATCATCTGGCGGAGGAGCAGAGGCACCGGCGACAGAGGGAGCTGCATTCCACAGGACCCTGGAGGCAGAGTCCTTCGACGCTGAGGGCACCAGTGGGGTGGAGGGCGAGGGGAGCACCACAGCAGAGACTGGAGGGGACAATACAGACTCTGAGACCTCCTCCGATGGGAACTCCCTGATGGTGGCGAACACCTCTGTGACCACCCCAGTTGCAGGTATAGCCGCCACCCCGTGCCAGCACCACCCTCCCAGTGGCCCCTCAGCGAGTTGTCCGTTCCCGCTCACCCAGGAGGGTGGGCATCTCCTTTGCCTCAGGCACCTCAGGACATGCCCCAGTCAGCCCTGCTGATGAATGATGCTTCAGTGTCCTACATTACAGGGCCATTATAAATGTAAAATTGTATGGCATGTCAATTTACAAATAAAAATAAAGAAATAATGTTGAATGGACAAACACATTATCAGACATGTTTTTCTAATTGTAACACCAAAATGTGATCTATTGCATTAAATGGCCCTGTGAGCTGATATATATTGGACAGACATCACAGCCAGTTAAAACCAGAATTTTGCAACACAGATCAAGAATCAAATGTGCAATAAGAGGAGCACCACTGTTGGAACATAACAGTGAAGTCAGTCATAAGCCAGATGACATATGGTGGACAGTACTTCAAGTAATACATGCTGAACAAGATGAATGATTTATATCCATCAATTTGGCCAGAATGGAGCCCAGATTAATTGATAAATATGGAACAGCGAGATATGGCCTAAATGATGTTGATGAAATGTGGGCTTTGATTTAGAAGGACTGTCTAAACTTTATTATGCATAAAGGTATGTTGTACATAGGATACTGTAGACCCTTCTTATGATGTATATAAAGATTTGTTATTTTACTGTGGAACCATGTCCTGTAAAACATCTTTGTTTTCTTGAGAGTAAGATTTTTGGGCCTCCAAGAAGTACAGCCTTTATAGGTATTGTAATAATCTGCAATTCTTCAAAGGTTCAATTGGCACAAGACAATAGTATTTCTAATGATTTTGGTCGATAATAATAGGATCTGTGTAGTTATTTTGTTTTCTTAAAAAGGTTTGATTAAAAATACATGGAAAGAAACAATAATGGCCCCATTGAACAGAGAATAGGTTTTTCCCTTTCTAAGATGGTCGTCAGAAAAGGATGCAAAGGGAAATAGGTGTTGTTCCGTCTTGAACAGAGACCATTAGAATGATAATTTCTTAACTGAGGTGCTGGAAGTTTTCTAGGTTAATAAGTTGTTTAGGCAGTTGCACCTATGGGGAGCCATGATGCAGCCCCAGAATGGGTTACGGCAATAATCGGCACGATTTTAATAAAGTAGGGTATTTGCTTTACAATAACAGCACCTAGTCTGCTTGTGGTCGACAGTAATTGTATCTAGTGAAAGATGGCCGCACCCAAGGAAGCTTTCAGACTAAGATGGCCACCACGTTTGGAAAAAAGGATATTTAATCCTTTTCTAAGATGGCCGCCCTTTAGAATACGCAAGCAAACGGGAATTTACTTGTAGACACATGGCGGTAGCCAAAGGGGACACCAATATGCATTTTTAGGACCAGAGGGTCCTGGAAATAAGATGGAATTTATTTTGTTGTGTCCAAAATGAGCCACCTACAAGATGCCAAGACTGAGATATAAGTAAGTTATGATTGTGAAGATGAACGCTTTGACATTCATTGAGAGGAAAAGCAATTGTTTGAACTTTGTTAGAAATGGGGTCTTTGGTTGGCAGTCAGGTTACCCCCTGTCCAAGCAAGGACCCTCACTCTAGTCAGGGTAAGAGAGAATCACCCTCAGCTAACCCCTCCTTTCCCCCTTGGTAGCTTGGCACGAGCAGTAGGCTTAACTTCAAAGTGCTAGGTGTAAAGTATTTGTACCAACACACACAGTAACTCAATGAGAACACTACAAAATGACACAACACAGGTTTAGAAAAAATAGAGAATATTTATCTAAACAAAACAAGACCAAAATGACAAAAATCCACCATACACAAGTCAAGTTATCACTAAAAATGCAAAAAGAGACTTCATTTTAAACACACACTAACGCTGTTATCGTGAAAATGTACCTTGGGCGCATCAAAAATAATCCCGCAAGGGCGAGTGTGCGTTAAAAAGGGTTTGCGATGCGTCGATTTCACTCACAAGCGAGACCTTGCATCGTTTCTCCTTTTGTCGGGTCGGCGGACGTTGTTCGTTCTCTCCGAAGGAAAGAGATGCGTTAATCCGGTCAGCACTCTCATGTCCGGGCAGGCCTTGCGTTGTTTTTGCACGGCCAGCGGTGTTTGCATTGAATTCCAGCCCCACGATGATCCGAAAACCATGCAGCGTGGGTTGCGATCTCAGCAGCCTCCGTCAGCGATGCTACACGTCGTTTCTCCAGCCGCGGGCATCGATCTTCCGGTCACGTTGCAGGCGAGTGTCAATTTTCAGCCACAAACCCAGTGGCGCGTTGATTTTTCAGCCGCAGCTCGGAGTTGCATCAATCTTTTCCCCGCACGGTGGTCAGTGAGGGGATTCCTCACTCTTGGGCTGCCAGCTTCTCCTTTCAGGGTCCCAGGAACTGGATGGGCATCACTTGGCCCACTAGTAGCATTTAGTTTACATGCCCTGGGCACCTCTAGTGCACTGTACTAGGGACTTACTAGTAAATCAAATATGCCAATCATGGATGAACCAATTACATACACATTTTGTAAAGGAGCACTTGCACTTTAGCACTGGTTAGCAGTGGTAAAGTGCCCAGAGTAACAAAAACAGCAAAAACAGAGTCCAGCACACATCAACAACCTGGGAAACAGAGGCAAAAAGTTAAGGGAGACCATGCAAAAATGAAACATCTAACAAACTTCATTTTTGTATTTGGTTTGTTATCCAGGAAAGAGAGGATCGTGGTCAAGTTGTTGCCTGACCCTAGCTAAAAAAAGGTAAATTTAGTGAAGTTTGTGGCACTCTGGTATCAGACATGGTAGCAACATCCGCACATATACTATATTGCCCGTACCTAATGATTATCATCTAACCATGCATGAGAAGGACTAAGGGCCACATGTAGCAACTTTCAGATTTGCCACCCGCAAATTGCGAGTCAGAGTGACTCGCAATTTGCGAGTCGCAAATCCGAATGTTGGATGGTGTCCCTGACACCATCTGTGATTCGCAAGGGGGTTGCAAATGTCCACCTCATGAATAATCATGAGGTGGGCCGCAATTTGCGACCCCCTTGCGAATGGCGGCCCTCACAGGGATGGTGGCCTGCTGCGGAGAGCAGACCACCATGTCTGTGACTGCTTTTCAATAAAGCAGTTTGTTTTTTATGAGATGCATTACAAAAACAAAAAATGAAACTTTTTCATTTCATGTTTTTCAGAGCAGGCAGTGGTCCACTGCCTGCTCTGAATTTTTTTTTAACAGTGACATTCACAACGGGGAAGGGGTCCCATGGGGACCCCTTCCCTTTTGCGAATGGGTTACCACCCATTTCAAATGGGTGCAAAATGCACTTGGTTTGCGACCGCGTTCGTGGTCACAAAACAATCCTACATTGCACAGCGACTCGCAATTAGGAAGGGAACACCCCTTCCTAATTGTGAGTCGCAAAATGGGGTTTGTGCATTGCAATGTGTTTTTTGCACGTTGCAAACAGCTAAATACGCTGTTTCCGACGTGCAAAAAGCTACCTACATGTGGCCCTAAGTTCTCAAGGAGGCTTGTTTGTGGAGACACTATTTATGGTTTTAAGTTTTAATAGAATTCTTCGCGGTGGAGGTTTTGAATGGTTGAAAGTTGTCCTTTTGGTAATTCATTTGTTTGTATTCAGTAGGTACTTGTATCTCCGTTAGTCCTGATGAGGCCTATATTTAAAGTGGGCTGAAATGCATCGGCCTTTTAAAGAGAGGTTGCGAAGAAATCAAATACAGTCTATAAGGATTTTTTACACATCTTGCTTCAAAGATGCACAAAAATAAGGATGATGTAGAGATGTGTAGACAATGCAACCATCTCTGTGGTTTGGATTCATTTTGAAAATACTAGTGGTTACCACACTGTCTTAAAAGGAGGAGATTATTGAAGGACTACTGGGTACATGAATTTCATCATTTGTTTGTTTGTATGTTGATTTATGTGTAACACGTTTTATACAGTTTATATGCTATTCTTACGTGTGAGTATACATTTAATGAACTAAGAACTTGTAATTAAATTGCAATTTCAATGATTGATGTATAGCTTTATTGATTGGTACTAAGATTTGTATTTTTCCCTACTATTTTACCACTTGTTATATTTTTTTCTCAGTTTCAGACGGTATCAACTGTCATCATATTCCCATGACATATGGGATTTTATGTAATTTTTTTGTTGAGCTTGTTTTATAGGACAGGACATTGTCAGTAATATTTTTCAAATAATGATTTTGTCCTTTCAGTCCTTTCAGAAATCCCTATTGTTGATGATTTGAACAGACATCCAGCACCCTTGAAAATAAAGATAATTTCAAGATTCTTTAAACCTGGTGCCACTTTAGATACAGTTTATGCACATAAACACAATTTAACATGTATGTTGTCACAGTTAAGAAGAAGTTTGTAAACTTAGTTGAGGACCGAAGAAGGGAATTGGAAGCTAGTTCAAAATTAGATAAGCATTTTCCAAGTGAAAATAAGTGAACTAGAGAAAAAAATAAACATCAGTTAGTAGGCAATCTAGCTGCGTTGGCTCTAGATTGGAAACATAAAGGAAAAATTTTCATTTTGATGGAGAGAACTGATACTGACAATGTATTTGTGGAAAAGAGTGAATGTGAACACACCTTTGAAGTTCGAGGAAAATGCAAGTTGTATCTGGATGGGGAAGACACTGTTATTTCTGGAGTTTATTTTATTTGTGGAGAGCGTGCTTATTTTAAATTGCCAAAAAATTAGTATGGTACGTGTTATTTAGGGATTATTTTCGCCAAAGTGTATCACGTAGAACATTTTAAAAATCTTGTTTGTACCTTTTAGACCTAAACGAGGTGTAAGTGCAGTAGAAGTAGTGGGCGACATCTTTGGCACTCTTATTCCATTTGTGGGAGTAATTTTGAATGATTTAAAGCTCAAGAAGCTGTCTACTATAGTGGATAAACTAGTCACTAGTACCTCTGGAACTTTATTGGTTGTTAAGTCTGAGATGATAGCGATCAGATCTGTGGTTTTTGTAAAACAGGCTTGCTTTAGACATGTTACTTGCAAAAGTAGGTGGGGTATGTCGGGTACTGAAAGTTCAGAAATGCTGCACTTATAACCCGGATAATAGTAAGGATTTGAAAAAGTACATTCAGAATATTTAGGGTCGACAAAAGATTTAAAGCGGTTGGAAGCAGCAAGTGCTTAGGAAACTATTGGAGATGAAATTTCTGCCCTGGGCAAATTGTTTGGGAACTTGGGAAGTGGAATTGTTGGTTTTATTTTGAAGCCATTGTTGATTATTTCGATAGTGGCAATAGTTCTGTTGATTGGATACAAGGTTTTCCAGAGGATGGGGATTCAGAAAGGTAGAAAAAGGAAAAGAGCAGAGATTGAATTGGAAGACAGTCAGTTTAAATATTGCAGAGATATGAAACGTTTTGAGGAATCTAGACGAAAGTTGTTCAAAACAACAAGGTTTTAGAGAGTCTCATTCAAGAATAAAGTCAGATTGTGATGACCTAATATGTCATGAGAGGCAGGGTTGAAAGAGCATAACTTGGCTCTGCCATTCTGTCTCATAGCATGTGAAATAGGGGAGTGGTTATTTCCTTATGTAAACGTTTTGAAAATTGTTTTCCCCAGGAGGTGGTGCACTGGAATGCATATGAGTAAAGTACATGGATGATGATAATCCTACATGTAACCAGGATTTATTCATTAGTTGCAAAAATATTCATGCTAAAGTATTTTTGAAAATGTTATTTCTATAATCATTTTATATTTACTAAGAGAAATGTGTTTAAAATCATTTTACTAAATATGTAAACGTTAGTTTGGCTGGAGTGAAGGCCTGAATTTGCCTGTGTTTAATCTTCAAAATGAAAATGTGTTTTATTTCATGTTTCTCTAAGCTGCAAGTGTAGTGGCATGAGTTTAAGACAAATAAGGATTCTGTTGTGCAAAAAAGATAAGGGTGGCTGAGATGACATGCTATCATAGTCGAAGAGGAGTAACATGGATGCAGCAAATGAGCACCTCTCTGAATTCCTGAGCACAGGAGTAAACCAAAGGATGCTTCAAGGTTCAGTTGCCAATTTGGAAGTTGATAGAGTTGTTTAATGGAAAAATCTCATTTGTGATGTCACTCCTTAGAAGGATTGAGATTTAATAATGGTGTACTTAGCTGAAGGGCAGATTCCATTTTCCCTTTGAACAGGGTGGTCCCCTCAGAGTTAATAAATAGTATCCAGAGCCGGATCACTGGAATATAATCAGTCACGACAAGCCATGTGCTGCAACAATGGTACAACTAATCTTAGTTGGTGCTAGATACTGGAATTGAAGCAGAAGTCAATTGATTTTAGATTCACATACTTTTTTTATTAAACATATAAATACTACACAAATTAGCAGTATAATCCTATTATAGTAAAGCCAGAAGTTTTAAACAGACCAAGTCAGAATGTGCAGGAACATAAGACTTGATCTTTATTTATTGATGTGTTAACCCTGTAACTGCCGGGCCTTTTCTCCCACCCGTGCTGAGCCCTTTTATCAGCTATTTGGGGTAGTTTGCACTTAGGCCTCTATATTTTTTGTCCACATAAAATATCTATGCCAAATTTGCGTCCTTTTTTCCAGCATCCTGGGGATTCTAAAGGTACCCAGGGGCATATTTATACTCCGTTTGCGCCGGATTTGCGTCGTTTTTTTTACGCAAATTCGACGCAAAACGAACTCCATATTTATACTCTGGCGTTAGACGCGTCTAGCACCAAAGTTCATGGAGTTTGCGTCATTTTTTAGCGTGGACACCTACTTTGCGTTAATGATATGCAAGGTAGGCATTCCCGTCTAAAAAATGACTCCGAGGCATGTGCGCCGTATTTACACTCCTGGGCAAAAATGACGCCCGGGAGTGGGTGGGTCAAAAAAAATGACGTCCAGCCGCTTTTGCGTCGTTTTTTAGCGCCTGGTCAGGGCAGGCGTTAAGGGACCTGTGGGCTCAGAAGGAGCCCAGAGGTGCCCTCCCATGCCCCCAGGGACACCCCTTGTCACCCTTGCCCACCCCAGGAGGACACCCAAGGATGGAGGGACCCATCCCAGGGAACTTAAGGTAAGTTCAGGTAAGTATTTTTTTTTATTTTTTTTTGTGGCATAGGGGGGCCTGATTTGTGCCCCCCTACATGCCACTATGCCCAATGACCATGCCCAGGGGACATAAGTCCCCTGGGCATGGCCATTGGGCAAGGGGGCATGACTCCTGTCTTTGCTTAGACAGGAGTCATTTTAATGGGGGTTGGGAGTCAAAAACAATGGCGCAAATCGGGTTGAGGTGAAAATTTTGCCTCAGCCTGACTTGCCCCATTTTTTGGCGCCCAAGCTCCATATTCCCCTACGCCGGCGCTGCCTGGTGTACGTCATTTTTTTTGACGCACACCAGGCAGCTCCGCCGGCTAACGTCATTGAATAAATAGGGCGCCCGCATGGCGCTTCAGAATGGCGTTAGCCGGCGTTAGATTTTTTGACGCACAACTGCGTTGGCGCAGTTGTGCGTCGAAAAGTATAAATATGGCCCCCAGTGTTTCTGGATTCCCTTGGAGGGGACTGAGAAAATATACAAAATATACATTTTGAGGTTTTTTTGGGCTAAATAGGAAAAAGAGTTCCAGATAAAAGTGCCTGTTTTTTCTGCAAAATGGCATCAACAAACAGTTTGTTGTGCTAAGTCATTTCCTAGCTTTCAGGACCATGCAGAGCTGAATCAAAAAGCTATTTTTTAACCACAGTTTTGACATTATCCAAAGAGGTAGCTCATTTTTCTTACATTTTGTGTGTTCAACCTGCTTCCAGTTTGTGGAGGAAACCAGCATGAAACCCAGAGGTGATCCAGGCAAGCTATATTAGCACTAGCATTAGCATTTCTGAAAAACATTCTGAATTTAGCAAGGGGTCATATGCATAGATTCCTCAAAGTTTCCCAAAGAAACTAACTATAGTTTTTTATATAGTGCACCGGGTATATACTAATTCATATGGTGGAATATATAGTGGGAAGAATGGGTATCAAGGAAACCTATTGTATTTCTGAAACGGGCACAAGATATGGAGTTTAGGAGCAGTGGTTATTTATACATTTCTGGATTTGTGGGTACCCATGCCAGCATGTCATTCAGAGGGCATTTTTTCAAAATGTCTTCTTTCTTACACACTGGGTTATATTTGGAAGGCACAAATGCAGTGAAATCCAATAGGTAATAACAAATGTTTTACCATTCTACGTTCCCAGTTATCGGCTGATAAAAATGATAACTCACTTGTGTGGGTAGGCCTAGTACTGCTGACAGAAATTGGATCATGTGATGCAACATGAATGCATCACATTTGTCTGCTGAAAACTGACAATTTTTTCCCATTGTGATGAGCTGTAGATTTTGGGCCCTAGCTCAGGTGGCACTTTGGAAACCTGGCAAACCTGTACATTTTTGAAAACTAGACACCTAGGGGAATCCAGGGTGGGGTGAATTGTGTGGGTCTCACCAGATGTTATTACCCAGAATCCCTTGGAAACCTCAAACTTTGACTAAAATAACCCATTTTCCTAAAATGTCTGTGAAGGAAAGTTCTGGAATATGTGGGGAGCCACAAACTTTCTTCCACTCAGTATTTTCCCAAGTTTCCCAATAAAAGTGGTACCTTACTTGTGTGGGTAGGCCTTGTGCCTGCAAGAGGAAACAGGCCAAAATGCAACACGGACACTGCATTTTTCCACTGAAAAGTTATCAATTTTTGCATTGTTGGGCCCCAGCTCAGCCAACAACTAGAGAAACCTAGCAACCCTGTACATTTTCGAAAAGTGGACACCTAGGGGAGTCCAGGGTGGGTTGACTTGCATGGCTCCTACCAGATTTGGTACCCAGAATCCC
Organism: Pleurodeles waltl; assembly: GCF_031143425.1. Classification (NCBI taxonomy): domain Eukaryota; kingdom Metazoa; phylum Chordata; class Amphibia; order Caudata; family Salamandridae; genus Pleurodeles; species Pleurodeles waltl. The sequence continues at coordinate 696,072,084 of NC_090447.1, forward strand.
TTGAAAACCTTAAGCTTTGACTAAAAAACACATTTTGCTCACATTTCTGTGATGGGAAATTTTGAAATCTACAGGGAGCCACAAACTTCTTTCCACTTAGCATCCCCCCAAGCCTCTCAATAAAACTGGTGCCTTACTTGTGTGGGTAGACCTAGTGCCTGTGTGAGGCCCAAAACACAACATAGACACATCACATTTTTCCACTGAAAACTGGCCCCTTTTTCAATGTGGGTCACTGTGGATATTGTGTCACAGTTCAGCTGGAATCTATGGAAACTAGGCAACCCTGCCCATTTTTTTAAACTAGATACCTAGAGGAATCCAGGGTGAAGTGACTAGTATGGCTCTCCCAAGATGTTCCTACCCAGAAGTCCATGCAAATCTCAAACTCTTTCTAAAAAACATATTTGCCTCACATTTCTGTGATGGAAAGTTCTGGGATCTGCAGGGAGACACAGACTTCCTACCACCTAGTATTCACCAATTCTCTCTATAAAAATGGTACCTCACTTTTGCGAGTAGGCTTAATGCTTGTGACAGGACAGGGCATAAAAGACAACATGGACACGTCACATTTTTCTACAGAAAACGGACAGTTTTTTTGCAAAGTGGATCGTTGTAGAGTTTCGGCCCTAGGACAGCTGGCACCTAGGGATGCCTTGAAAACCTCCACATTTTTTTAAAACTAGACACCTTGGGGAATCCAGCGTACGGTGGCTTGTGGTCTCTCATCAGGTTTTCTTATCTCAAAGCCCTTTGCGAACTCAAACTTTGACTAAAAATAAATTTTCCTGACATTTCTGTGATGGGATGTTCTGGAATCTGCAGGGAGCTGCAATTTTCCTACCACCTTGCATTCCTCCAAATCTCCCCATAAAATGGTTTCTCACTTGTGTGAGTAGGCCCAGTGCCTGCAACAGGTAACAGCCCAAAATGCAACTTGGTCACATCACATTTTTCTACAGAAAACAAACCCTTTTTTTAGAATGTTGGTAGCTGTGTATGTTTGGCTGTGGCTCATCCGGCACATTGGAAAACCTAGCAAATCTGTACATTTTTAAAAGCTATCCGAAAACAACAAAAGCGGGAGTTAAACAAAATCTGATGTTCAAATCCTTTTCAGAATCTTATGTTCTTTTTAGAAGACCCCTCCTCACCCACTGACCTGGTTGGTGGCATGCCTCAGCGTGCCCGGGGGCGATTCTGATGTGAGAGCATATCGTACGTCGCCCAATCCTATGTTGTGGATGGCGGAAGGCATTGCTTGCAAATCTTAATGTGTAATGCGCGTAGACGCGCCATTATATTTTCAATAAGGGTATGGGTGTGTCTGGTGTGCCGTGATCTAGCGCCCCACCCTAAAAGACATGATATTGGATGGCAATGATTACAAATATCAAATTGTAAAGTGCGCAAATGCTCGTTATCAAAATGGCAAAGTTGGAGGCATGACTGATGTATAGTGGTATCGTATACCACCCTAATAAACAGTATAGGAATCCATTATGTATTTTCTTAACCTCCGTGTCTTTTTTTAATGGGTCATGACCAGACTCTTTCAATGGATCCCCACCTGGTCACTACTGAGAAACACAATGATTGTGTTGACAAAAGCAAGTACAAATTTTATTTTCGGAGCAGAATAATATGTTTATTTAAAACGTGCAATATGAGTATAGAGGCCCCAAGGCACAAGACAATGAGGGGGTAGGGTCTCGAGAGCACAAGTGTCTCATTTTATTATCAGTATTTAATACAGCATTCCATAGTCTAAGGAACTATCAGTATGGCAAATTGCTTTGTAAAGGTTTTGGGTGGAAACTGTCATATCTTAGCAGGGTATTTTTGTATCTGTTGGATTGCGGTGTGTGCGGGTGGACAATTTTCCTTTTTCCACAAAGATTGTGACATCCAAAAATGCTATAAATTTCTTATTATCTGTATGGGTGAATTTGAATTTCACATTTCTGTCACATTCGTTAATCCAACTAAGAAAAAGAGGGATGGTTTCTAGGTTTCCGTGCCAAATCACAGAAACATGTATCTATGTATCTTTTCCACAATAATATTCTCTGCTTGAAGGGATTGTTCTAATTCAAGATGTACTTTTTCTCAAAATTATAAACGTAGAGGCCTGCTATACTGGGGGGCGAAGGTACTCCCCATAGATGTACAGAAGGTCTGCAAAAATAGGGTGCCTTCATACTCAAAAAATATTTTACCCTCAGATCCGTATCGCCTTGCTCTCCCATATCCATTGCCTTATTATTTTCAAAAAAGGCTTTTAATTTCAACTTTCTAAAGAAATCAGCCAACTCACAATGCAGTCGGAACTTATCCAGGGGGGCTGTAGGGATAAATCCCAGGCATTTGTTTAAAACCCTTTTCTGTGGTTCCGTGAGGGTTATTCCTGAAAGATTCGTTATGATGCCTGGCCCCTGCTCATGCTGGGGACAGGGTCATACTGGTTTCTTCATCATGCTTCTCGGATGCATGCCTCTGTCCTTCCATCTGACCTGAGCTCCTCTTTTTTGCCTGGCCCTTCCTCATCCCCCTCACCCTAAAAAAGGATCATACAACCCTTGATTTTGGAAAAATCTTGGTGGGGCGGACCCTGAATAAATGGGGGACCCCAGCTATAGACCTGTTGTGGTGGGGGAAAAATTGTTGTGGTTGACCCATGGGTTCACTATATGGTGCATTTGGCTCCCACGGGTGCATTCTTGCTCTTTGCCTGTACCTCTGTAATTGTACCTGTACCTATACGTCTCTGTAATACTCAAACTTTGACTAAAAACACACATTTTACACTCATTTCTGGGAGAAAAACATCAGGAATCTGGGAGGAGCCACACATTTCTTACCAGCCAGCATTCCCCAAAGTCTCCTGACAAAAATGCTACTTCACTTGTATGGGTAGGCCTAGCGCCCGTGACAGGAAAGGTCCCAAATTGCAACACAGACACATCAAATGTTTGCACTAGAAGCTGCCCCTTTTTTGCAAGGTGGGTAGCTGTAGATTTTGGGCAATAGCTCAGCTGCCACCTAGGAAAACCTAGAAAACCTGCACATTTTTGAAAACTAGACAACCAGGAGAGTCCAGGTGTGTGTGACTGGCACGACTCTCACCAGTTAATTATACCCAGAGGCCTTTGCAAATGTCAATCTTTGATTAAAAACACACATTTCCACATATTTCTGTGAGCAAAACTTACGGAATCTGTGGGGAACCACAAATGTTCCTACCATGCAGCATTTCTCCAAGTCTTCCAATAAAAATGTTACCTCTCTTTTTTGGGTAGACCTAGAGTACCCAATATAAAAGGACCCCAAATGCAAGTTAGACACATTGGCCCTCATTATGACAGTGGCAGTAAAAACCGCCTACCGCCACGGCGACGGCCGCCAAAAGATCGTCGCCATGGCTACCAGTCAACCGCCATATTATGACCATAGCCGGAATTCCGCCAGATGGCTGGCGGAATTCCGGCTACGTTCATGGCGGCGGATGGCGGTAAGGTGGCGCTGCTGCCAGCAGCAGCACCACGCCAGTAGACCGCTGCAGACCGTTTCATGACCCATGATACGGCCTGGCGGTGTTCTACTGGTGGACAGCAGCGCCCCATCCCGTCTCCTGCCGGAGGACCCCCTGCATGCAGGTAAGTCCGACAGAGGAGGGGGTGCGGGGTGTTGTGTGTGTGTATATGTGTTGGTGTGTGTGCATGCGGGTGTGTGGCATGTGGAATGCGTGTGTGAGTGTGTGTGTAGTTGTGTTGTGTGGAGGCGTGTGTGCTTGTATGCATGTCTGTGTGTGTGAATGGCTGTATGCTTACGTGGGTGAGTGTGGGTATGAGTGTGTGTATGCATGTGTATGTTGGTGCATGAATGTGTGTGTATGTCGTGGGGGGGTCAGGTGGGGGAGGGTGGCGGAGGATACTGGGGGGGGCAGGGGAGACCCCTATCAGTGTCAGGGAAGGAATTCCCTGGCACTGATAGTGCCTACCGCCATGGTTTTCGTGGTGGTAAGGAAGCCGCGAAAACCATGGCAGTAGGCGGGATCAAAATGCCACTGGTGGGACAGTGACGGCTGCCTGGCTGGAGACGGAAGTCTTCTGCCCGGCGGATGTTACCGCCCTGACGGACGCCATGGTACATTGGTGGTTTGGCTTGAGCCAAACCGCCAATGTCATATTTTGGGGAAAGGTACCGCCAGCCTGTTGGCAGTACCTTTCTCCAAAATACCACCATCCGCCAGAGTTGTAATGAGGGCCATTATATTTTTGCATTTAAAACTGGCCTTTTTTTGCAAGTTGGTAGCTGTGAGTTTTGGGTATTAGGTCAGCTGGGTCATTGAGAAACCTAGCAAACCTGCACATTTTTGAAAACTAGACAACCAGTCTAGTCCAGTCCACCCCACAAGGTTTTCTTACCCACAATGCCCTGCAAACTTCAAACTTTGCCTGAAATCATCCATTTTCCTAACATTTCTGTGATGGAAACTTCCTGAACCTGCAGGAATCCACAAAATTCCTACCACCCAGCATTACCCCACTTGGTCCGATAAAAATGCTGTGCCACTAGTGTGGCTGGGCCTAGTGCCTGTGATAGGAACATATCACAACAAGGTCAGTGGTAGGTTTGTCTGGGTGGGGGCACAGGCAAGCCTGTTGTGCGGTTCCTACTTTAGTAATAGGACTGCATGTTTATAACGGCAGAGTGTGGGAGATTGAGTCCATCCACACCATTAGTAACTGTCGGCCTCGCTCCTGGATAGCTCACAATCCCTCACCCGAACCCAAACCGAGCTGGATGGAAGGTGATTATGGCAACCTGACCATGACACTATGACTCCCCCAGGGAAGCTGTGGAAACAGATCTTATCCCTTTCATATTATTACTCATGCATGCCAAGGAGAGACACAAAAAAATAATCCAATCATGATGTATGTGGTTCTAGGTTCCTACCTAACTCTATGTCTGCACTGAGAGCATAGCGGGTGTACTTTTCTACTTGGCCCGATGTAAGGAAGTCACCCTAATACCATACCTGGAAACAGTGTCGGGAGTTAGTCTGTGATGTAGATGGCAATCCTCTCAGGAGGCTGGTAGATCGGCGCCATCCAAGCTGCATGTCACACTTCATGTGTCGCAGGATAGTCGTGGCCAGAATGCCCTCCTGCCTCTCTTGGTCTGTGCACCATTTATATAATAAACCATACTTTATTAGAAGTAGAGCTCCGATGCAATGCTATGTCTAGGTGTTAGAACCTGTCTCCTGAATGGGCAACACAACCAGTATATTGTGTACAAACATCTTTAGCCTTGGCCATAAATTACTGATTACATGTCATGCAAAGGCTAAACAGCTAAACAAGCAGCTTGTTCTTCTTTTCCTAGAATAAAAGCAAGCTGATAAAAATATGTAAGAACTATAGCTAAAAAGCACCCTTACTAAAATTAATAAAATATGAACAGAAAAACAAGCTAAAACAAGGGTAACCAACTCGGGTTCTAGAGGTCTTCACAACAAGCCCTAAAATCCACAGCTAACACATTGCAAAACAGGGTGGTTTTCAGTGGAAAAATGTAACATGTCCATGTTGCACTTTTAGCACTTTGCGATTGTGAGCGGTAGGGCCACCCACAAAAATGGGTTACCTTTTGATGTGAAGATATGAGAAAATGCTGAGTGGTTGTGCAACTTGTGGATCATGACAGATTTCAGAAATATCCATCCGAAAATGTAAATAAAGGAGTGATCTTGGCCATTTATGAAAACTTTCAATTTTTGCAGGGCATTGTGGAAAAGTGAGAAGGATCAATATAAGTTATGCTACCCAGGACACTTGCAGGTGAAAATGAGGGGTTGTTAATGAATTGTTAAAATAACTTTACCACTCAATATAGGTTGGTTTCAGCACCCCCAGAAGTGTTAGCTTCAAAGAACAGATATTAATCACAGTATCAGAATATTGAAACCAAACCTACTGAAGGTGAGCGATAAAGACTCAGCAAGGAACCAAGGGCCATATGTACGAACTCATTTCGCCAAAGACACAGAATGGGCAAAACCCTTCTATACATCCGGCCCCAACTTCTTTATTGCTCATTCACATGCCATTCACAGACCACACACAAGACTTTCATACTGCAAGCCGTGGGCCCAGTCCAACACGTCAGTGCACTCACATCAACATACCACTGCCATTCAAAGTCCCAAACATTCACACGTCACAGGATGGAATCCCCAGTCAAACCATCTCTCATACAGACCTCATCCAACTTGCATACCAACATACCACAAGCTAACCTCTACATACATATGACCAGGCATGGAAACAGTTGGGCCCATATTTATACTTTTTTAGCGCCACGTTTGCGCCGCTTTTTGACGCAAAAACGGCGCAAACTTACAAAATACAATTGTAAGTTTGCGCCGTTTTTGCGTCAAAAAGTGGCGCAAACGCAGCGCTAAAAAAGTATAAATATGGGCCTTGGTGCGTCAACAACCTTCACAAATGAAAAAAAGTTGGACTACTTTTTCACTACCAGTCAAGTATCCACTTCTGGCGACATTATGAGCATTACCAAATGCGTGCCTAGTAAACCTTTACAAACTACTCCAATGACAACCCAATGAAGCTCAGAATGACTTGCCTTTCATGTACCTTTAGCACACTTACTGTGCTAAATCCAACTCCTTCCAGTTTGTTCTGAGGCCCACATTCCTCAACCTGAGTGTTTGAAACTAAGGACAAATTGCTGGAGATGACTGCCTAAGTTCCGTAAAGAGAACGTCTTAAGCTACGAAGAATGCTAGTTTTCAACACACAGGGTATGCAGTGACAATGCGAAATATGTCCCATCCACCTTTATATACGGTGCTGTGACTGTAATGTACTTCGGTGCTGTGACTGTAATGTACTTGCCATACGCAAACTGAACATCTACTTAGTTCTGACAGAGGATGAACATGGCAAACAGGAGACTTCATCCATACATGTCGCATTGGGTGCAGAGTTCTCTGTAGTATAGTGTATGTTTGTAAAGCACAATATCACCTAGGAGGGTGTCCTGTCGCCTTTCGGAGCAAAATAGGTTGTCAGTTCTCCCTGTTCTGGTGCAGCGTATGTATGAAATGTGTGCAAGTATGGGTCTGGCTGAACAAAGGTGCCTGGAATAATTCTTAAATCTGAGGCAGTGTTGAGGTATGCTGAGTCAGTGCTGTGTAAGGCTTTGAATGTGTCTGTCTGGAGTTTGAAAAGAGCTGTGGATGGGGAGTCAGTGAAGTTGTTTGAGCTACAAGTCGTAAACATGATGAGAGGTTGAGACGGAGGCTGGCTGCTGCGTTATGTATGGCTTGGAGTCATCTACTTAGTTGAGTGAGTGAGTAGTTCAGTATTGGTGTGCGAATGGCGCTCATGAGGTTGTGTCCGTTGGTGAAAATAAAGTGATGGCATGTGTGTCTATAGTACTTTCACTTTCTGCCTTCTATATATGTGATATCCCTGTCAAAGCACACCTGGCCTAATCTTTTTGTACCTGTTCATGGCTCTGTCCCCTTCAAAGTCCTGACTAATCCCATAATACTTGCTAAGTGAACCTTTACTAATGCCTTCTGTTGCTAGCTACTTGAAGCTCAAGACAATGGGCCTCATTACGAACCTGGCAGTCAGTAGCTAGCCAGGTTCACAGATGGCTGTCGGACCGCTGCCAATGCGGCGGTCTGAGTGCATATTACAAGCTTGGCGGTTAGGCCGCCAGGGGACTGCCAACTCCGCCAAGATCAGGGATCTCGGCAGTATGGTGGTAGGTGGCAGTCCCAATCCCCCAGGGCAGCATTTTCCTGCAGATTAAGACCTCATTCTCCACCAGCATTTTCATGGCGTAGGACAGCCATGAAAAGGCTGGTGGAGAATGGGTGCAGGGGGCCCACCTGGCCACCACCATCACAATGTCCACTGTCTGCTTTGCAGACAGTGAACATTGTGAGGGTGCTGGTGCACCCTCCAGGTTACAGCATTGCCGCCGGCTCGATTCCCAGCTGGAGCTAATGCTGTAGCCTGTTTCCTGCTAGGCCAACGGATGGAACCTCAGGTTTCCACCCACAACCTAGCAGGAAAACCATAATAACTACAGGCTACCCTGTCGGGAGTTTGCCGGATGGAGTTTTCCACCCGCCAAATTCAAATTCAGGCCTAATGTGTCTTTTATGTGTTTCAGTGTACTCGTGCTATATCCAACTCCTTCCAGTTTGTGGAATTGGGGGTCTTCAAGACTGGCCTACAAGGCCCACATTCCTCAAACAGAATGAGCAAATCTACCTTTGAAACTAAGTCAAACATGCTGGGGAAGACTGCGTACGTTCTGTAAAAAGCACTTCACAAACTAGTGAAGGCTTTAAATTTTTTGGCACACAGGGTACTCTGTCAAAACATGGCTATGTGCTGTCCACTATTATGTGCAGTGTTTTGACCATAATGCACTTATCATTCGGCGAACAGAACACCTAGCACGTTCTGTGGCAAATAAGGGTGTTGAGCAGGCCATAAGCATGTCCATGATTTCCTCTAGTAGAGGAAAAAAAATCCACATCTGCTTGCCTAGTGAAGTAGTGGCCAATGGAAGGTATGTATTCATGCACAGCCATTGAAAAGTATATATTGTGGAAGCTCCACCTCAGTCAGTTTCCCAATACTTCACTTTTATATGGTATAACATAAAGAAAGTAGGAAAACACGGGGCTGGCCCAGATGGGCACTGGGGACAATAACGACGACTCTCCTTCCTTTTTCCTAGCTTAGAGCAGACTCTGCAACAATGACATGGTAGAGTCTTTTTAACTGTTGCAGGAATGCAGTCGGCAAGTGTTGATCCTGCAGCCTTGCCATCTTCTTCACAGCATATGAAGTGGCAACTGCTGCTTCTGTAGCAGTAAGACTTCAAATGACAGTCAAAAGGAAGTCAAGGAAAGACATGATATTGGTCCAACAATAAACAACATACGCATTGTATGTTGCCATCTGGATCAGGTGGGTAAACAGCTTTCTATATAGAGTGCAAGTTTTATGACTCACATTGTATGGCTGAAGAACCTGGTCATTCTTAGATACTCCACAGATTTACTCGCTGTAATCAAGTATACAGGTGGATTTGTGAAGTTCAGCCATCTGACCCGAAGCCATGACAGAGGAAGTACTCTCATCATAAATTGTAGTTAGCACATAGAGATCACGCCTATGAGAGAACTTGACTGCGAGCAGTTCGTTGGAATGCAACGCAGTGCTCTGGAATTTCTAGAACGTCTTACAAAAAGGCTCATGCAGGAATCATTTGCAGTGACAATTAACTGTACCACATTCCACAGTGGCAGCTTTGTACAGCTCAATGAATAGCTCTAATCCTGTATAGAAGTTGTCCACATAAAGGTTGTAACATTTATGAAGGAGTGGCTGGACAAGCTACCATAGAATCTTTTCAGTGACTCCTAGGGTGAGAGGGCAACCTACAGGGTGTAGAGTGGAGTCCTTCCCTGTAAAACTGTAAACTTCGTACTTGTATAGCGCTCTTTTACCCTGAGGGCATCTTGGCGCTTTTACACATACCGCTGTGGAACCCTTCCTGGCTTTCCCTGTGAAGTGCCCACTCCTGGGCACCCCCAAGGTGAAGCCAGGCATCCCTAGCACTGTTGGGGCCGTTGTGGAGATTAAGCAAGCTATTGCCCAGAGTTACAGAGTGGGACCCCATGATTAGATTGGCACCGACGCAAGAGTTATCAGGTCTGAGGAAATTGAGCCCAAGACCCACCGAGGCGGGAATTGAACCCTGGTCCCAGGCCACACCTCTGCATCAGGGTCTGCCGCTCTAACCATTGAGCCACACTTCTCCACGAACACACTCAAGTTGTATAGATAACCAGTAGAGCTATCACAAAGCATGTATAAACTGATCCATAGCAAGCTTTTTTACTTGGAATGTACTGCCTGAACAGCAGCCACCTTTTGTTTAGCAGGATCAAGGGCTCACCAATGGCTATATTCTTTACTCTCTGGAAACCTGGCAGACAAATGTTCCACACAGGCTCAATTTTAAACAACCTGTCCTGGTCTTGATGGTCTCGGGGCAGTGCAGCAGAATTATCACTGGAATCTAGCATTAATGCAATAGCAAAAATAGATCTCTGCTTATGTACAGTGCGAAAATGAATGTTACCCAAACTGTTCCAATAGACTAGTAGGACTGCAAGCTTGGTTTGTGCACATACCTTATTTTCAGCATAAGGCCTAAAAACGTCTTCAGCTCCTCAAGTGGAGTGGGAGTCCACCATTGTGCCCTTGAATAAGGCCCTAGAATCTCTCCATGCTCCTTCAGAAATTGTTCACTACACACATTTGTTTGCTGCACAATTTCCACAAGGAAGTCAACATCCAAATAGAGATGAACATAATCAATTGCCCAAAAATTAGCTGTATCGACTTTGCATCCAGTGTCAACAATGAATGGGGGAATTTGGGCGGCGCTAAAGTGGGGGGGCTTCCAAGAGAACACTACATCTATGCTTGATGTTTGCTCTCTGGGTTGCTATTCCCTGCTACGGTCACTCCGCTGCACTGACTGTACTTGTGAAGGGATATCACAACTGCCATCATTATGTCTCTCTGAATAGCTGATCATCAGATGGAACTACTCCAACTGAAAAATCACTTCCAGATTCTGCCCTATATTCATCTCCCACAGATTCTTTCTCAGCATCTGATCCTGTCTCAGAGCGATCCTCCATAACTCAAGTTAGGGCCTGGGCAGCAGTCATCCACTGAGGTGCCATCTCTGCTGACTGGTTAAAACCTTCCTTCAAAACACTGAAGACAGAAATATTGTACTAAGTCAGTTGGTGGGTGTGCCTCAGATGTGTGCAACGGTAAATAAAGACAAAATTACTAATCTTCATCGCTGAGGCTGCAGGTCTGCCAAAGACACTAAACAAAAGACACAAGATCACTTCACCTTGACACATACTTAGTACCACAGCATACTTTTGTCATAACTATGCAAAAATGTATTGTTGGAGGAGCTGCTCAGCCTTTGCCAGTATTAAGTCTAAAATTAATTTCCTAAAGCCACTAGAATTATGCGACAATAGAGAACCCAACTATGCAACAGCGTTGACTAAATTGTACAGCAAGAAAAAGCAAATTATGCAGTATAACACAGCACATATGTTGAGAGTATTATCTAATTATATTGTGATTTCAAAACGTGATACTTCCTGGGCAAATATTTCACCTCATTGGCACCAGTATAAATACAGATGTAAGCAACTGAAAGATGGCTAGTCAACCTTTATGCAGGGTCTTCCACTGCACGCAAACACCTGGCCACATTTGAGTAACTTTTAGAAAGTTAGAGTCACACACATCTGTAGATTATGAAGTGCATGAGACATTGTGGTTATTTTTTCTTTTTAATAAATGTCCATTTTCCCCTGGGGACACAATCGTCCCACCAGGGGAAAACATACATTTATGAAAAAAAAGGATTATATGTCCCCCAAATGAGGTCGACCAATGCTCTGAGGTCCAACCCCCACCTTCATTTATGTTCTATTTATTTTTTTAATAATGTGTGGTTTCCACTGGGGGAAAACACACAATACCAGATTCTACATCTCCCCCACCATTTCTTTTGTTTAAAAATGTAAAAATGTTGGTCATTGGCAGAAAAGTATTAAGACTGCACAAGCACGTGCCCTCTTTATTTGTTTTATGACATCACATGAACCAAACCAGCAACGCAAAATGCTGTGGGAGTTGTGTCTTTTGCTTCAAGACACGCCTGACCTCGGCCATAAACACATTAGTTGGATAACATGAGTTTAAGAAAATGCAAATCAACTAAACATATCACTGGAACGTGTCACTCAATGTCATGACCATATGCTTATTCATCTATATTTTTGTTTATTTATGTATATATTTATTTTATTTATCCAGGTTTTTTTCATATTGTGACCATAGACCAAGGGCATAAGAGCACTTTACAAACAAGCAGAATCTAGGCAACAAAAGCTTACAATTTAAATTCTAAGGTAAAAGAGGAGAGTATGTAATTTTTAAGTCTCTATTTTTGTGTTTTGAAGTTGTCATTCTGAATTAATAGATCAGACAGTAGAACTTAAGTGCTGGGTCTTTCAGACCCATCAAGGCACCTGCAATTGGTGGATGTTACCCGGTTCCAGGTAAAACACCGGCACACCGGCAAAGTTGTTAGGCTTCTTCCTGCAAATACAATGAGGCATTCATTTGAATATAATTGTCACATCACAAATCACAAACTGAAAGGGCAATAACATTAGTTGTTCCAGAACTTAGTTTTTGGTAGGGCATGTGAAATAAATGTTTCATTTTCAAAATTGTCTAAAACAATGCTAACAGACAGACAGAAATCATCAGGGGTTGTGGTGAAGCGTCCCAGCTTTGAGAGTGAGGAGCACCAGTGTTGTGAGCTCATGAGGTTTATAGGTTCCAAGCAGGGCTAACCTTAGTGCTGATGGCACCCTGTACGACAATGTTTGTTGGTGCCCCCCAATGACCACCTCCAACACGGATCCCCTCAGTACTACCCTTTCACAGTGGCCCTCAAGTCTCCATAACCACTCTCTCTCTCAGTGTGATGCTCCAGGGATCGGCGGCATTCCCCTTGTGGGCTGCGGTCGGATCGGCGGTCTGCGTTTCGGGATGCCGGTCCTGCTGCAGGCCGTTTTTTGGGCCGCAACTTGTTTTCTCAACCGCCATGTTGCTCTGGAGTCGTCTCTTGGGCTCTGGGTCGCTCCATGTTCACTTGCGGTCCCTGTAATTTTTCTTACCTGCTTGCTGTACTTCTTTCTTCTCTTTTTCTTTTCTTCTTTTTTCTTTTTCTTCTTGTGGCCATATTTTCTACTTCCCAGGTGTCTGTGTTTCCTTCCCTGCATGCATTGCACTACCTTTTCTACAATGGCAATTTTTCCATTCACCTGTATGTGGTTTTCCCAATCCAACATAGTATATTTAGTTCTTCCTGCATGCCACTTCCTATTTGTCAGTATTTAAGCACAGAAGGACTTCTTTTCCTTGCGCTGCAAACACTTCCATCCTGGTGGTGCTCCTCGCTCCTGCTTCCTGTGTTTTTGACCTATACTGTTTTTTTGCCTGCAGTTTTGTTGTTCTTCATTATTTATTCTTGTCAGCTTTTCTTTTTGCCTCTTTTCAGGGGTTCCAGTAAATCTGAGGTTTTTTCTCAATTTTGGGTTTTTCCTCTGGGACACCTTCTGGAGGTTACGGCCTGCTAGGCATTGTATTGTCAGCAGCACCGTGGCTACTGGAAAGGGTCACCTTTATCTTGGTTAATATAGAACAAGCAAGAAACCAGGTGGTGCCCCGAGACTGGCAGACTACAGTGGTACGAAGCGTGTAAACCGTGACACTCAGATGCGTTTCATTTGTTTTATAGTGCCACCATTACCCGTGTAGGGTGTCAAACCACTTTACATTGCACACATTACACAGTGACAATCAATCATAGGTGTGTAAATCAGTGTATAAGAAATGTTATGTGAGACAGAGGGCTACAAGTGTAGGAGTCACATGTCATCCATACTGGTAGGCTGTATAGTTTAAGAGTGCTTAGTCTGAGAAGCACAAACTCAGAATTTAAAATGTAACATCATGGTTGGGGTACTCTATAAATATAAGAATTGATTTCTACACAAATAAACCCTTTTGCAATATGAGGATAATGAGAGACTGGGGAAAATAATCATAACACTCTAATCTATAACGTGCAGTATGCATGAAGTTCTTTGATGACAGTTAATAGCTTACCATTATATATTAGGATTTCAACTTATAAACTGCAAATAACAAAAGGAACTCTCTGACAAAAGTAGTAACCCACTGATCTATTTGTATGATATGCACTTTGTGATCTGCATGGTACACATTTGTAATGGCATGTGTATTTAACCACCGCCTCCATCTTGACCACTGACTCCATATTGTGCTTATCTTTAGGTGCCGTCACAGCAGCGCAAGGTTTTTCCACACCGAGCTTGTTTTCCACACAGAACATGTTTGCGCTTCTCTCACCAGCACAGGGTTGCACCGTATTGGAACAAAACATGGAGGACGTGGAAAGTAGTCGTGATGAGAGAGTCTCAGCCTGGGAATGTTTTCATCAAGGAAAGGTACAGCTCCCCTGTCTCTGGCATGCGCATTATGACAAGGTGGAGAAAATTATCACTAAGGAAAGAAGGAGCCTGCCTGTAAGTGGGCGCACTGTTCAGGGGAAAAAATCCCATGTTGGGAAGACCTCCTGCCTCACCCCTTGATGTTGGCAAGGATGAAGAATTCAACCCCAATGGTGATGCATTTTAATTCTTAATTATTTAGGTTGGCTATATATATTTTCACTGCATTATTCACTGTTGATGTATTACCTATTTTTTACCTATTCACTGTTGATGTATTGCATATTTTTTGCCTATTGTTGTTTAACTGCTGTGAGTATTTTGGCATCTACACATGTTTCACTGCATTCAAGTTAAATGCTTATGTTCATATTTTCGTGTGCTTTTATTTGATATCTGGGAAGTGCCTTAATAAATGTACTACCCAGACTAAGAGTGCTGCTTACTTTGTCATAGTTTCCTCTTAGTTTAAAGTAGAGCAACACAACTTGGTGTCACTCTGCAGGATTTTTGAAGTAAAAAATTAAAAAGTGAAAATGTTTGGCAAAAAATCAAAGGCAATTTCCCAGGTGCCAAATGACATACCAGGGTGGGAAAAAGCACCCTATATGCTCTTGCGAATGACTGGCCGTGCAGTGTGGGGTTAAGTTAGAATTGAGGCGCATGTCTTGTAGATGGGGAACCAACTCAGGTATTAAATTGTTTGCAAAAAGTGCCCATAGATAAGGGGCAGGAATTATCTCTCTTAGGCAGACGGGGCTAGATCCTGTTATCTGCTTATAGAGAAATGCATGAGAAATGTGTTCAGTTAGAACAAGAAAACCAGCAATTGGAGAGGCAGCTAGTTGAAGCCAGGAATAATTTGACCATGCTGTCGTGTCAGAATAAATTACTGCAGGGTAAAGTTGATACTTACCAGTCTGTGGCAGAGAAAGCTGCAGTGTGTGTTGCAAAGTATAAATACAAAAAGCGCAAGGAAAGAGTTAATAAAAAGAAAGTTCGTTTGCCATTGCTAAGGCAGAGCTAGACTGAAATCCGGACGTTTGGGATGCAAATATTTGGGATTCCACTGACCTTTCTGATTCTGGCAAAGAGCTTTGTCAAAATAGTGGTGGTCAAAGCGAGGCAGACAAACAGAAAATGATTCATGCACAGCCCATATACAGATGAAAGTTACAACATGGACCTCAATACACTGAGGGGGCAGCCCTGGGCTCTCTAGAGGATTATACACAACAGGAGATAAATTACACCATAGGCAGATTTAGGCAAAGATCTTGGGAAACATTACTTACATGGATGGTGCGATTATTTGACACAGGAGCATCTGGAGTGATGCTAGATGTAGGAGACGCTCCGAAGTTTTGCATACCTAACACTGATTCCGCTGTACAGGAGCAGTTTAGGGGCTATCAGGGTAACCAACAGATCACCCTACTGCAGCTAGCAGTCATGGGATGTAACCATAAGTATTCTACAGAGTCCGACTGGCCGTAACATGAAAAGCCCTGGTATACATTAAGAGATGCAATGCAGAAAAATAAGGAGGAGGGAATGAAAACTGCCATTTTCCTGGGTGATGCTCACCATCTATTAGATGGACCACTCTCTGTATCAGTGCAAAACAAAATAATTTGTTTCACTCCTCCAGCCTATAAACATGTGATAATGACCCAATTAATCAATCAGAAAGGTAATCCCTTAAAGGATGTGCTGGTGGCAGTTTGTGAGCTAGGAGAGCTTGGAGACTATATGAAACCTGAGAGACCTTCGAGGTCTGAAGGTCGTACAAATAATAACAAAGTATCTAGGAGAGATATGTTTATGGCATTGCTGAAGGATGGTGTCAACAAAGAACAGATAGGTGGGATAGCTACCAAGAGTCTGTGAGAGATGTATCGCAAGCAAGAGCTGGACAGAAAGGAAGGGAGCAGAAAGGAGAATAAGCACGATAACAAACAAGTGACTCAGGGCAAGTCACAGATGCAAGAGGAAGGAAAAGAGAGGGAGAAAAGTGTTTCTCTAAGGGGGAAGGAGGAGGAAAATTTGAATACTGACTGGTTGACTGAGGAAAACAGAGAAGGGGAGGAGTCTCCTCTGAAATATGAGAGCATATATCCGGACTTGACTTGGGCAAAAGTTGACAGGTTTAAATCAAATTAGGAAATAGTCCAAACTCTGGTACAGGGATGGGCTCACAAAGACAATAGACCCAATGTTGATTTAGAAATTCACTGTAAAAATAAAAATGTTCAAAAGGTTCAGGCCTTGGTGGACACTGGAGCGTAGGCCTCTTTAATATATAGAAATCCAAAAAAGTTTACAGGTCAGCACTATACCATCACAGGGTTGGATGGAAAGCAAACACCCGCAGTGCAGACTAATGTTCAAATGAAAATAGGAAGAATGTCAAAAAGAGATTTTTTTGATTGTGCCCCTCCTAGAATATACCCTGCGAATTGACATTCTGAAGTGGATGACTTTATACTTGGATGATGGTTGTTATCAATTTGAATCAAAGTGATACATTTCAGTGGCAGCAATTATGGTGGGTTGTCTAAAGATACCCCCAGTGAAGATGCCTCCAGACCAAAGATGGTTCATTTGAAACAGTACCGAATTCCGTGAGGGCATGAGGAGATAAGTAAGACTATACAGGATTTGATCGAGGCAGGTATGGTGGCCCCAGTTGCCACTGAGTGGAACAATCCTCTGTGGCTCATACACAAATCGGATGGGTGCTATAAAATGACAATCGATTATTGAGAACTGAACAAATATACACCCCCTTTGAATGCTGCTGTCCCCAACACCATCACTTTGATTGAAAAGATACAAAAACATAAATGGACCTGGTATGCAACTATTAATATTGCTAATGCTTTCTTCTCCATACCATTGGCCCCTGAGAGTCAGGAACAATTCAGTTTCTCATGGAACAGAAGACAATTTAAGATTTTATCTTTGTCTATGGGGTATGTACACAACCTCACCATCTCTCACTAGCTGGTGGCAGAACACCTGGATGAAGTACCTGCAATTGTCTCATTATATCGATGATGTGATGATTCAGGGAGAAACACAAGGACAGGTGCTGACTCAGTCGGACAGGGTTGTGGAATATTTGCAAAACAAAGGGTGGATGATCAATCCAGATATGATGCAAGAGCCCTCACAAAATGTGAAGTTTCTAGGAATTCAGCCACATCAGGGACACAGGGAGCTGTTGCCGTAGGCAAGACAAAAGGTACTAGAGTTTGCCACACCCCATAATGAGCAGGAGACTCAGCGATTCATTGAATTGTTTGTTTTTTTAGAGACAGCATATCCCTCACTTGAGTCAGATTTTGGCCCCTTTGCACAAAGTGACTCAAAAGAAGCATGAGTTTGAATGGGGAGAGCAGCAGCAGTGTGCGTTTGACATGGCAAAGGAGGTGATTCAACAGGCGTTAGACTTATGGCCAGTACAGGAACGAGACATTGAGTTACATATAACCGTTCAGTGGCAATATGCAAATTGGAGTATATGACAAAAACAAGGAAGAAAGAGGGTGCCCCTGGATTTCTGGACCAAAAAGCTACCAGATGCTGGAGAGCGATGCACTCCCTTTGAGAAACAGTTACTAGTGTACCACTGGGCTTTAGTGAATACTGAACCAATTACCATAGGGCATAGTGTGATTCTGAGCCCTGAGATCCCGATAATGCAGTGGGTGATGAGGTCAGCTAAAACTCACAGAATAGGACATGCACAAGTGTCATTAAGTGGCAATGGTACATACAGGACAGGGCCCGAGTGGGACCAGCAGGAACACCGGCCCTGCATGAACAGGTGGCACAGGCCCCCCTGCAGGATGATGAGATGGTGCAGGAGGTGCCAGAGGTAAAAGAGTCACCTGTGAGGTAGGGTGAGCCATTTGAATCCTTGTCCCCTGAGGATAGGAAGCATGTATGGTTCACCGATGGTTCAGCCAAGTATGTTGGGGCCAAGAGACATTGGAAGTCAGTGTTGTATAACTCAGTAACCAAGAAGCTGCTTTCCACTACAAGAGAAAGGAAAAGTAGTCAGTATGCAGAATTGTACGCTGTATATCAGGCGTTAAAACATGAACTTCCTGGTACATGTCACATTCATACCGACTCTTGGTCCACCGCCAATAGGTTAGCCACCTGGCTTCCCACATGGCATGCACATAACTGGAAAATACATTCCAAGGAGGTGTGGGCGAAGAATTGTGGCAAGAAATTTGGGAAATGCTAGAGCAAAGTACAGTTACTTTTTTAATGCAGGTCCTATTTGTCAACATACAACAGAGTTCTGTCCCACAAACTGTCAGATGTAATTTGGGGAGAGGGAAGTTACCAGGGGAGATATGGCAAATCGATTACATTGGGCCACTACCGAATAGATGTGGGTGTCAATGTGCCTGCATGGTGGTGGATACTTATTCTGGATATCTGAACACATTTCCATGTAAACATGCTGCTCAATTCAACACCATCAAAACATTGGATTTGTTAATGTTGTATTACGGAATCCCACTGCAGGTCCGGTGTGACAACAGGTCATGTTTTAAAGGTAAATTGGTGCAAGACTATTGTTCACAACACAATATTGAGTGGATTTATCATATTCCATATTATCCACAAGCTGCTGGATTGATTGAGAGAATGAACGGTTTATTAAAACTAGCGGATGGCACCCTGAGAAACAGGAGAGATCATTTGAATGAGGCCTTGTTGATACTTAATAATAGACCATTGACAAATGCAGAAACACCATTAATGCAAATCTTAACCCCAGCATTACAGATACAATCCAATGTTGCAACAAATATTATCATGTATTAGGAGACAAAAACAGGAGCCTTAGCTCCCTACCGAGCTACACCAGAATCTGCACATCTTGATTTGCATGCTTTGAACATGTACAGATTGAAACCAAGAGATATGGCGCTTATTGAGACAGATGTTGGAATAAAATTCCCCCGGAGCATTTCGGATTGATTGCTCCTTGATCTGGGTTGGAACACAAAGGTAGTTAGGTCTTGGGGGGAGTGATCAATGTAGACTTCCAAGGAGAAGTTAAGGTAATTTTATTGAACAGTGGAGATGCTGATTTTATGATACAACCTGGAAACAGAATTGCTCAGATTGTCATCATTCCAGTATATGGAGGAATAGTTAAAAAGGGGACTGCTCTAGCCCTTCTTACAGTACATGGGGAGGGAGGTTTTGGCTCAACTGACAAAAATCCTGGTGCTAAGCTATGGATAGAATCCCCAAATCATCCTCCTGAACCAGCAGAAATCATAGCAAAAGGAAAGGACAATGTTTTGATGATCATGAAACCAGGACAGGAGAGATGGGAGTATGTACCAGCTGATAAATGTTGTTTGTGAGAATGATCATACTTGTCTCTTTTACAGATCATACTAGGAGGTGTCTGTGTGCTAGCTGGTCTGAGTGGTCTCCCTTCGGGCTTGTGAGAGTGGGGCTGGGAGGGTCTGAAAGCCCCCAGCCCTGATGTGATTGACCGACAGCACCGATCGACATTTCTACTGTACCAGCTTCATAATATTTGGACTTATCTGACACAAACTGTGCTTAACCGATTGGATTTCTGCATTGCGAAAATGAAAAGCACTGTTGACCTAATTTCAACTTGCTTAGTTGCCATACTGACTCCTGCCAGAATTTTGCTGCAAATCTTTAATGCAACCAACAAGGATGGAGCGGTGAAAGAAAGTGACATGTTGACACACCTTACATTTTATGAATATTGCCGGTTTTGGCAAGAAACAACAGGAGAAAAATTGAATAATCTAACACATGCAATTACTTACAATATTACTGCCGGTGATGTCTGCTACAACTTAACTTGCAACACTTACAAAATCAGAAAAATTTGCTTAAATGCGCCTAGGGAGTCTCCTGAAGAGATCCCGTGGGAACAACAAACACAATGTCAGCAAGGAAACGATAAAATGTGTAAAAATATGAACCTCAGCATGGTTTGTAAACACATTCTGACTGCTGCTAGTCACATCAAGCATGTCAAATTACCGGTGGGGTGGTTGTTTTCTTGTGGAAATGCCACCTATATGTACATTCCTGCCAATAAAACCAGAGGACCATGTGCTTACTCGACACACAAGGGGAGCAGTTCAAATAAGCGAAGACTGTGACTCTGAAATTCAGTTATTATCTAAATCAGAATATGTGAACTTAAGTCTTTCTATAGTGTGAGTTCCAGAATTAGCTGTTTATAATACTCGAGTTATTAACAAATTAGCATGTTTGATAGTCAAAAATATCAACCATACATCTATCGCGGCTGCAGAATTATCATTAGATATACGAGGCACTAGAAAAG
The DNA here is from genome assembly GCF_031143425.1 of Pleurodeles waltl. Taxonomy (NCBI): domain Eukaryota; kingdom Metazoa; phylum Chordata; class Amphibia; order Caudata; family Salamandridae; genus Pleurodeles; species Pleurodeles waltl. The sequence goes on from NC_090447.1 coordinate 696,092,681, forward strand.
CTCCATTGCAAAACAGTGCAGCCATTGACTACTTACTGTTGAAACAGGACCATGGTTGCTCAGAATTTGACAGTATTTGCTACTTTAACCTGTCAGCTTATTCTAAAGCCATCCAAACCCACATTGAAGCCCTGCATGATATGGGGAAGGGAGTGAAGCAAGATGTAAACAAAAGATGGTGGGACTAGTTATTTATCTGGCTTCCTGATTTAGGAAAACTTAGGTCCAGTTTAGGTGGAATACTTGTAGTGATTTGTATTATAATAATGCTATGTTGTTGTATACAATGCATACCTAACCTAATGACTTTGTTTAAACCAAAAGGGGTTACTTTTAGACTAGTATGCTATGAGAGTCATTGGTCAAAGGGTGGAGTGTAATGCTATGTGCATTTAACCACCAACTCCATCTTGACCACTGACTCCATTTTGTGTTTAGCTTCAGGTGCCGTCATAGCAGCGGCGCAGGATTTTTCCACACCAAGCTTGTTTTCCACACAGAACGTGTTTGAGCTTTTCTCACCAGCACAGGGTTACACTGTATTGGAACAAAACATGGGGGATGTGGAAGGTAGATGTGATAAGAGAGCCTCAGCCGGGGAACATTTTCATCAAGGAAAAGTACAGCTCCTCTGTCTCTGAAATGCGCAATGTGGCGGGGTCCATTCCTTTGCGTGTTTTAGACACAGACCGAGAAAGGCCAGCACTTGAATTTCATAACCGAAGGGAGGTGGGGGAGTGCTAGAATCTTCCTGTTGAGTTTGTTTAAGGTATATAAGGTGGTTAAACTTGGCACTGAGGAAGGAAGGAGCTAATCTGAAAGTGAATGCACTGTTCAAGGAAAAAAATCCCATGTTTGAAACACCTCCTGCATCAGCTGTTCAGTGGTCCTCAGCTTGATGCCAGCAAAGATGAAGGATTCATACCCCATGGTGATGCATTTTAATTCTTAATTATTTAGCTTGACTATATATATATTTTCACTGCATATATTTACTGTTGATGTATTGCACAATTCTTGCCTATCGTTTAACTGCTGTGAATATTTTGGCATCTACACTTGTTTCACTGCATTCAAGTTAAATGTTTGTGTTCATATTTTCATGTGCTTTTGTTTGAGATGTGGGCAGTGCCTTAATAAATTCATTACTCATACTAAGAGTGCTGCTAACTTTGGCATTGTTTCCCCTTAGTTTAAAGTAGACCAACCTAGCATTATTTGTAGCAGGCATATTAACCCTCTTCACTACCTTAAATCTTCGACCAGAGAAATCTCTGATCTCTCTCTAGGCAGAACATTAATCACCAGAGTTATCTTGAAATGTTATTGTTACATGAAAACTGCTGGAGACAAGGAACACTGCAGCAAATGTTTTGAAAACCATAATATATCTGAAAATATGGCTCCCCCACCTGAAGTCAGCATCTGGTGCAGTAGTACTGGTCGCACTGCCCTGGAGCCGGCCCTGGTTCCAAGCATTGAAACAGATCAACCTCCATACTTGTCCCCTTGGCTCAGACTTCTGTGCACACTACACACAAGAGGCTTGAGGAGGAAGTAGGGTTGCCACCTTGCCCAGAGTAAAATACGGAACTGCGGCTCACAGCTCAAAGTACTTTCAGCAGCATCAATAAATTATTGTGCTGTCAAATACTTGCTTTTATGAAAAGAGGAGTATTTATTCACCAACACAAAGTAAAATATGGAATTCAAAAACACTACTGACAGCCCCGTGAGGTCAGGGCTCCACTGATTTCATTGGAGGGCTCTACTCGCTAGTGGTAGTGGTTATTCTCCATTCACTATAGGTGACATTCAGGTGATGCCCGCTAGTAGTCTGAATCCCACTCTGACTCTTATTAAAGTCAAAAGTGTTCCTGCACCAAAATGGAATATGGCAGGCCAGTTCCCTCAGGCCAGCCTGCCTGGTCCATTATTCAGTCTAACCTGCAGTACCAGGACCTGGAAGACCGGGGACTCCAAGTGGGTCCCCTTTGTGGGCTCTGAAGCTGCAGCAGTGGTTTCCAGTGAGTTCTTCACAGGCAGCCCTAGAAGGGCAGCAATGAGGTGTCCTTGAGTTCCTCACTCACGGTCCTCCATGGGCAGTGGCCAGAGGTGATCCTCAATGCTCTTCCGATGCTGATACGTTTTCTGGGATCCTGTTCTGCTTTCCTTCTCTTATCTTATGACCGAGCTTACAAAACCTCTCTGGAATGCACTTCTTAGTTTAAAGAAGACATTTATTGTTATTATTACTTCACCACGAGGTTCCTGAGAGAAGAAATTAGTAGATTGGAAGCACACGTTCAAAAGTAGTCGCAGCAATGAAAGCAAAATATATCAAAGTACTTCTCAGTTGTAATGTACACAGCAAATACATATGATTATATTATAGCATAACTTCAAAGCAAAGCATAAAAGTCAAAATTGCATCACCGTAGGGCTGTAGGGCCTATCCCTCTGCTTCATCTTTCCGGGGCTTCAAGTTGATGACTCCGGATCAACTGTGAGAAAGAGATTTTCTACCCAAACGGGGACAGGCAACTGATGTCCGTTCCTGTCTGAAGTCAAGATATTTTCTTCTTCACTGTCGCCCAGAGCCATCGTTAAAAGCAAACTCAGTGTGAGAACCGAATAAACCTGGAGAGTGGCCAATTCTCCAAACTTCACTCGTTCTCAGACTGGATTGAGAGGTAAACACAAAATCTACGCGCTCTTATCAGCTAGGGTCTGGTGTGAAAAACACAGCTTGGTCTACCATGTGGAAAAACACAGCTTGGAAAAACACAGCTCATCTGCAATGTCTCAACTGCAATGTCTAACTCCATGTTAAAGCCAATAGGCAGCTAACCTAAATATCAAATGTAATGTCATGTCAAAGCCAATAGGCAGCTAAACTGAATACAGAATGTAATGGCTAATGTCATGTTAAAGCCAATAGGCAGCTAAACCCAAATACCAAATGTAATGTCTAATGTCACGTTAAAGCCAGTAGGCAGCTAACCTGAATAATGTGCTACTGGTGAACATTGAGCAACTAATATGCGCAGTGGTGAAACACAAAGTCATTGGTCAAACACAATTAATAGCATCACAGATCCTCACAAGTTGTGGGGGGAATTCGATGCTCTTGGTGCTGGTCCTCATTCGAAGCTTGGGCCTGCATGGGTCACCAGTGTGGCATCCTGCTCTCAACCACAGTCTTGAACAGACCATGTTCCTTGCCTTTTCCAAGTGCCCCCAATCCACCGGCATACTCGATCATCATCCTCACTTTGTACTTGGGTGATTGCCCTATAGGCAGAGCAGCAATCTTCACGGCGGCCTCATCTGGCATACACGGTCACCAACTTCACTCTGCACGCAGACTACAGCACTATCGGCACAGCAGTAATCTTCATCGACTTTGCTCTGCACACGGTCTATGGCACGATCAGCAGGGCAGTAATCTCCACAATGGCCCCATCTAGCATACAGGGGTCATCAACTTCAAACCTGAACACAAGCAATGGCCCAATCAGTGTAGTAACGTTCACAGCTCACTTCACGGGCAGCCCTTCTCTGCCATATGTGGGCTGTTGACTCTAACCTGCACAAAGGCATTGACCCGATCAATTCAGCAGCTGCCTCCTTACTACCAGTATCCCATCGCTATAATCCCCACTGGATCTCACTCCCTCCAACACTGTCCTCTTCCTCAGAGGTCACACTGATCTTGGTAAGCAGGCAGGTACTAGTGCTCCATGTCTAGGGGCAGGTTATCATGGATTTCCTAAGTAATGTTCCTTTACCCTGCTGGGAGACTTTCTGGCCTCAGCCCCTAGTCCTGGTCACAGGCCATAGTCTTGCAGAGCTTCTTCTCCTTGCATCGCACAACCCAACTGGCTGGTTGAGAGCTGACAATGTTGGGGGCCTTGAGCTTCTCTTCTTAAAGTCCATGTCCAGACACCAAATGTGATTAGGGCCTTGTTTAGATCTTGGCAGTGTTACAGCCAAGCTGCGTTGACAGGGGATCTGAAAAGTTTATCAAGCCAACTGTGTTTCGCCCACCGTATTTAGATGTTACAGTTCTGCAAGCGGATTGAATGGCGAGGGATTGCTGATGAGAGGAAACAGTGGAGGGATGCAATGGACTTCGTGCAATGGCACTGTCCCTTAGTCATATGTGTACCCATACACTACACACTACCCACCTCATACATACAAAAACCTATTGCTATTCCAATACCACACTACCGCTACATCCCAAAATGCAACCCAGTGTATTGTATCATTCACAGGCACCCAGCACATGCATATAACACACACACGATGCACAGGATAATATGTCTCATGTATTATACCATTCACAGGCACACATACACCCAGTACATATATGTAACACGCATGCACTGCACAGTGCTGCATCATCCTGTATTGTACCATTCACATGCATACAGCCAGCACACATATAATGCACACACACACACACACTGTGCAGCACTACACAACATACCAATGTAGGCCAAGGGTGAGTTAAGGACGCAGTAGTGGAACTTTAAATAAGTGAGCCTATAAGCCTCATTCCAGTGGCACAGCTAAAAAGGCCTGTTTGCTCCTACTGATCAAAACATGGTTTACTGCCATCACCAACCTTGTGCTGGTTAACTCCTGACTAAGGCAGTAGCCTTTCGCCACTATGAGGGTAGCACCTTGGGCACCCCTCTCTGTCCCACAACAACAAAAATCAGCATTAGTGGTCCATACATCATTACAGTTGGGGCACTCGGCAGGGGTGTACGTCCATCATCATGCAAGGGACTTTTCCTTCCCAACAGGAAAACAAATACCGGCATTGGGTGATTTTTCAATTTTTTTGTACCGACTGAGACATTAAAATATCAGTCATGCTGGTATAAACCTGGCCAGGTGGCAACCATAGGAAGAGGATGCTGCTGTGGAGGTAGGTACGAATTCAGAAACTTTTCTTTTTGCTTGCTTTAGTATCCTTCTGTAGGCATCATGTGAGAAAATGATTAGGGCCTGTAAATTGTGCCCAATCTGGAGAGGGACAAAATAAGCATGTCCAAGCAGAATATGCAATCTAGAATCACTTGAGTGAGTAGAAGACTCAATGGCTATAAAACAGGTACGGAATCCTGCAGCAGACAGAGTGAGATCTGGCCTGAACTAGCAACATAACAGAAGTCTGCATATGATCATACTCATTACTTCCCTGTGCCCAGCAAAGACACAGAGGGGGTCATTCTAACCCTGGCGGTCGGCGACCGCCAGGGCTAAAATGACGGAAGCACCGCCAACAGGCTGGCGGTGCTTCCTTGGCCATTCTGACCGCGGCGGTAAAGCCACGGTCAGAAAAGGGCAACCGGCGGTTTCCCGCCGGTTTACCCCTGGCCCAGGGTATCCTCCATGGCGGCGCTGCTTGCAGCGCCGCCATGGGGATTCCGACCCCCTTACCGCCATCCTGTTCCTGGCGGTTTTCACCGCCAGGAACAGGATGGCGGTAACGGGTGTCGTGGGGCCCCTTAACAGGGCCCCACTAAGATTTTCAGTGTCTGCAAAGCAGACACTGAAAATCGCGACGGGTGCCACTGCACCCGTTGCACCCCTTCGACTCCGCCGGCTCCATTCGGAGCCGGCATCCTCGTAGAAGGGGGTTTCCCGCTGGGCCGGCGGGCGGCCTTCCGGCGGTCGCCCGCCGGCCCAGCGGGAAAGCCAGAATGGCCGCCGCGGTCTTTTGACCGCGGTGCGGTCATTCGGCGGTTCCCGCTTGGCGGGCGGTGACCGCCGCCCGCCAATGTAGGAATGACCCCCAGAGACTTTTCAAGGCATACAAGCAACATTAATTTGTTCTCAAGCAATACCATCTTTATGTTCCCGGATATAAGTATAAAGTGAGAGGTTGCAGTACTGCTTTGCCTGGATTTTTCATGTGTTCGAGTTTCAGAATATTGAACAATTCACTTTCAGACTCCTGCATAATGAACGCTATTCCCTTGGAATCTGTGCAAAAGGTTGCTGGTGTGCTTTAAAGCTACCAAAAGGTAACAATTTCCTTGCAAACATTGTGCCAAGTAAGCCATCACAATCATGGTCAAGAAAGGCAATGTTGAAGTGTAAACATTGTCATAGAAAAATCAATCTACAATAATTCATAAAGAGCTTTAAAAGCAAATGTGTCCGCGCATCGGGCACAGATTCGTGCCCGTTTTAAAGTAAGAAACTTGAGGGTTTGTTATACCAGTGAGCAACTGCTGGCACTTAATGAGCCTAATTTAAACGTTTGTCTTTACAAAACACAATAGTTCTCACCTAGTGTTTGTAAGTCTGCACATGGTCTCCAGGCATTGCCAGAGCAAACATGCAAAAGCAAAGCTCCAAAAAAGGAGGGGGTCCAGTACACTAGCTCTCTGTATAAAATGCCTAAATGAGGTAACTGAAGGGACTTAACCGGAGGACATTGGACCCTAGTCCTCCTAAAGTAACAAGTATAAAGTCTGATAGTGGAAAAGTCCCTCTAATAAAATATTATGAGAGTCAGACAAAAGTATTATTGTTTCCGGGTTAATCCTCAAAATGCCTTATTCATTGTGAGCAATTTGATTCCAACATTATTAATATAGAAGAATGAGTCCGAAACAAAACATCCGGCCAAACACACAAGGTGAATCCGTAGTGGTTGTATAAAGAGTCAGTCTAGTCTTCTTATTTCAGGTTTATTGTGAACAACGTCAATCCAATGTAAATGCCGTCAGTTGTGAGTCTATTTACAGTAGCCTAGGAACATCGTCCTAACATCGTTGGTGAGTCTAAAGCAACAACACAAGACCATCAGCCAACACGTGTTTCGCCCCAACACGTGTTTCGCCCCCTTACGGCACGTAAGCCGGGGCTTTCTCAAGGCTGAAAGAAAAGTAGAACAAAAAACAAACTAAATATAGTGTACAAAATAGTACCAGACTCAGATACACCTTATAAAAGAGCAGGTGAGAGATTCCAGTATATTAAGTTATAGTAGGTATTATTCTTTAATTTGGGTGGTCCCAGAGAGAAAAGAGCAATGCAACATAGGATAAAAGCTATACTGCTGAAAAGGAAAGAGGATACACCCGGAGGAGACAGGGATGCAAAGAGACCGATTTACAAATCGCTTAAGGATGAATAGCTTGCCAGAATTGTGGGTGATTGAAGTTCAAACAAAAAACATTTATATATATATGAGGCCCTGTATAGAAAGATGAAGTGCGTAAATATAAGAGAGTGTATGTTAATATAGGTGATAACTGATTAAAAGCTAATGTGGGATTAAAATTGAAGAACAAACGTAAGAGTGCTGGATATAAGGACGTGAGCCAAAAGAAAAATATTAGAATGTTATAAAGCAGGCTGAAAAACGACCAATACCATACCATTCAGATAAGTTGTGGTGATACGAGCACTTGGACATAATATAGAATCAGAATCTGTAAGAAATATATAGAGAGGTACATACAGATCGATATAGAACAACATTCACAATCTAAGGGTATTTGTTCTAGATCAGCATGATTGCTCCATAGATCGAGTCCCCAATTTTATGAAAAAGTGCTGACTAAAGTGTTGTGAACATTCCATGAGCAGGGGAAAACCAGGACATTTTCAAATAAAGTACTTAGCAGATACGCGACAGAAAATTTTGTGGGTTCAAATTGTAACTATATGTTGAAGGGAAAGAAAATGGTTGAAAACATACCGGTCAAGAAAGGGGAAGGGTAAATTAGCGGAAATACAGACAGCGACAATGTTAGAAGAAGTAACAATCACCGAACTCACCTCGAGTGAGAGAAAAGCGCATTTCGAAAAAAGGGAGTGAAAAAACGATAGTGCAAGAGACGACGGTGGTGCACTGATTAAAACCACCGAGCTCACTTCTAGTGGGTGGAAGGCACATTTCAAGAGAAGCAAAGCAAAGTAAAATAATGCATGGAGAAACGGTGGTACTTGGATTAAAACCACCGTACTCACCTCTTGTGAAGAAAAAGGCGCATCTCGGGAGAACGCGTCCGTCTCCCAGAAACAGAACGGGACGCTCGTAGGAACGTTAATGGTCTAATTATAGACTGTGCCGGCAAGATCCAGGAACTGGGAAAACTAGTCCGATCCTTGTTAGTTTTGCCGGGGGAATGGAAAGTGACAGAGGACTAATTTAGATTAATTAGTTCCCAAATTTATGGTGATTTAATGCTGTGCTCTTATCATTTGCAAATAGTAACATTTACGCCTAAGTTTATATTTTCAATTTCCATATTCTGTCATTCATTCTTTTTTTTTTTTTTCCCTTCACTTTTTTTTTTTCCTTCACTTTTTTCCTTCTTTCCTTTTTCTCTTTCCTTCACCTCTCCCTTGACCCTTTTCTATTGCTGTCATTACTTAAGTGTTTGTAATGACGTATACTATGTGTTTCTCATAATCGGCTCCACTCCTTTGTTTGTTTGTTTGTTTGCATGTACCACGGACTAGTCAGTGTAATTTCACTTGACCTCAAAATGGCCAGAGCAAACACACAGACCTGTAAAAACGTTGCACTTGTATAGCGCACTACTCACCCGTTAGGGTCTCAAGGCACTGTATGCATACCGCTGTGGAACCCCTCCTGGCTTTTCCCTGTGAGGCACCCACTCCTGGACAGCCACAGGGTGAAGCCAGGCATCCAAGCGCTGTGAGGGCTATTGGGGAGATTAAGCAAGCTATTGCCCAGAGTTACAGAGTGGGACACATTAATTAGATTAGGCACTGAGGCAAGAATTATCTGGTCCAAGGGAATTGAGCCCAAGACCCGCTGAGATGGGAATTGAACCCTGGTCCCGGGCCATATCTCTGCATCAGGGTCTGCCACTCTAACCATTGTGCAACACTTCTCCACTGTGCCACACTTCTCCACCTGCACCTGGCCCTGGTCCCGGGCCAGATCTCTGCATCAGGGACTGCCACTCTAACCATTGTGCCACACTTCTCCACTGTGCCACACTTCTCCACCTGCGCATTATATATGTTGAAGACTAACATTCCTGTATCAAAAGCAGAAACCAAAAGTCACCCACTTCTTGGGTTTAACGCTTCATACAAGATCAGCACTGAGGCTTTTTCTCTTAGAGAAGCATTACTATCGAACACAAGGGGCCAGATATACTACCTTTTTTTTGTGACTCGCAATCTGTGGTTATTTGGGAATCACAAATTGCGAGTCACAAAACAAAATGTACAACAGTGTGAATCACACTATTTGCGATTCCAAAATAGGTCGCAAGGGACCTGCCTCATTAATATTGATGAGCAGGTCGCAATTTGTGACCCATTTGGGAATGGCCGCACTCACAGGGATGGTGGCCTGCTGGGGTCAGTAGACCACCATGTCTGGGACTGCTTTTTAAATAGAGCAGATTTTTTAAATGCAGCCAGTTTTCCTTAAAGGAAAAGAGAATGAATTTCAAAAATAAAAATGAAATGTTTCCATTACATTTTTTCAGAGTAGGCAGTGGCTCGTTGGACCACTGCCTGCTCTGAAAAAATGTTGGGCCCCCATTAACAAAGGGGAAGGGGTCCATTTGCGAATGGGTTACCACCAGCTTGCAATTGGTAGCAACTGTAAATGTTTTACCACCACATTCACGGTCACAAAACAGTCGTACCTGGGCCTGCGAGTTGCTATTAGGAAGGGATGCCATTGGAACGCCCCTTCCTAATAGAAAGTTGCACTCCCTATTTTGCGGGTTAGTAACAGGTTACTGACTCCCAAAATAGGGATGGTATATGCTACAAGGCCATTTTGCACTCACAAAAGGCACATTTTGCCATTTGGGCCCACAAAATAGCTTTGTACATCTGGCCCAAGGTCTCTTCCTAAACGTAGGACTGAACTCCATAACTTCATTCTAGATCAATCTAGGTGTTGGCAAAACCATCAAGGCAGACACAGGTCTCTGCCTGGCCATTGTTCAAAGAGGACACGTTTTATCTGCACCTGTAACTACATGAGTCCCAGCAAGGCTGCCAGAAAGTACCAGGGTGAAATTACGAGTGGTGAGCACGGAGGGCAGAGGGTGGAATTAATGAGACTAGAATATGGCTATGCCTAGGCTCTGTGCCCCTCTATCTATGTTTGTTCCTCCTCTGTGATTCAAATCTAACCTTTCGATAGTTCAATTTGAGTATGAAAGGGCTGTGAGGACAGCTAAGAAAGTTATGGAATCTAATTGTGGACTCTGATGAGCTCAGATCCCTGGTACAGGGTGTTGAAGGACAATAAGACTCATAGTAAGGTAAGATCCAACAATGTTGTTTTAATAAAAATCCAGGAATGAAGAGTCAACAGAACCCACAAAATACATCTACTCTGGATTGCCGTGTCTGGCCAACTGTCATCCTAACGGTGCTCACATTCTACTCTGCCTCAAGGCAGAGTTCTAAATGATGTGCCATATTCTAATATTTTGTTTTGATGAGGAATACAAACTGATATGTATCCATAGCGAACAAAAATAAACAATATGAGTAATGTAATAAAATACAAATTGCAGAAAAATCACATATAACACATCTACCTCCTTAAGGAAGTGAAGATTTGACAACCTGGTAGAGTATGAACTAATACATTCTGAAATCTGCAAACATATTAGGCAATTGCCACTACTCATTCTTTCATCATTGCCACTAGGTTCATAAAATGTCCAATCAAATTGCTCACTGTAATTATTAGTCAAAGGTATTACACTATGTTTATTCCACCAGGCCTTCATTTCCCATAAGAAAGATTAATGGGTTACTTTAATCATCTTTGTTGGTGTACATTTTGACATACCATTTTGGACTTTTTTTTAGGATTCCTTATGGTGACAAAATGGCCAACATCAAGAAAACATCCTTAACATTGTGTTTTGTTAATCAAAATCATGTTTAGTCTTCATCGGTTTATCCTGAACTCTTGCTTTAACTTCATCAATCACTTTGAAAGATACTGGAAAACCATTGTTTCTCCACATAGTAGGCATCAATTTGGTTCTGCTTTCTCTCCCTCTTCAGAAAAGAAAAGGTGGCATTGCTCTAGTTGAATGTGGTGTACATTGATAAGTAAATATATTTTCTTTTAAGTGGGTGTCAACATTTAAAGTGTTTGACAAAGTAGTCTGTACTCCCTCCTTGAGAAAAGTATTATCCCTTTCAACCAAACCATTAGAAGTTTGACTATAAAAGTGGTTTTGATTGATTTAATGCCAGGTAGCCTGAGAAATGTGCACGCCTTTAAAAAATAAAGTGTGTACCATTTTCAGATACTAAAATTTTGGATACACCCTCCAAAACAAACATGTCATTTAGAAATTCCAAGACAATCAGTAGTAGCTTATGGAACAAAGACAAAATATAAAAAAGGCCCATAAAGTAAAGTTTTTCCCCAGGGCAATCTGGAAAATCAACACAATGCAAGGTTTCTCTTTGATTGTCAAATGTTTACCAGTTGACAAACACACCTTGCAGTTGTTTACAAAATTCTCAACTTGTGTATCAATTCTGGGAAACCAATGTGTCTTTCACACAATTTTCTGTGTGACACTAATACTGTCATTTTTACAAGCATCCTTCCATTCTTCTTCAGTGATGACCCCTTCACACATACCTACAGCATGAATATCAGAGACAGCACACTCAAATTCACTTAGGGCTAGTAACTATTTTCCAGAGATGTCAAAGGATAGCTTAGATAAGCAGTTGGCTCCAAAATTATTTCCACTTACAATATCCTTGATTGTGAAAATGTATTCCTGTAACTTTGCAATCAAACAAACCAATCTTACTGACGCTTTCCCCACACTGTTACCTGACAATGAATGCACCAACGGTTTATGATCTGTCAGCAAGTCAAAACGTGACCAATGGAAATGTTTTGCATTTTCAGTTGCCCATATGCAAGCTAGAGTCTCCCTTTCAATATTGATATGATGCAATTCAGCACCTCTCAGTGATCCGACATAAAAACAGTAGTATGTACCTTTCATTGAACATGTTGACAAATAACAGCTCCAATACTGATAGCACTTGCATTAACCATGGCAGCACATTTTAAGTCATGTTCATAAGGTTTTAAAGCTGGTGCATTAAGAATAATATTTTTATCTTGCTTAAATGCCTCATCCTGTTCTTTCTCCAGCAAAATGTGTTCATTCCTTCATTAAAGATCTCACTGGTTCAATACAGAATGCCATGCCTGAAACAAACCATGAGGAGTATTTGCTCAAGCATCTTTGTCTTTGGGAATGGGTACCTTGCAATTAGCATTTAATAACATAGCTTTAGGTTTTATCCCTTCTGTTGTTATGGTATGACCTAATTAACCCATGGACTTTGTTAAAAACTTGCATTTCTCTGTCTTTACAGTCATCCCATGCTCTTGTAAAATTTGTAATATTCTTTCAAATAAAGTTATGTTCACCCATACTAGGTGCAAAAGTCAGAATATCGTCTTGGAATGCCTGGAAACCTTTTACGTTCCCAAATAATTTAGCCATTAATTTTAGAAAAACACTACCCACACTGGATAGTCCAAATGGTAATTTTAAGTATTTATATAGACCAAATGGTATAATAAAAGTGGTTAAAGTTTGAGAATCGGGTGTCAATTTGATCTGATGATAAGCAAATCTCAGAACTACTGTTGAGAAATATGAATATTCTCCAATCACGACAAGCATTTCTTGTATTCTTGGAAGCTGAAGTGTCTCCACAATAATATTTTTATTTAAAGGGTTCAAAATCTCTACATAAATGGACTTCACAAGTTTTTTGTGGTACTACAATAGCTGAAATCCACTTGGGGCAATAATATTCTAAGCACACATTTGATCTAATAGATTTTTTAGATCTTATGTAACAGTAAGTGGTACAGGTCTCAATCTCAACTTCTGAGCCACTGGAGTTGCACTTGCTTTTAGATTGACACAGTGTTCCTCAAATTTCACCCTTCCAATGTTATCAATAAATACTCTGTCATATTCAGTCGATAAGCCATCAACATTCGTTTCATTCATGTACAAACATGGGAATGGCAAATCACCTGACATCACGGCTCACTCCAAGATTGCCAAATCACGCATCCAATAAACATACATTTTGTTGAAAATAGATATACCTATAAAAATGTAGACATCAGAGAAAAAAATAAACATTTCTATGGCAAACTCGCCAAAGGCTTTTGGATTGACATTGGATTGTAACTGATTTTTAGTTCTACCCTAAAGGCGAGCAACCTTAACATCAAATAGAACTGAGATCAGGGACGCAAAATCAGCCATAAACTGTAAATTTACTTCCGCAATATTTACCTAGCACAAGGGTCCCTTCAATTTGTTGTCCCTTTTTACATCTGTACTTAATGCAAATACAAGGTTATTTTTTCTGTCAATAACATCCTGACTATCATCAAATGCAGTAGCTACATTTTTTGTGAAGATATATTGAAATTTACTCCTTTGGCTACAATCTGAAAATGGCCAGTTTTACCACATTTGTTAAATTTTTTCCCTACAGGTGGACAATTTACATTACCCAGATGATTTTTGAACCTCTTTTTCCAGTATTTTTACTGCTTTTTACTTTGCTTCAAGAGTACCTGTCCTTTCTGAAAGAGCATTTACAGAAGTGTTATTGTCAGAGCCAGAGTGAAATGCCAATAATTTTAAAGAAGGCAAGATAATTCAATTATCGTGACTTCTGAAAGAGAAGGATTGAGAAAACATAAAAGTCTCTCTTGCACCTTTTTAGAAAAGATTTCAAAACAAATTGTTCTGTCAAATGTGAATCTAGCATTTCACCATATTCAGTTGGTGGCTAGAATATGTAAAGCTCCAATATATACTTCTAAAGACTTATCTTATAGACGCCTGGGAGGCAGTCTGCCAAAAAGTTGTGTGTGTCACTGCTTGTCCAAAAGCATGACTCGCTTAAATCTATGTCAGGACCGGAGGCTGCGATTATGCTTCTCAATTTTTACTACTCCAAAAACAGCAGGCAATAAAAAACAGTAAAAACAGAAAACACACAATAAACCAGAGGCTTTGAACCATACCTCTCATATAACCCACCAATAGAAGCCCAACACAGTCTACAAATAGAGAGGCGCCATCTGACTTCCTCTTTCTTTGCTGCTCCGCAGTCAAGATAAGTGCCTTTTTATTTAGTTTACATCATTACAAGAGTATTACTGTATTACTATTTTATACTTGCCGGTTGTGTTTCTTGCGCAGTGATGTGCCGTTTTTGACAAATGACCCTGTAGGCGGGTGTCTTCCACCTCACCTTCCAGCTCCTCCAACTGGCGCCTTTCGCGCACCCCGGTCGGAGGAGTCTTGCGTTCCCATGGCAACATGGGAACGCCTACGGACGCCTGGGACTCGGATTTCCAGGTCCCGGGCATTGAAAGGGACGACGGACACGAAGGAGCTTCCCTCGACATCACTCGCGACGGAGGAAGACCGAGAGCAGCCGAGCGAAACGGGGACAGAAACCGAAGAAGACGAGGACTTCCAAAAAGGGATTACCGGAACAGGCAGGGAGCCTGCAGCGTCGACCGGACCCCCAGAGACGAGCACTTTCCGCCACGGCTCCGGAGGGACGTGGCTTCACAAGGTACGGTCCTTGTTCCAAGGACGCCATAATCCCTTACAAATACAAGGGCACAGGGGAGAGGGGACTGAGACAAGAGGGGAGGGGTCTGAGGAGGGGGTTTGAAGGGAGACACCAGGGAGACTGTTTTGAAACCAGCAGAGCACATGGGAAATCACTAAGAGTGTTTTTGGGACAACCACACGTGTTCCTAATCCTCCCACTCATCCACGCCCGTCTCTCTCTCTCTCTCTCTCTCTCTCTCTCTCTCTCTCTCTCTTCCCTGTTTGTCTATAAAACTTAGTATTGTTACAAATATCCCCCACCCAACTTACCTTTTGTTTTCGTTCCTTTTCCGGTTCACCTGGGAGTCCACACGAAACAGCGCCAGTCAACTGGGAACCTATAAAAAGACACGGAGAAAGAGACATTAAGAAGAAACTCCGGTGGAGTGAATCAACCAAATTTTCGTTAATTAATTTTTACATTCCTCCTTATTTCAATTTCTTTAATAAATAAGTACTCCTACTTAAATAAGTCTCAGAGTCCTCCGTACCACACACACACGCCCCACCACAGACCCCTTACAGGGGTTTCATTCCTTACAGGTGCACATTGCGCCTATTTATTGATAGGTATTATATTTTCTTTCCTGTGTCCCACGATTTCCTCCCCTTCCCCTCCCTTCCTTGCCTCTCGGCATCAGGTTTCCCCATCACCATAACTTCGTCCGCTCTCCTCAGCGAGACCTTCCCGGCTCAAGGCAGTGCGCTGCTGTGCCTCCCTGGGCCGTCACAGTTAAACGCATGGACGCGCAACATAGCCCAGTTGGGCTATGCATGCGTGCTGTGGAAGGGAGGGGCATCCTTGACGTTCCTCACGTTCGGATGTTTGCTCTTCATGCAGAAAGATGCCTTCCCCGGGCTGCAATAACGGGGGAATTTTCCTGCACACAGAACATCGTTCTGGACCTGTTTGTCTGCATATAAAGGGAATTGCATAGATATTTCAGAGACATTTAGGCCCTCATTCTGACCCTGGCAGTTTGTAACCGCCAGGGCAGAGGGCAGAGGAAGCACCGCCAACAGGCTGGCGGTGCTTCCGGGGCAATTCTGACCGCGGCGGTAAAGCCGCGGTCAGAAAAGGGGAACCAGCGGTTTCCCGCCGGTTTTCCCCTGCCCCAGGGAATCCTCCAATTCCGACCCCCTTCCCGCCAGCCTCTTCCTGGCGGTTTACACCGCCAGGAAGAGGCTGGCGGGAACGGGTGTCGTGGGCCCCCTGGGGGCCCCATTAAGATTTTCAGTGTCTGCAACTGCACCCGTCGCACCCCAGCAAATCCGCCGGCTCCATTCGGAGCCGGCTTCATCTTTGCTGGGGCTTTCCCGCTGGGCCGGCGGGCGATCTTTTGAAGATCGCCCGCCGGCCCAGCGGGAAAGTTAGAATGCTCCCCGCGGTCATTTGACAGCGGGCGGTGTTTGGGCGGTTTCCCGCCGGGGTCGGAATAACCCCCTTAATCCCTCGAGATTAAATATAATTTTTGAAACATTTACTTCTGCCTGTGCCCAGCTGCACTCCACTGACATCCAAGACCTAAGGAAGGCTGGGGCTGCAATAATTGGAATAGGTCTCTCTGCATTTAACTCTTGAGCCCCTGAGTTATTTTGATTCAGTTTGGAGGACCTTTGCTTCCCATTGGGACTATAGATTGTGATTTGATCATTACCATGTCAGACTATGAGTCCTATGAACATGGCCTTGAGCTATATAACCCTACAAAGATGAAGATTATTATTTTGACCCCTGCACAGAACAAGTAATTGACTTCTCTGTTCAAAAATCACTGGAGAAGGTGATTTCTTCAGCCCTTCAGCCTTTATCCAAACATCTAGATGAGCTTTCTGGGCCTGTAATTCCCCCTCTCCACTTGGGGATTTATCCTCCACCCCTTCTTTCCCTTCTTCTGACCAGCCATGGCCCCATTCTAGAACTCTGGCCAAACTGTCCCAGCCTTCTCTCCCCGAACATACATAGGCAGTGGATGCTGCCCCCAAAAGTCTATCCCTCTAGTCTCTGCCCCTCCTCCAGATTCTGACTGCGATTCTTCAGATTCTTCACAGGAATCCAATAAGGCTCATAATCATTCCAAAAAATGCAAACATTCCTCCTCCCCTTCCATTACCTCCCCTTTCACCTTTAAACCCTCTCATATTGTTCACCCCCGTTCCCGATTGGGCTCTAGCCCCTGCACTGGCTAAATACATGCAATTGTATATCATCAAGGGATTTGAGAAAGAGGTGAGATCCAGACTAAAATCTGAATGCCCCCGACCTGATCTACCTCATAAGGCGGCTGTCACCCCTGAAATTGATGCCACCATGGTGACTTTCCTAAAAAGTACAACAAAGACCGTAAGAAGAGTATAGATAGGGCCCTGCGGGCATATCAGGACAAGCTCCTGGATGATTCTGGCCCATTAGCCAAGATTCTAGAACTGGCACTTCAAGCCAAGGAGCATCCATTCACCCAGATGTGCAGGCTGGATGGACCAAAGAGCCATCTATTTCTTAGGCAATGCAAACTGTGCCCTGGCCTCCGAAAGACTTAAATCTGTCCTACTTCGCATTGACCCTCAACTTGTTGACTTGGCGTCTGCTGAAGCGGGTTCCACAGCAGAGGAACAGTTATTTGGTGATCATTTCGTAAAAGACATTGCTAAATTTGTGAATACTTTCACTTTGCTAGACGAGTCACAATCCTCCCGCAACCGTATGTTCAGCCTCCTTTTTGGAAGAGTTGGTCGTTTTCGAGGATGCCTGTCCAGCCGGGGCTTTCAACAAGGTCCTTCAAGAGGAACCTATTCATGACGCAGAGGATATACTCAAGATCAAACACAGGCGGGTTTCTACCCATCCAGAGCTAGAGGTGCATGACGCCGAAACTTCCGGGGCCCTGGCAGAGGTTATAGAGCCATTGAAAACTCCCCTGCAGGTAATGAACCCTTCTTTTCCTTCTCTTCCTTTGGGGGGGGCAGACTTGAGTATTTTATTCACATTTGGTTCAACATTTCCTCAGAGGTCTGGCTGTTAAAACACAGTTCAAGGTTACACCATAGAGTTAACTGCTACCCGTCTTCAACTAAATCTCCCTCCCGTCTCCTTTTTTCCCTGCAAGGCAGCTCCTTTATCAACAGTGAAATTCAAGAACTGCTAGCAAAGCGAGCTATCGCCCTCACCTCCCATCATCCAAACAGATTCTGCAGCAGTGTTTTTCTAGTGCAGAGGAAAGGAGGTTGTCAGAGGTTGGTTCTCAAAACTCCAAAAACTCGACCCTTTTGTAGTTTACCTCCATTTCAAGATGGAGTGTATCCACCTGTTGAGAGATCTCCTTCAGGAGAGAGACTGGACGGCCCGTCAAGGATGTGTATTTGACATTTCCCATTGCTCCTTCCCACCGGACGTTTCTGCAATTCCGCTGGAGAGACAAATGGTACAAATATCTGACTCTCCCGTTTTGCCTATTGTCAGCCCCATGGGTTTCACCAACTTTTTGAAATCAGTGGTGGGACACCTGCGAAGAAGGGGGGGTTTGCATGATCATTTACCTCGACGATGTGATTCTTTTGGCACAGGACCAAGCTCTTCTGCTAAAGCATCTGTCGTGTACAAAATCTGGGCTTTGTGATCAAACTCAAAAAATCTTCCATGATCTCTTCCCAGCAAATGGAATTTTTGGGGTTTCAGGTGGACGCGGTCAAGGCCCAACTGCTTCTCTCTCTGCAGAAAATGAAGTCGATCAAGTGAGAGTTGAGGGCGATACTGTTGAATCAGACAGTCTCTTTGAGGTCCCTGACTCGGATTGTGCTGTTATTGGCTTGCTCGATTCAGGCTTTATTCCCTGGGCTGGGGAGCGAGATGCAGACAATTTTCGACAGGAGGTCAGTGGTTGTTCGAGGAGTTAGGCTTCACATCAATTGCCTGGAGCTTTTAGCGGGCTCCTCCTCTCCCATACCAAGAGCAACTGTTGCATCCTTCTGAGGATGGACAATGTGTCAGCGGTTCATTACATCAACCGTCTGGGAGGGACAAGGTCACGCCTGTTGGTGACCATTGCCAG
Organism: Pleurodeles waltl; assembly: GCF_031143425.1. NCBI lineage: Eukaryota > Metazoa > Chordata > Amphibia > Caudata > Salamandridae > Pleurodeles > Pleurodeles waltl. The sequence continues at coordinate 696,111,426 of NC_090447.1, forward strand.
GGAGTTCTGGCATTTTTGCCTGTCGCAGAAGATTATGGTGGTGGCGGAATTCCTTTCGGGGAAGGACAACCTAGTGGCAGATTGGAACCCTCGGTTCCTGATGGACTCCAGAGATTGGAAACTCCATCCGTCTGTCTTCCGAGGGATTATGTTTCTCCTGGGCCTTGCCATACAGATCTGTTTGCATCTCGTCTCAACTATCACTTACCACATTTTTACAGTTGGAGACCAGATCCGTCGGTCCTAGTAATGGACGGATTTCTGCAAGACTGGTCGAGTCAGATTATTTATGCATTTCCTCCGTTCGCCATGATTCCTAGAGTGGCTGCGTAGGCGTGGCGTCAATCTGCATCATTGATTCTTATCACTCCGGTGTGGAAGAGTTAACCATGGTTTCCCTCCCTATTGGAGTTGTCCATTGCTCTTCCCATCCTGCTCCCAATTTTTCCTAATCTCCTCCTGGGCCCAGTGGGCTCCCCCCATCCTCTTCTATTAGTGGTCCGTCTAACCCTCATGGCTTGGAAGATATCAAGAGACATGGCCAAGTGCAGGGCATTTAATTTGCAGTTGCTGCTTTTATTCATCAAGCATGGGCTCCATCCACCCGCAAAATATATTCTTTAGCATGGACAAAATGGGTGCATTGGTGCCTTTGAGGGGAGGTGAATCCCGTGGGATCCGAACTCAAAGACATTCTAAACTTTCTATCGGAGTGTGCTGAATCTGGTTTATGTTACAGGTCAGTAAACCATTTCAGATCAACTATTTCTGCAGGGCATGAATGGATAGATGGTAAACCAGTGGGTCAACATCCGTTGGTATGTAAATTGCTTAAAGGCATTAGAGTGGCCAATCCACCCAACCTGCGCTACTCACAGTTGTGGAATGTGAATGTAGTATTATCTTTCTTGAATGCCTGGCCTGACAACTATTTGTTATCTATGAAACAATTGTCAGCGAAATTGACCGTGTTATTATGTCTAATCTCCTGCCGCAGAGTTTCGGATGTGAGGGCTTTAGATTTAACAGGTAGGTTGTTTTCTCCTACAGGAGTTTCTTTTCTCATTTCCAGAAGGACTAAATGTATGTCTTTTTCTGTTGATTAACCTGCTTTTCCACACGATGATAAGCTTTGTGTAGTTAAATGTTTTAAGGTGTATGAAGAACGTACGGCTAGTCAGAGTGATCCTTTGGGCCCTCTTCTGATTGCGATTCAGAACCTGTGTCTAGTGTCCATTGGCCCATTGGGTCAATGATGTTTCTATTTATGGCGCACATTCCACCAGGAGAGCTATGGCTTCAAAAGCTTTTATCATGGGTTCTAGGTTGGAAGATATTCTTTGTGTGGCCGACTGGTCTAACGATTCAATCTTTAAATTGTTGTATTATAAACCAATTGTTCATGTTTCCTCTTTGGTTGTTGATCAGCTTTGAATCAGCATACAACATTTTCCAGCTTTGCGTCAAGGATTTTAGATTCTATTAAGGACACGGAGGCGAGGATTATCCCACCCCTTGGGACAAGTGTTCTTGCAGTGTAATAGTGCTTATATTGATTTGATTGTTGTGGTGTATTTGCCCTCCCTTGATTTAGCCTTATGGGGGTGAAGTGGAACTCATATTTTCTTTCTTTTCAGGAAGTGATCCTAAATAGACGAAATGCTATGTGGATTTCTTGTTCTCTGTTGATCACAGGAGTCGGTTAACGGTTCAGCTGGACTTGAAGACATCTTTGGTTTTCTGGTTGGATCCCTTCATTTCGAGAGCCATGTTTGAACTGTTTTGCAAAGAAAGAGGAAGTCAGATGGTGCCTCTCTATTTTGTAGAATGTGTTGGGTGAGCTTCTATTGGTGGGTTGCATGAGAGGCGTGGTTCAAAGCCTCTGGTTTATAGTGTGTTTTCTGTTTTTACTGTTGTTTCATTGGCTGCTGTTTTTGGAGTATTAAAGCTAGAGAAGCATAATCCTCGCCTGCCTCCATGTCCTTAATAGATTCTAAATTTCTTGACGCAAAGCTAGAAAATGTATTGTAAAATGTATTTCTTTTTAAGGAAACATGAATATGTTGTGCTCCCAAATCAACACTAGATGTCACTCTTGTAGAAAAATGGAGGAATAAATGCATGTTTAGGGTCGAGCCTGCGTTGCATGCGCTTGCGCATGGTATAGCAGCGAGACTCTTTTGTATTTAGAAAAGGGCTCGGAGCCCTGTCAACATCACGTCAGTGTTCTTTATTTGTTCGTCGGCTTCCCTAATAAAATCCGCTTGCTTTCATTAGCGGAAGGCACGCATACGTCATGCCTTTTCCGGTGGCTAGCCCTCCTCGAGCGCAGCGACCAAGTACAGAAAACATGCGAGGCTCGCTCTTTTCTGTTTGGCTCGTGGACTCCTTTTTCTCAATTTTCCTAGCGCGATTTCACTTGGCAGAAGTCGAGCGCTTTACATAGTTGATTTCTTTTTTTTTTGTTGCTTTTTTTGCTTGCCGTGGCTCGTGTATCAGCACGGCGCCCACTTCAGGGACGCCGTGCTTCATGTCTGATATGGCGAAATATTCATATATATAAAATAACACTTAAAATTTGCATACAGGATTCGTGTGAGACGGGCACTGTTTAAAGACTTACAACTGACCGAAATTGATTGCTTGGAGGAGTTGCTGAGCATCAGGTATAATTACAGCTCTGCCATCCTTTGAGATGTTTGAATCTCGGAAATGTTCTTGGTAGAACAACAGCAGCCCTAACAAAACCTCGAGATTAGCCGAAGGAATACCAATTTAGCCATTGTACGAAGTAGACCTCCTTAAATTTCTGCTGCTGAGAGGGAGTGTTGTGTCAGAGGCAAATTAGGTCAAAATGTAATCGGATTGAGATTTCTGTGAACCTCCAAAATATATTAAGTAATCAGTGGTATTGCATCAAACGTTAATTCTTTTGGTATTTCTTTTGAACTCTTCATAACTAAACCCTTACACCCTACCTTCTCCTCCCACGCCTGACCCCAACCGTTAGTACGAATGGCCAGTTGTTAAAAGGGGCATGCCGGCCCTTCTCTGGGTTTCTAACAATGCCCCTTTAAATGTGCCTCATAGAAGCTGCCTAACATGAGCAAACGCGAGACCCGTTGCATTGTGCCTCTCTTTCTTGCTCATGGCGGCAATGGCACTTTGAATTGAATGAAATGTTTTACTTTTCATTTTTCTGGTTGAGAAAGCCGTGCGAGCATGGTAAGTGGTGGAAAGCACACTTGCCATATTTTCTACTGATTCTTGCTCCTAAAAAAAAAAGCCCACACTGCTATGTTTAAGTGTTTTTATTTTTTGTTGGGGGGGGGGGGGGGGGGGGGGACTTTAACCGTTTTGAACTTCCTCCGAAAGGTTGCTTTACAAGAGGGTTGGGGATAGGCATTTTGGCCGCTTATTGGGCATGTTTAAGTAGGCTGTTGTCTCTCAAGCATTGTTTGTCTTCTGCAACCAGATAATTGCATCTGCACACGCTGGCAGGATCAAAGCGTAGAAAAAGATAAAGTAAAGCAGAGCTTAATCACGCAGAAATACCTATTACGTCCTTGACCTACTGTTAGTTGTTCTTTTTAATTCCGGGGAATGTGGTTATTTTGCGTTGATTACAGCCGTAAGTGGGAAGGCAGACGGTTTTCTTGCGCTTGTCACAGAAACGTTAATTGCCTTGTATGAGATTGTCTATTATCTTATTACCCAAAGCCATCTTGGCTCTGCCCCACAGCTATTACAGTAATACTGGTATTTTGTTAAGAGGAAAAACACTTGAGAATGCCACGTTCGCAGCTCTGACCGCTGGGTGGCACCAGAATTTTAACTTGTAAAGCGGAGATGATCTCATCGTTGTATGGCCAAACCTATACACACCGATAGCACACGTTCTCCAGCTCGAAAATGCACCGTACTCTGGATTATGGTTCATTAAGGATGTTGCTTTTACGTCACAGTGACAAATTACTTCATTTAGTTTTTCAACATACATAAAGTGCTTGTATGAACCTTTGGTATTGCACGGGAAAATATAAGCATGTATCACCGCCTGCACTTAAATGTGCATACAATGCCAATTGCCTTCATGTTCGTGTTTTTTACGCTTGATTTTTGTACCATTACTCCCATCTATGTACAAGGCGTACATGCTCACGTGTAAATGTTGTACAAGGGGTCAAACTGATGTTTTAGGCACGGGCAGATCAAGTGACTCGCTCAGAATCACAGGATTTTGATCCGGCGCAGGGGCTTGAACATGATTCCACAGCTCCAAAGTGGACAGCTCCACCCGTATCAACACACAACAATGCAGAGGATGGTACTACAGTTTGCATACTAAATTACTGATAAGGGACGACGTTTGCTTTCTTCAGTTTCACTGTGAATGCTTGAAAGATGGCTATTTTAGTTACACATACAGTCCAGTTCGTCAAATGACAGCAACTGCCTTCACGCTCCTGTCCTTTGTATTGCACTTTTTGGTTTGGGCCCCTTTAGGTACACACCATTTCTCTTCCTATTAATACACAAAGCTTTATTTTTCAGAAATAAAAAACCTTGACACTTTGTTGTATGTGTTTTTTGTTGAAGTACTCTATAGGATGACGTGTTTCCAGGTCCTTCCCTTGATGTGCTTCTCTCCCTGGCCTCCATTTCGCTCTTTCGTACCTGTTGGCTTTTGTCCCCCTCCTTGTTGTTGCTTGCCTGCCCTCCTCTGGCTGTCAGTACTGCTTCTTGTGCCCACCCTCCGTCCATGTTGTTGCCTGCCCCACACGTTGTCGGTGTTGTTGCTTGTTTTCTGTTGTTATACTGCCCCTTGTTAATCCATGGTGGTTATACAACCATCTTTATGGCAGCCGGTTAGAAACCAGGTAAGATTAGCACCATCATGCTTCTTACTGCTATGAAATACCCACGAGCAGTGTGGCTAGGTAACTAGACTCCTTTTCTCTTAGCTGCAACATGTCCATATCTGGCACTTTGCGATAGAGGAAGAAGGTAAATGGAAGTGCTTTAGTTATATTCAGGGCCACTGGAATTATGTTGCTGGAGAAGACCAAATTATGAGGCTGGGTTGATCAATTTATGTGGGAAGAAAAGTTATGAATTTACAACGCCAATAGCTCTAGCTCAAGCAAATGCGAGACCCATTGCATTGCAAATGCTTGTTTTATCCAGTGGTGGCATAGGCTTGCCGGAAGTGAGGTTGAGAAGGTTACTTCTTAAGCATGAAACTGAAAGAAGACAATAGAAATATGCGATGACACAAACTGTAGACAACAGGGCTTAGTTGAATCCAAATGGATTTGACATTTTCAAGCCCTTAAGACACAACTCACAAAAACCTCTATAGCATACATGACAACATTTTGATATTGGAAAACGTGAGATTTCGAAAAAGAAATCGGGGGACTGTATTTTCCCCATTGATGTATGTTTAAACACTGGCAATTGCAGGCGGGAGACAGCTGACATAAAGACATTTTTCGTTTAAACAAACCGGGAGTCTCACGCCCGAAATGGCTATGTTTGCAAGTATGCCATAGCTGCCAAGTTTTCAGTTTCCCAATTGTGACATTGGTATATTTTCAGAGTCCTTAGGTGTGACAATTCACTGCCTTAAGGGTGACACTTTATCATGAGCAGAACCCAGTTGAAACGTGCTGTAATGAGATTATTGTATGAAATCCCATCCAATGCTCAAATGGAACATCCCCGTGCGTGCTGTCAGTGTACACAGTTTTACACAAGTTAACGAGGCTGTCAGAACTACAGTGCATTACTATCTGAAGGCGTTTTGCCCAATGCCTAATTTGTAAATAAAAACGTGCCAGGGCCCAAAGCTCTCCTCTGAAACACTTGGCTTCTGCAACTAAATGTGCGAGCATGGAATACTGAGGCATTGTAATCCTGAAGCCATCTCGGGGCTCTTTAATCCATTTACAACCACTCCCTGCCCCTTCAGCTCACTCTTGCAGCTTTCTGCTTTCTCCCGTTGTAAAGCTTTTTCGTTTTTCTCTTCCTCTGTCTTATCCATATGAGGCTTTTGCTCCCAGTAAATGCTTGAGGCAGAAAATAAGTGCCGGCGCTTAAATATAAGTGCCAGTGCCCCGCACCGGATACCGCAGGCTCAAATTAAGCACTGCTTTTGTCAGTACTGCAGCTGTCCCTGTGGATTCCTCGGCACGCCGGTCATCACCCCTAGTTTTTCAAATCTATGTGTGACTAGCTGGTCCAGCCAGGTGTTTTTTCTTTGAATTCTCTGACTTTAGCCTTGTTTATTTCTTAATAAAGCCAGGACTACAAGTCCCAGAATTCAAAGAAGAAATACCTAACTGTAGCAGCTCATCATGCATGGTCCTTAGAAACTAGGAAACTATGTGACATTGTTGGGCATACGAAGAATAAATCGATAGTTTAGAACAGAAGGGGCTCAATAAGTCTGTTCGTGGCACTACAACACTTCAGAAAAAAAACAGACTGCTGCTCGCCATTGCGAGCTTGTTGGCAGTGCAGCATCTCTGTGCTGTGTCTGAGACTGACTGTCAGACACGGAGGGAAGAACAGAAGGGCAACTATTGTGATCAACAGGCTCTCAAGCTCATAATGCCAACTGCTCTACCGTCCCCAAGGAATCCTTGGAATGACAGTTTAACACGTTCTTTTCCTCATTACCACTTTACTTACCTCTACGTGGTCAAGTTGCTTTATATGCTTCCAGTTTTGCACTGTTTTTAAATATTCTGGTGACTCTAACTCTATATTTGAGTAGGAAAACTGTGAGTTCAAAAATTAAAGAAAAAAGCAGGAGTGAATGTGCTCAACACACAGTGTACGGTGATAACGAGTCCAGCCCTTACAAATTACCTGTATCTGGACACGTTGGAGGTCGGTGAATCTTTTAGCCAAGTCGGGCTCTCCTCATCCTAGAATAGTCAGGTCGTTCAGATCAATAATCAATAACTATTGTAATCGGTAATCAATACTGAATTAATAGATCAATATAGCACATCAGAAATCAATAACAGTTGGTATTTCGGCGCACCATGACCTTTCAGTCATGAATAACCACACCAGTTTATTAAAAGTTAGTGAATTTATTTCCCTATATTAACAAAGCTAGCACAATGTATATAAGTCTCAAAACCAAATGATATATGTATATGAACATTACTAGCTGTCCATAGCGGTGGAAGAAACGCAATCTACGCAAAATCTGGATAATGATACTTCAGTTATGGCAATGCAAATCCCTAATATGGGTAACTGTATTTGACTAATTTCATACATTGATCAGCATAACAAGATTTCAAATTAGCACGGTGCATCGAATGAATACCTCGACTAACCTCTAATTAGCATTGGCATGTGGGGCTTCATGCAAAACTAATTTAGTCAACACAAATTTGGAAAACTTCTAGCTTGGGCCCTACCAAAATAGCAGTTGGTACCTAAAAGGAAAAACACAATGCATAATACAATTATCCTTTCATATTTACCAAATACAATCAGCATTCAAGAAAAGTCTTCGTCCCTCAGGTACCGGTTCGATCAGCATGAGGCAGGTTTCAAAGGGGCAAAGATAAAGGCAAGCTTCCTTGTGGCGGCAAGGAAAATGGGGCAAAGTTATTTCATGGGCAAGACGGGGCAAATCAAAGTTAAAGTCTCTAGGGTGAGAATTCTTAAAGTCTCTTTCTCTGGAATAGAGAAAGGGGCATCAGGGTGTCGTCCAAAATGGAGTCTGGAATCTGGCTTCAAAATGGCATCAAGGAAAAAATGGCTGACTTCTCTTCGTCCAGTGGGTTTAAATAAGAAACGTTCCAAATTCTTCAGGGTCTTCCATTGGAGGGTTCATAGGTTGGCTTCAAATTGTCCAATGAAAATTGTCTTTCTACTAGCGCTCATTTATGCATACATTGTCCTTGGAGCCTTGGAACACAAGTTGCAACATGGTTTGCCAATTATTTTGATATCTGTACCTTCATTGTCCGCACCTGCAGAGACTGACCTTGTATCAAAGGGGATGAAACCGGCCTAGTACGAAACCTTGGAGATAAGTGTATTAGTCATCTCTGCTGGAAAAAATACAACTTCAAGCAAGAATATATGTTTCATTAGTTCAAGGAAAAGCCACGCAGTTAGAATCTGAGACCAGGCGACTAGGCCAAAGCCTCTATTAAATTTAAGCTAAGCAAAACAGTTTCAAATAAGAAATCATGGCATACAATTGCAATTATGTCGGATTACTACAATTTTCAATCCTTCATGATTAATTATGCTCGTTTACAATTATGGCAAACTACCCTGAGGGCACAATTTCCCTTGTACATTATTTTCTTTACTAAAATCACACTTCATTATACGATTTTGGTTACATGACATATATGAATATATGTTGGACCCTCTTTACCTGCGTCATCAATCCCTCCTCTGATGACTAATTATGTCATCACATCAAATCTACCCACAAATTTTATTCCATTAAAATTCTGTTTAGTAACTTGGCACTTCAGTCAATTCCCTTTTTCTTTTAATCCCTTTAGATTTTTCTCTATATATTTCTACCATTTTGGTTTGTTCTTTTTCTTCTCTTCTCCTTTCGCGTCTTGTTTTCAATATTTTGATAGCTTTCCATATTCCCCAAAAGCCTAATAAACAAATTAATATTATCAATATTCCCTTCACTATTTTTAGTAACAATCCATTCCAAACGTTGCTGAGCCAATTTCCCACAGAAGCAAATCCCTTTTCAGCTTTCTCCCAGACTCCTGGTTCTTTCAATTCCTTCAAATCTGTACTTTCATTAGTTAAATTTGTAAGCATTTTTCTAATGTTTCCACTGCTGTCTGGTATATATGTACAACAGTGACGTGTACCAAGCATTTTGCAAACGCCGCCATCCTTTGCTAAAAGTATGTCTAAAGCAAGCCGGTTTTGAAGAGTCATAGCTCTTTCTGCAGCAAGTTCAGCATCCATCAGGATTATAGCTCCTGAGAATTTTGTCAGCATGTTATCCGCAATAGTAGATAACTTTCGTATTTTAATTAAATTCAATATGACTCCCACTGAAGGAATCATAGCTCCGAATATATCTCCCACCATGCCATAAGCTGTCTCTCTTTTCTGAATGTGATGTAATTCAGACAGCTTCGGAAATTTCTTTAAGTCGTCCAGTTGATAAATCTTTGGGAATACTATTCCCAAATAACATACCCCATACCATCCTTTAGGAAGACGATAATAGGCGTTAAGTCCACAAATATAATATATCCCTGGAATAACCGGGTCTTGTCCATTCAGCATGAACGTCCATTTGGCCTGGAACTAAAACGCATGTTTACATTCACTCATTCCTACAAAGACTGTGTCATAATATGATTTAGGTCTACATACACAAAGTTTCCCTATATGTAATGCATCTAAAGCTAATTTCCCTTGTGTCTTTATTGCGGCAAAAGCATAGTTATCTTCAGACGTTCTTTTGTGTAATTCCTTTTCTAATTTCTCCTTTACCACTTTCCTTCTGTCTTCAGTGTGATCTAAAAAACGTTTCTCTACAGGTGAAAGCAAGCATGTAAGGTTGTCTCTATGAGCATAGACTGTCATGAAAGGCAATGTTGGTTCAAAGAAACCCTTGACTAAATTTACATAATGATCTCTTGCCAATTTACTCAAGTGTTCTATTATGGGGACAAACGAAAACACTACGTCCTGATTAGAATAGAAGTATTGAATATGCTCCTGGTTATAAAATCTGGTTAGTAACAAACTACATGAAATTCCATACGTAAGAGGCATGCTATGATACGTCACTCCTTCCACTACTGAGGTAGGTATTTGTGTGCACACATAACAATCTTTCGCATCCAAGGTCTCAACATACTCACTCAACAAGCGATAGAAAACGTTAGACGAAAGTTCCTTTTTATCATGCAAATGTCTCTCGTCTTGTTCGAGTCTCTTCAGAGCTGTTAGTTCAGTAAAAATAGTAGGTTTTGAAGTAGAAGCATCATTCGTCTCACTCTCGTTCTTCCCATGCATTCCAAGAACTATTGCTACAATGATCAGTACGCATGCCATTATTAGACCTATACACATGTATTTACAACACTTCATTTTATGCCCCTGTGTAGTGTAGCCTGTCATGATCTCTTATAGAATCAAAAAGTTGAAAACACCTTAACAAAGCGGATTTGCAAATATATACAAAGCTGAATGAGTTCAATGTTCACACAGTTTTCTTTTAGCAGCTTAGTCTCTTATCGGTTAGCAGCGTTGTCTCAAAATCGGTTTCAAAGTCAATCAAGTTAGCAATGTCTTAGCCAGTTGAAAAGTCAATCAGGTTATCAATGTCTTTATTCGGTAAAGTTCATGGAGTTTTACTCCTCAGGTGCCAAAGTGAAGTTCTGCCTCTTCGTTCTCGAGACTGAGGGATACGAATTTGTCTGACCAATCGTTAGTGGCTAAGTATGCCCACTCCGGACCAGAATATCTTTTGCTCAGTATTCTTTTCCTTTTCAATTTGGCATCTCTCTTTGACTCTCTCTCGCTGGTACTTTCTTCCTTGGCCAAGTCTTTTTCTTCACTTGGTGCTGCTGTTGCGCCAGACACTTCTTTTCTTAACTCTTTCACCTTTGGCCCTTCACTTTCGTTTTATGTTTCTCTGATCCTTAATTTTACTGGCGATATGCTTTGTCTTCTTTTTGCACTGTGTTCACTTGATGGACCTGCAACCTCTTCTGAAGGAGTTTAAACAATTTCGCTCTGTCCTGCCTTGTCTTCTCCCTCTGGGAAGTCAATCAGGTTTTCCTTCTCCTTTCCTGTATCGTCTGCTTCTGGGAAAGCCCTCCTCTGATCAGGCTCCCCTGCTCCTTCACCTGTCTCGAGCTCTTTGTCACTGTTACCTGCGTCAGGCTCTCTGTCGCCTTCAGCTATTTCAGGCTCTTTGTCACCTTCAGGACCTTCGTCACTTTCTGAGGCTCCTCCTTGGTCTTCCCCAAATGAATCAGTTGCTTCGTCCTCAGAAAATATTTCTTCCTCTATTTCTACCTGTTCGCTTCTAGGTCCTCTTCGTTCTGCCTCGGCGCTTGGTACTTTGTTATCAGACACTGGTGATTTCAGTGCTTCAACTTCCTCATCCGTGGGGCACGTCACCCTCTTCGTGTGACTGGCGTGAATCCAGTTGGGAACTCCCGCACACTTCACAGCGGTGGTAGTTGTCAGAATCACTTGAAAAGGTCCTTTCCAACGGGGTTCCAAACACGACTTCCTCACGTGCTTCTTTATAACGACCCAGTCACCTGCTTTCAGGGCGTGTCCTGGACCTTGGATCGGTGGCAAGGTGGTTGCCTCCACCTAGTGAGAGAAAGAGCGGACCACGTCAGCTAGACCTTTGCAGTAGTCTAACACCATATCATCTGTAATATTTAAAAGAGCATTTGCAGGAACTGCTGGAAGTCTCATGGCTCTGCCCATGAGGATCTCGTGCGGGGACAGTCCAGTCTTTCTGTCAGGGGTGTTTCTCATTGACATTAGCACCAAGGGCAATGCGTCAGGCCATTTTAAGTTTGTTGATGCACATATTTTCGCCATCCTTGATTTCAATGTGCCATTCATTTGTTCCACTAGTCCTGAGGCTTCAGGGCGGTAGCTACAATGCAACTTTTGCTCGATGTTCAGCGCTGCACAAAGCAATTTTATTACTTCGTTATTGAAGTGACTTCCCCTATCTGATTCTAAGGAGATCGGGAATCCGAAACGTGGTATTAGCTCTCTCAAGAGTAGTTTTGCAACTGTGAGACTGTCATTTCTGCATGTGGGGTATGCTTCAATCCAGTGACTAAAAATGCACACAACCACCAACACATACTTCAAGCCTCCATGCACAGGCATCTCAATAAAGTCCATTTGCATCCTGCTGAAGGGACCCCCTGCTCTTCCAATGTGGCTCAAATTTACTACGGTTCCCTTCCCTGCGTTCATCTGTTGGCAATTGACGCAACGATGGCAAACTGCTTCAGCAACTTGACGGAATTTGGGGTAAACCAATTAGTTTTAAATAATCTAATCATGGCATCCCTCCCAAGATGGGCTTGTCCATGGTAGAATCTGGCTAACTGTGTCAAAAGACTGTTTGGCAGAACAAATTTCCCTTCACTTGAAACCCATAATTCGTCTAGTCTCTTTACACATTGCGATTTGGTCCATGAGAGTTTCTCATCCTCACTGACATCATTCTGTAAGGATTTCAATTCATCCATCGTATCTACAACCTTTAGAGCAAAGATTTCGCTTGGTTCAAGTTCTGGCTCATTTATTAAGTTCCACTCATCCCTGAGCAATATACAGTTCAATGCGCAAAACCTTGCGACTTGATCCGCATATCCATTTCCCAGAGAAACATAGTCTTGTCCATTCGAGTGTGCACTGCATTTTACCACTGCTACTTCTCCTGGTAATTGGATGGCATGTAACAATTCTCTTATTCTTTCACCATTTTTCACTGGTGATCCTGAAGAGGTCATGAAGCCTCTCTGTGACCACAATTGTCCAAAGTCATGCACTGTTCCAAATCTGTACTGACTGTCAGTGTAAATGGTAACTTTCATTAATGCGGAAAGTTGGCAAGCTCTAGTAAGGGCTACTAGTTCCGCTACTTGTGCAGAGTAAACTCCTTGAAGCCAAGAGGCTTCCAGAACACCTGTTACCGTACATACAGCATATCCTGCTTTCAATATTCCCAGTGCATCTCTTAAACATGAACCATCAACAAAAATAACTTGATCATTTTCTTCCAATCGGGTATCTTTGATATCAGGTCTTGGTTTGGTGCAAAATTCAGTCACCTGAAGACAGTCGTGCTTGATGTCTTCAGCGTTCTCAATTTCTGCATTTTCACTGGGAAACAAGGTTGCTGGATTCAACGTAGTGCACCGTTTCAGCTGCACATTAGGTGATCCCAGAATTATTGTTTCATACCTTGTGAGCCTAGCACCAGTCATGTGCTGTGTTCAGGAACGTGTCAAAAGTATCTCGACTGAGTGAGGGACCATAACTGTTAAAGGGTGTCCCATCACTATTCCTTCACTCTGGGTTAGACTGATACCAACTGGAGCTACCTGGCAGTGCTGCTGCGACCGGATCCAAAGTAGCTGAAAAATATGCTACTGGTCTGTTTACGCCACCATGGGCTTGGGTCAAGACAGACAAAGAACATGCATCACGTTCATGACAAAACAATGTGAAAGGCTTTGTGTAATCAGGCATACCTAAAGCTGGAGCCCTGCACATGCATTCTTTTAATTCAATAAAAGCATCCATCTCATCTCCTTTCAGCTCTATTTCATCCAACGCATCCTTCTGGGTTAGTTTCAGTAAAGGTTTTGCTAGGGTTGAGAAATTGGGAATCCATTGGCGACAGTAGCTCACCATTCCCAAAAACTTTCTCACCTCCCTCCTCGTCTTTGGGGGACTCATTTGAAGTACACTTGTTATTCTTTCCTTCATAATTCTCCGTGACCCTTTCTCTATTTGGTGACCCAAATATTTCACTTTCTTCTGGCAGAACTGTAATTTTGAAGGGGACACTTTGTGTCCGTTCCTTCCCAAATGGTTCAATGGGGCAATGGTGTCGGCTGTACAGTCACTTTCTGTCTTGGATGCGATCAGCAAATCGTCAATGTACAGTACTAGGGTTGACTCAAACGGTAATTCCAACGATTCCAAATCTTTCTTTAGAATCTGATTGAAAATTGATGGTGATTCCGAAAACCCTTGAGGAATTCGACACCAACTGTAGACTCTATCTAGGAATTTGAAACAAAAGAGAAATTGGCTGTCCTCATGAAGAGGCACAGAAAAGAATGCTTGTGACAAGTCGATGACTGAGAACCATTCAGCATCACAGGGAACTTGAAACATTATCACAGCTGGATTTGGTACTACGGGACAACATTTGATTATTATGTCATTTATTTTCCTCAAATCCTGAACAATTTGGACCTTTCCTCTTGGTTTTATTAGACCCATGATTGGTGAATTACATGGGCTGCTTAACACTTCTTTCAATACTCCCTGTTTTACAAACTCATCAATAAGTTGGGCGACTTTCATGAGGGTGTCTTGTGCCATATGGTACTGTGGGGTCTGGGGAAAAGTTACATTGGGTTTTACAGTCACTTTCACTGGTTCTACTCCTTTGACCAATCCTACTTCTTTCCCTGTCATATCCCAGACTTCCTTTCCGACTGTTTCCTGTAACTCAGCAGGAATGTCTGCTTCAGTGAGCATTGGATAAAGAGTGATCAGAGGATACTCTTCATCGACAGTTTCCACTTCATCCCCTCCTATACTGTCCTCTTCTTCCCCATCACTGTTTGTCTGAATTTTAATTCCATCGTTTGAACACATAATCGAACACCCCAATTTGCACAATAAGTCTCTCCCCAACAGGGATATCGGGCTTGAGTCACATACCACAAATTTATGTGACCCTTGATAGTTACCAATTCCGACTTGAACTGGATCTGTGATTGGTTTCGTCAGGTACCTATTTGCTACTCCCATTAGTTGAACTGTTGTCCCTGAAAGTGGCAAATTTGGTACTTCAATGCTCCTAACAGTAGAACGTGTAGCTCCTGTGTCAACCAAGAATGAAACGCGGTGACCCATAACTCTTCCCTCCACGTATGGACCCTTTTGATCAACTTCCAAGGATGCTTCAAGCATACAATTTCCTTCCTCATCAGAACTTTCACTCTCCCATGCATCGTTTATTCCATTCTCACTATGTAAGGGGAATTGGTGCACTGTGTCACTTTGATTCATTCCTTGACCCGTGACCTGTTGAGGAAGCATTGCTTGCTGCTGATTCATTGGTGCTAAGGGTATTTGAATTTGCTGATTAGGTACCATAGGAAACTGCTGTTGCATTGGCTGCAACTGTGCCATTTGCACACAAGGCATTTGCACCTGTTGCGATTGCATGGGCTGGTTTACATTATTTTGATAATTTGGATTTGGACCTCTCAACTTTAGTCCTCACATATTCTGAAATGCATTGACATCATTGTTTTGCTGACCTGCACCTTCCTGCACCATCATTGGGCACTCCCGTTTCCAATGCCCGACGATTCCGCACGTGTGACACTGCATCACCTTCTCCATTGCCTGTAT
Source organism: Pleurodeles waltl (assembly GCF_031143425.1). Taxonomy (NCBI): domain Eukaryota; kingdom Metazoa; phylum Chordata; class Amphibia; order Caudata; family Salamandridae; genus Pleurodeles; species Pleurodeles waltl. Next base: position 696,126,609 of record NC_090447.1, read on the forward strand.
ACCATTTGGAATCATAATGGTATTCAAATCAGGACCATTATTCACAAAACCTCCTCTGCCTCTGCCTCTCATCTGCGGCTGAAACATAGCATTTCCCTGCTGCTGCTGCGGCATCTGTTGTTGAAAACCTTGCAAACCTTGCAAACCTGTCTGAGCTGCTCTAAGCTGCATCACCATCACCCTTTCTTTCAATCTTTTCTGCTTTGTCTCAATCTCATCACTGCAGTATTTTGCATAGTTCAATACTTCATCAATCGACTTTGACTGCCAACAAATCAAATGCGTTTTAATTCTCTGGCTGATTTCGGGTCTCAACCCTTCCACAAACCTGAACACAAAATGAAGCATGTCCTTTGCCTCAATTGTTTCTGTGCCACTATAATTCTTAAACGCTTTCAACAATCTCTCATAGTACGCATGTATAGACTCCTTAACCTCTTGGGCTGTCCTGTCAATCCTCTGCCAATCCACATTTTTCGACGCAACCTTGGTTTTCAAGTGCTCGATCACCTTATGGTATAAACTCATTACCGTAGGTGATGGTGCACCTGTGTCCCTATCTCTTTCTGGTTCGCTCGTCGGCCAACCTACAGCCCTTTTACAATCTTCCCACAAATCTGCCGGAACCACAATTTCAAATAAGGTATTTAGGTCTTCCCAGAGACATTTTGCAAGTTTCACAAATCTATCTGTTTGTTGATACCACTCGATCGGTTTTTCTCTTAATTTAGGGAAATCATCCGTAAAGGATTGAATATCGCACCTGTGCCATGGTACATGTACAAGTTTTCCCCCTGCTGTCTCTCTCATTGGTAACATGGTTATCAGGTCATCATTCTGTTGTGCTTTCTCATTCCGCTCTGGGGTATTTTCTTTCTTTTTGTCCTTTTTCTTAACCCACCTGCTTTCCTACTTGTCTAAACATCTCCAGACCTGTGCGCTCTGCAGTATCTCTTTAAGGTGTGTTTTCATCTCTGCGGATCTCATGTGTTCAAAGTCTTTTGTCTCAAAGTCTAACCTGTAACTTTTGCTCATGTGTTTAGTCTTACTTATATCGATCTCGTTCCTGTCTGCAATTTTTTGTAACTTTTTATGTATGCTGCTTACTTCTTTTGTAATTCTAGGGCACATGTACCTCAGTTCTTCCTCTGTATATGACTCTAATCTGTTCAGACCCATTGTTCCCTCTACCAGTTCATCTGCCTCCATGCCTAACCTTATTTTATTAAAGTATTCTTCTCCGTTACCGCTGCATGTACTCTGTGGGGAGTTCAGGCTGTTGAACCATTGTGTTAGCTGTTGTGCATTCAGTCCCATCAATGTAGCACTTACATCAACTGCCACTGAAGGTTTCTGTAATGTTTCAGTCTCTGAGGTTAACGGTATTAATAGTGGTGGATTTGACCGTACCACTGTTGATGGAGCACAAATTGGAATTGGACTAAATCCCGACAAGGACCCAGATCCATTTGGCAGTGTTGCTATCGGAGTTGTTTCTGGAGTGTTTTCTATGCATCTTTTCCCTGTCCCACTTTGTATCATTACCACTTGGTCGCATGCGTTTGGGTTTGCCTGTATGTAGAGTGGTACTGGCGGACCTACAGTGATAGGTAGAAATATTGCATCTGGATTCTGTCCGTTCCCCAAACTCTGTGGCATGTTAATCCCCACATTATGGTTCATCATTGCTGGCATACCTAACTGGCTCTCTGTTACTCGAGTATACCTCAGCACTTCTTGGGCCTGTTTTTGAGGCATCAAAAACTGTGTTGATTCGGCTTGAATCAATGTCGGTCTTTGATAATTCTGTCCTCCCTGCGCCATTGAATCAGAGGTCATTCCCATGTTATGCTCATCACAGCAGTACCTTTGAACCTGTGGCTGATAATTATCAGCAGTTTTCAATTTAGGCACGTCTGGGTATATTCTCTGAATCTGTGAGAAAGGCATATCAGAACTACTCTGCCTCTGAGATATTCTCAAATTCGGTGTTACATTACCCTGTATTGGTTCTGGAGGGGCAGTACTAATGCTTGAGCCTTTTTCGTTTTCCACATATGGTGGCGGGCGATCATTCAGCAATTGTATAATGAACTCCTCATCGTCTGACCTTTTTGAGTTTCTGTTGTTCTCTCTCTCTCTGGACTGACTACTGTTTGTCTTATAGGTAACTTTCCTTCCTTCCATCTCCGCTTCATCAGTAATTGCTGGAAATAATTTAATCCCCTGCAATACATCTGATCTCCAAACCTTTTGTGTGCTGTCCCATCTAGCATCCGCTAGTGTCTTTTCTACTTTTCTTATTCTTGTCTCAAATTTCTTTTGTTGTTGGTTTCTAGCTATTAGCTCCCAAATTGCTAGTGCCTCAAACTGTGCTGGTCTTGGAGGTACTTTCATGTCGTACAACGCAAATCTTAGATTCTCCAAAACCCTTAGGTTAAACTACCCGTGGATAGGGAACGCTACACTTCCATGCTTCTCTGTTAATTTGCACCATTGCTTTAGCCAAAGACATGGTGCTACCCCCTTTTCTTCAATCACGATGTAAGCTGGTGTACCCTCAGGCGGTGTTTCTTCTCCTACATTTGCTTTAATATAAACATCTCCCCTCATGGCACTCTTAAATGCTTTGAAAAATTTCATCTTTCCGTCTTTTATTTTTCTAAACTATGTAATCAATAAGTGACTTTAATTCCCGGAATACTCTTCGCTTGCCTTTCCCCTACCAATTGCGCTTCACGGACTGTGTCCAATCCGTGCGCGACCCTTCTCACCAAACGACCTATCCCAGCGCAGCTCCTAGTGACGTCACACTCACACACTGCGGCTGACAAAGTCCCGCGGCTTGTCCTCTTTTCATTCAGCTTCACTCATAAACTAATTTCTGCAATATAACACGAGCACTAACCAAAAGAAGAAAACAAATCTTTCGGTTTACTACAGGAAGGGTAATACAATCGCTTCAGAAACCTTAGGGATTTTTCACTAGCCTCGGCAGTTATTCCATCTTTCTCGGTTTCCCACTTTCGCAAGCAAAATTTGACCTGCAAACTTTACTCTCAACTGATCAATGAACTATTCTAGTGCACTTTAGAATTCGTCAAATCTCAAAGTCAAATTTTTTTCTTTCATTCCTCAGAATTCATACCAACTCGTTGACCACGCCCGATCAACCTATTAAACCGACCAGATCACAACATCAAACAAGTGTCTCATACACTTTTCAACATATTCCGGAGTCTCTTGACCTCGCAGGGCCCGTCTCAACATCAACAACCACTTGGACAATTCTTTTCTGCACAAAGCGCTACACACATGTGAAGTTCGACGACTTCCCTACTCTCACACTTTGGAGTAACACTCCTCTAATATCTTTTTAACCCCCTAAAATCCTCTCAAACTTCTCAATTAATCTGCGGCAATAAGCTATGCAAGCGCAAAACCCTAACTTCTCTCATACCGTCACTAGAAACGCCGAAAACATTCTCACACCTCCATGTCCTCCATTCGCAAGCTCCGAGATCCCGGGAAAGTCATTGGGGACTTAGGGCATCATCATCCCTCCAACTTGTTTTATCAAAGAAAATTCTAACTTAACTCCGTCTATTGCTCGGATGGGGTCCCAAAGGGCTCAACCATCAATCTCTGCTACCATCTACTGATAACGCGTCCAGCCCTTATAAATTACCTGTATCTGGACACGTTGGAGGTCGGTGAATCTTTTAGCCAAGTCGGGCTCTCCTCATCCTAGAATAGTCGGGTCGTTCAGATCAATAATCAATAACTATTGTAATCGGTAATCAATACTCAATTAATAGATCAATATAGCACATCAGAAATCAATAACAGTTGGTATTTCAGCGCACCATGACCTTTCATTCATGAATAACCACACCAGTTTATTAAAAGTTAGTGAATTTATTTCCCTATATTAACAAAGCTAGCATGATGTATATAAGTCTCAAAACCAAATGATATATGTATATGAACATTACTAGCTGTCCATAGCGGTGGAAGAAACGCAATCTACGCAAAATCTGGATAATGATACTTCAGTTATGGCAATGCAAATCACTAATATGGGTAACTATATTTGACTAATTTCATACATTGATCAGCATAACAAGATTTCAAATTAGCACGGTGCATCGAATGAATACCTCGACTAACCTCTAATTAGCATTGGCATGTGGGGCTTCATGCAAAACGAATTTAGTCAACACAAATTTGGAAAACTTCCAACTTGGGCCCTACCAAAATAGCAGTTGGTACCAAAAAGGAAAAACACAATGCAAAATACAATTATCCTTTCATATTTACCAAATACAATCAGCATTCAAGAAAAGTCTTCGTCCCTCAGGTACCGGTTCGATCAGCATGAGGTAGGTTTCAAAGGGGCAAAGATAAAGGCAAGCTTCCTTGCGGCGGCAAGGAAAATGGGGCAAAGTTATTTCATGGGCAAGACGGGGCAAATCAAAGTTAAAGTCTCTAGGGTGAGAATTCTTAAAGTCTCTTTCTCTGGAATAGAGAAAGGTGCATCAGGGTGTCGTCCAAAATGGAGTCTGGCATCTGGCTTCAAATTGGCATCAAGGAAAAAATGGCTGACTTCTCTTCGTCCAGTGGGTTTAAATAAGAAACGTTCCAAATTCTGCAGGGTCTTCCATTGGAGGGTTCATAGGTTGGCTTCAAATTGTCCAATGAAAATTGTCTTTCTACTAGCGCTCATTTATGCATACATTGTCCTTGGAGCCTTGGAACACAAGTTGCAACATGGTTTGCCAATTATTTTGATATCTGTACCTTCATTGTCCGCACCTGCAGAGACTGACCTTGTATCAAAGGGGATGAAACCGGCCTAGTACGAAACCTTGGAGATAAGTGTATTAGTCATCTCTGCTGGAAAAAATACAACTTCAAGCAAGAATATATGTTTCATTAGTTCAAGGAAAAGCCACGCAATTAGAATCTGAGACCAAGCAACTAGGCCAAAGCCTAAATTTAAGCTAAGCAAAACAGTTTCAAATAAGAAATCATGGCATACAATTGCAAATATGTTGGATTACTACAATTTTCAATCCTTCATGATTAATAAAGCACGTTTACAATTATGGCGAACTACCCCAAGGGCACAATTTCCCTCGTACATTATTTTCTTTACTAAAATCACACTTCATTATACGATTTTGGTTACATGACATATATGAATATATGTTGGACCCTCTTTACCTGCGTCATCAAAGGTGACACATAAATTCCCTAAGTCACCGGAATGCAAGGTTGTTATGTTTAGAGCGAGGTATGCAAATGTACAGAAATATATAGTAAAACAATTAACATTACCATGGTATTGATTGGTCAAAGAAGGACACATGTAGAACTTAAAGAGTTGGTACGCTGTGCTTTGAAAACATATATTGCACATTCCAGGATGTAACATTCCACCGCCATAATTTTAGTGATGTTACAAGAAATGGTCACCAGAGTGCAGTGATCACACCCAGGCTTCGCCACACCAGCCTACAAGCTGGTGACATGGGGGCTGGAGGCAATTTCCTACTACTTACATCTAGGTAACATGGTGCAGTCTGAGTGCGTGGTCCTCCTGCCTTGGACACCAGCATACCTTATGAATTACCAAGTGTACAGCATCCATTTTAGGACATCCTCATTCCTCATTCCTCACTCCTCATCCCTACTTCTCATCCTTGCTTCTCATCCATCATCCCCACTTCTCATCATCACACATCATTTCAACTTCTCATCCATCCATCCTTGCTTCTCTTCCATCATGCATTATCCCTATTACTCATCCATCATCCCTATTTCTCCTCCATCATCCCTACTTCTCATCGATCATACATTATCGCTAATACTCATCCATGATCCCTATTTCTCATCCATCATCCCTACTTCTCATCCATCATCTCTACCTCTCATCCCTCATCCCTGCTTCTCATCCCTACTTCTCTTCCATCATCCCTGCTTCTCTTCTATCATCCCTACTTGTCATCCATCATACATCATCACTACTTCTCATCCATCATCCCTGCTTCTCTTCCATCATCTCAACCTCTCATCCCTCATCTCTGCTTCTCATCCCTACTTCTCTTCCATCATCCCTGCTTCTCATCCCTACTTCTCTTCGATAATCCCTACTTCTCCTCTATCCTACTTCTCATCCCTGCTTCTCATCCATCTTCCATCATTCCTACTTCTCAAACCTCATCCATAATCCCTACTCCTCATCCATCATTCCTACTCCTCATTCCTCACCCCTCAGTCATACCAGCATATTTTCAGTTTTGTGAAACACACCTTCAAACTGACTGGTTGGAAACAGCCAATCAGAGTTATGAGAGAGACCTGCATTCTATTTCACAGAAAAACAGCCTTCTGATTGCATGTGCTGGGTGAAGACAGAGGAGAGGAAATGCACGCCCCCTCCGCGGTTTGCTAACAGTGCGGCCATTGCGGAATGGATATAGCCTAAATAAACTCAAGAAGTGCAGCCAGAAAAATATGTAAAGAATGAGGTGTCTTTACACAATCTTCATATGATTGCCTTGTGTTTGGCGTTCAAACCAGTGAACTACGAGGCCGAGCAGAAAGTGGACGGGTGCAAGAAAAGACTGGAATGCGGAGACCCACCGGCTGCTGACAGCGCATACACTGCTTGGTACCAGACCCTGCCTGGAATAATAGCAGACAGAGAGCGTGAGGGGAGCACGGTGCTGCGGCGTGCGCAGTGACAGCCCCCCGTGCAGTGCAAGCAGTGGCTGCAGGGTACCCTGCTGGCTGCAGGCGCAGTGACAGCCCCCCGTCCTTCCACGGCCAGGAGGCGGGAGGTGGAGCTTGGTGCTCGCTGCAGGCTGCCCGAGACGCCGGAGCTGCATGCTGCTGGAGATGCCGAACGCTGCCGGAGACGCCAGAGCCGGAGCCGCTAAAGCCGGTGTCCCACTGCAGGTGAAAGCAAACGCTGCAAGGCGGTAAGGACCACCGCACGACCCTGCACGACCCCCGTACAAGGACTAAGAACGTCCCACACGAGAGGGGTTTCTACGTTATATCCCCCAGCCCCGTCTTCACAGGCGCAAACGCGTTTGGGGAGTGCAGCACTGTGGCGTTGTTGGGGACGACTTCCTTGCTGGATCTCCTGCCTGCCACCCCCACCCCACTACCTGGCTTTGCCGCTGGTTCCCTTGGGAAGTGGTTGCTGGTCCCCGGCACCTGGACTCTTGGTCCTGTTCACGCAGGGACTTCTGGGGGGGCGCACAAGGGCCTCGCTGGGTCAGTCACTCCACCTCACGACAGATGGCCCCTTGGTGGAGAGGACTCTGGGCCTGGGCCTAGGCCAACAGTGACCTCCTTAGGACTTTTCAGGACTGCCTGGGCAGGAGCTACATAGGAAACAGTGGCTGTGCCTGGTGGGACTTCAAGTCCTGCTTTCTCCCTACACCTGGGGACACTCGCGGGCGCTATCAAGCGCACCGTGCAACGCCGCTCCTGCTGCCTGTCAGTGCCTGGTGGAACTCCAAGTCCCAGGCACCCCTGCTCTCTCCCTACACCTGGGGAGACTTGCGGGTGCCATAAAGCACACCGCGCAACGCCGCTCCTGCTGCCTGTCAGTGCCTGGTGGGACTCCAAGTCCCAGGCACCCCTGCTTTCTCCCTACACCTGGGGTCACTTGCGGGGGCTATTAAGCGCATCGCGCAACGCCGCTCCTGCTGCCTGTCAGTGCCTGGTGGGACTCCAAGCCCCAGGCACCCCTGCTCTCTCCCTACACTTGGGGACACTCGCGGGCCATCCCTCTTTAATTATTTTGCTTTTGGGGGCTTTTGGTTCGGATATCTCGCAGTCAATAACGGGGAAGCGTAAGGCAGATGATGTCCCTGTGCCACCTTCTGGTGCCAAAAAACACAAGAAACGAGCTAGTAGGAAAACAGATGACCCTCCTAAGCCCATTAAGAATCAATTTCAAGCTATTGACTCCTTGTTCGAGGAAGTAGAGGCAATACTGAGGAGCCCATCTATCACTGCTCCCCCAATCCCTGCTACCTCGACTCTTAGGAAGATTCCGGATCTATTTATTAAAAAACTGCGGACACCTCATTTGTCTGTGGAAGCGGACCTTCATCCGCCTCCCATATCTAAGGCCGTAATTCTTTCACCGCCAATGAGGCACACTCCAAATGCTGAAGTTGCAGAATGTACCCGATCTAGGGACTCTCTGCATTTAGGCTCTAAGACTGTAGTTTCTAGTGATATTCTCTGCTCAAATAGATTTCAACTCCTATCCACTTCTAGTGAGAGCCCAGGTTGCTCTCCGCCTTTAATTCCTGTGGAACCTGATACAGAGGAATTGGACTGGCAGACCCAACGTAAGATGTCACTTGAACTGTAAAATGTTTCCCAGAAGCTGAATAATTTAAAATCTTTGGTAATGGTTATTTTGGGTAAAATTTCTGGACTATCTGATCCGAAGGTGCTGTGTAATTGTAAATCGCCCAGTATGAATGACCATATTCCTGAGCTGACTGGAGGGGCTAACGTGCTAGCAACATTAGACACTGGGGATAATTTAATTTCTCACCCCAAATGTCCAAAGTTGGGGGCTAAGTCCTCGAGCAACGTCTTCCCCGTATAAATCCCTTGCCTAAGGAAGCTATGGACGGGAAGGGTGCACAGGCGCCCGCAAGTCCACCCAGAGTCTTACGTCAAGGCCAATTCAAATTAATTCAGGCGACTGATCCAAAGGGGAGACATGATCAGAGTAGAACGGATGCACACATTTATATGACAGGGGTCCCTAGGCTATCTGCTGGGCAGAGAGAGTCTCATGATTCTCTCATTAATAAAGTTGTCTATTGGTTTCACATACAGAGGGAATGTCTGTCTGTTATCCGTTCTGATATTCGGGAGGCACGTAGACATGTCCAACCAGACTCAGACCTTGATTATATTTCAATCCTCTTTTTTGACACCTCTATGGTCGATAACCTTATGGCTTTCAACCTACGGACTCGTTCTCTGGAATCTGGCAGAGACATCGGAATTGGCCTCTGTATGTATTCTCTGGGGGGGAGACACGAAGGATTGATAGACCATCTAATGTTCTTGTGGGAGCGGTCCAGGGTCCACTCAATGTTAATCGACCAGTTTTGACCAAGATCTGCTCCCCCCGTTATCTGATTTAGACTGACTAAATGATGTTCCTCCCTTAGTGTTCCCCATTACAGTTGCTACGACTCACAGAGGCAAACGACCAAGGGCTCTGAATCTCATCGTACCCGAGTTAGGCCCACACTTGTGCCCTCTGTACTTAACATTATGTCTTGGAATGTGGCTGGAATAAAGAAAAAGATGGGAGATCCTGGATGGGTCGACCTTATCTCTAAGCAAGATTTATGCCTCTTTCAGGAAACCTGGACGGAAGAGATAATACATGTTGAGGGGTTCATAACTTATTTTGTCGCAGCTCAGCCTGCCTCTGGAGGCTTTGGTAGGCCTATGGGTGGGCTCATGATTTTAGTGAATAAGAAACTGCAATGCGACCACTCTGCACTATCCCTTAATTCGTTAGATTTATTGGGTGTTAGACTCACATTTCAGCCTGGTTTTATAGTGACTCTGGTCAATGTGTACGCGAGGTCCGTCCCCCCCAGTATGGAATCAAGGGTACTTGCTCAGCTAGCTGAGCATATGGAACTTCTAACCATCTGGTGATAGGGGGTGATATAAACTGTTCCTTTGTATCCAAGAACCTTGTAGGTAATTTAACAATTGAAGAAGATGAATCATGGGGTATTCCCCAAGTGAAGAACGATTTTCTTAGCATCGGTTCGTGTGCTGCTACACAGATGGCCTCCCTTTGCCTACGCTGTGGACTGCAATGGTCGGACTAGATCTGATCTAAATCGTGCCCCCACTTTTAAGTGGGGTGTTCTTCCAGCACTATTGATTATTTTTTTGTTAACATCAGGCTTTGGTCAAACACTCTGGACATGAAGGTGGAACCCCGCCATGATAGCGATCAACACCCCCTATGTCTTACTTTATCCAACAAAGCTTTTGGGAGAACACAACACCTAGAGACCACCGATGTTCCGATCCCTTCTCTGAACTCCAGGCAAACTCGTGTTAGTTGGCCAAAGGTTACATCTAATCCACTCTTGGTCAAACAAATGTATTCTTCCTTTTTACAGCTGTTCTCTGGTCTTGAAAAGCAAGATGTCAATAGTCTTCCAATCCTGAAAATCCATGCTGAATTGATAAACATTCTACAGAATTTTTTTATAAAGAAACCACTCTTAAGGATACTCCTGATACTATCCGATCCAGAGAATGGTTCAATAAAGATTGCGACCTTGCTAGGCTCAATCTTAAATTGGCCCTCCATAAGCACTCACAGGAGGAGACCAGGGCCGCTAGATCTAGCTACACTAAGGCCCTGGACCTAGCGAAGAAAAATTGGGAATTCGAGATCTGGCAGAAGCTGCTGGAGGCAGTCGAAAATCGAGACGAGGGCTCCTTTTGGAGGTTGTTGACCCACAGGCATAGAGAGGGTAATGCTACTCCAAATCTTCATATTCAGCCTGAAAAGATGGGTGGCTAATTTTTCCGAAATTTATGTTTCATCCATGCAACAGGACCATGAGGACCACAGGGGTGTCGAACGCAGACCTCTTATTGAAGGTTCTACGGAGGACATCATTTTTACAATTGCTGAAACCACAGCAGCTATTAGTTCTCTGAAACCCGCTAAGGCACCTGGTCCTTATAAGATACCGGGGGACCTGTTTAAGTCAGAACCCGTTATTTGGGTGTGGTATATTAATACTTTATCAAACGCCATCGCAGCAGGTGGCCTCATTCCGGACTCGTGACTCGGGCCGAAATTATCCCTATTTATAAAAAAGGAGATGTGGGACTGCCCGTCAATTACCGCCCAATTAGCCTCATTGATAATCTTCAAAAGATTTTCTCTAAGCAAGTCCTAGACAGGCTAATGGACTGGGTCCAAGCCAATCAGGTCCTATCTCCCCTCCAGGCTGGTTTTCGTTCAAGAATTAGCACTATGGACAAAGTTTTTAGTTTTTTTCTGTTACTCTGGAAATACGTTACTTTGGCCAAACAAAACTTGTATGTTGCTTTTGTTGACCTAAAGTCCGCTTTCGATCTTGTTCCAAGACAGAAATTGTGGGAAGTCCTAAAGAAAATTGGCGTCCCGATGAATTTGGTGCACCTAATTCAAAGATTGCACAAGAACACCTATGCTCGAGTAAGATGGGGTAGTCAGGGGGAACTTACTGATCGCATTAATATCAGGCGGGGGTACGCCAGGGCTGTGTCCTGGCACCTACTTTTTTTTCGCTGTTCATTAATGAAGTGGTGCAAGTTGTAACAGATTGTCAAAACGATGCCCCTTCACTTAACAATTCAAAAGTTGCTATTCTTTTATTTGCTGATGACTCCCTCCTGATCTCTAAAACACCTATGGGCCTTCAGGTCCTCCTGGATAGGTTCGGTGTGTTTTGTGCAGACCATGGATTGGAACTTAATTCTAGTAAAACAAAACTTATGATCTTCAGTCTTGGTTGCACAAAACTATGTAACATCTTATATAACGAGGTTCCTCTGAGCAAGGTATGCTCCATTGATTATTTAGGGGTGAGAAACAGCAATGATATGAACTGGCAGGCCCAGGTAGGAAAAAGCCTAGCTCTCTTAGCACACAGGTCAGGGGCAATTTTGCGTTTCCAAATGTCTAATACCGTGAAAGTTGTTTCCCCAGCTATTAAAATTTATCTAGCCAAGGCTCAGAGTGCCGCGGTCTATGGCGCTGAGGTCTGGGGTTGTTTCAAACCTAGCAAGTTATCTGTGAGGGAAAATAATTTTGTAAGATCGCTCTTGGCGTGTCCTCGTAGCACGCCCTTGGTTCCAGTGTTTTTGGACCTAGGGTTCCCCCACATTTCTGATGTAATAGCTTTAAGGCCTTTAACTTTCTGGGTTCGCATCTGGACTACCCCTGAATTAGTCATATACAAGGAGTCTTTGCAAGACTTTTTGGAGAGACCAAACGTACTTTCTATCCCTTGGTTCAAGTACATTTCGGAATGGTTCCATACCTTGGGACTCAGTGATTTCTGGAGCCAGCCTAATAATCTAAGGAGGGTTCACAAGGACCACTTAAAATCAGTTTATTGGTCCCATGTTAGGGAAAAATATCTGTTATGTACTTCACATGGTAGGCTGACGTCTCAATTTCTTAATTACAAGTGGTTTCCCCAACTTCGAACCCTTCTTGAATTTAATTACTGATCAACTAAGTAAAAGCTTGTATGTTCGGTTCAGGTATGGATGCCTCCCTCTGAAGTCCTTTTCCAGTTCATGGTGCTCTACCCCGCTATCTAATCAATGTCCAAGTTGTAACGGTTCTGTGGAAACCGTAGTGCACTTTATGTTTATTTGTCATGCCTATGGCACTGCCCGGCGGAAATGGCTCCGCCCCGCTTGCAGGAATATGTGGTTGAGAACGTGCAAAGATGCCCTAAGGTTGATGTTGAGAGATTGCTCCATTTTCCTAACTTGTGCGGTCAGCAAGTTCCTTGCGTCCGCCTGGCATATACGTACACATTTTTTAAAAGATCACAGTGATTTGTTATTAATTGAAACTTGATTCTAATTTATTTAATCCAACAGTTTTACTCATTGAATTTTTTATAAAATTATTGATGAGGATGTCAAAGGCAGCCAACAAAAAGGAATTCTGACGTTTCCCCCTCATATATAGGATGGGAGACACATGTGAAGATTTATATCTATTTTTCTCCTTTGTGCATTCGCAGATCTCTCATTTTATCTTTATCTTATCCTCATTATTTACTTTTTAATCTTGTTATTATATATTTATTGTGTGACTTGAAATGCAACTGTATGTTTGTTTCCAGTGAATTCAAGGCTGTACATCATTTCATTTTATGTAACTAAGTGATCTTCTGTTTGCACAGGCCTCTGCAGAAAGCTCTGCTGGTTTGGGAAATACAAGGGGCCCACAGCTTGGGCCCTTAATCAGCTCTTGCAGAAAGGGTCATACAGGTCATCTACAGTTCAATGAAAACCTTTCTGGTTTTGGAAAAGAAAGAAAAACAGCTCTTAGAAATGAAAGCAGCCTCAGATTTAAACATTTTGTTACAAATAAAAATGAAACCAGAAAAGGTTTGGATAAATTGGATTGCACTGTCACCAGGGTTGATTTCAAACATCTTTCTACATATGAAACAGCAACCAAAAAGGTTTTCGGTTGAACTGTAGATGAACTGTATAACCATTTCTCCAAGAGCTGAGTGATGGCCCAAGCTGTGGGTTCCTTGTATTTCCCAAACCAGCAGAGTTTTCTGCAGAGGCCTGTGTAAACAGAAAAACACTTAGGGGGTCATTCCGACCCTGGCGGTTATGGACCGCCAGGGCCGGGGACCGCGGATGCACCGCCAACAGGCTGGCGGTGCATCCATGGGCATTCTGACCGCGGCGGTACAGCCGCGGTCAGAAACGGAAAACCGGCGGTGTCCCGTCGGTTTTCCGCTGCCCTAGGGAATCCTCCATGGCGGCGCTGCTTGCAGCGCCGCCATGGGGATTCCGACCCCCTTACCGCCAGCCTGGTTCTGGCGGTTTTGACCACCAGAACCTGGCTGGTGGTAACGGGTGTCTTGGGGCCCCTGGGGGCCCCTGCAGTGCCCATGCCAGTGGCATGGGCACTGCAGGGGCCCCCTAACAGGGCCCCACAAAGATTTTCAGTGTCTGCCAAGCAGACACTGAAAATCGCGACGGGTGCAACTGCACCCATCGCACCCTTTCCACTCCGCCGGCTCCAGTCGGAGCCGGCATCCTCGTGGAAGGGGATTTCCCACTGGGCGGGCGGGCGGCCTTCTGGCGGTCACCCGCCCGCCCAGCGGGAAACTCAGAATCACCGCTGCGGTCTTTTGACCGCGCAGCGGTGTTCTGGCGGGGGTACTTTGGCGGGCGGCCTCCGCCGCCCGCCAAAGTTAGAATCACCCCCTAAGTTACATAAAATGAAACATTGTACAGCCTTAAATTCACTGGAAACAAAAACACACTTGCATTTCCTCAACTCCTTCTTCACCCAGCACATGCAATGAGAAGGCTGTATTTCAGTGAAATAAATTGCAGGTCTCTCTCTCATAACTCTGATTGACTGTGTGAAGGTGTGTTTCACAAAACAGAAAATGTGTTGGAATGACTGAGGGATGAGGAATGAGGTGTAGGGGTGATGGATAAGGAATAGGGATGATGGATGAGGTATGAGAAGTAGGAATGATGGAAAATCGTTAAGAAGTATGGATGAGAAGCAGGGATGAGAAGTAGGGATGATGGAAAAGAACTATGGATGAGAAGAAGGGATGAGAAGTAGGGATGATGGAAGAGAAGTAAGGATGATGGATGAGAAGTAGGGCTGATGTATGATGAATGAGAAGTAGGGATGATGGATGAGAAGTAGGGATGATGTATGATGGATGAGAAGTAGCGATGATGGGTGAGAAGTAGGGATGATGGATTAATAGTAGGGATGAAAAGCAGGGATGATGGATTAATAGTAGGGATGAGAAGCAGGAGTGACGGTTAAGAAATAGGGATGAAGGATGAGAAGCAGGGATGATCGATGAGAAGTAGGGATGATGTATGAGAAGTAGGGATGATGGATGAGAAGTAGGGATGGTGTATGATGGAAGAGAAGTAGCGATGATGGATGAGAAGGGGGGATGATAAATGAGAAGAAGTAGGGATGATGTATGATGGATGAGAAATAGGGATGATGGATGAGAAGTAGGAATGATGGATGAGAAGCAGGGATGGGGAGTGAGGAATGAGGTTGTCCTAAAATGGATGCTGTATTATGGCAAACAGAAGGTTGCAGTCTAGCTCCAACCTTGGCATAAGAACATTTCGTAATTAATAAACCCACCATAGAACAGTTCGTATTAAGTATCACACAAGTAACATAGATACACAATTAAGTGAAAAGTCTGTCTTATCCCAGTGTTTCAAAAGGTGAACTGTGACTGGACCCGAGAAGTATCTGAAAACTATGCCCAGATCCATGAACTTTGGATGAGGTAATGCACTCCAGAGAAGTAGACTAGCGGATCAAAAAGAGACTTCTAAGGATCAAAGCCAGAAAGGAACCTTACAAGAAAACACAGAACGTATGGCCTTGTGTTCGTACAGTATATTTGGTAAAGGTGGTTGGAATTTACGCACTGACTTTTACCGAATGGGCAGAGGCGGCTTCTCCATATGAGCAGAGGAGCAGCAAAAGTGAAAAATAAAATGGTAATTGTATTGCCTTTTTTCCGCTGCCAGTCTGAGCTGTGAAGGCAGGGTGGGGCCATCCCTGCTGACTGGCAGCGTAGGAGGAGAAGTGGTGACAGCAATTTAAATTATGCATGTCACTTTGGCTGGCTGTCTTGCGACAGGCAGCCTGACATGCGCAGGTTAAACCTCACCAACCCAAGCTGTCTTAGACAGCCGGGTGGAGAGAAATCACAGGCACCCAGTGCCTGGAAGAACGCTGAGCAAGCCCACTCCTTCCAATCCTTGTGTTTCTTTCATGCTGATTAACAGCATGAGAGCAGTGTCCGGATGAGTTAGGGGAGTTTGCTCTAGGGCCGTCAAGAAGAACACCAGGCCCTGAAGGACGACAGACGTGAAACAGTAGGTAAGTAAATATTTTTTAGTTTACTTATTTTAAGAGTAACTAAATGACTAACATGCGCTACATTAGAGTTAATTTAAAAATATTAATGTAATGCATGTTAGCAACTTAGTGACTGTTTATGGCACTTGAGTGAGACTCTTTAACCCACTGAGAGGCAGTGTGAAAAACTTGACCTGCTTTCAGCCTCATCTCCAAAGGTCTCAGTCGTGGCTCATTATAAACACTGTTTCTAACAAGCCACAATTGAGAGCTTTGGCACTGAGCCTGAAGGCACTGCTGGTGTATCCCAGTGGCATTTTGCTCACCCCACCACTGAATATTGTTGCCAGCCGCCACTGTGAATGAATTGGCATTTTGTAAACCAACATATGTTCAAACATGTTGGTTTGCAAAATTTTGATTCATGCGGGGGAGGTCACATTTGACCTACCTCGTTAATATCCATGAGGTAGGTCATAAATTGCAACCCATTACGAATTGCTGCCATCATAGGGATGGTGGGTGCTGGGGTTAGCACAGTGGTGTAACAAAACCTTAGGAGGCCCCTCTGCAAAGTACATGGAGGAGCCTCCCGAACCAGTCAGAAGTTCTCAGGCCAGGGGCCTGCCGCCTGTGCACAGTGCTGTCCAGTGCACAGTGTGTACGAGCATATCAAACTCACTGGTACCATTCGATGTACTTTGCTGAGGGGGTCCCCTGGAGCTCCGGGTCCCCCCTGCACCACAGGGGCTGCGGGAGTCTAATGTTACACCACTGATATCTTTATATAATACATGGGAGTCTGCAATCCCTGAATTGAGAACTCATCTCTAATTTCTTTATAATCGGCGACTTGTGGTGCACGCAGTCACTGATTATAATCTACGCCATAGCTCAACTGTAATAACTTATATCAGTTGGGTTCTGATGTCACAATACCTGCTGCCAGAGCCAGCAGCCAGGAGAAGAGCAGGTGGTAATGGAGCATAATTAAAGCAGCTGTTTCAAGAAGGAAAACAAAACACTGTTTTCATTCATCTGCTCTACTATTCTAGTTGTACCATGATAAACAGAAAGGGGAAATATATAGCAACATGTTTATTTTTTTGCTTTCCTAAGGTACTTATAGAAAAGTTAGACCTTATGTGCATGTTTCTATACATTTCCAGATACTGCATCTTTTAAAAAAACTGACTTGTATTAAACCACTTCTAATATAGTTTTGCAATAAATACCTAACAGCTTAATAGATGTGTTTAATTTTGCACTAGATATTCTATTTTTATTCTTCGTGTTTGCACATATGCTTTCTCTTTCTTATGAAAGAGCTACACACCAAGAATTTGAGTGGTTTGTGGGAAAGGTGATGGAGTAATCACGTATTATAAGGAATAAAATACTCCCTGGAGTACATAACAAGGATGTTAATAGTCACCTCAGAGTTCCATAACCTTATAAAGGAACTAGGCCTTTAGCCTCATTCCTCGGTATGGTATGGTCAGAGGTATGGTCATGGAAATCCTCAGTGACTTACAATATCCTCATAATGTACAGAAAGGGACACTTTTCCCACAAAGTATCCCCATCTGTTTAACTATTGCCTAATTGTGTGCTACCCATACAAAATTCACTTCTAAGGCCATTACAGATAGACTGACTAGTATTTTAGATATTAAAATGAAAAAATGATAGAGGAAATAGTTCCGATGTATGTGATAGCCCACACAGGCATGGGTAATTGCTGTTTTGGGTAATACATTTAAAATACACTTTGATGGGTTCCCCTTCATGACAAGATATGCTGTTATCTTTTCAATACATCTGTGTGGATTGAAATAAATTATGTCGCTACACAACACCTCCCCTCGGTTTCTTGCATACGCAGATTACATTATGCCTGCATTTAACTATTTTGAAAAATGCTATCCCTGTCCCCCTGCTGCAGACCGTTAACAAAACAAGATCCCTGTTCATGGCACAACTGTGCTAGTCATTGAGAAAAAAGGCTGTTGTTGGAGGAGAGTCTTTTGCAGGAGAGTGTCCACTTCCCACTTACTCACCCACCACAATCACCCATGTGCAATCACCCCTTCACATCTTTCACCACTCTTTCAACATTTTAGCTAGCTATATTTTGTACCCTCCACTACCTCTGAGCAGAGCCCTGGTTATGTTTCAGAAGTTGCACACATCTTATTGCTGGGGTTGCCACATAACCGGCTTTATATGGACATGAGTGAGCAGTACTTTAATGTCCTGGCCGGTAGAACAATTAGAAAACTCAAGCTTTTTCCCCATATAAGTACATACTTTAAACAGGTAAGAAGAAAACACTTTAAGGGGGTCATTACAACATTGGCGGTAAAAGCCGCTTACTGCCATGCAGAAGACCGCCAACACACCGCCGCAGAATTCCGCCACGGTCATTATGACCCACAGCTCGGAATCTGCCAAAATGTAAACACCCACACAAGTCCGCCACACCAAAGGTCAGTGATAAACTGGTGAAAATAAAACCTCCACCGTCACGCCAACAGGAATACACCCACACTATCACGATCCACGAATCAACGCGGCGGTCTTTCAACCCCGTTATTCCATTGGCGGTACATACCGCTGCACTCAAAATACACACACATTTACAAAACACTACCACATTGGACAATTCCAAATACACACACCTGATACACATACACACACCACTCCCACACACCCAATACAATATAAAACACACACCCACATCACACACAAACCCCTACTACCCAAAAATCTGAAAGAAGGCCAGAGAGAGACACCACAATCACCCACATAACATCCACGCACCTCACACAACACACCACTAAATATCACCCCACACATCACAACACACACCAACCCACACATCACCCATACCACCCCATGGCACGGCAAAGACACCCCAGGTTTTCTGAGGAGGAGCTCAGGGTCATGGTGGAGGAAATCATCCGGGTACAGCCACAGCTATTCGGAGCACAGGTGCAGCACACCTCCACAGCTAGGAAGATGGAGCTATGGCAAAGAATAGTGGACAGGGTCAACGCAGTGGGACAGCACCCAAGAAATAGGGATGACATCAGGAAGAGGTGGAACGACCTACGGGGAAAGGTGCGTTCCGTGGTCTCAAGACACCACCTTGCGGTTCAGAGGACTGGCGGCGGACCCCCACCTCCTCCCCCACAACTAACAACATGGGAGGAGCAAGTCTTGGTTATTCTGCATCCTGAGGGCCTCGCAGGAGTAGCTGGAGGAATGGACTCTGGTAAGTCAAATCTTTAATACTATATCCCCACCCTACCTGCATGCCATCACAGACCCCCACCCTCGCCCTCACCCCCATCACTCCAACTCCTCACAAATGTCCCAATATCACAAACCACCCATCCCAACACCAAGCACTGCATGCAGCAACAAAACATGAACACCCATCACCAAAGCATGGCCACTGCACATACCCATACACCCCCCTAAACCATCATTATACAAGGTCCCACACAGGAATGCAAGCACTGGGGTACACAGTCACCCACACATTGCACACCATGGCACACACAGATGCAATAATCATGCTTTTACACCCCTGCAGGACCCCTACCCAACGTCACTGGACAGGAGGGTCCAGACATGTCCACACCACCAACAGAAGAGGCCCACAGTGATGACAGCAGCTCTGTCCAACTGGATCTAGACGACCAGCCCAGCCCATCTGGGACCTCGGGACAGTCGGTTCCCCTGACACAGGCCACCACAGAGCTTCCCCCCTCTAGAAACACCAGCAGAGCACCCACCCAGTGGGCCCATACCTCTGTCCCCAGGACACGTCAATCAGCAGTGTGTCCACCACTACAGGGAACCAAGGCTAACCCACCACCCCAACAACAACAGGGACCTGGGGGCAGTGGGCACACGGTTCAGGGGACAGAGGCCCAGGGAAACAGAGGAACTGGGAGGGCCGCTGTGCGACAGGGGGAGGACAGGCCCAGGGAACCCACTCTCCACGAGGCCCTCTCCAACATCATGGGAGCCTACCATAATTCCCAGGAGACGATGGCAACAGTACTGGCCAAGATTCAGGAGACCCAACGGCTGCAGGAGGAACAGTATTTGGGCTTCAGGGAGGAACTCAAATCCATCAATTCCACCCTGGGCACCATCGTAGGGGTGCTGAAGGAAGTCCTCAACACCAGGAGGGACACTGTGGCACAACAACGGGCCCCTGACACTAGCCTGGACGATGAACTGCCCACCACCGCCGCCGGCGCTAGTGGACAGGAGGCACTGCCACAGGACCACCACACCAGCACCCCACACCCTGCAGATGGAGAACCACCCCGCAAACGGTCCCTGAGATCCAGGGCAAAGACAGAGAACCATGGCAAGACCCCGCCAAGAAATGAGACCACCCTGATTGTCATCCTTTTGTCCCACTTTGTCACCCTGTCCATCCTCAAACTGCCCCAGCTCCACTTCCTATGCTCCTTTGGACAATGCACCTGTGAGACTAAAAGCTTGGACTCTGCCATGGACATTCCTCCACCATCACCCCTCACCATTTTACAACCCCCTCCAATATTGAGCACTTAAATAAACACCCTTAAAGCACAAAACAATCTGGAGTCTGTTTGTGATTTCGAATTAGGGTATTAGCAAATACAGAGACAAAATGCTCTTTCAAATGTAATGTCAACATACCTATGTCACACAGCTCTAGTTCATGAGGAAACAAAGCAGATGTCACACAGTGGGACCCACATCTGTGAAATCGTAAGGGAAATTGAAAACTCAGTGACCATATACTGGGTGAAAAGGACAGACAGTAGAGAGGTAGTAGTGTTAAAGTACATGTAGCAGGCAGGTTTGTCTTCTTACCTGTGTCTCACTGGAAGTATTGCAGGATCACCGAGTTCCTGATGTCGATGTCCTCTTCTTCTGCTTCCTCGTCTTCACTGTCCACAGGCTGCCCAGCTGCCACAACACTTCCACCTGGACCATCCTCCTGCAGAAAAGGCACCTGTCGTCGCAAAGCCAAGTTGTGAAGCATACAGCAGGCCACGATGATCTGGCACACCTTCTTTGGTGAGTAGAATAGGGAACCACCTGTCATATGTAGGCACCGGAACCTGGCCTTCAGGAGGCCAAAGGTCTGCTCTATAATCCTCCTAGTTCGCCCATGGGCCTCATTGGAGCGTTCCTCTGCCCTTGTCCTGGGATTCCTCATTGGGGTCAGTAGCCATGACAGGTTGGGGTAACCAGAGTCACCTGCAAATGGCGAGGGACAACTGTTAGACACACACTAACTCTTAGGGATATACCCAGACAACTATTCCCACTGATTTGGTTCCATGTGCTCACCTAATAGCCACACACAGTGCCTCTGAAGTTGCCCCATCACATAAGGGATGCTGCTATTCCGTAGGATGTAAGCGTCATGCACTGAGCCAGGGAATTTGGCATTAACATGGGAGATGTACTGGTCTGCCAAACACACCATCTGCACATTCATCGAATGGTAACTCTTCTGGTTTCTGTACACCTGTTCACTCCTGCGGGGGGGACCAAGGCCACATGTGTCCCATCAATGGCACCTATGATGTTGGGGGTATGTCCCAGGGCATAGAAGTTACCTTTCACTGTAGGCAAATCCTCCACCCGAGGGAAAACGATGTAGCTCCGCATGTGTTTCAGCAGGGCAGACAACACTCTGGACAACATGTTGGAAAACATAGGCTGGGACATCCCTGATGCTATGGCCACTGTTGTTTGAAATGACCCACTTGCAAGGAAATGGAGTACTGACATCACCTGCACTTGAGGGGGGATTCCTGTGGGATGGCGGATAGCTGACATCAGGTCTGGCTCCAACTGCGCACACAGTTCCAGGATTGTGGCACGAACAAGCCTGTAGATGATGATCACATGTCTTTCCTCCATTGTCAACAGGTCCACCAGCGGTCTGTACACCAGAGGATGCCGCCATCTCATCACATGCCCCAGCGGAGGGTGCCTATGGAGGAGAACAGCGAGCACATAGTCAACCAACTCTGAGGTACGTAAACACAACTTACTCAGAAAACTATTCATAAACTGAAATTTGCCTGTATGAGTGTTGAGCCAAGGCCTAGGTATGTGTGACGCAGTTAAAAATAAAGCCATGTGGGCCCCTGAAATGGCGGCTGCCTGACCTATAAAGTGGGACAATGGGATATGAGGTAACTGCGCTGGCATTGTACACCGTCGTGGTAGGCGGTCGAAGACCGCGGCGCAATTCTGCATTGTTTAACACTGGACCCTATGGGTCCAAGGAGCCAATGACGATGTACCCCGGCGGTGACGGTACGCACCGCTGCGGACGTGACCGCCATTTTCTATCTTTCAATCACTGGATACCTGGGCCCGTATTTATACTTTTTGATGCTAAACTGCGCTAACGCAGTTTAGCGTCAAAAAGTTTAGCGCCGGCTAATGCCATTCTGAAGCGCCATGCGGGCGCCGTATTTATTGAATGGCGTTAGCCGGCGCTAGCAGACCGGCGCTGCCTGGTGTGCGTGGAAAAAAACCACGTACACCAGGCACCGTCGGCGTTGGGGAAAATGGCGTTAGGGCGTCTTAAAATGGTGCAAGTCAGGTTGACGCCAAAAAATCGCCTCCACCCGATTTGCGCCATTTTTACCGACGCCCAGACGCCATTTACATGACTCCTGTCTTAGTAAAGACAGGAGTCATGCCCCCTTGCCCAATGGCCATGCCCAGGGGACTTATGTCCCCTGGGCATGGTCATTGGGCATTGAGGCATGTAGGGGGGCACAAATCAGGCCCCCCTATGCCAAAAATAAATTTAAAAAAAATAAAAAATTATACTTACCTGAACTTACCTGAATGTCCCTGGGATGGGTCCCTCCATCCTTGGGTGTCCTCCTGGGGTGGGCAAGGGTGGCAGGGGGGGTCCCTGGGGGCATGGGAGGGCAGCTGTGGGCTCATTTTGAGCCCACAGGTCCCTTAACGCCTGCCCTGACCCAGGCGTTAAAATCCGGCGCAAATGCGGGGTTTTTTGCCCCGCCCACTCCCGGGTGTGATTTTTGCCCGGGAGTATAAATACGACGCATTTGCGTCGCAGTCATTTTTTTTAGACGGGAACGCCTACCTTGCATCTCATTAACGCAAGGAAGGCGTTCACGGAAAAAAATGACGCTCTTTCCTCATACTTTGGCGCTAGACGCGTCTAACGCCAAAGTATAAATATGGCGTTAGTTTTGCGCCGAATTTGCGTCGAAAAAAACAACGCAAATTCGGCGCAAACGGAGTATAAATATGCCCCCTGATCTTTGACAGGAGAGGACCTACACTGCAAGTGCTGCTGTGACCTCAGTCTGGAAGAGACAATGGCTCGTGCGTCTGGGGAAAGGGCCCCTGCCTTCAGCACGGAGGAGTTGGAGAAACTCGTGGATGGGGTCCTCCCCCAGTACACGCTAGTCTACGGTCCTCCAGACAAACAGGTAAGTACACTGGGAGCATGCTGTATGGGCAATGCCTGTGTGGATGAAAGATGGGGGGGTGAGAATGAGGCGTGCATGAAACAACGGTGAGTGCATGTGCCACATGGCAAGGGTAGGGATGCGGGCCAATTACTGTGACGGTGCAGTTGGTTATGACTTCTCTTTTTCCCCTGTATAATTCCTGTAGGTCACCACCCACCAGAAGAAGGATATTTGGTGTGCCATCGCCAAGGACGTCCGGACCCTGGAGGTCTACCACAGACGGAGCACCCACTGCCAGAAAAGATGGGAGGACATTCGCTGCTGGAGCAAGAAGACGGCAGAGGCCCAGCTGGGGATGGCCTCCCAACGTGGGAGGGGTGCCCGTTGCACCATGACCCCCCTGATATTCAGGATCCTGGTGGTGGCTTACCCGGAGTTGGATGGGCGCTTGAGGGCATCACAGCAGCAACAAGGGGGTGAGTACACTCTCATTCAGCTGATTCAGCACACATTGTAGGTGTCTGGGTGGGGGAGGTGGGCTGTGGGTTCCCCTAGGCCAGGGCGAGTTTGCTAGTTAAGTCCCCTTTTCCAGGCAGACCCTGTGGCACCCCTCCCCACCTGGGTACAGTGCCAACTACACCTAGTCAGGCTCCTGTGACATCCATGTGTGCAGAAATCGGCCATAGCCTTGTAAGCCATGTCCCAGGGATTGAATAGTGGACCCCAAGTGCGCGGCGTAGTGCAGGGGGTTTCTGTGTCTGTCGTGTTCGCCAACAGTAGCGGTATTGCATGCACTCAACATGTCTTTCTTCTGTCTCCCCCCCCCTTTTTGTGGTCTCCCTGTACTTGTGTGCATTAGCATCATCAGGTGGAGGAGCAGTGGCACCGGAGCAGGAGGGAGCTGCATCCCACATGGCCCTGGAGGGCGAGACTACGGACTCCGAATTCACCAGTGGGACAGAGGGCGAGGTAAGCTCCACGGCGGGGACAGGAGCTGACACCAGCGATACGAACTCCTCCACTGATGGGAGCTCCCTTGTGGTGGCGGGCCCATCTGTACCCCCACATCTACAGGTACAGCCGCCACCCCCCTCCAGCACCGCCCTCCCAGCAGCCCCTCAGCCTTTGCCCCGTGCCTGCTCACCCAGGAGGGTGGGTATCACCTTCGCCCCAGGCACCTCAGCCCCTGCCCTTGTCACCCCTGCTGCCCGCAGTGAGGAAGCCATTGACCTCCTCAGGTCCCTCACTGTTGGGCAGTCTACCATTTTGAATGCCATCCAGGGTGTAGAGAGGCAGTTGCAACAAACCAATGCATTCCTGGAGGGCATTCATTCTGGTCAGGCAGCCCTTCAGCGAGCTTTTCAGACTCTGGCCTCAGCACTGATGGCAGCTATTGTCCCTGTCTCTAGCCTCCCCCCACCAACTTCCTCCACCCAGACCCACACCCCTGTACCTCAGCCTATCCCTAGCACACCATCAGACCAGCATGCACACACCTCAACACACAAAGGAAGCTCAGGCAAACATAACCACCACACATCCCACAGGCACTCACGCAAGCATCAGACACATGCAGACATACCAACATCCACTGCCTCCACTGTGTCCCCCTCCCCCTTGTCTCCCTCCTCCCTCCCTGTCTCATCTCCACTCACCTGCATGCACTACATCTTCAGCCACTACGTCCATCACCAGCACACCCACCACCACACACCGCTCACATGCAGTCACCACCCCCACTCACATTCACACATCCCCTGTGTCCTCTCCCAGTGTGTCTGTGAGGCCACCTCCCAAGGTACACAAACGCAGCCACACACCCACCCAACAGCCATCCACCTCACGACAGCCTCCAGCCCATGCACCTTCACCCAAAGTCAGCAAACGTACACCTCCTACGACCACTATCTATTCCTCCACTCTCAAACCCCCTCCATCTACCCGTCCCAGTGTTCCTAAGAAACTTTTCCTGGCCAGCCTTGACCTCTTTCCCTCACCTCCCCCACCCCGTCAGTCTCCTAGGGCCCGACTCTCCAGGTCCCAACCTAGCACCTCAGCCACAACATCGGCGGGACCAGTGGTGCCAGTAGTCACCGGATTATGGAGTGCACCAGGCAGCAGGGCAGGCAGTGTGGCAAGGAGCCACAGCACAGACAGTCCCCCACCTGTCAAGCATCAAAAGTTGGCCAGTGCCCGGCGGGAGAGGAGGAAGACACCAGCCATCATAGCCGCTCCCAGGGGTACAGTTGGGGTTGTGGAGTCAGCTCCGACACCTTCCAAGGTGGGGAAGGGGCACAATAAAACCAGCAAGTCTGGGAAGATCAGCACGGCGGAGAAGACCGCCATCAGCCCCACTGCCTAGGAGGCGACTGCCAGCAGCCACACTGCCCCAAACAGGACCACCAGCAGCAGCCCTGCTGCCCAGGAGGCGACTGCCAGCAGCCCCACTGCCCCAGACAGGACCGCCAGCAGCAGCCCCGCTGCCCAGGAGGCGACCGCTAGCAGCCACACTGCCCCAGACAGGACCACCAGCAGCAGCCCCGCTGCCCAAGAGGCGACCGCCAGCAGCCCCACTGCTCCAGACAGGACCGCCAGCAGCAGCCCAGTTGCCAGGAGGGGACCGCCAGCAGCCCCACTGCCCCAGACAGGACTGCCAGCAGCAGCCCCACTGCCACAGACTGGACCGCCAGCAGCTGAACCGCTGCCAAGGACACCGCCGCCACAAGCACCGCTGCCAAGGACACCGCCACCACAAGCACCGCTGCCGCCAAAGCACCGCAGCCAAGGACACCGCCGCCACATGTACCGCTGCCAAAGACACCGCCACCACAAGCACCGCTGCCAAGGACACCGCCATAAGAACTCCGCCGCCACAAGCACCACTGCCAAGGACACCACCGCCACAAGCACCGCTGCCAAGGACACCGCCGCCACAAACACCGCAGGCCCATGAGCGCCAAAAGCTCTGACGCTACTGAGACCGCCACGAGCAGGATGAAGCACTCTGGGCACAAAGCCCCCTCCAGAACCAGTGGAGACTGTTATCCACTACCTCTGTCCTTGGTAGGATGAAGCACTCTGGGCACAAAGCCCCCTCCAGAACCAGTGGAGATTGACATCCACTACCTCAGTCCTTGGCAGGATGAAGCACACTGGGCACAAAGCTCCCTCCAGAACCAGTGGAGATTGACATCCACTACCTCAGTCCTTGGCAGGATGAAGCACTCTGGGCACAAAGCCCCCTCCAGAACCAGTGGAGACTGTTATCCACTCCCTCAGTCCTTGGCAGGATGAAGCACTCTGAGCACAAGGCCCCCTCCAGAACCAGTGGAGATTGACATCCACTTGAGAGACTGTGGCTTTGCACTCCCCAGGATATAGCAGTGGGCAAACCACCCACTGTAGAGACTTGAGAGACTGTGGCTTTGCACTCCCCAGGACATAGCAGTGGGCAAACCACCCACTGTAGAGACTTGAGAGACTGTGGCTTTGCACTCCCCAGGATATAGCAGTGGGCAACCCACCCACTGGAGAGACTTGAGAGACTGTGGCTTTGCCCTCCCCAGGATATGGCAGTGGGCAAACCACCCACTGTAGAGACTTGAGAGACTGTGGCTTTGCACTCCCCAGGATTGAACAGTGTGCATGGGGCCCCCTTGTGGATTTGGCGTCGTGCACTCAACTGGCTGAGGTGCCCACCCTTTCCCTTCCCCCTGAGGTGCCTGTTTTATTTCTATCTGATGCCCCTGCAGTGTTCTCTCCGTCTTGTTCGGGTATCTTGTGTGGGCCTCGCCCATGCCTTTTGGGCCCAGTGATCCACGGACTATGATGGTGGACTCCCTTGGACTTGTGTTATTGGTGTATTTAATTGTATATAGTATAAATGTATATATTTGTAAATATTTTGGATGTATGTAATTGAATAAATCACAATTTTTCGACTCATTTCCTTTTGTTCTTGCATTCTTTCAGGGGGGTGTAACTGTGATGTATCATGATGTATTAGCGTGTGTGTTGTAGTGGGTGAGGGTGGGGGTGTGTGTGTCACTGTTTTTTCCTCCCCCATCCCCTGTGTCGTAGGTGCAGTACTCACCGTGGTCTTCGCCACCGGCGTTCGTGCTACTGGTAGAGGAGCAGGAAGATAAAGGCTGGAAAAATCTGGAGCTCTGGTTCCATGGCATCCTGGTTCCTCGTGGGGTGTGCAGAGGTGAGCGTTTTCCCTTCGAAGTCCTGTTTCCGCTGTGTTTTTATTTGCGGTGAATCCGCCCCGGAAAAGGTGGCGGATTGGTGGGTTGTAATTCTGTGGGCTGTGCATTGTCCTCCGCCTGTCTGCTGGCGGTGACTGCCGCTGTGTTTGTTTGTACTGCCGTGGCGATCGGAGTGTTAAACTGGCTGTCTATGTTTGCAGTTTCCGCCACGGTCGTAATTCCATTTTTTTTACCGCCGGCCTGTTGGCGGTCTTACCGCCGCTTTAACACTGACCGCCAGGATTGTAATGACCACCTAAATGTGTTCTACAGCTGCCCTCCTGACCCCTAATTAAAATTAAAAATATAAAAAGAACTTTATATAAACATCATCTGTATTCAGTGTAATTTGGCCTTTTTGTCTTTGCTTATTTAAAATTTTAATTAGGGGTCAGTTTTGTTGCAGTCTTTGTAGAATGTTAAATTGTGAACCGATGGCCGTATTTGTCTCTTGGAAAGGTAGCAACCTTACAGCTGCCCCAATAAGTTCTGTGTGGCCTCCTCCCCTCTCAGACAAGCAGTGCTCTGTAGAAGATGCTTTCTTTGGTGATTGGGGGAGCTTATCTGCTCTTGTAAGGGACCTGGCCGACTTGGCCAGAAAGAGAAACAAATGTTGTTATTTTGTTTCTCTTTACTTCTCAGTCAGCACATGTCAGCTCAAAGCATATCAGAGTAGGCTGTACACTGCAGCTGCTTTACAAGAAACACCCACCCAGGAGAGGCAAGCTGGAGTCACCCTTCATCACAGAAGACTGGGGGACCCCACACCGCTGGAGCTGATAGGGTGTCCGTTACACCCCTCGGCACTGCCGGTTGGTGGCAAATTACAACAGAGGGGCAAATAACACATACACAAAACACTACACACAACACATAACACACTAATGCATTTACACATACACACTCATATAAATATTTAAAAAAGAACTTACCTTACTGATGTTCTGCAGCACATTCCCGTTGCAGCACGTCCTCCGAGCGCGAAGCCCACAGCCAACTTCCTCATTCAATCAAGATGATGTTTTCATGCTGTTAAGCAGCATGAATAAAGCGTCTTAAATGGCTGGAGCAGGCCTGCTTCACGCTCCAAAAGGCACTGTAAGCCTGTGCCTGCTCTCCAGCCCAGCTGTCCAAGGCAGCCAAGTTGGAGAGGTTTGAACTGCGCATGTTGGTTTGCCATAGCAAGCTAGCTGGCCAAACCAACATGCACAGTTCAAACTTAATTGGCCACTCCTCACTGCTGCCAATCATTGGCAGTGGTGACGGACTGGCCCCGCCCTGCCCTCACACTCCATTTGCTGGCAGAAAGCGTCAAAAATAAAATGGTAATAAAATAATTTTATTTTTGACACTTTCTGCACAGCTGTGTGGGAGAGCGACCACCATGTCTGTGATTGCTTTTAGATTAATCAATATATATTTTTTAACCACAGCCTGTTTTCCTTAAGGATGTGTCAGAAAACTATCAGTGATTTGTGACTGCAACTGCACTCGCTAGCCATTGATACATACCATAAGAAATCCCATGTTGGAAGGGACACCGCAAACACGTCCATTTCAATTTCCAAATCGATATATAGTTGCAATCCTATCTTGTGATTTAGTAACACATTACCAAATCGCAATTTGGGCTTCAAACATACCCAAGGGCTATTTTGCAGTTGCAGAGCCTCTGTGACCACAAAGTAGCTTTGAGCATAAGGCCCCTAGAGTGGGGAAAAATTTCAAAAGTGCAGTCGGTCTACAGCACTAAAGAAGTTGGAACCCTACAACAGAAGACTTAGAGAGGTATCAGTGGCATTCTGTTGCCGCTACTTATCTTGCCAAGGAAACACCCCAGGGTCTGAAAGACTCTGAGGCAAATGGCCTGTAATTCGTGCTTTGCTTATGATGACCACTTAAATCCTCCCTCCTCAGTCCCAGGCTCCATCTGTTTGTCCTCCATAGTCTCCAAACTGCCCATTACCTACCTTTAAAACACATGTCTGTTCCTCAAGATCCAAGACCCCTTTTTAGTGTGCTTGTTCTATTCAAGGTTCCACACTTCCATATGTGAGTGCTTATCAAACCTGGGAAAAAAGACACCTTATACAACTGCTCAGAATTTATGAAATAGAAATTGCAGCTACTTTGAGGAATAGAATGTGTTGACATCAAACTCGACTTGTCAAAAGAATTGTAATTTAAAACCCTCTTTAATGATAAAGTCAGATTTTAAATCACAATTCTGAAACTGACACTTTTAGAAAATTGGCATTTTCTTGTCCTAACCATTTGGTGCCTGCAGTCTGTATCCTGGGTTCCCCTTGACTAGATGTAGCTGCTAGTTGGTCTTTGTGTATTTCTCCCAGGCAATAAGGGGAATACCTGTTGGCAGGATGGGCCACCTCTGACTGGATAGCTACTACACTTGCAGATCACACAGACTGTGTCTGAGCACAGTAATAAAGGGTTTGACACTAGTCGTTTGTGGCCTCAGACAAGCTATCACTGAGGGTGGAAACCTACAGAACTGTTTCCTACTTCAAAGCTGGCACCAAGTACAAATATTGGACCTTCTGACCCAACTGTTCAGTACACCTCTGGATCAGTGGATGACTCATAAGGACTGCTGTGCTGCCCTACAAGAAGGACTGCTACTCTCCTGCTGCCTGAGTGAAAAGGACTGGATCTGTTCTACAACCTACAACCCCCCAAGTGACTCCAAGGGCTAGTTGACTGGACTCCTGATCAGACCCTCAGGGACAGAAAATGCTCCAACCACCTTGAACCCAGCTCCTGGGCTGTACCTGCAGTGGGTCTTGCCCCCCAGTGGGTGCCACCCCACTCCTGGACTCTTGGAAGTGGGCCTGAAGATGCTCTGCCAGCCCAACTGTGGACTCTTGGGCAGAACTGAAGCAGCAAGATGCATCTCTTCGCAGCTTCGCATCAGAAATGCCACTGTGTGATGCTTCTCCGATGCAGGCCCTCGCATCACAAACAGCAGCTTCTCGGAACACAGCTGCATGATGCATTCCTCGTGCAGGACTTCGTATTGCAGCTTTCATCGATGGCATCCTCGAAGACAACGCAGGGCCACACAGCGGAAGCCCCGTCAGGGGCTTCATCAGACCTGTCACTGCGTGATGAACCTCTGACACATGCCTCACATCACTGCCTGCAGACCTTGGGATAACCGCTGTGCACCTCACCCTAGATGTGGGATCTTGCAACACTCTTCAACTGTATTTAGGGTACTTTGTTCAGTGGGCCGCACCTGGTCCCTGTATTTGGCCTGTGCTCCATTGCAGTCGGCCTGAACTTGTGACTTTGGGCCTGATTTGAATTTTGGTGGATGGGGTTATTCCATCACAAACGTGATGGATGTCCCGTCCACCTTATTACGATCCCACTATATCCTATGGGAATTGTAGTACAGTGGATGGGATATCCTTCAGGGTTGTGACAGAGTAACCCCTCCAACAAACTCCAAATCTGGCCCTTTGCATAACTCTGGTTCAACTAATTGGATTTTTGTTGTTTTGGTCTCAAATAATTTACTACATTTTACTCTAGCTTTTTATTTTTCTAAATTGGTGTGGGGCTTTTCTTGTGTTGTGTTTTCACTTTATTACTGTTTGATGTGCTGCATAAATACTTTAAACATTGCCTGCAAGTTAAGCCTGACTGCTTTGTGCCAAGCTACCAGAGGGTTGAGCACATGTTAATTTGGAGTTTGCTTGTACTTCACCCTGACAAATATTGTGATTGCTGCTTGAGAAGGACTTCACCCCCTCAACCAGTAACCCAATTTCCTACAGTCACATTGATGTAGTGCCTAACTCTTCGGGCCACTCACGTTTCAGTGGCAGATGACTGAAACATGCTTCCTCTGCACACCTTGTGACATCTCTACCAGGATGCTGTCTGTTAGGATATCTTTTCTCCTGGTTTCCATGTGGATTGTTCTCCTGCAAGTGCCCTCTAAGGCAGTGCCTTTCATGATCTGAGACACTTCTGCTGAAATTGTGACTGGGTGTCCCCAGGACAGTATGACTTTGCCCACCTGGACTAGTTCTGGTGCTCCCAAATTCACTCTAAAGCTGTGCTCACTGGCAGAGAGGGCAGCTCCATGTTGCACCAAGATGACGCAGTTTGTGCCCACAAAGCCACAAATATTAATTTACCTTCTAATTCATCTCTTCAGATGAGGCAGCGCCATTATAGAGCACCTTCTTTGTGGCACATCCATTCTAATGTTACTGCTTTGACATTATAGCCAAAGCGCAACACCTGGAAAGTTGCAGCAACTCTTACATATCCATTATTCCCCATTTTTCTGTATTGGCTGATATCTGAAAGTAAAATAGCTCATACTGTTGCTTGCCTGGTGGGCACCATCCTTCCATATACTTCCAAACCCCTAAAACTGATAGATTACCCCATCTATCCATCTACTTATGCATCTGACCCAATACACCAATGTATTTGTCCTCCAGACTGATATATCCTTAAACATGAGTCTCAGTAGGCGTCTTACGTATATATGTACCTACATGCGCATTTGTAGGTTTCATGGTTGGTGCCTATGTGTGCCTGTCTGTAAATATGTATGTTTTGTGACTGAGTGTGTGTGTGTGGGGGGGGGATGTGCTCTTTCTTGAAGGTTTATTGATATGTCTTAAAGTGGTGTTGAACTGTGAACTTTTTTCTTGAACATTCAACCGAACTCTTTTAACTCTGGGGTTGTTAACTTATACTGCTATCCTTAGATTGGATTCTCAGATTGGACTATATTTCATATTTATTTACATATTCTATGCATAATGTAATAGAATTCTAGCTTGCATGTATGCATTGCTAAGCATAGGGATTCGCAGGATGTTAACAGTGTCGTAAACTTGCATTTCAGGAGAAGTCATGTAAAAAATGTAGCTCATCCAGAGAGCGTACATTGACAAAGTTTGTGGTAATCATTCGAATAGTAATAGTGCCAGTGTTCATATTTATTTAATGTACTCATTTTGTGTATGTTTAGTTTCAGGCATTACCAGTTTTACATCAAAGTATGGATATTTGGTTACACAGATCTATTGCTAAGGTATCAATAGTCACAATCATAGTCGAGCATAAAATCCTTAATTACACGTTACTGTGGATATTTCTTTGTCTTGTAGAAATCTACTACATCCTGTAGACATCCTTGATCAACAGAAGGGACGAGTCAGAGTGCTGGAGTCCTGCGTCTCTATTTTCTCTCTCAACCCATTACCATTTCTACCACAAGCAGTCATGTTCCTTTACATTGTAAAATACAGATAAAATCATATCTTTGATCATGTACCAGAAATTCAAATTGGAAGCGTTTAACATATTGAAATAACTGTTATATTAGACACAGGATTTTATCAGTCGAACTACCGTAATGCACAGTTTTTATACTGAAAAATATAATCGCAGCACTTCTATAAGTTAACGGTTGCAGGAGGGAATTTCTGAAAAATAATCAAAGATATGAACTGTTACACCTGACAGCCTTAGGGTGGTCACCCCTAACTTTTTGCCTGCCTCCCTCCACTTTTTAGACACTGTTTTTGCTGGTTTTTAGACTCAGCGCAGTTTACCACTGCAAACCAGTGCTAAAGTGCATATGCTCTCTCCCTTTAAATATGGTAACATTGGATCATACCCAATTGGACTATTTAATTTACTTATAAGTCCCTAGTAGTGTGCACTATATGTGACCAGGGCCTGTAGATTAAATGCTACTAGTGGCCCTGCAGCACTGATTTTGCCACCCACTTAAGTAGCCCCTTAACCTTGTCTCAGGCCTGCCATTGAAAAGCCTGTGTGTGCAGTTTCACTGCCAATTCGACTTGGCATTTAAAATTACTTACCAAGCCTAAAACTCCCCTTTTTCTACATATAAGACACCCCTAAAGTATGCCCTAGGTAACCCGTAGGCCAGGGTGCTGTGTAGGCAAAAGGTAGGACATGTACCTATGTAGATTGCATGTTCTAGTAGTGTAAAACTCCCAAATTCTTTTTTACACTGCTGTGAGGCCTGCTCCCTTCATAGGCTAACATTGGGGGGTGCCCTCATGCATTGTTTGAGTGGTAGCTGCTGATCTGAAATGAGAAGGAAGGTCATATTTAGTATGGCCAGAATTGTGATATAAAATCCTGCTGACTGGTGAAGTTGGATTTAATATTACTATTTTAGAAATGCCACTTTTAGAAAGTGAGCATTTCTCTGCACTTAAATCTTTCTGTGCCTTACAATCCATGTCTGGCTGGGTTTAGTTGATAGCTCCTTGTGCATTCACTCAGACACACCCCAAACACAGGATACTCAGCCTCACTTGCATATATCTGCATTTTGAATGGGTCTTCCTGGGCTGGGAGGGTGGAGGGCCTGCTCTCACACAAAAGACTGCCACACCCCCTACTGGGACCCTGGCAGACAGGATTGAACTGAAAGGGGACCTGGTGCACTCTTTGAAATCTCCCCCACTTCAAAGGCTCACTTGGGTATATAAACAGGGCCACTGCCCCTTCCAACTCAGACACTTCCTGGAGAAGAAAACTAGAACCAGAACCTGTATCCTGCCAAGAAGAACTGCCTGGCAGCCCAAAGGACTCACCTGACTGCTTTTTGTGAAGGACTGCTGCCTTGCTGTTGGCGTGCTGCCTTGCTGCTCTCTGGCTGTGGTGAAGAAGTTCTCCCCAAGGGCTTGGATAGAGCTTGCCTCCTGTTCCCTGAAGTCTCAGGACCAAAAAGACTTCTCTCTTGCAACTGGACTCCTTGTGTGGCAAAAATTAGATGCACAGCTTGCTAAAACCGTCACACAGCCTGCCCTGCGGTGCGAAATTCACCGCAAGCTGAACCGGAACGACGCAGCGTGACTTTGCAAGGAGAAGATTGACGCGGCACCTGCGTTGTGACTGGAACTTTGACGCATGGCCCACTGGATCGACGCACAGCCAACCTGGGACGATGAAGGCCAACTTCCAGAGGGGAAATGGACGCAGCACCTGCCGTGCGAAAGGAACTTCCACGCAACGCCCACCGGAATGACGCAATGCTTCTGACTTTGCTCCGCAAGCCCAGGATTCCACGCACAGACCCGGGGGAATCTGAAAACCCCGCAACTCAAAGAGGATCCATGACCGAGCGCCGGAAATCGACACACAGCCATCCCTGCGAGGAAACGAAATGACGCATCATCTTGTGCGGCCTGAGAAATCGAGGCACACCCCTTTGTTTTCACGCTTCTCCTCCTCAGCGGCCCTTTGCAGAGATTTTTCACTGGAACCAGGTACTTTGTGCTTGAAAGAGATTTTGTTTGCTTTAGAAAGACTTAAGACACTTTATATCACTTTTCACTGATATCTCTACATTTACTTATTGCGTCTTTGATCATTTTGACCTGCAAATATCCAGATAAATATTATAAATGTTTGTAAACACTGTGTGGTGTATTTTTGTGGTGCGATATGGTGTTATTGTTTGATTTATTGCACAAATACTTTACACATTGCCTTCTAAGTTAAGCCTGACTGCTCAGTGCCAAGCTACCAGAGGGTGGACACAGGATAATATGGATTGCGTGTGACTTACCCTGACTAGAGTGAGGGTCCTTGCTTGGACAGGGGGTAACCTGACTGCCAACCAAAGACCCCATTTCTAACATGAACCAATCTGTATTTTAGTTTGAATGTCCGGTGGTGGCACCTCCAATCTCTCATGGTATATTCCTGATCTGGATTTGAAGATTTTCCCTAGTTAAGGGGTGCAGTAGTACACTATTATAAATACAACTTTGACAAAAGGACACACACACATATTTACCCCCCCCCCCCACACACACACACACACAGAAAACCAATCAAGGGCATCAAGAAATCAGCAGGGTTTAATGACTTCTTATTCTTCTTTACCAATAAAAACCATCAGGGACAGGATGCCAAAAAAACTGTGATGATCATCTTCCTCCGAATACACACAATGTTGGGAGTATGATGTGGCTTTTTTTGAAAACACGCTTTATTAATATTTTCTGTTAGCAGTAGTAAAGAGTGACACAGCATCATAATGCACTCAATGAAACCAAGTACGACAAACCATATATATCAGTCACCTCGGCCATGTCATTCCCACATCTCATGATTATGTACTTCATACTTGTGTGTAAACAAGAAGTTCACTATTATTAATCAATTAGTGCCAAGCATGAAAGTAACAAAGGTACAATTGTCAAACCACCTGTTAAAACGTCTCTCACCCAAATGCTTGATCCACAGATAATATCAGTACTGTGGTCAGGTATCTGTAGGCTAACTTATAGGAAAAAGGCAAAGGAGAGGTAGCGCATGGTGAGAGTTGTTTTGTGGGTAGCCAGAACAGCCAGGTCTGTGGGCCAGAAGTGGTGGGGTAAGGTATTTAGAGTCACAGCCCAGTGACGTGACTGGGACCTCGGACGCTACCATCCCAGACGTACCCTCCGAGAGGATTCCAGATGCGATTCCCTATGTTCCACGGCCCAGTGGGACATTCTGGGATCATGTGGTGTGAGTTAATAAAAGTGTGTCTGGTAGGCGTATTCTGGCAGGTAAGAGGTGGGGCCCGTCTAATGTGCACATGTTCAAAACATAAAACGTGTCTGAGTGGTTATTGCTGCGCTCGCACTGCTGCACGCATGCTTTGAGTGTTGCACCTAGTGGCGATACAACACTGGTGACGAGGGACCCCTGCAGTGCCCAGACTGACCTGCCTCCAGAAACCCACCTGCCCACTGCACACAATCAGTGTGGCCACGACGTTTAGAAGAGGTGTGGCCAGCCTGCCTAGAGTGACGCGCTACAGGGGTTTTCACTCACGCTCGCCTCATGTACTGAACCATGCTTCACTCCAGGAACCGGTGATTCATCGGAGGCCCCACCCAGCCAGGACTGGCTCATCGAGTTCCTATGGGTCTTGTCCCTTCAGGTATAGAAGAATGGAGTGCTGTCTGCTAGCCCCTCACACTCCAGGTCAAGGAGCCCAGCTGCATAAACAGTACCACACTTGCCATGACAGACAGTAATGAACTCAACAAACAAGAGACAATCAACAACAATTCAACTATGCACTACTGAAAGGTGGAATAGAGTCCCAAAGAAAAAAAAAAACAATAAAAGACAGAGTGGCATAGCCCCAACCCTAATGATTAAATTACCCTCACCTACCAATGCAAGCTCCACACTCGCTGCACCAGCGCAGCACACCCGGCCTGCCACACACATGAAAAGGCACCAGCGAGTAACAATACCACATTCTAAGCGGACTGACATCAGAACGCAATGACCACCAAACCAGCAGTTTAACCTTTTGTGATAGAAGGCGCATCACCAGGTCAGGCCTCAAGGTGGAAGGACTGAGTCGAGAGGGTCCTGCCGTTCTTTGAAGCTAATAAATTAGAGAATGCACAGAAGAGTGCAATGACTCTACACCTAGGAGGAAAAGACATTCATCGCATATCCAAGGCTATCAATGAAGCCACCCCAAAGACTCATCTTACTCTGATCATAGCCCTCAATGCTAATTTTGAGCCCATGACCAACACAGACTAGAAAAGGTTTGTGTTTTGCCAAGCGCAACAGCAATCGGAGGAATCGATCAACACCTTCTACATGAGGCTGAAAGAACTAGCCAGCAAATGTCGATTCACAGATGAAAAGCAGGAAATCAGAGGGAAGATCATACAAGGGTGTGCTTCGTCGAAACTGCAAGAAAGAATTCTGGAGAAGTCAGGAAGGTAGCTAGCTGACATATTAACAAAGGAAGGAATGAAAGAACTGTCCAAGGCCCGGGCATCCCATATGGAAGAGGCATTGCATGAACCATTAAAAGTGGAGCCAGTGAATGCTATCACCCAGGCGTCAAGCAAGGCCAGACCCAAGAGAAACTTTGGCGCATCCAATGTGGCTACTGTGGAGGGCCCGCTCACTAGCCTGCAGACTACCCAGCAAGGGGGAAGAAATGCGCCATGTGTGGGAAGCTAAATCACTTCATAAAGGCGTGCCGATCTACAAAAACCTGCACCCCAAATCGACCATCAACACCGCTTTCGAAGGTAAGTCACACCATAGCGTTATGGATGACGATAGAGAGCATTCCTTACACTCCATTTTTGCCATAGGCACAGCTATCCACACTGCGCGCAGACTACCAAAATCTGTCATATCAGCGGGAGAACACTCCACCCCAGCAGTAGTGGACACAGGAGCCTCCAAAACATAGACTCTCATTACAACAGTGGTGGTCGGTGATAAAGCGGCGGTAATACCGCCAACAGGCCGGCCGTAAAAAAAAAATGAAATTATGACCACGGCAGAAACCGCCCACACAGACAGTCACTTTAACACACTGACTGCCATGGCCGCAGCAACAAGCACCGGAGCGGTAACCGCCAACAGCCAGGTGGAAGACAATGTACCGCCCACACTATTACAACACGCCTGTCCGCCACCTTTTCCGGGCGGTACCAACGACATCAAAAGCACAGCAGAAACAGTACACAGAAGGCAAAGGACTCACCTCTGGAGACTCAAGGAAGAACCACGACACCATGAAGTCCAAGTTGCACATCTTCCCATGCTTGTATACCTTCTCATGCACTACGAACAGCAACGCGGGCAAAGACGACCACAGTGAGTACTACCGCCTAGCACACAAGGGAGGGGTGAGGAAAAAAGAGAGTGACACACACGCAACACCCCTACCCCCAACCCCATACACACAAACAGATGCAGTAACATTACATATACACCCCATACCCCTCAGGAATAATGCAAGGACAAAAGCAATTGATTAAAGTGAGTGTAATAAGATAAAATACTAGACAATCGTGCTTCAAAATCAAAACAGTATATACATATATACAAATAGAGGGTCACTGCCCAGTCCTCAATGTCGGTGGGCCACAGGGCCATATCATCACAGAGGCCAAGGCCCCACTTGACTCCTGCAACAACACGGAGAGGACATTGCAGGGGCATCAGGTCGAAAATGCACAGGCACCTCAGGGGGACCGGGAATGGGGGCACCTCAGCCGGAAGATGGTACAACACCACATGCCCTGTGCGATGTCCTGGGGAGTGCAAAACCACAGTCTCTCTAGTGGGTGGTTTGCCCACTGTTTGGTCCTGTAGAGTGCAAAGCCACAGTCTCTCTAGTGGGTGGTTTGCCCACTGCTTGGTCCTGGGGAGTGCAAAGCCACAGTCTTTCTAGCGGGTGGTTTGCCCACTGTTTGGTCCTGTAGAGTGCAAAGCCACAGTCTCTCTAGTGGGTGGTTTGCCCACTGCTTGGTCCTGGGGAGTGCAGGGCCACAGTCTCTCAAGTAGGTGGTTTGCCCACAGCTTGGTCCTGGGGACTGCAAAGCCACAGTCTCTCTAGTGGGTGGTTTGCAGACTGCTAGGTCCTGGGGAGTGCAGAGCCACAGTCTGATAGTGGCTGGTTTTCCCACTGCTTGGTCCTGGAGAGTACAAAGCCACAGTCTCTCTAGTGGATGGTTTCTCCACTGGTTCTGGAGTGGGGCTTCTGCACAGTGTGCTTCATACGGGAAAGGAGGGGGTGAGCTTGTGCCCAGTGTGCTTCATCCTGGCAAGGAGGGGGTGAGTGAATGGCTTCTCCACTGGTTCTGGAGGGGGCCTTCTGCCTAGTGTGCTTCATCCTGGCAAGGAGGGGGTAAGTGAATGGCTTCTCCACTGGTTCTGGAGGGGGCCTTCTGCCTAGTGTGCTTCATCCTGGCAAGGAAGGGGTGAGTGGATGGCTTCTCCACTGGTTCTGGAGGGGGCCTTGTGCCCTGTGATGCAGCACTTGGGGAGTGCAAGGTCACAGCCTCTCACCTGGGTGTCACACCTACAGGATTTGCAGGGTCCAGGATGCACTACAGCCAATGGAGGCAGGACTACACACTGCCAGCCGGCGGTGATGGCTGCTCAGTAGTGGCAGTGGCAGTGCTGGTGTTGGGGATGTCAGTGGTGGGGGGAGGCTCCAGCCCTTCCCCTGCAGCCTGGGACAGCTCACCACTGGGGCTGCTGCTGGTGGCAGTGCTGGTGGCGGTGCTGGTGGCGGTGCTGGTGGCGGTGCTGGTGTCGGGGATGGCTGAACCGCCATGGTTGTTGGTGGGGGCTCAGAATCAGTCCGAGCACTAGGTCTCCTGTCCTTCCTGCCAGCAGGTGCAGGCCACTTTCCCTTCCCCTTGGCAGCTGGTGGTGCCTCCTTGCCCTTCCCCTTGACAGCTGGTGGTGCCTCCTTGCCCTTCCCCTTGGCAGCTGGTGCAGGCAGGCACACTGTCAGTGCTGATGGCTGGTTCCTTGGAGCCTCCCCCACCTGCAGTAGCTGCTGACACTACTGTGGCTGTGGACTGGGTGGCTGAGGTGCTCGTCTGGGTTCTGACCACCCTGGCCCAACGTGAAGGACGGGGGGAGGGGTTAGGGAAGAGGTCTACTGCAGAGAGGAAAAGCTTCCTAGGGACACTGGGGCGGGAAGAGAGTGAAGGTTTGGGAGTGGAGGAAGAGGGAGTGGTTGTTGGAGGTGTCTGCTGTGTTTGGGTGCAGGTGCATGGGCTGGATGCTGTTGTAAGGTGGATGGCTGTTGGGTGTCTGAGTGCTTGCGTTTGTGTACTTTGGGAGGACGGGCACAGACACAGTGGGAGAGGACACAGGGGACGTGTGCATGGATGTGGAGGTGGTGGCTGCCAGTGAGGGGTGTGTACTGATAGGGGTGATGGTGATGGGGGTAGTGGATGAGGATGTAGTGCATGCAGGTGTGAGTGCAGATGCTACTGGGAGGGTGGTGGACGAGGAGGGGGACACAGTGGAGGCAGTGGATGTTGTTATGTCTGCATCTGGATGGTGTTTGTGTGAGTGACTGTGGGATGATGTGTAGTGCTTGTGTTTGC
This sequence comes from Pleurodeles waltl, assembly GCF_031143425.1. NCBI lineage: Eukaryota > Metazoa > Chordata > Amphibia > Caudata > Salamandridae > Pleurodeles > Pleurodeles waltl. Next base: position 696,166,984 of record NC_090447.1, read on the forward strand.
CTGAGCCACTCCTGTGTGTTGTTTTGGGTGCATGCTGGTCTGAATGTGTGCTTGGGATAGGTTGGGGTTGAGGGGAATGGGAATGGGTAGAGGAAGTTGGAGGGGAAGGCTAGAGACAGGGACAATGGCTGCCATCAGGGAGGAGGCCAGAGCCTGGATTGATCTCTGTTGGGCCGCCATGCCAGAGTGAATGCCCTCCAGGAATGCATTAGTTTGTTGCAAATGGGCTGCCAGCCCCTGGATGACATTCACTATGGTTGACTGCCCAACAGAGATGGATCGCAGGAGGTCAATAGCCTCCTCACTCAGGGCAGCAGAGCTAACTGGGGCGGGGCCTCCTGGGTGAGCGGGCACGGGAAACTCGCTGAGGGGTTGCTGGGAGGGCGGTGCTGGTACAGGGTGGTGGCTGGACCTGTAGTTGGGGTGGGCACAGAGGTGTCCGCCACCAGAAGGGAGCTTCCATCGGAGGAGGTATCACTGTCAGAACTGTCCCCTCCTGTCTCTGCCGTGGTGCTCCCCTTGCCATCCATCCCACTGGTGCCCTCATCGTTGGTGGATTGAGCCTCCTGGGCCCTGTGGGATGCAACTCCCTCCGTCGCCGGTTCCTCTGCTCCTCCGCCAGATGATGCTAATGATCAATGGCAGCAACAACACCACCGTTGGTGTACACGACACACACACACACACACACACACAGGGAACAGCCCTACGCACTAGGCAAAGCACTACCAGTCACAATGCTAGTCACCAGACCATAGACAGGAATACCTAACACCAATAGCAGCATTCCCGACACCCACAGACCCCTGCCCAGTAGTGGATGCCTACTAGCTTGGTAGGAGGTGGTGTTCATCAACACCTGCCCAACATGGGACCTACCCTGCAATGTCCGGCCTGGCCTTGGGGCACCCACAGGGCCACATCCCCCACCCAGAGACCACCCCACCACGCGCAAGTAGTATATTGGGAAACTGTACTCACCCCCTTGTGGCTGTTGTGATGCCCTCAAGTGCCCATCTAGCTTTGGATAGGCCACCGTCAGTATGCGGGCCATCGGGGGGCCAGGGTTCGACGGGCACCCATTCCTCGTTGGGTGGCCATCCCCAGCTGGGCCTCCGCCATCTTCCTTGCCCAGCGTCTCAGGTCCTCCCACCGTTTCTGACAGTGGGTGCTCCACCTGCCATAGACCCCCAGGGTCCCCACGTCCTTGGCGATTGCACGCCATATACCCTTTTTCTGATGGGTGCTGACCTGCAGAAAAAGAAACATAGAAAAAGGTATCAGTCATACCATCCGGCCCGTTACACTCACGGCCCACCATAGCCCTCACATCCCCTTATGCACAGACATTGCCCACCAAACGTGCATCATGCTGCCCCAAACCCTTCCACCAACCCCCCCCACACGAGACCCTCACACACAGCACTCCATGCATCCATGCCCCTTGCATCGTGCTCACAGTGTACTCACCTGTTGGTCTGGAGGCCCATACAGCATTTGGTACTTGGGTATGACCCCATCTACCAGTCTCTCCAACTCCGCAGCAGTAGAGGCAAGGGCCCTTTCCCCAGTGACACGAGCCATGGTCGATTCCAGACACAGGTCACAGCAGCACTTGCAGTGTAGGTCCTCTCCTGTTGAAGGTCAGGTAGCAAGTGAGTGAACAAATAGAAAATGACGGTCACGTCTGCGGCGGTGAGTACCATCACCGACGGCCATTGGCTACTGTAACCCATAGGGCCCAATGACAACTAATGAGGAGTTGTACGGCGGTACTCGACCGCCTCCCGCAACGGTGCACAACGTCAGCGGCATTACATCATTTCCACATGTCCATCCACACAGGACAGGCGGATGCCATTTCAGGGGGGGCACGCCATGGCACCTAACTGCGTCACAGTACACATAGGTACCATTTGGGCCTATCCGACAACATACTGTTACAGTCACATCATGCAATGCAGTGTAGTGTTTGGAAATGTGGTATACTGACCAGCTGCTCCCCGTTTTGCCCCCTAGATTACAACCGCTGTGGATGAATAGGAGATGGAGACATCCCCCCGTGTACAGACCCCTGGTGGACTTGGCAACAATGGAGGACAGGCACATCATCCTTACCTATAGACTGGACAAGGCCACAATTACAGATCTGTGTGCCAAATTGGAGCCTGACCTGATATCTGCTATCTGTCACTCCACTGGGATCCCCCCTGTTGTGCAAGTCCTATCAGTGCTCAATTTCTTGGCAACTGGCTCCTTCCAAGTGACAGTGGGCTTGGCAGCAGGAATGTCTCAGCCAATGTTCTCAATAGTGCTGACAAGAGTGTTGTCTGCCCTGATTAAACACATGCGCAGCTACATTGTTTTCCCCCAGGTGGAGGATTTGGCCACAGTGAAAGTTATGCAATGGTACACATCCCCAACATTATTGGGGCTATTACTGGTACACATTTTGCATTTGCCCTCCCCCCCCCCCCCCCCCCCCGGAGAAATGAACAAGTCTCCAGAAATCAAAAGAGCTTTCACTCCATGAATGTGCAGATAGTGTCCCTGGTGGATCAGTACATCTCCCTGTCAATGCAAAGTATCCTGGCTCTCTGCATGATGCCTGCATCTTGAGGAACAGCAGCATCCCATATGTGATGGCTCAACTCCAGAGGCACCGGGTGTGGCTAATAGGTGAGCCCTGGTTCCCACCCAGTGGATGTTGGTGTGTGGGTATGGTGTGGGCCCTTAGGGTTAGTGTATGTCTAACAGTTGTCCCTCGATATTTGAGGTGACTCAGGTTATCCCAATCTCTCATGGCTACTGACCCCTGTGTGGAATCCCAGGACAAGGGCAGAGGAACGTTACAACGAGGCACATGGGCAAACAAGGAGAATAATAGAGAGGACATTCGGCCTCCTGAAGGCCAGGTTTTGTTGCCTCCATCTAACTGGTGGATCCCTGTACTACTCACCCAAGAAGGTATGCCAGATCATCGTGGCATGCTGCATGTTTCATAACCTTGCCTTGAGACGCAAGGTGCTTTTTCTGCAGGAGGATGAGTCTGGAGAGGGAAGTGTGGCAGTAGTAGACCCTGTGGACAGTGAAGATGAGCAGGCAGAGGATGAGAGTCAAAATGGGGAGCACCCTGTCTTCCATTCCAGCATTTGTGACCCCAAGGCATCATGGTAAATGCAGTCATTAGCACGAATTTGAACAGAGTTTTAAAAGTTTTTCACCATAAGTTGGTGCGGCGAGTGCCGTATCTTCGGACACGTGTTTCTGGCTATTTGGCCGTCGTCAGCGAAGAGCAACGTGTAGCTGGCGGGGTTGCTTGAAATGCCGCCTTGAAAGTATTCACAGGTTTATGTACCACTCAAGAAGGCGCACAGGTGCTTCACCCGAGCTCGTCAGCTCAGAGGCTCACGGGAGCCTTAGTTACAACAGTCAAAATGGGGAGCACCCTGTCTTCCATTCCAGCATTTGTGACCCCAAGGCATCATGGTAAATGCAGTCATTAGCACGAATTTGAACAGAGTTTTAAAAGTTTTTCACCATAAGTTGGTGCGGCGAGTGCCGTATCTTCGGACACGTGTTTCTGGCTATTTGGCCGTCGTCAGCGAAGAGCAACGTGTAGCTGGCGGGGTTGCTTGAAATGCCGCCTTGAAAGTATTCACAGGTTTATGTACCACTCAAGAAGGCGCACAGGTGCTTCACCCGAGCTCGTCAGCTCAGAGGCTCACGGGAGCCTTAGTTACAACAGTCAAAATGGGGAGCACCCTGTCTTCCATTCCAGCATTTGTGACCCCAAGGCATCATGGTAAATGCAGTCATTAGCACGAATTTGAACAGAGTTTTAAAAGTTTTTCACCATAAGTTGGTGCGGCGAGTGCCGTATCTTCGGACACGTGTTTCTGGCTATTTGGCCGTCGTCAGCGAAGAGCAACGTGTAGCTGGCGGGGTTGCTTGAAATGCCGCCTTGAAAGTATTCACAGGTTTATGTACCACTCAAGAAGGCGCACAGGTGCTTCACCCGAGCTCGTCAGCTCAGAGGCTCACGGGAGCCTTAGTTACAACAGTCAAAATGGGGAGCACCCTGTCTTCCATTCCAGCATTTGTGACCCCAAGGCATCATGGTAAATGCAGTCATTAGCACGAATTTGAACAGAGTTTTAAAAGTTTTTCACCATAAGTTGGTGCGGCGAGTGCCGTATCTTCGGACACGTGTTTCTGGCTATTTGGCCGTCGTCAGCGAAGAGCAACGTGTAGCTGGCGGGGTTGCTTGAAATGCCGCCTTGAAAGTATTCACAGGTTTATGTACCACTCAAGAAGGCGCACAGGTGCTTCACCCGAGCTCGTCAGCTCAGAGGCTCACGGGAGCCTTAGTTACAACAGTCAAAATGGGGAGCACCCTGTCTTCCATTCCAGCATTTGTGACCCCAAGGCATCATGGTAAATGCAGTCATTAGCACGAATTTGAACAGAGTTTTAAAAGTTTTTCACCATAAGTTGGTGCGGCGAGTGCCGTATCTTCGGACACGTGTTTCTGGCTATTTGGCCGTCGTCAGCGAAGAGCAACGTGTAGCTGGCGGGGTTGCTTGAAATGCCGCCTTGAAAGTATTCACAGGTTTATGTACCACTCAAGAAGGCGCACAGGTGCTTCACCCGAGCTCGTCAGCTCAGAGGCTCACGGGAGCCTTAGTTACAACAGTCAAAATGGGGAGCACCCTGTCTTCCATTCCAGCATTTGTGACCCCAAGGCATCATGGTAAATGCAGTCATTAGCACGAATTTGAACAGAGTTTTAAAAGTTTTTCACCATAAGTTGGTGCGGCGAGTGCCGTATCTTCGGACACGTGTTTCTGGCTATTTGGCCGTCGTCAGCGAAGAGCAACGTGTAGCTGGCGGGGTTGCTTGAAATGCCGCCTTGAAAGTATTCACAGGTTTATGTACCACTCAAGAAGGCGCACAGGTGCTTCACCCGAGCTCGTCAGCTCAGAGGCTCACGGGAGCCTTAGTTACAACAGTCAAAATGGGGAGCACCCTGTCTTCCATTCCAGCATTTGTGACCCCAAGGCATCATGGTAAATGCAGTCATTAGCACGAATTTGAACAGAGTTTTAAAAGTTTTTCACCATAAGTTGGTGCGGCGAGTGCCGTATCTTCGGACACGTGTTTCTGGCTATTTGGCCGTCGTCAGCGAAGAGCAACGTGTAGCTGGCGGGGTTGCTTGAAATGCCGCCTTGAAAGTATTCACAGGTTTATGTACCACTCAAGAAGGCGCACAGGTGCTTCACCCGAGCTCGTCAGCTCAGAGGCTCACGGGAGCCTTAGTTACAACAGTCAAAATGGGGAGCACCCTGTCTTCCATTCCAGCATTTGTGACCCCAAGGCATCATGGTAAATGCAGTCATTAGCACGAATTTGAACAGAGTTTTAAAAGTTTTTCACCATAAGTTGGTGCGGCGAGTGCCGTATCTTCGGACACGTGTTTCTGGCTATTTGGCCGTCGTCAGCGAAGAGCAACGTGTAGCTGGCGGGGTTGCTTGAAATGCCGCCTTGAAAGTATTCACAGGTTTATGTACCACTCAAGAAGGCGCACAGGTGCTTCACCCGAGCTCGTCAGCTCAGAGGCTCACGGGAGCCTTAGTTACAACAGTCAAAATGGGGAGCACCCTGTCTTCCATTCCAGCATTTGTGACCCCAAGGCATCATGGTAAATGCAGTCATTAGCACGAATTTGAACAGAGTTTTAAAAGTTTTTCACCATAAGTTGGTGCGGCGAGTGCCGTATCTTCGGACACGTGTTTCTGGCTATTTGGCCGTCGTCAGCGAAGAGCAACGTGTAGCTGGCGGGGTTGCTTGAAATGCCGCCTTGAAAGTATTCACAGGTTTATGTACCACTCAAGAAGGCGCACAGGTGCTTCACCCGAGCTCGTCAGCTCAGAGGCTCACGGGAGCCTTAGTTACAACAGTCAAAATGGGGAGCACCCTGTCTTCCATTCCAGCATTTGTGACCCCAAGGCATCATGGTAAATGCAGTCATTAGCACGAATTTGAACAGAGTTTTAAAAGTTTTTCACCATAAGTTGGTGCGGCGAGTGCCGTATCTTCGGACACGTGTTTCTGGCTATTTGGCCGTCGTCAGCGAAGAGCAACGTGTAGCTGGCGGGGTTGCTTGAAATGCCGCCTTGAAAGTATTCACAGGTTTATGTACCACTCAAGAAGGCGCACAGGTGCTTCACCCGAGCTCGTCAGCTCAGAGGCTCACGGGAGCCTTAGTTACAACAGTCAAAATGGGGAGCACCCTGTCTTCCATTCCAGCATTTGTGACCCCAAGGCATCATGGTAAATGCAGTCATTAGCACGAATTTGAACAGAGTTTTAAAAGTTTTTCACCATAAGTTGGTGCGGCGAGTGCCGTATCTTCGGACACGTGTTTCTGGCTATTTGGCCGTCGTCAGCGAAGAGCAACGTGTAGCTGGCGGGGTTGCTTGAAATGCCGCCTTGAAAGTATTCACAGGTTTATGTACCACTCAAGAAGGCGCACAGGTGCTTCACCCGAGCTCGTCAGCTCAGAGGCTCACGGGAGCCTTAGTTACAACAGTCAAAATGGGGAGCACCCTGTCTTCCATTCCAGCATTTGTGACCCCAAGGCATCATGGTAAATGCAGTCATTAGCACGAATTTGAACAGAGTTTTAAAAGTTTTTCACCATAAGTTGGTGCGGCGAGTGCCGTATCTTCGGACACGTGTTTCTGGCTATTTGGCCGTCGTCAGCGAAGAGCAACGTGTAGCTGGCGGGGTTGCTTGAAATGCCGCCTTGAAAGTATTCACAGGTTTATGTACCACTCAAGAAGGCGCACAGGTGCTTCACCCGAGCTCGTCAGCTCAGAGGCTCACGGGAGCCTTAGTTACAACAGTCAAAATGGGGAGCACCCTGTCTTCCATTCCAGCATTTGTGACCCCAAGGCATCATGGTAAATGCAGTCATTAGCACGAATTTGAACAGAGTTTTAAAAGTTTTTCACCATAAGTTGGTGCGGCGAGTGCCGTATCTTCGGACACGTGTTTCTGGCTATTTGGCCGTCGTCAGCGAAGAGCAACGTGTAGCTGGCGGGGTTGCTTGAAATGCCGCCTTGAAAGTATTCACAGGTTTATGTACCACTCAAGAAGGCGCACAGGTGCTTCACCCGAGCTCGTCAGCTCAGAGGCTCACGGGAGCCTTAGTTACAACAGTCAAAATGGGGAGCACCCTGTCTTCCATTCCAGCATTTGTGACCCCAAGGCATCATGGTAAATGCAGTCATTAGCACGAATTTGAACAGAGTTTTAAAAGTTTTTCACCATAAGTTGGTGCGGCGAGTGCCGTATCTTCGGACACGTGTTTCTGGCTATTTGGCCGTCGTCAGCGAAGAGCAACGTGTAGCTGGCGGGGTTGCTTGAAATGCCGCCTTGAAAGTATTCACAGGTTTATGTACCACTCAAGAAGGCGCACAGGTGCTTCACCCGAGCTCGTCAGCTCAGAGGCTCACGGGAGCCTTAGTTACAACAGTCAAAATGGGGAGCACCCTGTCTTCCATTCCAGCATTTGTGACCCCAAGGCATCATGGTAAATGCAGTCATTAGCACGAATTTGAACAGAGTTTTAAAAGTTTTTCACCATAAGTTGGTGCGGCGAGTGCCGTATCTTCGGACACGTGTTTCTGGCTATTTGGCCGTCGTCAGCGAAGAGCAACGTGTAGCTGGCGGGGTTGCTTGAAATGCCGCCTTGAAAGTATTCACAGGTTTATGTACCACTCAAGAAGGCGCACAGGTGCTTCACCCGAGCTCGTCAGCTCAGAGGCTCACGGGAGCCTTAGTTACAACAGTCAAAATGGGGAGCACCCTGTCTTCCATTCCAGCATTTGTGACCCCAAGGCATCATGGTAAATGCAGTCATTAGCACGAATTTGAACAGAGTTTTAAAAGTTTTTCACCATAAGTTGGTGCGGCGAGTGCCGTATCTTCGGACACGTGTTTCTGGCTATTTGGCCGTCGTCAGCGAAGAGCAACGTGTAGCTGGCGGGGTTGCTTGAAATGCCGCCTTGAAAGTATTCACAGGTTTATGTACCACTCAAGAAGGCGCACAGGTGCTTCACCCGAGCTCGTCAGCTCAGAGGCTCACGGGAGCCTTAGTTACAACAGTCAAAATGGGGAGCACCCTGTCTTCCATTCCAGCATTTGTGACCCCAAGGCATCATGGTAAATGCAGTCATTAGCACGAATTTGAACAGAGTTTTAAAAGTTTTTCACCATAAGTTGGTGCGGCGAGTGCCGTATCTTCGGACACGTGTTTCTGGCTATTTGGCCGTCGTCAGCGAAGAGCAACGTGTAGCTGGCGGGGTTGCTTGAAATGCCGCCTTGAAAGTATTCACAGGTTTATGTACCACTCAAGAAGGCGCACAGGTGCTTCACCCGAGCTCGTCAGCTCAGAGGCTCACGGGAGCCTTAGTTACAACAGTCAAAATGGGGAGCACCCTGTCTTCCATTCCAGCATTTGTGACCCCAAGGCATCATGGTAAATGCAGTCATTAGCACGAATTTGAACAGAGTTTTAAAAGTTTTTCACCATAAGTTGGTGCGGCGAGTGCCGTATCTTCGGACACGTGTTTCTGGCTATTTGGCCGTCGTCAGCGAAGAGCAACGTGTAGCTGGCGGGGTTGCTTGAAATGCCGCCTTGAAAGTATTCACAGGTTTATGTACCACTCAAGAAGGCGCACAGGTGCTTCACCCGAGCTCGTCAGCTCAGAGGCTCACGGGAGCCTTAGTTACAACAGTCAAAATGGGGAGCACCCTGTCTTCCATTCCAGCATTTGTGACCCCAAGGCATCATGGTAAATGCAGTCATTAGCACGAATTTGAACAGAGTTTTAAAAGTTTTTCACCATAAGTTGGTGCGGCGAGTGCCGTATCTTCGGACACGTGTTTCTGGCTATTTGGCCGTCGTCAGCGAAGAGCAACGTGTAGCTGGCGGGGTTGCTTGAAATGCCGCCTTGAAAGTATTCACAGGTTTATGTACCACTCAAGAAGGCGCACAGGTGCTTCACCCGAGCTCGTCAGCTCAGAGGCTCACGGGAGCCTTAGTTACAACAGTCAAAATGGGGAGCACCCTGTCTTCCATTCCAGCATTTGTGACCCCAAGGCATCATGGTAAATGCAGTCATTAGCACGAATTTGAACAGAGTTTTAAAAGTTTTTCACCATAAGTTGGTGCGGCGAGTGCCGTATCTTCGGACACGTGTTTCTGGCTATTTGGCCGTCGTCAGCGAAGAGCAACGTGTAGCTGGCGGGGTTGCTTGAAATGCCGCCTTGAAAGTATTCACAGGTTTATGTACCACTCAAGAAGGCGCACAGGTGCTTCACCCGAGCTCGTCAGCTCAGAGGCTCACGGGAGCCTTAGTTACAACAGTCAAAATGGGGAGCACCCTGTCTTCCATTCCAGCATTTGTGACCCCAAGGCATCATGGTAAATGCAGTCATTAGCACGAATTTGAACAGAGTTTTAAAAGTTTTTCACCATAAGTTGGTGCGGCGAGTGCCGTATCTTCGGACACGTGTTTCTGGCTATTTGGCCGTCGTCAGCGAAGAGCAACGTGTAGCTGGCGGGGTTGCTTGAAATGCCGCCTTGAAAGTATTCACAGGTTTATGTACCACTCAAGAAGGCGCACAGGTGCTTCACCCGAGCTCGTCAGCTCAGAGGCTCACGGGAGCCTTAGTTACAACAGTCAAAATGGGGAGCACCCTGTCTTCCATTCCAGCATTTGTGACCCCAAGGCATCATGGTAAATGCAGTCATTAGCACAGGGTGCTCCCCATTTTGACTGTTGTAACTAAGGCTCCCGTGAGCCTCTGAGCTGACGAGCTCGGGTGAAGCACCTGTGCGCCTTCTTGAGTGGTACATAAACCTGTGAATACTTTCAAGGCGGCATTTCAAGCAACCCCGCTGACGACGGCCAAATAGCCAGAAACACGTGTCCGAAGATACGGCACTCGCCGCACCAACTTATGGTGAAAAACTTTTAAAACTCTGTTCAAATTCGTGCTAATGACTGCATTTACCATGATGCCTTGGGGTCACAAATGCTGGAATGGAAGACAGGGTGCTCCCCATTTTGACTGAGGCAGAGGATGAGGATGAGCACAACAGAACAGCTATTATACGACAGTACTTCCAGTCACACACAGATAAGACACTGTAACTTCACTTTGCATTGACAGTTTTGTTTTTGACATTGTACATGGCAGGCAGGTTCTCCCAATACTAGGGCCACTCACTGTACCCTTTGGCATCTCTATTTTCAGATATCTGTGCCCCACTCTGGCACCTGGTGTGTTGACTTCAGCCAACTACAGATCATTCCTATGTATACCTTACTGTGCAGTTGTATTGCAGTGTTTAAACCTTGTTAAACGAATACATAATTAAATCATTTGACATACTCCATATTTGTATTTTTTCAAAGGGTGTTTATTTAAGTGCTAATAAGTAGAGGGGTATGTGCAATGGGCTGGGGTGATGGTGGAGGAAAGTCCAGGATAGAGTCCAGTCTATTTGTATCACAGGTGCACTGACCATGGGGGCATAGGATGCTGAGCAATGGCAGTTCAAGGTGGACAGGGTGACAAAGTGGGAGACAAGGGTGACATTTAGGAGAGTCTTATTTCCTGGCGGGGTCTTGGCAATGTTCTCTGGCTTCTGCCTGGATCACAGGGACCATTTGCGTTGTGGTTCTCCTACTGCAGGGGGAGGGGTGCTGGTGGCCTGTTGTCCCTGTGGGGCCTCCTGTCCACTAGCGGCAGCGGAGGTGGAGGACTGTTCATCGTTGTGGCTAGTGTCAGGGGCCCGGTGGTGTGCCACTGCCTCCCTCATGGTGTTGGCCATGTCTGCCATCACCCCTGCAATGGTGACCAGGGTGGTGTGGATGTCCTTCAGGTCCTCCCTGATCCCCAGGTACTTCCAGCTTCACTGTTGTCCTGTGCCTCTGTCCCCTGTCCCGTGTGCCCACTGACCTCAGGTCCCTGATCGTCCTGTGTTTGTGGGGTTGCCTGGGGTCCCTGTAGTGGTGGACACACTGCTGAGGTATGTGCCCGCTGGGTGGGTGCTTGGGTGATGTTTCCTGAGGGGGGAGGCTCTGTGGTGGTATGGGACTGCGCCTGGGTAACCGGCTGTCCAGAGATCCCTGATGGGCCAGGTTGGTCATCCAGATCCAGGGGACCAGAGGTGCTGTCATCACTGTGGGCCTCTTCTGTGGGGGGACAGGATGTTGCTGGCACCTCCTCTCCGGTGACGTTGGTTGGGGGACCTGTGGGGATGTAAATGCACTGTTATTTTTTCTGCGTGTGACATCTTGTGCCTGGGTGTGTAGCCCTCCTTGGTTGTGATTGTCCTGTCAGCTTTGCCTTGTGTGAGTAGTGATTTTGTGGGCTAGGTAATTCTCTTTAATATGCATGCTTTAGTGATGGGTGTCCATCCAGGGCTGTGAGTGATGTCCATGAATTGGTGGTGCATGCAGGGGTGGTATTGGGATGGGTGGGTTGTGATGGTGGGGTGTATGTGAGGTGGTGGAGCGATGGGGGTGAGGGTAGTCGTGGGGGTATGTGATGGCATGCAGATAGGGGGGTGATAGTAATATAGATTTGACTTAAAAGAATCCAGTCCCCCTGCTACTCATGCCAGGCCCTCAGGATGCAGTACTGCCAAGACTTGCTCCTTCCATGTTGTGGGGGAGGAGGAGGGGGCCCATCGCCAGTCCTCTGTACAGCTATATGGTGTCTTGCTACCATGGAACGCAGCTTCCCCAGTAGGTCGTTCCACCTCTTCCTGATGTCATCCCTTGTTCTTGGGTGCTGCCCCACGGCATTGACCCTGTCCACGATTCTCCGCCATAGCTCCATCTCCCTAGCAATGGATGTCTGCTGCATCTGTGATCTGAATAGCTGTGGCTCTACCCGGATGATTTCCTCCATCATGACCCTTAGCTCCTCCTCTGAGAACCTGGGGTGTCTTTGTGGTGCCATGGGTGTAGTGTGCGTGGTGTGTGTGAGGGTGTGTGGGGTGATGTGTTGGGGTGTGTGCTGTAAGGTGCGTGGATGATGTATGGGTGATGGTGTTCTATGGCGCTGGTTCTGTGGGTGCTCTTGGTGTGTCTCTCTCTCTCTCAGTTAATGTTTTTGAGTCGTAAAGGGTTGTGGGTAATGTGTGTGTGTGTTTTATAGTGGTGTGGGTGTGGTATGTGTATGTGTGTCAAGTGTGTGTAGTTTGAATTCTCCAATGTAGTGTTGTTTTGTTAGTGTGTGTGTATTTTTAACACAGCGGTATGTACTGCCAATTGTTTACCGCGGTTAAATGTCTGCCGTGCTGATTCGTGGGTCATAAGGCTGTGGGCGTAGTTCTGTTGGCGTAACGGTGTGGGTTTGGATACCGCCAGTTTATCACTGACCTTAAGGCTGGCGGACCTGTATGTGTGTCTGTATAATGACGGATTACTATGTGTGGGTCATAATATGGGGAGCGGTAAACCACTGCCGCGGCGGAATGTTGGCGGCAGTTGGCATGGCGGTAAGCGGGACTTACCACCAATGTCATAATGAGGGCCATAATGTCCTCAGACACCTACAAAGGAACGGAACCACGTCCAGATATGACCCCCACTACAGGTAAAGTATTTGCATATGGACAATTGACTCTTCTGGTCCTGCGAGGAAAGTTCAAGACCACTCTTTCATACAGACCACGATCTATAGAACACCAGGTATACATTGCAGAAGGGGGCCATGGCAAGCTATTAGGGTGCAGAGCCGCAGACTCACTCAGCATCGTATTGTTTGCATTCTGAGTCCTTAAGGAATGGTTAACAGAAATGCTAAAGGACTTCCAGGACATCTTCAACAGCATTGGCTGCTTAAAGAACAAAGAAATGAAGCTGCACATTGACAAAACAGTTAAACCTGTGGCTCTCCGGCATTGCTGCATAGCGTTCCATCTAAGGTCACAAGTGGTGAAGGAAGTCAACAAAGTGGAAGCTTCCAGCATCATTGAGAGGGTAACACGGCCCACACCGTGGGTGTCACCAATCGTAGTTGCCTAGAAGCCTAAGCAGCCCGGTGAGGTGTGCATTTGTGTTGGCCTGAGGCTGCCCAATGCCTCCATCAAAAGGGAAAGTCACCTCACTCCCACTGTGGATGACTTGATTGGCAAACTAAGTGGAGTCCGCAGGTTCTCCAAGCTAGATTTCCGATTAGGATACCATCAACTAGCGCTAGCCGAAGAATCACGATACGTAACTACATTTTCGATGCACGTGGGGCTAACATGTTACCGCTGGCTGAGCTTTGGAATATCCAGTGCAGTAGAGGTCTTCCAGAATACCATTCACGAGCTCCTTGCTGATCTCCCTGGCGTTGTGAACATCAGTGATGACATCCTTGTGCAGGTCCGTACTGTGCCAGAGGACCACACTCATTTGAAATGAGTCCTCTAACGAATACTGGAATCAGGTCTCACTCTACACCGCAACACGTGTGAGTTCCTGAAAGAAAAGCTACATTTCTTCGGTTATGTTTTCTCTGTAGCCGGGGTTGCCCCGGAACCTGCCAAAGTCCAAGACGTCTAGGACGGTCCCTCTCCAACGACAGTGAGTTTTCTGGGTATGGTCAACTAGTGTGGTAGCTTTATCAAGGACATCACAATGCTGGCTCAACCCCTAAGAAACTTCACCAAGACAATCGTACCCTGGGCATGGGGGCCAGCGAAAGAAGCTGCCTTTAAGGCCAATAAAGACGTTCTGTCTGCGGACTCCATCCTCTGGTATTTCCACTAGCTCAAAGACACTACCATAGCCGTCGATGCCAGCCCAAAAGGGACTAGGGGCGGTGCTGCTACAATGCTTCAGAGAATAGCCATGGACTCCAGTCACCTACGCGAGTAGGTTTCTTACTCCAACTGAGCAGCAGTATTCGCAAATCGAAAAAGAAGCAATCACAATCCACTGGGGGTATAAGCATTTTCACCTGTCTGTGCACAGACACCCATTTGCGGTGGTGATGGATCACAAACCCCTAATCCCCCATTTTAGAGGGACTGCATCAAAGCCGCCCCCACGGATTGAGAAGTTGATGCTCCAATTGCAGGAGTACAATTGCCAAGTCGAATACCACCCAGGGTTTCGAATCCTGCGTAGTAGCTCTCTAGACACCACAGGGCAGATACTGAAGGGGAAGAAGAGGAAGCCAATGAGACAGAGGAGTATGTGAGGTGAGTTGCTGAGAGATCAAGACCCCTCCCCATTTTGACTGATACAATTCACCAGGCTACACTGGACGAAGACTGCCTGCAGAAACCAGTAAGTGCCGTACGGACCAACCAGTGGCACATCATCAGAAAGCAATGATCGCAGTTTGAAAGCATCACCAGGCGCATCATGGAAAGCTTATACAACATCCGAGAAGATGGGTGCTTACTCTGAGGACACCGTTTGGTCATACTATCTAGCCTCACGGACCAAGTTGCCAAACTAGTGCATGCTGGGCACCATGGCATGGTAAAGACTAAAAGCCGTCTGAGAACCAAGGTGTGGTTCCCCTTGATGGATGAGAAAGTAGAATCACTTGTTAGGACATGTAAATGGTGTCAAGCCGCAGGCAGTCCCAGTCCTCCCGCCACTGTGGAAACTGAAAAAGGACCTGGACAGCCGTTGGAGTCGACTAGTTTGGACTTCAGAAGTCTCCCTGATGGCCAACACATCCTGGTATTTATCAACGACTTCTCCAAATACTCAGAAGTGGAAGTGCTACAATCATTGGCCACCCGTTGGGAAAAATCATAGCTATACGCGGCCTCATGAAGAAAATGAAAATGGACAACGGATCCCCGTTCCAGAGCCAAGAGCTGGCCTCACATCTCACTTCGATGGGGATCGTCCACAAGAAAGTAACCCACCACTGGCCTCAGCCCAACAGGGAGGTTGAACGGTTCATGAGGACCCTCAACTAAGGCACCCAGATTGCAACTGCCTGCCACCAGATTCCAGAGCTAGCCATCTATTCCTTTCTCCGGAACTATCAACTCATCCTCCCACGCCACCATGGAGCATGTCCTAGGGCACCAGCCAATGGGGCGAGTAGTTAGAGATTCCATCCCACATCATCCGACTTGTCCTATTGATGAGGACAAGACCTATAAGAAACTAGAATCTGCCAATGCCAGGACTCAGACCCCCCCGAGTCGGAGATTTGGTTCTTATGAAAAAACGAGCCCCGGGGAGTAAGTTCCAGTTGCCTTTAGAGCGTCATCCCTGGCCCATAGTGCGACATCAAGGGACCAGAAACATATCGGCTTTTAAGCAGTACCACTGTGCAGTTGTCCCGCCAGAAGCTGAGGTGACAGAATCTACATCTCCCGAGAGCCTGCCCTGTTCTGTGGAGACCCCCGGGACACAACACAGTCAGACTAATGCCTCTAATCAAAGAGACGCAATGACACCAGTGCTGGATCATTCCCTGGGAGAACTGCTCATCGTGCCTTTGCAATTGCAGCCACAATTGGATCGAGGCACCCACACAAAGTATACCCTATGACAAAATCCCACTCCATTGACCCAGCTAAAGGACTATGGGGGTCATTACAACATTGTTGGTAAATGCCGCTTACTGCCGTGCAGAAGACCGCCAACACACCGCCGTGGCAGCGGAATTCCGCCACAGCTATTACGACCCACAGCTCGGAATCCGCCAAAATCCAGACACCCACACAAGCCCGCCACACCAAAGGTCAGTGATAAACTGGCGATAACAAAACCTCCACCGTCACGCCAACAGGAATACGCCCACACTATCACGACCCACAAATCCACGCAGCGGTCTTTCCATTGGCGGTACACACCGCCGCGCTCAAAATACACACACATTTACAAAACACAACCACATTGGACAATTCCAAATACACACACCTGATACACCACACACCCCTAAAAATCACCCCACACACCACCTCACACATCACCCACACCACCCCATGGCACTGCAAAGACACACCAGGTTTTCTGAGGAGATGCTCAGGGTCATAGTGAAGGAAGTCATCCGGGTAGAGCCACAGCTATTCGGATCACAGGTGCAGCACACCACCGTAGCTAGGAAGATGGAGCTATGGCGCAGAATCGTGGACAGGTTCAACGCAGTGGGACAGCACCCAAGAACACGGGATGACATCAAGAAGAGGTGGAACGACCTACGGGGAAAGGTGCGTTCCATGGTCTCAAGACACCACATTGCGGTTCAGAGGACTGGCGGCAGACCCCCACCTCCTCCCCCACAACTAACAACATGGGAGGAGCAGGTCTTGGCTATACTGCATCCTGAGGGCCTCGCCAGAGTAGCAGGTGGAATGGACTCTGGTAAGTCAAATCTTTCACTACTTCATCCCCCACCCTACCTGCATGCTATCACATACAACCACCCCCACCCTCGCCCTCACCCCCATCACTCCAACTCCTCACATATGTCCCTCTATCACAACCCACCCCTCCCAACACCAAGCCCTGCATGCAACAACAAAGCATGGACACCCATCACCAATGCATGGCCACTGCACATACCCACACACACCCCTAAACAATTATCACACAAGGTCCTACACAAGAATGCAAGCACTGGGGTACAGGGTCACCCACCCATTGCACACCATGGCACACACAGATGCAATAATCATGCCTTTACACCCCTGCAGGGCCCCTACCCAACGTCACCGGACAGGAGGGTTCAGACATGTCCACTCCACCCACAGAAGAGGCCCACAGTGATGACAGCAGCTCTGTCCAACTGGATCTAGTTGACCAGCCCGGCCCATCTGGGACCTCGGGACAGTCGGTTCCCCTCACACTGGCACAAGCCACAACAGAGCCCCCTCTGGAAACACCAGCACAGCACAGCACCCAGCGGGCCCATACCTCTGTCCCCAGGACATGTCCAGCAGCAGTGTGTCCACCACTACAGGGAACCCAGGCTAACCCACCAACCCAAAAACAGCAAGGACCTGGGGGCAGTGGCAGTGGGCACACGGTTCAGGAGACAGAGGCCCATGAACACAGGGGAACTGGGAGGGCTGCTGTGCGACAGGGGGAGGACAGGCCCAGGGAACCCACTCTCCATGAGGCCCTCTCCAACATCATGGGACCCTACCACCAATCCCCGGAGACAATGGCAATGGTACTGGCCAAGTTTCAGGAGACCCAGCGGCTGCAGGAGGAACAGTATCTGGGGTTCAGGGAGGAACTCAAAGCCATCAATTCCACCCTGGGCACCATTGTAGGGGTGCTGAAGGAACTCGTCAACTCCAGGAGGGACACTGTGGCACAAGAAGGGGCCCCTGACACTAGCCTGGACAATGAACTGCCCACCACCTCCGCCGGCGCTAGTGGACAGGAGGCACTGCCACAGGACAACGACACCAGCACCCCACCCCCTGCAGATGGAGAACCACCCCGCAAGTGGTCCCTGAGATCCAGGAGAAAGACAAAGAACAATGCGAAGACCCCTGCCAAGAAATGAGACCACCCTGATTGTCATCCTTTTGTCCCATTTTGTCACCCTGTCCATCCTTAAACTGCTCCAGATCCACTTCCTATGCCCCTTTGGACAATGCACCTGTGAGACTAATAGACTGGACTCTGCCATGGACATTCCTCCACCATCACCCCTGACCATTTTACAACCCCTCTCCACTATTTAGCACTTAAATAAACACCCTTAGATCACAAAACTATCTGGAGTCAGTCTGTGCTTTCGAAAATGTGTATTTGCAATAACTGAGCAAAAATGATATCTCCATTGTATTGTCAACATACCTATGTCACACAGCTCTAGTCCATGAGGAAACAAAGCAGATGTCACACAGTAGGACCCACATCTGTGAAATCGAAAGGGAAAGTGACAACACAGGCTCCATACACTGGGTGAAAGTGACAGACAGAT
Organism: Pleurodeles waltl; assembly: GCF_031143425.1. Taxonomy (NCBI): domain Eukaryota; kingdom Metazoa; phylum Chordata; class Amphibia; order Caudata; family Salamandridae; genus Pleurodeles; species Pleurodeles waltl. The sequence continues at coordinate 696,184,978 of NC_090447.1, forward strand.
GAGAGGTAGAACAAGTGTTACAGATGTGCCAGGCAGTGATGTCTTCTTACCTGTGTCTCACTGGAAGTATTGATGAATCACTGTGTTTCTGTTGTCGAAATCCTCTTCTTCTGCTTCCTCGTCTTCACTGTCAACAGGCTCCACAGCTGACATAAGACCTCCATCTGGACCATCCTCCTGCAGAAAAGGCACCTGTTGTCGCAAAGCCAAGTTGTGAAGCATACAGCAGGCCACTATGATCAGGCACACCTTCTTTGGTGAGTAGAATAGGGAACCACCTGTCATATGGAGGCACCTGAACCTGGCCTTCAGGTGGCCGAAGGTCCTCTCTATAACCCTCCTAGTTCGCCCATGTGCCTCATTGTAGCGTTCCTCTCCCTTTGTCCTGGGATTTCTCATAGGGGTCAGTAGCCATGACAGGTTGGGATAGCCAGGGTCACCTGCAAATGTCGAGGGACAACTGTTAGACACACACTAACCCTTAGGGACAACCCCAGACCCAGAAAACTATTCACACTGTATAGGGTCCGTGGCCTCACCTAATAGTCACACACGGTGCCTCTGGAGTTGCCCCATCACATAAGGGATGCTGCTATTCCTCAGAACGTAAGCGTCATGCACTGAGCCAGGACATTTGGCGTTCACATGGGAGATGTACTGGTCGGACAAACACACCATCTGCACATTCATAGAATGGTAACTCTTCCGGTTTCTGTACACCTGTTCACTCCTGCGGGGGGACCAAGGCCACATGTGTCCCATCAATGGGACCTATGATGTTGGGGATATGTCCCAGGGCATAGAAGTCACCTTTCACTGTTGGCAAATCCTCCACCTGAGGGAAAATGATGTAGCTGCACATGTGTTTCAGCAGGGCAGACAACACTCTGGACAACACGTTGGAAAACATAGGCTGGGTCATCCCTGATGCTATGGACACTGTTGTCTGAAAAGACCCACTTGCCAGGAAATGTAGTACTGACAGCACCTGCACTAGAGGGGTGATACCTGTGGGATGGCGGACAGCTGACATCAGGTCCGGATCCAACTTGGCACACAGTTCCAGGATTGTGGCATGGTCCAGTCTGTAGGTGACAATTACATGTCGCTCTTCCATTGTCGACTGGTCCCCCAGCGGTCTGTACACCGGAGGATGCCACCATTTCCTCACCTGCCCCAGCGGACGTGTTCTATGGAGGAGAACAGCGAGCAGAGGGTCAGCCAACACTGAGGTACGAAAACACTACTTTATTGCACACATTTTTCAATCCGCTTTGTCCCTGTCGTAATGTGTATGCAAGGCCTAGATATGTGTGACGCATTTAAAATTAATGCCATGTGGCCCCCTGAAATGGCGGCTGCCTGACCTGTAATGTGGGACAAGGGGATATGAGGTAACTGCGCTGGCGTTGTACACTGTCGCGGTAGGCGGTCAAAGACCGTGGCGCAATCCTGCATTGGTTAACATTGGACCCTATGGGTCCCAGGAGCCAATGACGATGTACGCCGGCGGTGACGGTACGCACCGCCGCGGATGTGACCGCCATTTTCTATCTGTTCACTCACTTGATACCTGATCTTCGACAGGAGAGGACCTACACTGCAAGTGCTGCAGTGACCTCAGTCTGGAAGAGACAATGGCTCATATGTCTGAGGAAAGGGCCCCTGCCTTCACCACGGAGGAGTTGGAGAAACTAGTGGATGGGGTCCTCCCCCAGTACACACTATCTCTATGGTCCCCTCCAGACAAACAGGTAAGTACACTGTGATCATGCTGTATGGGCAATGCCTGTGTGGAGTGGTGTGGATGGAAGATGGGGTGTGGACTGAGGCCTGCATGTGCGGACGGTGAGTGTAAGTGCGTCATGGCAAGGGTGGGAACACGGCCCAATGAGTGTGACGGTCCGGACGGTTATATCTTATTCTTTTCCCCTGTACCATTCCTCTAGGTCAGCGCCCACCAGAAGAAGGATATTTGGCGTGCCATCGCCAAGGAAGACCGGACCCTGGGGGTCCACCACAGACGGAGCACCCACTGCCGGAAAAGATGGGAGGGCATTCGCCGCTGGAGCAAGAAGACGGCGGAGGCCCAGCAGGGGATGGCCTCCCAACGTGGGAGGGGTGCCTGTCGCACCATGACCCCCCCTGATGTTCCGGATCCTGGTGGTGGCGTATCCGGAGTTGGATGGGCACTTGAGAGCATCACAGCAGCCACAAGGGGGTGAGTACACTCTCATTCAGCTGATTCAGTGCGCATTACGAGGTGTCTGGGTGGGGGAGGTGGGCTGTGGGGTCCCCTGGGCCAGGGCGAGTTTAGTTGGCAAGGTCCCTTCGTAAGGCAGGCGATGTGGCACCCCACCCCACCAGTGTTCAGAGGCAACTGCACCTAGTCAGGCTCGTGTGACTTCCATGTGTGCAGCAATTGAGCACAGGCCTTGTACCCCATGTCCCTGTGATTAATTAGGGAACTCTCAGTGCACAGCGTAGTGCAGAGGTCTTCTGTGTCTGTAGTGTCTGCCAACGGTAGCGGTATTGCATGCACTCAACATGTCTTTCTTCTGTCTCCCCCCCCTTTTGTTGGTCTCCCTGTTCTTGTGTGCAATAGCATCATCAGGCGGAGGAGCAGTGGCACCGGAGCAGGAGGGAGCTGCATCCCACATGGCCCTGGAGGGCGGCACAACTGAGTCTGAAGCCACCAGTAGGACGGAGGGCGAGGGGAGCTCCACGGCGGGGACAGGAGCTAAGACCAGCGACACGGACTCCTCCTCTGATGGGAGCTCCCTTGCAGTGGCGGGCCCCTCTGTGCCCCCTGCTTCTACAGGTACAGCTGCCACCCCCCCACCAGCACCGCCCTCCCAGCAGCCCCTCAGCATGTGCCCCGTGGCCGCTCACCCAGGAGGGTGGGCATCTCCTTCGCCCCAGGCACCTCAGCCCCTGTCAGCCCTGCTGCCCTCAGTGAGGAGGCCATTGACCTCCTCAGATCCCTCACTGTTGGGCAGTCTACCATTCTGAATGCCATCCAGGGTGTGGAGAGGCAGTTGCAACAGACCAATGTATACCTGGAGGGCATTCATTCTGGTCAGGCAGCCCAACAGCGAGCTTTTCAGACACTGGCCTCAGCACTGATGGCAGCCATTGTCCCTGTGTCCAGCCTCCCCCCTCCAACTTCCTCCACCCAGACCCAAACCCATGTACCTCAGCCTATCCCAAGCACACCATCAGACCAGCATGCACACACCTCAACACACAAGGGAAGCTCTGGCAAATATTAGCACCACACATCCCACAGGCACTCAAACAAGCATCATACCCATGCAGAGATACCAACAGCCACTGCCTCCACTGTGTCCCCCTCCCCCTCGTCTCCCTCCTCTCTCCCTGTCACGTCTCGACTCACACCTGCATGCACTACATCTTCAGCCATCTACCCGTCCCAGTGTGTCAAAAAACTTTTCCTGTCCAACCTTGACCTCTTCCCCTCACCTCCCCCACCCCTTCAGTCCCCTAGGGCCCACCTTTCCAGGTCCCAACCCAGCACCTCAGCCACCACATCAGCAGGAACAGTGGTTGCAGCAGTAGGAGTGCGCCAAGCAGCAGGGCAGCCAGTGTGCCAAGGAGCCAGACCACGGACAGTCACCCACCTCAGAAGCATAAGAAGTTGGCCACTTCCCAGAGGGAGAAGGGTAAAACACCTGCCACCAGGGGCCCTCCCAGGATTACCGTTGGGAGTGGGAAGAATGCTGCGCCACCGTCCAAGGTGCGGAAGGGGCACAGAAAGAAAGGGAAGTCGCCGCCAACCTGCACAGCGGACAAGACCGCTACCAGCACCGCTGCCCAGGACACCGCCGCCACCAGCACCGCTGCCAAGGACTTCGCCACCACCAGCACCGCTGCCCAGGACACCGCCTCCACCAGCCCCGCTTCTCAGGACACCGCCGCCACCAGCACCGCTGGCCAGGACACCGCCACCACCAGTACCGCTGGCCAAAGAGCGCCGCAAGCACCGCCGCTACTGAGGCCGCCACGAGCAGGATGAAGCACTCTGGGCACAAAGCCCCCTCCAGAACCAGTGGAGAAAGGCATCCACTACCTCTGTCCTTGGCAGGATGAAGCACTCTGGGCACAAAGCCCCCTCCAGAACCAGTGGAGACTGTTATCCACTACCTCTGTCCTTGGCAGGATGAAGCACTCTGGGCACAAAGCCCCCTCCAGAACCAGTGGAGACTGGTATCCACTTGAGAGACTGTGGCTTTGCACTCCCCAGGATAAAGCAGTGGGCAAACCACCCACTGGAGACACTTGAGAGACTATGGCTTTGCACTCCCCAGGATACAACAGTGGGCATGAAGCCCCCTTGTGGATCTGGCGTTGTGCACTCATCCGGCTGAGGTGCCTCCCATTCCCTTCCCCCAGAGGTGCCTGTTGTATTTCTATCTGATGCCCCTGCAGTGTTCTCTCCGTTTTGATCGGGTATCTTGTGTGGGCCTCGCCCATGCATTTTGGGCACAGTGGTCCACGGACTTTAATGGTGCAATACCTGGACTTGTATTATTAACACTCCGACCACCACAGCGCTACAAACAAACAGTGCAGCAGTAACCGCCAACAGACAGGCGGAAGACAATGTACCGCCCACCCTATCAAAAGATGCCTATCCTCCACCTTTTCCAGGAAGGAACCAACGCGAACAAAAACACAGTGGAAACAGTACACAGAAGGGAAAACACCCACCTCTCCACACCCCACGAGGAACCAGGACGCCATGGAGCCCGAATTGCAGATACTGCCGATGCTGGTCTTACTTCTCTTCTATCAGGATCACCAACGACTGTGGCGACGACCACGGTGAGTACTGCACCTACAACACAGGGGAGGGAAAAGAGAGTGACACACACAAGCAACACGCAACACCTCCAGCCCCACCCACAACACCATACACACAAATACATGCAGCAACAGTACACATACACCCCCCAACCCCCTGGAAGAACACAAGGACAAAAGGAATTAATTTGAACGAATGACATCATGCGAAATCTCATTATCAAAGTTCAAAATCCAGTAAACACAATTATGTAAACCAACTACACAAGTCCGGATAGTGCACCAATTATTGTCCGTGGACCACTGGGCCCAAAATGCATGGGCGAAGCCCACACATGATACCTGACTGGAAATGGAGAGAACACTGGAGGGGCATCCGATCGAAAGGAAACAGGCACCTCAGGGGAAGGGGGATGGGGAGGGGAGGCACCAAAGCCAGATGAACGCACGACGCCACTGCTGCACGAGGGGGCTCCATGCCCATTGATGTATCCTGGGGAGTGCAAAGCCACAGTCTCTCAAGTCTCTCCAGTGGGTGGTTTGCCTACTGCTTTATCCTGGGGAGTGCAAAGCCACAGTCTCTCAAGTCTCTCCAGTGGGTGGTTTGCCCACTGCTTTATCCTGGGGAGTGCAAAGCCACAGTCTCTCAAGTCTCTCCAGTGGGTGGTTTGCCCACTGCTGTATCCTGGGGAGTGCAAAGCCACAGTCTCTCAAGTGGATGTATCTCTCCACTGGTTCTGAAGGGGGCGTGGTGCCCAGAGTGCTTCATCCTGCCAAGGACTGAGGTAGTGGATGTCAATCTACACTGGTTCTGGAGGGGGCTTTGTGCCCAGAGTGTTTCATCCTGCCAAGGACTGAGGTAGTCGATGTATCTCTTCACTGGTCCTGGAGTGGGCATGGTGCCCAGTGTGCTTCATCCTGCCAAGGACTGAGGTAGTGGATGTCAATCTCCACTGGTTCTGGAGGGGGCTTTGTGCCCAGAGTGCTTCATCCTGCCAAGGACTGAGGTAGTGGATGTATCTCTCCACTGGTTCTGGAGGGGGCCTGGTGCCCCGAGTGCTCCACGTGCAGTGTGGGCGGTGCAATTGCCTCACCTGGGTGTGTGTGCCACGAGATTGCTGAGGTACAGGTAGCATGATACGCCATGGAGGCAGCAACATACCCCACGCTACTGTGGCTTCGCATTCCACCTGCAGGTGACAACAGTGATGACAGTAATGCTTCATGGAAGCTGCCCAGGGTCCTGGAACTCACCATCAGCCTCGGATGGCTGACCACTAGGGATGGTAGGCATGTCAGCGCTGGTGCCACTGTCCGAGGACGTCGCAGGGCTGCTGCCGGTGCTTGCGGCGGTGTCTGTCATGGCGGTGCTGGCGGCGGTGTCTGTCGTGGTGTGCTGGTGGCGTGGTCTGTGGCGGCGGTGCTAGCTGCGGGGTCTGTGGCGGTGGTGCTGGCTGCGGGGTCTGTGGCGGTGGTGCTGGCGGTGGGGTCTGTGGCGGCGGGGCATGTGTCAGCACCTGCTGAGGGAGAGAGCAGGATGTCTCCTGTAGCCTCTGACGGCTGCCGACCGGGGAAGAGGCTGGGGACTGTTGCAGCGGCCGTAGACGTGCCGGAGGCGGTGCAGGTGCCGGTGTTTGCCGCCGTACAGGTTGGCATGGACGTGGACAGAAGGTGTGACACTGGTCCCTTAGTCTCTGCCACCATGCCCTCTCCTGACCTGCCCTTCTGTTTTTTTCCCTTCCCCACCTTTGTTGGTGGCGCAGTTGTCTTGCCACTATCCCCTTTCATTTTCGCTGACCCATTGGTGGCTGGTGTTTTCGGCTTCTCCCTCTGGGATGTGGGCACCTTTTTCACCTTGGCAGGTGGCGGAATGTCCTTGCCCTCGCTACGTGGCACACTGGCAGCACTGATGGTTGGCGCACTCCACGACCCCGCAGTTGCTGGCACCACTGTTCCTGGGGATGTGGTGGCTGAGGTGCTGGGCTGGGACCTGGAAAGCCTGGCCCTAGGGGAAGGACGGAGGGAGGTGAAGGGAAGAGGTCAAGGTTTGCCAGGAAAAGTTTTTTAGACACACTGGGACGGGTAGATGGAGGGGGTTTGGGAGTGGAGGAAGAGGTAGTGGTTGTAGGTGGTGTGCTTCTCCTGAATTTGGGTGAAGGTACATGGGCTGGAGGCTGTTGTGAGGTGGATGGCTGTTGGGTGGGTGTGTGCCTGCGTTTGTTTACTTTGGGAGGAGGGCTCACAGACACACTGGTAGAGGACACTGGGGATGTGTGAATGGTAGTGGGGGTGGTGAGTGCACGTGAGCGGTGTGTGGTGATGGGCGTGCTGGTGATGGAGGTAGTGGCTAAGGATGTAGTGCATGCAGGTGTGAGTGGGGACGAGACTGGAAGGGAGGAGGGAGACATGGAGGAGGGGGACACAGTGGAGGAAGTGGATGTTGGTATGTGTGCATGGGTATGGTGCTTGTGTGAGTGCTGGTGGGATGTGTGGTGCTTATGTTTTCCTGAGACACTCTTGTGTGTTGATGTGTGTGCATGCTGGTCTGATGGTGTGCTTGGGATAGGCTGAGGTACAGGGGATTGGGTCTGGCTGGAGGAGGTTGGAGGGGGGAGGCTGGACACAGGGACAATGGCTGCCATCAGTGCTGAGGCCAGAGCCTGAAATGCTCTCTGTTGGGCTGCCTGACCAGAATGAATGCCATCCAGGTATGCATTTGTTTGTTGCAAATGCCTCTCGACACCCTGGATGGCATTCACAATGGTAGACTGCCCAACAGTGAGGGATCTCAGGAGGTCAATAGCCTCCTCACTGAGGGCAGCATGGCTGACTGGGGCAGGGCCTGAGGTGCCTGGGGCGAAGGAGATGCCCACCCTCCTGGGTGAGCGGGAACGGGACAGACGCTGAGGGGCTGCTGGGAGGGCGGTGCTGGTGGGGGGGGTGGCGGCTGTACCTGTTGATGCAGTGGGCACAGAGAGGCCCGCCACCGCAAGGGAGCTCCCATCAGAGGAGGAGTCGCTGTCGCTGGTCTCTGCTCCTGTCCCCGCTGTGGAGCTCCCCTTACCCGCCGTCCCACTGGTGCCTTCAGACTCTGTTGCTTTACCCTCCAGGGCCAAGTGGGATGCAGCTCCCTCCTGCTCCGGTGCCAATGTTCCTCCGCCTGATGATGCTATGGCAAACAAGAACAGGGAGACCACAAAAAGGGGGGGAGATAGAAGAAAGACATGTTCAGTGCATGCAACACCACTACCGTTGGTGGACACAACAGACAGTGAGCAGCCCTCTGCAATACGCCATGCATTTATAGTTCCTAGATTTATCACATGCCCATGGGGTACGAGGCCTGAGCCCAATTGCTGCACACCTGGAAGTCACAGGAGCCTGACTAGGTGTAGATGGCTCTAACCACTAGTGGGGTTGGGGTGCCACATAGCCTGCCTCACAAGGGACCTTGCCTACCAAGATCACCCTGGCCTAGGGGAACCCAGTACCCACCTCCCCCGCCAGACACCTCATAATGCACGCAAAGTAAGCTGAATTAGAGTGTACTCACCCCCTTGTGGCTGCTGTGATGCCCTCAAGCGCCCATCCAACTCCGGATAGGCCACCGCCAGGATCCGGAACATCAGGGGGGTCATGGTGCGACGGGCACCCCTCCCACGTTGGGAGGCTATCCCCAGCTGGGCCTCCGCCGTCTTCTTGCTCCAGCGGCGCAGGTCCTCCCATCTTTTACAGCAGTGGCTGCTCCGTCTGTGGCAGACCCCCAGGGTCCGGACGTCCTTGGCGATGGCACGCCAAATAGCCTTCTTCTGGTGGGTGCTGACCTAGAGGAATGGTACAGGGGGAAAGGACATTACTCATCCATCCGGACCATCATACTCATTGCCCACCAGTTCCCACCAATGCCAGGACGCACACAAACTCCCCATCCGCACATGTAGGCCTCAGCCCCACCCATGTATCTTCCAGCCACACCACTCAAAGCAGGCATTGCCCATTCAGCATGCTTACGGTGTACTCACCTGTTTGTCTGGAGGACCGTACAGTTGCGTGTACTGGGGGAGGACCCCATCCACTAGTTTCGCCAACTCCTCCGAAGTGAAGGCAGGGGCCCTTTCCCCAGACACATGAGCCATTGTCGCTTCCAGACACAGGTCACAGCAGCACTTGCAGTGTAGGTCCTCTCCTGTTGAAGGTCAGGTATCAAGTGAGTGAACAGACAGAAACTGGCGGTCATGTCCGCGGCGGTGCGTACCGTCACCGCCGGCATACATCGTCATTGGCTCGTGGGACCCATAGGGGCCAATGTTAACCAATGCAGAATTGCGCCGTGGTCTTCGACCGCCCACCGCGACGGTGTACAACGCCAGCGCAGATACCTCATATTCCCTTGTCCCACCTTACAGGTCAGGCGGCTGCCATTTCAGGGGGCCACATGGCATTAATAATAACTTGTCACACCTATGTAGGCCTGGAATACACACAGTTACAGGCACAGTGCGGATTAATAAATTTGTGCAAATTACATTTTGGGATACCTCAGTGTTGGCTGACTCTCTGCTTGCTGTTCTCCTCCATAGGGCACGTCTGCTGGGGCAGGTGATGAGATGGCGGCATCCTCCGGTGTACAGACCGCTGGTGGACCTGTTGACAATGGAAGAGAGACACATAATAGTCACATACAGACTTGATCGTGCAACAATCCAGGAACTGTGTGCCCAGTTGGAGCCAGACCTGATGTCGGCTATCCGCCATCCCACAGGGATACCCCCTCTAGTGGAGGTCCTGTCAGTACTCCATTTCCTGGCAAGTGGTTCCTTTCAAACAACATCATTGGTGCCATTGATGGTACACCTGTGGCATTAGTACCCCCGCAGGAATGAACAAGTGTACAGAAATAGAAAAAGCTACCATTCGATGAATGTGCAGATGGTGTGTTTGGCAGACCTGTACATCTCCCATGTGAATGCCAAGTTTCCAGGCTCAGTGCATGACGCTTACATTTTGAGGAATAACAGCATCCTTTATGTGATGGGGCAACTCCAGAGGCATCGTGTGTGGCTAATAGGTGAGGCCAAGGACCCAATACAGTGTGAATAGGTTTCTGGGTATGGGGTTGTCCCTAAGGGTTAGTGTGTGTCTAACAGTTGTCCCTCGATATTTGCAGGTGACTCTGGTTACCCCAACCTGTCATGGCTACTGACCCCAGTAATGAATCCCAGGACAAGGGCAGAAGAACGCTACAATGAGGCACATGGGCGAACTAGGAGGGTGATCGAACGCACCTTCGGCCTCCTGAAGGCCAGATTCCGGTGCCTCCATATGACAGGTGGTTCCCTCTACTACTCACCGAAGAAGGTGTGGCAGATAATCGTGGCCTGCTGTATACTGCACAACCTGGCTTTGCGACGCCAGGTGCCTTTTCTACAGGAGAATGGGCCAACTGGTGGTCTTGTGGCAGCTGTGGAGCCTGTAGACAGTGAAGAAGAGGATATCGACAACCGAAACAACATAATCATGCAATACTTCCAGTGAGACACAGGTAAGAAGATGTCACTGCCTCCCACATCTCATACAATTTTAGGAGCTAGCATAAGTCTGTAATTTGCACTCAGTGTATGGACCCTGACTTGTCAGTTTGACTTTCCATTTCACAGATGTGGGTCCCACTTTGTGCCCTCTGCTATATTTCCTCCAGGCGTACAGCTGTGTTACATCAGTATGTGCACAAGTAAATTGACATTGCTATATTCCATGGTTATTGCAATTACACATTTGTGAAAGCACAGACTGACTCCGGATTGTTTTGTGATTGAAGTGTGTTTATTTCTGTGCTAATAAGTGGAGGGGGTTGTAAAATGGGCTGGGGGGATGGTAGAGGAATGTCCATGGCAGAGTCCAGTCTATTTGTTTCACAGGTGCATTGTCCAAAGGGGCATAGGAAGTGGAGCAATGGCAATTGAAGGATGGACAGGGTGACAAAGTGGGACAGAAGGGTGACAGAAGGGGGGTCTCATTTCCTGGTGGGGGTCTTGGCAATGTTCTCTGTCTTGTTCCTGGATCTCAGGGACCGTTTGCAGGGTGGTTCTCCATCTGCAGGGGGTGGGGTGCTGGTGTTGTGTTCCTGTGGTGGTGCCTCCTGTCTACTAGCGCCGGCGGAGGTGGAGGGCTGTTCATCATCCAGGCTAGTGTCAGGAGCCCCTTGTTGTTCCACTGTGTCCCTCCTGGTGTTGACAAGGTCTTGCAGCACCCCTGCAATGGTGAACAGGCTGTTGTTAATGGACTTGAAGTCCTCACTGATCCCAAGGTAGTGTTCCTCCTGCAGCCGCTGGGTCCCCTGAAACTTGGCCAGTACCATTGCCATCGTCTCCTGGGAATGATGGTAAGCTCCCATGATGTTGGAGAGTGCCTTGTGGAGAGTGGGTTCCCTGGGCCTGTCCTCCCCCTGTCGCACAGCAGTCCTCCCAGCTTCCCTGTTGTCCTGTGCCTCTGTCCCCTGAACCGTGTGCCCACTGCCACTGCCCCCAGGTCCCTGATCATCCTGTGATAGTGGGGTTCCCTGGGTTCCATGTAGTGGTGGACACACTGCTGATGGACGTGTCCTGGGTACAGAGGGATGGGCCCGCTGGGTGGGTGCTGTGGTGGTGTTTCCTGAGGGGGGAAGCTCTGTGGTGGCTTGTGACTGTGTCAGGGGAACCGACTGTCCTGAGGTCCCTGATGGGCCGGGCTGGTCATCTTGATCCAGTTGTGCAGAGCTGCTGTCATCACTGTGGGTCTCTTATGTGCGGGGACTGGATATGTCTGGCACCTCCTGTCAGGTGACATTGGGTAGGGGTCCTGTAGGGGTGTAAAGGCATGATTATTGCATCTGTGTGTGCCATCATGTGCAATGGGTGAGTGACCCTGTAGTCCAGTGCTTGCATTCTTGGCTTGGTCCTTGTGTGATAGTTGGTTTGGGGTCTGTGTTGGTATCTGTAGTGGACATGCTTTGGTGAGGGGTGTCCATGCATTGGTGTTACATGCAGGGCTTGTTTTTGGGATGTGTGGGTTGTGTTGGTGGGGTATCTGTGGGTTGTTGGGGTGATGGGTGTGAGGGTAAGGGTGTGGTATGTGATAGCATGCAGGTAGGGTCCTCCTGCTACTCCTGCGAGGCCCTCAGGATGCAGTATTGCCAAGACTTGCTCCTCCCATGTTGTTAGTTGTGGGGGAGGAGGTGGGGGTCCACCGCCAGTCCTCTTATAGCAATCTGGTGTCTGGAGACCACGGAACACACCTTCCACCGTAGGTCGTTCCGCCTCTTCCTGATGTCATCCCGTGTTCTTGGATGCTGTCCCACTGCGTTGACCCTGACGACAATTCTGTGCATAGCTCCATCTTCCTTGCAATGGATGTCTGCTTCACCTGTGATCCGAATAGCTGTGGCTCTACCCGGACGATTTCCTCCACCATGACCCTGAGCTCCTCCTCAGAGAACCTGGCGTGTCGTTGAGGTGCCATGATGTGGAGTGGGTGATGTGTGAGATGGTGTGTGTTGTGATGTGTGAAGGGATGTGTTGTGTGTTGTTTGAGGTGCGTGGATGTTGTGTAAGTGATGGTGTTGTGTGTCTGTGGATGCTGGTGTTATTTTAGGTAGTGTCTCTCTCTGGCCTGCTTTCAACTTTCTGGCAGTGAGGGTTTGTGGGTGATGTGGGTGTGTGCTTTATATTGGATTGGGTGTGTGGGTGTGGTGTGTGTATGTGTATCAGGTGTGTGTATTTCGATTTGTCCAAAGTGGTTGTGTTTTGGATATGTGTGTGTATTTTAAGCACGGCGGTGTGTACCGTCAATAGATTACCGTGGTTGAAAGACCGCCGCTTTGATTCGTGGGTCATGATAGTGTGGGGGTATTCTTGTTGGTGTGAAGGTGTGGGTTTTGTTATCGCCAGTTTATCACTGACCTTTGGTGTGGCGGACTTGTGTGGTTGCCTGTATTGTGGCGGATTCCGAGCTCTGGGTCGTGATACGTGTAGTGGAATTCCGCTGCTGCAGCGGTATGTTGGCAGTCTTCTGCATGGCGGTAAGCGGGATTTACCGCCAGGGTTGTAATGAGGGCCATAGTCCTTTGACTGTAAATGTGAGTATTTATCCTACTGTATGTGCTGATGAAAGCACTAAGAGAAGCGCTGTTTTCCAGGAAAGGAATTTTAAATGCACTCGATGGAGGAGATTGAACTGAGGCACGTGAGCTGGCTTAGCACAGTATTCCTTTCTCAGAGTACTGGTGGGTGATGTACTTGGGGGACAACTTTGAAAAGTCCCTTCATAAATTGCTTCATGATACTTTGTGGAAAAAAAAAGGTAGAGTTGTCCTCCAGTTTTCAGAATCATGAGATTTCTGTCAGGTGGACTCATATCAATGGGTTTTCAGACCATCCTTTGCTAGATTCAACAAATATGAAAGTTTTTAATTAGATGTTATTGTTTCTGAATGGAATCCTCTAGTTTTGCATCAGACATAGAAACACTTCTATTTGGAGTTATAGTTTCTTGTTATAGCTGACTCTCCATCTTGCACAAGGTATCTGTACATTCTGCTGTAAGAGCTAGATATCTGTACTCTGGGTCATCATGGACCATGCTGTCAGATTCAATGGCCTGCGGTCATGGTGTAGAATGTTTCAGTTGTGCCTGGAGAGGAGCTTGGTATGCATCTCCAATTATATTGAAAGATGTGAAGAGAGACTTAGAAACTCTGTGAACCAGTACTGGCAAGGTTATGTTGGAACAATGACGATTATGGTACAATTTTCTGCTCTCACGTTCCTCAACACACTGGCGATCAGGGGAAGTGGAAGAACAGTGTATACAAAAGCGATGGATCATTTTATTTGAAAAAGGGGTTGCCCTTGGACCCTGGTTGCCATAACCTGCCAGCATAAACCGGATTTTGTTGTTGTTCTGGGTGGCACACAAGTCCAGTGTGGGAAGATCCTATTTGTGGAAGATAGACGGTCCTGGTGGAGCTCCCACTGTAACAGTCTGAATGTGTTCAACTGAGTGCGTCTGCTTGATCATTTTGTCATCCAGGGAAATTTTCTGTGGGAATGTTCACGTGGTAGGAAAAGGTAAAGTCACACAGTAGTTGCACCTGTTTGGGAATACAAAGATGTGTTCTTTGTTGTTATGGGGACTACTTGTTCTTCCAGCCTTGGATGTAATGCTTGGAGACCCAGACTTATGGCCTGGAGCTCCAAGATGTTGATGTAGAGCTTCTTGTCCACATCTGGCCACAGGCCTTTGATTGAGAGTTCCGCATGTTTGCTCCCCAGCCCTCCATGGGAGAATCTGTTGGAGTATTACTCATTCTGATAAAGGGTGCAAAGTAAGCCCTGCGTCAAAGTTCATAGGTATCACCACCATACCCAAGCTTTTTCCAATCATCTTGTGACTTGTACTATGCTGTCCCAGGTGCTGTGATGTTATTTTCCATTGGTTGGCCAGTGTTTTTTGGACGCGCCTCATCTGGAGCCTGTAATAGGGTTTAAGACCTACCCACAGGTCCCAGGGGAGATTTGTATTGGCTGACTGTGACCAACTGTTTGATAGAAAAGGACATTGCTATGGACTAAAGCTTCCTTAATCTTTCCTTCAAAGGAAAAACCTTTTGTAGTGTGGTTAGTTTAATGTATCCTTTGCGCGTTAGCTTCAGGCTTTGGGCCTTTGTGCACTTTGCCCTGGATGTATTTTATTCCTTTGCTCGTAGCTTAAAGCCTCTGTGCACTTTGCTCTAAATGTTTTTTATTCGGCTTCGTACTGTTATTTTTCAAATAACCAGTTCTACGGTTTTGTTTTATTTTTTATATCACACTGTTTAGCCTACTTCAGCACTGGAGTTCTCAATAACACATTCTTGTTCACTCTGTGCTTCAGTCAAGGATACAGTCTGGTACATTGCCGATAGACGTGCTAGGAGTTTAGTCTTTGGCATTCTTGCGTAGGGACATTTTGTGATCACACTGACATGTTAGTTATAAAAACACTTCCTTGTCCTAATACACGCAAGAGGGAGATTCCGACCAGGGAACCACAACTAGACGCTGACTGCCTCGTTGCAGATGCAGAACCAGAACCAGATCACAGGCCTTTGCTCAGGTATGAGGGTTGATGGCTATCCAGGGAATCCAAAAGGTAAGTTAGAAGCTTAACATGCTGTGCTCGAAATAGAACTAGCTGAGAGAGAGTAGAAATTATTAACACCATGATAGCGTTATTCTTATGTTTCACTCTCCTCGTGACTATTTCAATCCTACTGTGTTGTATGGTTCTGGTTATTGCGGCTCACGCCTTAATATCTAAAATGCAGTCGTTTTATTAAAACAATCTATAAAACTCAAACTGCCTTTGTCATTTGTATATGAGATCATACTGTAAATGAGAGAGCTGGTTTGGATCTGAGTGACCACGACTTCCCTGAGAAGTTCCAAAGATGTCATGCGCTCGGCTGCCCAATCATCTTTTCCCCTTGGAAGATATGAGGCACTGCTAGTTAGCCAGAGCAAAACCGGATTTGGGGTGACAGTGGTCCTTCCGAGTGGGCAAGACTTAGGGGGTCATTCCTACCCTGGCGGTCTATGACCGCCAGGGTAGGTGACGGAGGAAGCACTGCCAACAGGCTGGCGGTGCTTCCGGGGGTATTCTGACCGCGGCGGTAAAGCCGCGGTCAGAAAAGGGAAGCCGGCGGTTTCCCGCCAGCTTCCCGCTGCCCCAGGGAATCCTCCACGGCGGCGCTGCAAGCAGCGCCGCCATGGGGATTCCGACCCCCTTCCCGCCAGCCTGGTTCTGGCGGTTTTCACCACCAGAACCTGGCTGGCGGGAACGGATGTTGTGGGGCCCCTGGGGGCCCCTGTAGTGCCCATGCCACTGGCATGGGCACTGCAGGGGCCCCCTAACAGGGCCCCACATAGATTTTCAGTGTCTGCGTGGCAGACACTGAAAATCGCGACGGGTGCAAATGCACCCGTCGCACCCCTTCGACTCTGCCGGCTCCATTCGGAGCTGGCATCGTCGCGGAAGGGGGTTTCCCGCTGGGCGGGCGGGCGGCCTTCTGGCGGTCACCCGCCAGCCCAGCGGGAAACTCAGAATGACCGCCGCGGTCTTTTGACCGCGGTACGGTCTTCTGGCGGCCCAATCTAGGAATGACCGCCTTAGTCCCCCACACTAGGAACAACCCTGCTACCTAGAAATCCAGTAGTCTCATTTAGGATAATGAGAGCCCACGCGACACTTTCTTGGTTGCAAGTCCAGTACTACTCCTAGGAACTGTAAATTTGTGCAGTGGTCTGTGGATGACTTTCCGTTCTTCAGTGTTAATCCCATTCTGCTAAAGAGAGTGATGCAGCTACCCGTCAAAGTGCTTGGCCCTTCCTTTGATGGAGCCTTGACAAGACACTCATTGAGGTATGGGTATACTTGGTGACCCCATCATCTGAGGTAAGTAGCCACCAGCTCTAGGCATTTGCTAAATGTCCACAGTTCTGATTTGAGGACAATGAGCAGCACCTTGAATTGGTAGTACTGACCCACCACTGTGCTTCTAGTGCATCAGGATATGAAAATACATATCCTGAAGATCCAGGGACGTCAGGTCGTTGTCTTCTGGAGCCTCAGGAGGCCCTCTTGAAGCGTTATCATGTGAAAAGTAGGTTTTCAGAGAACTTTGTTGTGCTCCATAAGGTCCATGATAGGCTTCCATTGACCTGACTTCTTCTTTTATTAGAAATAAATTGGAATAACATTTTGATTCCTTTAGGAACGCTTCAGTCGATGAGGAGTAGAAGGAGGATTTCCTGTTGGAACTCCCTCAAACTAAGATGATGTTATGTTTTTTTGGGTGGACAGACAGGTGTTTTTTTAATAAACTCTAAGGGATGCCCTGAATGACAATCTGCCTAACCCATATGGGGCAAAAAGAGGCAACTCTCCCCCTACCTGCAAGGGGAGGCAGCTGTGAGAAGTCAAGCATGTTTCTGGTCGCCTTACGAATGCGACTGCGAGGCGCTACTTTTTTGCCCTGATGATCTGATACACCCCTGTGTGTTGTTTCTGTTGGGTGGATAACCCTGGTTGTACCGGGTTGTCTCGGATGGTAAAATGGGCAGCCTTGACTTCCATAATGGCTGAATCCCCCTCTATAGAAATGAGGTCTATGTGAGCCATGAAAATTGGAGAAGCCTGTGTAATAACATTGGATGGCTTCCATTAATTTCGCTGTATCAGTATCCGTTTTGATATTCTGTAAGGCATTACCGACAGGTTTACCAAACCCAGAGTTAGACCAAGCAATCTTAGGTGGTAGTTCCCCAAAGTTTTGCATTCACTCTTCCTATTTTTGTTGAATTAGTTTTTTATGCCTTTAGGACTCTGTCCACTTTACCACTATTAACCAGTGCTAAAGTGCTCGTGCTGTCCGCTTAAAACATGGTAAAACTGGCCTTCACCTGATTGCCAATTTAATTTACTTGTAAGAATCTGGTATATGGTACTACATATCCCCAAGGCCTGTAAACGTAAATGCTACTTGTGGGCCTGCAGCACTCATTGTGCCACCGACTAAAGTAGCACCTTAAAACGTGTCTCATACCTGATACTGTAGTGCAGTTTTAACCTGCCAGTTCAACTTGGAAAATAAACCTAATGACAAGCCTAAACCTTCCTTTTTAATACTTAAAAGTAACCCCTAAGCTAGGCCCTAACAGCCCCTAGGGCAGGGTGCATGGTATTTAAAAAGTAGGACATGTGAACTGCAGTTTTATATGCCCTGGCAATAAAAACCTCCTTAAGTTGTTTTTCACTGTGGTAAGGCCTATCTCTCCTATCTATTGACTAACACTGGGTTACCTTATTATATTTATTAAGTGCTAACTTTGGATTGGAAGCAGACAGGGATATTTTGTGTAGACTCTACTAAATTGTAGTATAAAATCCTCTTTAATGGTAAAGTCAGAAGTTAAGTTACAATTCTGAAAATGCTTTGTTTAGAAAGTTGGCATTTTCTTCTCCTAACCATCTGTGCCTTCTGCCGGTATCCTGGGTCAAATGACTATGAATGGCTTTGCTGTTGGGTTTTGTGTATTCCTCCCAGAGAGTGACACAAAGGTACTAGTGTGGGCAGGATGGGCCATTCTGCCAGGATGGCTGGGATGGAGCTGTACCCTGCCCCACTAACACTTCAAAGGACTTGCCTTCGGAACACACTGAGGTACCTGACACCAGGCTTTTTGTCGAACAGTTTGGAGCCTTCATAGGAGAAGGGGAAAAACTTTCCAGAACCAGAAGTGAGGTAGAATACAGTGTCGCCTCACTCACAAAGGCTGGCACCAAGTATAAAAAGGGGACTGCCAGATGCACTCTTCAGATCACTTCTGGGCATGTAGAAGACTCAGAAGAAGGGCCTCTCTGCTGCGTTGCTGGTGGAAGGACTGCCCTGTTGCTGGAAGGACTGCCCTGCTACCTGAGGACGTAAGACTGGACTTGCTCCTTGAAACCAGGACCACCAGAGTGACTGCAAAGGCTAGATGACTGGCCTCCTATATGAGCTATAGGGACACAACAAGCACTAGAGACCTTGAACTCTGCTTCTGGCCTCTGCTGGAATGAGTCCTAGCCCCCCAAGTGGTGTCCCCCAGGTCATAGACCCTTGGAAGTGGTGTCTGTCTCTTACTGCTCCTGCCTAACCCTAAAACATTGTCCAACCAAAACTGCCTGAAGAACTGACAGAAGACTAGGACCTACCTGCCAGCTGATCTGCCCAAGATGCATCACCGGTCAGCCTGACTTTGCAGTAGCTCCCCCTACGTTCTTCTCCACTGCAGCAAATCCTCTTCTGCTGGACCTCCCAGCAGTGGTATCCAACCTCATGGAGCACTTTTTGCCTGCAGCCTTGTCCTGCTGGGTGAATCTGAGCTCCAGAAAAATGTCCTTATCAATGAGGAAGACCTCCTTAGCCTTGAAATCCAGTTTCTCCCACTCAGAGCTTTTTCCCATCTTTGTCAACGGCTTCACCAAGACCTCACCCAACATATCCCCATCGTTGACGAGGTGTCCTCGGACACAGCCTGCTGCCTTAACCCACTGAGACTAACTTCTCAAGACTTTTTACAAGTCTGAAGGTAAACTGAGACCGGGCCCATTCTTTTTGAGAGTGGATATGGCTATAGGCACTTTAAGTAGCAGGCCCAGGTCAGGAAAATGTACATGCTTCCTTTTTAGTACCGCCTTCATGGAAGGGCTTGGAGAAGGACTTTTCACAGAATCAGCCCCAGAAGAGGGGGCGTCTCCCTCAGAATAAGATTATTTTTCCTTTTCCAAACACATAAAGGGCTATCTTCCTCTCTCTGTCCTTAAGGGTTTGAGACGGAAAGGTACTACAATAGTCGCAGTGCTTGGGCAGCCCAGCTGTGTGCTGGATAAATGCAATAAATACATTGTTCATGTGGGTCACCAGTATAGATTTTCTTCTGACCACAAGTAGAGCAGGACGTCAAAACACATTTTTTTCTCTCTTTCAGCCACGGTGAGAAGTGCTCCCTGGCCTAGACCAAAAAGGGATTTACTCTAAAAGCAACTTACCGTGGTCTGAAAGATGAAGGTGGGTCTGGTCCAGTCCGAGGATAAACCAGAACTAAAGCAGGATAATGTTACTTCGAGGTTATAGCAGAGCTCTGCCTGAGGACTCCCTCACACATGACGTGCAGTAGAAAATTTAGCTATGGTATGCTCCAGGGGGAGTAGGAGAGCTAGCATTTGTGTCTAATTGGCTGAAGTTCATATTGCTTCAAATTAGGCTACTAAACAAACACTTGTTGCAGTCAATGGCCACTTTAACTTTGTTTACAGCTATTTAATTTAACCAGGGATCCCCAGCTGATGACAGGGAATGATTCAAGCATGTGAATGTATGAAAAATCTTGTCATCTGAGGTATATCCAAGAGCATGTGTCTTGGACAATACTCATCTCTTCCCTCACACATGTGGTGACTAAAATGGCTAACTTTTTCCCTTGTTCCTCAAGGAAAATATTCTATCACAATTCCAACTGATGGCCCCCTCTCATACCCTTGTCATTTCAATACTGGACTCTGGCAAAAACCTGTTTTCTGGCATTCTACAAACATTCCTAGTTCTCATGAAAGCACTCTTTCACTCAACTGCCAGATTAGTCTCACCATTGTAAAAAGTTGACTGCACAACACTTAACCTGATGGACTTACACATGCTCTCTTGGGAAGTGAAAATCAAATTTAAAATAATCTGCCAGGCATAAAATGGGAAGTGGAAATCAAATTTAAAATAATCTTCCAGGCATAGTAAAGCTTGAAAAACCCTATCTGGCCAAAAAAACTCCTGTTTCAGGAGGCCAACGAGGTCTGAGGAGAAAGGCATACTTCCTACTTTAGTAACTGAAATTCAAAAGAAGCTCTGACATGAAAAAGTCATTTTTTGGGCTTGCCAGAATGTTTTGAAACTCTTCTCACTCATCTGAGAAATTTACCAGCCCAAATCTACTTCAGTAAAGCCATGAAGGGGGGAC
Organism: Pleurodeles waltl; assembly: GCF_031143425.1. Classification (NCBI taxonomy): domain Eukaryota; kingdom Metazoa; phylum Chordata; class Amphibia; order Caudata; family Salamandridae; genus Pleurodeles; species Pleurodeles waltl. The sequence goes on from NC_090447.1 coordinate 696,205,371, forward strand.
GTGGCCAAGATGGTGGCGTGAGCAGATGCGTGTCCGCGAGCTCCGCCGCCTGGGCCTCTGCAGCAGCTCAGCGGCCCCGGGCCAACACCAGCGAGGGCACCCCCGAGAATCGGGGAGCGCCAGGAAGACGCGGGTGCCGGAAAGAGCGACCGGACAGGCGTTCGGATGTCCGGGAGGCCCGCCGGGTGGGAGCCTCTCTGGGACCGGGCCGCGCTCGCAGTTGGCGGGCGCGGCGGCCGGGGGCTTCGCCCATGCGGTGCAGCCTAGCGGATGGAGGCAGAACAAGGAGCCCGCTAGGGCTCGGCACCGCGCAACGCCGAGCAGGTGCCGGCGGTGGCTGTTGACCACGGAGGTACGGAGCCAGGGGGGCCGCGATCCAGGGGGGCGACACGTGGCCTTGGCCTCCCGGGGCCGGAGGAGGCTGTCTGACGCCCAAGGGGTGAGAGTGTGACCCCCAGCGAACTGTGGAGGCGGTGCTGGGGTTCTCCTGCCCCCCCCTGGTCTCTGAGGTGCGAGGGCCCAGCGGAGTGCGGAGATGAGCTTAGGCCCTTGGATCGGTGGGACAATCAGCCCGCGGTGAGGCTGGGCCGACGCTGGCCTAGGTGCACACTGGTCGACGGAGCTGGGCCTTGGTGGAGCCATATAACAGAAAGTGCTTGACTACTGCGGCTCCGGAGGAGGAGAAGAAAGGGAACAGACGTTCTCCCCAGGCCGGAGCACGTGTAGACTGCGAGAGTGGGCTGCCCCATTGAGAGGTGCTGATTCTGTGAGAACTGGATTGCGGGGCATCAGTGTGGACAGTGATTGGTGCTGGGCTGGTCCCTGAGCCAGCCGATGAGCTGAATTCTGATGGCGTCCTCTAAGCCTAAAGGGGACCAGTCAGTGAAGGAGAAGTTGACAAGATCTCACCCGGCGCAGGGCAAGCCGGCTGAGGGGCCCGTTATGGCGAAGGGGCCTGAAGACCGGGGTGAGGCGGAGGACAATGGTGGGGCACCAGTCACGAAAGGCTTTCTCACCTCCTCGTTTGACTCGCTTAGGAGGGACCTGCAGGAGCTTCGGAGAGATATCTCCCAGGAGATGAGGGAGCTACGTGTGGACATTACGTCGCTAGGAGAAAGGGTGGCGAATGTCAAGGGCAGTGAGATCTCCCGGGGGAAAGAAGTGGAACAACTGCAACAGGAGATCATACGTCTTCGTGAGCAACAGGAACTCCTACAGATCGCGACAGAGGACTTAGAAAACCGCTCTAGGCGGCATAACATATGCATCAAGGGAGCTCCGGCCGGGGCGGAAGGTGAGGATATTAGAGGGTTTCGTTACAGCACTGTTCCGCTCCATTCTGGGCCCAGAAGATACACAAGAGATCACCCTGGATCCGGTTCACAGAGTGGGCCGGATGGGAGGAACCAGAGAGGGCCCTCCTGATATCCTAGCGTGTGTGCATAATTACATGACTAAAGAAAGCATTCTGCAGAGAACGCAAAACCTCTCTCAGGTCCAGTTAGGAGGGCACACGCTTCAGCTATTCCAGGACCTTTCACTGAAGACATTGCAGAGGCGAAGGGAACTTAAGCCCACTACGGAGCACCTACAGGCGAATTCTACGGCTTATACCTGGGGTCACCCCTTCCGCCTTGTGTTTCGTTGGGAGGACCAGCTGCGTCAGGTGAAATCATTGCAGGAGGCACGCAGGATCCTACATATGGAGGAGACGGAGCGCAGTGCCGTGCCACGCGAGAAGGCCGCTGCCAAGGGCCGCCCGCGTTGGCGACGGAAGGAAAGGAAGAGGAAGCAACCGAGGCCATCCTCGACTGAACAAGCGCTGGAGAGACAATCTGTACTGAGCAGTCTTGCAGCTGGGACCAGTGCCTAAAAGCAGATAGCACCCGAGTATCGCTACAATGGTCTGGGATCATTCTGAGAATAAGCAGTGAAGCTGCTGGAGACTGGCTTGGGTGGTGGGGTCACTGGTTACCAAGTGACGACCTTGTGAGGTGATGCTGACCCCTGTCAGGATTTTTTCCTCTTTTGGGACGTGTGATAGAGGACTTGTGGGTTTAAATATGCACCTGTTGTGTGCCGTTGTTTTGTGTTGTCGTGCTTCCCCTGAAATTTCCACGTGCTCTGATCTCGATCACTGTCACTATGTGTGCGGGCCACCCCTGGGCCGTCCTTGTCTCCTGCTCCTGGGTGGTTGTCGCCACCTAGATCCAGGGACCCACTTAGTAACGCATGTCCCTTAAATGTCTAAGCCTAAATGTCCGGGGGCTTAGTAGTCCAGCAAAGAGGTTGGCGATCCTTTCTGCCCTCGAGAGGTCTGAGAGTCATATCTGCCTCCTTCAGGAGACGCACTTATTGCCAAAGGATACATAATGTATGCACTTGAGGTGGTATCCCCGGCTGTTTTGGTCCTCTGCTCCTACGAAGCATGCTGGGGTGGCGATACTAATATTGAGGGCCTTTCCTGGGGAGGTAGTCGCCAAGATACATGAGATCAAGGGTAGGTTCCTGGCCATTAGGGTGCGTGTTGGGACATTCCTCTTCACTATTGCCACATTATATGCCCCTAAAGCGGAGCAAGAAATTTTCATGTGGCAGTCCATATCCCCAATGCTTACTACACCGGACAGGGCTATTTTGGTAGGGGGAGGACTTCAATTTGGTCATTTACAATGAGTTGGATCATTCTGGGCATCGATATGGGCAGACGGGGGCACTGACTCCGGCGGGGCGACAGTGGTTGGCTGATTGTGACCTCGAGGATGTCTGGATGAGGGCGCACCCGACCTTCCAGGACTATTCATTCTATTCGGCCTCCTCCAAGACGTGTATGCGTATAGACTTCTTTTTGGCTTCCTCAGAGTTTACTTCCCGAATCAGGGAGACTGCAATCGAGCCTCGAGCTCTGACAGATCATGCCCCCATTACGTTGGTGGCCCTTCTTGATGGGGGGCGAGTAGGGACACCGGGCTGGCGCTTTAGGGATACTATACTTCAGAGCCGGGTGGCGGAGGAGACGCTACGACGCGCGATCATTGACTACATTAGACACAATGACGATGGGAGAACTAGCCTGGAGACACTTTGGGAGGCATTGAAAGTAGTAGTCCGTGGAGAGGTGATATCGCTTTCGGCCAAAGAAAATAAAGCTAGCAGAGAGCAGAGGGCGGTGTTAGAACAAAAAGTAGCGTCTCTAGAGCGCTCCCACAAGCATACTGGCGCTCCTACAATATGGATAAGTTGGAGAGGGCGCGTCATCAGTTGAAACGGCTGGATTGGGACAGGGCAGAGTATGCAGTAGTTCGACTTAAACATAAATATTATATAGGGAGTAACCGCTGTGGGAAACTCCTTGCCCACCAGCTGAGGCCACGGCTATAAAGATGGTGTGCTCCCCTTCTCAGGGTGAGGTACGAATGGACGGACAAATGGCTGAGGTGTCTGCTGATTTTTATAGAGAGTTGTAGGCTGCAGATAAGGGGAACGAAGCGGACCCTGCCGCCTTTCTCGCGGAATGTCGTATTGTCGCGCTCCGTGAGCAAAATGCGTCCGCCCTGGATCAGCCCATAAGGTTGGAGGAGGTGATTTCGTCAATTTACCGTCTGAAGGTTGGGAAGTCGCCTGGCCCGGACGGCTTCACCGCGCATTTCTATAAAACTTTCTCCCTGGAGCTGGCTCCGCTCCTGGCGTGGCTCTTTAACTCCTTCCTGGTGACCGGAACACTTACGCCCGGCATGCTGGAGGCCACCATCACAGTCATTCACAAGCCGGGGAAGGACCCGAAGAATGTGGCTCATACTGGCCCATTCCGCTTCTAAATATAGACGCCAAGTTGTTTACCGGCATCCTGGCGCAGCGCCTTAATCCCTTCATGCCTGGACTCATAGACCCGGATCAGGCGGGCTTTATACCCAATACGAAATGGCTCTTACATTTAATTGATAAAACTAACAGATCTCATAGTGAGGCGCTCCTCCTCTCCATTAAGGTGGAGAAAGCGTTCGATAGGGTCCACTGGCCTTATCTTTTCCAGGTACTAGAGCGCTTTGGGGTAGGTCCAGTGTTTATGTCCTGGGTTCAGTGCATCTATCGTGCACCTAAGGCTGCTATCCGATTAAATGGGACTCTGTCATTGCCGTTTCCGATAGGTCAGGGGATAGGACAGGGGTGTCCGCTCTCCCCTCTGTTGTTTGCGCTTTACATGAAGCCTCTCGCTCAGCGCTTTCGCGATAGTCCTCACATCTCTGGTATCAAATTTGGGGGAGACTATCACCTCATTAGTTTGTATGTGGATGATGTGATTTCCACTTTGGCGGAGCCCATGGTCTTGTTGCCAGCACTCGTGGAAGCCCTTAGCGCATTTAGCAGGGTCTCTGGGTTTAAAGTGAACATGCAGAAGTTGCAAGTGTTAAGGGTCAACCCTCCCGGAACATGAGGAGAGTCTAAGGGCTCGCTATCCCTTTATTTGGTCAGCGTTGCTTGTACCTTACCTGGGTATTGAATTGGCAACGTCGGTTGCAAAGACATCTAGCCTGAACTATTCTTCCCTCTTTTGGGAGATTTTACAGGACCTAGGGAAATGGGGGGAAACAGAAGCTCTCTTGGTTTGGCAGAGTCTCCGCGGTGAAGATGACAGTATTGGCGCGCATACTTTATGTGTTTCAAGCACTTCCTCTGGCTCTGCCGCCACACACGATAGCGACACTCCAGTCAGTGATCCTGAAATTTATATGGGATGGGAAACCGGCGCGGGTTCCGCAGAGCGCCTTGTACCGTCGCTGGGTCTCACATTTGGAAGGAGCCCTGGCTTCGACGTAGGCACAGAGCTCCGGGGGCTTTATTCTTCTCCGATTACGGGCGTGAGGCTTCGGGTGTGGGATGTGGTGGCAAAGAAGCACGGTCTGACGACATTCCCATCTCCTATGTCACCGATTTGTGCGAATCCCGACTTTGTACCAGGTCTACAGGTGGAGAATTTTCGCCGTTGGTATGAAGAGGGCTGCAAAAGGGTAGGGAGTTTATTTGATGCAGACGGAGTAATCTCTTTTGACCAGATGAGGGAGACGTATGGGCTGACGGAGGCAGATAGACTGATGTATTATCAGGTTCGGCATTGGGTCCTTCTGCCGGCGAATAGGCCCTTGCTAGACAGACCGCTTACACCGTTTGAGAAATGGCTTCTGATAAAGAAAGATGACAAGTGTGTGATATCGGAATTGTATAGACTTCTGCAGGGGGTGGAGCGGCTGCCTAAATCCAAGGGGCAGAGGAGATGGGAGGTAGAGCTGGGGAGGGAGCTGACAGAGGAAGAATGGGAAAGTATCCATAATAGAGCGCATCACACTGCTTACAACACGTCAGGGACAGAGACGGCATATAAGTTGGCCTCCTATTGGTACTATACCCCAGCAAGGGTGAATGCATGGGACCCCTCTCTAAGTTGGGTCTTTGCTGGAGGGGTGTGGCAACACGGGTACACTTGTACACCTACTGTGGCACTGCCCCAAGTTACAGAGATATTGGAAGGGTATCCTGGATGACATCGATAAAGTATTCCAGACAGAGATTCCTAGATTGCCGTCATATGTTATTTTGGGCTTACCCAACCCTCTCACTTTCCCTCTTTGCTCGCAGAGAGGGCGGCAGATGGCCCTGGCCCTTAATGCTGCAGGCGATCCTAGCTCTTTGGGGCTCGGATGGGTTGCCGACTTATACTTCTTGGCTGCAGAAGCTGTGGTTCATCCTGGCAATGAAGAAATTAACACTGGCGTCCAGGCAGCGGGCGGGAGACATTTGTACTCTATGGTGGCCGTTCATTCACATTTTGTCCACGGAATTTAACGAGCTGACTTGCCCGGCATATTTAAAGGTCCTGGGGCTGATTTGAGACATCTGATGAAGTGGTTTGGCCAGTGGAGAGTGGAGAGGGCCGGGGGTGGAGGTTTTGAAGGGGGAGCTGGGAGGGGTTGGAGGAGGTGATTTCGTCAATTTACCGTCTGAAGGTTGGGAAGTCGCCTGGCCCGGACGGCTTCACCGCGCTTTTCTATAAAACTTTCTGCCTGGAGCTGGCTCCGCTCCTGGCGTGGCTCTTTAACTCCTTCCTGGTGACCGGAACACTTACGCCCAGCATGTTGGAGGCCACCATCACAGTCATTCACAAGCCGGGGAAGGACCCGAAGAATGTGGCTCATTCTGGCCCATTCCGCTTCTAAATATAGACGCCAAGTTGTTTACCGGCATCCTGGCGCAGCGCCTTAATCCCTTCATGCCTGGACTCATAGACCCGGATCAGGCGGGCTTTATACCCAATACGAAATGGCTCTTACATTTAATTGATAAAACTAACAGATCTCATAGAGAGGCGCTCCTCCTCTCCATTGAGGTGGAGAAAGTGTTCGATAGGGTCCACTGGCCTTATCTTTTCCAGGTACTAGAGCGCTTTGGGGTAGGTCCAGTGTTTATGTCCTGGGTTCAGTGCATCTATCGTGCACCTAAGGCTGCTATCCGAGTAAATGGGACTCTGTCATTGCCGTTTCCGATAGGTCAGGGGACAGGACAGGGGTGTCCGCTCTCCCCTCTGTTGTTTGCGCTTTACATGAAGCCTCTCGCTCAGCGCTTTCGCGATAGTCCTCACATCTCTGGTATCAAATTTGGGGGAGACTATCACCTCATTAGTTTGTATGTGGATGATGTGATTTCCACTTTGGCGGAGCCCATGGTCTTGTTGCCAGCACTCGTGGAAGCCCTTAGCGCATTTAGCAGGGTCTCTGGGTTTAAAGTGAACATGCAGAAGTTGCAAGTGTTAAGTGTCAACCCTCCCGGAACATGAGGAGACTCTAAGGGCTCGCTATCCCTTTATTTGGTCAGCGTTGCTTGTACCTTACCTGGGTATTGAATTGGCAACGTCGGTTGCAAAGACATCTAGCCTGAACTATTCTTCCCTCTTTCGGGAGATTTTACAGGACCTAGGGAAATGGGGGGAAACAGAAGCTCTCTTGGTTTGGCAGAGTCTCCGCGGTGAAGATGACAGTATTGGCGCGCATACTTTATGTGTTTCAAGCACTTCCTCTGGCTCTGCCGCCACACACGATAGCGACACTCCAGTCAGTGATCCTGAAATTTATATGGGATGGGAAACCGGCGCGGGTTCCGCAGAGCGCCTTGTACCGTCGCTGGGTCTCACATTTGGAAGGAGCCCTGGCTTCGACGTAGGCACAGAGCTCCGGGGGCTTTATTCTTCTCCGATTACGGGCGTGAGGCTTCGGGTGTGGGATGTGGTGGCAAAGAAGCACGGTCTGACGACATTCCCATCTCCTATGTCACCGATTTGTGCGAATCCCGACTTTGTACCAGGTCTACAGGTGGAGAATTTTCGCCGTTGGTATGAAGAGGGCTGCAAAAGGGTAGGGAGTTTATTTGATGCAGACGGAGTAATCTCTTTTGACCAGATGAGGGAGACGTATGGGCTGACGGAGGCAGATAGACTGATGTATTATCAGGTTCGGCATTGGGTCCTTCTGCCGGCGAATAGGCCCTTGCTAGACAGACCGCTTACACCGTTTGAGAAATGGCTTCTGATAAAGAAAGATGACAAGTGTGTGATATCGGAATTGTATAGACTTCTGCAGGGGGTGGAGCGGCTGCCTAAATCCAAGGGGCAGAGGAGATGGGAGGTAGAGCTGGGGAGGGAGCTGACAGAGGAAGAATGGGAAAGTATCCATAATAGAGCGCATCACACTGCTTACAACACGTCAGGGACAGAGACGGCATATAAGTTGGCCTCCTATTGGTACTATACCCCAGCAAGGGTGAATGCATGGGACCCCTCTCTAAGTTGGGTCTTTGCTGGAGGGGTGTGGCAACACGGGTACACTTGTACACCTACTGTGGCACTGCCCCAAGTTACAGAGATATTGGAAGGGTATCCTGGATGACATCGATAAAGTATTCCAGACAGAGATTCCTAGATTGCCGTCATATGTTATTTTGGGCTTACCCAACCCTCTCACTTTCCCTCTTTGCTCGCAGAGAGGGCGGCAGATGGCCCTGGCCCTTAATGCTGCAGGCGATCCTAGCTCTTTGGGGCTCGGATGGGTTGCCGACTTATACTTCTTGGCTGCAGAAGCTGTGGTTCATCCTGGCAATGAAGAAATTAACACTGGCGTCCAGGCAGCGGGCGGGAGACATTTGTACTCTATGGTGGCCGTTCATTCACATTTTGTCCACGGAATTTAACGAGCTGACTTGCCCGGCATATTTAAAGGTCCTGGGGCTGATTTGAGACATCTGATGAAGTGGTTTGGCCAGTGGAGAGTGGAGAGGGCCGGGGGTGGAGGTTTTGAAGGGGGAGCTGGGAGGGGTTGGAGGAGGTGATTTCGTCAATTTACCGTCTGAAGGTTGGGAAGTCGCCTGGCCCGGACGGCTTCACCGCGCTTTTCTATAAAACTTTCTGCCTGGAGCTGGCTCCGCTCCTGGCGTGGCTCTTTAACTCCTTCCTGGTGACCGGAACACTTACGCCCAGCATGTTGGAGGCCACCATCACAGTCATTCACAAGCCGGGGAAGGACCCGAAGAATGTGGCTCATTCTGGCCCATTCCGCTTCTAAATATAGACGCCAAGTTGTTTACCGGCATCCTGGCGCAGCGCCTTAATCCCTTCATGCCTGGACTCATAGACCCGGATCAGGCGGGCTTTATACCCAATACGAAATGGCTCTTACATTTAATTGATAAAACTAACAGATCTCATAGAGAGGCGCTCCTCCTCTCCATTGAGGTGGAGAAAGTGTTCGATAGGGTCCACTGGCCTTATCTTTTCCAGGTACTAGAGCGCTTTGGGGTAGGTCCAGTGTTTATGTCCTGGGTTCAGTGCATCTATCGTGCACCTAAGGCTGCTATCCGAGTAAATGGGACTCTGTCATTGCCGTTTCCGATAGGTCAGGGGACAGGACAGGGGTGTCCGCTCTCCCCTCTGTTGTTTGCGCTTTACATGAAGCCTCTCGCTCAGCGCTTTCGCGATAGTCCTCACATCTCTGGTATCAAATTTGGGGGAGACTATCACCTCATTAGTTTGTATGTGGATGATGTGATTTCCACTTTGGCGGAGCCCATGGTCTTGTTGCCAGCACTCGTGGAAGCCCTTAGCGCATTTAGCAGGGTCTCTGGGTTTAAAGTGAACATGCAGAAGTTGCAAGTGTTAAGTGTCAACCCTCCCGGAACATGAGGAGACTCTAAGGGCTCGCTATCCCTTTATTTGGTCAGCGTTGCTTGTACCTTACCTGGGTATTGAATTGGCAACGTCGGTTGCAAAGACATCTAGCCTGAACTATTCTTCCCTCTTTCGGGAGATTTTACAGGACCTAGGGAAATGGGGGGAAACAGAAGCTCTCTTGGTTTGGCAGAGTCTCCGCGGTGAAGATGACAGTATTGGCGCGCATACTTTATGTGTTTCAAGCACTTCCTCTGGCTCTGCCGCCACACACGATAGCGACACTCCAGTCAGTGATCCTGAAATTTATATGGGATGGGAAACCGGCACGGATTCCGCAGAGCGCCTTGTACCGTCGCTGGGTCTCACATGTGGAAGGAGCCCTGGCTTTGGCGTAGGCACAGAGCTCCGGGGGCTTTATTCTTCTCCGATTACAGGCGTGAGGCTTCGGGTGTGGGATGTGGTGGCAAAGAAGCACGGTCTGACGACATTCCCATCTCCTATGTCACCGATTTGTGCGAATCCCGACTTTGTACCAGGTCTACAGGTGGAGAATTTTCGCCGTTGGTATGAAGAGGGCTGCAAAAGGGTAGGGAGTTTATTTGATGCAGACGGAGTAATCTCTTTTGACCAGATGAGGGAGACGTATGGGCTGACGGAGGCAGATAGACTGATGTATTATCAGGTTCGGCATTGGGTCCTTCTGCCGGCGAATAGGCCCTTGATAGACAGACCGCTTACACCGTTTGAGAAATGGCTTCTGATAAAGAAAGATGACAAGTGGGTGATATCGGAATTGTATAGACTTCTGCAGGGGGTGGAGCGGCCGCCTAAATCCAAGGGGCAGAGGAGATGGGAGGTAGAGCTGAGGAGGGAGCTGACAAAGGAAGAATGGGAAAGTATCCATAATAGAGCGCATCACACTGCTTACAACACGTCAGGGACAGAGACGGCATATAAATTGGCCTCCTATTGGTACTATACCCCAGCAAGGGTGAATGCATGGGACCCCTCTCTAAGTTGGGTCTTTGCTGGAGGGGGTGTGGCAACACGGGTACACTTGTACACCTACTGTGGCACTGCCCCAAGTTACAGAGATATTGGAAGGGTATCCTGGATGACATCGATAAAGTATTCCAGACAGAGATTCCTAGATTGCCGTCATATGTTATTTTGGGCTTACCCAACCCTCTCACTTTCCCTCTTTGCTCGCAGAGAGGGCGGCAGATGGCCCTGGCCCTTAATGCTGCAGGCGATCCTAGCTCTTTGGGGCTCGGATGGGTTGCCGACTTATACTTCTTGGCTGCAGAAGCTGTGGTTCATCCTGGCAATGAAGAAATTAACACTGGCGTCCAGGCAGCGGGCGGGAGACATTTGTACTCTACGGTGGCCGTTCATTCAGATTTTGTCCACGGAAATTAACGAGCTGACTTGCCTGCCATATTTAAAGGTCCTGGGGCTGATTTGAGACATCTGATGAAGTGGTTTGGCCAGTGGAGAGTGAAGAGGGCCGGGGGTGGAGGTTTTGAAGGGGGGGCTGGGAGGGGTGGGGGATGGGGGAGGCGGGTACTTAGGGTGCTGGCGTGGGGAAGCACAGTTATGCATTTGTGTGTTGTCTGTTTGTTGTTTTTAGCTCTGCCTGGGACCGGACTGTCATATCATCTATGCCACGGCTATAGTCCCTAGGGGAGGGCCGGTGGGTGGAGGAAGTACGTCTACCTATGTCAACTAAGACTCACTGATGGGCCACCCTTAGACATGCGTGGCAAGGGATACTGTGATTTTTTGATAGCCAACTGAGTTGGATGTAGGTACAAAGCTTTGTATTTGGTTTATGTATGTTAAATACCAATAAAAAGATTTGATCCATAAAGCCATGAAACCCCATATGTTTTGCCAGCAGCTAAACTAAGATATCTGCACCACAAACAAAACTGACTGATTCCTCTCTTCTTGATAATCGTCTCTTTTAAAATGCGTTTAAATACGTTTTCTACCATTCCCTTTCTAAATACTACTTGGTAAACCCTGCGACGCATAAAGCTGTTAACTAAGTGTTTAAATGTGTTCCTGCATTCCTGCATGTTTCACTGCCTGTAATTTAGATCTGTGAGCATGCACATTAGGAATGACAGCCCCACTGACTTTGTCATTTCTTGTTTTAATAGATGACTAACAGAAATCAGGAACAGCAGCAACAATAGCCTTTCTCAAAGAGGCTCGGAGAATGACGCAAAATGTATCTTGAAAATAGATAAAGAAAAAGTAAACGCCTGAAGTGGTGATAGCAAGACAAGGGATCTAAAGGGTGATCAAAGACCAGAAACCACAAATCTGAAAACTCCAGTAATAAATGTGACATATGAAACAAGCCGGAATACAGGGGTTTGTTTAGATGTTCACCCCTAGCAGGCTTTCCACAACGATAAATGTACTGAATTGCGTGGGCTGAATTTCAAAAAGGATCTTGGGCAGTCAAGCAGGATTCCCTTAAAACTCTTATTTTAAAAAATATATATTTTTTTATTCCATATTTCCTTTCTTTCTTTTCCTTTTCTATTTACTTGAGTTGGAGTAAAAGAAATGTTCTGAAAAGCAAAGTAAGTACCTAACTAAGAAGCAGAAATACTGAGAATGTATTCCCAAAAGGGGTTGCATATTCCGACCTATGTACTAATATGTCACACCACAAAAACTCTATTCATAATTGGTCCCAGTTCGTCTTACCTACCACCACGATTCACAGCCATCACCAAGAAGCTGGCCTGCTGAGGTCAGCAGATCACCATCTTTGGGATTGCTTTTAAATAAAGTAATTAGGTTTTGCCTGCACAGTGCTGGCGCTGTGCTTGTGAAATATATTGTATTAAATATATCTTAAAAGGGACTTACATCCCGCCTTCACTTCTTATTGATCCTCATGCTTGTCACTTTGCTTTTCCTCATTTCTATTGGTTGTAGGTGCTCAATTTCCTGTTCTTCCGTGTGTGTTTCTCTTATCAGTGCCCATCTGCAAAGTACTGCGTTTATCCGCTTTGGAGGAAGTTTTTTACCGGTCTCAAACAACTGTGGGCAAACAAAATAAAACCTAACAAGAGCTACACCCTTTCTTTAAAGTTACGGTGCTGCCCAAGTGCCATGGGTTCAGTGTGCTGATAATTATCTTGCTGGAGATCTTCCGATGTGCCTTTCATAACTTTTCCCATAACCTTTCCGTGCTCGGACGAAACATGCACCACATGGTGTCCCCGGAGCACAAGCAGGGACCCACGTGAGTGGATCATCATCGGGTGCACTCTATCGTCCCCTGGGGCACAGGCAGGCATCCACTTCAGTATTTGTTTATTGGACAACTCTGAGTAGCACGAACTTCGGTCGATGAGTAAGGTAGGAGGGGGGGGGGGGGGGGGACTTCGTTTATTAGTCCATGGACAATCTCTGTAAATTTCTTTCAAGAATATTGGGTGTTTAAGGGCTACGGCCTTCCACATGACACTCTATGTTACAAGCCTTCACCAGTCAACCTTTATGTCCTGAGATCCGGGGGACGGGGTCAAAGCACACATTCTTGCCAAGCCGTAAGTCTCTGACAATTGAAAATTAATCGTTCACAACTCCCAGGGCAGATGTGTATTAGGTAAGAACGACAGACATGTGGAAAAGGGACATGCCGGCACATTGAGAAATACAATTAAAATACAGTAGCCTTGCAAGAGCAAGCGCAGGTGTTATTTTTGGAGCGAGGGCCAGTGTCTATACACCATTAAAGAAACCTCAACAGGGCGGAGGAGAAGGCTACACTCCGTTATCATGAACACATGTACAAAGTTCGTCAACTAATTTTGGTTACTCGCAAACACATTTTCTGTTCCCAGAAACTAACAAATGCATCTATCAACAGCCACTTTTTAGATTTCTAAAATACGGTAATTTTTTTTGTTCTGGAGGCGGTTCCATTAACTAATTTTTTTCCTTAGAGACAGTTAATGACATTTGCTTTAGAAGATCACTTAGGAAGTGCTACCATTTTTTAAATGAGTCCCTTTATTTTTCTCTCTCCTGACGAGTGTAAATTAAAACATAATGAACTGGATTCATAAAATAATTTTTGGTTCTAAATCCGATTTATGTCGGAAAATGCCTTCATTTAGGCCAGCCAGGAGTTCACAAAAGGAATCCATCCTGTTCCTTATTTTTTATCATCCGATCTTGGCTCTGCCACTTTCCAATCATGGCATGTGCGATCCTTCCAGGTTATAAAACTTTGGTGGGGTGTGGCAGTAGCTATCATTTAGAAGCATTATTTGTAATGTAATTAGTAAACAACTGGGCCACTCTGTATCCTGAACTGCTAGCAGTTCAGTGCTGTTTTTCATCCACCACTATACTTTTCTACTTTTATCACCCTCTTAATGAAAACAAGCATTGGCAACCCCTATAGGTTTCGCCTTTGTTTTTTCTTTTGCATTCTATCTTACAATCTAACTGGATTATAAATATGAGAAAAATGGTATGATATCTGTTTTAAATTTGATAAAACATTAATAGTTATTTCTGTTGTAATCTATGTTAAATGAATAAACAACAACAAACAACTATTAATGGTAAGGCTGGGAGTGAGGTATGGATATGGTATGTAGTTCATTTCCAGGTGATGCTGTTTGAAATGGCGATGTGATATGCACCTGCAGTATCCTTAACCAGTGTTGGCCACTCGTGCACATGATAATGGAGCGAGGGTTGGACTTCTTTTGCAGTGAACCCATTCTGCTGTAACTCTCCTGCAGTATGAAGTGTTAACCCCACCACCCCAAGTCCCACTTGTGCTCTTCGCTGCAGAGGTGCTGCAGTTTAAAAAGAGGATGAGACATGCCCATCTGTGAGTGTGTGCTGAGCGTGGTGCTGTTACCGAGCACTGCGACTACATGTGTAAGGTTAGGCATGACACATTCAAATTTCCCATTTTCTTTCATTAGTAGTTTAACTAATCTAAATGTTCTTCTTCGCATTTTGTTTTTTTGTAATCCTCTTTATGCCATTATAAATTTGGGACTAAACAGTCACACAATACAAAAAATGCTTGAACACATTGATCTATCCTGCATGGAATCAGAAAACCTAAGAGGCCTGCAGTGCTCAAATGGCGCAAGTGGAGGTGAAGGCTGCTCTTGTAGTTTAGGGGATTTTTGATTGTGGAGGTTCGGATATCAAAGGTAATTTTAACAGTAAACTTTAAGAGTGGGTATGTCCCCCTCCCTTTCCTTCCACCCACCAACAGTTAGAATGAACTCATTGAACATGAGGACCCCACAAAACTTAGCTATATCTTAGGACATGTTGACCCGCAGGATGTGACTATAAACACCAAAGCTGTCTCTCAAGAGACACACACTTTGCAGGTTAGGCCATTATGGGAGGAGAGCAATTCAGAATGTGTCTTACTTCTTTGTGTCCAAGCCTCAAACAGTCAGCCTATCATAGAGAATATACTTATCTAAAAGCATTAGTCAAGTTCTCTCACGTTACGCAGATGTTTCAAGCGTTCTTTTCTAGATAAAATATAAGAACAATATGAGCTTCACATCCATACACTGTCAGGCCTTATCTGATAGAACTCTCTCTGAATTCATGCAGAATGTATTGACTTTGACTTTAGACGGCATCTTATCTCCTTGCCCAGGTGTGAGAAGGTAGCCTCTTTCTAGCCTTGTTACCCCCACTTTTGGCCTGTTTGTGAGTGTATGTCAGGGTGTTTGTCACTGTTTTCACTGTCTCACTGGGATCCTGATAGCCAGGCCTCAGTGCTCATAGTGAAAACACTATGTTTTCAGTATGGTTGTTATGTGTCACTGGGATCCTGCTGGTCAGGACCCCAGTGCTCATAGGTTTGTGGCCTATATGTATGTGTCACTGGGACCCTGTCACACAGGGCCCCAGTGCTCATAGGTGTGCATGTATATGTTCCCTGTGTGGTGCCTAACTGTCTCACTGAGGCTCTGCTAACCAGAACCTCAGTGGTTATGCTCTCTCATTACTTTCAAATTGTCACTAACAGGCTAGTGACCAATTTTACCAATTTACATTGGCTTACTGGAACACCCTTATAATTCCCTAGTATATGGTACTGAGGTACCCAGGGTATTGGGGTTCCAGGAGATCCCTATGGGCTGCAGCATTTCTTTTGCCACCCATAGGGAGCTCTGACAATTCTTACACAGGCCTGCCACTGCAGCCTGAGTGAAATAACGTCCACGTTATTTCACAGCCATTTTACACTGCACTTAAGTAACTTATAAGTCACCTCTATGTCTAACCTTTACCTGGTAAAGGTTAGGTGCAAAGTTACTTAGTGTGAGGGCACCCTGGCACTAGCCAAGGTGCCCCCACATTGTTCAGAGCCAATTCCCTGAACTTTGTGAGTGCGGGGACACCATTACACGCGTGCACTACATATAGGTCACTACCTATATGTAGCTTCACAATGGCAACTCCGAATATGGCCATGTAACATGTCTATGATCATGGAATTGCCCCCTCTATGCCATCCTGGCATAGTTGGCACAATCCCATGATCCCAGTGGTCTGTAGCACAGACCCTGGTACTGCCAAACTACCCTTCCTGGGGTTTCACTGCAGCTGCTGCTGCTGCCAACCCCTCAGACAGGCATCTGCCCTCCTGGGGTCCAGCCAGGCCTGGCCCAGGATGGCAGAACAAAGAACTTCCTCTGAGAGAGGGTGTGACACCCTCTCCCTTTGGAAAATGGTGTGAAGGCAGGGGAGGAGTAGCCTCCCCCAGCCTCTGGAAATGCTTTCTTGGGCACAGATGTGCCCAATTCTGCATAAGCCAGTCTACACCGGTTCAGGGACCCCTTAGCCCCTGCTCTGGCGCGAAACTGGACAAAGGAAAGGGGAGTGACCACTCCCCTGACCTGCACCTCCCCTGGGAGGTGTCCAGAGCTCCTCCAGTGTGCTCCAGACCTCTGCCATCTTGGAAACAGAGGTGCTGCTGGCACACTGGACTGCTCTGAGTGGCCAGTGCCACCAGGTGACGTCAGAGACTCCTGCTGATAGGCTCCTTCAGGTGTTAGTAGCCTATCCTCTCTCCTAGGTAGCCAAACCCTCTTTTCTGGCTATTTAGGGTCTCTGTCTCTGGGGAAACTTTAGATAACGAATGCATGAGCTCAGCCGAGTTCCTCTGCATCTCCCTCTTCACCTTCTGATAAGGAAACGACCGCTGACCGCGCTGGAAGCCTGCAAACCTGCAACATAGTAGCAAAGACGACTACTGCAACTCTGTAACGCTGATCCTGCCGCCTTCTCGACTGTTTTCCTGCTTGTGCATGCTGTGGGGGTAGCCTGCCTCCTCTCTGCACCAGAAGCTCCGAAGAAATCTCCCGTGGGTCGACGGAATCTTCCCCCTGCAACCGCAGGCACCAAAAAGCTGCATCACCGGTCCCTTGGGTCTCCTCTCAGCACGACGAGCGAGGTCCCTCGAATCCAGCGACTCTGTCCAAGTGACCCCCACAGTCCAGTGACTCTTCAGCCCAAGTTTGGTGGAGGTAAGTCCTTGCCTCACCTCGCTGGGCTGCATTGCTGGGAACCGCGACTTTGCAGCTACTCCGGCCCCTGTGCACTTCCGGCGGAAATCCTTTGTGCACAGCCAAGCCTGGGTCCACGGCACTCTAACCTGCATTGCACGACTTTCTAAGTTGGTCTCCGGCGACGTGGGACTCCTTTGTGGAACTTCGGCGAGCACCGTTTCACGCATCCTCATAGTGCCTGTTTCTGGCACTTCTCCGGGTGCTACCTGCTTCAGTGAGGGCTCTTTGTCTTGCTCGACGTCCCCTCTCTCTTCAGGTCCAATTTGCGACCTCCTGGTCCCTCCTGGGCCCCAGCAGCGTCCAAAAACGCCAAACGCACGATTTGCGTGTAGCAAGGCTTGTTGGTGTCCTTCCGGCGGGAAAACCCTTCTGCACGACTCTCCAAGGCGAGAGGGATCCGTCCACCAAAGGGGAAGTCTCTAGCCCTTTTCGTTCCTGCAGAAACCTCAGCTTCTTCTGTCCAGTCGAAGCTTCTTTGCACCCGCAGCTGGCATTTCCTGGGCATCTGCCCATCTCCGACTTGCTTGTGACTTTTGGACTTGGTCCCCTTGTTCCACAGGTACCCTAGATTGGAAATCCACAGTTGTTGCATTGCTGGTTTGTGTCTTTCCTGCATTATTCCTCTAACACGACTATTTTGTCCTTAGGGGAACTTTAGTGCACTTTGCACTCACTTTTCAGGGTCTTGGGGAGGGTTATTTTTCTAACTCTCACTATTTTCTAATAGTCCCAGCGACCCTCTACAAGGTCACATAGGTTTGGGGTCCATTCGTGGTTCGCATTCCACTTTTGGAGTATATGGTTTGTGTTGCCCCTATCCCTATGTTTCCCCATTGCATCCTATTGTAACTATACATTGTTTGCACTGTTTTCTAAGACTATACTGCATATTTTTGCTATTGTGTATATACATCTTGTGTATATTTCCTATCCTCTCACTGAGGGTACACTCTAAGATACTTTGGCATATTGTCATAAAAATAAAGTACCTTTATTTTTAGTATAACTGTGTATTGTGTTTTCTTATGATATTGTGCATATGACACTAAGTGGTACTGTAGTAGCTTCACACGTCTCCTAGTTCAGCCTAAGCTGCTCTGCTAAGCTACCATTATCTATCAGCCTAAGCTGCTAGACACCCTATACACTAATAAGGGATAACTGGGCCTGGTGCAAGGTGCAAGTACCCCTTGGTACTCACTACAAGCCAGTCCAGCCTCCTACATTGGTTGTGCAGTGGTGGGATAAGTGCTTGAGACTACTTACCACTCTTGTCATTGTACTTTTCATAAGAGAAAAATATACAAAACAAGGTCAGTGTATATACACATAGCCAAAAAGTTTTGCATTTCCTCTTTTCACTCTTTTCTAAGTGCTGAAAAGTACTTCTAAACTTTCAAAAAGTTCTTAAAAGTTTAAAAAGTTTTTTTCTGTCTTTCCAAAAAGTTCTGAAAACTTTTTTCTCTTTTTCTATCACTTTAACTCTCTCTAAAAAATGTCTGGCACAGGCCAAAATGTTGATCTGTCCAAACTTGCATATGACAACCTTAGCTGGAAAAGAGCAAGGAGTCTCTGTATAGAGAGAGGTTTGAGTGTAGGGAAGAATCCTTCCTTGGAACTGTTACTTAACATGCTTAGAGAACAGGATAAGGCCATAGGGGCCTCATCTGTTGAAAAAGTACCTAATAGTTCTCAATCTGATTGAGGGACTCCCCCAGGAAAAGATTCAGGAAAGAAACTTCCTAGCCTGCCCATTACTAGACAATCTAGCATAGATGGTAATGATGATGAGCCACACCAAATAAATAGTGTTGTCTCACATCATAGCAAAAGCATTTATTCTCACCATACTGGTAGTAATGTTTCTGTAAACCAAGCTGTTAAGTTGGCTTCTGTAAGGGACAGGTCTCCTTCTGTTCATTCCCATCATAGCTCTGTTTCTAGGAATGTCCCTCCCACCAACCCTGATGACAGAATGTTAGAGAGGGAACTCAATAAGTTGAGGGTGGAACAAACCAGACTGAAGCTTAAAAAGCAACAGCTGGATTTGGATAGACAGTCTTTTGAATTAGAGAAGGAAAGACAGAAGTTGGGTTTAGATACCCATGGTGGCAGCAGCAGTATTCCCCATAGTCATCCTGCAAAAGAGCATGATTCCAGGAATCTGCACAAGATAGTTCCCCCTTATAAGGAGGGGGATGACATTAACAAGTGGTTTGCTGCACTTGAGAGGGCCTGTGTTGTACAGGATGTCCCTCAAAGGCAGTGGGCTGCTATCCTATGGCTATCATTTAGTGGAAAAGGTAGGGATAGGCTCCTTACTGTGAAAGAAAATGATGCCAATAATTTTACAGTTCTTAAGAATGCACTCCTGGATGGTTATGGCTTAACCACTGAACAGTACAGGATAAAGTTCAGAGAGACCAAAAAGGAGTCTTCACAAGACTGGGTTGATTTCATTGACCATTCAGTGAAGGCCTTGGAGGGGTGGTTACATGGCAGTAAAGTTACTGATTATGAAAGCCTGTATAACACAATCCTGAGAGAGCATATACTTAACAATTGTGTGTCTGATTTGTTGCACCAGTACCTGGTAGACTCTGATCTGACCTCTCCCCAAGAATTGGGAAAGAAGGCAGACAAATGGGTCAGAACAAGGGTGAACAGAAAAGTTCATACAGGGGGTGACAAAGATGGCAATAAGAAGAAAGATGGTGAAAAATCTCAAGATAAGCATGGGGATAAGGGTAAAACCAAAGATCCCACTTCAAATCTTAAACACTCTTCAGAGGGTGGGGATAAAACAAATTCTTCCTCTTCTTCCCAACCTGCACACATTAAAAAGCCTTGGTGCTTTGTGTGTACAAATAGAGGCCATAGGCCAGGGGATAAGTCCTGTCCAGGTAAACCCCCTGAGCCTACCACCACTAATACATCAAGCTCTAGTGCCCCTAGCAGTAGTGGTACTAGTGGTGGGACTGCTGGCAACAGTCAAGCAAAGGGTGTAGTTGGGTTCACTTATGGGTCCATAGTAGAAACTGGGGTAGTCAGTCCCAAGACAGTTTCCGTCACACCTAGTGGCACTGGCCTTGCCACACTGGCTGCTTGTCCCCTTACAATGGATAAGTACAGGCAGACAGTTTCAATAAATGGTGTTGAGGCCTTGGCCTACAGGGACACAGGTGCCCGTTTCACTTTGGTGACTGAAAACCTAGTGCCTCCTGAACAACACATCATTGGACAACAGTATAAGATTATTGATGTCCATAACTCCACTAAGTTTCTTCCCTTAGCTATAATTCAGTTTAGTTGGGGTGGAGTTACTGGCCCTAAGCAGGTGGTGGTATCACCTAGCTTACCTGTAGACTGTCTCTTAGGTAATGACCTAGAGGCCTCAGGTTGGGCTGATGTAGAGTTTTATGCCCATGCAGCCATGCTGGGCATCCCTGAGGAATTGTTCCCTCTCATTTCAAGTGAAATGAAAAAGCAAAGGAGAGAAGGCCTGAAAACTCAGGATCCCTCTCCATCAACAGGTAAAAAGGGTATCACAGTATCCCCTAACCACCCTACCATTCAGGATACTATTCCTGTGGTGGGAGAAACCTCTCCTGGGGTGGCACCTGTTCCAAGGGAATCATCAGCTGGCAAAGCTGGACTCCCTGAGGTGGAAGTACCTCTCTGTGGGATAACTAACATTGGTGAGAAAAACAGCACCATTTTAGTTAACATGGAGCATCCCTCCAACCCTCCCAGAGAAACTTTAGTGCAGAAACCCTGCACTACCTCACAACACTTAGGACAGCATTCCTGCCCTAGTGTGGAGCTCATAGGACAGCATCCCTGCCCTGCTCCAACTCAAGAGAAACAGCAACCCTGTTCTCTCTTCCAGCCAGATGGACAAAGTTTTTGCCCAGCTATGGCTTTTCTGAGACAGCATCCCTGTCTGGCATTTCCATCACTACAAATAGGTTCAGTGGACAATTCCCACTGCTCTAAACTAAAACTTACTGATAGAAACTCTGAAAATACATCTTCACATTGTTGCTTAGCTAAAAATCTGCAAACAGGGTGGTTTACATCCCCACAGGGAAGTAACCATATAGTGGATGATAAAGGGAGTAACCAGTCTATTGCAGAGCTACTCTCTACTTATCACCACTTAGACAATAAAGTCTCAACTGGCCAAGGTTAGCCTTATTGTCCTTCGTTTGGGGGGGGTTTGTGTGAGAAGGTAGCCTCTTTCTAGCCTTGTTACCCCCACTTTTGGCCTGTTTGTGAGTGTATGTCAGGGTGTTTGTCACTGTTTTCACTGTCTCACTGGGATCCTGATAGCCAGGCCTCAGTGCTCATAGTGAAAACACTATGTTTTCAGTATGGTTGTTATGTGTCACTGGGATCCTGCTGGTCAGGACCCCAGTGCTCATAGGTTTGTGGCCTATATGTATGTGTCACTGGGACCCTGTCACACAGGGCCCCAGTGCTCATAGGTGTGCATGTATATGTTCCCTGTGTGGTGCCTAACTGTCTCACTGAGGCTCTGCTAACCAGAACCTCAGTGGTTATGCTCTCTCATTACTTTCAAATTGTCACTAACAGGCTAGTGACCAATTTTACCAATTTACATTGGCTTACTGGAACACCCTTATAATTCCCTAGTATATGGTACTGAGGTACCCAGGGTATTGGGGTTCCAGGAGATCCCTATGGGCTGCAGCATTTCTTTTGCCACCCATAGGGAGCTCTGACAATTCTTACACAGGCCTGCCACTGCAGCCTGAGTGAAATAACGTCCACGTTATTTCACAGCCATTTTACACTGCACTTAAGTAACTTATAAGTCACCTATATGTCTAACCTTTACCTGGTAAAGGTTAGGTGCAAAGTTACTTAGTGTGAGGGCACCCTGGCACTAGCCAAGGTGCCCCCACATTGTTCAGAGCCAATTCCCTGAACTTTGTAAGTGCGGGGACACCATTACACGCGTGCAATACATATAGGTCACTACCTATATGTAGCTTCACAATGGTAACTCCGAATATGGCCATGTAACATGTCTATGATCATGGAATTGCCCCCTCTATGCCATCCTGGCATAGTTGGCACAATCCCATGATCCCAGTGGTCTGTAGCACAGACCCTGGTACTGCCAAACTACCCTTCCTGGGGTTTCACTGCAGCTGCTGCTGCTGCCAACCCCTCAGACAGGCATCTGCCCTCCTGGGGTCCAGCCAGGCCTGGCCCAGGATGGCAGAACAAAGAACTTCCTCTGAGAGAGGGTGTGACACCCTCTCCCTTTGGAAAATGGTGTGAAGGCAGGGGAGGAGTAGCCTCCCCCAGCCTCTGGAAATGCTTTCTTGGGCACAGATGTGCCCAATTCTGCATAAGCCAGTCTACACCGGTTCAGGGAACCCTTAGCCCCTGCTCTGGCGCGAAACTGGACAAAGGAAAGGGGAGTGACCACTCCCCTGACCTGCACCTCCCCTGGGAGGTGTCCAGAGCTCCTCCAGTGTGCTCCAGACCTCTGCCATCTTGGAAACAGAGGTGCTGCTGGCACACTGGACTGCTCTGAGTGGCCAGTGCCACCAGGTGACGTCAGAGACTCCTGCTGATAGGCTCCTTCAGGTGTTAGTAGCCTATCCTCTCTCCTAGGTAGCCAAACCCTCTTTTCTGGCTATTTAGGGTCTCTGTCTCTGGGGAAACTTTAGATAACGAATGCATGAGCTCAGCCGAGTTCCTCTGCATCTCCCTCTTCACCTTCTGATAAGGAAACGACCGCTGACCGCGCTGGAAGCCTGCAAACCTGCAACATAGTAGCAAAGACGACTACTGCAACTCTGTAACGCTGATCCTGCCGCCTTCTCGACTGTTTTCCTGCTTGTGCATGCTGTGGGGGTAGCCTGCCTCCTCTCTGCACCAGAAGCTCCGAAGAAATCTCCCGTGGGTCGACGGAATCTTCCCCCTGCAACCGCAGGCACCAAAAACCTGCATCACCGGTCCCTTGGGTCTCCTCTCAGCACGACGAGCGAGGTCCCTCGAATCCAGCGACTCTGTCCAAGTGACCCCCACAGTCCAGTGACTCTTCAGCCCAAGTTTGGTGGAGGTAAGTCCTTGCCTCACCTCGCTGGGCTGCATTGCTGGGAACCGCGACTTTGCAGCTACTCCGGCCCCTGTGCACTTCCGGCGGAAATCCTTTGTGCACAGCCAAGCCTGGGTCCACGGCACTCTAACCTGCATTGCACGACTTTCTAAGTTGGTCTCCGGCGACGTGGGACTCCTTTGTGCAACTTCGGCGAGCACCGTTTCACGCATCCTCGTAGTACCTGTTTCTGGCACTTCTCCGGGTGCTACCTGCTTCAGTGAGGGCTCTTTGTCTTGCTCGACGTCCCCTCTCTCTTCAGGTCCAATTTGCGACCTCCTGGTCCCTCCTGGGCCCCAGCAGCGTCCAAAAACGCCAAACGCACGATTTGCGTGTAGCAAGGCTTGTTGGTGTCCTTCCGGCGGGAAAACACTTCTGCACGACTCTCCAAGGCGAGAGGGATCCGTCCACCAAAGGGGAAGTCTCTAGCCCTTTTCGTTCCTGCAGAAACCTCAGCTTCTTCTGTCCAGTCGAAGCTTCTTTGCACCCGCAGCTGGCATTTCCTGGGCATCTGCCCATCTCCGACTTGCTTGTGACTTTTGGACTTGGTCCCCTTGTTCCACAGGTACCCTAGATTGGAAATCCACAGTTGTTGCATTGCTGGTTTGTGTCTTTCCTGCATTATTCCTCTAACACGACTATTTTGTCCTTAGGGGAACTTTAGTGCACTTTGCACTCACTTTTCAGGGTCTTGGGGAGGGTTATTTTTCTAACTCTCACTATTTTCTAATAGTCCCAGCGACCCTCTACAAGGTCACATAGGTTTGGGGTCCATTCGTGGTTCGCATTCCACTTTTGGAGTATATGGTTTGTGTTGCCCCTATCCCTATGTTTCCCCATTGCATCCTATTGTAACTATACATTGTTTGCACTGTTTTCTAAGACTATACTGCATATTTTTGCTATTGTGTATATACATCTTGTGTATATTTCCTATCCTCTCACTGAGGGTACACTCTAAGATACTTTGGCATATTGTCATAAAAATAAAGTACCTTTATTTTTAGTATAACTGTGTATTGTGTTTTCTTATGATATTGTGCATATGACACTAAGTGGTACTGTAGTAGCTTCACACGTCTCCTAGTTCAGCCTAAGCTGCTCTGCTAAGCTACCATTATCTATCAGCCTAAGCTGCTAGACACCCTATACACTAATAAGGGATAACTGGGCCTGGTGCAAGGTGCAAGTACCCCTTGGTACTCACTACAAGCCAGTCCAGCCTCCTACATTGGTTGTGCAGTGGTGGGATAAGTGCTTGAGACTAGTTACCACTCTTGTCATTGTACTTTTCATAAGAGAAAAATATACAAAACAAGGTCAGTGTATATACACATAGCCAAAAAGTTTTGCATTTCCTCTTTTCACTCTTTTCTAAGTGCTGAAAAGTACTTCTAAACTTTCAAAAAGTTCTTAAAAGTTTAAAAAGTTTTTTTCTGTCTTTCCAAAAAGTTCTGAAAACTTTTTTCTCTTTTTCTATCACTTTAACTCTCTCTAAAAAATGTCTGGCACAGGCCAAAATGTTGATCTGTCCAAACTTGCATATGACAACCTTAGCTGGAAAAGAGCAAGGAGTCTCTGTATAGAGAGAGGTTTGAGTGTAGGGAAGAATCCTTCCTTGGAACTGTTACTTAACATGCTTAGAGAACAGGATAAGGCCATAGGGGCCTCATCTGTTGAAAAAGTACCTAATAGTTCTCAATCTGATTGAGGGACTCCCCCAGGAAAAGATTCAGGAAAGAAACTTCCTAGCCTGCCCATTACTAGACAATCTAGCATAGATGGTAATGATGATGAGCCACACCAAATAAATAGTGTTGTCTCACATCATAGCAAAAGCATTTATTCTCACCATACTGGTAGTAATGTTTCTGTAAACCAAGCTGTTAAGTTGGCTTCTGTAAGGGACAGGTCTCCTTCTGTTCATTCCCATCATAGCTCTGTTTCTAGGAATGTCCCTCCCACCAACCCTGATGACAGAATGTTAGAGAGGGAACTCAATAAGTTGAGGGTGGAACAAACCAGACTGAAGCTTAAAAAGCAACAGCTGGATTTGGATAGACAGTCTTTTGAATTAGAGAAGGAAAGACAGAAGTTGGGTTTAGATACCCATGGTGGCAGCAGCAGTATTCCCCATAGTCATCCTGCAAAAGAGCATGATTCCAGGAATCTGCACAAGATAGTTCCCCCTTATAAGGAGGGGGATGACATTAACAAGTGGTTTGCTGCACTTGAGAGGGCCTGTGTTGTACAGGATGTCCCTCAAAGGCAGTGGGCTGCTATCCTATGGCTATCATTTAGTGGAAAAGGTAGGGATAGGCTCCTTACTGTGAAAGAAAATGATGCCAATAATTTTACAGTTCTTAAGAATGCACTCCTGGATGGTTATGGCTTAACCACTGAACAGTACAGGATAAAGTTCAGAGAGACCAAAAAGGAGTCTTCACAAGACTGGGTTGATTTCATTGACCATTCAGTGAAGGCCTTGGAGGGGTGGTTACATGGCAGTAAAGTTACTGATTATGAAAGCCTGTATAACACAATCCTGAGAGAGCATATACTTAACAATTGTGTGTCTGATTTGTTGCACCAGTACCTGGTAGACTCTGATCTGACCTCTCCCCAAGAATTGGGAAAGAAGGCAGACAAATGGGTCAGAACAAGGGTGAACAGAAAAGTTCATACAGGGGGTGACAAAGATGGCAATAAGAAGAAAGATGGTGAAAAATCTCAAGATAAGCATGGGGATAAGGGTAAAACCAAAGATCCCACTTCAAATCTTAAACACTCTTCAGAGGGTGGGGATAAAACAAATTCTTCCTCTTCTTCCCAACCTGCACCCATTAAAAAGCCTTGGTGCTTTGTGTGTACAAATAGAGGCCATAGGCCAGGGGATAAGTCCTGTCCAGGTAAACCCCCTGAGCCTACCACCACTAATACATCAAGCTCTAGTGCCCCTAGCAGTAGTGGTACTAGTGGTGGGACTGCTGGCAACAGTCAAGCAAAGGGTGTAGTTGGGTTCACTTATGGGTCCATAGTAGAAACTGGGGTAGTCAGTCCCAAGACAGTTTCCGTCACACCTAGTGGCACTGGCCTTGCCACACTGGCTGCTTGTCCCCTTACAATGGATAAGTACAGGCAGACAGTTTCAATAAATGGTGTTGAGGCCTTGGCCTACAGGGACACAGGTGCCCGTTTCACTTTGGTGACTGAAAACCTAGTGCCTCCTGAACAACACATCATTGGACAACAGTATAAGATTATTGATGTCCATAACTCCACTAAGTTTCTTCCCTTAGCTATAATTCAGTTTAGTTGGGGTGGAGTTACTGGCCCTAAGCAGGTGGTGGTATCACCTAGCTTACCTGTAGACTGTCTCTTAGGTAATGACCTAGAGGCCTCAGGTTGGGCTGATGTAGAGTTTTATGCCCATGCAGCCATGCTGGGCATCCCTGAGGAATTGTTCCCTCTCATTTCAAGTGAAATGAAAAAGCAAAGGAGAGAAGGCCTGAAAACTCAGGATCCCTCTCCATCAACAGGTAAAAAGGGTATCACAGTATCCCCTAACCACCCTACCATTCAGGATACTATTCCTGTGGTGGGAGAAACCTCTCCTGGGGTGGCACCCGTTCCAAGGGAATCATCAGCTGGCAAAGCTGGACTCCCTGAGGTGGAAGTACCTCTCTGTGGGATAACTAACATTGGTGAGAAAAACAGCACCATTTTAGTTAACATGGAGCATCCCTCCAACCCTCCCAGAGAAACTTTAGTGCAGAAACCCTGCACTACCTCACAACACTTAGGACAGCATCCCTGCCCTAGTGTGGAGCTCATAGGACAGCATCCCTGCCCTGCTCCAACTCAAGAGAAACAGCAACCCTGTTCTCTCTTCCAGCCAGATGGACAAAGTTTTTGCCCAGCTATGGCTTTTCTGAGACAGCATCCCTGTCTGGCATTTCCATCACTACAAATAGGTTCAGTGGACAATTCCCACTGCTCTAAACTAAAACTTACTGATAGAAACTCTGAAAATACATCTTCACATTGTTGCTTAGCTAAAAATCTGCAAACAGGGTGGTTTACATCCCCACAGGGAAGTAACCATATAGTGGATGATAAAGGGAGTAACCAGTCTATTGCAGAGCTACTCTCTACTTATCACCACTTAGACAATAAAGTCTCAACTGGCCAAGGTTAGCCTTATTGTCCTTCGTTTGGGGGGGGGGTTGTGTGAGAAGGTAGCCTCTTTCTAGCCTTGTTACCCCCACTTTTGGCCTGTTTGTGAGTGTATGTCAGGGTGTTTGTCACTGTTTTCACTGTCTCACTGGGATCCTGATAGCCAGGCCTCAGTGCTCATAGTGAAAACACTATGTTTTCAGTATGGTTGTTATGTGTCACTGGGATCCTGCTGGTCAGGACCCCAGTGCTCATAGGTTTGTGGCCTATATGTATGTGTCACTGGGACCCTGTCACACAGGGCCCCAGTGCTCATAGGTGTGCATGTATATGTTCCCTGTGTGGTGCCTAACTGTCTCACTGAGGCTCTGCTAACCAGAACCTCAGTGGTTATGCTCTCTCATTACTTTCAAATTGTCACTAACAGGCTAGTGACCAATTTTACCAATTTACATTGGCTTACTGGAACACCCTTATAATTCCCTAGTATATGGTACTGAGGTACCCAGGGTATTGGGGTTCCAGGAGATCCCTATGGGCTGCAGCATTTCTTTTGCCACCCATAGGGAGCTCTGACAATTCTTACACAGGCCTGCCACTGCAGCCTGAGTGAAATAACGTCCACGTTATTTCACAGCCATTTTACACTGCACTTAAGTAACTTATAAGTCACCTATATGTCTAACCTTTACCTGGTAAAGGTTAGGTGCAAAGTTACTTAGTGTGAGGGCACCCTGGCACTAGCCAAGGTGCCCCCACATTGTTCAGAGCCAATTCCCTGAACTTTGTGAGTGCGGGGACACCATTACACGCGTGCAATACATATAGGTCACTACCTATATGTAGCTTCACAATGGTAACTCCGAATATGGCCATGTAACATGTCTATGATCATGGAATTGCCCCCTCTATGCCATCCTGGCATAGTTGGCACAATCCCATGATCCCAGTGGTCTGTAGCACAGACCCTGGTACTGCCAAACTACCCTTCCTGGGGTTTCACTGCAGCTGCTGCTGCTGCCAACCCCTCAGACAGGCATCTGCCCTCCTGGGGTCCAGCCAGGCCTGGCCCAGGATGGCAGAACAAAGAACTTCCTCTGAGAGAGGGTGTGACACCCTCTCCCTTTGGAAAATGGTGTGAAGGCAGGGGAGGAGTAGCCTCCCCCAGCCTCTGGAAATGCTTTCTTGGGCACAGATGTGCCCAATTCTGCATAAGCCAGTCTACACCGGTTCAGGGAACCCTTAGCCCCTGCTCTGGCGCGAAACTGGACAAAGGAAAGGGGAGTGACCACTCCCCTGACCTGCACCTCCCCTGGGAGGTGTCCAGAGCTCCTCCAGTGTGCTCCAGACCTCTGCCATCTTGGAAACAGAGGTGCTGCTGGCACACTGGACTGCTCTGAGTGGCCAGTGCCACCAGGTGACGTCAGAGACTCCTGCTGATAGGCTCCTTCAGGTGTTAGTAGCCTATCCTCTCTCCTAGGTAGCCAAACCCTCTTTTCTGGCTATTTAGGGTCTCTGTCTCTGGGGAAACTTTAGATAACGAATGCATGAGCTCAGCCGAGTTCCTCTGCATCTCCCTCTTCACCTTCTGATAAGGAAACGACCGCTGACCGCGCTGGAAGCCTGCAAACCTGCAACATAGTAGCAAAGACGACTACTGCAACTCTGTAACGCTGATCCTGCCGCCTTCTCGACTGTTTTCCTGCTTGTGCATGCTGTGGGGGTAGCCTGCCTCCTCTCTGCACCAGAAGCTCCGAAGAAATCTCCCGTGGGTCGACGGAATCTTCCCCCTGCAACCGCAGGCACCAAAAACCTGCATCACCGGTCCCTTGGGTCTCCTCTCAGCACGACGAGCGAGGTCCCTCGAATCCAGCGACTCTGTCCAAGTGACCCCCACAGTCCAGTGACTCTTCAGCCCAAGTTTGGTGGAGGTAAGTCCTTGCCTCACCTCGCTGGGCTGCATTGCTGGGAACCGCGACTTTGCAGCTACTCCGGCCCCTGTGCACTTCCGGCGGAAATCCTTTGTGCACAGCCAAGCCTGGGTCCACGGCACTCTAACCTGCATTGCACGACTTTCTAAGTTGGTCTCCGGCGACGTGGGACTCCTTTGTGCAACTTCGGCGAGCACCGTTTCACGCATCCTCGTAGTGCCTGTTTCTGGCACTTCTCCGGGTGCTACCTGCTTCAGTGAGGGCTCTTTGTCTTGCTCGACGTCCCCTCTCTCTTCAGGTCCAATTTGCGACCTCCTGGTCCCTCCTGGGCCCCAGCAGCGTCCAAAAACGCCAAACGCACGATTTGCGTGTAGCAAGGCTTGTTGGTATCCTTCCGGCGGGAAAACACTTCTGCACGACTCTCCAAGGCGAGAGGGATCCGTCCACCAAAGGGGAAGTCTCTAGCCCTTTTCGTTCCTGCAGAAACCTCAGCTTCTTCTGTCCAGTCGAAGCTTCTTTGCACCCGCAGCTGGCATTTCCTGGGCATCTGCCCATCTCCGACTTGCTTGTGACTTTTGGACTTGGTCCCCTTGTTCCACAGGTACCCTAGATTGGAAATCCACAGTTGTTGCATTGCTGGTTTGTGTCTTTCCTGCATTATTCCTCTAACACGACTATTTTGTCCTTAGGGGAACTTTAGTGCACTTTGCACTCACTTTTCAGGGTCTTGAGGAGGGTTATTTTTCTAACTCTCACTATTTTCTAATAGTCCTAGCGACCCTCTACAAGGTCACATAGGTTTGGGGTCCATTCGTGGTTCGCATTCCACTTTTGGAGTATATGGTTTGTGTTGCCCCTATCCCTATGTTTCCCCATTGCATCCTATTGTAACTATACATTGTTTGCACTGTTTTCTAAGACTATACTGCATATTTTTGCTATTGTGTATATACATCTTGTGTATATTTCCTATCCTCTCACTGAGGGTACACTCTAAGATACTTTGGCATATTGTCATAAAAATAAAGTACCTTTATTTTTAGTATAACTGTGTATTGTGTTTTCTTATGATATTGTGCATATGACACTAAGTGGTACTGTAGTAGCTTCACACGTCTCCTAGTTCAGCCTAAGCTGCTCTGCTAAGCTACCATTATCTATCAGCCTAAGCTGCTAGACACCCTATACACTAATAAGGGATAACTGGGCCTGGTGCAAGGTGCAAGTACCCCTTGGTACTCACTACAAGCCAGTCCAGCCTCCTACACCAGGCCACAGTGATTCTTAAGTTTTCACACAACTTAGAGACTTTACCAGCAGATAGAACCGTTATATATCAATATATGAAGAATGTACTGATTCTGAGCTCAGAACGTAGAGCTATCTCTCAAGTGATACCGAACTTACAAGCTCATCCTAAGTTCTGCCCTCAGGGGACAAATACCTCAGACAGAAGAGCTGTTTCTCTGTTAAATAGATCTAACATCAAGGTCCTAGAGACAAGAACTATCTTTCAGGTTACACTGCTCCTATTGATACGACTGTTAAAAATAAATGAATTGAGAGCGTGTCTCAAGGATCCGATTGCGAACACGGAGGGACTCCTCACTTAAGGCCCAACACCTAAGTTTCCTGTCTGCTCTCCAACTGGGCATTTTCACAATGGATGATGAATCAACAATGTTCGATATTCAGAATTTGCTTGGGTTATTTTCCCTAGTTTTAGTGGTTTACTTTACGCAGCAAATCTGTTGTTGTATATTGCATTTACGGCATCGTCATTGAAATTATGAGGCATATTACCCTATTATAGAAAAAGTATGGAATTCATTCTCTGACATTAGAACTTAGCTGTTTCACTTTTTAACACAGATACAAAGTGACCCCAGTCCAGAAAATATCTCGTGTTCTAACAAAGAAAATTCTACTCAATCAGCAGATCCTAAAACGACAATGTATTCAGCAGAAATCTGAGAACTCTGAGATAACCAATACTTCAAAGACTCTGTACGTGATGTACACAGAATGGAATGTGAGTGAACATTGGAACAAAACATACTCATGCTGTTAGAATTACAATTACAATGTTATTTTCATATGCTGTCACCAGAACCCCCTCACACAGTCTACCTGAAGAAAACTGCCACCCCTTAACTACCGGGATACAGCAATTAAACAAGTGTAACCAGTTAACTTTTGAGAAGTGTCAGGGGCAAGGCTGTACTTTATGTGGAGGGACTTTATACCATTTCAAATGTTTGGGCTAAAAACATATTTTGTTTAAACCTGCAAATTATGCAGCAGTAGGAAGCTTGTGCGGTTGGTGCAGAATATTTACAGGTAAAAAGACAAAGCCCTGGCTTCAAACAGATTTTTGGTCATTTTGCTCTGATTAATGCTTAGGGCCTGATTTAGAGTTTGGTGGATGGGATTACTCCATCACAAACGTGAGAGGTATCCTGTCTGCCGTTCTGTAGGAAAGGACCCTCTTTCTTGGCATGGTTACCCCCTTTTTCTGCCTGAAGTCAGTGTGTTTGACTGTGTTCACTGGGATCCTGCTAAGCTAAGCTGGGCCCCAGTGATTATGCTCTCTCTCCCAAAACTCTGTATTCATCCCACAATTGCCATATTGGTGCCCCCATGTAAGCCCTAGTATATGGTACCCAGGGACCCAGGACATTCGGGTTCCAGGGGATCCCTATGGGCTGCAGCATTTATTCTGCCACCCAGAGGGAGCCCATGCAAAGGGTTCTGCAGGCCTGCCTTTGCGGTCTGCGTGAACCGGGTGCATGCA
Organism: Pleurodeles waltl; assembly: GCF_031143425.1. NCBI lineage: Eukaryota > Metazoa > Chordata > Amphibia > Caudata > Salamandridae > Pleurodeles > Pleurodeles waltl. The sequence continues at coordinate 696,237,217 of NC_090447.1, forward strand.
CCCGTTTTCACTATAGGTCACTGCACTATAAGTCACCCCTATGGTAGGCCCTCTTAGCCCAGAGGGCAGGGTGCATGTACCAGAATGTGAGGGCACCACTGCACTAGCAGAGGGTATCCCCACAAACTCCAGACCCATTTTCCTGGACTTTGTGAGTGCGGGGACGCAATTTTACACGTGTACTGGATATAGGTCACTACCTATGTCCAGCTTCATAATGGTAACTCTGAACCTAGGCATGTTTGGTATCAAACATGTTGGAATGATACCCCAATACATTTGCAAGTATTGGTTGTATGATTCCATGTACTCTAGGGGCTCCTTAGAGGACCCCCAGAATTGGTTCCACAGCCTTCTGAGGTTTTCCAGGCACCTCCAGACAGGTTTTTGCCCTCTGCTGCTTGAGCAGCTCAAGCCCAGGAAAGTAGAACAAAGGATTTCCTTTGGGAGAGGGGTGTAACACCCTCTCCCTTTGGAAATAGGTGTTACATGTCTTGGGAGGGGTAGCATCCCCAAGCCACTGGAATGCTTTGAGGGGCACATTTGGTGCCCTCCGTGCATAAACCAGTCTACACCAGTTCAAGGAACCTCCAGTCCCTGCTCTGGTGCAAAACTGGACAATGGAAAGGGGAATGACCACTTACCTGTTCATCACCCCCCCAGCGGTGGTGCCCAGAGCTCCTCCAGAGGGTCCCTGGGATCTGCCATCTTGAATCCAAGGTTGGCAGGGAACTCTGGGACCATATGAATGGCCAGGCCAGGCAGGTGACATCAGAGCCCCCTCCTGATAGATGGTCATCCAGCTAGGTGACCAATCCCCCTGCTGGTCTCTGGCAGCACCACTTTCCGCCAACCGCAAGTTTTGCCTGTGCCAAGGCTTGTTGGTGGAATCCGGACACGCAAACCTGACTGCAATCTTCCTTCTGGCGTTGGACATCACCTCCAGGAACTCGACTCTGATTCCAGGTCTGTAGTGTTGACTTTCATTCTTCACGGTCCACAAACTCCTGCAATCCTCATCTTGGTGGGTAGTGTCTTCTGGACTTGGTCCCCTCTTTTCACAGGTCTTTCTCTTCAGGAATCCACCGTTGGTTTCTTGCAGTCACCTCTGGGTTTTGCAATTCTCTTCTTTTCTTCTAAGTGGGTATTCTGGGGAAATTCTAGTAATTTACTCCTGCTTTCCTGGTTGCTGGGGGGTGTTGTGGTACTTACCTTTCCTGGTACCCCCAGCGACCCTCTATTCACTCCACTTACCTAGGTGGGGGTGATACTCTTGCATTCCATTTTTTTAGTATATGGTTCGTGCTCCCCCTAGGTCCACTATTCTCTATTGTGTTTTACACTATTTGCACAGTTTTCTAACTATTCTTATGCCTATTTCTGACAACTAGTGTATATAACTTGTGTATTACTTAGCACCTAAGGGAGTATTGCCTCAATAGTAATTTTGGTGTTGTGTTACCATAATAAAGTACCTTTATTTTTGTAACACTGAGTGTATTCTTTCATGTGTGTAAGTGCTGTGTGACTACAATGGTATTGCATGAGCTTTGCATGTCTCCTAGATAAGCCTTGGCTGCTAATTCACAGCTACTTCTAAAGAGACTGGCTTCTAGACACTGCCTACACTTCACTAACAGGGGATATCTGGATAAGGTGTAAGTACCTTAGGTACCCACTACACACCAGGCCAGCTTCCTACACGTATTATGATAAAATTTTATCCTACAGAAATTGTAATACGGTGGAGAGGATAGCCGTCACATTTGTGGAGGAGTAACCCGTCCGCCAAACTCTAAATCAGGCCATAAGGGCCTGATTTAGAACTTGGCGGACGGGTTACTCCATCACAATGGTGACGGATATCCCGTCCACCGAAATCTAATTCCATTTCTTTCAGTGAATGGGATATCTGTCACCGTTGTGACGGAGTAACCTGTCTGCCAAGTTCTAAATCAGGCCCTAAGTCTTTAAGCATAAACTCTGTCTCACACCTCTATAGCTCTCATTCTCATTGCCTATCTGTCTTTCTCTGTCTCGTTCCTTCAGTCTCTCCCTAACTCTGTCTCACTAATCCCAGCATTGTGGATTTCTTTGCAACCCGAATGCTACTAAATATATCACTACAGTGCATCTATTTGATAATATGTAAACAAATGACTCTCCACATTGGACCTTTTTATGAGATATTTGTCACTTTTTTCAGTTCCTTTTCCAGATTGTAGTTCAGTCTGCAGGAAAACAGGTTCTGAAACAGTATTGAACCTTATGTAGACAACGTGCCGCGGCTGAGTAGTGCTCCTACAGTCTACGAGTACACTCCATCGCTCCCTCCCACGTATACACTACTACTTGCACCCTGCCCTGGACCAGGCATACAAAAGTAAACTGTGAGCACCTCAGCTATTATACACTCTGAAAGGCTACGGCTGCCAGTTGTAACTCAATGCCCCATCATTCATGGCCCTCTCCTCCAAATTAGTGGCAGAGCTTTCACTGGCAGATGCCTGTAACCCCGAAGCTGCAGAAAACCAGAGATTCCAACTTAGAGGCAGGAAAAAGCAGCACAGACCTGTAACTATTGGGCACTGAAGTCAAACCATATCTTGAACATTTTTATGCAAAAGCATGCTTTTATGGAAAACAATAACTCAAGAACTGTAACACCAAGAGCTTACAACCACCCAGAAGAAAGACTGAAAGCAGGAAAAGAACATCAAGGGTGAGATATATCCTATCACACTTGACTCAATCACGTAACGTTGGCGGAGGAGACATATGCAACATCAGAATAAGAGATAATGCAATGAAGGCCAGAGTTCTGTTCAGAGAATTTATTTTATGAAATGCATGGTAGTTTCTTGAAAATGATGTGAAATTACATATATTGTGCAAAGTTTACTCGTCTCTCATGCCATGTGAAAAATGAATGTAAGTGTATATCTTAGGTAAGAAAGGGACACTAGATACTGACAAGAGAGTGTGCCAAGTAGATATACCACCAGACGTATTACGAGTTCCATAGGATATAATGGACTCGTAATACGGCTGGTGGTAAATCCGTCACTTTTCCGTCACTTTTGGGACGGATTAACACCTCCTCCAAAGTTAGAATAACCCCCATAATGTATAAGACCAAATTCAGTCCTTTTATGTTTTAACAGACAAATAGCATTATTAATGGAACGAAAATGGAAAGGATGCGGAGCACTTTCAAAATAAAAAGAAGGGCCTGTGACATGAAGCAATGCTTAGTGCACCCATGCAAAAATCTAGTTAAAATTCGCACTTTATGAGTATTTATATATCTTACTGTCTGGTAACTGTACGCATTTACAGCAATATCAGTGCTACTTTTAACATTCTAATCCAGGACGACATGCCCAAGTCAGAAAGCAAACTAATGCAATATTGAAGGATAGATGTCAAGAAAGAAATGAAGGTAGTCTGTCTATGCTGAAATGTTGAAATATGCGATACATTTAAGGGACTTTGTATAGGTCCAAGTGATATCAATATTAAAATAGTTATTAAATGCAGCATATGGAAAAATACACACATAAAACATAGACATTAACACACACACACTCTTATAGAGAAACAGTCAGACAGAAGTAAGGAAAAGAGGAGGGAGTGAGAGAGAGCGCACCAGAGAGATAAAGGGGAACTATTTATTCATAAATCAGCTAGTGACGAAGGTAGTCAACCATCTTCAAAGGTTAACTTTTGAGTCCAAGCGTACAACTTCTCTGCTTCTTCTTCCCAATCTTCATCTGACAGAATATTATGAACATTCATTTCTTGTTCTGGTGACATTACACTGCCATCGACATCTATTAAGTTGCTTTGATTTGCATGATGCACAGTCTCCGAATGTTGTCCCTGAGCATGAACAAAGACAGGATGAATAAAGATTTATCTAACAATCGTTTCAAAGGCATTTACAAGCAACTGCACACATTCTTAAAATTCCAGCTAAAGCCCAGGTGCTCGTTTCAATTTATTGCATTTACAAAAGCAAGTAGTCATTGAGGTGTTAATCACGAAAAGGGAAAGTGTATATGAACGTGTTTGGAAGCATCTCTGTTGGATTCTTGTACAGTTTGCAACAAAATTCCTCTGCACCTGTCGTAGAAAGTTTTCTGAAACATGGCTTACCAACCAGGAAGCTCAGATCAGGAAAAATGCAATATTCAATGAAGATGAGGCAGGGAAAACCTTTGGCTATATTCCTCGAATTACAGATCTTTCGCTTTGCAGTTTCAGCAGTCCTGACTAGAGGATACAGCCAATTTGCCTGTATCTCAGACACATCTAGAACATTAAGTAACTTTAGCAAGCCTTTAGCTGTTTGTTTGAATAATGGGTCATAGCAATAGAGGAATTCAATGTCGCTCTTTATATCTTGATCAAACTCTATCTCCATGACTAAGGGCATACAACACCTCTGCTGTAAAACATACTCCAACACTATAACCCAATGATATTTATATTCAACTTTTTTCCATTAACAATATGCTTACGTATACGTTTATTTCTCTGAAAGGAACTGCCCCGACGAGGCCATCAGGAACACAGACAGAGTCAAAATGGGTTAATTTTGATGTGGTGAATTCATTGTTCACTGCACCGTGAGTGACGTCCCTGCATTGCAGTGAAGTCTGGCTACATTGTCGAGGTGGGGCACCATACAGGGAGTGCAGAATTATTAGGCAAATGAGTATTTTGACCACATCATCCTCTTTATGCATGTTGTCTTACTCCAAGCTGTATAGGCTCGAAAGCCTACTACCAATTAAGCATATTAGGTGATGTGCATCTCTGTAATGAGAAGGGGTGTGGTCTAATGACATCACCACCCTATATCAGGTGTGCATAATTATTAGGCAACTTCCTTTCCTTTGGCAAAATGGGTCAAAAGAAGGACTTGACAGGCTCAGAAAAGTCAAAAATAGTGAGATATCTTGCAGAGGGATGCAGCACTCTTAAAATTGCAAAGCTTCTGAAGCGTGATCATCGAACAATCAAGCGTTTCATTCAAAATAGTCAACAGGGTCGCAAGAAGCGTGTGGAAAAACCAAGGCGCAAAATAACTGCCCATGAACTGAGAAAAGTCAAGCGTGCAGCTACCACGATGCCACTTGCCACCAGTTTGGCCATATTTCAGAGCTGCAACATCACTGCAGTGCCCAAAAGCACAAGGTGTGCAATACTCAGAGACATGGCCAAGGTAAGAAAGGCTGAAAGACGACCACCACTGAACAAGACACACAAGCTGAAACGTCAAGACTGGGCCAAGAAATATCTCAAGACTGATTTTCTAAGGTTTTATGGACTGATGAAATGAGAGTGAGTCTTGATGGGCCAGATGGATGGGCCCGTGGCTGGATTGGTAAAGGGCAGAGAGCTCCAGTCCGACTCAGACGCCAGCAAGGTGGAGGTGGAGTACTGGTTTGGGCTGGTATCATCAAAGATGAGCTTGTGGGGCCTTTTCGGGTTGAGGATGGAGTCAAGCTCAACTCCCAGTCCTACTGCCAGTTCCTGGTAGACACCTTCTTCAAGCAGTGGTACAGGAAGAAGTCTGCATCCTTCAAGAAAAACATGATTTTCATGCAGGACAATGCTCCATCACACGCGTCCAAGTACTCCACAGCGTGGCTGGCAAGAAAGGGTATAAAAGAAGGAAATCTAATGACATGGCCTCCTTGTTCACCTGATCTGAACCCCATTGAGAACCTGTGGTCCATCATCAAATGTGAGATTTACAAGGAGGGAAAACAGTACACCTCTCTGAACAGTGTCTGGGAGGCTGTGGTTGCTGCTGCACGCAATGTTGATGGTGAACAGATCAAAACACTGACAGAATCCATGGATGGCAGGCTTTTGAGTGTCCTTGCAAAGAAAGGTGGCTATATTGGTCACTGATGTGTTTTTGTTTTGTTTTTGAATGTCAGACATGTATATTTGTGAATGTTGAGATGTTATATTGGTTTCACTGGTAATAATAAATAATTGAAATGGGTATATATTTGTTTTTTGTTAAGTTGCCTAATAATTATGCACAGTAATAGTCACCTGCACACACAGATATCCCCCTAACATAGCTAAAACTAAAAACAAACTAAAAACTACTTCCAAAAATATTCAGCTTTGATATTAATGAGTTTTTTGGGTTCATTGAGAACATGGTTGTTGTTCAATAATAAAATTAATCCTCAAAAATACAACTTGCCTAATAATTCTGCACTCCCTGTATGAAAAAAGAACACCTCTTATTCTCCTCCCCTTCCACAATTGCTGAACTTGGAGGTGGAGATCTCCCGATGGTAAAGAACAGCGAAAAGTAAAAAAAAAAGCTCCCAGGCTAAATGTAAGAATACGGCATTAGGCGCCCCACACCACATACACCTCGCCTCTCTGTCTAACTTCTGGGGTGCTATGTAGGTGAAGTGCAGAAAATTAAAGTGCAATAATATAAATCAATTATTGCAGGAGATCGAGCGGACCTGTGCTGCCGCCTGTTCCAAATGAGTGTACCCAGCTGTGTGCTTAATCAGGTAAGGAAGGCATTACGCTGATCTCCCCCACCACACATCAGTATTCTGGGCAGGGTATCGCCACCCTGCTGGGTTCCCAGAAGTCTTTTTCCAAGTTGTCTGTGTCATTTAACCACCTAGTGGCATGTTGCCTATGGGCTGCATAATAGTAGTATTGTATATATGGGACAGCTAGTCCTCCATCCTCTAGGTAACTTCTAAGGATGTCCAAGGACACTCTGATGCATTTCCCGCTCATATCAGGGATACCAGCAAAGAGTCCAATTGTAAAAAGAAATTGTGCTTCAAGCGGAAACAGGGAGTTCTAAACCAGATATAAGCACTGTGGGAGAAAGACCATCTTAGTTATTGCCACTTGACTCATATTGACAGTGGGAGCCTATTTCAAAACTCTAAGGAGCCCTCCAGTCCTTTCAGAACCTTGTCCACATTCTTGAGCTTGTGTTCTGCCTCTGTGCGCGTGACCCTGATACCTAGATATTGAAACTCCTCTGTCTCCCTAAGAAGCCCCACCTGCGGCAATTGGGGCTGTAGTTGCTTTGTCAGTCCCCATAAGGGAAACAGAAGCAATTTGCGTGCATTGACACAGAAGCCGGATACCCCTCAAAAAGTGGCCAGTAATTGCATTAGCCAGGGGACAGCCTCCACTGGGGATCGGACATACACCAGAGTGTCATCGGCATACAATAAGTCTATGTGTGAGATCTCGCCCACCCGGATTCCCTAGGGGCCCATATCCCTACACAGCAGGATAGCAAGTGACTCAATAGCAATTGCAAAAAGGAGGGGTGACAGGGGGCAACCCTGATGAGTTCGGACAGGTCCTCACCCACCCTAACCCATCTGATGGGTTCAGCCCATAACTTTTAATACCGCCAGTCGGTATCCCTAATCTACTGTGGCAAATGTTTTTTCTAGATCTAGGAAGACCAGCACTAACTCCTGCTCGCTGTCTGCAGTTTGTGGAGGACATGTGTCAGCCTGCGCAGATTGTAGGAGGTACTGTGTGCTGGCATAAAGCCACATTGGTCCTAATGCACCAGATCCAGGTCCACCGTCTGCAACCTAAAGGCCAAGAGTTTGCACAAGATTTTCAGATCTGAACTGAGCATGGTAAGAGGTCGTTAAGAGGAAGGGTCAGTTGGATCCTACCCGGGTTTGAGCATCAAACACACAATCCCCTCACGCATTGTCTTGGGCAAGCGCCCTTTATCCCGGGCTTCCAGAAGGACCTCTAACAGTTTCTCCCTAAGTAATGTTGAATAGGTCTGCAAAAAGTCTACAGGAAGACCATCCCCCCTAGGGTCTTAGATATACTGAGTGCCCTGACAGTGGTTCCCAGCTCTTGTATCATGATTTCCTCCTCCAACTCCTGTGTTTGTTACAGCTGTAGCCAGGGAAGCTTGACTTCTGCCATGAACCTGTCTCTCCTCCCCTCCAAATCTTGGGGGTCTGCACGGTAGTCCCTCTTGAAGTGCTCCAGAAAGGTATCCAGAATATCCCATCCCCTAGTCTGTGGTTGACCACGTATATTATTTTTACATGTAGTATGGGAGAATCCAAGCCAGGAGTTTGCCTGATTTGCCTCCTTCCCTATGTAGGAGATGAAGACATGTTTTTAGACCTGACTTATTTAAGGCATTCCATGTGCTATGCAGTTCCCTGCGCACTCTCGTCATAGAGGTGCGCATCTCAGGTGAGGTCATCTCACCTCGTTGAAGGTCTGCCAGCCTCTGCTCCTGCTCTTTGAGATCCGCTTCAAGCCTCCTACCCACCCCATAGACTGTACCCATACACTCTCCCCTCATCCCTGCCTTTAGGGCCTTCCACTCAACTGCTCTGGTATCCATAGTACCCCAATGTATGGTCATATAATCCTGAAGGAAAGTTGCTAGAGTTTCCCGACACCTAACGTCTGTTAGAAGGTCCGTAGGAATCCAACAGGTCCCACGTCTCCCTGGGTTGTCCCCCCACTGGAGTGTCAACATCACTGGGACATGATCCGAAAGAAACAGCCCCAGATGCCTCACTGCAGCTAATCTGGTGTGATCCATGCCTCCTACCAGAAACTTATCTAGGTGGCTATCTAGGCGACTACAGCTATTACGTGTCAGTGAATGACAGGTGTATTCCTGGCAACCCAGGTGTGGGGTGCGCCAACTGTCTATCAGGTCCAGATTAATCATTGCAGGAGTCCCTGCATTTTACTGTAGAATTTTTGGCCATTGATATTTGGGGCATAGGAATTCAATTAATGATTTCCCGTCTATCTAGAGTGCCCTGTGCTAATAAATAGCCCCCCACCCCCACATCCACCTCACTTTATGTATGCTTAAAGGGGACACCAGGGGCTATCCATATCACAACCTGCTGGTGTATGAGGAGTAAGGGGAAAGAACACCTGACCCCACCATTTCTTGCTTAGTTTCTGCACTTCAGAGCCCATGAGAAGTGTTTCTTGGATACAGGCTATTTGTACTTTATGATGCCTAAGGTAGGAGAGGACCATAGATCTCTTGGAGTAATCCCGTAGCCCTCTGACATTCGAGGTGATGATATTCTAACGATCAGCCATGTGGGTAAGATGTGGATAGGAAAAGCCCCCGTCAATCGTCCGGACAGCCCCCCCCCTCCACGGATCCCGTGTGTGCACTATCTTTATAATTCAGGATACAGGCAATGATAGCCCTTGGCGGAGCACTAGGATGTGGTGGTGGTGCCACCAGGGCGCAGTGCACTCACTCTACTGCAAACATGGAGGACAACCCACTTGGTTTCAAAGTGTTGTAGATCCCCTGCTTGATGAATTGTTCAGTAGCCCCTTTCTCTGCCCATTCCGGAAAGCCAAGTAGTCTGACGTTGTTACAGCACGACCTACCCTCCGCATCCTCCACCCGCACCTCCAAAGTCTCAGATCGAGAAGACACCTCTGACATCCGCTTATGCAGAGAGGCCACCTCAGAATGGAATTCCCCTATGCAGTCCTCTGCCACAAGGACTTTATCAGACACCTTGCAGATGCCTGTGCGGAGGAGATTAACTTCAAGGGCTACTGTTTCAACTTTATTTTATAATGCAGTTCTAGTGGCCTGGATGGCAGCTAACATGACCGCCCTCAAGGGTTTTCCATCCGTGGTGTTGGTAACTTGGCCCCCCTTACTGGTGGTTTAGCGTGTGTGGCGCTGTGTGGATGCCGAGGGGGTCTTGTAGTGCTCTATGGTGACGGTGTTCCCCCGAGGGGGTCCGGGCTGACGATTCTTCCCCATATTGGAGCCAAGCGCGACAGCACCCATAAGAGGGTCCCGCCCAGCAAGGAGTGGGATAGGCTCAGAGTAAATGGGTCGTCGACACACCCCTAAGTGGAATTGTATAGTTCAGCTCCTCTCAACTCACTCAATGGTGACTAGAATTGTCTTCCCCACCAGCGGCCAACCACAGCTCCAGAATCCCCTGAGGAGAGGGTCCCCGGCTGATGAAGAGCCCAATAGGCTGCAGAGTCCCCTAGTAGCACAGGCGGCTCGGACTAGCTCTCTGCACCCCTAACAGCCGCAAGGAAAGCCACATTTCCCCATTGGGCCAATCAGCTCCTCAGGAGGCCCCTGTGACTGCATGGCCCAACACTGCCCCTTTCTCATCTCCTGGCACTGTACCAAAGGCCCTGAGACCCACTCTGCTGCTGCGACCAGGATCAAATCAGGCCCTGGGGACCACTGGCAATTTCCGGGGCGACCCCTTGACTCTGCTCCAGTGGGGTCTCCCACTCCTCATTCGTTAGACAGCAGGTAGGTAGGCAGGCCTCACATTCCACTGGGCCAAGCAGCTGCTCTCAGGTCCTCAGTAGGCACTGTGCAGAAAGTTGCCGGAAGCTCCGTGTTCCACTCCACCAGTTGGGCCGGGCTCAGACCGGGCCCCCCCTGCAGCTGCTGTACTCCATGGGGGCCAGATTGCCCCTTTACTCATGGGAGCCTTCTGGATCAGGCCGGCCAGCTCAGTGAACGTGGCCTGTGTTCTCCACCCTCCGCCCCCAGTCCAGGACCTGCCCAGCCAGAGCACATGTTACAGCTCTGCGACCCCATGGGGATTCCCAGGGCCACCCGACTCGATATGGGGCCCCCTCTTCATCCCTGCCACTCAACTAGCGGGCGACTCTTTAGCCACCTCATTGTGGATACGGCTCACTTCCAGGTCTGGAGCAGCCACCGTGCTCCAGGCCCGGCCCTCTCTTCTCCCTCAGCAAGGTGAGGCCCAGGATACCAAAAGAGGCAGCCAGTAAGATCAGGGGCCATTGCACAACAACCCCAGACAGTTTTGGGGCTTAAAAGTCAATGGTGCAGCAGGATAATACAGGATTAGAGTGGGGGTTTCAAGAGGCTCCTAGGCACGCGTCCTGATGGCCATCTTGTGTGGCCATGCCTCCAATGCATAGAATTCATTTAAAGTAATTTATTTAGATTTTAATTAAATAATAACATTAATTTTTAAATTAATAAAAGGTTATAAAAAATGTTTACCTAAAATATACAGTATGTTTCATTTTTGGATACTTTTTAAACATTTAATTACATTGTTTTATATTTTTAACTGTTTCAAATATTTTAATTTCAGTTAACATTATTTCCTGTGGAGTTCTAGTTTAAGTCCCTACCTCTATTATTTTCTAAAGAGGGGTGTGGCACCATCAGTTGTTGGCCATGTGTGATGCTGGTTGTACTAGTGCTATTTTTTTGGCTGCAGTAACGTACACCTGTACATTTGGCTCTACCCTCTGATTCAGGGGGTGGACACATGCAAGTCTACAGTTTTGATTAACTTTACCCTTATAAATGCTGAATGGCCAAAATAATAAAGTTACTCAGAACTGTAAGAGTGAACTTACATGTGTAAATTACTCAAAGTTATATTTGTGAACAGCCCCTAAAGTCTTTAACAAACTGTGTGACCGGGTCTAAAGGTTTGCAAGGTTAATTAC